>NC_092711.1:106798997-108078164 GCF_047496885.1 Scyliorhinus torazame
AAGGGACATGGTTAAGATATTTGCAGTCCCGTGGTTGACAGTGAGGAATAAAGTTGGAGACGACAGGAAGATATCGGTAGACTGCTCAGCTGGGCAGCAAAGAAGCAAATGATTGTCAATCTGGAGAAGTGTGAAGTAATAAACACACTTGTGGTTCATGTACAAGGACACACAGATCCTTCTTCACTGTGGTATTCTGCAGTCTTTCTATTTAAATTGTTATTATTATTCCCAACATGGGACAACTTCACTTTTTTTCAAAATTATACTTTATCTGCCAAATATTTCCCACTGACTTAGCCTATGTATGATCTTTCTGCCGGCTGTGTAACTTGGTGAAGCTCTTTTCACAGTCAGTTCACTGGAACACTCATTTGGGTGTGTGTGTATCGGCACGTTTCCAGTCACAACAATATTTGAAATCTTTTCCCACGGGCAGAATCGACTTAACATTACTCCTTCCACATTAAAAGGCCTGTGATATTCCAGTCCCAATGAATCGAACAACTGTTACCCTTCAATGTGATGTTTGGTTTGAGTTTCTCATCTGCAAATTTTCCTCTTTAATACCTTGTACAAAATTTGGGACAGTCAATTCCACTTTCAATGTTTTCTTCCAATTACCCAAAGCTTTAAATTCTCATCTCACAAACTCTGCCTTCTTTCTGTGATAAGAACCAAACCCATCTCACCATCTGCACCATTTCTTTCCTCCACTCCCAGTTTTCTCCCTCCCTCTCCCCTGCCTGGGTTCAGTTCTCCAGCTCCTGTCTGCAGACTGACAATAAAATCAATGGTTCTTAATGAGGGTTTGGGGCCTCCAGCGGGTATTTGTGAATCCCCCCTGCCCACCTGCCAGGGTTTCCTTCCTTGCCAGAGATCAGAGTCCTCAATGATTTGAATGCAAAGTGTAAGCTCTTATTTATTGTCCCCCATCCCCCGTCCTCTGATGTGAACCATCTTCCAGTGTCTGAAGCAGGATGAAGCCCGTTAACCTGGGCCTGTTCCCGGGAGGGAGGGAGAAGCCCCGCAGCTGCAAACCAGGGAGCTGACAATGATTGTGAAGGGTTTGCTCCAGCTCACAATGTCAGGGGACTGATTGACGGCAGGTATGGACCAATCGGAAGAGTTGCGGGCTGGAGGACCGAACGAGAACGGCTGGTCCTCCAACCAATCGGTGTGAATGGGAGGCGGGGCTGAGCCCGGATGTCCCACATTGCTGAAAGTCTGCATCATTTTGAAAGCTGATTTTTATAATAATCTTTATTGTCACAAGTAGGTTTACATTAACACTATGATGAAGTTACTGTGAAAAGCCCCTAGTCACCACATTCCGGCACCTGTTCGGGTACACAGAGGGAGAAGCCACCAATAGAACAAGTATTGTTTCTCATTCTAACAACTAGGACAGGATAAGGAGAAGGTTAACATTCTAACAACTAGGACAGGATAGGGAGAAGATTAATACTGTTACCATTTAAAGGTGGCACGGTGGTGCAATGGTTAGTACTGCTGCCTCACGGCGTCGAGGTCCCAGGTTTGATCCAACTGCAATTATGTAGTTTTCAGGTTTCCCACCACACTTCTACACATAAGCACCTACACACACTCACAGACACACAGAAGCACCCACACACTCACAGACACACACGGGGACACTTCCAGTCCAATCAGATGGAAATTTTTCCTCACACTAACCAACTTGACTATTACTGTGGTTAGGTCCACAGTTTTGCCGAAATTCAAGTAAACCTATCCCTGCCGGACTGTGAGCAGTTTTAACCATCCAGTGTTTTAACCGTCCAGTGATCAATGTGAGATTGTTTACAATACAGGGCACCATCCTTGAATCATTGCAACCTGGTATTACAGATTATGCTAATTCCCCTGATCTTGATGGGGAGATGAAGAGGAATCTAAGACAGGTTACAAAGAGAAAAATGCAACGGGAATGTTTGCACTGAGCAAGAGGAAAGCTTTGAAGCAGCAAAAGGATTAAATACCTTGCGCCCCGAGGTGATGTGTGTGTGTGCGGGGGGGTGTAAACAGAAGGCAGACAGGTGGGGACCGTCCAAATAATTATTTTTTTGAAAATATTTCATTACAGCATATATAATTTTAAAGAGGAAAAACAACAAAGTAAATAACACCCACTCAGCCAAACCCAGCCAACGTGGCTTACATACATAATTCCCCAATCCCCCTTTCCTACTAACTATTTCCCATCTCAACCAACCCCCCACCCCCTTCTACAAGCTTAATTATCCCCAAAAAAGTCGTTAACCGTTGGCCCCTCCTCGCAAATCCTAACATCGATCCCCTCAGGGTGAATTTGATCATTTCATGCCTGAGAAACCCGATCATGTCACTAAATCATAGCCCCGATTTCGGAGACTCCGAGTCCCTCCACGCCAATAAGATCCGTCTCCCAACTCCCAGGGAGGCAAAGGCCAAAACATCGGCCTCTCTCACCCCCTGAACTCCCGGGTCTTCCGACACACCAAACATCGCAACCTCTGGTCTCGGAACCACCCGTACCGTCAATATCTTTGACATGACATCGGCAAATCCCTGCCAAAATCCCCTAAACCTTGGGCATGCCCAAAACATACGGACATGATTTGTGGGCTCACCCGCACCATCCACACCTGAACTCCACCCCTTCAAACTACAACTAATTCTCAAAACATTATTGAACAGTTCTCAAATAGAAAGGCACTTGACCACATTAAAAGTAAGGATCTGCAACAGACGTTTGTTCTAGTAAGTCATATTTAGGGCATGATTATAAACAGACAGCATTGATTTAAGGTGATTATAAAAAGAAGCAATGCTGATGTGAAGAAAAACATTTTGTTCTGCATGTGATAACATGAAAGCACTGCTCGGAAATGTGGTGGAGGCAGATTCAATTGACGTTTTGAAAGAGAATTGGACAACTATCTTACTATTAGATCAGCCATGACCTTATTAAATGGTGGGGCAGACTGGGCTGAATAGCCAACTCCAGTTCCTTGCTCATCTGTTCGTATCTTTTGAGGAAAAAAATATCTGCAGAGTTCAGGGCCAATGACAGGGGATTGTGACTGTTGCAGAAAGTTGGCACAGATACAATTTGTCGAGTGCCTTCATTCTGTGCTGTCACCTTTCTATGCCACTGTGAGATTAGAGAAATGCAGTGCACCAATGCAAGAGAGGCAGATTGCTCCCTCCCAATATAATAGAAACCCTGTGCCCCAGTGCAGGAGAGGTTGGTTGTTGGGCAGTGTGAGCTGAACATACATGGCTGGATAACAACTAAAGCAGATGTCAAGATCCTTGGAGGGAAAGCAAATCTGGAGGGAGTGGGTCAAAAAACCTGGGGAGTTGCATTTTGCATGAATCGTGAGTGTGACCCAGTCACAATTATGAACAGTAAACAAACCTATCACTGGTAAATACTGTGCATACTGTAGAATAATGTGCTGGTCTTAAATAAAGTATCCGAACCTCTCATTGTGTTTCATGCCCAGCAGGTTGCCTGTCTGTGGTCTTCTGTTTTGCTAACTGGGAAAAAGAATCTTTCTGTTTACTAATTGCTCTCTATGGCGGCTGCCTTACCCAGAATCCCCCACGCTGCAGAAAGTCACCGATCAGTGAGTGTAGGAGGCCAGTGCACAGGTGCAGTGTGGGTGTGAGCTCTGAGCATGCTCAGTGTCAGTCATGGTGAGAGACTGAGGAGGAGCGGATGGTTCGGGAGGAGATTGTGAGCACAGGGTAGGAATGGAAGCCGCGGCTGCACTGGAAACTTTATCAACTTCTGGGGTCGGCCTGAGGCCACAAATAAAAGGCCACAGGCACCATGTTTACCTCAGATGGCTGCCTGCGGCGACAGGCCCGGGGGGAGCGGGCTCACTGGTCGCCATCTTGCGAGTGGGAGTCAGGGAGGCGGGGCTTCCTCCCCGGTGACAGGCCCGAGTTACCCAGGCAACCGGCCACCGCCATCTTGGACAGGGTTCAGGTCTTTCCCATGAGAGACAGAAACTGGGATTGACAGGTTTGGGGAAGGGACATTCCAGAGAAACTAGAATTGTCTGTTCTGAATTTCTATCCTGTACTCACAGTGAGCACTCTTTTCAATTCACTTTCCAGGGGGTCAGGGGAGGATTTTCAGACAGAAAATCGAATCAAAAATCATGTCAAAGTCTTTACAGAGGTCCACCAGGAGCTAAATATCATCGCTCTCTGAATGTGGAAGGAGAAATTATTGTCTGTTCTGTTTGGTGGAGAAGATTTAAAACATTAGTGTGACTGGAAAAGCACCGAGACACACACACGACTCGCATGAGAGTGTTCCAGTGAACTGACTGTGGAAAGAGCTTTAACCAGTTACACAGTCTGAAAAAACATCACATCATTCACAGTGGGGAGAAACCATACACGTGTTCTGTGGACGAGGCTCCAACTGATTGTCCAACCTGGAGAATCACAAGGACACCAACTCCATGGGGAAACCGTGGAAATGTGAGGATTGTGGGAAGAGATTCAATTATCCATGCCAGCTGGAAATCCATCGACGCAGTCACACTGGAACCAACACGGTAGCATTGTGGATAGCACAATTGCTTCACAGCTCCAGGGTCCCAGGTTCGATTCCGGCTTGGGTCACTGTCTGTGCGGAGTCTGCACATCCTCCCCGTGTGTGCGTGGGTTTCCTCCGGGTGCTCCGGTTTCCTCCCACAGTCCAAAGATGTGCAGATTAGGTGGATTGGCCATGATAAATTGCCCTTAGTGTCCAAAATTGCCCTTAGTGTTGGGTGGGGTTACTGGTTTCTGGGGATAGGGTGGAGGTGTTGACCTTGGGTAGGGTGCTCTTTCCAAGAGCCGGTGCAGACTCGATGGGCCGAATGGCCTCCTTCTGCACTGTAAATTCTATGATAACCACCGCAGAAAGATCGTGGAAATGTGAGGATTGTGGTAAAGGATTCTATTATCCATGCCTGCCGGAAATCCATCAACGCAGTCACACTGGGGAGAAGCCATTCATCTGCTCCATATGTGGGAAAGGATTCACTCAGTCGTCTGGCCTTTCGTTACATCAGCGAGATCACACTGGGGAGAGGCCATTCAGCTGCTCTGTCTGTGGGAAGGGTTTTACTCAGTTATCAGCCCTGCTGACACACCAGAGAAATCACACTGGGGAGAGCCCATTCAGTTGCACTTCCTACGGAAAGAGGGTCAGGTCTTCATCCAACCTCAGCACCCACAAATGTGTTCACACTGGGGAGAAACCATTCACCTGCTCCGAGTGTGGGATGGGATTCACTCAGTCAACCAACCTGGTGGGACACAGGAGAATTCACACTGAGGAGAAACCATTCACCTGCACTTCCTGTGGAAAGAGCTTCAGGCAGTTATCCACACTCACTGCACACCAACGCACTCACACTGGAGAGAGACCATTCGCCTGTTCCTTATCTGGGAAGGGATTCACACAATCAGCCAGCCTCATGTTACACCAGCGAATTCACTGTTTGGCTGCACTCACTGTGGAAAGAGATTCAGGCAGTCTTCCGACCTCACTGCACACCATGTTCACACCGGGCAGAGACCATTCATCTGCTCCGTCTGTGGAACGGGATTCAATCAGTCATCTGGCCTTTGGTCACACCGGCGAGTTCACACTGAGGTGAAGCCATTCAGCAGCACAGCCTGTGGAAAGATTTTCAGATCTTCATCTGATCTCAACGTACACAAGCGCGTTCACACTGGGGTGAGGCCGTTCACCCGCTCTGTGTGTGGGAAGGGATTCAGTCGGTCACACAATCTGTGGACACACCAGAGAGTTCACAAGTGACTGCAGGAATTGGATTATGCTGTTATTGTTGCTGTTACACACATCCAGGATTGTTAGTCTGATAATATTTGGTTTGTTTCTGGTGAAATTAACAACCCAATAACAGACGGAACTGTAATGTTCTGGATATCACCCTGATTCTCGGGGCTGCAATGTCCCTGTTTAAAACACCATCTGGGATCTTTCCCCTTCAGTCAAGAACTCTCAACAGAAGCTACTTTACAATAAAATTATTAACTTCTACTTGAATCCTAAATTGCTCTTTGATGTAAAATCTACAATTCAGTGTCTGAAAGGTTCCACTGATGAACATCTCCAATTGTAACATGCTGATTAATCCTTGCTGACAATTCTCTCTGACATATACGTTCTTCACATTGGGAGCTCCATTATATTATCACGGCACATTGAACAAAACAGTAAAGTATTTCACAGACACAAATAAAATTTACATTGACATTGATGAACAGTCAACATTGATATTGATGAAGTTTGGAAGTCGCTGAGTTGAATCATTTCTGACACAGTAGCAGCATCATTTGGTAAAGGTGGAACCCACAACAAAGTCTGGTTTGAGAGCCACTCAGCAGAGATGACATCTGTCATTGAAGCAAAAAGCAAAGCCGACCTGATGTACAACATAAATCCAACACCGAGAACACTGCATCATGTGAAAGTAACCCAGAAAGTAGCAAAGGACAGTAGCAAATAAACACGGGATGAGCCGACATCAAGAATTCCAAACTGCCTATGACAATGGAAATATATCTGTAATGTATTTGATGGGATTAAGAGGACAATTAGTACTGCTTTCACCAAAGTAGGTGTCCTGAAATCATCAGACTCTAAAATCCTCACTGACAGAAATAAACAGATGTCCCGTTGGGTTGAACACGACCGTGAGGTGCACTCCTGTGAGACGGACAGCTCCTCGTCTCTGTTTGACTCTCCTGCAGCTTCCTATCATGGTTGAATTGGACAAGAACCCTCATCATTTGAGCTGGACAAGGCCATTTGATTGCTGAACAAGCAACAAGGTGCCCGGCGAGGATGGAATTCCAGCTGAACTGCTCACACACAGAAAGTCCCATCAACTGTCCCACCTTCATAACCTCCTCTTTTGGGCTGTGAGACTGGTCCACGGAACATGTGAGATGCAATAAAAACAGCAGTGACAGAGGAGACAGCATCAACTCCAGGGACATCTCACTCCTTAGAGTCAGGGGGAAGACCTTCACTCGGGTCATGTTTAAAGATTCATCTACTTGCAGACTGAGTGTATCCAGAAGCACAGTGCGGTTTCTGTGCTGACAGATCTACAGTGAACATGATCTTCTCCACACACCAGCTACAAGAGAAGTGAACAATTGGGATTTAATCTAAAGTATCAGTGCTGAGAAAGTGAAATGTTCTAATTAGTGAGTGAAAGTAAACCTTTAAGTGTGTATCATAATTTACTGGTACAATTGGAAAAGGCACCAAAACGTTTCAAACTCTGAAGATAAACTTCAGCCTTGAAGTTATGTTTCGGAGCTCACAAGCTGTGGGAATCTTTGTGACTGTTTCCTCTTCCCTTTTGTAAACAAGCAGAGAAGTTAACTCTTTCCCCTGACAGCATGGCAATGATTTGAAATAAAGACTTGTCTTTTAAAGATTTGGTTTTATCCAATTTGTTGGGGTCATATTTCCGGTTGTGGGAATCATAGCGGGCGGAATGGAAAATTTAAAGGTCCATTGACCTTGGGAGGGAATTTCAGGGCTCCGGAATAAGATAGAATGATCCTTAATGGGATGTCCCACTGAGAATAAAAGAGAACGGTCACACCATCAAATGGGAATTGGAATTATTCAGCCTGGGGCAGGCAAATGGTTTCTCCCCAGTGTGAACTCGCTGATGTAACAGAAAGCTGGATAACTGAGTGAATTCCCACACTTAGAGCAGGGGTACGGCCTCTCCCCGGTGTAAACTCGTTGGTGTGTCAGCAGATTTGCTTTTCTTTTGAAGCTCTTCTCACAGTCGGAACATTTCAAAGGTCTGGTATCAGAGTGAACAAGTTGATGTGTAGTGAGGTGGGTTACTCGAGTGAACCTCTTCCCACACTTGGAGCAAGTGAATGGTCTTTCGCCGGTGTGACTGCGCCGATGAATATCCAGCACAGACAGATATGAATCCCTTACCATGGTCCCCACATTTCCACGGTTTGTCCATGTGTCTCTCCAGGTTGGACAATCGGTTGAAAACTGAATGGTGTGATTTATTTTCAGGCAGTGTCAAAGCTCTTTCCACAGTCAGTTCACTGGAACACTCTCACTCAGGTGTGTGTGTCTCTCGGTGCTTTCCCAGGCACACCGGTGTTTTGAAATCTTTTTCCACAGACAGCACAGCCAAGCATGTCTTCATCCACATTCAAAAGCCAATGATATTCAGGTCCTGATGAATTGAATGACTGTCAGATCTTGATGTGATGTTTGATTTGAGTTTCCTTTCTGTCAATCCACTCCTTGTAACCCTTTAAAACCAATTTGCACAGATTAGCCCAGGACAGAAACGTAGAACAGATAATTCTAGTTCCCGGGGTTTAATTATTGCTCTCTTCTCCCCAAAGCTGCAAATCCCAGTCCCACACACTCTCCCCTTCTTACAAACTCACCACAATGATTTCACGGTCACCAATACCGAGATGAACATTGAATTTCAGATTATTAATTGAATTTACATTCCACCAATTGCCATGATGGGATTTGAATCCTTGTCCCCAGAACACTAGCATGTGTCTGGATCGCTGGTATAATGAACCCCCATGGAAAGTGGTACTGACCTGGAACTCAATGCTTACACTCAAAGACCAATAATATCCAGGTTCTGATTAATAAAGTGACTCTCGACTTCCGGGTGTGGCGATGACCAGCTAAGTCGCACGTTTCGGCAATTCCCGGTGGAACGGACTTTTGGGCTCTTAATAGGAGCCCCAACGGCAATTTTAACGGCTAAAAGCACTGTGCGGTAAACCAGAAGGGAATCCCCCCTGGATACGGATGGAAAAAGGAGAGGAAAGTGGCCGGATTGCGGTGGATCCTTTAGAGCAGCGGCAAGGAAGGCAAGCAAAAACCAAGATGGCGTCGGAAGGTGGCAGTTTAATATGGGGCCCTGAACAACACGAGTTTTTGAAACGCTGCGTGGAAGAGCTTAAAAAGGAGATGAAGAAGGAGCTGTTGGCCCCGATATTACAGGCGATTGAAGGGCTAAAAGATGAGCAAAAGACCCAGGAGCGGGAGCTTCGGGTCGTGAAGGCAAAGGCTGCCGAGAACGAGGACGATATACAGGGCCTGGTGGTGAAGACGGAGATGCACGAGGCACACCATAAACGATGTGTGGAAAGGCTGGAGGTGCTGGAGAATAATGCGAGGAGGAAGAATTTAAGGATTCTTGGTCTTCCTGAAGGTGCAGAAGGGGCGGACGTCGGGCATATGTGAGCACGATGCTGCACTCGTTGATGGGGTCGGAGGCCCCGGCGGGTCCGCTGGAGGTGGGGGGAGCCTATCGAGTTATGGCGCGAAGACCGAGGGGGCGTCGCACGGTGCGAGCCGAGGTCACGGGGGGAAGCCGAGGTCGGCCAGAGTTTGCTGACTTCTGGGAGCAACATGGGGGGTGTAACTACGCTAGTGGGGGATCTAGCGGGGGGGGGGGGGGAGGGGGGATTTACTGGGTTGCTGCTGCTGGGGAGAAGGGGGAGCTGGTATGGGGTGGGGTGGGCGGGGCGGGGGGGCACCGCCTGGGGGGGACACAGCTGCGTGGGAACCGGGTGAGGAGCTGGGTAAAAGGGGATGGCTAATCGACAAGGGGGGGATAAAGAGCCCCCCAACCCGGCTGATCACGTGGAATGTGAGAGGGCTGAACGGGCCGATAAAGAGGGCACGGGTACTCGCACACCTAAAGAAACTTAAGGCAGATGTGGTTATGTTACAGGAGACGCATTTGAAACTGATAGAACAGGTTAGACTACACAAAGGATGGGTGGGGCAGGTGTTTCATTCGGGGCTAGATGCGAAAAACAGGGGGGTGGCTATATTAGTGGGGAAGCGGGTAATGTTTGAGGCAAAGACCATAGTGGCGGATAGTGGGGGCAGATACGTGATGGTGAGTGGCAAATTACAGGGGGAGGCGGTGGTCTTAGTGAACATATATGCCCCGAACTGGGATGATGCCAACTTTATGAGGCGCATGTTAGGACGTATCCCGGACCTAGAGGTGGGGAAGTTGGTAATGGGTGGAGATTTTAACACGGTGCTGGAACCAGGACTGGACAGATCGAGGTCCAGGACTGGAAGGAGGCCGGCAGCAGCCAAGGTGCTTAAAGACTTTATGGAGCAGATGGGAGGAGTAGACCCATGGAGATTTAGTAGACCTAGGAGTAAGGAGTTTTTGTTTTTCTCCTATGTCCACAAAGTTTATTCGCGAATAGACTTTTTTGTTTTGGGAAGGGCGTTGATCCCGAAGGTGAGGGGGACGGAGTATATGGCTATAGCTATCTCGGATCACGCTCCACATTGGGTGGACTTGGAGATAGGGGAGGAAAAAGAACGGCGTCCACCCTGGAGAATGGACATGGGACTAATGTCGGATGAGGGGGTGTGTCTAAGGGTGAGGGGGTGTATTGAAAAGTACTTGGAACTCAATGATAATGGGGAGGTCCAGGTGGGAGTGGTCTGGGAGGCGCTGAAGGCAGTGGTTAGAGGGGAACTGATATCAATCAGGGCACATAAAGGAAAGCAGGAGAGTAGGGAACGGGAGCGGTTGCTGCAAGAACTTCTGAAGGTGGACAGGCAATATGCGGAGGCACCGGAGGAGGGACTGTACAGGGAAAGGCAAAGGCTACACGTAGAATTTGATTTGCTGACTACGGGTACTACAGAGGCACAGTGGAGGAAGGCACAGGGTGTACAATACGAATATGGGGAGAAGGCGAGCAGGTTGCTGGCCCACCAACTGAGGAAAAGGGGAGCAGCGAGGGAAATAGGGGGAGTGAGGGATGAGGAGGGAGAGATGGAGCGGGGAGCGGAGAGAGTGAATGGAGTGTTCAAGGCATTCTATGAAACATTATATGAAGCTCAGCCCCCGGATGGGAAGGAGAGAATGATGTGTTTTCTGGACCAGCTGGAATTTCCTAAGGTGGAGGAGCAGGAGAGGGTGGGACTGGGAGCACAGATCGAAATGGAGGAAGTAGTGAAAGGAATTAGGAGCATGCAGGCGGGGAAGGCTCCGGGACCGGATGGATTCCCAGTTGAATTTTACAGGAAATATGTGGACTTGCTCGCCCCGCTACTGATGAGAACCTTTAATGAGGCGAGGGAAAGGGGACAGCTGCCCCCGACTATGTCAGAGGCAACGATATCGCTTCTCCTAAAGAAAGAAAAAGACCCGCTGCAATGCGGGTCCGATAGGCCTATTTCCCTCCTGAATGTAGACGCTAAGATTCTGGCCAAGGTAATGGCAATGAGGATAGAGGATTGTGTCCCGGGGGTGGTCCATGAGGACCAAACTGGGTTTGTGAAGGGGAGACAGCTGAATACGAATATACGGAGGCTGCTAGGGGTAATGATGATGCCCCCACCAGAGGGGGAAGCGGAGATAGTGGTGGCGATGGATGCCGAGAAAGCATTTGATAGAGTGGAGTGGGATTATTTGTGGGAGGTGTTGAGGAGATTTGGCTTTGGAGATGAGTATATTAGATGGGTACAGCTGCTGTATAGGGCCCCGATGGCGAGCGTGGTCACGAATGGACGGGGGTCTGCATATTTTCGGCTCCATAGAGGGATGAGGCAGGGATGTCCTCTGTCCCCATTATTGTTTGCACTGGCGATTGAGCCCCTGGCAATAGCATTGAGGGGTTCCAGGAAGTGGAGGGGAGTACGCAGGGGAGGAGAAGAACACCGGGTATCTCTGTATGCGGACGATTTATTGTTGTATGTGGCGGACCCGGCGGAGGGGATGCCAGAGATAATGCAGATACTTGGGGAGTTTGGAGAATTTTCAGGATATAAACTGAACATGGGGAAAAGTGAGTTGTTTGTGGTGCATCCAGGGGGGCAGGGCAGAGAAATAGAGGACTTACCGCTGAGGAAGGTAACAAGGGACTTTCGCTACTTGGGGATCCAGATAGCCATGAATTAGGGTACATTGCACAGGTTAAATTTAACGCGGTTGGTGGAACAGATGGAGGAGGACTTCAAGAGATGGGACATGGTATCCCTGTCACTGGCAGAGAGGGTGCAGGCTGTTAAAACGGTGGTCCTCCCGAGATTCCTTTTTGTGTTTCAGTGCCTCCCGGTGGTGATCACGAAGGCTTTTTTCAAAAGGATTGAGAAGAATATCATGAGTTTTGTGTGGGCCGGGAAGACCCCGAGAGTGAGGAGGGGATTTTTGCAGCGTAGTAGGGATAGGGGGGGACTGGCACTACCGAGCCTAAGTGAGTACTACTGGACCGCCAATATCTCAATTCTATGCAAGTGGATGGGAGAAGAGGAGGGAGCGGCGTGGAAGAGATTGGAGAGTGCGTCCTGCAGGGGGACTAGCCTACAAGCTATGGTGACGGCGCCGTTGCCGTTCTCACCGAAGAAATACACCACAAGCCCGGTGGTGGTGGCTACTCTGAAAATCTGGGGGCAGTGGAGACGGCATAGGGGTAAGACGGGAGCCTCGGGGTGGTCCCCGATAAGAAATAACCATAGGTTTGCTCCAGGGAGAATGGATGGGGGATTTGGAACATGGCAAAGAGCAGGAGTAACACAATTGAGAGATCTGTTTGTAGATGGGACGTTTGCAAGTCTGGGAGCGCTGACCGAAAAATATGGGTTGCCCCAAGGGAATGCATTCCGGTATATGCAACTCAGGGCTTTTGCTAGGCAACAGGTGAGGGGGTTCCCGCAGCTCCCGACGCAGGAGGTGCAGGACAGAGTGATCTCAAAGACATGGGTGGGGGACGGTAAGGTATCAGATATATATAGGGAAATGAGGGACGAGGGGGAGATTATGGTAGATGAGCTGAAAGGGAAATGGGAAGAGGAGCTGGGGGAGAAGATTGAGGAGGGGCTGTGGGCTGATGCCCTAAGTAGGGTAAACTCATCGTCCTCGTGTGCCAGGCTAAGCCTGATACAATTTAAGGTGTTACACAGGGCGCATATGACTGGAGCACGGCTCAGTAAATTTTTTGGAGTAGAGGATAGGTGTGCGAGATGCTCGAGAAGCCCAGCAAATCACACCCACATGTTCTGGTCATGTCCGGCACTACAGGGGTTTTGGGTGGGGGTGACAAAGGTGCTTTCGAAGGTGGTGGGGGTCCAGGTCGAACCAAGCTGGGAGTGCAGGAAGCGAAAGAGGCTGATGTTTTGGCCTTTGCATCCCTAGTAGCCCGGCGCAGGATACTGTTGATGTGGAAGGAAGCCAAGCCCCCGGGTGTGGAGACCTGGATAAATGACGTGGCAGGGTTTATAAAGTTGGAACGGATTATGTTCGTCCTAAAGGGATCGGCTCAAGGGTTCACCAGGCGGTGGCAACTGTTCATCGAATACCTCACAGAAAGATAGAGGGAATGGAAAAGAAGAAGACAGCAGCAGCAACCCGGGGGGGGGGGGGGGTAGGGGAGGGGGGGTAGGGGAGGAGAGGGGGGGGTAGGGGAGGAGAGGGGGGGTACAGGAGGGGGGAGGGGAGGGGAGGGGAGGGGGGGGTAGGGGAGGGGGGGGAGCGGGGGGGGGGGCGGGGGGAGGAACCAGAAGGACTCTCAGGGATGTTAGTGTTCATGTATAATATGTATAGGTTGTTGTTATAGGTAATTGTATATTGGATTGCTGAATTGTATTTTTGGAGAGTATTTATTTGGGACAAGGCAGTTGCCATTTAGTTTTGTTTTTTAATTTTGATGTTGTTTATATATTATTTATTTATTGCTTAAAACTGGCCATTGTTATTTATATTATATTACTGTGTAAAGGATACACATTGTACTGTCATGGTTGGCCAAAAATTTTGAATAAAATACATTTTAAAAAAAATAAAGTGACTCTCTCAGGTCTCAATGTCTTGTTTGATTTCACTTTGCTGTGTTTAAATCCTCCACTTGTAACGCCCTGTAAAAGGAGTTTCCAGAATCCATCACTGTCAGTCCTGCTGAGTGGACAGAGCTCACCGCGCATGCGCCCTGCTGCACACTGCCCCCTATGAGAATGGTGGTGGTTAACTGGGGAAAGGCTCTGCAGGAAAACCTTCCCGCTGGGTGCAAACACGGGAGCGGTATTTTTTTGTTTCAGCTTTGACGCCTGCACTGGGTGTTTGTGAAGCCTCCCCATCCATCCAACCACCCACCCACTGCCCCTAACGCTGCCTCCGCTTATCCGCCTCCTTCCCGCCTGAGGATGAAACAAACAAACGTCTGTCCCTGGGTACGAGCCGCACTGCGCATGCTCCACAGCACAATGCCCGGGGAGTGATTGACGGCAGGTGCAGACCAATAGGAAGAGGGGGCAGGGCTGGAGGACCAAGCGGAAGCTGCTGGTCCTCCAAGCAATCGGAGTCAATGAGGGGCGGGGCTGATCACGGATCTCCCTCATTGGCTGAGACTCTGCATTATTTGGAGTTCTTCCCAATGTCCACGTGGACGCGGGTACCAAACCTCATTTCCTGCCTTTGAGATGTTGACCATTGGGAAGATTTGGAGGACCGGATGAACTCTGGTCCTCCAGGCAATCAGGCTACTGGCTTTGTGTGAATGAAGATTGAGCTTCACACAGACTGAAACGTCTTCCTGTGTCAAACCTGAGTGAAATACTTTATTTCCACTTCTTTTCAAAGCGTTTAATTCATTGACCCTTCTACAGAACTGTTGCAACAAGGAACAACAAAGTTTAACTCTGTTTCTCTCGTCACAGATGTGGCAAGGTGGCACAGTGGTTAGCACCGCTGCATCACAGCGCCAGAAACCCAGGTCAATTCCGGCCTTGGGTGACTGTGGAGTTTGCACATTCTCCCCGTGTCTGTGTGAGTTCGCCCCGGGTGCTCCAGTTTTCTCCCACTGTCCAAAGATGTGCCGGTTTGGTGGATTGGCTATGCTAAATTGCCCCTTAGTGTCCAAAGGTGAAGTGGGGTTATGGGGAGAGGGCAAGGGAAGTGCACCTGGGTGGGGTGCTCCTTTGTAGGATTGGTGCAAACACAATGGGTCGAATGGCCTCCTTCTGCAGTATAGGGATTCAATGATGCTGCCAGACCAGTTGAATTAATCTAGGATTTTCTGTTTTACTCTATATTACAGACATTTCTAATCCACTAATTATATTTATTGAGCCATCAACTACCAGGAGCATTGTGTTGATGTTTCAGCTATTCCGGCCTTGGGTGACTGTGTGAAGTTTGCACATTGTCCCCCGTGACTGTGTGGGTTCCCTCCGGGTGCACTAGTTTTCTCCCACCATCCAAAGATGGGCAGGTTAGGTGGATTGACTATTCTAAGTGTCCAAACAAAGGTTAGGTGAGGTGACTGGGTTACGGGGATAGGGTGGAGACATGGGCTTAAGTGGGGTGCTCTTTCTGAGGGCCGGTGCAGGCTCGATGGGCCAAATGGCCTCCTTCTGCACTGTAAATTGTTGTATTTTCTCTCCCACAGTCTGACCCGGTGGGCCTGTCTGGTGTTATTTCTTGGTACTGTCCATGTGTTTGGATGTTTGGGTATTTCAGGGAGCAGGTAGAACTTCCTTGGTTCTACCTGTTGTTTTTGGTTAATGTGTCTGGAGTCTTTTGCGTTCTTCCAGTCCATCTCCAATTCTCCTTACTGTCTCAGGTATATGGATCTAGGTAGCTTGGTGTTGTGATTCGTGTTGTTTAGTTGCTGTCTGTCTCCAGTAGGTATTGTTATCATATCATAGAATTTACAGTGCAGAAGGCCATTCAGCCCATCGAGTCTGCACCGGCTCTTGGAAAGAGCACCCTACCCAAGGCTGCACCTCCACCCTATCCCCATAACCCAGTAACGCCACCCAACACTAAGGGCAATTTTGGACACTAAGGGCAATTTATCATGGCCAATCCACCTAACCTGCACATCTTTGGACTGTGGGAGGAAACCGGAGCACCCGGAGGAAACCCACGCACACATGGGGAGGATGTGCAGACTCCGCACAGACAGTGACCCAAGCCGGAATTGAACCTGGGACCCTGGAGCTGTGAAGCAATTGTGCTATCCACTATGCTACCATGTTGTCTCTCGCTAATGACTGTGCTGCTATCCTTGTCTTCTGGTCATATGAACATATCCGTGTTGGATTCAAGCTCCCGGAGTGTCTATCTTTCTCTCCTGGTACGATACGGTTTGTCTCTTCTATTTCACTACTGTGACTGGGCAGAGACCTGATTGAAGGATCCAAACATGGGAATTCTGGGCAAGATGGCCAAAGATTTGGGAGGTGACAACATGTTCAAAGAGTTTGGAGAGGAGAGGGAGGTTGAAGACGGGGCAGTAATTTGTATGGATGGCAGGGTCAAGGGTTTGTTTTATTTTTTATAAATTTTGAGTACCCAATTCGTTTTTTTCAATTAAGGGGCAATTTAGCATGGCCAATTCACCAACCCTGCACAACTTTGTGTTGTGGGGGTGAAACCCACGCAAACATGAGGAGAATGTGCAAACTCCACACGGACAGTGACCCAGAGCCGGGATCGCACCTGGGACCTCGGCGCCGTGAGACAGCAGTGCTAACCGCTGCTTGCGGTGATTGTTTAACATAAACTGCCTGGAGCTCAGAAAGGACAATCTGGGGGAGGATCATACGGCAGGAACAGAGCTTCAGCCTCGACAGTCCTTCAGGGACACACTGATGGAGTCAAACAGGCACTTTGGTCTTTCTCATCTCCCTTCACTGACTCTGTGGGTTAATGTATAAGAAATGTGTCCCAGTTTCTCTCTCTTCCAGGCCTCAGAGTTCCTAATAATAATAATCGCTTATTGTCACAAGTAGGCTTCAATGAAGTTACTGTGAAAAGCCCCTCGTCCCCACATTCCACCACCTGTTCGGGGAGACTGGTACGGGAATTGAACCTGCGCTGCTGGCCCCTAGACATGGAACTGAAGACTCCTTTACATCTGTGCTCAGAGCTAGGAAGAACAGTAAATGCCAGAGACATGCTGTCAAATCAGAGATTGGTGGAAAATGATTTGTTCCAGACTGAAAATAAACAGCAGGTTTAAGTTTGAAAGGTAGATTGATAACCAGGGTTTCACAATGCTTCAACAGATGCCAATCCACCTAACCTGCACATCTTTGGACTGTGGGAGGAAACCGGAGCACCTGGAGTAAACCCACGCAGACACGGGGAGAACGTGCAGACTCTGCACAGACAATGACCCAAGCGGGATTCGAACCAGCAGCCACAATAATTTGCTTTTATACAGAACTCAATCACCACACTCCAACATTAAAAAAAATAAATTTAGAATACCCAATTAGTATTTTTCCAATTAAGGGGCAATTTAGCGTGTTCAATTCACCTACCCTGCACATCTTTGGGTTGTGGGGATGAAACCCACACAGGCACGGGGAGAATGTGCAAATTCCACACGAAGAGTGGCGCAGGGCCGGGATTCGAACCCGGGTGCTCAACGTTGCAGTCCCAGTGCTAACCACTGTGCCACCGTGCGGCCCCTCCCATACGCCAACATTACACTGTCTGATAAAGTTGACAGTCAAGGGCATTCAGCCTCTGATCTCCGGGTAAGCGTTCTCCAAGGCGGCCTTCAGGACCCGCGACAACGCAGAATCGCCGAGCAGAAACTTATAGCCAAGTTCCGCACACATGAGTGCGGCCTCAACCGGGACCTGGGATTCATGTCACATTACATTCATCCCCCACCATCTGGCCTGCGAAATCCTACCAACTGTCCTGGCTTGATACAATTCACACCTCTTTAACCTGGGGTTACCCCATCTCTGGATCTGTAAAGATTTAATCACCTGCTAATGCTCGCATTCCTAGCATTGTTTGGCATCTCTGAATTTGTCTATATATGTGTTTCTGGATCAGACCTCTTCATTCACCTGAGGAAGGAGCAGCGCTCCGAAAGCTAGTGACATCGAAACAAACCTGTTGGACTTTAACCTGGTGTTGTAAGACTTCGTACTGATAAAGTTGAAGGTTGAAGGAAGAAACAAAATGAGGCCATGAATCGAAATTGGGAAATGAATCAGATTACCATGATTATATTTTGAAACAATGTCATTTAAAATCATGATATTTAATAAATTAATTTTGCGCTTGATAGGTAAGGAGTGGGACTAGATAATGTTCACTACTTTACAACATTTTATTTTTCAATGACACATGGTGTTTTCCATATGGATGGGATGAATGAGTGAATCCAGCTCATCTTCAACGCACATGCGCAGGAAAGCTCAGCCCCCAGAGCCCGCTTCCCGGAGCATGCGCTGCACAACCTCAGCAACAGCGAATGCAAACGGACGGGGGGGGGGGGGGGGGGGGACGGACCGTAATGGCGGAGACGTTACCCAGCCTTCCCCGCGGTGGGGAATACCCTCTGTCCTTAGCTGGAAATCGGAACGCATGCGCAGTTCCTCCAGTATTCCGAGCATGCGCAGGTTGAGTGATGGTGATGGAGTGACGTCTGTTTGTCGCTCGGCAGCCGGTAAGAGCCCGTAGAGCGGCGGGAGGGGATCCGGCGATTACGTGGGTGGGAAGAAGGTTTATTAATGGCCCGTGTAGGCCCTAAACCCCAAGAACAACCTGCAGATCTCGTGTTTGCAGCGTCGGTGCTTTCCCCAGGAACAGAGGAACAGGCCCAAGTTAACGGCCGCCATCTTTTTCCAGCGGGGAGCAGAGCGCAGGCGCGGGTATCATGGTGACCTCACAATGAAGGGCAGGACGCTGGGAAGTGGAGGGTCAGAGGGAGCTTGTCCACAGTCCCTGAGGCAGCAGCACAGGGACATCAGCTGCTTCAGAAGGCAGATAGGACATTTGTCTTTATTAGCCGAAGCATAGAATATAAGAGCAGGGATGATCTGTTGGAGCTGTATAAAACACTTGTCAGCTGGATCACTGTGTGCAATTGTGGTCGCCACACTATAGGAAGGGTATTATTGCACCCCAGAGAGTGTGGAGGAGATTCACCAGGATGTTGCCTGAACTAAACTGTTTCAGTTATGAAGAGAGGCTGGCTAAACTGGGGTTATTTTCCCCAGAGCAGGGAAAGCTGAGAGGCACATAATCGAGGTGTACAATATTATGACGGACATAGATAGGGAGGTACTTGTCCCTTTAGTAGAGAGATCAATAGCCAGGGGACATAGATTTAGGGTAGGGGATTTGAGGGAAAGCTTTTTCACCCAGAGGCTGGTGGGAATCTGGAAGTCACTACCTGAAAGGGTGGTAGAGGCAGGAACGTTCACAACATTTAAGAATCATTTAGATGAGCGCTTGAAATGGAATAGCATGCAAGGCTTTTGACCAAGTTCAGTAAAATGGGATTAGAATAGATGGGTATCTGATGGCTGGGCCTCTTTTTGTGCTGTAAAACTCTGATTTTCGCCTAGGAAGGAGCAAAAATGTGCAGGATGGTGATTTACAGTTTTTGTGCAACAACTGAGGGAGAAATGTTCCATACAAACTAGAATTGTCCGTTCTGAATTTCTGTCTGTACTGACAGTGCTGACTTTTGTGAAATCCTAATTTGTCTCAGAAATAAAAGGATTTCTAACTTCTGTGTGACTGCCTGCTTCTGTGCAGTGACTTTGTCTCATTCTATTCTTTTATAACAGGATCTGGAAGCACTCACTCCGGAGTGATAGAGTCCAGTATACTGACTGGAAAGAGGTTTCTCTGGTTGCAAAGCCTGACAGCGGGGAGAAACCATACATGTGTTGTGTGTGTGAACGAGGCTTCAACTGATCATCCAACCTGGAGAATCACAAGGACGTCTGTTTGTCGCTCGGCAGCCGGTAAGAGCCCGCAGAGCGGCGGGAGGGGATCCGGCGATTACGTGGGTGGGAAGAAGGTTTATTAATGGCCCGTGTAGGCCCCAAACCCCCAATAACAACCTGCAGCTCCCGTGTTTGCAGCTTGCGCCATGGAGAAACCGTGGAAATGTGAGGACTGTGGGAAAGAATTTAATTATCCATCCCGACAAGAAATCCATCGACGCAGTCACACTGGGGCTGGCATAATGGAGAAACCATGCAAATGTGAGGACTGTGGGAAGGGATTCAATTATCCATCCTTGCTGGAACTTCACCGACGCAGTCACACGGGAGAGAGACCATGGAAATGTGAGGAATGTGGGAAAGGATTCAATTATCCATCCCTGTTGGAAAACCATCGACGCAGTCACACTGGGGAGACAATATGGAAATGTGGGAAAGGATTCAATTATCCATCCCTGCTGGAATACCATCGACGCAGTCACACTGGGGCAGGGACCATGGAGAAACCATGGAAATGTGAGGACTGTGGCAAAGGATTTAATTTCCCATGCCTGTTGGAAATCCATCGACGCAGCCACACTGGGGAGAAGCCGTTCACCTGTTGTGTGTGTGGGAAGGGATTTACTAAGTCAACCAACCTGCTGAGACATCAGCGAAATCACACCGAAGAAAAGCCCTTCAGCTGTACTGACTGTGGAAAGAGTTTTGGGCAGTTATCCAATCTCACTGCACACCAACGGGTTCACACTGGGGAGAGGCCATTCAACTGCCTTGTGTGTGGGAAGGGATTCACTCAGTCAGCCAGCCTCATGTTACACCAAAGAATTCACACTGATCAGAGGCCGTTCAGCTGCACTTACTGTGGAAAGAGGTTCAGACAGTCCTCTGACCTCACTGCACACCAACGCACTCACACTGGGGAGAAACCGTTCATTTGTTCTGTGTGTGGGAAGGGATTCACTCATTCATCTGGCCTTTGGTCACACCGGCGAACTCACACCGAGGAGAAACCATTCAGCTGCATTGCCTGTGAAAAGAGGTTTAGACATTCTTCCGCCCTCACTGCACACCAACGCAGTCACACTGGGGAGAGACCATTCACCTGCTCCCAGTGTGGGAAGGGATTCACTCAATGCTCTCACCTGCTGACACACCAGAGAGTTCATACTGGGGAACCTGCTCTGTGAGTGGGAAGGGATTCACTCAGTCACAACACCCACTGTCACATCAGCAAGTTTACAAGCGACAGCAGTTGTTGAATTCTGCTGTAACTGCTGCTGTTAATTATGTCAAGAATCGATCATCTGAATATATATATATTTTTTCTGCTGATATTAAGAATAACAGGCTGAGGGCAGTGGCGCAGTGGTTAGCACTGCTGCCTCACGGCACTGAGGTCCCAGGATCGATCCCGGCTCTGGGTCACTGTCCGTGTGGAGTTTGCACATTCTCCTCATGTTTGCGTGGGTTTCACCCACACAACACAAAGATGTGCAGGGGAGGTGGATTGACCATGCTAAATTGCCCCTTAATTGGAAAAAATGAATTGGGTACTCTAAATTTTTTTTAAAAATACATTTACAGTACCCGATTCTTTAAAAAAAACATTTTTTAAAAAAGAACAGCTGGCTGGAGTTTAATACTCTGGAGAAGTCACTGATTTTGAGGACCGCAGTCTCCCTTTTTAAAAGCACCATCTGTGAACTTTCCGCTTATTTCATGATCCCATGACAGATACTCCAGTCCAATAAAATTATTAACTTTTACTGCAATCCGAAATTGCTCTTTGGTGCAAAATGTACAATTCTGTATCTGAAAGGTTCCACTGTTGACATCTCCAGTTAGAAAGTGCTGATTAATCCTTGCTGACAATTCTCACTGACTTGCACATTCTTCACAGTGACCCCTCCATTAAGAATATAAATTATCCAGACACATCTGCCAAAACAATAAAATATTTTATAGATACAAATAATAAAAGAATGTGATGTGAATTGGACCATTAAGGGATAGACAGCACAATACCACAATTAATGAGGGAGAGATGATTGAAATATTCAAACATTCTTTTGACCCGCTTTTTCCCAGGGATAGAGAACAGGTAAACATAACATTGAATAATAAGACAAGTTATGAGATAAATTAATTTAAAATCAGGAAAAGATGTGTTGACTAAACTCATATAACTTAGAGGATGGACTAAATTCACATATTTTAAAAGAATGCAGAGAAGTGATAGCACAGGCAGTATGGCTCATAATTCATTCACTAAAGGTGTAGTGTCAGAGGACTGGTGGATCATTAATGTAATTTCTATATTTAAGAAGGGGACAGATCATGCCCAGGGATGGTACGCCAGTCAGCTTCACATCAGCAAATAATACAATCCTGACTAAAGTAGAGAATATAAGAACATATTAAAAATATATATATATCAATGAACAGTCCGTGTGGATTTCAAAAGGAAAAATCTTGCCTGACCAGCCTTATCGACTGTTTTGATGTGATAACAGAGAGCATATACAATGGTAATGTAGCCAATGGCATTTATCTGGATTTTCGAAAGGCCATTGATAAGATTCCCTACGGGAGAATAATGGACATGGTCGGAGAATGTGGAGTTGGGACAAATGATAGACTGGATTGTCAGCTGGTTTCAAGACAGAAAGTAGAGAGTGGGAGTAAAGGGGAGTTATTCAGAGTGACAGAAGGTGGGAAGTGATGTTCCACAAGGATCAGTGCTGGGACCACGACTGTTCACAATTTCCATTCACGATGTGGACTTTGGAATCCAATACACAATCTCTAAACTGGGAAGATAGAACGGAGGAGAACTGCAACAAATTACAAGACGGCATTTTTAAACTTGCTAAATAGACAAATAATTGACGAATGATGTACAATGGATAACTGTGAAGTACATCGATTATAGAACATACAGTGCAGAAGGAGGCCATTCGGCCCATCGAGTCTGCACCGACCCGTTAGTACATTTTGGTGCAAAGAATGAGGGGGTCACTTCTTACTTGGAAGTTGTGAGTGTAGATGGTGGAGAGAAATAGAGGTCTCAGAGCAACAGAGAAAATAAATAAAGCAGAGGGCGAGAGGGGCACAAGTGAAAAGAAGGAAGTTATGATGATCCTTTGGGAACTTGGTTACACCATACGTAGAGTACACGGTGTGGTTCTATTCAGCTTATATCTTTGGCAACCTTCCATCTTGTGAGATGATAGTTTGCATCTTAAGTGTTCAGCTCTGTTTTAAACATTGCCTGGGATAGTTCAGGAGCCTTTCTGAGGCAAGACAGTATCTGACACATTTGCTGCAGATGAAGACATTGGGCTGAGAAGGTGCTGGATTCTCTGGATCCTCTCCTCAGCAAACTGAGCTTTCCATTTCTCTGGTCCCCACATTATAAAATGGAGATGGGAACAGAGAAGATTCACAAGGATCATACCAAAAGTGTGTGGGTTTATAAATCAGGAAAGGATTGAGAGACTGGATCTCTTTACTCTTGGTTTCAATGGTTCCTCTTGTAGGGAAGAGCAAAACTAGAAACCACAACATACGGTCATCACCAAGAAATCCAATAGGGAATACAGAAAAAACTCCTTCACCCAGAGAATGGTGAGAATGAGCTCACTCCCACAGGCACTGGGTGAAGTGAATAGTATCAACGTATGTATAGGGAGGCTGGACACACACACACACACACATATATATATATATGGGAGAAGCAAAGATGGTAGGAGACTCAAATAGAACTTAAACACCAGTACAAACTGGCTGGCTGAATGGCCTGTCTCTGTGCTGTATATCCTGTATCATCTAATTCAAGGCTTCAACTGATCATCCAACCTGGAGAGACACAAGGATGCCCACAGCAGGGAGAAATGTGGGACTGTGGGAAAGAATTCAGTTCTCCATCCCAGCTGGGAACTCATTGACACCACCGCACCAGGGAGAGAGCGTTTACCTAGCTTGTGTGTGGGAAGGGATTCACTGAATTGTCCAGCTTCCAGAAACACCAGCACATTCACAGCGAGGAAAAAATGAAACTGACTCCGTGTCTGCGAAAAGATTCAATCAGTTATCCTGTCTCCGGATACACCCACACCAGAGAGATGCTGTTCATTCGCTCCAAATGTGGGAAATGATTTACTTGTGTTTCCAGCCTCGCTGCCCATCAAGTTGTTCACTCATTCAAGGGACCTTTTAATTGTTCGCGTGGTGGGAAAAGATATAAAAGTGTTAAATATCTTATGAAAAACCAACTCACTGACACAGGAGAGAAACCATTCACCTGCACTGTGTGGGGGAAGGGATTCACTCAGGCACTGAACCCGCTGACAGCAATCCACATCTGACTGTATTGGGTGGATTCTGTTGTTATTCTGACCACTAACTGCACCTGAACCAAACTGTTCATCGCCTCAGCATCGATTTCACCCTGAACTGATTTTCTGATCCATATTCGCTCTATCACCAAGGCAGCCTACATCCACCTCTGTGACATCGCCGGTCTCTTCTGCTTCAGCCTAGTTGCTGCTGAAACTCTCATTCAGGCCATAACATCCTCGAGATCTGACGATTCATGAACCGTCTGAGCTTCCCCTCATATACCAGCTGCTGTCAGTCTGGAACATTGGTGCCTTTTCTTTAATTCTTCCACAGGGTGTCGGTGGCAAGGCCAGCAATTGTTGCCCATCCTGACTGAAGTTTACAACCAACTCAGGGCAGTTAATAGTCACTATATTGCTCTAGTCTGGAGTCACATGTAGGCCAGACCAGGGTTTTCAACAACAATTTCATGGTCCCCATTATTGAGACTAGCTTTCAGTTCCAGATTTTATTGAATTTAAATACCACCAATTCATATTTGGATTTGAACCCATGTCCCCAGAATATTTGTCTGACCTCTGGATTACTAGTTACATTATCACTACCCCTGCACCTCTCTATCCTAACTCAGTCCCATTCACTGATTACTCCTGTACTCATTGATCTACATTGGTGCCCCGTCTAACAATGCATCAATTTTTACACTTCTCAGATTTTATTCCAAATCCCTCCCTGATCTCGCCCCTCCCTCTCTGTAACCACCTCCAGCACGACATCCCACTTAGATTTTTGAAGAGATCTACCATGCGGATTTAGTGAAATCTTGCGACACCAAAACTCAGTAGAAATTTGAGTTAAACTTCTCGGATGCAAACAAGAATTTGATTACAATTGAGAGAAACTTAAATCTATTCTCAATAAAGTCCGGCTAGCAAAAGGACTTAAAGAGAAGTAACTTTTACACAATTTAACTTTCACAATAATACAGAAATGGTTTCTTGCTTACGGCAAAATAGCTTGCATTTACTTCAAGAGTTCGAGTGGAAAGTGAAAATATGAAAATAGAGATAGCGAGTAGTTAGATCAAAGTATAGGATGTTCCAGGAATAAAGATGGCCGTACAGACCATCATGTTTAAAGAGAATTTTATCAGTCTGAAGCCATCTGTCTACACCTCTATGTTGTCCTAATTGGTTTGGGTGAGAATCAGATACATTTGATTCGATGGTTAACTGTCAATCCTTAATGTGCAACATAAGTTCTGAATGTTTCATGTTTGAATATTTGTGTATGCTATGGAATGTGATTCTGTTCTTTTATCAAGACTGGTTTCCTGCTGACTTTGCTTTATCCACATTCTGGACAATGGTGCCTTCATATGAAATGAAATGAAATGAAAATCGCTTATTGTCACAAGTAGGCTTCAAATGAAGTTACTGTGAAAAGCCCCTAGTCTCCACATTCCGGCGCCTGTTCGGGGAGGCTGTTACGGGAATTGAACCATGCTGCTGGCCTGCCTTGGTCTGCTTTCCAAGCCAGCGATTTAGCCCAGTGTTGCTGTGGTGCTTACTTGGCCTTGATCTCGATTACTGCTACAGCTTATTTCTTAATGTCAAACTGACTTTGAAAATATGTTCATCAGAACAATAGCTGTTTCATCTTGCTTAGTGAAAATGGTGTTTTTATCTCCAAATAGTTTATGCATGTGTCAGCAAAAGCCGATGTGTTTTGTCATGACCTGAGGTTATGAATGCTGAAATCCTCATTTTAAAATGGGTATTAAAACTGGGTCTTAATATTTACATTAAAATAGCCTTTTTACCTATCAGATCTATCATGCCCAGTCTAACAATGCATCAATTTTTACATTTCTCAGATTTTATTTTAAATCCCTCCCTCTCTGTAACCACCTCCAGCGTGACATCCCACTCAGATCTTTCTGCTCCTCCAATTCAAGACTCTTGTACATCCCGATTTCCGGTACTCCTCCAGTGTCGGATGTGCATTCAGCTGCCTGGATGCTGAGCTCTGGATTCCGCCCTAACCAGCCCCACCTCTCGAACTTTCTCTCCTCTCCTTTAAAACTTCTCTCTGGCCCAGTGTTTGGTCACCTGCCCGAATATCTCCTGTTGAGTCTTGGTGTTGAGGTTTATTTGACTACACTCCTGTGAAGCACCTTGGGATGTTTGACAATGTTAAAGGTGCCAAATCATCACAAGTTGTTATTGCTGCTGTTAATCACGTTAAGGACTGAACCATCTTCATGCTGCCACTTGGGAGTTTATTGCTGATATTAATAATCTCTATACAACTGGGATTGGGGATAAGATTCTGGAGATATGTCAGAAATCAGTTTTGTTTCACATACACTGATAAATTGTTGATTTCTCTTTGATAAGCAGAGACTAACTGATGTCCTTTACGGATTATTTAGTTTGCTGTCATTTTCTCCTTTCTTACTCCAGATTATTTTAGTTTTCAAACCTTTAGTTACAAATACCAGCTCCCCTCACCTGACACTGAATTTCCTTTCTCACGATATTGTTATTCTTCAAATAATCCCTGCTGTCTGTGCTGAATTAATCCACCTCAGTAACAAATGTTGAAGTGTTTTCTCCACACCCATTGGGTTTCATCATAGAATAAAATCCCTACAGTGCAGGATACCATTTGGCCCATCGAGTCTGCCCCAACCCTCTGAGACCTAGGCCCACTCCCTGCCCCATTCCTGTAAGCTCATAACCCCACCTCACTTTTGACGCTTAGGGGCAATTTCGCATGGCCAATCTACTTGCACATCTTTGGACTGTGGAAGGAAACCGGAGCAGCCGGAGGAAACCCACGCAGACACAGTGAGCAAATGCCTCAGTCACTCAAGGCTGGAATTGAACCCAGATCCCTGGCGCTGTGAGGTAACAGTCCAGGGACTTCAGGACAAAAAAAATCACATCCAATATTCCTTGCCCAGCACTCAGTGAGTGGTGCACTGTCAGAGTTTCCTTCTTTCAAATAAGATGTTCAACTGAAGCCCTGTCAGTTCCTCTCAGGTCCTGTAAAAGTTCCCACAGCCATTATTGTGAAGAAGAGTTGGGGAGTTATCCCCGGTGTCCTGGCAAATATTTATCCCTCAATCAACATCACCAAAATCCGATCATCTGCTCATTGTCATATTGCTGTTTGTGGGATCTTGCTCTGTATAAATTTGCTGCTGTTTTTCCTACATTACACCAGTTACTACCCTTCAAAAGTACTCTTGGCTGTAAAGCACTTTGTGACGACCTATGATTGTGAAAGGCGCTACAGAAATGCAAGTTTTTAAATCGAAGATTGATCTTATCTGATTTTATTATCTGTAACTTAATTGATCTCAGCCACCCCCAACTTACCATTCAATAAATTCACTTTGTTTCACTGTTTCAGACACGATTTTAAGCAATTAAAGCAACGGCAGAATTCTCTGGATAGTAAATTTAAAATGTTTATCAAAAGAAAAAGGTTTACTGAAAACTTGAAGATATTGAAGTTTACAACTTCAAGGCGGTGATCAGTCTGTAGAAGCGTAACCCTCCCTGGCTCCTTCTTTGACAGTAATTTCCTTGGCCTCGAGTCTGCAGTACTTGGCCAGCAAGGAAGACCTTCAGAACCTCTACTTTTATCCCCAAAGTGACCATTACCTCATGTCAGAGTTGGGCCTGTTGTAACATAACCATTGGTCAATTAGGCACCAGTTTAATTGAATTGGATTCCCAATTACTGACACCACCTTCTCTCATTATCTTAGACAGGAATACAATTGAACAGTTTCAGACTATCCTTTTATCTGATTCTGTACAATTTCTTATTCATACAGTTTCAAATGCTGGGGCTAATCAGGCTGAAAGGTCTCTCTTGCGGGTACATTTATCCTCATTGCACATTCTTTATATACACACCAATTAAGCATTTACATTTTTACAACAAATAAAACTTAGACCTTTACTATAACCACTGATTCATTATTGTTTCATTAAGTGTAGCTCAATTAAGGATCACTACTTATTTTATCATGTTACAGACTGGTAGCTAATTAATACAGTAATATTTAATTAATACATTTGGTCTATCATACACTGGTTATCTACTGAGTAGTACTACACTCCGTATGCTTCACCCGGTGTCTTTGTATTTACATTGTGTATTTATCGTGTGTCCTAGGTTTTTTCACGTATGGAATGATCTGTCTGGACTACGCAGAACAATACTTTTCACTATCTCGATATACATGACAATAAACCAATCCAATCAAAGAGAGTTTCTTACTAGTCTTCAGATTGAACAATGAGTCTTCTGAAAAATTATTCATTCGTGGAAGGTGGGGGTCACTGGCTGGGCCAGCATTTACTGCTCATTCCAATTGCCCTTGAACTGCGTGTCTTGTGAGGCTATTTCAGAGGGCACTTACAAATTAACCACAACATTGCTGTGGATCTGGAGTCAAGTGCAGGCCAGGCCACGTAAGGAGAGCAGATTTCCTAAAGGACATTAGTGAACCAGATGGGTTTTTACAACCATCCACAACATCATCATTCGACTTAATTTGAGACTTTTATTCCATTTCAATATCTGTCGTAGCCAGATTCCATCCCAGATCCCCAGAGCATTAACCTGCGTCTCTGGATTACTAGCCCAGTAACAATACCATTACGCCACTGCTGAGCCCACATAGTCTTGGCAGAATATGATGTCTTGTAACTTCTCAAAAATTATTTATGTATTTATTTTTAGAGTACCCAATTATTTTTTTCCAATTAAGAGGCAATTTAGCATGGCCAATCCACCTACCCTGCACATCTTTAGGTTGTGAGGGCGAAACCCACGCAAACAAGGGGAGAATGGGTAAACTTCACACAGACAGTGATCCAAGCCAGGAATCAAACTGGTGCTGTGAAGCAACAGTACTAACCACTATGCTACCATGCCACCTGTAAAGTAGCCAATACTTTTCTTCCAATTAAGGGGCAATTTAGCATAGTCGAGTCACGTACCCTGCACATCTTTGGGTTATGAGGGTGAGACCCACACCGACATGGGGAGAACTTTTTTCCACGCGGACAGTGACCCTGGTCCTCAGTCCGTGAAGCAGTAGTGCTAACCACTGCGCCGCCCTATATATTAACAATTTAGATGAGGGAACTAAATGCAATATCTCCAAATTTGCAGATGCCACCAAGTTGCATGGGAGGGTGAGCTGTGAGGAGGATGCAGAGATCCTTCAGTGTGATTTGGACAAGTTGGGTGAGTGGGCAAATGAATGGCAGATGCAGTATAATTTGGAGAAATGAGAGGTTGTCCACTTTGGTAGCAAAAACAAGGCGGCAGACTATTAGCTCATAAATTACAAGGGGAATGTGCAACGAGACCTGGGTGTCCTCGTACACCAGTCACTGAAGGTAAGCAGGCAGCTACAGCTGGCGGTAAAGAAGGCAAACGGTATGCTAGCCTTCATTGCGAGCGGATTCGAGTACAGGAGCAGAGATCTTTTGCTGCAATTATACAGGGCCTTGGCGAGGCCATACCTAGAATATTGTGTGCAGTTTTGGTCTTCTTATCTGAGGAAGGATGTTCTTGCTCTCGAGGGATTGCAGCGAAGGTTTACCAGACTGATTCCTGGGATGGTGGGACTGACGTATGAGAGATTGAATCAGTTAGGATTGTATTCGCTGGAGTTCAGAAGAATGGGGGATCTCATAGAAAATAATACATACAGATACATAGAAGATAGGAGCAGGAGGAGGTCTTTTGGCCCTTCGAGCCTGCTCAGCCATTTATCACTATCATGGCTGATCATCCAACTCAATAGCCTAATCCTGTTTTCTCCCTAAAGCCTTCAATCCCATTCTCCCCAAATGCTATATCTAGCCCCCTCTTGAATATATTCAGTGTTTTAGAATCAACTACTTCCTGTGGTAATGAATTTCACAGGCTCACCACTCTTTGGGTGAAGAAATGTCTCCTCATCTCTGTCCGAAATGGTTTACCCTGAAACCTCAGACTGTGACTCCTGGTTCTGGACACACTAATCATTGGTAACATCTTCCCTGCAACTACACCGTCTAGTCCTGTTAGAATCTTATTAGTCTCTATGAGATCCCCCCCCCCCATTCTTCTGAACTCCAGCGAGAACAATCCTAACCTAGTCAATCTCTCCTCATGTGACAGTCCTGCCATCCCTGGAATCAGTCTTGTTAACCTTCGCTGCATTCCCTCGAAAGCAAGAACATCCTTCCTCAGAAAAGGAGACCAAAACTGCACACAATATTCTAGGTACGGCCTCATCAAGGCCCTGTATAATTGCAGCAACACATCCCTGCTTCTGTACTCAACCTCTCGCAATGAAGGAGAACATACCATTAGCCGAGCGGCATGTGGCGCAGTGGTTAGCACTGGGACTGCAGCGCTGAGGACCTAGGTTCGAATCCCGGCCCTGGGTCACTGTCTGTGTGGACTTTGCATATTCTCCTCATGTCTGCATGGATTTCACACTCCCAACCCAAAGATGTGCAGAGTCGGTGGATTGGCCACACTAAATTGCCCCTTAATTGGAGGAAAAAATAATTTGAGTACTCTATATATATAAAAACACAAAAAAAACATACCATTAGCCTTCTTTACCGCCTGCTGCACCTGCATGCTTACCTTCAGCAACTGGTGCACAAGGGCACCCAGGTCCCACTGCACACTCCCCTCTCCCAATTTACAACCATTCAGGTAGTAATCTGCCTTCCTGTTTTTGCTTCCAAAGTGAATAACCTCACACTTATCCAAATTATACTGCATCTGCGTCACAGTTCACCCTCCCACCCAACTTGGTATCATCTGCAAACTTTGAGATGTTACACTTTGTTCCCTCATCCAAATCATTAATATATATTGTGAATAGATGGGGTCCCAGCACCAATCCCTGTGGCACCCCACTAGTTACTGCCTTCCAATTTGAAAAGGACCAATTAATTCCTATTCTTTGTTTCCTCTCTGCCAACCAGTTTTATATCCACCTCAATACACTTCCTTCAATCCACTTTAATTGTGCACAATAAACTCTTAGGCGGGACTTTGTCAAACGCCTTCTGAATGTCCAAATATACATCGACTGGCTCCCCCTTCTCAACTGAACTGGTTACATCTTCAAAGAATTCCAACAGATTTGTGAAGCATGATTTCCCCTTCATAAATCCATGCTGACTGACTGATCCTGCCACTGTTTTCTAAATGTTCCGCTGTAAAGCCCTTGATAATGGATTCAAGAATTTTCCCCAGTACCGATGTTAGGCTTACTGGTCTATAATTCCCTGCTTTCTCTCTACCTCTCGACAGAACCAAAGTATGTATTCAATTGCTCAGCCATTTCTTTGTCCCTTATTATGCATTCCCCTGTTTCTGTCTGTCGCGGGCCGACATTTCTCTTCACCAATCTCTTTCTCTTCACATATAGAAACTCTTAGTGTCAGTCTTTATGTTCCCTGCAAGCTTACTTTCATACTCTACTTTCCCCTTTTTAATCAATCCCTTTGTCCTTCTTTGCTGAATTCTAAATTGCTCCCAATCGTCAGACCTATTATTTTTCTTGGCCAATCTGTATGCTTCTTCCTTGGATCGGATACTATTTCTAATTTCCTTTGTAAGCCATGGATTGCCCCTCTTACCCATTTTGCTTCTGTGCCGACAGGAATGAACGATTGCTGTAGTTCCCCCATGCGATCCTTGAATGTTTGCCATTGCCTATCCACTGTCATCCCTTTCAGTAACTCTCCCCAATCTATCAAGGCCAACTCATGCCTCATATCTTCACAATTCCCTGTATTTAAAAAAAAAAAAATTTAGAGTACCCAATTCATTTTTTTCAATTAAGGGGCAATTTAGTGTGGCCAATCCAGCTCGCCTGCACATCTTTGGGTTGTGGGGGTGAAACCCATGCAAACACTAGGAGAATGTGCAAACTCCACACGGACAGTGATCCAAGCCGTTAATCGAACTGGCGCTGTGAAGCAACAGTGCTAACCACTGTGCTACCGTGTACAGAACCAGAGGTCGCAGTCTGAGGATACGGGGTAGACCATTTAGGACCGAGATGAGGAGTAATTTCTTCAACCGTAGAGTGGTGAGCTTGTGGAATTTGTTACCACAGGAAATAGTTGATGCCAAGACATTGTATGTTTTCAAGAAGCAGTTAGATATAGTACTGAGGGCGAAGGGGATCAAAGGGTACGGAGGGGAAAGTGGGATTAGGCTGTTAAGTTGGATGATAAGGCAATATATAACGAATGGCAGAGCAGGCGCAAAGGGCCAAATGGTCTCTTCCTGCTCCTATTTTCTATGTTTCTATGTAATCCCTTCCCACATTAAGAGCAGGTGAATGGCCTCTCCCCAGTGTGAACTCGCTGGTGTGTCTGCAGACTGGTTAACTGTGTGAAACCTTTCCCACAGAGGGAGCAGGAGAATGGCTTCTCTCCAGTGTGAACTCGCTGATGTCTTTGCAGGATGATTGAATCAATAAATCCCTTCCCACACTGAGGGCAGGTGAATGGCTTCTCGCCAGTGTGAATTCGCTGGTGTGTCTGCAGGGTGGATAATTGAGTAAATCCCTTCCCACACTGAGGGCAGATGAACGGCCTCTCCCCAGCGTGAACTCGCTGATGTTTCCGCAGGGTGGATGCATCAATGAATCCCATCCCACACTGAGGACAGGTGAATGGCTTCTCTCCTGTGTGAATTTGCTGATGTTTTTGCAGGGTGGATGCATCAATGAATCCCTTCCCACACTGAGAGCAGGTGAACGGCCTCTCCCCAGCGTGAACTCGCTGATGTTTCCGCAGGGTGGATGCATCAATGAATCCCATCCCACACTGAGGACAGGTGAATGGCTTCTCCCCTGTGTGAATTTGCTGATGTTTTTGCAGGGTGGATGCATCAATGAATCCCTTCCCACACTGAGAGCAGGTGAATGGCCTCTCCCCAGTGTGAACTCGCTGATGTCTCTGCAGGGTGGATGAATCAATGAATCCCTTCCCACACTGAGAGCAAATGAATGGCCTCTCCCCTGTGTGAATTCGTTGATGTTTCCGCAGGACGGATGAATCAATAAATCCCTTCCCACACTGAGAGCAGGTGAATGGCCTTTCCCCACTGTGAACGCGCTGATGTCTCCACAGGGCAGATGAATCAATTAATCCCTTCCCACATTGAGAACAGGTGAATGGCCTCTCCCGAGTGTGAACTCGCTGATGTTTCCGCAGGGTGAATGAAGCACGGAATCTCTGCCCACACTGAGAGCAGGTGAATGGTTTCTCCCCAGTGTGAACTCGCTGGTGAGACTGCAGGGTGGATGAATCAATAAATCCCTTCCCACACTGAGAGCAGGTGAACGGCCTCACTCCCGTGTGAATTTGCTGATGTTTCCGTAGGGTGGATGAATCAATAAATCCCTTCCCACACTGAGAGCAGGTGAATGGCCTCTCCCCACTGTGAACTCGCTGATGCCTCCGCAGGATGAATAGAGCACGGAATCCCTTCCCACACTGAGAGCAGGTGAATGGCCTCTCCCCAGTATGAACTCGCTGGTGTGACTGCAGGTAAGATAACTGAGTGAATCCCTTCCCACACTTGGAGCAGGTGAATGGCCTCTCTCCAGTGTGACTGCGTCGATGAATCTCCAGCTTAGATGGGACTTTGTATCCCCTCCCACAGTCCCCACATTTCCACGGTTTCTCCATGTTTTGGGTCTTCTCGTGTCTCTCCAGTTTGGACAATCAGTGGACGCCTTGTCTACACACAGAACATGTGCTCTGTCTCTCCTCACTGTGAATGGTGTGATGTTTTTTCAGGCTATGCAACTAGTTGAAGCTCTTTCCACAGTCAGTTCACTGGAACACTCTCACTCGGGTGTGTGTTGTGTGGGTCTCGGTGCTTTTCCAGTTGCATTCACGTTTAAAATCTTTTGGAAGCCGACACATCGGACAAACATTTCTCCTTCTCGCCGATGATATTCAGGTCAGAAGGAATCGACTGAGTTTGTCACATTGAGACGTGATGTTTGAGATTTCTGTCTGTAATTCCTCCTCTTCCAATATCCTTTATAAACAATTTACAAAAGTCATCGTTGTCAGTACAGGAACAAAATTCAGAACAGACAATTCTAGTTCCTAGGGAACATTATTTCCTCTCTTGTTCTCCAAAAGCTGTAAATCTCCATCCCACACACTCTCCCTCCATTCTCACTCTGCTGTATCTAATATTCACCCTCCCAATTCTCCTGAAGGTGCTCATTCATCTTGATTGACAGATCCGAGCTCAACTCACTGCTTCCTGACCAGGACACAGAGAATATAACAGGAGCAAGAGGTATGCCATTCGGCCCACCGAGTCTGCTCAACTATTCAATGAGATCCTTGGCTGATCTACCTGAGCACCATTTTCCCACACGATCCCCATAGCCCTCGATATCTTCAATATCTAGAAACCTATTTGTCTTGAACATACTTGATGACTGAGGCTCCACATTCCTCTGGGGTAGAGAATTCCAAAGCTTCACCACATCCTCGAGTGAAGAAATCCCTCCTCATCTCAGCTTTCTCTCTATTTTTCTATCTGTTCCCCATAACCCTTAATTCCATTGTCAATAAAACATCTGTCAGACTTGTGCTTCAATACATTCAATGACCCTCAGATACAACTGGTCCCTGTGGAAGAGAAATCCAAAGACGAAGAACTCTCTGAGGGAAGAGATGACTGGAAATCTATAACGTAGCTACAGTCTTATATTACAAGACGGGAAATAATAATACATTTACGTTAAATTTTATATTTATATTACCGTAAATAATATATCTAATCTGCACCATGTAACAAAATCTCTGTCCATTATTAATTAATCGCCCTGAAATGTCAGCCATCTCCTGGGGAACCCACCCCTTTAATTGTGAACATTAGGAAAGAGACTAGCCTTTTTTGAAATAAATTTAGAGTAACCAATTTTTTTTTTGCAATTAAGCTGCAATTTAGCGAGGCCAATCCGCCTACCCTGCACATCTTTTTGGATTGTAGGGGCGAGTCCCACACAGACACGGGGAGAATGTGCAAACTCCGTACGGGCAGTGACCCGGGCTGGGATCAAACCCGGGTCCTCGGTTAACCAGTTGGAAACTCAAATCAAACTTCACATCAAGATTTAACAGTCACTCCATTCATCAGGACCTGAATATCATTGGCCTATGAATGTGGAAGTCAAAATGTTTGTTCTGTCCGTAGGAAAATATTTTCTTTTTTTAAAATAAATTTAGAGTACCCAATTATTTTTTCCCACTTATGGGGCAATAGGGAGAGAGAGGGAGAGATGTGGTATTTTTTAATAAATTGTTGGGATCCATCCCAGACCCGGATACACATCAATTAATTCTTGGAGCAAACTTCAATTGTGAACTGGATCCAAAAATGGACTGGTCCAAGCCCATTCAACCATGACAAAAAGAAAAATGGAGTGAAATCTGGACGGACCACCCGGCACCAGAAACGACAACGGCAAACCTGGCAAAAGATAAAGAAATATGTTCCCATCTGCAGATTGTAAAAGAATTATGGGACACAGATTTAAGATTGTGAGCAAGATCTACGGGGGAGAGATGAGGGAGAAATTATACACAGTGAGTGGTAATGACCTGAACGCAATGCTTACACAGAAAGGTCGAAAATCTCCAGATCCTGATAACTGAATGGTGCTGTCAGAATTTGATGTGAGTATTGGTTGTGAGTTTCCTGTCTGTGAATCCCTTTCTAAGCCCCTGTAAAAGGAGTTTACAAAGGCATCACTGTCAGTCCAGAAATGAAATTCAGGAAAAATAAACATTTCTCCCGGTTTGAGTTTGCTGTGTGTAAATCCTCCCCGACTAATCTTCTGTAAAAGTGGTTTCCAAAATTAACCAGTCAGTCCAGCATTGAAATTCACAACATTCTCTCCTCCTGCTTATAGGTCCAGGATGACCGCTCATGCCTCCCGGTGCACACTATCCCTCTTGTCATCAGCAGTCCCCTGATTTGAGCGTGATGTTGACTCAGGGTTGTGTGCTTCTGCCCTGGGTCTTCATGTGACTGAACAGAGCCGCACAGCTTTGGACACACGGGGCAGTATGTCCAATGAGACAGTGAAATCTGGAGAGCAGGATGTCTTCCCATTCTTTCCATCTCTGCCACCGCTTTGCATCATCAATAAGACAATGGGACTCAAAGGGTGAGGCAGTTTGATGGACAAGTTGTTTCCATTCTGAACAATAGCAAGTCTTACAATACCAGGTTAAAGTCCAACAGTTTATTCGGAATCATGAGTTTTCAGAGCATAGCTCCTTCATCAGATGAGTGAAGAGGTAGGTTACACAAACACAGCCAATGATGCAAGATGATACTTTGAATGAGAGTCTTTGCAGATAATTAAGTATTTACAGGTCCAGACGGTGATTAGAGAGAGGGATAATCACAGGTTGAAAAGGTGTGAATTGTCTCAAGCCAGGACAGTGGAAGGATTTTGCAAGCCCAGGCCAGATGGTGGGGTTAACTGTTGTGAAATGTACATGAATCCAAGATAACGGATGAATGGCCATCGTGCGACAATCACCAAGCAGAAATGTCCATTTCCAGTCGTGGAACACATCAGCAGTCAAGGGCATTCAGCCTCTGATCTTGGGGTAAGTGTTCTTCAAGGTGGCCCTCAGGATGTTTGACAACGCAGAATCGCCGAGCAGAAACTGATAGCCAAGTTCTGCACACATGAGAACGGTTTCAACCGGCATCTTGAATTCATGTACATTTTACAAATTTTAACCCCCCACCATCTGGGCTTGCGAAATCCTGTAAAGACTTAACGACCTGCAAAGACTCACATTCAAAGTATCATCTTTCATCAATGGCTGTGTTTGTGTAACCTACCTCTTCACTCACCCGATGAAGGAACTACCCTCTGAAAGCTCGTGATTCCAAACAAAGCTGTTGGACTTTAACCTGGTGTTGTCAACCTTCTTACTGAGCCCAGCCCAACGCGGCATCTCCACATTCTGAACAATGGGGAATAAGGTTCCCCACGGTAGGCCACTGCAGAAAATACGGAAGCATGGGATTCAGGGAGATTTAGCAGTTTGGATCGGAAATTGGCTCGCTGGAAGAAGACAAAGGGTGGTGATTGATGGGAAGTGTTCAGACTGGAGTCCAGTTACTACTGGTGTGCCACAAGGATCTGTTCTGGGGCCACTGCTGTTTGTCATTTTTATAAATGACCTGGAGGAGGGCGTAGAAGGATGGGTGAGTAAATTTGCAGATGACACTAAAGTCGGTGGTGTTGTGGACAGTGCGGAAGGATGTTACAAGTTACAGAGGGACATAGATAAGCTGCAGCGCTGGGCTGAGAGGTGGCAAATGGAGTTTAATGCAGAAAAGTGTGAGGTGATTCATTTTGGAAGGAATAACAGGAAGACAGAGTACTGGGCTAATGGTAAGATTCTTGGCAGTGTGGATGAGCAGAGAGATCTCGGTGTCCATGTACATAGATCCCTGAAAGTTGCCACTCAGGTTGAGAGGGTTGTTAAGAAGGCGTACGGTGTGTTAGCTTTTATTGGTAGAGGGATTAAGTTTCGGAGCCATGAGGTCATGTTGCAGCTGTACAAAACTCTGGTGCGGCCGCATTTGGAGTATTGCGTGCAATTCTGGCGCCGCATTATATGAAGGGTGTGGAAGCATTGGAAAGGGTGCAGAGGAGATTTACCAGAATGTTGCCTGGTATGGATCTTATGAGGAAAGACTGAGGGACTTGAGGCTGTTTTCGTTAGAGAGAAGAAGGTTAAGAGGTGACTTAATTGAGGCATACAAGATGATCAGAGGATTGGATAGGATGGATAGTGAGAGCCTTTTTCCTCGGATGGTGATGTCCGCACGAGGGGACATAGCTTTAAATTGAGGGGAGCTAGATATAGGACAGATGTCAGAGGTAGATTCTTTACTCAGAGAGTAGTAAGGGCGTGGAATGCCCTGCCTGCAACAGTAGTGGACTCGCCAGCACTAAGGGCATTCAAATGGTCATTGGATAGACATATGGACGATAAGGGAATCGTGTAGATGGGCTTTAGTGGTTTCACAGGTTGGCGCAACATCGAGGGCCGAAGGGCCTGTACTGCGCCGTAATGTTCGATGTTCTCAGCTCCTCCCACTCATTGAAACATCACCCCCGACAATGACAGCAAACGCGCATGCGCCCTGATGCACATCCAATAAAGATGGCGGCCGTCAACCCGAGCCGAAGATGAGGAGCTGGAGCTCCGTTCGGTACAAACGGGGTCCCGTAAAGTTTTCCGAGGTTTGCGGCTTACAACAACTTTACATAACGTTTGCGCTTATCCCCGCGATCTCTCGCTTCCTCCATATTGTAAAACCCCTCTTACCAATTTCGTATCTGAAAAAACAGCTCTGCTGCTTCGCCATTACCCACACTGCGCATGCTTCAATCGCAGTGGACCCGCCCCTCATTCACTCCGATTGCTTGGAGGACCAGTCGCTCACAGTAGGTCCTCCAGTTCGGCCTCTCCTCTTCCTATTGGACGGGACCTGCCGTCAATCACCCGGTGAGAGTGGCCACAGGCTCAGGCTGACTCGCTGATTGATCAATAACAACATTGTTTCACATTCGGCTCTGGGGCAGCATTCGGGATTTGTAAACACCGCCCCCCGACACTGACCTTTCACCTGACACCTCACAATGCCCGGAGTGATTGACGGAAGCCTCTGACCAAAGAGGAGAAGGGGATTGGTTGGATGACCGAACGGGAGTGGCTGGTCCTCCAACCAATCAGTGAATGACGGGCGCGGCTCTCGGGGTGCCGGATCTTTACAGAAGAAGCAACCGCGCAGGCGCACGTGCCAACTCAAACAAAGAAACATTCGAATCCTCAATTTGTGACCTGGATGCATAGTGATGGTTTTTGGAAACAGAGATTACAGCTACCGGGCAAAAATTAAACAGATTGGGCCTTATTTTCTTGAGAAAACAAATCACTCAGTAGTGACCTGATACAAGTCTTTAAAATGATTTGTGGGTTGGTCAGGGGAGAGGTGGGGCGGATGCTGCCAATTGTAAAGGAGTCGAAAACTGGGAGCCAGGAAAAACATGGGCGGCACAGTGTCATAGAATTTACAGTGTGGAAGGAGTCCATTCAGCCCATCGAGTCTGCACTGGCCCTTGGAAAGGGCACCCTACACAGCACCCCACGCCTCCACTCTATCCCCTTTATCCCGGTAACCTAATAACCCCACCTAACCATTTTGGACACGAAGGGGAATTTAGAATGGCCAATCCACCTAACCTGCACATCTCTACACAAGCCGGGAATCGAACCTGGGACCCTGGAGCTGTGAAGCTAACCACTATGCAGCCGTGCTGCCCCTGTGCTACGTTGTAGCACAGTGGTTAGCACAGAAATAGTGCAGGATTTTCTGGTTTCACGCTTGAGGAGGCTGACAAGCACTGTTGCATTATAGTGCCAGGGTCCCTGTTGCCTCACAGCGCCAGTCGATTCCCGGCTTGGGTCACAGTCTCTGCGGAGTATGCATGTTCTCCCCGTGTCTGCGTGGGTTTCCTCTGCGTGCTCGGGTTTCCTCCCACAAGTCCTGAAAGATGTGCTTGTTCGGTGAATTGGACATTCTGAATTCTCCCTCAGTGTACCCGAACAGGCGCCAGAGTGTGGCGATGGGGCTTTTCACAGTAACTTCATTGCAATGTTAATGTAAGCCTACTTGTGACAATAATAAAGATTATTATTATAAACACGGTCATAAATGCAAGAGAGTTACTAATAAATCCAAGAGGGAGATATAGACACATTTCTTCACTCATTGGATTAGAATGTGCAACTTGTTACCAGGGAAGGAGTTGAGGAAAGTGCTGGGATGTTTCCAAAAGGAAATGGGACAAGCACATGAGAAAAGGGAATGGAAAGATCAGCTGACAGGCTGAGATGAGGTGGATGGGATGGAAGGAGATGTGTGTCGGGGATAATCAGCAGCAGAACAGTTGGACCAACTGGCCTGTTTATGCATTGTAGAATCTAAGTAATTCAATGTAAACTTCCTTTACACAATATTAGGATTGCAGATGGGAAATTCAAACCAAACATCATGCAAGTCCTAACAGAGTCTATCGATTCATCAGGAGTTGAAAATCATCTGCCTTTCAATGTGGAAGGAGGAATCTTTGTCTGGTCTGCCTGAAAGAAAAGATTGCAAACATCAGTGCAACTGGAAAAGCACTGAGGCACATACACACAGTGATTATTCCAGCGAACTGGCTGTGCAAAGAGCTTTAACCAGTCAGATAGCCTGAAAAAATATTGCGCCATTTACATCAAGAAGTGACCGTACTCAGGCTGTGTGGACCAGGCTTCACATCAGGAAGAGACCGTGCTCAGGCTGTGTGTGGCACCCAGGTTTCAACTCATCGTCGAACCTGGACAGACAAAGGACATCAGTACCATGGAGAAACCATGGAAATGTGGGGACTGTGGGAAGGGATTCAATTATCCACCTGAAGTGGAAACCCATCGACACAGTCACACTGGTGAGAGGCCATTCACCTGTCTGGGTTGTGGGAAGGGATTTAATGCTTTATCAAACCTCCGTACTCACCATCAGGTCCACTCTGACCAGAGACCGTTTAAATGTCCTGACTGTGACAAGAGCTTTAAAAGCAGAAAAGATTTACTGTTGCACCAACGCACTCACACTGGGGGGGGGGTTGGCATTCACCTGCTGTGTGTGTGGGAAGGGATTCACTCAGTCATCACACCTCCGGACCCACCATCAGGTCCAGTCTGATCAGAGACCTTTTAAGTGTTCAGACTGAGAAGAGTTTTAAAAGTAAAAAGGATTTACTGATACATCAACGCACACACTGTGGAGAAGCCGTTCACCTGCTTTGTGTGTGAGAAGGGATTCACTTGTTCCTCCCACCTTTTGATTCAGCAATTTGTTCACACTCATCAGAGACCATTTAATTGTTCTGACTGTGAGAAAACTTTTCAGCAAAAAAGATCTTCTGAAACACCAACACACTCACACTGGGGAGAGGCTATTCACCTGCTCGATCTGTGGGAAGGGATTCACTCAGTTAGCTCACCTTCTGAGACACCATCGAGTTTACACTGGAGGACGGCCATTCACCTGCCGTGTGTGTGGACAGGAATTAATTGATTCATCCAACCTTCTGATAAACCAACGAGTTCACACTGGGGAGAGACCGTACACATGCACTGTGTGTGACAAGAAATTCACTCAGTCATCCCACCTGACTACACACCAACTTGTTCACACATCAGAAACCTTTTAAATGTTCGCACTGTGAGAAGGGATTTAAAAGTAAACAGAATCTGCTGAAACACCAGCGGGTTCACACTGGGGAGAGGCCATTCAACTGCCCCGTGTGTGGGAAGGCATTTGCTCAGTCAAACAACCTGCTCATAGACCAGCAAGTTCACAGGCGGCATCAGGGTTTGGATTCTCCTGTTATTGCTGCCGTTAATCACATCCAGGACTGAATTATGTTTGGACGCCTGTTTTGTGTGGGGTTCCACAGTTTTGTGGTGTACATATCAATGATTTAGAGTGAAATATAGGGACCATAATTAAGAAGTTGGTCGATGGTACAAAAGTTATTTATGTGTTTGACAGTGCAGAATAAAGCCAAGGACAGCAGGAAGATATCACTGGACTGGGTCTTCAGCCAGAGGGTGGTGAATCTGTGGAACTCTTTGCCACAGAAAGCTGTTGAGGCCAAATCACTGAGTGTCTTTAATAGAGATAGATAGATTCTTGATTAATAAGGGGATCAGGGGTGATGGGGAGAAGGCAGGAGAATGGGGATGAGAAAAATATCAGCTGTGATTGAATGGCGGAGCAGACTTGATGGGCCGAGTGGCCTAATTCTGCTCCTATGTCTTACGGGTCAGATGGACAGAAAAATGGCAAACAGAATTCAATCTGGAGCAGTGTGACATCAAGAGTTTGGAGGGTAAGCAAGAGAAGAGAATGAAGAATAAATGGGATGATGCTGAGAATTATACAGGAACAGTGACCTTGGATTCAAAAACCACAGATTCCTGAAGCTGGCTGGGCAGGTAGATCAGGTGGTCAAGAAGGCATTTGGGACACTTTTCCTTCTTGGCTGAGGCCCAGGATGAAAGAACAGGCAGATTATGTTTGATCTGTATCAAACATAGAGCACATCGAGAGTGCTGAGTACAGTTCTGGTCACTGCATTGATCAACTATAAAGTAAAGATATATTAATCAACTGATGTAAATCTTAAAAGAAATTCATAATTTATCAAATAGTTACATTAAATGTTCAGTTAATCAAATCTAGGGGATAAAGATAACACTAACTAACAAAGGACTGCAACAGTGAAGAAATTTCAATTTTTCAGTAAAGTAAATTCTGAGGTGTTTAGATAATAATAAAGAAAATAATTTCAGTTAACTCCATAAAACAAGGTGACTTCAGCACAATGAAGAAGCTGATTGGTGAGTAGTTATTTATTTTAATATGAAATTGATTCTGGTTCAGTCAGTTAATAATCAGATAAACAAAGACACGGCAGGGCATCCTAGTCCCGTGGAGTGCAATCCAGTGCCCTGTGAGCAAAGCACGATGTTTCTCATAGGCTGGACAGTCACAAGTGCAGGAAATGTCATCAGCTGAGCAGCAGGAAGCAAAGAGGAATGGTTGCGAGGTATTTTTATGCCTGGAAACTGTTCCCAGTAGGATTTGATATTTCTCAGGATAAGATTCCATGCATTGTGTGGTACATATCAATGATTTAGACTTTGTCTAGGGGGCATGTTCAAGACAGTGACAGTCTTGCGGTTGACAGTGAGGAAGAAAGCTGTAACCTGCAGGAAAATATCAGTCGACTGATCAGGTGGGAAGACAAGTAACAAATGGAGATTAATATACAACATTGTGAAGTAATAAATACATTTGGGGCGGACAAACAAGGCAAAGAGAAATAATATTACTGGTATGAGAGTGAGAAGTGTAGAGGCACAGAGGGAGATCGGAGTGCATGTCCACAGATCCCTGAAAGTAACAGGAGAGGTAGATGAGATGGTTGAAAAGGCACACAGGACACTTTCCATTGTAAGAGGAGAACTAATGAATATGGTTTAATTAATGATTTATTAGGGCAGACAATAATTATAGTCTATTCAAGGATCTTAAAAGAATATTTTCAATGAGTGTTTTCGAAAGTAAAAGGAAAATTCCACATTCAGGGTAAAGACATCACCCAGAAACATGCTGATGTGGCAAAGACACAACATGGAAAATCCACCTAACCTGCAAGGCTCATTTCAGTAACTTGTTCTTCAGTAACTTGTTTTACAGACTGCAACTTGTTTTTTAAGACACCTGCAGGGCCCACATCAGGAACTTGTTTTTCAGTATTTTTTTGGGTGATCTCTCCAACTTGTTTTCCATGTCCTGAAGTAGCAGACACAGCTAACGGTGCAAGGTGGAGCCAGTTAGCAACAAGGGAGAGACTACGAGCAGCCAGAGAGGGATGTGTGAAAAATGCTTACTCTGCCCGCAACTTGCTTAAGTCTGAACCAGACAGTCCAAATGTCTGGCCTACAGTGTATAAATGTTGCTCGATTTATCAACCAGGTAGTCAGCTCCAGGGATCATTGTCTAACGTTGTGCTCTCCCAGTGCATTGGCTAATAAACAATAATTCTGTACTTTGGTCTCCTGAGATTATTTCCTCCAATTATCTTGTCCACGTGCTCCACCGTAGGGCAGCACGGTAGCACAAGTGGATAGCACTATGGCTTCACAGCGCCACGGTCCCAGGATCGATTCCCTGCCGGGTCACTGTCTGTGCGGAGTCTGCACGTTCTGCCTGTGTCTGCGTGGGTTTCCTCCGGGTGCTCCGGTTTCCTCCCACAGTCTAAAAGACGTGCAGGTTAGGTGGATTGGCCATGATGAATTGCCCAATGACCAAAAAGGTTCGGACAAGTTATTGGATTACGGGGATAAGGTGGAAGTGAGGGCTTAAGTAGGTTGGTGCATACTAGATGGGCCGAATGGCCTCCTACTGCACTGTATGTTCTATGTTCACGACACCGATATGAAATGAGACATGGTATATTAGAGCAGGGAATATGTCCAGCATTTTCTGGTGATGAACGATTATGGGCTGGATTCTCTGTATTCTATGTCCGCAGGATAAAAGTCGGCGCCGCCCCCGCACCGATCCTCTGCCCGGTGGGGGGGGGGGGGGGGCCAGCAGCCGCTCCGCATAAAGCCCCTGGCTCGACCTGCGGATACGGCTGCAGAATGGTTGGCTCAATAGCCGCGCATGCACACGGCTGTGGCCTCCTACAGCATGGCACTGGCCGCGCTTGGACGGGCTTGTCAAAATCTGCATCTCTGTCACCCCCCAGACCACCCCCACTAGTCCCCCCAGGCCCCGCCGAAGCCTCCCCTGCCAGCGGAATGACCCCCCCCCCACCCCACCAACCCCCGACAGTGAAAGCGCTGGACACAGTCCTCAGTCGCCACGGGAGGTCCCTGAAAGTTGTGAGGACGCTTGTCTCACACCATCGGGGAGTCGGCCAATTGGTGGCGGAGCATCGGGGGAGGGTCCCGGGTGAAGTCCTGGGGCCGTCCATACGCCGTACAGTGCACTCCCGAGTATGCCGTTTTAGGGGGCGGAGCATCGGAAAAACGGTGTCCCCTCTGATTCCAGCATAAAAATGGATTGTCCGGCCAATCGCCAAACGCAATTTCGGCGATCGGAGAATCCAGCCTCTTATGGGCCAGGGTTTAGAGAACACCAAAGTATATCATGGAGTTCATCTGACCCACAACTTTAAATAGATTGTGGTTATGGGGAGCACAAGGGCCCACTTTACAGGTGTGATGCAACAGAGAGCTGAAGTATGTTTAAAACAAAACAATGTTTATTCTATGAATCCAGTTAACATTTTATAAACACACAGTAAACAATTTATCAACTACCAATCCTGACCACTCCCCCCAAAAGAATACAGTACTCTATAGATCACCCTTGATAACTTTCCAAACAACATCCATAAGGTAAATCCTTTTTAAAATAAAGACAGCAGGTTTAAATGCTCTACAGAAACAGGTATTACTTTGGAATCATCAATGATCATGAGATATGGGAGAAGAATTAGGCCTCTCGGCCCATCGAGTCTGCTCCGCCATTCAATCATGGCTGATATTTTTCTCATCCCCTCATACTCATGAAGAAGGAGCTTTTAAAGATTGAGTCACAGTAACTGTCACCTTGTTCAAAATCAAACTAAACTCACTGTCTTTACCAAGGAGATAGGTGCTATCTGTAAAGTCTCAGGCAAGCGACCACTCGGAAGCGATGACTGTAGAAAAGTTTAGATTTATTCCTCTTACTATTTACATCTTCTACTCACCAAAGGGTCTCCCGCGTCTACCCACAGCTGGGTCAGGATATTTATGTTCCAGCAGTCTGAGGAAAACGTGTGGCAGCTCCCCCTCCCCTCACTCAGGTGAGGCCCCAGGGACTCTGAGGTTGCAGATCCCTGGGCCTTCTGCAGGGTTAGAACACTACCCAGGCCATGGAGACAGGCTAGGAAACCCTGTCCCTTGATCAGTTCAAAATTGAGGAAGTGTTGAAGTGAGAATGTAAATTACAGCAGCGCTGGCAATAATCTCCGAGTCATTCCTGGAGGTGCCAGAGGACTGGAGAATTGCAAATGTTATGCACTTGTTCAAAAAGGACAGTTCCAGCAATTACAGCCCAGTTAGTTTTGAATATCCTGGGAAAGGAGTTCACTAAAATCAGCAACAACCCAGCCTCTTGTGCGGTTTTGGTTTCTGTTTCTCTTCCTGCACAATAAAACCCTGAGCTCATGTTTACAATGATCCACTTCCCAAACAGAGATCTGAGGCTTCATTAATTTCAGCCCAAAGTGTAACCACAGGAAGAGGAGGCTTTGCAAACATCCCATCCTTAATGATGAGTTTCAGTACAGATCCAGTACATCAGGCCAAAAAACTGGCTCTTGTGTTTAGTGGTCCCGGGAGTGTTCCCAATACCTTCCCTGGATCCTAGGGTTCGGAAACACTCTGGAAGGTGTGGGGAGCTGGGGTCTGTCCATGGGAGTAACTGAATGTATGAGAACTGGATTAAAAAGGAGAAAAGACCCGAAAATGGAGCAGTTGGGAACAGGATACCAATTAGTTTCCTCTTATCCTCGAGAAATTACTGGCCCTGCTGTGTGTCTGAAAAAACATAAATTCATTTGACACAGATCAGAATATTAAACTGCAGCAAACAGTTTTTGTTTGTGAACTCTCTGGTGTCTTAAGAGGTGGGACGAGTGGATGAATGTCTTCCCACAGTCAGAGCAAAGAAACGGCCTTTCCCCAGTGTGAACTCGCTGGTGTGTCAGAAGATTGGATGGATGAATGAATCCCTTCCCACACGTGGAGCAGGTGAATGACCTCTCCCCAGTGTGAACTCGCTGGTGTTTCTGGAGGCTGGATGACAGGGTGAATCCGTTCCCACACACAGTACACCTGAATGGCCTCTCCTCATTGTGAACTCGCTGGTGTGTTAGCAGATCAGTTGAGGTTTTGTAAATCTTCTCACATTCAGAACATTTGAAAAGTCTTTTATCCGTGTGAACCAGTTGGTGTTTAGCAAGGTGGGATGATCGTGAGAATCCCTTCCCCCATACAGAGCAGGTGAATGGCCTCTCCCCATTGTGGACTCTCTGGTGTATCAGCAATTCACTTGTGGTTTTATAACTCTTCTCACATTCAGTACATTTGAAAGGTCTGTTATCCGTGTGAACCAGTCGGTGTGTCATGAGGTAGGATGATCGGGTGAATCCTTTCCCACACACAGAGCAGATGAATGGCCTCTCCCCAGCGTGAGTACGTTCATGTTCAATGAGTGTCTGTGATCGTATGAACCGCTTCGCACAGTGAAAGCAACTGAATTGTCTCTCGCTGGGAACAACCTGGTGCGTAACCAAGTCCTTGGAGCTTTTAGAGTTGTTATCACAGCCTGAGGGCTTAAAGAGCCTCTCGTCAATGTGAGCAGGTAGGATGACTGAATGAATCCCTTCCCACATATGGAGCAGATGAATGGCCTCTCCCCAGTGTGACTGCGTCGATGATTTTCAAGCAGGGATGGATAATTGAATCCCTTTCCACAGTCCCCACATTTCCACGGTTTCTCCATGGCGTCAGTGTTGTTGTGTCTCTCCAGGATAGGTGATCAGTTGAAGTGTTGTCCACACACAGAACATGTGTAGTTTCTCCTCACTTTTAATGGTGTGATATTGTTTCTGGCTGTCTTAACTGGTTACAGCTCTTTCCACAGTCAGTTCACTGGGACACTCACTCAGGTGCTTTTCCAGTCACACTGATATTTGAAATCTTTTCCCATGAACAGAACAGAGAAACATTTCTCCTTCCACATTTTTCGATGATATTCAGATTCTGATGTAGCGAGTGATTCTGTTAGATCTCTGCGATGTTTTATTTGAGTTTCCCACTTGCAAAATTTCCTCTTCTAATACCCTGTAAGTTTACAAACATCATCACTGTACAGTATATTAGAAATCCAGAACAGACAATTTCTATGGAGTAACCTCTGACCTCTTGTTACCCCAAATATGTGGGGCAAACAAACTGAAAGAAGACAAAATTAGCAACAAAAGCAAAGGAAGCTTCCGAACTCAACCAGAACGTTGTTTCCAGTGTCTTGGAGTTGTTCTGTAGCCTGAAGTTCCCAACAGTTGTGGAAGGTAGCAAGCGTACCAGTGGACACCACTGCTCCCTTTCCAGACAGGCTGTCAGGCAGTGAGACAGCCACCGAACCTCCATAGGGACTGCAAATTCAGCTCCAACAAATTTGTGTTAACCAGGTCCAAGAACAGGTCTAGGAGAAGTACTTCTGATTTACCCAGCCTCTTCCAAGGATTCGGAGCCAAGTGTAAGCAAAGTTGAAGAGCAACCCCTTCTGGAAACTATACAGAGGCTGCAACCTCTCACATTGAACAGAAACATGGCTCCATGCACTCTTCTGCACTGCAGCCTGGGGATGAGTGGAGTTGTTAAACAATCTGTGACCCAGTCTCTAGTATTCCCCGAGCACTAGGACCCGGGCGGGAATAGAGAACCCGAAGCCCACCAACCACCCGCGCATGCGCACCGATTCAATTGAATCAAGATGGCGACAGTCAAGCCGGGCCTGTTCCCGGGAAAACGACCCGAAGCTGCAAACGCAGGACTTCCAGGTACGTATTCCTGGTTTAGGGCTTTCATCCGGTGTTTAGACACTCTCCCCATCCAGACCCGGCTCCATCGCTTCCTCCAGGTTTCCGCTTCCTTACCCGCTGCCCATGAGACAAAGAACCGTCTTTCTCTCGCATGCGCCATCACACACTGCGCATGCTCCAATTCCGCTAGATATTACGCCTGCGCATTGCTGTCCTGCGGTGCAGATAGGGAACATTCACCACCGCGGGGAATGCTGGGTATAGAGTCCGCCATCGATAATCCCAATTACGTGATTAGTGATTTTTGTTTGTTACGTTGTGAAAGTTGGGGCTGGTGGGACAACCAATAAAATTCGGAATATAATCATAGGTAAATCCAAGTGAGCAGACCCTCAATTATCAACCAGAAAGAAAAGTAGTGGAAATTAATGAAACACCAGCCATCCAAGTATGGAAAATAGATATATAATGAGGGAAATCAATTTATGTATCTTTAATGAACATCGAAAAGCAAAGAGGAAGATTAAAGATCTTTAAACACCTCACACACTGGGCAAGAAATGTCTTGAAACTCAAAACAGGAGCTTCAGGAAATCAATACTGACCTTGGGTAGAGTGCTCTTTCCAAGAGCCGGTGCAGACTCGATGGGCCAAATTGCCTCCTTCTGCGATGTAAATTCTATGAAAACCCTGACAAATATGAAACTACTAGGTTGATGGAAGACATTTTAAAATTACAAATCGTTTACCAGGGATTCACACTCACTCACTTAACTTGCGAATTCAGGTTCCAGCCCTCAAGTCTGGCAACAGACCTTACTGCTCCCTTGCCCCTCCGGCCTCTGAGCACCTCTTGCTGCTGTTTCCCAGGACAATCAGTGTCTACTCTCCAACATTACTCTGTCAAATGGAGTTCAGAGGCTCAGAGGAAAAAAAAGAATGAGGACATGGATCTGAATTTGGAAATACAGTTAAAGAAACATGATTCCATTTGTAAACTGAAGTATTTTCATTGAAATTCAAAGTACTTGATTGCAATTAACACATTCATTTTGCCTGACACTTGTGGGCAATGGGAGTAAATTATGCTCATTATTTTATATCAATCTACTTTTCTATGATTTTGACACATAATCTTTCTTTTTTATCACATTTAAATGGTGGACTTTGAGCTGAAAAATCATCAACGCAGTCACAATGGTGAGAAGCCGTTCAGTTGTACTGAATGTGGGAAAGCATTTACACATTCATCCACCCTGGTGACACACCAGCAAGTTCACACTGGGGAGAGGCCATTCACCTGTTCTGTGTCTGGGAAGAGATGCATGTTTTTATCTGGGCTGCGGAGATACCAGCAAGTTCACAATGACAAGAGATGGTTTCATTGCTCTGACTGTGATAGGAGCTTTAAATGTCTGTATGGGCTGAGGGAGCACCAGCACATTCACACTGGTTACTCACCATTCAGCTGCTCTCACCGCACAAAGAGCTTCAGCAGATCGTCCAGCCTGTTGATACATCAGCGAGTTCACACTGGGGAGAGGCCATTCACTTGTCATGTGTGTGAGAAGGGATTCATTAATTCATCCAATCTGCTGACACACCGGCGAGTTCACGCTGGGGAGAGATCTTTTAAATGCCCAGACTGTGGGAAGAGCTAACAAAGTTCCGGAGACCTGGTGCACCATCAACGTGTTCACACTGATGAGAGACCGTTCAGGGGCTCTCACTGCGGGGCTGGGTTCAGGCGATCATCTGACCTCAGTGTACATCAGCGAGTTCACACTGGGGCGAAGCCGTTTTCCTGTTCCGAATGGGGAAAGGGATTTGTTCGTTCATGCAACCTGTGGAGGCACCTGCAAGTTCACAGTGGAGAGAGGCTGTTCACCTGATCTGTGTGTGGGAAGAGATTCACTCATTCATCCACTCTGCTGACACACCAACAAGTTCACAAGTGACTGCAGGGGTTGGATTCTGCTGTTATTCCTCCTGTTAATCATGTCCAGAATTGATCCATGTTCATTATGACCATTGGGATCTGTTTCTGAAGATTTGAATAAACTCCAGCCCAGTTAAAATTATTCAGATTCTGGATAACTGTCAAATCAGCTTTATCTTAAACACAAAGATAAAAGCAAATTACTGCAGACGCTGGAACCTGAAACAAAAACAGAAAATACAGGACAATCTCAGCAGGTCTCTCCAAGATGCTCTCCACAGAGGCTGCCAGACCACCTGAGATTGTCCAGTATTATCTGTTTTGTATTAAACACAGTGTGAGTGTGTTATGTCTTTTTAAATATGTGAAGACAAGTTAGTTCCTTTCAAAAAGTTCTCTGTTGTTTAACAACAACTAGTGTGTGCACAACAAGATCCGAACAGCAAGGAGACAAACGACTGATTGATCCAGTTTTCTGGTGGTGTCAGTTAAAACATGAATGCTGGTCCCACTGGACCAGGAAATCTCCCCTGTGGACAGTGTGTGGAGCTGCTGAGCTCTCCCAAGCTGAAAGTGGAGCTGATTGAGCTGTTGCGCCTGCAGTGAACTGTGAAGAACCGCTGCCTGGGATCTTTCCTCTTAATTCAGACTCCCAGCTGAAGCTGTTTCTGCAGTAAAATAGTTAATAAAACAAACAAAGAAATGTACAGCACAGGAACAGGCCCTTCGGCCCTCCAAGCCCGTGCCGACCATGCTGCCCGACTAAACTACAATCTTCTACACTTCCTGGGTCCGTATCCCTCTATTCCCATCCTATTCATGTATTTGTCAAGATGCCCCTTAAATGTCACTATCGCCCCTGCTTCCACCACCTCCTCCGGTAGCGAGTTCCAGGCACACACTACCCTCTGCGTAAAAAACTTGCCTCATACATCTACTCTAAACCTTGCCCCTCTCACCTTAAACCTATGCCCCCTAGTAATTGACCCCTCTACACTGGGGAAAAGCCTCTGACTATCCACTCTGTCTATGCCCCTCATGATTTTGTAGACCTCTATCAGGTCTCCCCTCAACCTCCTTCGTTCCAGTGAGAACAAACCGAGTTTATTCAACCGCTCCTCATAGCTAATGCCCTCCATACCAGGCAACATTCTGGTAAATCTCTTCTGCACCCTCTCTAAAGCCTCCACATCCTTCTGGTAGTGTGGCGACCAGAATTGAACACTATACTCCAAGTGTGGCCTAACTAAGATTCTATACAGCTGCAACATGACTTGCCAATTCTTATACTCAATGCCCCGGCCAATGAAGGCAAGCATGCCGTATGCCTTCTTGACTACCTTCTCCACCTGTGTTGCCCCTTTCAATGACCTGTGGACCTGTACTCCTAGATCTCTTTGACTTTCAATACTCTTGAGGGTTCTACCATTCACTGTATATTCCCTACCTGCATTAGACCTTCCAAAATGCATTACCTCACATTTGTCCGGATTAAACTCCATCTGCCATCTCTCCGCCCAAGTCTCCAAACAATCTAAATCCTGCTGTATCCTCTGACAGTCCTCATCGCTATCCGCAATTCCACCAACCTTTGTGTCGTCTGCAAACTTACTAATCAGACCAGTTACATTTTCCTCCAAATCATTTACATATACTACAAAGAACACCACTGGTCACAGCCCTCCAATTAGAAAAGCATCCTTCCATTGCTACTCTCTGCCTTCTATGACCTAGCCAGTTCTGTATCCACCTTGCCAGCTCACCCCTGATCCCGTGTGACTTCACCTTTTGTACTAGTCTACCATGAGGGACCTTGTCAAAGGCCTTACTGAAGTCCATATAGACAACATCCACTGCCCTACCTGCATCAATCATCTTAGTGACCTCCTCGAAAAACTCTGTCAAGTTAGTGAGACACGACCTTCCCTTCACAAAACCGTGCTGTCTCTCACTAATACGTCCATTTGCTTCCAAATGGGAGTAGATCCTGTCTCGAAGAATTCTCTCCAGTAATTTCCCTACCACTGAAGTAAGGCTCACCGGCCTGTAGTTCCCGGGATTATCCTTGCTACCCTTCTTAAACAGAGGAACAACATGGGCTATTCTCCAGTCCTCCGAGACATCCCCTGAAGACAGTGAGGATCCAAAGATTTCTGTCAAGGCCTCAGCAATTTCCTCTCCAGCCTCCTTCAGTATTCTGGGGTAGATCCCATCAGGCCCTGGGGACTTATCTACCTTAATATTTTTTAAGACACCCAACACATTCGTCTGTTCCCAGCCTTTTAGCCCTGACAAATGCCTCCTTTTTCTTTTTGACGAGGCCTACAATATCTCTCGTTATCCAAGGTTCCCGAAAATTGCCGTATTTATCCTTATTCCTCACAGGAACATGCCGGTCCTGAATTCCTTTCAACTGCCACTTGAAAGCCTCCCACATGTCAGCTGTTGATTTGCCCTCAAACATCCGCCCCCAATCTATGTTCTTCAGTTCCCGCCTAATATTGTTATAATTAGCCTTCCCCCAGTTTAGCACATTCATCCTAGGACCACTCTTATCCTTGTCCACCAGTACTTTAAAACTTACTGAATTGTGGTCACTGTTACCGAAATGCTCCCCTACTGAAACTTCGACCACCTGGCCGGGCTCATTCCCCAATACCAGGTCCAGTACCGCCCCTTCCCTAGTTGGACTGTCTACATATTGTTTTAAGAAGCCCTCCTGGATGCTCCTTACAAACTCCGCCCCGTCTAAGCCCCTGGCACGAAGTGAGTCCCAGTCAATATTGGGGAAGTTGAAGTCTCCCATCACCACAACCCTGTTGTTTTTACTCTTTTCCAAAATCTGTCTACCTATCTACTCCTCTATCTCCCGCTGGCTGTTGGGAGGCCTGTAGTAAACCCCCAACATTGTGACTGCACCCTTCTTATTCCTGATCTCTACCCATATAGCCTCACTGCCCTCTGAGGTGTCCTCCCGCAGTACAGCTGTGATATTCTCCCGAACCAGTAGCGGAACTCTGCCTCCCCTTTTACATCCCCCTCTATCCCGCCTGAAACATCTAAATCCTGGAACGTTTAGCTGCCAATCCTGCCCTTCCCTCAACCAGGTCTCTGTAATGGCAACAACATCATAGTTCCAAGTACTAATCCAAGCTCTAAGTTCATCTGCCTTACCCGTAATACTCCTTGCATTAAAACATATGCACTTCAGGCCACCAGACCCGCTGTGTTCATCAACTTCTCCCTGTCTGCTCTGCCTCAGAGCCCCACTGTCCCTATTCCCTAGTTCTCCCTCAATGCTCTCACCTTCTGACCTATTGCTCCCATGCCCACCCCCCTGCCATACTAGTTTAAACCCTCCCGTGTGACACTAGCAAACCTCGCGGCCAGGATATTTATGCCTCTCCGGTTTAGATGCAACCCATCCTTCTTATATAGGTCACACCTGCCCCGGAAGAGCTCCCAGTGGTCCAGATAACGGAAACCCTCCCTCCTACAAAAGCTGTTTAGCCACGTGTTTAGCTGCTCTATCTTCCTGTTTCTAGCCTCACTGGCACGTGGCACAGGGAGTAATCCCGAGATTACAACCCTCGAGGTCCTGTCTTTTAACTTTCTGCCTAGCTCCCTGAACTCCTGCTGCAGGACCTCATGCCTCTTCCTGCCTATGTTGTTAGTACCAATATGTACAACGACCTCTGCCTGTTTGCCCTCCCCCTTCAGGATGCCCTCTACCCGTTCGGAGACATCCTGGACCCTGGCACCAGGGAGGCAACATACCATCCTGGAGTCTCTTTCACGTCCACAGAAGCGCCTATCTGTGCCCCTGACTATAGAGTCCCCTATTACTATTACTCTAATGCTCTTTGACCCTCCCTTCTGAACATCAGAGCCAGCCGTGGTGCCACTGCTCTGGCTGCTGCTGTTTTCCCCTGATAGGCTATCCCCCCCGACAGTATCCAAAGGGGTATACCTGTTCGAGAGGGGGACAACCACAGGGGATTCCTGCACTGACTGCCTGCCCTTTCTGGTGGTCACCCATTTCTCTGCCTGCACCTTGGGTGTGACCACATTTACATAACTGCGATCTATGACGCTTTCCGCCACCTGCATGCTCCTAAGTGCATCCAATTGCTGCTCCAACCGAACCATGCGGTCTGTGAGGAGCTCCAGTTGGGTGCACTTTCTGCAGATGAAGCCATCCGGGACGCTGGAAGCCTCCCGGACCTGCCACATCTCATAGTCAGAGCACTGCACCCCTCTAACTGACATTGCGTCAATTAATTAAAATTAAAATTAAAAAAAAATTTTTTTTTTTTTTTAAATATATTTTTTTTAATTTCAAAGTTACTGTTAACTATCTGTTTCCTAGCACTAGATTTCTAATAGAAATGCGAAAGCTAAATATAGTACTCTCTGATTCTGGCTTAGATATCCCTCTAAATTATAATTAAGTAATTATGTTTAATTAGTTACCAATGCTTAATTTTTTAAATTTAGTGTAGATTCCCAACCAGCCACTCAGGCCACAGCTTTTCTGTGATGTCACTTCAGTTTCCCCCCGACACACACAATTTGAAAAAGGTATAAAATTAAAAATGAGTAAAAATCACTTACTTACCTTCTTACCCTCTGAGTGTCTTAGATGTACTCAGGTTCTCTCCCTGACAGAGACTGCTCCTCCACCTCCGAACGGCTCCCGAAACTAGGCCGCAATCTTTTAAAATCTCCGCTCCGACTCGCAGCTCCTGCGCTTTTTAAATCTCCCACGCTGTTTTCAGAGTCCCGGCTCACTCAGCTCCCGCGCTGTTTTCAGAGTCCCGGCTCACTCAGCTCCCGCGCTGTTTTCAGAGTCCCGGCTCACTCACCTCCCGCGCTGTTTTCAGAGTCCCGGCTCACTCACCTCCCGCGCTGTTTTCAGAGTCCCGGCTCACTCACCTCCCGCGCTGTTTTCAGAGTCCCGGCTCACTCACCTCCCGCGCTGTTTTCAGAGTCCCGGCTCACTCACCTCCCGCGCTGTTTTCAGAGTCCCGGCTCACTCAGCTCCCGCGCTGTTTTCTTTGAACTTTGAATATCAATCCCAATTTAATCTTTGGTTCAAAATCTATAACTTTTTAAACAATGTGCAGTGTTACAGGGAGAAGGCAGGAGAACGGCACTGGGTGAAAGGCTCATTCAGAAAGACATAGCAGACACGAGGGACCGAATGGCCTCCTTCTGCACTGTAACAGTCTGTGATTCTGTTGAGCTCATGTAGAACCTTTCACACCTTCAGAATATCCAATATGGTTCACAGCCAATGATGGATTCTGGAAGGAATAATGAGGAGAGGCAGTATAAACTAAACAGTAGAATTTTAAACAGAGCAGGAACAGAGTGGCCTGAAGTTTATGAACACAAATGTTAGAAGGTGGCAGGACAAGTTGATGAGGTGGCAAAAATGCACAAACGATCCTTGTTATCATTGAAATGGGCAGGAGTACAGGGAAGCTATGGGAAACGTTTATTAAACGTTTGGGCCTTAGCTGGATCTCGTGACCAGCTGTGGGCAGCACAATTTAGAAAGGAGGCCAATGTCTTAGAGAGGGAGCAGGGGAGATTCACCAGAATGGTACCAAGGTTGAGGGATTTCAGTTTTGTAGAGAGACTGGAGAAGTTGAGATTTCCTTTCTTACACAGAGAAGGTTCGAGGAAAATTTATTGCTGGTGATCAAAATGATGAGAGGTTTCTGCAGGTAGATCGGAAGAAAACGTTTCCACTGTTAGGAGAGTCAGTAAACTCTGGAATTCCTTCGCTAACTATCCCCACCTCATTTTCCTCCTTTGGATACTCCTTAATTCCTACTTCTTTGACCAGCCTTTGGTCACATCTGCTCTATTGTATCCTTTCATTGCTCAGTGTTAAATGATGATTGATAGCGTCTCCCATGAAATGTTTTGGGATGTCAGACAAAATATCCAGGCTTGGGCTAACTAGTGCCAAGTAACACACAAGTGTCAGGCAATGACCATCTCCAATAAGAGACAATCTAACCATCGCCCCTTGACATGCAATGGCATTACCATCACTGAAACCCCCACTGTCAACATCGTGGGGGTGGATGACCATTGATCTGAAACTAAACTGGAATAGCCATATAAATAGTGTGGCTACAAGAGCAGGTCAGAAGCTAGGGATTCTGCATGGAATAACTCACTTCCTCACTCCCCAAAGCCTGTCCACCATCTACAAGGTACAAGTCAGGAGTGTGATGGAATGCTCACCACTTACCTGGATGAGTGCAGCTCCAACCACACTCAAGAAGCTCAACACCATCCAGGATAAGGCAGCACACTTGATTGGCATGCCTTCCACAAACATTCACTCCCTCCACCACTGACACACGGTAGTAGCAGTGGGTGTACCATCTACAAGATGCACTGCGGGAAATCACCAAGACTCCTTGGGCAGCACCTTCCAAACCAATGACATGACTATCTAGAAGAACATAATCAGCAGATACCCTGACATCAAGAACACACCAGACACTCACCGCACACACTGACTGACACACCCACACAAACAGACACACACACTCAGGCATGCAGTCACTACCATCTAGAGGGACAGGAACAGCAGATATATTTTTAAAAATTCAATTTTTACAAGATGTGGTCGTCACTGGCTCGGCCAGGATTTATTACCCATTCTTAGTTTCTCTTCAGACGGTGATGGTGAGTTGCCTTCTTGAACCGCTGCTGTCCTTGAGGTGTAGGTACACCCGCTGTGCTGTCAGGGAGGTAGTTCCAGGATGTTGCCCCAGAGACAGTGAAGGAGCGGTGATATATTTCAATGTCAGGCCACTGAATGACTTGGTGAACCTCCAGGTGATGGGGTTCCCGGTGTCCGTTGCTCATGTCCTTCCAGATGGTAGTGGTTGTGGGTTTGGAAGATGCTGTCTCAGGAACCTTGGTGAGTTACTGCAGTGCATCTTGTAGATGGTACACACAGCTGATTGATCAGGAGCTGGTTTAGCACACTGGGCTAAATTGCTGGCTTTTAAAGCAGACCCAGGCAGGCCATATTCGGTACATACGACAATAAATCAATCAGTCAAATGAACATGAAATGAAATGAAATGAAAATCGCTTATTGTCACAAGTAGGCTTCAATGAAGTTACTGTGAAAAGCCCCTAGTCGCCACATTCCGGCACCTGTTCGGGGAGGCTGGTAGGGAATTGAACCATGCTGCTGGCCTGCCTTGGCCTGCTTTTAAAGCCAGCAATTTAGCCCAGTGTGACTGTGACAGATTTATTGTCATATGTACCGAAGTACAGTGAAAAGTATTTTTCTGTGGCCAAGGGAACATACACAGTACGTACACAGTAGACAAAAAGGATAATTGACAAAGAAAATAATTGATTTTATTGTCAGTCTTCAGACAGGAGCTGGAGAACTGAACCCAGACAGAGGAGAGGGAGGGAGAAAACTGGGAGTGGAGGAAAGAAATGGTGCAGATGGTGAGATGGGTTTGGATTTCAGCCCAGGGAGGAGGGAGAGTGTGTGGAACGGGGATTGACAGCTTTGGGGGAACGAGAGAGGAAAAAATGTTCCAGAGAAACTAGAATTGTCTGTTCAGAATTTATATGCTGCACTGACAGTGATGACGTTTGTAAATTTCTTTTACAGGATATTGGAAAGGAGGATTTACAGATGTGAGACTGAAACCAAACATCATCTGACAGTCACTCAATTCATCAGGACCTGAAAATCCTCAGACTTTGAATGTTGAAGGAGAAACGATTGTCTCTTCTGTCTGTGAGAAACAATTTTAAACATCAGTGTGACTGGAAAGATAGCAAGACAAACACACCCGAGCGAGAGTGTTCCAGTGAACTGACCGAGGAAAGAGCTTTAACCAGTTACACAGCCTGAAGAAACATCACGACCTTCACAGTGAGGAGAAACCATACACGTGACCTGTACGTGGAGAAGACTTCAACCGATCATCCACCTTGGAGAGACACAAGGACACAGGCGCCATGGAGAAACCATGGAAATGTGAGGACTGTGGGAAGGGATTCAGTTACCCTTCCCTGCTGGAAAACCATCGGCAGTCACACTGGGGAGAGGCCATTCACCTGCTCTGTGTGTGGGGAGAGATCAATTCAGTCATCTGGCCTTGGTCTCACTAGCGGATTCACACTGAGGAAAAGCTATTCATCTGCCCCTCCTGTGGAAAGAGGTTCAGGCATTCTTCAGCACTCACTATACATCAACGCACTCACACTGGGGAGAGGCCGTTCGTCTGCTCCGACTGTGGGAAGGGATTCACTCAGTCATTCCACCTGCTGTCACACCAGCGTGTTCATAGAGGTGAGCGGCCGTTCACCTGCTCTGTGTGTGGGAAGGGATTCACTGGATCATCCCACTTGCTGTCATACCAGCGAGTTCACATGAAGGAGAAACCATTCAGCTCCACTTCCTGTGGAAAGAGTTTCAGACAGGCATCCTCCCTCATTGCACAGCAGCGGCTCCATACTGGGGAAAGACCGTTTACTTGCTTTGTGTGTGGGAAGGGATTCACAGTTTTACCCACCCTTCTGAGACACCAGCGAATTCACACTGAAGAGAAACCATTTGGCTGCACCTCCTATGGAAAGAGTTTCAGGCAGTCATCCAACCTCACTGCTCACCAACACACTCACACTGCGGAGAGACCATTCACATGCTCCGTGTGTGGGAAGGGATTCAATTGGTCGTCACTGCTCACCAGCGTGTTCACACTGGGGATAAACCGTTTACCTGCTCAGTGTGTGGGAAGGGATTCACAAAGTCTTTCAACTTGCTGACACACCAACGCACTCACACTAAGAGACAATTCAAATGCTGTGTGTGTGTGGGAAGGGATTCACTCAGTCACGATGCCTCCAGCAAGTTCATAAATGACTGTAGGGGTTGGATTCTGCTGTTGTTTAGTATTGACAGTCTGACAATATTTTGTTCCTGCTGATGTTAACCCCTATAACTGCTGGAACTCAATATGCTGAAAATGGCATTTATTGTGGGGGCTACAGTGTCTATTTTTAAAAGCACCATCTGTGATCTGTCCCCTTAATCCAGGAACTCTCAGCAGAAACCTGTTTAGAATAAATTTCTGAACTTTTGCTTCAATTCTAAATCAATTTTTGGTGCATAATCTACAATTGAGTGTCTGAAAGATCCAACTGCAGGGCTTAATATATATGTTTCTCAATGGCTCTTCTTGAGATTTTCTCGAGAGATGCTCTCTGATTTTCAGGAGTTAATTTTTGGTTTCCAGGGTCTCCTTTTCCCCTCTCACTGACTCCTTTATTAAGTGATGTAGTCACGCAATCACATTACCGTCAACATTTGTGTTGAGTATTTTTTGAGTTTACTTATTTTCGTACAGAAGATAGCACAAATACCAAAGACTGTGTACATATTAAATGTTTTAAATTGAAAGCAATAAGATGTTTTGGTTAATTTATTTAAAAAGGAAACACCCTTAACTTACTCCATTTCCAAAATGAGAATTCAAACTATCTGACACAATGAAACTCAACAGATGCCGAGTGTTTATTGGATCAGACGGTGAAGCAGGAAAAAACTCACCAATTCTGATCTTTATTATGTGGATTTACATTCAAAACCCATCGATAACCTCACTGCACCCACTGAGATCAGCTCAGACCGGGGGTTTTGTTTGTTGTCTGTGAGCGTTCAATTGCAAATAACAGCAGTGAAGAATGAAACCTGGATCACAACTTCTAATTTGACAGATGTGATTAGTGAGTAAGTTCACAGTGGAGATTACTCCAATTCCTGAGCTGTGCATCCCACCTCCTGAGATGTATAAAAATAATGAAATATTGCTCAGCAGAAGGGAAAGCTCTAAGTGTCTGCATCTCCTTCCGAAGCTCACACTGCTATGAAACCCTCTAGTTGTGTCCCAGGGAGACACGGTTCCTCCACACAGCACTGACTCAGGCAGCACGTCAGCCAGCTTCTTTCCTCAAAATGGACGACAAAGCTGTTCCTCCAATCACAGATTCTGTCGCTGCAGAAGCAACAACATTGGGAGAGACAGAATCTGTGATTGGAAGAGCTGTTCTTCACAGATTCTGTCGCTCCCATATACAGGGGCAGGTATTCTTCCAGTGGATTCTCCCATGATAGAACTTTCGTGGTCCTTTTGAGGATGAATTCATGATTCACACCTGGTTCTGAAATACTATCACTATAGGTGTAAGGCTTCGTGGGATAAAACATGGATCTACATCTTGTCACCTAACACAAATTCATATCGTCACCTGAGTCCCAGATTTAAATGTGATTGTCCAATACAGAAAATATATATAAATTCACACCGTTAAATCTGATTCACAAGGTACAGGAGATACTTTGTGTTGTTCACAATGACGGCATTATCAACCTTCTCCCTAACCTGGCCTAATTCTTCTGCTGACCAGGGAGACTCCTTGTTCTAATGGGGACATTCACGTCTGTCCAGTTATCCCTTTAAGCCCTTGAATTGTTTGTGAATCGTGTCACATGTAGGCCTGACTGGGTAAGGATGGCTGATTTCCTTCCCAAAAGGGCATTAAGAGAACCAGATGCGTTTTTATGACATTTGATCCATGCTCACAATATTTTTATTGAATTAAATTCAGCCGTGGTAGGATTCAAACTCAGGTACCATTATAATAAAAACAGCTGATTTGTGGCATTAACTCAGCGGGTCTAGCAGTATCTGTGGAGAGAGAAAAATAATAAACATTTTGAGTCTCCTTCGGTAATTTCTGATTTTATTAGATTTCCAGCATCTGCGGTATCTTGCTTTTATTATTATTTTTTTCAAAAAATATACTTTATTCATAAAATCGATCATAAACATTACAGAACATTGAATTGTCTTGACTGTACATTTCCATCAGAGTTACACATTCCCTTGACTTTCTTCCATTCAATTTTGATAACCTTCCACAGATATCGCTCTTTACGTTACAATTCCTTCTTAAACATTTACATTGTCATGTTTCTTTTACGCATTGGAGTGTTAATCACAAAATCATTACCCTGGCTGTCTGGATTGCTTGTCCACTGCCTCCCTGGGAAGGCTGCTCCTTAAGAATCTGCTGCCCTTGTCCTTCCAGGTGATGGTGACCAGGGTTTGGAAGCTCCTATCTGGTGAGTTCCCACACTTCAGTAACAAATGATGAAATGTTTGCTCCACACCCACAGGGTTTCATCTGTTTAAAGCCACAAACAAAGGCCCAGTTTTCTCCTGGATTTTGAGACAAATTAGCTTTCAAAATGATGCAGAGTCTCAGCCAATGAGGGAGGCCTGGGCTCAGCCCCTCCCCTCATTCACTCTGATTGGTTGGAGGACCAGTCGCTCCCGCTCAGTCCTCCACCCCGCCCATCTTCCTATTGGTCGAGAGGTGCCGTCAATCACTCCCCGGTCATTGTGGTCTGGCGCATGGGCAATGCTGTTGCTGGATTTTAGTAAGAAGTCTTACAACACCAGGTTAAAGTCCAACAGGTTTGTTTCAAACACTAGCTTCCAGAGCACTGCCCCTTCCTCAGGTGAATGAAGAGGTATGTTCCAGAAACATATATATAGACAAATTCAAAGATGCAAGACAATGCTTGGAATGCGAGCATTTGCAGTTAATTAAGTGTTTATAGATCCAGAGAAATGAGTAACCCCAGGTTAAATAGGTGTGAATTGTCTCAAGCCAGGACAGTTGGTAGGATTTCGCAAGCCCAGTCCAGATGGTGGGGGGTGAATGTAATGCGACATGAATCCCAGGTCGCGGTTGAGGCCGCACTCGTGTGCGGAACTTGGCTATAAGTTTCTGCTCGGCGATTCTGCGTTGTTGCGCGTCCTGAAGGCCGCTTTCGAGAACGCTTACCCGGAGATCAGAGGCTGAATGCCTTTGACTGCTGAAGTGTTCCCTGAGTGGAAGGGAACATTCCTGCCTGGTGATTGTCACGCAATGTCCGTTCATTCGTTGTCGCAGCGTCTGCATGGTCTCGCCAATGTACCACGCTTCGGGACATCCTTTCCTGCAGCGTATGAGGTAGACAACGTTGGCCGAGTCGCACGAGTATGTACCGCGTACCTGGTGGGTGGTGTTCTCACGTGTAATGGTGGTATACATGTCGATGATCTGGCAATTGCGTCTTGCAGAGATTGCCATGGCAGGGTTGTGTGGTGTCGTGGTTGCTGTTCTGAAGGCTGGGTAGTTTGCTGCAATGGTTTGTTTGAGGTTGCGCGGTTGTTTGAAGGCAAGTAGTGGGGGTGTGGGGATGACCTAGGCAAGATGTTCATCTTCATCGATGACGTGTTGAAGGCTACGAAGAAGATGTCGTAGTTTCTCGGTCCAGGAAAGTACTGGACGACGAAGGGTACTCTGTCGGTTGTGTCCCATGTTTGTCTTCTGAGGAGGTTGGTGCGTTTTTTTGCTGTGGCGCATTGGAACTGTCGATCGATGAGTCGAGCGCCATAACCCATTCATACGAGGGCACCTTTCAGCGTCTGTAGATGTCTGTTGCGCTCCTCCTCGTCTGAGCAGATCCTGTGTATACGGAGGGCCTGTCCATAGGGGATGGCTTCCTTAATGTGTTTAGGGTGGAAGCTGGAGAAGTGGAGCATCGTGAGGTTATCCGTGGGCTTGCGGTAAAGCGAACTGCTGAGGTGACCCTGCTTGATGGAGATGAGTGTGTCCAAGAATGCAACTGATTTTGGAGAGTAGTCCATAGTGAGTCTGATGGTGGGATGGAACTTAATGATGTCATCGTGTATTTGTTTCAGTGATTCTTCGCCGTGGGTCCAAAGGAAAAAAATGTCATCGATGTATCTGGTGTATAACGCCGATTGAAGGTCCTGTGCGGTGAGGAGGTCTTGTTCAAACTTGTGCATGAAGATGTTGGCAAATTGAGGTGCGACTTTGGTCCCCATGGCTGTTCCGTGCGTCTGGATGAAGAACTTGTTGTCGAAGGTGAAGACGTTGTGATCCAGAATGAAGCGGATGAGTTGCAGAATTGCGTCTGGAGATTGGCAGTTGTCGATGTTGAGTACTGAGGCTGTTGCAGCAATGCTGCCGTCATGTGATTTTAAAGCTCTTCTCACATTCAGAACATTTGAAAGGTTTCTTATCCGAGTGAACAAGTTGGTGTGATCGGAGGCTGGTTAAATAAATGAATCCCTTTCCACATAAAGAGCAGGTGAATGACCTCTCCCCTGTGTGAACTCGCTGGTGTTTCTGGAGGCCAGATAACTGAGTAAATCCCTTCCCACACACTGTACATCTGAACGGCCTCTCCTCGTTGTGAACCCGCTGGTGTATCAGCAGATCATTTGTGGTTTTATAACTCTTCTCACATTCAGTACATTTGAAAGGTCTGTTATCACTGTGAACCAGTCTGTGAGTAGCGAGGTGGGATGATCGTGTGAATCCTTTCCCACACACAGAGCAGGTGAATGGTCTCTCCCCAGTGTGAGTGCGTTCGTGTTCAATGAGAATCTGTGATCGTTTGAATAGCTTCCCACAGTGGGAGCAACTGAACTGTCTCTCAGTGCCAACAACCTGGTGCTTGACCAGGTCCTCGGAGAATTTAGAGTTATCACAGTCTGACTGGTTAAACAGCCACTCATCAATATGAACTTGCTGGTGGGTCAGCAGGTGGAATGACTGAATGAATTCCTTCCCACACATGGAGCAGGTGAACGGCCTCTCTCCAGTGTGACTGCGTCAACGCATTTCCAGCAGGGATGGGTAATTGAATCCCTTCCCACAGTCCCCACATTTCCACGGTTTCTCCATGGCGTCAGTGTTGTTGTGTCCATCCAGGTTGGATGATCAGTGGAAACCTCGTCCACAAACAGAACACGTGTTTCTCCCTACAGTGAATGGGGTGATGTTTGTTTCAGGCTGTGTAACTGGTTAAAACTCTTTCCACAGTCAGTTCACTGGAACACTCTCACTCAGGTGTGTGTGGGTCTCGGGGCTTTTCCTGTCACACTGATGTTTGAAATCTTTTCCCACAGACAGAGCAGACAAATATTTCTCCTTCCACATTCAAAGACCGATGATATTCAGGTCCTCATGAATTAAGTGACTCTGTCAGATCTCGATATGATGTTTGGTTTGAGTTTCCCATCTGCAAATCAACGACCTCTTGTACCTTGTAAAAGACATTGACAGTGTCAGTATTCCCATTTGTACAGGATAGAAATTTAGAACCAACAATTCCAGTTTCTATGAATTTTGTTTCTCTCTTGTTTCCCCAAACTTGTGGTCCAATCAAACTTCCTTCTCAACTACACCAGAATGTTGTTTCCAGTGTCTATGGGACATTCTGCACCCTGAGGTGGCCACCAGTGTGGAAGGTCTCAAGTGTTCCGCTAGACACCGCATGCCCCCTCTCCAGGACAACCCAGGGACCGACAAGACCACAGAAGAGGGGCCGACAGCCAGAGTTACCCCCTGCCGATCTACAGGCTGCTGCTTTAATCAGGCCCAAGAGCAGGTCCAGGAGCAGATCCTCTGACTTATTCAGTCCCCTCCACACTGGGCAGGCAGTGATTAGTAGTGTGAGGTTGAAGTGCAAAACCAAATGGAGAAGCAGCTCCTTCAGGTAACCATACAGGGGCTATATAGCTGGTTTAGCTCAGTCGGCTAGATAGCTGGTTTGTGATGCAGAATAAGGCCAACAGTGCGGGTTCAATTCCTGTACCAGCTTACCCAAACAGGTGCCGGAATGTGGCGATTAGGGGCTTTTCACAGTAACTTCATAATTGTGACAATAAAAGGTTATTATTAGGGGCTGTAACCTTTCACTGAAAATAAATATAAGGCCCAAAGTGGGAAGCACGGTGCCGAGAACCCAGATTCGAACCCAGCCCCTGGTCACTATCTGTGTGAAGTTTGTACATATTCCCCGTGTCTGCGTGAGTCTCAAAAGAAAGGGAAGCTGAAACGAAAGAGAAAATGCTGGAAAATCTCAGCAAGTCTGGCAGCATCTGTAGGGAGAGAAAAGAGCTAATGTTTGGAGTCCGATGACTCTTTGTCAAAGCTGAAAGGGGAGCTGAATTGGGGCTATATTGCCCCTTAATTGGAATAAAAGAACTGGGTGCTCTAAATTTATTTTTTAAAATAAAATTATATGACCCAAATACCCCTCTAGGCCGCGAACATCAAGCGCAACCCGTAAGTGGGAAATATGTTTAAAAACGTGCTAACAACGATTCGGCCCCGGACACTAGGACCCGGTGAGAACAGAAACCTGTAGCTCCGCCTACTCTGCGTCTTAAGGCTACAGCGCATGCACTCCGCCCTGAAACAAGATGGCGACCATTAGCCAGAAGCTGGGTCTGGGGAAAAAAGACCCGGAGCTGGAAACGCGGGATCTGCAGAGTCTCATTCAGGGTTTGAGGCCCTCACCGGGTGTTTAGAAACCCTCCCTATCCAGATCCGGCCCCATTGTTCCCTCAGAGTTTCCACATCCTTCCCACTGCAGACGACAAAAGAGCGACCCTCCCCCTCGCCATTACTTACACTGCGCATGCGCAGCCTATTCCTCTGGCGTGAAGAGGGGACATTCACTGCCGCGGGGAATGCTGGGTAAACACCCGGCATCGAAAATACTAAAACCAAAGAAAATGCTGGAAAATCTCAGCAGGTCTGGCAGCATCTGTAGGGAGAGAAAAGAGCTGACGTTTCGAGTCCAGGTGACCTTTTGTCAAAGCTGGAAATACTAATCAAAAATACTAATTAGTTAGTCGTGATCTTTTTTGCTGTGATGTGGATATTGGGAGAAAATGGGAAATTTATAAAATTAGGAACCAAGTAATAAACCCATGTGCACAGAACCTTCATTATCCATCAGAAAGATGGAGTGATGATGTGGAGATGCCGGAGTGGGACTGGAGTGAGCACAGTAAGAAGTCTCACAACACCTGGTTAAAGTCCAACAGGTTTGTTTCAAACGCTAGCTTTCGGAGCACTGCTCCTTCCTCAGGTGACTATACAGGGGCTATATAACTGGTTTTGCTCAGTGGGCTAGATAGCTGGTTTGTGATGCAAAATAAGGCCAACAGCGTGGGTTCAATTCCTGTAAGATGGAGTGATAATTGGTGGAGAATTTCAAATGCCCCAAAGTTTTCCAAAACAGCAGCAATGACAGAGTCCAATGCAAACACAGAAGGTGGGGTGACTGAGTGAAGCATTTTGGTGATACAATGGTAAGCACTATTGCCTCACAGTGCCAGAGACTCAAATTCAATTCCGGCATTGGGTGACTGTGTGGAATTTGCACTTTATCCCCATGTCTGCGTGCCTTGCCTCTGGGTGCTCTGGTTTGCTCCCACAGTCCAAAGATGTGCAGGTTAGGTGGACTGGCAATGCTAAATTGTCCCTTTGTCCAGGGATTTATCTGGGGTTACGGGGATAGGGCAGGGAAGTGGGCCTAGGTAGTGTGCTCTTGCAGAGGGCAGGTGCAGACTTGATGGGTCGAGTAGCCTCCTTCTGCACTATAGGAATTCTTGGTTCTATTGCACCAAGTTACTGTCAGGATTGTATTTGCGTGGATATTCCAGGTCAGTTTTAAAAATGCATTCATGGGAGGTGGGTGCGGCTGGTTCAGCCAGCATTTATTGCCAATCCCTGGTTGCCCTTGAGATGTTGCTGGTGAGTTGCCTTCTTGAACTGCTGCAGTCAATGTTGTGTAGGAACACTCACGGTGTTGTTAGGGAGGGAATTCTGGATTTTCCTGGAGGAATGGCAATATATCTCCTTGTCAGGGTGGTGAGTGGTTTGGAGGGAAATTTACAGGTGGTGTTTTTTCCCCCAAGTGTCTGCTGCCCTTATCCTTTTCGGTGGCAGTGGGCTTGGATTTTATTTTATTGCAGGTTTTATATAGATTTTCAAAATAAAATCTTTGGAAGTATGTTAGTGAACATTTGAAACAATTCCAGCAACTTTGTTATCCACTTCACCTTAGTTCCAACCCCACAATTTACCAGATATGTTCAGCTCAATTTCACAACTTACCTTTGTGTTTTTGTGGCTTGTCTCTCATGTTTCCCTCTTTCTGTTTTCAATTCATTTTTGAAGGTATTAGAAGATGAGAAATTACAGACAATCGTAAATCAAAGATCAGGTCAAGATCTGACTCAGTCACTCGATTCTCCAGGATCTGAATATCATCAGCTTTTGAACATGGAAGGAAAAAGCACCGTTCACCATGGGGTAAAACTGCATATGTGTTCTGTGTGTGGACAAGGTTTCAACCGTTCATTTGGCCTGACGAGATACAAGCACAGTCACACCGGGGAAAGACCGTATAAATGTGGAGACTGTGGGAGAGGATTCCATTATCCAGTTGACCTGGAAAGTCACCGGCGCACTCACACTGGAGAGAGATGTTTCACCTGCTGAGTGTGTGGGAAGGGATTCACTCAGTGGGCTGGCCTGTTGATACACCAGCGTATTCATAACAGGGAGAGGCAGTTCACCTGCTCCGTGTGGGGGAAGGGATTTACTCAATCAGCTGGCCCGTTGATACCAGTGCATTCACAGCAGGGCGATATAGTTCACCTGCTCCGAATGTGGAAAGGGATTTACTCAGTCATCGGCCCTGCTGATACATTGGCACATTCACACAGGGGAGAGGCCGTTCACCTGCTCTGTGTGTGGGAAGGGAAGCACTGATTTCTCTGCCCTGCAGTCACACCAGCGAGTTCACACCAACAAGAGAGAGTTTAAATGCTCTGATTGTGGAAAGAGTTTTATAAGTCCACGCACACTGAGGGAGCACCACTACATTCACACCGATTCCACACCGTTCAGCTGCTCTCACTGCCAGAAGGGGTACAGGACATCTTTCCACCTTGTGGCACATGAGAACATTCACACTGGGGACAGGCCGTTCACCTGCTCTGAATGTGGGAAGGGATTTAATCGGTCATCCAACCTGCAGAAACACCAACATGTTCACGGTGAAGAGAGACTGTTTAAATGCCCCGATTGCGGGAAGTGCTATAAAAGTTCTGAGGAACTGCAGCACCATCAGCGTGTTCACTCTGACGAGAGACCGTTCAGGTGCTCTCACTACGGGACTGGGTTCAGGAGAACAGGCGACCTCACTGTACACCAGCGAATTCACACTGGGGAGAGGCCGTTCACCTGCCATGTGTGTGGGAAGGGATTCAGTTGTTTATCCCATCTCACTGCACACCAGCATGTTCACATGACTGAGAAACCGTTTAAATGTCCTGACTGTGAGAAGAGCTTTAAAAGCAGAAAACTTCTGCTTATACAGCAGCGTAATCACTCTGGAGACAGACCATTCACCTGCACAGTGTGGGAAAGGATTTACCCGGTCATCCACTCTGCTGAGGCCAGCAGGTTCACAGCGAAGAGAAGCCAGTCACTTGTTCCATGTGCCGGAAGGGATTTACCCGGTCATACAACCTGCTGAGACACCAGCGAGTTCACCAGTGATTACAGGGGTGTGATTCTGCTGTTAATCACATCCAGGACTGTTTATTCTGATAGTTGGAGTTTATTTCTGATGTAAAGCAGCCCTATTGGACTTGGTGTGTGCCCCACAGCATTTCTCATTCATGTGTGAATAGAACATCATCTCCGCAAACCTTGTTTTAAATTTGCATTGAACTGAACATGAACAATAAACAGATCTCAGTCCAATCCTGCAGCTGCATATTGACAGGGGAAAGTCTGTTCTGTAACTTGAGGATAAGGCCGTGTATGCTCTGAATGTTTGTAATCATTAGGTTTAAGCTATGTGATAGACACCTAACTTATCAGACATTGAAGGAATTACTCTGAAAGTAAACTCACCGATTTCTCACCTCAGACTCTGGTCCTGCTGTAATGAACACTCAGCATCCATTAGTGCTGATTTACAGTGAATCACTGAATATCCTGTGGGATCTTTGTTTTGTGAAATATCTCTGCCCATTAGTGCTGAACTGCTGGATAAATCTGATTATATTTCAACATGATTTGGATTTAGTTCAAAGTGCAGGTTAGCTGGGATTGGCTGTGCTAAATTGCCCCTTAGTGTCCAAAGATGTGCAGGTTGGGTGGGGTTACAGGGATAGGGCAGGGGAGTGGGCCCAGGTAGGGTGCTGTTTCGGAGCATCGGTACAGACTCAATGGGCTGAATGGCCTCCTTCTGCAATGTAGGGATTCTATGACAAGAAAGGGTATGTGAGCCCAGATAAATGGGTAATTTGTAACCAATAAACAATGTTTATGTCCTGACTTGTAGTCTGGCGTCTTTGTGAAGATTTAATTCACTCACTCAGCAGCTTGTGGGGAACCAGACTGAGTTTTTAAAAAATGAATTTAGAGTACCCAATTTTCCAATTAAGGGGCAATTTCGCCTGTTCAATCCACCTGCCCTGCACATCTTTGGGTTGTGGGGATGAAACCCACGCAAACACGGGGAGAATATGCAAACTCCACACAGACAGTGACCCAGAGCCCGGATCGAACCTGGGACCTCAACACCGTGAGGCAGAAGTGCTAACCACTGTGCCGCCCTCAGATTGAGGTTTAACGAACATAATGAGCAGGAAGAGGCCTTTCGGTCGTTCGAGCCTGTCCTACTATTCTTTTATTTGTCTAGGGGATGTGTGTATCACTGGCTAGCATTTATTGCCCATTCCTGATTGCCCTTGAATTGATTTGCCGGTTCAGAAGTCATTTCTGTGGGTCTGGAGTCACGTAGACCAGACCAGGTAAGGGTGACATATTTACTTCCCTCAAGGGCATCAGATAGGTTTTTACAACATTTGATAATGGTTTTCATGGTCATCAAAAGATTTTAATTTGAGATTTTTATTGAATTCAAATCTGACCATCTGCCATGGTGGGATTCGAACCCAGATCCCAGGAGCAGTCCCCTGGGTCTCTGGATTTCTGACCCTGTGACAATACCACTACATCACCGTCTCCTCGATCATCACTGATTGGCTACTCCAATTCCACCTCCCTGTACTCTCCCCATACCTCTCAATTCCCTTTATACGCAAAAATCTATCAATATGTCTTAACTACACTCACTGACTGAGCATCTATTGCTCTCTGGGAGAGAGAATTCCAGAAATTCACAACCTTGGTGAAGAAATTGCTCATCACAATTTGAAATGGGCAACCCTTTATTCTGAGAGTCAGTGTTCCAGATTCCCCAGTCAGGAAAAAAAACCATCTTTACAGCGTCTAACCTCTCTGGATCTTTATCAATCATATGTTCTAATTAGATCACCTCTCATTTTTCTAACAACCACAAAATTTGGACCTAGTCTGATTTTATTAGTACCCAGTCACCAAGTCCCTAATAATAAGGATAGATTCTAGCATTTTGCCTACGCTTGATGTTAGGCTAACTGGATGGTAGTTTCCCATTTTATCTCCTTCTCATTTCTGGAATAGTGAGGCTATGTTTTCTACTTTCCAATCCTTGGGGATTGTTCTAGAAGTAAGGAATTCTGGAAGATCCAATATTTATGCAGCTGCCTCTTAAATCCCAAGGATATAGGGTGTCTGGACCAGAGGATATAGTCACTATTTAGTCCCATTAATTTCTCCACTCTATAATTCTAGAAGTTCATCATTCTGACTGGATAAGGGAGTCTGTAACCTGCATCTGCAAAGCTGTATGCAGCTCAGTCAGGATTCATGCAGCTTCCATTCTTGATCAATCAAACACATTTTCAATGGGAATTAAATGGTCTTTTTCATTTTTTAAACTTTTATTCACATTATAATTGTCAGAAAGCATGATTCAATTAACAACTTTTCTGTAAAATTCTATAAAATAATGTTGAAACGTGTGTCTGACTGGATTTTCATTATTACTGGCATCTGATTAACATAGTTGTGGCTCTTCAGATATTGTACTGTTGACCAATTTTTAAAAATATGACTCGTTCTTGTACTAAGGTTGCCATCCGCCCCCTGCACCAAACCCTCAGTTCCCCCTTGTAATTGGAACTTTTCTGTTTCCTACGATGAAGACAGATAAAAAGTATTTGTTTTGTGTCTTATTTCCTTATTCCGATTATAATTTCCCCGTCTCTCATGGAGGCATGTTTACTTTCACTCTTCCTATCTATGCACCTACAGAAATATTTACAATCAGCTTTGTAACTGACTCAAATTCTCCATTCACATTTAATTCAGGCTGTTGTTTCCCAAGTCAATGATCCCGACCACTGTGATCCCACTCCTTATTTAAACTGTTTTTTAATTACTTTATCAGAATTACAAAGCCATATCTCAGAGTGTGGCCAGGAGCAAATCCCTAATCCAGCTCTTTGCCTGCTCCAAAAAACAATTCAAATTGAATCCAATTCATGGTCCCCACCAGAGAGACATACCAGATGCAGGCATTTCACCTGACCTCACGCTCACCTTCGCCAAAAGGCCGAGAAGCGATGTGATTCCACTCCTAACACCACTTGAAAGATACAGAGTGAGGAATCATAACTTACCCGAAAAGAGGACTGAGCTCAGGAGTGATTTTAAAACAAATTATTGAGAAGCAACAAACATGAGTTAAATGGACAGAAAAAGTAAACATTTCTTTAGGTGATGATGGTTTCTGGCTCCTGGAGGACAAACAGTAGGATGGTGCTGAGTGATGTTGGTGTCCATGGCTGGTGGCTGCCATCCTCTCTGAACAGTTCACTGGTGTTGGTGTCCATGGCTGGTGGCTGCAGTGTCCTCTGAACGGTTCACTGGTGTTGGTGTCCATGGCTGGTGGCTGCCGTCTCCTCTGAACGGTTCACTGGTGTGGGCCAGATTTTGATGTTTGGGTGAAGCCAATCACTTTGAAATCTCCTTGTTCTTGAGAGCGTGTGTTAATCTTCACACACACAATTGGGTTACGAATGGCTCATAATGTCCAATTATATCAGGGTTCAAAATGTCTTCTTTCAGGGGCTATACTCAAGACATTGTCCTTGGCAGAGATAACAGGTCTGTCCTGTGTTTGTCATTCAGCAAGCTGACATAGAAGCTTTCTTCAGAATACAGAGGGAGAACTATTTCTCAAATATTCCATAGATTTCTGATGATTTTACACAAGTCGATTAAACTGTGATTTCTCACAATCTATTACTTGGATTGAACTTGTCTCCATTCCCGGTCTGAGGGGATTTCTGGACTAGATGGGAGATGGGAGGGATAACATTCTGGCCTCTCAATTCCCCACCAATTCCCATTCCCTTTCTTTCTGGGAGATAACGGAGGCTTCACTGTGTGTAATGTACAAATCAGTAAGAATTGGCAGCAAGGGCTGATCAGCACTTTCTAATCGGAAATGTTAATCAGTGGAACAAATCAGACACTGAATTGTAGATTTTGTACCAAAGGTCATTTTGGGATTGAAGAAAAATCCAGAATCTTGTTGTGAACTAATTTCTGATGAGAGTTTCTGGATTATGGAGAGAGATCACACACAGCAGTTCCAGAATTCTGCAGCCCCAAGAATACAATCAGCTATAGATCCAGAATAATAAACTCCAGCCCAGTTAAACAGTGGATTAACATTAGCAGAAACAAACCCCGACTGTCAGAATGAATGTGATTGGGGCCTGGTTGTCATTAACAGCAGCAATAACAGCAGAATCCAATCCCTGAGTCACTTGTGACGTCGCTGGTGTTTCAGTAGTTGTGATGAATCAATAAATCCCTTCCCACACTCGGAGCAGGTGAACGGCCTCTCCCCAGTGTGAACCCGTTCATGTCTCAGCAGTTGGGATGACTCAGTGAATCCCTTCCCACACTCGGAGCAGGTGAACGGCCTCTCTCCAGTGTGAACCCGTTCATGTCTCAGCAACTGGCATGAATCAATGAATCCCTTCCCACACTCGGGGCAGGTGAACGGCCTCTCCCCACTGTGACCTCGCTGGTGTAATGCTAGATTAGATGACTGAGTGAATCCCCTCCCACACAAAGAGCAGGTGAATGGTCGCTCCCCTCTGTGAATTCGTTGGTGCACGGTGAAGCTGCTAGAATGCCTGAAGCTCTTTCCAGAGTCAGGGCAGTTGAATGGTTTCTCACCAGTATGAACTCGCTGGTGTTTCTGCAGGGTGGATGAAAGCCTAAAGCTCATTCCACAGTCAGTGCAGCTGAATGGTTTCTCCCCAGTGTGAACTCGCTGGTGTGACACTAGGTTGGATGAGTTAATGAATCCCTTCCCACACACAGAGCAGGTGAATGGCCTCTCCCCAGTGTGAACCCGCTTGTGTAATGCTAAGTGTGATGACCGAGTGAATCCCTTCCCACACACAGAGCAGGTGAATGGCCTCTCCCCAGTGTGAACCCGCTGGTGTAATGCTAAGTTTGATGACCGAGTGAATCCCTTCCCACACACGGAGCAGGTGAACGGCCTGTCCCCAGTGTGAATGCGTCGATGAGTTACTAGCTGGGAGGGGAAAGTGAATACCTCCCCACATTGCCACAGTTTCTCCATGGTGCCAGTGTCCTTGTGTCTATCCACACAGAACAAGTGTACAGTTTGTTCCCAGAGCAATTGAGTTATATGTTTTCAGGCTGTGTAAGCGGTACAGTCAGTTTTCTGGAACACTCTCATTCGGGTGTTAGTGTTTCTCCGTGTTCTTCCAGTCACACTGATAGTTTAAATCTTTTTCCAAATGAAAACCTTCTTTCCACATTCAGAAACTGATGATATTCAGGTCCTGAAGAATAGAGTTAATTTGTTGGATGTTGATCTGATGTTATGTTTGACATTCCCGATGGCAAATTCTCCTCGCCTAATATCCTGTAAAAGGAGTTTACAAAAGTCATCACTGTCAGTCCAGGATAGAAATTCTGAACAGACAATTCTAGTTTCTCTGGAACATTTTTTCCTCTCTTGTTCCCCCAAAGCTGTAAATCCCCACCCCACACACTCTCCCTCCTTGGGCTGAAATCCAAACCCATCTCACCATCTTCTCCGTTTCTTTCCTCAACTCCAAGTTTTCTTCCTCCCTCTCCTCTGCCTGAGTTCAGTTCTCCAAACACCCTGAAAAGGGAATTTCTGTCAGTCCCAGATAGACATTCAGAAGTTACCCAAATTCTTCTTTGTTTCAGTTTGCTGTGTGAAAATCTTTTCCCCTTCTCACCCTGTACAGGAGTTTCCAGAATCCATCAGTGTCACTCAATGGGGCGGTGGTGGCGTAATGGACTAAATAACCAGAGACCCAGAACAATGCTCTGGGGATCTCAGGTTCAAATCCTGCCACTGCAGATGGCGAAATTTGAATTCAATAAAAATCTGGAATTAAAAGACTAATGATGACCATGAAACCATTGTTGATTGTTGTTAAAAAAAAAATCTAGTCATTTAAGGAAGGAAATCTGCTACCCTTACCTTGGCTGGCCTACATGTGATTCCAGACCCACAGCAATATGGTTGATCTTTAAATGCCCCCTCAAGGGCAATTAGGGATGGGCAATAAATGCTGGCACAGCCTACGACGTCCACGTCCCATCAACGAACTTAAAAAATGTCCAGGACTCCAATTCACAGATTTCTCTCCCTGAATTCTGAGCCTGAATGGTGGCGCATCAATAGAAAGATGGCGACTGCGCATGCGCCTTCCCGCACGGCCCAATATAAAGACAATGGCAGCCGTTATCTGCGATATTCACCAGGAAAAGTCGCTCAGCCGCAAGCACGGGTCTACTAACTGTTTATTCGGGCTTTGAATCTTCCACGGAATGGGTTTGAATTCTCTCAGGTTATTCTGCAGACTTCATTCCTCCCGCTCACTCAGCGGCGGCATTATCCAAAACGCTGGCGGTCATCTCCCATCCACTCTGTCCAGTTCCAGCATCAGCACTGCGCATAACGTCACCGCGCATGCTCTATTCACAGCTCCGCCCTGCGCATGGAAATGTCCCCGCGAGGAGGTGCAGGGGCGGGGCAACAATGGGGCGGGGCCACTGTCTCCGAGGGACGGGTCTCCTGTCTCCGAGGGGCGGGGCTCGTGTCTCCAAGGGGCGGGCAGGCCTGGTGATTCCAAGGGGCGGGGCGGGGCGGGGCTTCTATCTCTGAGTTGGGGGGCTCCTTGTCTCCGAGCGCCGGGCCGGAGCTGCAAGCCGGAGATGTCACCGCGGAAGAGTGATTCCTTTGGCTGATTCAGGAGGGGTGCATTGTGACGTCACAATGCGGAAGTTGTGTTGGAGGAAATCCGTGTCTGTCCCTTTTCCATGTCTCCTCTCGCAACAGCAGCTTAAAGTACAATAGGTTTATGTCAAATCAGAAGCTTTTGAAGGAGCAGCTTGCAGCGCAGGCACGGCGCTCGAAAGCTTGTGACTTAAAAATAAACCTGTTGGACTTTAACCTGGTGTTGTGAGACTTCTGACTTTGCCCATCCCAGTCCAGCTCCATTTCTTTTCTCGTTCTGGGATAAATTTGTGACTTGCAGGAACTGAAGGGAAAGGAAGTGAATCCAGGGAGGGTGCAGACTCTGGAAAGGTTGGACCAGGTCTCTCCCTCTCTCTCTTAAAGACATTGACATTCAAGATTCTCTGAAGGTTAACGTGCAGGTTCAATGGGCAGTTAGGAAGGCAAATGCAATGTTAGCATTCATGTTGAGAGGGCTAGAATACAAAAGCAGGGCTGTACTTCTGAGGCTGTATAAGGCTCTGGTCAGACAACATTTGGAGTTTTGGGCCCCGTATCGAAGGAACGATACGGGGCCCAAACCTTGCCGACCTTGGGAAAGGGTCCAGAAGTTCACAAGAATGATCCCTGGAATGAAGAACTTGTTGTATGAGGAACAATTGAGGACTCTGGTCTGCACTCGTTGGGAGTTCAGAAGGATGAGGGGGGACCTTATTGAAACTTACAGGATACTGTGAGGCCTGGATAGAATGGATGTGGAGAGGATGTTTCCACTCGTAGGAAAAACTAGAACCAGAGGAAGAGGGCAAGCAAGTCGGAAACAAGCTTAAAATAAACTTTCTAACTTTCAGAATCTCAGACTAAAGGGATGATCCTTTAAAACAGAGATGAGGAGGAATTTCTTCAGCCAGAGGGAGGTGAATCTGCGGCATGATCTGTATGATCTGGATTAACCCTTAATGGGTTTCCAGCTGGTTTAGCACACTGGGCTAAATCGCTGGCTTTTAAAGCAGACCAAGGCAGGCCAGCAGTACGGTTCAATTCCCGTACCAGCCTCCCCAAACAGGCGCCGGAATGTGGCGACTAGGGGCTTTTCACAGTAACTTCATTGAAGCCTACTTGTGACAATAAGCGATTATTATTATAACTGTCAGAATGAACATGGTTCAGTCCTGGATGTGATTAACAGTAGCAATAACAGAATCCAACCTTTTGTGAACTCACTGGTGTTTCTGCAGGGTGAATGAACGAGTGAATCCCTTCCCACACACAGAGCAGATGAATAATGTCTCCCTGGTGTGAATGCGCTGATGTTTCAGTTGGAGGGAATGCTGAGTGAATCCCTTCCCACACACTGAGCAGGTGAATGCCTCTCTCCAGTGTGATTGCACTGGTGAATCAGCAGATCCATTTTGCCTTTAAAGCTCTTCTCACAGGCGGAACATTTAAAAGGTCTCAAATCAGAGTGAACACGTTGGTGTGCAGTCAGATGTGTTAGTCGAGTGAATCGCTTTCCACACTCGGAACAGGTGAACGGCCTCTCCCCAGTGTGAACTCGCTGGTGTATCAGAAGATTAAATTTGTTTTTAAAGCTCTTCTCACAATCGGAACATTTGAAAGGTCTCTTGTCAGAGTGAACAAGTTGGTGTGCAGTCAGATGTGTTAGTCGAGTGAATCCCTTTCCACACTCGGAACAGGTGAATGGTCTCTCCCCGGTGTGACTGCGGTGATGGGTTTCCAGCTCAGAAGGGTAACTGAATCCCTTCCCACAATCCCCACATTTACACGGTTTCTCAATGGTGCCGGCGTCCTTGTGTCTCTCCATTTTGGACGATCAGTTGAAGCTTCTTCCACACACAGAACACGTGTACAGTTTCTCCTCGCTGTGAATGGTGGGCTGTTTTTCAGGCTGTGTAACTGGTTAAAGCTCTTTCCACAGTCAGTTCACTGGAACACTCTCACTCGGGTGTGTATGTTTCTTTGTGCTTTTCCAGTCACACTGATGGTTAAAATCTTTTCCCACAGACAGAACAAACATTTATCCTTCCACATTCAAAAGTTGATGACATTCAGATCCTGATCAATTGAGTGACTATCAGATCTTGATGTAATGATTGATTTGAGTTTCCTGTCTGTCAATCCATTCCATGTCACCCTGTAAAATCAGTTTACACAGGTCAGAAATTCAGAACAGATAATTCTCGTCCCTGGGGAGTAATTGTTTCTCTCATTTCCCAAAGCTGCAAATCCCAGTCCCACAGTTTCCCCTTTCCCACAAACTCACCACAATGGTTTCAAGGTCATTAATACGGAATGGAGTTTTGAATTTCAGATTATTCACTGAATTTAAATTCGACCATCTACGTTACATCAGTGTGAGTGCAGGATAGAAATTGCCCCATTCTCTCCTCCTGCTCCAGGATCAGTAAAGTGAGTTAAAGATAATTTCTCCTGAACAAATCTATTGCTGCATTTCCTTCCGGAAGCCACATTTGTCCACTGGGGCCTGGCACCGGGAGAAAGCGGCAGCTGCCGTTGTGTTGGGTGTTGAGGCGGTGCCGCCAGTTTGTTAATGGGGGTGTTGAGGCCTCCACTGGGTGTTTGTGAAGCCTCCCCTCCCACCCACTGCTCTTAACGCTGCCTCCGCTTATCCGCCTGAAGATGAGACAAAGAAGAGTCTGTCCCTGGACATGCGCCTCACTGCGCATGCTCCACATTACAATGCCAGGGGTGTGGTTGATAAAGCTTTGGGCCAATAGAAAGAGGGGGCGGGTCTGGAAGACCGAGCGGGAGAGGCTGGTCCTCCAACCAATCGGATTGAATGAGGGGGCGGAGCCGGGCTGTGAGTGACGCAGGTGCAGTTCCGGTTATGGTGATGTGGTAATGTTGACGGTTTTTTCTTCGGTCCGCGACCGGTAAACAGAAAATTGCGGAAAGCAGTCACCGATTGATCTGCCAGGTGTGTGGAGTATTTTTGTATACATGTTGTGCAAGCACAAACTTCGGAAAAAGTCTTCCCAGTCTCCCATTTGAACCGAGCTGGTCCTCACCTGCCCGTTTTAAAGACCGCCATCTTTAATCGGGGCAATCTGCAGGAGGACGCATGTGCAGTCACCATCTTTGTACGGGGCAATGTTTTCAATGAATGGGGAGGTAATCATATCGCGCGAAATTGATATCATTGTAATCACATCATAGAGTCCCTACAGTGCAGAAGGAGGCTATTCGGCCCATCGAGTCTGCACCGACTATCTGAAAGACCACTCTACCAAGGCCCACGTTACCTTTGGGTACTAAGGGTCAATTTAGCATGAAGCAAATCCTGCTCTGTGACTCCCACTCCCTCTTCGGATGTCCTGCCCCATGTGTCCAAAAAAATGCAGGTCTGTGCAGTCACATGAAGACCCATGGCAAAAACACAGACCCTGAGTAGACATCATCCTCAAATCGAGAGACTGCTGATGACTACGGGAAATGTGCAACAGGGAGTATGAGCAGTCATCCTGGACCAGACAGCCAGAGGAAATATTGTGAATTTCTCTGCTTGACTGACAGCGTAGTGGGAGACGACTATGAGTCATTAGGAGAGTTCAGTCCCGAGGTATCAGAAGAATGGGTGACAATCTCAGCAGCAAATGAGCTGAGATTCAGATAGAGTTGAGCGATGTTACTGAGATGAAAATAGTGATAATGTAGATATGTGGCTGGTAGCTCAGTTTGGGTTGAAATATTTTGCCATGACTGAACAGTCTGGTTCAGACTCAGTTACCAGGGAGCGAAATGGAGTCATTGGTGAGGGTATGGACTTTGTAGATGGGTCTGATGACAATGGCTTTGGACTTCCCAATATTTATTTGGAGGAAATGTCTGCTCATCCAGTACTGGATATCACAGAATCAGGATGGTGTGTGAGTTGGAGAAAAACTAGAGGTGATGGTTTCCACATACACCTGATACCCTGATCCTCTGGGTGGTTAGATTGAGGGTTTGTCAAAATTCTCTCAAGAGCTAAATAAAATCCCTCTCTTTTGCCCATTGGTTCTTACACACTGCCCCTTCTCTCTCTTGTCCTCTTCTCCCACATATTGGCCAGAATCCTGTGTGGGCCAAGACTGTGTGGCAGATTTTCTTCCCTGAAAGACATTAGTGAACCAGTTGGGTTTTTTATGATAATCCAGTTTTCATGGTCACTTTTTCCCAGTGTCAGCCCCACAAATGACCAGATTCATTCAGCTCAATTTTACAACCTGCCCTTGTGTTTTTGTGGGTTCTCTCACTCCCTTTTTCTGTTTTATATCAATTCCACAGGATATTAGAAGAGGAGATTTGCAGTTGGGAAACTGAACCCAAACATCACATCAGGGTTAGACAGTTGCCCATTATATAGGGACCGGAATATTATTGGATTTTGAACATGGGAGATAAAGGAATCATTCCCAGTGGAGAAGAACTGTACACGTGTTCCGTGTGTGGACGAGGATTCAGACAATCATCTGACCTGTTGATACACAAGCGCAGTCACACTGGGAAGAAACTGTGGAAATGTGGAGTGTGTAGGAAGGGATTCCAATCTCCCTCTCATCTTGAAAAGCATTGCCACATTCACACGGGGAAGAAACCATTCACCTGCTCCGACTGTGGGAAAGGATTCACTCAGTCATCCAACATGCTGAGACACCAGCGAGTTCACACTGCGGAGAGGCCATTCACCTGCTCTGAGTCTGGGAACAGAATCCCTCACTCATCCAACCTGCTGAGACACCAGCGAGTTTACTCTGGGAAGAAGCCATTCACCTGCTCCGAGTGTGGGAAGGGATTCTCAAGGTCATCTAACCTGCTGGCACACCAGCGGGTTCACACCGACGACAGACCCTTTAAATGTCCAGATTGCGGCAAGTGCTATAAAAGTTCTGGGGAACTGATGTCCCATCAACGTGTCCACACTGACGAGAGACCGTTCAGGTGCTCTCACTGTGAGAGTGGGTTCAAGACATCTTTCGCCCTCACCAAACATCAGCGCACTCACACTGATGAGAGACCGTTCAAGTGTTCTCACTGTGGGACAGCGTTCAGGCAATCGAGTGACCTCGCTGTACACCAGCGCACTCACACTGGGGAGAGGCCATTCACCTGCTCCCACTGTGGGAAGTGTTTCTCTCACTCTTCTAGCGTGCTGAGACACCAGCGAGTTCACACTAATGAGAGACCTTTCATCTGCACCCAGTGTGGGAAGGGATTCAATCAGTCATCCATCCTGCTGAGACACCAGCAAGCTCACACCACTGAGAGACCATTTAAATGTCCAGACTGTGGGAAATGCTACAAAAGTTCTGCGGAACTGATGCGCCATCAACGTGTTCACACTGACGAGAGACCATTCAGTTGCCCTCACTGTGGTAATAGGTTCAAGACATCGTCTACCCTCACCGCACACCAGCGCACTCACAGTGAGGTGAAACCTTTTAAATGCCAGGACTGTGAGAAATGCTACAAAAGTTCCAGTGAACTGATACGCCATCAACATGCGCACACTGAGGAAAGACCTTTTAAATGCTCAGACTGTGGGAAGTGCTTTAGAAGTTCCACCAATCTGATGTCCCATCACCGTGTTCACACTGACGAGAGACCGTTCAGGTGCTCTCACTGTGGGACTAGGTTCAGAGAATCAGCTCATCTCACCGTACACCAGCGCACTCACACGGGAGAGAGACCGTTCACCTGCTCCGATTGTGGGAAGGGATTCAGTCATTCATCCAACCTGCGGGCACACCAGCGAATTCACAAATGACGACAGTAATTGGATTTTGCTGTCAGTTACATCCAGAAATGAATCATGTTCATTGTGCTCTGTTTCTGCTGATGTTAGCACGGTAATATCTGCTGATGGCAGCACGGTAATATCTGCTGATGTTAGCACGGTAATATCTGCTGATGGCAGCACGGTAATATCTGCTGATGGCAGCACGGTAATATCTGCTGATGGCAGCACGGTAATATCTGCTGATGGCAGCACGGTAATATCTGCTGATGGCAGCACGGTAATATCTGCTGATGGCAGCACGGTAATATCTGCTGATGGAAGCACAGTAGCACAAGTGATTAGCACTGTGGCTTCACAGCACCTGGGTCCCATGTTAGATTCCCTGCTGGGTCACTGTGTGGAGTTTGCAGTTTCTCCCAATGTCTGCATGGGTTTCCTCCAGATGCTCCGGTTTCCTCCCACAGCCCAAAGAAGTACAGGTTAGGTAGATTGGCCATGATAAATTGCCCTCAGTGACCAAAAAAGGTTAGGAGGGATTATTGGGTGACAGGGATAGGGTGGAAGTGAGGGTTTAAGTGGGTCGGTGCAGACTCAATGGGCCGAATGGCCTCCTTCTGCACTGTATGTTCTGTGTTAACAAACTTCAGCCGAGTTAATATTCTATATAAATGTGAAATAAATTGAACTTGTGTTAAATGCACACTACGGTCATTCCTTAAAGGTCTCTCCCTCTTCCCAGTCTCCTCCACCCTGACCTCCAACAACAAGTGTGAGGAGCTCATGGAGCATCTTTGTCTCACTCTTACTAACAATCTGATCAGCTGCCTCTGCTGCTTTCCTCCCTTCCACTAGCCCACAGGTTAAAACTCTCTCTAGTTCTCCCTTGTCTGACTCTGTGAGCCCGTTGCCCATATCGTCAAAAGCTCAATAGAGTCAGGGATTGTTCCGAGATTGGAATATAGCTCACGTCGTTCCCGTTTTCCAAATCAGAGCCAGGGAATGATAGGTTCATCAGTGTGACCTCGATTACAGGGAAGGTGCTTGACGGGATGCTTGGAGATATTGTTTCTCATCACTGGGGAAGAGAAGGAACCATTAGAGATGTTCTAGTGTCCAATTCGCTGAGCAAGTCTTGAAACCTGTTCTTCAGCCCAGACTCACTATGCACATCCGCATGTTAGTTAATCCACGCCTAATAAATAAATCTGTCCACTCACACTGGTATCCCATTATCATGCACACGTTCCCTCTGATTACAACCCATTCATAGACTTTCAGGTGATCTTCTCAAAAGTTCAAGGTGGTGTCTGTCTCGAGATCTTTGTTTATCTTAACGGTTAGAGGGATATGAGGAACATGTCGACAGGTGGATTTGAAACCAGGAAGAAATCAGCCATGATCTGACTGAATGGTGGAGCAGGCTCAAAGTGCTGAATTGCCTGCCTCTGCTCCTAATTCCTATATTCTATCTCCCTCTGAATGGTCCCAGTCTCTTGGGCAGTGGCCAGGCTCACTGTAACAAATGCAGGATTTTAGATATATTAGATTTTCAGTATTTGGCAATTTAAGGGTTAACAGCTAGGGTTACAGTGTGTCTGACTGCTGTAGTCATGTTTATAAAAAGAATCTTGTTTTGCAAGACCAGAAAGTTTTAGGAGCCGGAGGTGAAATTAACCAGTGGAATGTGTTTTCAGTCTGGGGTAATGCAATGTTGTTTGACTCGGGAGAAGCCCTGGGGAGTTAATGTGTTTTCAGCCTGGGGTAAAGCAATGCTGTTTGACGAGGGGGAATCCCTGGGGAGTTAATGTGTTTTCAGCTTGGGGAGTTAATTTGTTTTTAGCTTGGGATATGATGTCATTGCTGGGTGGAGCTACGGTATTCAGACATTTTGCGAAAGCATTTTGAGTTCAGGTCGGATCTGGCTACCATTTGGACCACAAGAAAGGTATTTTGCTCTCACTGTAAGATAGTTAAAGGAGAGTAATAGTATTTAATGCAGAGCAGAATTGTATGAGGACAAGGGAAAACAAACCATTTGAAACAGCTTTTTGATGAATTCCTGCCAGAAGACATCCAGCCAGGCTGACAAGGTGGCTAGCACAGCTGTCTCACAGCGCCAGGGACCCAGGTTCAATTCTGACCTTGGGTGACTGTCCGTGTGGAGTTTTCACTTTCTCCCCGTGTCTGTGTGGGCTTCCACCGGGTGCTACAGTTTCCTCCCACAGTCCAAAGATATGCAGGTTCAGTGGAATGGCCACGCAAAAATTGCCCCTTGGTGTCCAGAGATGTTCAGGCCAGGTGGGGTTACAGGGATAGGGCGGGCAAGTGTGGCTAGGTAGGGTGCTCTTTCAGAGGGTTGGTGCAGACTCATTGGGCTGAATGGCCTCTTTCTGTACTGTGGGGATTATATAAGAGAGTCTGCAGGGGTTCTAACAGGAGTCAAATCTGTTCTGGAAAACTAATATTACTCTGTGCCATTGGGATGTGGGGTGGATTGAGAGCTGTAGGGTTTTCCTTTCTTGTTATTTACTTGGGAATAGAGATAGTAATTAAGGGTATTTATTGTGTTGAGTAATGTTGTTTACGGGGTCATTGGAAGCTATTTTCGGGTGTGATGTTAAAGTGTTTAATGTTGTGTTAATAATAAAGTTTTGTTTTAAAACACCAAATTCCTATTTCTTTGTGCAATCACTCCTGGTGCAAAGTATTCTTTTTGCACAGCCTTACAAAATAAACTAAAATATTGGGGTTTTGGTCCAGTACACTAGCGACTGCTGGGGTCTGGTCTGGGATTGTAATATAACAAATGTAGTTTCCTTTTAAAAATGATCATTGACAAAGATACAAACTTCTTCAAAAGAATGCTGTCAATTTATTCATCTCATTCATACTTTCCTTCCACTAGAACGTACATTAATACCGGATTGAGATGTTACATTGAATTACGTTCATTTGCTGCTGTGATTTCCTGTCTCTTCCCCTATCGTCCCTCACTTCTTCTCAATCTGAGACATCTCATTAATTAGCATCCTCTCTCATTGATGAGCTCTGGATAAACATTCCTGTCCACAACAATATGCTCAGAAAACCTTGAGATCAGAGATCCAACATTCCCATTGATTCCAGGCATTAATATATTTTGTTTGTTTATTTTTCACTTTAACCCATTGTAAAAGCTGCTGATGTTTTATCATTTCAAAATGATTCCAAATTCAAACAGGATTTCTGCCGGACATCCTTCAAGGCTGAAGCTTATCCTTTGGGAATCAAACATAATCCTTTTCTCAGTTGTAATTTTACTGTTTAATTTTTATTAGTACAGAAGCTGGCAACATTTTAGATTAAATAACAATTGTTTCCAAACTTCTTCCTCAAACCAATTTATTTTTGAATTTTTGCTGTTTATGTACAACACCATTCTTTAACAATGACCGGACGGTGTTTTGAGTGTCTGTCGTACTCTCAGCAGGGAGAGGGTACTGTTTCATGGGACACTGTGTCGGTCCTCTTATATCTTTGAGTTTGGACATGTCTCCATAACCATGTTTATGGATTGTGAATACACCCGGCACAGACTCGAGAACTGCCGGGACCTCAGGATCATCAGAGGTGACTGGTCCACACTCTGCTGCAAAGCCTGGTAAAACTTGGACCTCAGGATCATCAGAGGTGACTGGTTCACACTCTGCTGCAAAGCCCGGGGAAACCTGGAGCTCAGGATCATCAGCGGTGACTGGTTCACACTCTGCTGCAAAGCTTGGGAAAACCTGGAGCTCAGGATCATCAGAGGTGACTGGTTCACACTCTGCTGCAAAGCCTGGGAAAACCTGGAGCTCACCCTTCATGGGGTCAGGGTGAGGATCGTAGATGACGGTGGTGGGGGAGTTAGAGTCGACTAATATTAATTGCTGATGGCTGCCTTTGTGGGAATGGTGAAGCAACTCATTCCAGGGCATCGTCATAATGTTATAAATGCTCAACATGCTACAGACTCATGGCTGGAGCCCTTTCAGAAAGAGGGTCTTGAAGCTCAGGGAGTGAGAATGGTTTACCAGTCCCAGAGGACAGACGGACAGATGCTGCAGAGTGAGAGCTGGTCTCTGTAGCTGGTGGCGGCCGTCTCCTCTGAATTTTTAACTGGCAGAAGCCAGTGTGTTGGTGTTGGGCTGAAGCTCATCTTCCTGGCAAAGTGGTATTTTTCCTTGCGAAAGCCAGTTTGATTCTTTACAGTCAAACCACAGATAGTTGGTTTACTATGGGTCATGAGATCCAATTGTATTCAGGTTAGAAATGACTTTTTCAGGGCCTGTGCGAGAGACATGTCCTTAGAATACAGACCTATCCTGTGTTTGTCGGCCAGCAAGCTACTCTGGAATCTGTCTTCATAAGACCATAAGTCGTAGGAGCAGAATTAGGCCATTTGGCCTGTCGAGTCTGCCCCATTCTCCTGCCTTCTCCCCATAACCCCTGATCCCCTTATTAACCATGAAACTAGCAATCTCTGTCTTAAAGAGACTCAGGGATTTGGCCTCCACAGCCTTTTGTGACAAAGAGTTCCACAGATTCACCACCCTCTGGCTGAAGGAAGTCTTCCTAATCTCTAAGGATCATCCCTTCAGTCTGAGGCTGTGCCCTCGGGTTCTAGGTTTTCCTACTAGAGGAAACATCCTCTCCCCCTCCACTCTACCGCGGCCTCTCAGTATCCTGTAAGTTTCAATAGGAGCCCGCTTCATCCTTCTAAACTTCAATGAGTACACAGCCAGAGTCCTCAACCACTCCTCAAATGACAAGCTCTTCTGGAGAGTGAGAGAGAGAGAGAGCTATTTCAATAATATTCAATAACGTTCTGAAAATTTTATAAGATTATTAGATGGTGATTTCTTACAGTCCAGTACTTGAATTGAACGTGTCTCCATTCCTGTCCTCGGGGGTTTCTGTACCAGGCGGCAGGGGTAACATTTGGAGACTCTCGATTCTCCACCAGTTCCTATTCTCCTTCTTCCTGCTGGATAATGGAGGTGTCGCTGTGTGTAATGTACAAACCAGTAAGAATTGTCAGCAATGATCAATCAGCACTTTCTAATTGGAGATGGTCATCAGTATAATCTTCCAGATATTGGAGTACAAATGTATCAAAGATCAATTTTACAAATGAAGTAAAAGTTCATCTAAACTCATTTCTGATGAATGTTCCTGAATTATAGGGAAGGTCACAGACAGCGGAACTGCAGCCCCAGGAACACAACCAGCCCAGTTACTGGGAGCATCAAAACAGCAGAAACAAACATGAACTGTCAGAATGGGCATGTTTCAGTGCTGGATGTGATTAAGAGAAGAATCCAATCTCTGCAATCACTTGTGAATTCGTTGGTGCGCCAAAAGGTTGGACGAATTAATGAAACTCTTCCCACACTCGGAGCAGGTGAATGGTCTCTCTCCAGTGTGAATTCGCTGGTGTGTCAGCTGGTTAGATGACTTTGTGAATCCCTTCCCACACTCAGGACAGGAGAACGGTCTCTCTCCGGTATGAACACGTTGGTGTGAAATGAGGTGTGATGAACTCCTGAACCTCTTTCCACAGTATGTGCAGCTGAATGGTCTCCTCAGTGTGAGTTCGTTGGTGTGACAGGAGGCAGGATGAATCAGTAAATCCTTTTCCACACGCGGAGCAGGTGAATGGTCTCTCCCCAGTGTGAACCCGCTGGTGTATCAGCAGGTGGGATGGCCGACTGAATCCCTTTTTTTTTTAAGAATATTTTATTGAAAATTTTTGGTCAACCATCACAGTACATTGTGTATCCTTTACACAATAATATAACAGTATAAATAACAATGACCTGTTTTATAAACAAAGAATAAATAATATATAACAAAAACTAAAACTAAATGGCAACTGCCTTGTCTCAGATAAACACTCTCCAAAAATATGGTTTAACAATCCAATATACAATTATTTATAGTAACGACCTATACATATTATACATATATATTAATAACCCTGAGACTCCTTCTGGTTCCTCCCCCACCCCCCTGGGCTGCTGCTGCTGCCTTCTTCTTTTCCATTCCCTCTATCTTTCTGTGAGGTATTCGACGAACGGTTGCCACCGCCTGGTGAACCCTTGAGCCGATCCCCTTAGGACGAACTTAATCCGTTCCAGCTTTATAAACCCTGCCATGTCATTTATCCAGGTCTCCACCCCCGGGGGCTTGGCTTCCTTCCACATCAACAGTATCCTGCGCCGGGCTACTAGGGACGCAAAGGCCAAAACATCAGCCTCTCTTGCCTCCTGCACTCCCGGCTCTTGTGCAACCCCAAATATAGCCAACCCCCAGCTTGGTTCGACCTGGACCCCCACTACTTTCGAAAGCACCTTTGTCACCCCCACCCAGAACCCCTGTAGTGCCGGACATGACCAGAACATGTGGGTGTGATTCGCTGGGCTTCTCGAGCATCTCGCACACCTATCCTCTACACCAAAAAATTTACTGAGCCATGCTCCAGTCATATGCGCCCTGTGTAACACCTTAAATTGAATCAGGCTTAGCCTGGCACACGAGGACGATGAGTTTACCCTACTTAGGGCATCAGCCCACAGCCCCTCCTCAATCTCCTCCCCCAGCTCTTCTTCCCATTTCCCTTTCAGCTCATCTACCATAATCTCCCCCTCGTCCCTCATTTCCCTATATATATCTGACACCTTACCGTCCCCCACCCATGTCTTTGAGATTACTCTGTCCTGCACCTCATGCGTCGGGAGCTGCGGGAATTCCCTCACCTGCTGCCTCGCAAAAGCCCTCAGTTGCATATACCGGAATGCATTCCCTTGGGGCAACCCATATTTCTCGGTCAGCGCTCCCAGACTTGCGAACTTCCCATCCACAAACAGATCTTTCAGTTGCGTTACTCCTGCTCTTTGCCATATTCCAAATCCCCCATCCATTCTCCCCGGGGCAAACCTATGGTTGTTTCTTATCAGGGACCCCACCAAGGCTCCCGTCTTTCCCCTATGCCGTCTCCACTGTCCCCAAATTTTCAAAGTCGCCACCACCACCGGGCTTGTGGTGTATTTCTTCGGTGAGAACGGCAATGGGGCCGTCACCATCGCTTGTAGGCTAGTCCCCCTACAGGACGCCCTCTCCAATCTCTTCCACGCCGCTCCCTCCTCTTCTCCCATCCACTTACTCACCATTGAGATATTGGCGGCCCAGTAGTACTCACTTAGGCTCGGTAGTGCCAGCCCCCCCCCTATCCCTACTACGCTGTAAGAATCCCTTCCTCACTCTCGGGGTCTTCCCGGCCCACACAAAACTCATGATACTCTTTTTGATCCTTTTGAAAAAAGCCTTCGTGATCACCACCGGGAGGCACTGAAACACAAAGAGGAATCTCGGGAGGACTACCATTTTAACTGCCTGCACCCTCCCTGCCAGTGACAGGGATACCATGTCCCATCTCTTGAAGTCCTCCTCCATTTGTTCCACCAATCGCGTTAAATTTAACCTATGCAATGTACCCCAATTCTTGGCTATCTGGATCCCCAAGTAACGAAAGTCCCTTGTTACCTTCCTCAGCGGAAAGTCCTCTATTTCTCTGCTCTGCTCCCCTGGATGCACCACAAACAACTCACTTTTCCCCATGTTCAGTTTATATCCTGAGAATTCTCCAAACTCCCGAAGTGTCCGCATTATCTCTGGCATCCCCTCCGCCGGGTCCGCTACATATAACAAATCATCCGCATACAGAGATACCCGGTGTTCTTCTCCTCCTCTAAGTACTCCCCTCCACTTCTTGGAACCCCTCAATGCTATTGCCAGGGGCTCAATCGCCAGTGCAAACAGTAATGGGGACAGAGGGCATCCCTGCCTTGTCCCTCTATGGAGCCGAAAGTATGCAGATCCCCGTCCATTCGTGACCACATTCGCCACTGGGGCCCTATACAACAGCTGCACCCATCCAACATACTCATCTCCAAAACCAAATCTCCTCAGCACCTCCCACAAATAATCCCACTCCACTCTATCAAATGCTTTCTCGGCATCCATCATCACCACTATCTCCGCTTCCCCCTCTGGTGGGAGCATCATCATTACCCCTAGCAGCCTCCGTATATTCGTATTCAGCTGTCTCCCTTTCACAAACCCAGTTTGGTCCTCATGGACCACCCTCAGGACACAATCCTCTATCCTCATTGCCATTACCTTGGCCAGAATCTTAGCGTCTACATTTAGGAGGGAAATAGGTCTATAGGACCCGCATTGCAGCGGGTCCTTTTCCTTCTTTAGGAGAAGCGATATCGTTGCCTCAGACATAGTCGGGGGCAGCTGTCCCCTTTCCTTTGCCTCATTAAAGGTCCTCATCAGTAGCGGGGCGAGCAAATCCACATATTTTGTGTAAAATTCAAATGGGAATCCATCCGGTCCCGGAGCCTTCCCCGCCTGCATGCTCCTAATTCCTTTCACTACTTCCTCTATTTCAATCTGTGCTCCCAGTCCCACCCTTTATTGCTCCTCCACCTTGGGAAATTCCAGCCGGTCCAGAAAGCCCATCATTCTCTCCCTCCCATCCGGGGGTTGAGCTTCGTATAATTTTTCATAAAATGCCTTGAACATGCCATTCACTCTCTCCGCTCCCCGCTCCATCTCTCCTTCCTCATCCCTCACTCCCCCTATTTCCCTCGCTGCTCCCCTTTTCCTCAATTGGTGGGCCAGCAACCTGCTCGCCTTCTCCCCATATTCGTACTGTACACCCTGTGCCTTCCTCCATTGTGCCTCTGCAGAACCCGTTGTCAGCAAGTCAAATTCTACGTGTAGCCTTTGCCTTTCCCTGTACAGTCCCTCCTCCGGTGCCTCCGCATATTGCCTGTCCACCCTCAGAAGTTCTTGCAGCAACCGCTCCCGTTCCCTTCTCTCCTGATTTCCTTTATGTGCCCTTATTGATATCAGCTCCCCTCTAACCACTGCCTTCAGCGCCTCCCAGACCACTCCCACGTGGACCTCCCCATTGTCATTGAGTTCCAAGTACTTTTCAATGCACCCCCTCACCCTTAGACACCCCCCCTCATCTGCCATTAGTCCCATGTCCATTCTCCAGGGTGGGCGCCCTTCTGTTCTGTTTCCTCCCCTATCTCTAAGTCCACCCAATGTGGAGCGTGATCCGAAATGGCTATAGCCGTATACTCCGTTCCCCTCACCTTCGGGATCAACGCCCTTCCCAAAACAAAAAAGTCTATTCGCGAATTGACTTTGTGGACATAGGAGAAAAACGAAAACTCCTTACTCCTCGGTCTGCTAAATCTCCACAGGTCTACTCCTCCCATCTGCTCCATAAAATCTTTAAGCACCTTGGCTGCTGCCGGCCTCCTTCCAGTCCTGGACCTCGACCTGTCCAGCCCTGGTTCCAACACCGTATTGAAATCTCCCCCATTACCAACTTTCCCACCTCTAGGTCCGGGATGCGTCCTAGCATACGCCTCATAAAATTGGCATCATCCCAGTTCGGGGCATATACGTTAACCAAAACCACCGTCTCCCCCTGTAGTTTGCCACTCACCATCACGTATCTGCCCCCGCTATCCGCCACTATAGTCTTTGCCTCAAACATTACCCGCTTCCCCACTAATATAGCCACCCCCCTGTTTTTCGCATCTCACCCCGAATGGAACACCTGCCCCACCCAACCTTTGCGTAGTCTAACCTGGTCTATCAGTTTCAAGTGCGTTTCCTGCAACATAACCACGTCTGCCTTAAGTTTCTTAAGGTGTGCGAGTACCTGTGCCCTCTTTATCGGCCCGTTCAGCCCTCTCACGTTCCTCGTGATCAGCCGGGTTGGGGGGCTTTTTACCCCCCCCACTTGTCGATTAGCCATCCCCTTTTTCCAGCTCCTCACCCGGTTCCCACGCAGCTGTGTCCCCCCCAGGCGGTGCCCCCGCCCCGCCCACCCCACCCCACCCCACCCCATACCAGCTCCCCCCTCTCCCCAGCAGCAGCAACCCAATACTTCCCCCCTCCCACCCCCCCCCCCCCCCCGCTAGATCCCCCACTAGCGTAGTTACACCCCCCATGTTGCTCCCAGAAGTCAGCAAACTCTGGCCGACCTCGGCTCGCACCGTGCGACGCCCCCTCCTTCCTGCTTCACTATTCCCGCCATGATTATCATAGCGCGGGAACCGAACCCGTGCTTCCCCTTGGCCCCGCCCCCAATGGCCAACGCCCCATCTCCTCCACCTCCTTTCCTCACCCCACCACCAACTGTGGAAGAGAGAAAAGTTACCACATCGCAGGATTAATAACATAAAACTCCTCTTTCCCCCCTTTTTACCCCCCTCTTCGCCCCCCATACTCGCCCCACCACTTTGTTTCAAACGTTCTTTTTTAATAACCCGCTCATTCCAATTCATCTTCCACGATAAAAGTCCACGCCTCATCCGCCGTCTCAAAGTAGTGGTGCCTCCCTTGATATGTGACCCACAGTCTTGCCGGTTGCAGCATTCCGAATTTTATCTTCTTTTTGTGAAGCACCGCCTTGGCCCGATTAAAGCTCGCCCTCCTTCTCGCCACCTACGCACTCCAGTCTTGGTATACGTGGATCACCGCGTTCTCCCATTTACTGCTCCGAGTTTTCTTTGCCCATCTGAGGACCATCTCTCTATCCTTAAAACGGAGGAATCTCACCACTATGGCTCTAGGAATTTCTCCTGCTCTCGGTCCTCGCGCCATCACTCGGTATGCTCCCTCCACCTCCAGCGGACCCGCCGGGGCCTCCGCTCCCATTAACGAGTGCAGCATCGTGCTCACATATGCCCCGACGTCCGCTCCCTCCGCACCTTCAGGAAGACCAAGAATCCTCAGGTTGTTCCTCCTCGCGTTGTTCTCCAGCGCCTCCAGCCTTTCCACACATCGTTTGTGGTGTGCCTCGTGCATCTCCGTCTTCACCACCAGGCACTGTATGTCGTCCTCATTCTCGGCAGCCTTTGCCTTCACGACCCGAAGCTCCCGCTCCTGGGTCTTTTGCTCCTCCTTTAGCCCTTCGATCGCCTGTAATATCGGGGCCAACAGCTCCTTCTTCATTTCCTTTTTGAGTTCTTCCACACAGCATTTCAAGAACTCTTGTTGTTCAGGGCCCCATGTTAAGCTACCACCTTCCGATGCCATCTTGGTTTTTGCTTGCCTTCCTTGCCGCTGCTCTAAAGGATCCACCGCAATCCGGCCACTTTCCTCTCCTTTTTCCGTCCGTATCCAGGGGGGATTCCCTTCTGGTTTACCGCACAGTGTTTTTAGCCGTTAAAATTGCCTTGGGGCTCCTATTAAGAGCCCAAAAGTCCGTTCCACCGGGAGCTGCCGAAACGTGCGACTTTGCTGGTCATCGCCGCACCCGGAAGTCAGCTATATCAGGATTAACAATGGAGTTGAATCCAAGTAGGAGAATTGTTGAGAGTTTAATAAACGTGTTAAAGCTATCTCCAAGTCTGACCCTTCCTTTGTCAGAGTGTACATCAAGGAAGCAGCTTATGCTACATCAAGAGCATAACAAAACAATACAGAGTGGAGCTTGGAATTCCAGATTATTCACTGAATTTAAATTCGGCCATCTACATTACATCATTTTGAGTGCAGGACAGAAATTCCCCCATTCTCTCCTCCTGCTCCAGGATCAGGAAAGTGAGTTAAAGATAATTTCTCCTGAACAAATCCATTGCTGCATTTCCTTCCGGAAGGCACATTTGTCCACTGGGACCTGGCACCGGGAGAAAGCGGCAGCTGCCGTTGTGTTGGATGTTGAGGCGGTGCCGCTAGTTTGTTATTGGAGGTGTTGAGGCCTCTCCTTATCCGCCTCCTTCCTGTCTGAAGCTGAGACAAACAAGTGTCTGTCCCTGGACATGGGCTGGACTGCGCATGCTGCAGATCACAAGGCAGGGAAGTGATTGACGGCAGCTCCGGGCCAACAGGAAGAGGGGGCGGGACTAGAGGTCCACGCGGAAGAGGTTGGTCCTCCAACCAATCGGAGTGAACGAGAGCGGGTCGGACTTCGCCTGAAGCATGCGCAGTGCGGGTAATGGCGATGGAGAGAAGCTTTTAATCTCGGCTCCACAGAGGGTAAGAGGAACATTGTAGAACGCGGGAAGCGATCGATGTGGCTGGTGGCTGGAAAAGTTTTCTAAACATGTTGTGCAAGCCCACCCCCGGAAAACTCACTTCTTGGTTCCCCCGTTCCACGGAGCGGGGTTGGGAGAGGTCCAGTAATCGGTTCGGGATATCGACCGCCATCTTTATTTGGGGCGATGAACAGGAGAGCGCATGTGCGACCGCCATGTTTGTAGGGGGCAACATTTTCAATGACTGGGAGAATATTGTTCCACATTGCTCAGAATGGAGACAACCTGGCCAGCAAACTGCATTACCCTTTGTCCTGGGTACTTGACCTCCCATTACCCCGGTTTCGATGCCGGCCCTGGGTCACTGTCTGTGTGGAGTTTGCACATTCTTCCCGTGTCTGCGTAGGCCCCACCTCCACACCCCGAAGATGTGCAGGTTAGTTGGATTGGCCACGCTAAATTGTGACAATAAAGATTATTATATTATAACAGGGAGGGGCGATAACATTTCAAGCAGATTTGCAGCTCCACAAAGTGTTTCCAACTCCTTCCACCCACCTCCTGAACAGGTTGACACATTTATTTGTCTGACTAAAATGATGGTCACTGGTGTCACGGTGGTGCAGTGGTTAACACTGCTATCTTACGGCGTCGAGGACCGGCTCGATCCCAACCCCGGGTCACTATCCGTGGGGAGTTTGCACATTCTCCCCTTGGCTGCGTGGGTCTCACCCCCACAACCCAAAGATATGCAGGGTAGCTGGATTGGCCATGCTAAATTGCCCCTTTATTGGAAAAAAATAATTATTTCTTCTACATTTTTTTTGAAAAAATATGGTCTCTTTCCTAATGTTCACAATTAAAGGGGTGGGTTCCCCAGGAGATGGCCGACATTTCAGGGGATTAATATTGGTCCGAGATATGTCTCGTATTCTTTTATGGCACTGAATAGATATATTATTTATGGTTCTGTAATAAAGGAAATGTATTATTATTTCTGATCTTGTAAGACCATAACACACAGGAGCAGAATTAGGCCACTTGGCCCATTGAATCTGCTCCGCCATTCAATCATGGCTGATATTTTCTCATCCCCATTCTCCTGCCTTCTCCCCATAAACCCTGATACCCTTATTAATCAAGAATCTATCTATCCCTGTCTTAAAGAGACTCAGTGAATTGACCTCCACAGCATTCTGTGGCAAAGAGTTCCACAGATTCACCACCCTCTGGCTGAAAAAAATCCTCATTTCTGTTTTAAAGGATCGTCCTTTTAATCTAAACTGGTGTCCTCTGGTTCTAGTTTTTCCCACAGTGGAAACATCCTCTCCACGTCCACTCTATCCAGGCCTTGCAGTATCTTGTACGTTTCAATAAGATCCCCTGTAATATAAGACTGTAGCTACGTTACAGATTTCCAGTGAATGCGGCGACTAGGGGCTTTTCACAGTAACTTCATTTGAAGCCGACTTGTGACAAAAAGCGATTTTCATTTCATTTTCACCTCTTCCCTCAGAGGGTTGTTAGTCTTTGAATTTCTCTTCCACAGGGACCAGTTGCATCTGGGGGTCATTGAATATATTGAAGCACAGGTTTGACAGATGTTTTATTGACAATGGAGTTAAGGGTTATCGGGAACAGGTCGGAAAATAGAGAGAAAGCTGAGATGAGGAGGGATTTCTTCACTCGTGGATGGTGTGAAGCTTTGGAATTCACTACCCCAGAGGAATGTGGAGCCTCAGTCATCAGGTATCTTCAAGACAAATATTGGTAGGTTTCTCGATATTGAAGATATCGAGGGATATGGGGATCGTGTGGGGAAATGGTGCTGACGTAGATCGGCCAAGGATCTCATTGAATGGTTGAGCAGACTCGGTGGGCCGAATGGCCTACTCTTGCTCCTATTCTAATCTCCGTGTCCTGTTCAGGAAGCAGTGAGCTGAGCTTGGATCTGTCGATCAACATGAATCAGCACCTTCAGAATTGGGAGGATGAATATTAGATACAGCAGAGTGAGAATGGAGGGAGATTGTGTAGGATGGAGATTTACAGCTTTTGCAGAACGAGAGAGGAAATAATGTTCCATAGGAACTAGAATTGTCTGTTCTGAATTTCTATCCTGTACTAACTGATGGCTTTTGTAAATTGTTTTTAAAGGATATTGGAAGAGGAGAATTATAGGCAGAAATCTCAAACGTCAGAAACCTTGATATGACAAACTCACTCGATTCCTTCTGATCTGAATATCATTGGACTCTGAATATTATCGGCGAGAAGAAGAAATGTTTGTCCAATCTGTTGGCTTCAGAAGATTTTAAACATCAGTGAGACTGGAAAAGCACCGAGACACACTCAACACACACCCTAGTGAGAGTGTTCATGTGAACTGACAGTGAAAAGAGCTTCAACTATTACACGGCCTGAAAAAACATCACACCATTCACAGTGCGGAGAGACAGTGCACATGTTCTGTGTGGAGACAAGGCTTCCACTGATTGTCCAATCTGGAGAGACAAGAGAAGACCCAAAGCATGGAGAAACCGTGGAAATGTGGGGACTGTGGGAAGGGATACGGATTCCCATCTGAGCTGGAGGTTCATTGACGCAGTCACACTGGGGAGAGGCTGTTCACCTGCTCTCAGTGTGGGAAGGGATTCACTCAGTCATCCAGCCTGCAGACACACCAGCGAATTCACACTGGGGAGAAGCCATTCACTTGCTCTCAGTGTGGGAAGAGATTCATTGATTCATCCACCCTGCAGAGACACCAGCGAATTCACACGGGGGAGAAGCCATCCACCTGCTCTCAGTGTGGAAAGGGATTCCGTGATTTATTCAACCTGCCGCTCCATCAGCGAGTTCACACTGGGGAGAGGCCATTCACCTGCTCTCAGTGTGGGAAAGGACTCCGAGCCTCATCCACCCTGCAGAGACATCAGCAAATTCACACCGGGGAGAGGCAGTTCATCTGCTCCTAGTGTGGGAAGGGATTGCATAGAAACATAGAAAATAGGAACAGGAAGAGACCATTTGGCCCTTCGCGCCTGCTCTGCCATTCATTATGATCATGGCTTATCATCCAACTCAATAGCCTAATCCCGCTTTCCCCTCCTTATCCTTTGATCCCCTTCACCCTGAGTGCTATATCTAACTGCTTCTTGAAAACATATAATGTATTGGCCTCAACTATTTCCTGTAACAAATTCCACAGGCTCACCACTCTCTGGTTGAGGAAATTACTCCTCATCTCTGTCTAAATGGTCTACCTCGTATCCTCAGACTGTGACCTCTGGTTCTATACACTCCCACCATCGGGAAACTCTTTCCTGCATCTACCCTATCGAGTCCTCTTAGAATATTATAGGTCTCCATGAGATCCCACATACTTCTGAACTCCAGCAAATACATTCCTAACTGATTCAATCTCTCATACGTCAGTCCCACCATCCCAGGAACCAGTCTGGTAAACCTGCTCTGCACTCCCTCTGGAGCAAGAACATCCTTCCTCAGATAAGACCAAAACTGCACACAATATTCCAGGTATGGCCTCACCAAGGCCCTGCATAGAACAAAGAACAATACAGCACAGGAACAGGTCCTTCGGCCCTCCAAGCCTGCGCCGACCACGTGTTCTATCTAGACCAACCGCCTGTGTCCTTTTATACCCCATCCGTTCATGTGCCCATCCAGATAAGTCTTAAAGTTCACTAACGTATCTGCCTCAACCACCTCACTTGGCAGAGCATTCCAGGCCACCACCACCCACTGTGTAAAAATACACCCCCCGCACATCTCCACTGAACCTTTCCACCCTCACCTTCAACTTGTACCCCCTTGTAATTGTCATTTCCGCCCTGGGAAAAAGCCTCCAACTGTTCACCCTATCCCTCTAATAATTTTATAAACTTCTATCAGGTCGTCCCTCAGCCTCCGTCTCTCTAGGGAGAAAAATCCAGTTTATTCAATCTCTCCTCATACCTAATACCCTCCATACCAGGCAACATCCTGGTAAACCTTTTCTGTACTCTCTCCAAAGCCTCCACGTCCTTCTGGTAGTGCAGTGACCAGAATTGGGACACAGTATTCCAAATGTGGCCTCACCAACATTCTATGTAATTGTAACATAATTTTTGAGCATTTATACTCGATACCCCATATCTTCTTCACCACCATTTCCACCTGTGCTGCCACTTTTAAGTATCTGTGGACCTGCGCGCCCAGATCTCTCTGTGTCTCTATGCTCCTGATGGTCGGCATCTCCACATCATGAGTGTTAAATGCTCTCAGTTCTGTCTATTATGAATCTTTGTTGCACCTTATCCACTGCCTCTATTTTCTTTTTCTAAATGGAGATCAGCAATGTTGATATTGCTCTCAGTGTAGTCTAACCCTGGTTCTAAACATGTTGGACATTTTCTTCATGCTTTTGAATTCACCCACGCTGGAACGGAACCCTCGATATGGGCCCCACACTTGAAAGTGTGAAGCTCTTAGAGAGGGTGTAGAGGACATTTACAATAATAATAATCTTTATTATTGTCACAAGTGGGCTTACATTAACACTGCAATGAAGTTACTGTGAAAATCCCCCAGTCACCTGTTCGGGTACACGGAGGGAGAATTCAGAATCTCCAATTCACCTGACAAGCACATCTTTCGGGACTTGTGGTAGGAAACCGGAGCATCCAGAGGAACCCACGCAGACATGAGGAGAACGTGCAGACTCCACACAGACAGTGGCCCAAACTGGGAATCGAATCTGGAACCCTGGTGCTGTGAAGCAACAGTGCTATCCATTGTGCTAGAATGACACCAGAGATGAGGGACTCCAATCAGTTTGAGAGACTGGAGCAGCTGAATTTCTCTCCTGAGATCACAGCATCTGGAGGGTGGGGAATGGGGCCATTCAGCCCTTTGGGACCGTGTCGGCTCCCTGTGGAGGAAGCCAGTCTGTCCATTGTCCTGTTCTATCCCCGAATCCCTGTAGGTTTATTTCTCTCAGTTCCCGTCCAATTTCCGATTGAAATCCTTCCGTTGTCTCTGCATCTCCTCCCCTCATAGGCAGGAGGTTCCAGGTCGTTACCACTCGTTTTACATGGACATAAGGCTCCTAGAGCACAGAGGAGTCTATTTGGCCCATTTTCCCCGTGCCAGCTCTTTGTACAGTGACCCATTTAATCCCATAGTTCAACTATTTTGTTTTCTTTTTTGGAATATATCAAATGACAGTCTAATGTGGCTCGACCACCATTTACAGACTGTATTCCAAATCACAACAACTCGCTGTGTTTTACAACAAATAATTGTGCTTATGCTGTGTCTGGAGGTTCACAGAGTATTCAAACTGTGTCAACACCGTGGTTATTACACAAAATTAAGACTCAGTCTTCATCAATGATTCTGGTGAGGACACCAAGTGTAATCTATCTTAGTTTGCAGACAATTAGAATAAATGTACATTTCTATAAAACCTCTCACGACCACTGGACCTCCTAAAGTGTTTTAAAGCCAATGGAGTACTTTTGAAACATATTCACTGTTGTAATGTAGGAAGCTGTAAGTACGCATGTGTAATCACATTTAGTTATAAAATTGTCATTTTCATAGTGTATTCACAAGGTCAAGGAAGCCCTTTAATACCACTAGCATGTGGCTTCCTGCAGCCATTTCACCTTCTGTACCTTTTCTATATTAACTATGTATTGATTTCATAGCAAAAAAACAATAATTATATTCATGATTATTCAGTAGTGAACATTGATTAGCATTAATGAATTGGTGTATTAGGTAATTATATTGTAAAGACTAGATCTTTATATTAAAAAATAACACGATCAACCAAAATGTTTCCAGAAACTGCAGAGCTATCAGAATTTGTTTAAAAAAATTAATTACTCAATAATATTGTGAAGTTACGAGATGTGGTGAGAAGCGTGTATATATTACATGTACTCAGCAGTGTGACCTCCCACCAGTAGGTGGCGTCAGGCATCAGTCAGGTGACATCCAGCGACCAGCAGAAGGTTGTAAAACGTGCACAAGGCCAGTTGGACAAGGGTAGTTCCAAGAGTGTTGAATCGAACTCTGTGATAACTTGGTCTGTATAGCATTCTGATCATTACCTTACCGCGTGTACATTAATAAATCATCGTTCTGGCTAAGTCACCAGCAATTTTGTAGAGTCATTGCAAGAATAGATCATAGAACACAACACTAAACATCATATTCTGCCAAGACTATGTGGAATTGGAGGAATGGTATTGTTACTGTGCGAGTAATCCAGAGACCCAGGTTAATGCTCTGGGGATCTGGGATCGAATCTGCCTATGGCACATGGTGACGTTGAAATTGAATGACAGTATCGAATTAAAAGTCTGATGATAACATTCTTGATTGTTGAAAAAACTCATCTGGTTCACTGATGTCCTTCAGGAAATCTGCTCTCCTTATGGCCTATACGTGACTCCAGATCCTCAGCAATGTTGTTGATTTGTAAGTGCCCTCTGAAATAGCCTCACAAGACACGCAGTTCAAGGGCAACTGGAATGAGCAGTAAATGCTGGCCCAGCCAGTGACCCCCACCTCCCATGAATGAATAATTTTTGAGAAGGCTCATTGTTCAATTTGAAGACTAGTAAGAAACTGTCTCTTTGATTAGATTTGATTTAGTATCACATGTCCCAAGTACAGTGAAAAGTATTGTTCTGCGTACAGTCCAGACAGATAGTTCCATACATGAAAAAACAAAGTGCGGATCTTGGCAGTTTGCTCAGTTCACAAAAGAATTTAATGGCTTTGTAGACGCAGATTAATATTTTAATCACTATCCAAAACATACCTAATGGTAATGTATGCTCATATAGACAGACACAAACGATACTGTAACTGAATTCGAGGAAATAGCAGAGATTTAACTGAACCACCTTTTTGAACAATTCGGCCTTGATGATGGAGAAACAGGAAAAGCCACTCAGGGGGATGTGGAAATCCAGGCTCAGTGCGGATTTGCTGTCACTCCTCCTTTCTTGTACGTGAACTGTATTTAGGCTGCAGAATGTTTCGCACCAAAACACAGAGGGGTCAAATATAAGCAACACTTCCATTCAACATCCAATTCTCTTCCATTTAACTATATTTGACTTTGTTCAAAGGCTGACTGTGGTCAAACTCAACAAAGATTCATGGAATTTCTGTTACCCAGTGAAACGCTTTCTTGGTCAGTCATGTTTGCAATTCAATGGTGTATATTTCAGAGTGAAGACTCGAGAGCTATTGAATTCAAAATGAAATCATATATAACAAATAAATATACTGATGTACAACATTGAATAATGAAACAAATATTGAGTAAAATTGGTGGAAATTTTCTGCAGGAAGGTAAGAATGATGCATTAATGATTGAACAGAGAGCAATGTTCGGTTAGATATTTACTGAACAAATGCTAAAGTTCAATATAAGTTCTCTATCTTATGGTCTTACAAGTTGAGATATCTGTTTTAAAGGAACAGCTGTCGTCATGTAATTAGTGACCTGGCCTCTCAGCTGAACCATTGAAAGCTGCAGCAAGACTCTGCAGTGGAATATTGCACAGGGCAATTGGGTACTGTGCTGCCAGCTGTTTCTGTAGTGTAGAGGTTATCACATTCACCTAACGTGCGAAAGGTGCTCCGAAAGCCAGTGATTCTAAACAATCATGTTGGACTTTAACCTGGTGATGTAAGACTTGTTACTGTGCCCACCCCAGTCCAACACCAACATCTCCACATCATAAATTAGAAGCATTTAATACTTGTGCCAATTTTGAATCAGACTCGATGGACTGAATGGCCTCCTTCTGCACTGTCTGTTCTATATGTAGAAAAATTCAATGATGCAAAATCGTACTTTGAATGCGAGTCTTTGCAAGTAATTGTCTTTACAGGTCAAAACGGTGCGACTGGAGAGAGGGATAATCACAGGTTAAAGAGGTGTGAATTGTCTCAAGCCAGGACAGTATTTTGCAAGCACATGTGATGTGACATGAATCCAGGGTCCCGGTTGAGGCAGTACTCCTGTGTGCGGAACCTGGCTTGCAGTTTCTGCTCGGTGATTCTGCGTTGTCGCGAGTCCTGAAGGGCACCTTGGAAAATGCCTACCCGAAGATCAGAGGCTGAATGCCCTTGACTGCTGAAGTGTTCCCCGACTGGAAGGGAACATTCCTCCCTGGCGATTGTGACGCAATGTCCGTTCGTCCGTTGTTACAGCGTCTACATGGCCTCGCCAATGTACCACGCCTCGGAACATCCTTTGCTGCAGCGTATGAGGTAGATAACGTTGGCCGAGTTGCACAAGAATATACCGCATACTTCGTTGGGTGGTGTTCTCGCGTATAATAGTGGTACCCATGTTGATGATCTGGCACGTCTTGCCGACGTTGCCATGGCAGGGTTGTTTGGTGTCATGGTCGCTGTTCTCCTTAACGCTGGGTAGTTTGTTGCAATCAATGGTCTGTTTGAGGTTGCGCGGTTGTTTGAAGGAAGGTAGTGGGGATGGCCTTGGCAAGATAGAACATAAAACATAGAACAGTACAGCACAGAACAGGCCCTTCGGCCCTTGATGGTGGGCCGAGCATTGTCCGAAATAAGATCAAGCTATCCCATTTCCTGTCATTCTGGCGTGCTACATGTGCCTATCCAATAACCACTTGAAAGTTCCTAAAGTGTCCGACTCCACTATCACAGCAGGCAGTCCATTCCACACACTAACCACTCTCTGAGTAAAGAACCTACCTCGGACATCCCTCCTATATCTCCCACCTTGAATCTTATAGTTATGCCCCCTTGTAACAGCTGCATCCACCCAAGGAAATAGTCTCTGAATGTCGACTCTATCTATCCCCCTCATTATCTTATAAACCTCTATTAAGTCGCCTCTCATCCTCCTCCGCTCCAAAGAGAAAAGCCCTAGCTCCCTCAACCTTTCCTCATAAGACCTATCCTGCAAACCAGGCTGCATCCTGATAAATCTCCTTTGCACCCTTGCCAATGCTTCCACACCCTTCCTATGAGGCGACCAGAATTGCACACAATATTCCAAATGTGGTCTCACCAGGGTCATGTATAGTTGCAGCATAACCCCCTGGTTCTTAAACTCAAGCCCCCTGTTAATAAACGCGAACACACTATAAGCCTTCTTCACAGCTCTATCTACTTGAGCGGCAACCTTCAGAGATCTGTGGACATGAACCCCAAGATCTCTCTGTTCCTCCACATTCCTCAGAACCCTGCCGTTGACCCTGTAATCTGCATTCAAATTTTTTTCTACCAAAATGAATCACCTCGCACTTATCAGGGTTAAACTCCATCTGCCATTTTTCGGCCCAACTCTGTATCCTATCAATAACTCTTTGCAGCCTACAACAGCCCTCCACCTCATCCACTACTCCACCAATCTTGGTGTCATCAGCAAATTTACTGACCCACCCTTCAGCCCTCTCCTCCAAGTCATTGAGAAAAATCACAAATAGCAGAGGACCCAGCACTGATCCCTGTGGTACACCACTGGTAACTGGTCTCCAGTCTGAAAATATTCCATCCACCACCACCCTCTGTGTTCTATGTGATAGCCAGTTACTTATCCAATTGGCCAAATTTTCCTCTATCCCACACCTCCTTACTTTCTTCATGAGCCGACCATGGGGAACCTTATCAAACGCCCTACTAAAACCCATGTATACGACATCAACTGCTCGACCTTCATCTACACACTTAGTTACCTCCTCAAAGAATTCAGTCAAATTTGTGAGGCAAGACCTACCCTTCACAGATCTGTGTTGACTATCCCGGATTAAGCTGCATCTTTCCAAATGGTCATAAATCCTATCCTTTAGGACCTTTTCCATTATGTTACCGACCGCCAAAATAAGACTAACTGGCCTATAATTACTAGGATCATTCCTATTCCCTTTCTTGAACAGAAGAACAACATTCGCCACTCTCCAGTCCTCTGGCACTATCCCTGTGGACAGTGAGGACCCGAAGATCAAAGGCTCTGCAATCTCATCCCTTGCCTCCCAAAGAATCCTTGGATATATCCCATCTGGCCCAGGGGACTTGTCGACCCTCCGGTTTTTCAAAATTGCTAATACATCCTTCCTCAGAACATCTACTTCCTCCAGCCTACCCACCGGCATCACACTCTCATCCTGAAAAACATGTTTGTCTTCATCGATGACTTGTTGAAGGCTGTGAAGATGTCGTAGTTTCTCGGCCCCAGGGAATTCATCAGGCGAATGAGGCTCCGGGTGTTCTTCCACAGGCACCAGGAGACAACAGCGAACTCAATGAGACAACCAATGAACCGGAACAGCAGACTGGGAGATCTGTGGGACTGGAAGATCCAGCCAGCAGGAAGGACTGGAAACCCCGACCCATTGAAACAATCCGATCAGCTGGTTCTACAGCTCCTCTGCCACTAACCCACTCAGTAAAACTGCCTCGAAGACCTTTCTCGTCCAAATTCTGAACTCACATCTTTCTCCTATTTTCCTGCTGTTTCCCATCATGCTCTATCAGCGCTCATCTTGTCTGTGAGACTTACCCTTTGCTCCTTTGACCCGATTCTCGCTAAACTGTTTAACATCCAACTTCCACAATCATAGAATTTGCAGTGCAGAACAGGTCATTCGGCACATCGAGTCTGCACTGGCCCTTGGAAAGAGCACCTTTCTCAAGCCCACACCTCCACCCTATCCCCATAACCCAGTAACCCCACTTAACCCTTTTGGACACTAAGAGCAATTTAGCATGGCCACTCCACCAAACCTGCACATCTTTGGACTGTGGGAGAAAACTGGGGCACCCAGGGTAAACACACGCAGACACGGGGAGAACATGCAGACTCCACATAGACTGACCCAACCCGGGAATCGAACCTGGGTCAGTGGAGCTGGAACTGTGCTAACCACTGTGCTGACCCTGATTTATTGGATTCATGTTCAAATTCAAGCCACGATGAAGCATCTGCCGTGGTGGGGTTTGAACCTGCAGTCTCAGAGAATTGTGCTGGGTCTCAGGATTACTCATCCAGTGACAATGCCACTACACCATCACCTCCCCAGTCAAGCACTTTGCAGGGCTCGTCCGGGATATGAACCCGGGACCTCTCGCATTTTGGAAACCCCCGAAGCGAAAATCATACCCCACGGTTTCGACAGTATCTCCATGGAGTCAGTGTCTTTGTCCATTTCCTCTTTAGACAATCAAGTGAAGCTTGGTCCTCACACAGTATGGTTTCTCTCCTTTGTGAATGGTGTGTTTTTTCAGGCAGTAACTGGTTAAAGCTCTTTCCACAGTCAGTTCACTGGAACACACTCACTCGGGTGCGTGTGTGTCTCGGTGCTTTTCCAGTCACACTGATGTTTGAAATATTTTCCCACAAACATTTTTCATTCCAGTTTATAGTCTGAGGATATTCAGGTCCACACTAACCGATGACACTGTCGGATCTTAATGTGATATTTGGTTTGTTTCCTGTCTGAAAATCCTCTCCTAATGCCCTGGAAAGGGAGTTTGCAAAGGTCACACTATCAGTACAGGATAGAAATTCAGAACAGTTAATTCCAGTTTCTGCGGAACAATTTTGTCTCTTCTTTCCCCAAAGTTGTAAATCCCTGTCCCACACACTCTCCCTCCTTCCTGGGGCTGAAATCCAAATAAAGTATTAAATCATTATTTCTATTTCCTTTTACCAAAGTTATATAATTTGAGGTAAGAATATGCTTTATAAGTCACTTCATCCATTGTGACAGACATTAATCTGAATCACCCTGACTGAGCAGACAGAATAACAGGTGAACCTTGTGTCCAGAACTGACTGTAGAGATTTGATGAGCAATCTCGAAGGTTGTTTCTCCAAATCTTCCAGGGTTTCCTTTGTTCTTCCTCTCCCTCTCGAACTAAGTTATACCGGATATCAGACTCAGGTCCATTCTGGTTCTCTTCCTGCTTACGAAATAACTTCAATCAAATATGGAGATGACTGAATCCACTGTTCGGTCCCTGCTCCAACCTCCATTCCTGACATACTGACTCTACCCCTCTCCCTGGCAACAGTCTGAGACTTAGACAGTCTCTTTGTAAATTTGGTTTCATACTGATCCAATGAGCTTCTGACCTCATAGAATTTACAGTGCAGAAGGAGGCCATTCGGCCCATCCAATCGGCACTAGCTCTTGGAAAGAGCACTCTAACTAAGCCCACACCACCACTTATCCCCGTTACCCCACCTAACCTTTTTAGATACTAAGGCAATTTACCATCGTCACCTCCCGATTCGACAATTCCATTACACACCTGGCTGCTCTCCCACATTCTACCTCTGTAAACTTAAAGCCATCCAAAAGTCTGCTAACCATGTCTTAATTCACAGCAAGTTCCTTTCCCCTATGATCCCTGTGCTCCGAGACTTGTATTCGCTGATCTCGAATAACGACGAGTCCGAATACAGGAGGGAGATAGAGAATCTACTGGAGTGGTGTAGTGACAACAATCTCACCCTCAATGCCAGCAAAACTAAAGAGCTGGTAATTGACTTCAGGAAACAAAGTACTGTACACACCCCTGTCAGCATCAACGGGGCCAAGGTGGAGATGGTTAGCAGTTTCAAATTCCTAGGGGTGCACATCTCCAAAAATCTGTCCTGGTCCACCCACGTTGACGCTACCACCAAGAAAGCTCAACAGCGCCTATACTTCCTCAGGAAACTAAGGAAATTCGGCATGTCCACATTAACCCTTACCAACTTTGACATTTGCACCATAGAAAGCATCCTATTGGGCTGCATAACAGCCTGGTATGGCAACTGCTCGGCCCAGAACCGCAAGAAACTTCAGATAGTCGTGAACACCGCCCAGTCCATCACACGAACCTGCCTCCCATCCATTGACTCCATCTACACCTCACGCTGCCTGGGGAAAGCGAGCAGCATAATCAAAGATCCCTCCCACCCGGCTTACTCACTCTTCCAACTTCTTCCATCGGGCAGGAGATACAGAAGTCTGAGAACACGCACGAACAGACTCAAAAAAAGCTTCTTCCCCACTGTCACCAGACTCTTAAATGACCCCCTTATGGACTGACCTCATTAACACTACACCCTGTATGCTTCATCCGATGCCAGTGCTTATGTAGTTATGTTGTATATATTGTGTTGCCCTATTATGTATTTTCTTTTATTCCCTTTTCTTCTCATGTACTTAATGATCTGTTGAGCTGCTCGCAGAAAAATACTTTTCACTGTACCTCGGTACACGTGACAATAAACAAATCCAATCCAATCCAATCAATTCTCACCCTTGTTTTCAAATCCCTCCATGGCCTTGCCTCTCCCTGTGTCTGCCATCTCCTCCAGCTCCACAACCCCCTGAGATATCTGCACAGCTCTGATCCTGGACTCTTGTCCACTCCCGATTCTAATTACTTCGCCATGGTTTTAAGTTCCCTTGGACCTAAGCACTGAATTCCCTCCTTAAACCTCCCCGTCTCCAGCTCACCACCTTTCAGACTCTTTAAAACTCACCTCTTTGACCAAGATGTGGAGATGCCGGCGTTGGACTGGGGTGAGCACAGTACGAAGTCTTACAACACCAGGTTAAAGTCCAACAGGTTTGTTTCGATGTCACTAGCTTTCGGAGCGCTGCTCCTTCCTCAGGTGAATGAAGAGGTCTGTTCCAGAAACACATATATAGACAATTTCAAAGATGCCAAACAATGCTAGGAATGCGAGCATTAGCAGGTGATTAAATCCTTACAGATCCAGAGATGGGGTAACCCCAGGTTAAAGAGGTGTGAATTGTATCAAGCCAGGACAGTTGGTAGGATTTTGCAGGCCAGATGGTGGGGGATGAATGTAATGCGACATGAATCCCAGGTCCCGGTTGAGGCCGCACTCATGTGTGCGGAACTTGGCTATAAGTTTCTGCTCGGCGATTCTGCGTTGTCGCGGGTCCTGAAGGCCGCCTTGGAGAACGCTTACCCGGAGATCAGAGGCTGAATGCCCTTGACTGCTGAAGTGTTCCCCGACTGGAAGGGAACATTCCTGCCTGGTGATTGTTGCGCGATGTCCGTTCATTCGTTGTCGCAGCGTCTGCATGGTCTCGCCAATGTACCACGCTTCGGGACATCCTTTCCTGCAGCGTATGAGGTAGACAACGTTGGCCGAGTCGCACGAGTATGTACCGCGTACCTGGTGGGTGGTGTTCTCACGTGTAATAGTGGTATCCATGTCGATGATCTGGCACGTCTTGCAGAGATTGCCATGACAGGGATGTGTGGTGTTGTGGTCACTGTTCTGAAGACTGGGTAGTTTGCTGCAAACAATGGTTCGTTTGAGGTTGCGCGGTTGTTTGAAGGCAAGTCGTGGGGGTGTGGGGATGACCTTGGCAAGATGTTCATTGTCACCAATGACGTGTTGAAGGCTGTGAAGAAGATGACGTAGTGTCTCTGCTCCGGGGAAGTACTGGACGACGAAGGGTATTCTGTCGGTTGTGTCCCATGTTTGTCTTCTGAGGAGGTCGGTGCGGTTTTTCGCTGTGGCGCGTTGGAACTGTCGCTCGATGAGTCGAGTGCCATATCCTGTTCGTACGCGGGCATCTTTCAACGTCTGTAGATGTCTGTTACGCTCCTCCTCGTCTGAGCAGATCCTGTATATACGGAGCGCTTGTCCATAGGGGATGGCTTCTTTTCATAGGGTCCATAGGGGATGACCACGACACCACACATCCCTGTCATGGCAATCTCTGCAAGACGTGCCAGATCATCGACATGGATACCACTATTACACGTGAGAACACCACCCACCAGGTACGCGGTACATACTCGTGCGACTCGGCCAACGTTGTCTACCTCATACGCTGCAGGAAAGGATGTCCCGAAGCGTGGTACATTGGCGAGACCATGCAGACGCTGCGACAACGAATGAACAGACATCGCGCAACAATCACCAGGCAGGAATGTTCCCTTCCAGTCGGGGAACACTTCAGCAGTCAAGGGCATTCAGCCTCTGATCTCCGGGTAAGCATTCTCCAAGGCGGCCTTCAGGACGTGCGACAACGCAGAATCGCCGAGCAGAAACTTATAGCCAAGTTCCGCACACATGAGTGCGGCCTCAACCGGGACCTGGGATTCATGTCGCATTACATTCATCCCCCACCATCTGGCCTGTGAAATCCTACCAACTGTCCTGGCTTGATACAATTCACACCTCTTTAACGTGGGGTTACCCCATCTCTGGATCTGTAAAGATTTAATCACCTGCCAATGCTCGCATTCCGAGCATTGTTTGGCATCTTTGAATTTGTCTATATATGTGTTTCTGGAACAGACCTCTTCATTCACCTGAGGAAGGAGCAGCGCTCCGAAAGCTAGTGACATCGAAACAAACCTGTTGGACTTTAACCTGGTGTTGTAAGACTTCGTACTCTTTGACCAAGTTTTTGGTCACCTGTCCTGATATCTCCTTTTGTGTCTGGGTGTCTCACTTTGTTTTATAATGTTCCTGTGAAGTTGACTGGGATGATTTATGATGTTAAAGGTGTTATATAAATAGAAGTTGTTGTTGTTGACTGTAACCCTGACCTCCTGTTTTACATCCCATTGGTTTCACAACAAACTCTATCTCTGATGTTTTGCCCCCTGCGGGTTTGCAGCCTCTATAAAGACGGCGGCCGTTAACTCAGGCCTGTCACCGGGAGCAGGCCGCAGCTGTCCCCCGGCTCGATGCAAACCCGGGCCCGGAAACTTCTTATTGGGGTTTGGAGCCTCCACCGGGTTTCAGTGAAGCTTCCCGGCCGAGTCCAGCATCGGCACTGCGCATGATCCAGCTCACAATGCTCAGGGAGTGATTGACGGCAGCTCTGGACCAATAGAAAGAGAGAGGTGGGCCTGGAGGACCGTATGGTTGCAGCGGATCCTCCCACCAATCGGAGTGAATGAGGGCGGAGCTGAGCCCCGGTCTCCCACGTGAATTGGATCATGCGCAGAGCCGATGACAACTCAGGATTCGGGCGGTCGGGTGGAAATTGTCCACTGGTCAGATCCCGCTCGGTGAGTGATGAGGGAGGGATGGAGCCGGTTGATGCGTCGGGCGACTTCATAAACACTCGGTGTAGGCCCCAAGCCCCGAATACGAAGCTCGGATACAACAGTTGAACCGGCGAACGCTGCTCGGGCTTTTCCTCGAGACAGGCCCGGGTGGCCGGGCGCATGCGGAGGGAGCGAGAGCCCCGGCTTTGCTCCGCCTCCCATTCACACTGATTGGCTGGAGGACCAGCCGCTCTCGGTCAGTCCTCCAGCCCCGCCCCCTGAGCTGGAGCAAACCCTTCAGAATTATCTACAGATAGAAGTCTTGTTCAAGTCCAACAGGTTTTCACAGGTTAAAAAGGTGTGAATTGTCTCAAGCCAATTGGTATGATTTCGCAAGCCCAGGCCTGATGGTGGGGGGTGAATGTAATGAGACATGAATCCAAGGTCCCAGTTGAGGCCGTACTCGTGTGCGGAATTTGGCTATAGGTTTCTGCTCGGCGATTCTGCGTTGTCACGCGTCCTGAAGGCTGCCTTTAAAGAACGATTACCCGAAGATCAGGCTGAATGCCCTTGACTGCTGAAGTGTTCCCCTCTTTAACCTGGGGTTACCCCGTCTCTGGATCTGTAAAGACTTAATTACCTGAAAATGCTCGCATTTCATAGTTTCATAGTATTTACAGTGCAGAAGGAGGCCATTCGGCCCATTGAGTCTGCACCGGCTCTTTGAACGAGCACCCTACCCAAGGTCAACACTGCCACCCTATCCCCATAACCCAGTAACCCCACCCAACACTAAGGGCAATTTTGGACACTAAGGGCAATTTAGCATGGCCAATCCACCTAACCTGCACATCTTTGGGCTGTGGGAGGAAACCGGAGCACCCGGAGGAAACCCACGCACACACGGGGAGGATGTGCAGACTCCGCACAGACAGTGACCCAAGCCGGAATCGAACCTGGGACCCTGGAGCTGTGAAGCAATTGTGCTATCCACAAGGCTACCGTGCTGCCCCTAGTATCATCTTGCATCTTTGACTTTGTCTATATATATGTTTCCAGAACATACCTCTTCATTCACCCGAGGAAGGAGCAGTGCTCCGAAAGCTAGTGATTTCAAACAAACCTGTTTGTCTTCAACCTGGTGTTGTAAGACTTCTTGCCATGGTTTCATGGTCATCCGTACACATTCAATGAATTCAAATTTTACCATCTGCCTTAGTGATAGTCAAAGCTGGGAAATCATTAGGACAGTCAAAAACATTTTTTTGTAATTTTCTTTGAACATTTCTCTTCAGCGGATATTAAAATATTGAAAATGGGATAAAGGTTGATTGGCTGTCCTGTAAGGTACCCAGTCCTTTTGCTTCCCAATTGGCCGAGGAAGGCAGTGTGTCACAAGGATGGATGTGTTGACCGATTAATGGCTGGAGGATGGGGGCAGGTCATGTGATCAAACCTCCAAAGTTGGCGAGGAGAGAATGTTGTGAATTTCTATCCTAAACTGACAGTGAGGTTTCTGTAAATTTACAGGATACTGGAAGTGGAGGTTTAACAGACGGGAAACTCAAACCAAACGTCACATAGCGATCTGTCAGAGTCACTCAATTCATTAGAAACTGAATTTCAGCAGCATCTGGGTGTGGAAGGTAAAAGGTTTGTCTGTTCTGTCTGTGAGTGAAGATTTCAGGTCTCAGTGTGACTGGAAAAGCCCCGAGATTCACAAACCCTGGTTAGGCCAAACCTGGAGAACTGTGTTCAGTTCTGGGCAACAAACCTGAGGAAGGATAGAATGGCCTCGGAGGGAGTGTAGCACAGATTTACCTGAGTGATATCTGAACCCGCTGGGGTTAAATTACAAACTAGATGACAGAAAAGAATCAGAGACATTATGGCACAGAGAATAGCATTTGGCCCATTGAATCCATGCTAGCTCTCTGGAGCAATCCAGTTAGTCCCATTCTCCTGCTCTATCCCTGTATCCTCGCAGGTTTATTTCCCTCAGATGTCTATCCAATTTCCTTTTGAAATCGAATCATTCATTGTGTCTATTTTTAAACACCCTCATAGGCAGCGAGTTTCAGGTTATTGCCGCTTGCAGTATAAAAACATACATCTCAATGCTCCTGTTCCTTTTATGTACAAACGGGGAACAGGCCACTCGGCCCCTCGAACCAGCTCAGCATTGAATAAGATTGAGGGTGATCTCATTTTAACCTCAACTCTACATTCCTGCCTACTCAGATAACCTTTCACCCCCTCGCCCATCAAGAATCTATCCAGCTCTGCCTTAAAAATATTCAAGGACTCTGCTTCCACTGCCTTTTAAGAAGTCTTACAACACCAGGTTAATGTCCAACAGGTTAACCTAGTGTTGTAAGACTTCTAACTGCTCAACCCAGTCCAACGCCGGCATCTCCACATCATGACTGCCTTTTAAGGACGCAAGTTCCAAAGTCTTACAACCCTCAAGAGAATAAACCCTCATCTGAAATGGGAGACCCCTTATTTTGCAACAGTGACCCCCTCGTTCTAGATTCTCCCACAAGAGGAAACATCCTCTCCACATCCACAGACCCCTCAGGATCTTGTATAGTTCAATCCAGGTTTTACCCAAAACTTTAAATCTGTGTCCCAGCTGCTTGTACGATCAGTGAATGGAAGCAGGGTGTCTTTGTCCATCTGATGGAAATCTGACATAATTTTGTGTCCTTGAATCACATCTCCCTTCAACCTTATTTGCTGGAACAATTTTGGTAAATCTCTTCTGCACCTTCTCCAAGAACTTTCACATCCTTCCTTTTCGTAAAAGAATTTAGAGTACCTGATTAATTTTTTCCAATTGAGGGGCAATTTAGCGTGGCCAATCCACCTAGCCTGCACATTTTTGGGTTGTGGTGCAAAACCCACAAAAACACGGGGAGAATGTGCAACCTCCACACGGACAGTGACCCAGAGTTGATTTGAAGCTGGGACCTCGGCGCCATGAGGCAGCAGGGCTAACATTCTGCGCCACCGTGCTGTCCTCTTCACATCCATCCTGAAGCGTGGCGATCAGAGCTTCATCGAATTCCTGCAGTGCAGAATCATAGACTTTACAGTGCAGAAGGAGGTCATTCAGCCCATCGGGTCTGCACTGGCCTTTGGAAAGAGCACGCTACTTAAGCTTATGGCCACGCTTCCAACCTGTCCCTGGAATCCAGTGATCCCAACTAACCTTTGGATACGAAGGGGCAATTGGTGACCAAGTTATTTTGTATTAATTATTTAAACGGTGCGGCTATTACCCAACATTCTTTGCGGCTGTGAATGTGCCCTATTCACTCCACAGGAGCGCAGTGCGCAGACGCAATGTTGGGCTGTATCTGGAGTATGCGCAATGTCACTGCTCGGAGGTCTGCGAGTGCGGGGGCAGTGAGGCGGAGGGAGGAATAGAGTCTGGAGTCGGGGTGGGGGAGGGACTGAAGGCTTCATAAACACCCCCTGCTGGTCACAAGGCCGGAATAAGACCCTGCAAACCCCGCGTTTGCAGCTGCGGAGCCTTTATCCATTATCAGGCCCAGTTCCACGGCCGCCATCTTTGGTTAGTGGCGTGGCTGAGGGGCCACCTTGATGACGTAACAGGCGGTGCTTCAGGATCCCGGTGACCAGGAGAGAAAATCATTGTCTCGATGATTGACAGGCCCCTCCAGAGGGGGAAGGTGCCTGTGTGGCAATCTGAAGAACAGAAGAAGAATAACATCAGAATTAGCAGCAGGAGTAGGCCATTCGGCCTATTGACACTGCTCTGCCATTCAATAAACGCTGATCCGAATGTGCCATTAATTACATTTTCCTGTCTGCCCCCAAAACTTTTGACTCCCCAGTAAATAAAAAAAGACGAACTCAGCTTTGAGTATATTCAGTGACCCAGCGCCACTGCTCTCTGGGAAAGAGAATTACACAAACTCAGCTTTGACAAATAGTCATCCAGACTCACAACGTTAGCTCCCTTTTCTCTCCATAGATACTGTCAGACCTGCTGAGATTGTCCAGTATTTTCTGTTTTTGTTTCAGATTCCAGCATCCGCAGTAATTTACTTTTATCCACAGACTGATGACCCTCTGAGGGAAGACATTTCTCCTTATCTCAGTGTCAAATTGGAGAACTCTTATCTTTAAACTGTCCCCCTTAGTTCTTCAATCCCCATGTGGGAAAATATTCTTTCATCAAAACCCCTCAGAATGTTTTCAATAAGATGACCTCTCATTCTTCTAAACTCCATCAGGTACAGACCAAACAGGCTCAACCTTGCTCCATAAAACAAACTCTCCTATCCCAGAAATCAGACCAGTGAAACTTCACTGAACTGCCTCCAAAGCAAGTATAACCCACATGACATAATCCTAGGACTGGCAACAAGGGGAGAGAATGTTTGGAACTTCTATCCTGGACTCGAAGTGTGATGGATTTTGGAAACTCCTTTTACCGGGGGTTAGGGGAGGATTTACACCCAGTAAACTCAAACCAAGATAAATGTTTGTCTGATCTTAATTTCTAACCTCGACTAACATTTCTGACCATTGTAATTTCCCTTTACCGCTGCTTCCAAAGCTTCTGATATCTTCCCAGCCGAAGATTGCAGCAGGAGATTGTAAACTTGAAAACACCAAAATTGTGACAGAGGTGAGTATTATTATTAATTATAAATTTAGAGTCCCCAATTATTTATTTCCAATTAAGGGGCAATTTAGCGTGGCCAATCCGAAGCTGGCACTCCCAGGGCAAACTTTGATGTTGTGAGGTTGTTGATGTGGTGGAGAGTGGCTGTTGCTGCTCTCTCTCTCTGTTGCTCAGTTTGCTGCCTGTTTTCAGTGCTAGTTGCTGCTAGAGGAAGGAGAGGGGAGAGCAGGAAGGAGAGGGGAGAGAGAGAAGGACGGAGAGAGGAGAGAAGGACAACAACAAGGAGGCAACTTCAAAAACAAGGTGTGAGTAAAGCCCTTTGGACTGCTTGTTTGCTGGGCCCCTCCCAGGTTGAGGGCCTGGCCCAGTCCTCCCAACTGATAACATTTGCCTTCAGCAAGGACAAAACCCTCCTTATTCAATCCGGTGTGTTTGTTCTTGGGCAGGGGGATCGAGTGGGCAGTGTGTTTGCTGAGCCCCCTCCCAGACTGAAGACCCCACACACCAGCAGGGAGGAGGTGGAATCCATTGGGTGGTCTTTCCAGGGTGGGAGCACGGACTGTGTTTTTGCTGAGTCCTACTTGGGCCGAAGACCTCGCGGACCAGTGCTAACCACTGCCACCGTGCCATCCTTTGTCATGACGTTTCCATTCCTATTTTATCACACACCTCCCAGTGACACTCATTGTAACACAGAAACTTCAAAATATCATTGCTACCTTGCATCTTGCCCTCCTATTATTGTCTAATGATAACAGTAACAGAGTAGCACACACCAGAATTGGAAATCAGATAGGTTGTTGTCTAATAATAATAGTGACAGAGTAACGTACACCAGAATTGGAATAACAGGCAGGTTATTGTCTAATCGTGACAGAGTTACGGGGGTGGCTCAGTAGTTAGCACTGTTGCCTCAAGCATCAGGTACCTGGGTTTGATTCCGACCTTGGGTCACTGCCTGCGTGGACTTTGCACATTGGAAGAGGAGGGGCGGGACTGGAGGACCTACCGGGAGTGGCTGGTCCTCCAACCAATCGGAATGAATGAGGGGCGGTGCCCGCTGTGATTAAAGCACACGCAGTGTGGGCAATGGCAAAGGAGAAGGGCTGTGTCTTCAGATCCGAAATTGGTAAGTGGCGTTTAACAATATGGAGGAAGTGAGAGATCGCGGAGGTGGGCAGAAACGTTGTGTAAAGCTGTTGTAAGCTGCATCTTCGGAAAAGAGTTTCCGGGACCCCGTTTGTACCAAGCGGAGCTGCAGCTCCTCATGTTTGGCTCGGGTTAACGGCCGCCATCTTTATTGGATGTGAATCAGGGCGCATGCGCATTTGTCATCTTTGTCGGGGCGATGTTTCAATGAGTGGGAGGAGCTTGTTCCCCATTGTTCAGGATGGAGACAACTTGTCCATCAAACTGCCTTAGTCTTTGAGTCTCAATGTCTTATTGATGATGCAAAGGGGTGGCAGAGATGGAAAGAAAAGGAAGCCAATCCTGGTCTCCGGATTTCAATGTCTCATTGGACATTCTGTCCCATGTGTCCAAAGCTCTGCGTCTCTGTTCAGTCACATGAAGACCCAGGGCAGAAACTCACAACACTGAGTAGACGTCACACTCAAATCGAGGGGACTGCTGATGACAAGAGGGTTAGTGTGCAGCGGGGGCGGGGGGGGGCATGAGCGGTCATCCTGGACCAGGGAGCAGGAGGGGAGAATGTTGTGAATTTCTATCCTGGACTGACGGTGATTAATTTTGGAAACTCCTTTTACAGGGGATTAGTAGGGGAGGATTTACACACAGCAAACTCAAACCAGGAGAAATGTTTATCTTTCCTGAATTTCATTTCTGGACTGACAGTGATGCCTTTGTAAACTTCTTTCACAGGGGCTTAGAAAGGGATTCGCAGACAGGAAACTCACAAGCAATCCTCACATCGAATTCTGACAGCACCATTCGAGTTATCAGGACCTGGAGATTATCGACCTTTGTGTGTAAGCATTAAGTTCCATATCATTATCACTCACTGCGTAAAATGTCTACCTCCTATCTCCCCTGTAGATCTTGTTCACAATCTTAAATCTGTGTCCCGTAATTCTTTTACAATCTACTGATGGGAACAGTTTAAAAAAATCTTTCGCTGGGTTTGCCGTTGTCGTTTCTGGTGCCTGGGTCGATGCCGGGTGGTCCGTCTGGTTTCATTCCTTTTTCATGTTTTTGTTATGGTTGAATCAGCTTGGACCAGTCCATTTAGGATCCAAAACACAATTGAAGTCTCCTCCAAGAATCAATTGATCTGTATCCAGGATGGATTCCAAAAATTTTTTTTACAGATGTTTCTCTGAGATCCCCTCATTAAAAAAGAGATAGAGAAGCAGAATTAGGCCATTCAGCCTTTTCAAGTTTGTTCTGCCATTCGATCATGGCTGATATGTTTCTCATCCCCATTCATCTTGTATTGTAGCTCTCTTGAAATGAATGCGAACATTGCATTTGCCTTTCTAACTGCCAACTTTCCTTTATTTGTTCTTGGGATGTGGGTGTTGCCTTGGCCCAATGTTACTAATCGTAATCAGTTCGCAAAGCATACTTTATATCAAAAATATCCATTTCAATGGCGGGCTTATTACCCAACATGCGTTGCAGCTGAGAGTGTGCTCTATCCACAAGAAGCTTCTCGCACATGCACAGAGTCCGGCTGTGACTAGAACATGCGGTATTCGGGCTGTGACCAGCGCATGTGCAGTTCAGGTTGTCGCTGCCGGTGCGAGGAGCGGGGAAGAAACAATTGAGCGACTTTCAGGATTGGAGCCGGTGGGTGGCCGGGGAGTGATAGAAGCTGCGGAGTGAGCCGGGAGGCTTCATAAATACCCCGTGGAGGCTTCAACTCCCGAGGAAAATGTTAATGGTCCCGTCTTAAACAGCATCAAACAGAGAGAGAGCTGAGCGGTGACAGGCCCGGGTTACCGGCCACTACCTTTACAGAGGACAAGGTGCCGCAGGGAAGGGGCTGGTTTAGCACAGTGGGCTAAGACAGCTGGCTTGTAATGCAGAACAAGACCAGCAGCGGGTTCAATTTCCGTACCAATTTCCCCGAACTGACGCCGGAATGTGGCGACTAGGGGCTTTTCACAGGAACTTCATTGAAGCCGACTTGTGACAATACGTGATTATTATTATTATTTTGCATTGCAAGCCTGGACCGTAAGACCATAAGACATAGGAGTGGAAGTAAGGCCATTCGGCCCATCGAGTCCACTCCACCATTCAATCATGGCTGATTTCAACTCCATTTACCCGCTCTCTCTCCATAGCCCTTAATTCCTCGAGAAATCAAGAATTTATCAACTTCTGTCTTAAAGACACTCAACGTCCTGGCCTCCACCGCCCTCTGTGGCAATGAATTCCACATACCCACCACTCTCTGGCTGAAGAAATTTCTCCTCATCTCTGTTCTAAAGTGACTCCCTTTTATTCTAAGGCTGTGCCCCCGGGTCCTAGTCTCCCCTGCTAATGGAAACAACTTCCCTACGTCCACCCTATCTAAGCCATTCATTATCTTGTAAGTTTCTATTAGATCTCCCCTCAACCTCCTAAACTCCAATGAATATAATCCCAGGATCCTCAGACGTTCATCGTATGTTAGGCCTACCATTCCTGGGATCATCCGTGTGAATCTCCGCTGGACCCGCTCCAGTGCCAGTATATCCTTCCTGAGGGGTGGGGCCCAAAATTGCTCACAGTATTCTAAATGGGGCCTAACTAATGCTTTATAAAGCTTCAGAAGTACATCCCTGCTTTTATATTCCAAGCCTCTTGAGATAAATGACAACATTGCATTTGCTTTCTTAATTACGGACTCAACCTGCAAGTTTACCTTTAGAGAATCCTGGACTAGGACTCCCAAGTCCCTTTGCACTTCAGCATTATGAATTTTGTCACCGTTTAGAAAATAGTCCATGCCTCTATTCTTTTTTCCAAAGTGCAAGACCTCGCACTTGCCCACGTTGAATTTCATCAGCCATTTCTTGGACCACTCTCCTAAACTGTCTAAATCTTTCTGAAGCCTCCCCACCTCCTCCATACTACCTGCCCCTCCACCTATCTTCGTATCATCGGCAAACTTAGCCAGAATGCCCCTAGTCCCATCATCTAGATCGTTAATATATAAAGAGAACAGCTGTGGCCCCAACACTGAACCCTGCGGGACACCACCCGTCACCGGTTGCCATTCTGAAAAAGAACCTTTTTTCCCAACTCCGGATGCCAACTCACCCGGATTGACTGACTGGAGTCTCCGGGATTTTATATTAATCATTTGTGGGAGTCACTGGCTGGGCCAACATTTATTGCCCATCCCTAATTTCCCTCAAACCGAGCGGTTTGCTCGGCCATCTTGGAGGACATTTAAAGAGTCAACCACATTGCTGTGGTTTGGAATCGTGTCGGCCAGACCAGGTAAGGATGGCAGATTTTCTTTTCTGTCCATTCACGGGATGTGGGTGTCGCTGGCTGGGCCAGCATTCACTGCCCAGCACTAATTGCCCTTGAACTGAGGGCATCTCAGAGAGCATTTTAAGAGACAACCAGCTGACTGTGGATCTGGAATCACACGTAGGCCAGACCAGGTAAGGATAGAAGATTTCCTTCACTGACGGACATGAGTGAACCAGATGGGTCTTTGTAACAATTGACAATGGTTTCATGGTCATCAGTAAATTTTCAATGAATTCAAATTTTACCTTCTGCCTTGGTGAAATTCATGTCTGGGTCTCTGGAACACCATTGGGACAGTCAAAAATATTTTTGTGACTCTGGAACATGATTAGGACAGTAAAAATATTAATTTTGGGTCTCTGGAAAATCATTAGGACAGTAAAAAAGATTTTTGAACATTTCTCTTCAGCGGATATAAAAATATTGAAAATGGGATAAAGGTTTGGCTGACAGTCAAACACTGTCCTTTTTTAAAATTAAATTTAGAGTGCCCACTTCATTTTTTCCAATTAAGGGGCAATTTAGCGTGGCCAATCCACCGAGCCTGCACATCTTTGGGTTGTGGGGGTGAAACTCACGCAAACACGGGGAGAATGGGCAAACTCAACACGGACAGTGACCCAGAGCCAGGATCGAACCGGTGACCTCGGCGCCGTGAGACAGCAGTGTTAACCACTGCACCACTGTGCTGCCCAAGTCAAACACCGTTTTGTAAGGTAATGAGTCATTTTGCTTCCCAATTGGCCGAGGAAGGCAGTGTGTCACAAGGATGGATGTGTTGACCGATTACTGGCTGGAGGATGGAGGCAGGTCATGTGATCAAACCTCCAGGAATACATTTAATCAAAGTTGGCGAGGAGAGAATGTTGTGAATTTCTATCCTAAACTGACAGTGAGGTTTCTGTAAATTTACAGGATACTGGAAGTGGAGGTTTAACAGATGGGAAACTCAAACCAAACGTCACATCGCGATCTGACAGTCACTCGATTCATTAGAAACTGAATTTCAGCAGCATCTGGGTGTGGAAGGTAAAAGGTTTTGTCTGTTCTGTCTGTGAGGGACGTTTTCAGGTCTCAGTGTGACTGGAAAAGCCCCAAGATTCACAAACTCTGGTTAAACCAAACCTGGAGAACTGTGTTCAGTTCTGGACAACAAACCTGAGGAAGGATAGAATGGCCTCGGAGGGAGTGTAGCACCGATTTACCGGAGTGATATCTGAACCCCCAGGGGTTAAATTACAAGGCGAGATTAGACAAAAATGTCAGCTGGCAGCACAGTGGCACAGTGAATAGCACTGCTGCCTCACGGTGCCAATGTTCAATCCCGGCTCTGGGTCACTGTCCATGTGGAGTTTGCACATTGTTTGCGTCGGTTTTGCCCCCACAGCCCAAAGATTATCATAGAATATCATAGAATTTACAGTGCAGAAGGAGGCCATTCAGCCCATCGAGTCTGCACCGGCTCTTGGAAAGAGCACCCTACCCAAGTTCAACACCGCCACCCTATCCCCATAACCCAGTAACCCCACCCAACACTAAGGGCAATTTATCATGGCCAATCCACCTAACCTGCACATCTTTGGACTGTGGGAGGAAACCGGAGCACCCGGAGGAAACCCACGCACACACGGGGAGGATGTACAGACTCCGCACAGACAGTGACCCAAGCCGGAATCAAACCTGGGACCCTGGAGCTGTGAAGCAATTGTGCTATCCACAAGGCTACTGTGCTGCCCCGATGTGCAGGTTAGGTGGATTGACTATGCTAAATTGCCCCTTAATTGGAAAAAATTAATTGGGGTACTCTCAATTTATTTTTAAAAAACAAAAAATGTCAGAGTCATTATGGGCAGAGAAGGGCATTCGGTCCATTGAGTCCATGCTAGCTCTCTAATCGGCACAGTGGTTAGCACTGTTGCTTCACAGCACCAGGGACCCGGGTTCGATTCCTGGCTTGGGTCCCTGTCTGTGCGGAGTCTGCACTTTCTCCCAGTGTCTGCTGTGGGTTTCCTCCGGGTGCTGTGGTTTCCTCCCACAAGTCCCGAAAGACTTGCTTGTTAGGTGAATTGGACATTCTGAATTCTCCCTCCATGTACCCGAACAGGCGCCGGAGTGTGGAGACTTGGGGATTTTCACAGTAACTTCAGTGCAGCATTAATGTAAGCCTACGTGTGACACTAATAAAGACTTATTATTATCTGGAGCAATCCAGTCAGAGTCATTCTCCTGCTCTGTCTCTGTATCCTCACAGCTTTATTTCTCTCAGGTTTCTATCCAATTTTTAAAAAATCATTTATTTTGTCTATTTCCAAACTCCATCATAGGCAGCAAGTTTAAGGTCATTGCCACTGGCTGTGTAAAAACATTCTTCCTCATACCTCCTGGACCATTTACATGCAGAGATACGGAGCAATGTAGAAAATAGGAGCAGGAGGGGACCATTTGGCCCTTCGAGCTCCACCATTCATTACGATCGGAGCTGATTCGGCTCAATAGCCTAATCCCGCTTTCCCTCCATATCCTTTGATCCCCTTCACCCTAAGTGCTGTATCTAACTGCTTCTTGAAAACATGCAATGTTTTGGCCTTAATTAGTTCCTATGCCGATGAATTCCATAGGCTCACCACTCTCTGGGTGAAGAAATTTCTCCTCATCTCCGTCCTAAATGGTCTACCCCGTATCCTCAGACTGTGACCCCTATTTCTGGACACACCCACTCTCGGGAATATCCTTCCTGAATCTACTCTGTCTCGCCCTGGGTTTTTTTAACATAAATTTAGAGTGCCCAATTTTTTTAATGCAATAAATTCTGGTGGAGAGGAAACCCGAGACACTACACGTGTAGTGTCTCCCACCCGCCCTCCTCCTCTAACCTAATAATAAAACCCATTGGTCTGAGGTAAGTACCATATTTTATTATATTGTTATTATTTTTTAGCCAGATCTTGGTAGAAAGTTAGAGGAATGGCAGGGAAGGGAGTGCAATGTTCCTCCTGCAGGATGTTTGAGGTGAGGGATGCAGTTAGTGTCCCTGCTGATTTTACCTGCAGGAAGTGCTGCCATCTCCAGCTCCTCCAAGACCGAGTTAGGGAACTGGAGCTGGAGTTGGAAGAACTTCGGATCATTCGGGAGGCAGAAGGGGTCATAGATAGCAGCTTCAGGGAATTAGTTACACCAAAGATTGGAGATAGGTGGGTAACTGTAAGAGGGACTGGGAAAAAACAGTCAGTGCAGGGATCCCCTGCGGTCGTACCCCTGAGAAACAAGTATACCGCTTTGGATACTTGTGGGGGGGGGGACTTACCAGGGGTAAGCCATGGGGTACGGCCCTCTGGCACGGAGTCTGTCCCTGTTGCTCAGAAGGGAAGGGGGGAGAGGAGCAGAGCATTAGTAATTGGGGACTCTATAGTCATGGGCACAGATAGGAGATTTTGTGGGAGCGTGAGAGACTCGCGTTTGGTATGTTGCCTCCCAGGTGCAAGGGTACGTGATGTCTCGGATCGTGTTTTCCGGGTCCTTAGGGGGGAGGGGGAGCAGCCCCAAGTCGTGGTCCATATTGGCACCAACGACATAGGTAGGAAAGGGGACAAGGATGTCAGGCAGGCTTTCAGGGAGCTAGGATGGAAGCTCAGAACTAGAACAAACAGAGTTGTTATCTCTGGGTTGTTGCCCGTGCCACGTGATAGTGAGATGAGGAATAAGGAGAGAGAGCATTTAAACACGTGGCTACAGGGATGGTGCAGGCGGGAGGGATTCAGATTTTTGGATAACTGGGGCTCTTTCTGGGGAAGGTGGGACCTCTACAGACAGGATGGTCTACATCTGAACCTGAGGGGCACAAATATCCTGGGGGGGGAGATTTGTTAGTGCTCTTTGGGGGGGTTTAAACTAATGCAGCAGGGGCATGGGAACCTGGATTGTAGTTTTAGGGTAAGGGAGAATGAGAGTATAGAGGTCAGGAGCACAGATTTGACATCGCAGGAGGGGGCCAGTGTTCAGGTAGGTGGTTTGAAGTGTGTCTACTTCAATGCCAGGAGTATACGAAACAAGGTAGGGGAACTGGCAGCGTGGGTTGGTACCTGGGACTTCGATGTTGTGGCCATTTCGGAGACATGGATAGAGCAGGGACAGGAATGGATGTTGCAGGTTCCGGGGTTTAGGTGTTTTAGTAAGCTCAGAGAAGGAGGCAAAAGAGGGGGAGGTGTGGCGCTGCTAGTCAAGAGCAGTATTACGGTGGCGGAGAGGATGCTAGATGGGGACTCTTCTGCCGAGGTAGTATGGGCTGAAGTTAGAAACAGGAAAGGAGAGGTCACCCTGTTGGGAGTTTTTTATAGGCCTCCTAATAGTTCTAGGGATGTAGAGGAAAGGATGGCGAAGATGATTCTGGATATGAGCGAAAGTAACAGGGTAGTTATTATGGGAGATTTTAACTTTCCAAATATTGACTGGAAAAGATATAGTTCGAGTACAATAGATGGGTCGTTTTTTGTACAGTGTGTGCAGGAGGGTTTCCTGAAACAATATGTTGACAGGCCAACAAGAGGCGAGGCCACGTTGGATTTGGTTTTGGGTAATGAACCAGGCCAGGTGTTGGATTTGGAGGTAGGAGAGCACTTTGGGGACAGTGACCACAATTCGGTGACGTTTACGTTAATGATGGAAAGGGATAAGTATACACCGCAGGGCAAGAGTTATAGCTGGGGGAAGGGCAATTATGATGCCATTAGACGTGACTTGGGGGGGATAAGGTGGAGAAGTAGGCTGCAAGTGTTGGGCACACTGGATAAGTGGGGCTTGTTCAAGGATCAGCTACTGCGTGTTCTTGATAAGTATGTACCGGTCAGACAGGGAGGAAGGCGTCAAGCGAGGGAACCGTGGTTTACCAAGGAAGTGGAATCTCTTGTTAAGAGGAAGAAGGAGGCCTATGTGAAGATGAAGTGTGAAGTTTCGGTTGGGGCGATGGATAGTTACAAGGTAGCGAGGAAGGATCTAAAGAGAGAGCTAAGACGAGCAAGGAGGGGACATGAGAAGTATTTGGCAGGAAGGATCAAGGAAAACCCAAAAGCTTTCTATAGGTATGTCAGGAATAAGCGAATGACTAGGGAAAGAGTAGGACCAGTCAAGGACAGGGATGGGAAATTGTGTGTGGAGTCTGAAGAGATAGGCGAGATACTAAATGAATATTTTTCGTCAGTATTCACTCAGGAAAAAGATAATGTTGTGGAGGAGAATGCTGAGCCCCAGGCTAATAGAATAGATGGCATTGAGGTACGTAGGGAAGAGGTGTTGGCAATTCTGGACAGGCTGAAAATAGATAAGTCCCCGGGACCTGATGGGATTTATCCTAGGATTCTATGGGGGGCCAGGGAAGAGATTGCTGGACCTTTGGCTTTGATTTTTATGTCATCATTGGCTACAGGAATAGTGCCAGAGGACTGGAGGACAGCAAATGTGGTCCCTTTGTTCAAAAAGGGGAGCAGAGACAACCCCGGCAACTATAGGCCGGTGAGCCTCACGTCTGTAGTGGGTAAAGTCTTGGAGGGGATTATAAGAGACAAGATTTATAATCATCTAGATAGGAATAATATGATCAGGGATAGTCAGCATGGCTTTGTGAAGGGTAGGTCATGCCTCACAAACCTTATTGAGTTCTTTGAGAAGGTGACTGAACAGGTAGACGAGGGTAGAGCAGTTGATGTGGTGTATATGGATTTCAGCAAAGCGTTTGATAAGGTTCCCCACGGTAGGCTATTGCAAAAAATACGGAGGCTGGGTATTGAGGGTGATTTAGAGATGTGGATCAGAAATTGGCTAGCTGAAAGAAGACAGAGGGTGGTGGTTGATGGGAAATGTTCAGAATGGAGTACAGTCACAAGTGGAGTACCACAAGGATCTGTTCTGGGGCCGTTGCTGTTTGTCATTTTTATCAATGACCTCGAGGAAGGCGCAGAAGGGTGGGTGAGTAAATTTGCAGACGATACTAAAGTCGGTGGTGTTGTCGATAGTGTGGAAGAATGTAGCAGATTACAGAGGGATATAGATAAGCTGCAGAGCTGGGCCGAGAGGTGGCAAATGGAGTTTAATGTAGAGAAGTGTGAGGTGATTCACTTTGGAAGGAATAACAGGAATGCGGAATATTTGGCTAATGGTAAAGTTCTTGAAAGTGTGGATGAGCAGAGGGATCTAGGTGTCCATGTACATAGATCCCTGAAAGTTGCCATCCAGGTTGATAGGGTTGTGAAGAAGGCCTATGGAGTGTTGGCATTTATTGGTAGAGGGATTGAGTTCCGGAGTCGGGAGGTCATGTTGCAGCTGTACAGAACTCTGGTACGGCCGCATTTGGAGTATTGCGTACAGTTCTGGTCACCGCATTATAGGAAGGACGTGGAGGCTTTGGAGCGGGTGCAGAGGAGATTTACCAGGATGTTGCCTGGTATGGAGGGAAAATCTTATGAGGAAAGGCTGATGGACTTGAGGTTGTTTTCGTTGGAGAGAAGAAGGTTAAGAGGAGACTTAATAGAGGCATACAAAATGATCAGGGGGTTGGATAGGGTGGACAGTGAGAGCCTTCTCCCGCGGATGGATATGGCTGGCACGAGGGGACATAACTTTAAACTGAGGGGTAATAGATATAGGACAGAGGTCAGAGGTAGGTTCTTTACGCAAAGAGTAGTGAGGCCGTGGAATGCCCTACCTGCTACAGTGGTGAACTCGCCAACATTGAGGGCATTTAAAAGTTTATTGGATAAACATATGGATGATAATGGCATAGTGTAGGTTGGATGGCTTTTGTTTTGGTGCAACATCGTGGGCCGAAGGGCCTGTACTGCGCTGTATTGTTCTATGTTCTATGTTCTAAGGGGCAATTTTAGCGTGGCCAATCTACCTACCCTGCACATCTTTGGATTTGTGGGGGTGAGAGCCACGCAAACACAGGGAGAATGTGCACATTCCACACAGACAGTGACCCGGAGCTGGGATCGAACCCGGGTCCTCGGCGACATGAGGCAGCAGTGCTAACCACTGTGCCACTCACTTTTTATAGGTTTCTATGAGATCCCCCCTCATTCTTCTGAACTCCAGCGAATACAATCCTCACCGATTGAACCTAATCTGCACATCTTTGAACTGTGGGGGGAAACCGGAGCACCCGGAGGAAACCCACACAGGCACAGGGAGAAAGTGCAAACTCCACACAGTCAGGGTGGGAATTGAACCCGGGTCCCGGGAACTGTGAGGCACCGTGCCACCGAAAGCATCGTTTTGGTATCAATATTACTGTTTATGAAGCTCAAGATCGAATTTGCTTTGCCAACTAATCTCTTAATATGTCTTGTAGATATACAAAATCCCTCTTCACCTCTTTCCCTCTCCTCCCAAAGAGGCCAGTTGGGTTTTTATGACAATCCAGCAGTTTTCATGGTCACTTTTTCCCAGAGCCAGCCCCACAAATGACCAGATTCATTCAACTCATTTTCACAACCTGCCTTTGTGTTTTTGTGGGTTCTCTCTCACTCCCTATTTTATGTTTTGAATCCATTTCACAGGGTGTGGTAAGGGGAGTCTTCAAAGTCCGGAAACTCAAACCAAGCATCACATCAGGATCTGACGGAGTCCTCAATTTATCATATCCTGAACATCAGCAGATTTTGAACATGGAAGGAAAAAGCATCGTTCACAGTGGGGAGAAACCGTACACGTGTTGTGTGTGTGGAAGAGGATTCAGTCGATCATCAGGCCTCACAAGACACAAATGCAGTCACACTGAGGGGAAACCGTGGAAATGTGCGGACTGTGGGAAAGGATTCACTTCCCCATCCCTGCTGGAAACTCATCAACGCAGTCACACTGGGGAGAGACCATTCACCTGCTCCAAGTGTGGGAAGAGATTCACTCAGTCATCCTCACTGTCCACACACCAGCGAGTTCACACTGGGGAGAGACCATTCACCTGCTCACAGTGTGGGAAGGGTTTCATTTATTCAACCAATCTGCTGACACACCAGCGAATTCACACTGGGGAGAGGCCATTCATCTGCTCACAGTGTGGGAAGGGTTTCATTAATACATCCACACTGCTGACACACCAGCGAGTTCACACTGGGGAGAGGCCATTCATCTGCTCACAGTGTGGGAAAGGATTCACTCAGTCAACCCACCTGCGGACACACCAGCGAGTTCACACTGGGGAGAGGCCGTTAACCTGCTCACAGTGTGGGAAGGGTTTCATTAATACATCCACACTGCTGACACACCAGCGAGTTCACACTGGGGAGAGGCCATTCACCTGCTCTCAGTGTGGGAAGGGTTTCATTAATTCAACCAATCTGCTGACACACCAGCGAGTTCACACTGGGGAGAGGCCGTTCACCTGCTCCAAGTGTGGGAAGCGATTCACTCGGTCATCCCACCTGCAGAGACACCAGCGAGTTCACACTGGGGAGAGGCCATTCACCTGCTCCAAGTGTGGGAAGCGATTCACTCGGTCATCCACCCTGCTGAGTCACCAGCGAGTTCACACTGATGAGAGACTGTTCCAATGTCCAGACTGCGGGAAGTGCTTTAAAAGTTCTGGGGAACTGATGCTCCATCAACGTGTTCACACTGACGAGAGACCGTTTAGATGCTCTCACTGCGGGACTGGGTTCAGACGATCAGCTGAACTCGCTGTACATCAGCGAATTCACACTGGCTAGAGGCCATTCACCTGTTCCGAGTGTGGGAAGGGATTCACTCATGCCTCTACTCTGTCCATCCATCAGCGAATTCACACTGGAGAGAAACCGTTCACCTTCTCCCAGTGTGGGAAGGGAATCGTCACTTCATCCCACCTGCTGAGACACCAGCGAGGCCACAAGTAACAGTGATTGGATTTTGCTATTACTCAAATTCAGGACTGAACCATGTTCATTTGGGTCTCTTTCTGCTGATGACAAACTCCAGCCCATTTACAGTGGCTAATATTCTGGCTAAAAGTCAAATAAATTAGATTTGTGTTGAAACTTTTTAAATATCTCTGACACAAGTTAGTTCCTTTTGAAGTACTCTCGCTCTCCCCTGTCTCTTCCATCCTCACCTCCAACAAGAAGTGTGAGGAGCTTGTGGAGCTTCTTTGTGACTGAGATTGAGTAAATCCGATCAGCCGCCTCTGCTGCTTCCCTCCCTTCCACGAGCCCACCGGACCAAACTGTCTCTAAATTGCATCCTTTCCCAAGCCTTGAACCCACATCTTTCTCCAGTTTCTCTCCCATCTCCCCTCATGCCCTCTCAGAGCTCATCTTGTCCATGAGACCCAGCTCCTGCTCCATCGACCCAATTCCCACTAAGTTACTGATCAGCCAACTACCCTGTGTCCATGGATATTGTCAACATTTCTCTCTCTTCAGGTTCTGTGTTATGGGTTTAGAAAACTCTGAAGTATATCATGGAGGTCACCTGACCTATAACTGTTTATTGATTTTGGTTACGCTGAGAACAAGAGACTGCCTTTCAGGTGTTATTCAACAGAGTCCTGAGGCGCTTTTAATCAAAAAACAAGAATTTAGTTAACATTTATATTATCACACAGTAAGAATTATTATCAACGACAAACATGAAGATCCCAGACAGCTACAGTAATCTATGGAAACTCTTAATGAATTCCCCCTTAACTGTTCCAATTCAATAACAAGATCCCATAAACCAAAAACCCTTTTCACCAAAATCAGCTGGTCACTATAATCATTGGGTTTCTTCCTTGGGATAACTCTTTAAAATTGAAAATAAAGAGACAGGCCAAAATATTTCTCAGCCTGAGTCTACAGCAACCAAGTGTGAAAACGAAAGTAAAATCTCACAGAGCCACAAACCAGCTCCAAAGCCCAAAGTGAAAGTAAAACCCAGAGTCACAGCCAGCTCCACCCACACAATGACCTCAATGAAGCCATGTGATAAGACAAAAACATTTCTTAAAGGGACACTCACATGACAACAGTCCCTCTGTCCTTCAAATCTGCCATCATCATTCCCTCCTCAATAAAACAAACCCTTGACCCTGCCATCCTTACAAATCACTGCTCCATCTTCAACCTCCCTCTCCTAACTCTGAACATGTTGTCACCTCCCAAATCCTTGCCCATCTTTCCCCGAACTCTCATGTTTGAATCCCTTCAATCAGGTCTCTGCCCTGTCACCGGAGTGAAATACAAGAGACAAACAGAATCGTACCCGGAGAGAAAGACAGACAATCCGGGAGCTTGGATCCAACACGGATATGTCCATAAGACCAGAAGCAAGGGTAGCAGCACAGTCATTATCGAGAGACAACAATACCTGCTGGAGACAGACAGACAACTAAACAACACGAATCACAAAACCAAGCTACCTAGATCCATATACCCGATACAGGAAGGAGAATTGGAGATGGACTGGAAGAACTCAAAGACTCCAGACACATGAACCAAAAACAGATGGAATATCTGAGGGGACAACAGATCCAACCTTTGAAGTTCTACCTGCTCCATAAAATACCCAAACACAAAGATTATTATTATTGTCACAAATAGGCTTACATTAACACTGCAATTAAGTTACTGTGAAAAGCCCCTCGTCACCACACTCCGGTGCCTGTTCGGATACACAGGGAGAATTTAGAATGTCCAATTCACCTAATAATACATCTTTCGGGACTTGTGGGAGGAAACGCACGCAGACACGCGGAGAATCCGCACAGACAGTGACCCAAGCAGGATTTGAACTCTGGACCCTGGTGGTGTGAAGCAACAGTGCTAAACACTGTGCTACCATCTTGCAAATACTACCAGACAGACCCATCAGATCAGACTGTGAGAGAGAAAATCAAACAGAATCATACATAGAATTTACAGTGCAGAAGGAGGCCAATCGGCCCATCTGCCCCTTAATGGAAAAAATGAATTGGGTACACTAAATTTAAGTCTCAATGGGTTAACAGCAGCAAAAAGCTTCAGACTGCAGACAGTTATCACACAGACTTTGAGATAACACCTCGAAACAACTCGTGTTGTAAACCGATACCTTTCTTTCAAGTTAGAGAAATTCTAGCAAAGTTAAGTTTTAAGTTACATAAAGAGAAAAAGTTCTCCACCCTTTGATCGGAGGTAATTATTTTAGCAAGCAATTGAATGGAATTGCCAGAATCAAGTTTGAATTACTTGAAATAATGTTTATTTGTGAATGACAGAAACTTAATGACACCAGTTAAAAGTGGAAATGTGGAGATGACAGTTGCATTTGCTACGGTACAATTCAACAAAGCTAACTGCTTCTTCCCAAAAAGAAGCCAACACTTTTGTAAAATTGTAAAATGGGAAGAATGTCATTTGAAACATTTGAAAGGAATATGAGAAAATGCAATGCTTAAAAATGATAAGGGATTAAAAGGCTGAAATACAACAAAATAATTTGTTCTGACAAGCTAAGGTCATGTTAATGTGAAAGCATTATCATGTTAGACACTGTGGCAACCAGATGTATCACTCTTTAAGTAAAAGTTTGACAAGCTAAGATCATGTCAACACCACATTAAAAAGAGGTGTACTTACACTTTAGCAGAATTAAACATATGTTAACAAATGGACAAAATATATACATCAATAAGCAGAAGGTATTACTTTAGAAGGCCATGTAAACAGTAAGGCTGCAAGAAGGGTAATAAATACCCTGAATCGCTAGGTGCCAGCATGAGCTTTTACAGCTACTTCCGTGCATGGGGACTGCATTACTGAGGAGCCGAACAGAGAATCAAAACTACTGAGAACACCCACAGATAAGAAGAGAGATTGTCGAGGGGGTCACGAAGGTCTGATCAACTCGAACGGATTACCAGAAGCAAGATCTTTTACTTGTAAAAACAATGATTTTATCTTTTGAAACAAAATAAAGTAAGTTAAACATTTACACTCACCTGAAATAGTGGTTATTCCAAAATAGTCAAAGTCTACTTCACTATAACTCAGCAAAGCAGGACCCAGGATTGAAGCTACTCGAGTAGTAAGTAGATACAATCTTTGTAGATATAGGTTACACCAGGAATAACCTGAAATATTAGTTTGACCCTGAATAGCACCTACTTAAGTCTGCCTTAAGGAGTCAAGGAGAGAAAATCCTTGTACATCATTTAAATAATCTTTTTGACCCTTTTTGGTTTAGCGGGAGATTTCTAAGAAAAGTGGTGATAAAAATACACACCTCATCATTACTTTGGATTATTTCAGTTCTCAGACCTTCCGTTACTCTCATGGACAAGTGTCCTGGAGTCACAGATTATCCAAAATGGGGGTCGAAATCATGGGTGATTTTAAAGCAGTTGATTAAGAAGCAACAGTTTAGATATAATGCATCAGCTAAATAGACAGAAAATATGACCTTGGATCAGGTGGGAACAGTTTACTGGACCCACATCAGGGGGGTGCTTATCTCCATGGCTGGAGGTGACAGTCTCCTTGGAATGGTTTACTGGTCCCGGATCAGGGGACGCTGCTCTCTGGGGCTGGAGGTGAGTTGCCTCGGAATGCTTCACTAGTCCAGGATCGGGCGCTGTCTTTAAGAATAACCTCAGCCGGTACAGGAATTGAACCCACGCTGTTGGCCTGGCTTTGCATTACAAACCAGCTGTCCAGCCAACTGAGCTGAACCAGCCCACACTTTCTTATTTAGAAATTATCCACAAGGTGGATGCAGGTGAACAGAGAGCTGGAGAACCTTTAAAGTCCGTGCATGAACTTCTGTTTTGACCCAGATGTATTTACAATTTTTAGTGATGCAGAGATAGGCCAGCAGCGTGGGTTCAATTCCCGTACCGGCTGAGGTTATTCATGAAGGCCCCGCCTTCTCAACCCTGCCCCTCGCCTGAGGTTTGGTGATCCTCAGGTTAAATCACCACCAGTCAGCTCTGCCACTCAAAGGGGAAAACGGTCTATGGTCATCTGGGACTGTGGCTACTTTACTTTCATATTTTCTAAACCCAGATTCTACATCCCTCTTCACTTTAATTTTACTCCCTCTGATGGATACCAGTGTGTTTAATCCTATCCTGATTGTTTTAAAGTCAGTTTCTCTATGGACGATTTAAAATGGCCCATTCTCCTGATCACTCAGTGTTGTTCTGTTTCTAGTAGCTGAGAGTATCTGGGACCCGTTCTACAGTGCAGGCTCACCCTGCATTTCACATGTCAGTTACTCCAGATGTAACAAAATCACATCTGCACACTCACAGTGGTATCCCAATATCATGTCACACTGATACAAGGCACTATTGACTGTTCGGTAATTTTTTTTTAAATAGGGGCAGTGGTGTCTGTCTCTAGATCTTGGCTTATTCCCCCCCCCCCCCCCCCCCCCCGCCAGTCTGCGTGAGTTTCCTCCACCAGAGTGCTCTGATTTCTGTCCATAGTCCAATGATCTGCAGGTTAGGTGGATTGGCTATGCTAAATTGCCCCTTCGGGTGGGGGAGCAGTAATAGGGCAGGGGATTGGGCCTCGGTAAGGTGGTCTTTCAAAGGGTCGGTGCAGACGTGATGGGCCGAATGGCCTCCTACGATTTTATGAATCTCTGAGTGGCACATTTCAAATCTCTGGATGGGATTCTCAGTGAACCAACATCATTTGCTCAGAGAGAGGAAGGTTTGTGTTGCAGCTGATTAGAAGCAGCATAGATAGTCTGCAGACACACACAGCCACACTTTCATACACCGAGAACCACAGACACACACACTAATACAGGAATACTTCCTGTCACATAAGGTAGACAGTACCATCAACCTGACTAATACTCGGGTTCAAATACCAGTGTGTAAAGACCACAATGTTACAGAGATTCAAGTAAACAGGTTACAAGGAGAAAGAATATAATGGAAATGTTTGCACTGAGCAAGAGAAAAGCTTTAAAGTTACAAAAGGAAGCACCTTACTGAGCCTCGAGGTGGGGAATGTAAACAGAGGGAAGCATCGCGAGATCTGAATAACTTTAATAAACATTTTTCAACAGTAATGTCACTTACACACATTAAAACTCAGGACCTACAATAGAAACAGGTTCTCAGAGGTCACACTGAGGATAAGATTAGACATGAAGAGATAAATGATCTGAAAGGACAGACAATGGGCCGAATGGCCTGCTTTAGCACAGTCGGGATTCGATGAATGTAAGTTCCCAACACTGAGGCAGAGGGTCAGGAGATGGACTGAATACAAAGGTATTATTAGGTTGTTCAGAAAGAGATGAGATACTCAGGTACAAACCATAAAAAAAGCAATAACAATATCACACAGACTCACTAAAGAGGATGACATCATTTGTCAGGTGAATTAATGGGTTAATATGTTCTGTTTTGATAAACAAATAACCAAAATTTATTGAGATGATATTAAGTTAACACAACATTACTAAAGTCAAAAAGGCAAATACACAAAATTTTGGTGTTCCTGACCAGGTCTACCTTCGAGCAGATTGATGAGATTAGAATAACGTGCTCACAGATCTTTCTGATGAAACCTCCCGCCAGTATCCGCAGATTGGATGATTAATGAATCAATCTCATGTCATATCACTTCCCAGCCTTTCCCCAGTGTGACCAAGTTGGTGATTCATCAGGTCAGTTGAAGCATTTCCACACATGGAGAAAGTGAATGACTGTCCAACAGGAGACTGTGTGATTGAGTGAATTGCGACACACACACAGAGCAGGTATTCAGCCTTTCCTCAGTATGAACTCACTGGTGTCTCAGAAGGTTGCATGTCCGATAGACTCTCTACTCACACTCAGAGTATCAGACAGCCACTCCCCGGTGTGAGTGCGCTGGTGTGTCAGCAGGTTGGATGACTGAGTAAATCTCTTCCCACACTGAGAGCAGGTGAATGGCCTCTCCCAGTGTGAACTTGCTGGTGTGTGAGCAGGTAGGATGACTGAGTGAATCGCTTCCCACACTGAGAGCAGGTGAATGGCCTCTCCCAGTGTGAACTTGCTGGTGTGTGAGCAGGTAGGATGACTGAGTAAATCTCTTCCCACACTGAGAGCAGGTGAATGGCCTCTCCCAGTATGAACGCGCTGGTGTGTGAGCAAGTAGGATGACTGAGTGAATCGCTTCCCACACACAGGGAAACTGAACGGCGATTCCCCAGTGTGAAGTCGCTGGTGTGTCAGCAGGTAGGATGAGGTAGTGAATCCTTCCCTACACTCAGAGCAGGTGAATGGCCTCTCCCCAATGTGAAGTCGCTGATGTACAGTGAGGTCAGATGATCGCCTGAACCCAGTCCCACAGTCAGAGCACCTGAATGGTCTCTCGTCAGTGTGAACACGTTGATGGGACATCAGTTCCTCAGAATCTTTACAGCACTTCCCACAGTCGGGACCTTTAAAAGGTCTGTCCTCACTGTGAACTTGCTGATATCTCAGCAGGTTGGATGACTGAGCGAATCCCTTCAAACACTTGGAGCAGGTAAAACACTCTAGGTATTTAAAAGGTCTCTCGTGAGTGAGAACACACTGGTGTCTCAGCGGGTTGGCTGAGTGAGCTCATCCCTTCCCACATTCAGAGCAGCTGAATGGTCTCTTCTCGGTGTGGACTCATTGGTGTCAATAGGTGGGATGAGGTAGTGAATGTCTTCCCACACTCGGAGCAAGTGAACAATCTCTTCCCTGTGTGAGTGCCACTATGAATTTCCACTTCAATGGGTAATTGTATCCCTTCCCACAGTCCGCCCGTTTCCACGTTCTCTCTCTGCTGTAAAAGCGTTTCTCTCGTGAGGACAGATGATCGGCTGAAATCTCATCCACACACAGAACTTGTGCACAGTTTCTCTCCACTGTGAATGGTATATTTTCCTTCCATGTTCAAAATCCAACAGTATTTGGACGATGATGAATTGGGCGACTCTGTAAGATTCTGATGTGATGTTGAGTTTCACTTTCCCAATGTCCAAACTCCTGTGAAATTGACAGAAAACAGAAAAGAGAGTGTGAGAATGAAATTAAGCTGATTGAATCTGGTCATTTGTGGGGCTGGCACTGGGGAAAAAATGACCATGAAAACTGCTGGATTGTCATAAAAAACAACTGGTTCAGTAATGAACATCAGAGAAGGAATCCTGTCAACTCGTCGGGGCCAACACATGATTCAGGAGAGAGAGAGAGGTGGGAGAGGTAGGCAATGAAGCAAAGGGTTTTTATACATCTGCAATTTGACCAGATGTTTGACAAATCTCTCAAACCTTCAGACTCCATCACCATAAAGGACCAAGGCAGCATGTGTATGAGAACGCTATCAGCTACAAATTCCTCTCCCAGTCACACACCGTACTGACATCCTGTACTGGATGAGCAAACATTTACTGCATTTAAATATTGCAAAAAAATGATCCCATTGTCTTTGCTTCTCTGCTACAAACTCCATTTCCTCAGCACCGACTCCACCTCTCTCCCGGACACTGTCTGAGACTGAACCATGGTTCATGCACATCCCAAAATATTTTGTCACTAGTAGAGCTGTCAATCACATATCTACATCATCACCAAGACCGCCTACTTCCACTTCAGTAACATCGCCCAACTCCTCCCTAGTCTCTGCTCCTGAAACCTTCACCCATTCCAGTGTTGCCTGTAGACTTAGCTGTTCTAATGCGCTTCCGGCTGGTCTCCCACATTAAACATCCCTATGAAACTGAGATCTTTATTGCTTAATCACACTATGTTTCATTCATGCTCACAGACCTACAAAGGCTCCCAGTTAAGAAGCAGATACATTAAAAAATACTCCATGCTCTTGTTCTCCCCTCACCCCCTTCCACTCTCTGTAATCTCTTCCATGCTCTTCCCTCTCTCTCTGCAATCTCCTCCATGGTCTTTTTTCTCACTGTAATCTCCTCCATACTCTCATCTCTCCCAGTCTCTGCAAACTCCTCCAGCCTCACAACCCCCAAGGTCTCTGCACTCCTCTCATTCTGGCTTCTTGACCATTCCTGATTTTAATCACTCCATGTTCGGTATCCATGCCTCGAGCTAAGACCACAAACACTGGAATTTCCTCCCCAAACCTCTTGACTATTCGATCTTCCTATCTTCCTTTAAGATACTCATTTAATCCTACCTCTGACATTTGCCCAGCCCTCTTATCTCCTTGCATGACTCTGTCAAATATTGCTTTTAACCCACCTACAGAGCACTTCAGCATGGTCCATTACATGAAAGGCGCTATATAAATACACAGTGTTATTGATTTGGACATGTATCACTGTTCATTCATCATCACTGGGTGAATAACCTGTAACTCCAGCATTGTGAGAGCACCTTCACCACACAGACTGTAGCGGTTCAAGAAGGTCAAATATCATCTTCTCCACAGGTAACTGGGGATGGGGAATATTTGCTGCTGGTCTTGTTGGTGAAAGGACAGGGGAGTGGGAGGAGCTGATTTGCTCTGGCAGAGAGAGCCAGCGCAAACAGGACGGGCTGAATGGCCTCAGTCTGTATTGTAACCATTCAGTGATTCACTGATAAAGAAGCGACGCTGGAGACCAGGGAACAACCTCTGGAACCAATGGCCAACCTGATACAAAGCAACTCTTCATTGATCTGAGAGCTGCGGCCCCGCTCGGTATAAACGGGGGGGGGGGGGGGGGGATCCGCTCAGTTCATTCCTGGGGTTTCCGGAAACTCTCCGTCCACCCACCAGACCCTCCGCCCTGCCATCTCCCACCCCCCTCTTTACCCATTGTGGACCCGTCTACCCATCAGCTGCACTGCGCATGCTTCACTCACAGTCCAGCCCCGCCCCTCATTCACTCCCATTGCTTGGAGGACGAGCTGCTCCATACTGGTCCTCCAGACCGGCCCCCTCAATTCCTGTTGGTCTGGAGCCACCGCCAATCACTCCCCGGGCATTGTGACCGTTGGGGGCTGTGACCGGCGCATGCGCAGTTCAGGTTGACGGGACGGTGCGAGGAGCGGGAAAGAAACAATCGAGCGACTTTTAGGAATGGAGCCGGTGGGTGGCCGGGGAGCGATAGAAGCTGCGGAGTGAGCCGGGAAGCTTCATAAATACCCCGTGGAGGCTTCAACTCCTGAGGAAAATGTTAACAGTCCCGTCTTAAACAGCACCGAACAGAGTGAGAGCTGAGCGGTGACAGGCCCGGGTTACCGGCCGCCATCTTTACAGAGGACAAGATGCCGCAGGGCGCATGCGCTGCCAGCCTGGACCGGATGCCAACTCTCCCGGATTGACTGACGAGTCTCCAGGATTTTATTTTAATCACTTGTGAGAGTCACTGGCTGGGCCAACATTTATTGCCCATCCCTAATTTCCCTTAAACCGAGTGGCTTGCTTGGCCATCTCGGAGGGCATTAAAGAGTCAACCACATGGCTGTGGTTTGGAATCGTGTCGGCCAGACCAGGTAAGGATGGCAGATTTTCTTTTCTGTTCATTCACGGCACGTGGGTGTCGCTGGCTGGGCCAGCATTCACTGCCCAGCACTAATTGCCCTTGAACTGAGTGTATCTCAGAGAGCATTTTAAGAGTCAACAAGCTGACTGGATCTGGAGTCACATGTCGGCCAGACCAGGTAAGGATAGAAGATTTCCTTCCCTGAAGGATATCAGTGAACAAGGTGGCTCTTTGCAACAACCAACAATGGTTTCATTGTCACCACTAGACTTTAAATGAATTCAAAATTTTACTTTCTGACGTGAGATTCATGCCTGGGTGTCTGGGAAATCATTCGGACAGTAAAGAAGATTTTGTTTGTAATTTTCTTTGAACATTTCTCTTCAGCGGATATAAAAGTATTGAAAATGGGATAAAGGTTGTTTGGCTGACAGTCAAACACTGTCCTGTGAGGTAATGAGTCCTTTTGCTTCCCAATTGGCCGAGGAAGGCAGTGTGTCACAAGGATGGATGTGTTGACCATTTAATGGCTGGAGGATGGGGGCAGGTCATGTGATCAAACCTCCAGGAATACATTTAATCAAAGTTGACGAGGAGAAAATGTTGTGAATATCTATCCTAAACTGACGGGAAACATAAACCAAACGTCACATCGCGATCTGATAGAGTCACTTGATTCATTAGAAACTGAATATCAGCAGCATCTGGGCGTGGAAGGTAAAAGGTGTGTCTGTTCTGTCTGTGAGGGAAGATTTCAGGTCTCAGTGTGACTGGAAAAGCCCCGAGATTCACAAACCCTGGTTAGGCCAAACCTGGAGAACTGTGTTCAGTTCTGGGCAACAAACCTGAGGAAGGATAGAATGTCCTCGGAGGGAGTGTAGCTCAGATTTACCCGAGTGATACCTGAACCCCCTGGGGTTAAATTGCAAAACTAGATTACACAAAAGAGTCAGAGACATGATGGCACAAAGAAGGGCATTCGGCCCATTGAGTCCATGCTAGCTCTCTGGAGCAATCCAGTCAGTGCCATTCTCCTGCTCTCTCCCTGTATCCTCGCAGGTTTATTTCCCTCAGATGTCTATCCAATTTCCTTTTGAAATCAAATCATTCATTGTGTCTATTTTCAAACTCCCTCATAGGCAGCGAGTTTCAGGTTATTGCCGATTGCAGTGTAAAAACATACATCTCAATGCTCCTGTTCTTTTTACATACAAACTAGGAACAGGCCACTCGGCCCCTCGAGCCTGATTAGCATCGAATAAGATTGCGGCTGATCTCATTCTAACGTCAACTCCACATTTCTGCCTACCCCTGATAACCTTTCACCTCCTTGCTCATCAAGAATCTATCCAGCTTTGCCTTAAAAATATTCTAGGACTCTGCTTCCGCTGCCTTTTAAGAAGTCTTACAGCACCAGGTTAAAGTCCAACAGGTTTGTTTGAAAGTTGTTGGACTTTAACCTGGTGTTGTAAGACTTCCGACTGTGCTCACCCCAGTCCAACACCAGCATCTCCACATCATGACTGCCTTTTAAGGACGTGAGTTCCAAAGTCTTACAACCCTCAAGAGAATAAAAAATCCTCATCTCCATCTGAAATGGGTAACCCCTGATTTTGCAACATAGAACATTACAGCGCAGTACAGGCCCTTCGGCCCTCGATGTTGCGCCTCCATGTGCAACCACTCTAAAGCCCATCTACACTATTCCCTTATTGTCCATATGTCTATCCAATGACCATTTGAATGTCCTTAGTGTTGGCGAGTCAACAGTGACGCCCTTGTTCTCAATTCTCTCACAAGAGGAAACATCCTCTCCACATCCACCCTGTCAAGATCCTTCAGGATCTTATAATCTTATATCGTTCAATCCAGGTTTTACCCAAAACTTTAAATGTGTCCCTAGTGCTTGTATGATCAGTGAATGGAAACAGAGTTTCTTTGTCCACCTGATTGAAATCTGACAATCTTGTGTCCCTGAATTAAATCTCCCCTCAACCTCCTTTGCTGGAACCATTCTGGTAAATCTCCTCTGCACCTTCTCCAAGAATCTTCACATCCTTTAAAAACATTTTTTTTTTTTTTTTTTTTTTTTTTTAAAGAGTAACCAATTCATTTTTTTCCAATTAAGGGGCAATTTTACGTGGCCAATCCACCTAGCCTGGGTTGTGGGTGCGAAACCCACGCAAACACGGAGAATGTGCAAACTCCACACAGACAGTGACCCAGAGCTGGGATCGAACCTGGGACCTCGGCGCCGTGACGCAGCAGGGCTAACGTTCTGCACCAACTTGCTGCCCATTTCACATCCTTCCTGAAGCGTGGTGACCCGAGCTTCATAGAATTCCTACAGTGCAGAGTCATAGACTTTACAGTACAGAAGGAGGCATTTCAGCCCATTAGGTCTGCACTGGCCCTTTCAAAGAGCACCCTCCTTCAACTTAAGCCCACACCTCCACCTTGTCCCCGGAACCCAGTGACCCCAACTAACCTTCGGCCTCTTAAGGGGCAATTTAGCATGGCCAATCCACCTAACCTGCACATCTTGGGACTGTGGGAGGAAACCGGAGGAAACCTGCGTAGACACGGGGAGAAATTGCAAACTGCAGATATAGTCACCCGAGACTCGACTTGAACCCGGGACCCTGGAGCTGTGAGGCAGAAGTGCTAACCACTTTGCCACCAGAAGCATAGTTTCAGTATCAATATTTCAATTTATGAAGCTCAAGGTCGAATTTGCTTTGCCAATTACTGTCTTAATATGTCTTGTCGATATACAAAATTCCTCTTCACCTCTTTCTCTCTCCTCCCAAAGGGACCAGTTATGTTTTTACAACAATCCAGCAGTTTTCATGGTCACTTTTTCCCAGTGCCGACAAGAATCATTCAGCAATTTCACGACCTATCTTTGTGTTTTTGTGGGTTCTCTCTCACTCCCTATTTTCTGCTTTTAAATCAGTTTCACAGGGTATTCGAAGGGGAGGCTTCAAAATCCGGAAACTCAAACCAAGCATCACATCAGGATCTGACAGAGTCCTCAATTTATCATATCCTGAATATCAGCGGATTTTGAACATGGAAGGAAAAAGCATCGTTGACAGTGGGGAGAAACCTTACTTGATTTGTGTGTGTGGACGAGGAGTCACTCGATCATCAGGCCTCACAAGCCACAAATGCAGTCACACTGAGGAGAAACCGCGAAAATGTGCGGACTATCGGAAAGGATTCCCTTCCCCATCCAAGCTGGAAATTCATCAATGTAGTCACACTGGGGAGAGACCGTTCACCTCCTCCGAGTGTGGGAAGGAATTCACTCGTTCATCCCACCTGTTGAGTCACCAGCGAGTTCACACTGATGAGAGACTGTTTCAATGTCCAGACTGCGGGAAGTGCTATAAAACTTCTGGGAATCTGACACGCCATCAACGTGTTCACACTGACGAGAGGCCGTATCGGTGCTCTCACTGTGGGACTGGGTTCACACAATCATCTCAGCTCATTGTACATCAGCGAACCCACACTGGGGAGAGGCCATTCACCTGCTCCGAGTGTGGGAAGGGATTCACCACCTCATCCCTCCTGCTGAGACACCAACGAGGCCACAAGTAACCACAGTGATTGGGTTTTGCTGTTACTCACATTCAGGACTGAACCATGTTCATTTGGGTCTCTTTCTGCTGATAAAAAATCCAGCCCATTTACAGGAGCTAAAAATTCTGGCTAAAAGTCAAATAAATTAGATGTGTGTTAAATACGCAGTGTGTTGAAACTTTCTAATATCTCCAACTCAAGTTAGTTCCTTTTGAAGTATTCTCGCTCTCCCCTGTCTCTTCCATCCTCACCTCCAACACGAAGTGTGAGGAGCTTGTGGAGCTTCTTTGTGACTGAGATTGAGTAAATCCGATCAGCTGCCTCTGCTGCTTCCCTCCCTTCCACGAGCCCACCGGACCAAACTGTCTCTAAATTTCATCCTTTCCCGAGCCCTGAACCCACATCTTTCTCTAGTTTCTCTCCCATCTCCCCTCATGCCCTCTCAGAGCTCATCTTGTCCATGAGACCCAGCTCCTCCTCCATCGACCCAATTCCCACTAAGCTACTGATCAGCCAACTACCCTGTGTCCATGGATATTGTCAACATTTCTCTCTCTTCAGGTACTGTCCCTTTGTCCTTCAAATCTGCCATCATTACACCCTCCTCAATAAACAAAACCCTTGACCCTGCCACCCTTATAAATTACTGTCCCATCTTCAACCTTCCTGTCCTCTCCAAACACTTTGAACATGTTGTCACCTCCCAAATCCTTGTCCATCTTTCCCAGAACTCCCATGTTTGAATCATTTCAATCAAGTCCCTGCCCTGTCACAGTGAAATACAAGAGACAAACATTGGTTAGCACTGTGAAGCAACATTGCTGACGTCAGGTAAATACCACCAGACAGACCGATCGGATGAGACTGAGAGAGAAAATCCTACAGAATCATAGAATTCACAGTGCAGAAGGAGGCCATTCGGCATTCGAGCCTGCACCGGCCATTGAAAAGAGCACCCTACTTAAGCCCATAACTCCACCCTATCCCCGTAACCCAGTAACTCCACCTAAACATTTTTGGTAGCAGTGGTTAGCACAGTTGCTTCACAGCTCCAGGGTCCCAGGTTTGATACCCAGCTTGGGTCACCATGTGTGTCGGGTCTGCACGTTCTCCCTGTGTCTGCGTGGGTTTCCTCTGGATGCTCCGGTTTCCTCCCACAAGTCCCGAAAGATGTGCTTGTTATGTGAATTGGACATTCTGAATTCTCCCTCAGTGTACCCGAACAGGCACCGGAATGTGGTGACTCGGGGCTTTTCACAGTAACTTCATTGCTGTGTTAATGTAAGCCTACTGGTGACAATGAAGATTATTATATTATAAAGGGGCAATTTAGCGTGGTCAATTCACCTAACCTGCACATCTTTGGATGGTGGAAGAAAGCTGGAGCACCCGGAGGAAACCCACACAGACACGGGGAGAATGTGCAAACTCCACAGTCACCCAAGGCTGGAATAGCTGAAATATCAACACACTGCTCCTGGTAGTTGATGGTACAGTGGTTCAATAAATATAATTAGTGGATTAAAAAGGTATATCACAGAGTAAAAACAGAAAATGTGAGATTAATTCAACAGCATCATAGAATCCCTGCAGTGCAGAAGGAGGCCATTCTGCCCATCAAGTTTGCACACACGAACCCTACAAAAGAACACCCCACCCAGGCGCACTTCCTCTGACATTTCCCCGTAACCCCAATTCACCTTTGATAATTAAGGGGCAATTTAGCGTCGGCAATCCACCAAATCTGCACATTTTTGGATGGTGGGAGAAAACTGGAGCACCTGGAGGGAACCCACACAGACACGTGGAGAATGTGCAAACTCAAATAGTGCAGTGATATCAGAGTGTGGGTGGAGCTGGGCTGTCTGTCTTCGCTGCAGCTATTTGATAAACACACAGTTCTTAAAGGTACTCTCACATGGCAATTCTGAATTCTCCCTCTGTGTACCTGAACAGGCTCCGGAATGTGCTGACTGGGGGCTTTTCACTGTAACTTCATTGCAGTGTTAATCCAAGATTACTTGTGACAATAACGATTAGGATTATAAAAATATTTGGCAAATTTCCATCCCGCCCGAGATGATTTGCACGGGAATATGACCCCGACAAATGGGATGAAGCCAAATCTTTAAAAGTCAAAGTCTTTATTTCAAATTGTTGCCATGCTGTCGGGGAAAGGGTTAACTTCTCTGCTTGTTTACAAAACGGAAGAGGTTCACAAAGCTTCCCACAGTTTGTGAGCTCCGAATAATAACTTCAAGGCTGAAGTTTGTCTTCAGATTGAAACGTTTTGGTGCCTTTTCCAATTGTACCAGTAAATTGTGATTCACACTGAAAGATTCACTTTCACTCAGTAATTAGAACGTTTCACTTTCTCAGCACAAACGCTTTAGGTCAAATCCCAATTGTTCTCTTCCCTTGTAGCTGGTGTGTGGAGAAGATCATGTTCACTGTAGATCTGTCAGCACAGAAACCACACTGTGCTTCTGGATACACTCAGTCTGCAAGTAGATGAATCTTTTAAACATGACCCAAGTGAAGGTCTTCCCCATGACTCTAAGGAGTGAGATGTCCCTGTAGTTGATGCTGTCTCCTCTGTCACTGCTGTTTTTATTGCATCACACATGTTCTGTGGACCAGTCTCACAGCCCAAAAGGGGAGGGCAGGAAGGCGTGACAGTTGATGGGACTTTCTGCGTGTGAGCAGTTCAGCTGGAATTCCATCCTTGCCGGGCACCTTTCTGCTTGCTCAGCAATCAATGGCCTTTTCCAGCTCAAATGACGAGAGTTCCTTGTCCAACTCAATCATGACAGGAAGCTGCAGGAGAGTCAAACAGAGACTGGGAGATGCCCTTCTCACAGGGGTACAGCTCACTGTTGTGTTCAACCCAGCTCCTCCTCACTCCCTCACCATGACTGACACTGAGCATGCTCAGAGCACACACCCACACTGCACCTGTGGACTGGCCTCGTACACTCACTGATCGGGAACTTTCTGCAGCGTGGGGGATTCTGGGTAACACAGCCGCCATCGAGCAATTAGCAAAACAGAAGATCCTCAGTTAGGCAAGATGCTGGGCATGAAGCACAATGAGAGGTTTGGATACTTTATTTAATACAGAAGCACATTATTCTGATATCACTTAGACATGGGCAGCAAGCAGGCTGATCTACAGTATGTACAGTATTTACAACACCTGGGACATGGTAAATCATCTCATCAAACCAGTGATAGGTTTGTTTACTGTTCATAATTGTGACTGGGTCACACTCACCATTCATGCAAAATGCAACTCCCCAGGTTCACTGACCCACTCCCTCCAGACCTGTTTTCACTCCAAAAGGTCTTGACATCTGCTTTAGTCTTTATCCAGCCATGATCAGCTCACACTGCCCAACAACCAGCCTCTCCTGCACTGGGGCACAGGGTTTCCATCACCAAAAATCTGTCCTGGTCCATGCACATCGACACTACCACCAAGAAAGCACAACAGCGCCTATACTTCTTCAGGAAACTAAGGAAATTTGACATGTCCACACTGACTCTTACCAACTTTTACAGATGCACCACAGAAAGCATCCTATCTGGCTGCATCACAGCCTGGTATGGCAACTGCTCGGCCCAAGACCACAAGAAACTTCAGAGTCGTGAACACCGTCCAGTCCATCACACAAACCTGTCTCCCATCCATTCACTCCATCTGCACCTCCCGCGCCTTTGGAAAGCGGGCAGCATAATCAAAGACCCCTCCCACCAAGCTTACTCACTCTTCCAACTTCTTCCATCAGACAGGAGATACAAAAGTCTGAGAACACGCACGAACAGATTCAAAACAGCTTCTTCCCCGCGATTACCAGACTCCTAACCAACCCTCTTATGGACTGACCTGATTAATACTACACTCCTGTATGCTGCACTCAATGCCTTTGTCTACATATTTACATTGTGGACCTTGTGTTGCCCTATTATGTATTTTCTTTTAGTTTACTTTCTTTTCATGTACAAAATGATGTTTGAGCTGCTCGCAGAATAATACTTTTCACTGTACCTCGGTGCACGTGACAATAAACAAATCCAATCCAAATCGAAGGAGCAATCTGCCTCTCTTGCATTGGTGCACTGCATTTCCCTCATAACACAGTGGCATAGAAAGGTGACAGCACAAAACAAAGGCACACAACAACTTGTCTCTGTGCCAACTTTCTGCAACAGTCCCAATCCCCTGTCATTGGCCCTGAACTCTGCAGATATTTTTCTCCTCAAAGGATACGAACAGATGAGCAAGGAGCTGGAGTTGGCTATTCAGCCCAGTCTGCTCCACCATTTAATAAGGTCATAGTTGATCTGATAGTAACAGATAGTTGTCCAATTCTCTTTTCAAGGCATCAATTGAATCTGCCTCCACCACATTTTCGAGCAGTGCATTCATGATCCCACATGCAGCACAGAATGTTTTTCTTCACATCATAAGACGTAGGAACAGAATTAGGCCACTCGGCCCATTGAATCTGCTCCGCCATTCAATCATGGCTGATATGTTTCTCATCTCCATTCTCCTGCCTTCTCCCCATACCCCCTGATCCCCTAATTAATCAAGAACCTATCTATCTCTATCTTAAAGACACTCAGTGATTTGGCCTCCACGGCATTCTGTGACAAAGACTTCCACAGATTCACCACCCTCTGGCTGAAGAAATTCCTCCTCATCACTTGAGGAAGGAACTGTGCCCCGAAAGCTAGTGAGTTGAAACAAACCTGTTGGACTTTAACTTGGTGTTGTAAGACTTCTTACTCTGTTTAAAGGATCGCCCCTTTAGTCTGAGATTGTGTCCACGGCTTCTAGTTTTTCCAACAAGTGGAAACATCTTGTCCATGTCCACTCTTCCCGGGCCTCGCAACATCCTGTAAGTTTTAATAAGAAACCCCCCATATTTTTCTAAACTCCAACGAGTACAGACCCAGAGTCCTTAACCGTTCCTCATACGACAAGCTCTTCATTCCAGGGATCATTCTTGTAAACCTCCTCTGGACGCTTTCCAAGGTCAACACATCCTTTGTTAGATACGGGGCCCCAAACTGCTCATAATACTCCAAATGGGGTCTGAAATGAAATGAAGATGAAAATGGCTTATTGTCACAAGTAGGCTTCAAATTAAGTTACTGTCAAAAGCCCCTAGTCCCGGCCCTGGATCACTGTCCATGTGGAGTTTGCACATTCTCCACATGTCTGCATGGGTTTCACCCCCACAACCCAAAGATGTGCAGGTTAGGTGGATTGGCCAGGCTAAATTGCCCCTTAATTGGGAAAAAAAAATAAGAATAATTGGTTACTCTGAATTTTTTTTATTTTTAAAAAGGATTATTTGTAGGTTCCCCACCAATCAGTTTTTCCCATTATCCTGAAGTGACCTTATTTTTATCGGGAGTTAACTGAAGTCTGTTCCTAACCTCTCATTATCTAAATTTCCATTCACCACTTTTCTGTCCACCTGACCCAGTCCGTGGTTTTCTCCCTCACGGTCAAAACACATGAGCAATTTTTGTATAATCCTGGTGCATACATTCGAGTCTAAAAGATTGATATATACCAGAAACTGTGGAGCCCCACTGGAACAGACATCCAGGCATCATTCAGTCCCGGATGGGACTAACAGCAGCAACAACAGCTGAATCCAAACCCTTCTGTTGCCTGTGAACTTGCTGTTGTCTGTACAGTTTGTTTGACTGAGTGAATCTCCTCCCACGCACGGAGCAGTTGAACAACCTCTCCCCAGTACCGCTCCCACAAGTGGGTGACACGACAGCACAGTGGTTAGCACTGTTGCTTCACAGCTCCAGGCTCCCAGGTTTGATTCCCGGCTCCCAGGTTTGATTCCCGGCTTGGGTCACTGTCTGTGCGGAGTCTGCGCGTTGTCCCTGTGTCTGTGTGGGTTTCCTCCGGGTGCTCCGGTTTCCCCCCCACAGTCCAAAGATGTGCAGGTTAGATGGATTGGCCGTGCTAAATTGCCCTGAGTGTCCAAAAATTGAGGTGGGGTTATGGGTTAGGTTGGAGGTATGGGCTTAAGTAAGGTGCTCTTTCCAAGGGCCGGTGCACTCGATGGGCCAAATGCCCTCCTTCTGCTCTGTAAATTCTATGATTCTGTTTCAGTGTGAACTCGCTGGTGTTTCAGCAGATGCCGTTTACTTTTAAATCTCTTTTCACAATCAGAACATTTAAAAGGTTTCTGGTCAGTGTGAACAAGTTGGTGTGAAGTCAGGTGGGATGACTGAGTGAATTTCTTGTCACACACGGTGCAAGAGTACGGTCTCTGTCCAGTGTGAACTCGCTGGTGTCTCAGAAGCTGGGATGAACAAATGAATCCCTTCCCACACACGGAGCAAGTGAATGGCCTCTCCCCAGTGTGAGTGCGTTGATGTAACAGCAAACAGCTTTTACTTTTAAAGCTCTTCTCACAGTCAGCACATTTAAAAGGTCTCTGATCAGTATGAACAAGTTGGTGTCTCAGGAGGAGTGTTGACTGAGTGAATCCCGTCCCACACACGGAGCAGGTGAATGGCCTCTCCCCAGTGTGAGTGCGTTGATGTATCAGTAAATTCTTTCTGCTTTTATAGCTCTTCACACAGTCAGCACATTTAAACGGTCTCTGGTCAGAGTGAACCTGATGGTGAGTCCGGAGGTTTGACAAATCATTAAATCCCTTCCCACATTCCAGACAGGTGAATGGCCTCTCCCCAGTGTGAGTGCGGTGATGTAACAGTAAATCCATTCTGCTTTTAAAGCTCTTTACACAGTCAGCACATTTAAAAGGTCTCTGATCAGTGTGAACAAGTTGATGTTTCAGGAGGTCGGATGACCGAATGAATCCCTTCCCACACACGGAGCAGGTGAACGGCCTCTCTCCAGTGTGAGTACGGTGATGTATCAGTAAATCCTTTCTGCTTTTGAAGCTCTTCTCACAGTCAGAACATTTAAACGGTCTCTCATTATTATGAACAAGTTGATGTTTCAGGAGGTCGGATGACCGAATGAATCCCTTCCCACACACGGAGCAGGTGAACGGCCTCTCTCCAGTGTGAGTACATTGATGTATCAGTAAATCCTTTCTGCTTTTAAAGCTCTTCTCACAGTCAGGACATTTAAACGGTCTCTCATCATCATGAACAAGTTGGTGTGTCAGGAGGTGGGAATCCCTTCCTACACATGGAGCAGGTGAACGGCCTCTCCCCAGTGTGAATACGTTGATGTATCAGTAAATCCTTTCTGCTTTTAAAGCTCTTCTCACAGTCAGCACATTTAAACGGTCTCTGGTCAGTATGAACATGCTGGTGTGTGATGAGATTGGATAACGTAGTGGATCCCTTCCCACACACGGAGCAGGTGAATGGCCTTTGTCCAGTGTGAATACGTCGATGAGTTTCCAATTCAGACGGGTAATTGAATCCCATCCCACAGTCCCCACATTTCCACGGTTTCTCCATGGTTATTGACAGGTTATCCGGTGTAGATGGGATGCAGATTTGAGGTCACTATCAGATCAGCCGTGAAGTTATTAAATGGTGGAACAGGCTCACGGGGCTGAATGTCCAATTGCTGCTTCTTGATTCCTTTGGTCCGAATGTCCTTATGTCTCTCCAACTTGGATCATCAGTTGAAGCCTGAGTACGGTGTCTCCCTGATGTAAATGCAGCAATTTAATTTCATGCTGTGTGATTGGTTAAAGCTCTGTTCCAGCTAACTGTGGAAAATTACTTTGATGTCTGTGTCTTGGTGCTTTTCCAATCACAGTGATTTTTGACATTTTTTCCGAAAGACAAAACAGACAAACATTTCTCCTTCCACGTTGAAAGGCCGGTCCTGATGAATCAAGTGACTCTGTCAGATCTCGACATGATGTTTGCATCTGCAAATATTCTGTAAAAGGAGATTACATTGAAATACTGTGAATACATAAGACACAAACAGGCCATTCTGTCACTGATTCTGCTGCTGTCCATATTCGGCACACATCTCCGACTGTCACGCCTATCAAATCTCAGCCTTTCAGCTGATTTTCGATTCCATTTTCTCTCATGGGCTTGTCCCGTTTCCTTTTGAAAACATCTCAGCACTTTCCTCAACTCCTTTCCATGGTAATGAGTTGCACATTCTGAACCTGTGATAAATAAATTTGTCCGTACTGCCCCCTTGGATTAATTCGTAACTATCTTGTATTTATGACTTGTTGTTTATTGATGGTCACTCTCTCACATCTCCCCTCTCCAAACTACTGATAATTTAAAAGATTTATTGCAGGTCACTGCTTAATTTGTTGTTGTCGATAGAAAAAAGGCCCCACTCCATTTAAACTTTCCTGAGAGCTGTAATCTCTCATGTTACAAAAGTCATCACTCAAAAGTCAATGCAGGATAGAATTCGTGAAGAGACAAACTTTTCTGTTGGGTTCAGTTTGTTCTGTGCAAATTCTCCAATTCTAACCCCCTGTGAAAGAAGTTTACAAAAGCCATCACTGTCAGTCCAGAATAGAAATTCTGAACAGGCAATTCTAGTTTCTCTGGAACATGTTTTCCTCTCTGTCAATCCTAATCCCACACACTCTCCCTCCTCCCTGGACTGAAATCCAAACCCATCTCACCATCTGCACCATTTCTTTCCTCCACTCCCAGTTTTCTCCCTCCCTCTCCTCTGCCTGGGTTCAGTTCTCCAGCTCCTGTCTGCAGACTGACAATAAAATCAATGGGTCTTATTGAGGGGGTTGGGGCCTCCAGCGGGCGTTTGTGAATCCTCCCCGCCCACCCTTCCTTGCCAGAGATCAGAGTCCTCATTGATTTGAGTGCAAAGTGTAAGCTCTTATTTATTATCCCCCCTCCCCCATCCTCTGATGTGAACCATCCTCCAGTGTCTGAAGCAGGATGGTGCCCGTTAACCTGGGCCTGTTCCCGGGAGGGAGGGAGAAGCCCCGCAGCTGCAAACCAGGGAGCTGACAACGATTGGGAAGGGTTTGCTCTAGCTCACAATGCCCGGGGACTGATTGACGGCAGGTTCGGACCAATAGGAAGAGGCGACGGGCCTGGAAGACCAAATATGAGCGGCTGGTCCTCCAGCCAATCAGAGTGAATGGGAGGTGGAGCAAAGCCGGGGCTATCGCTCCCTCCGCATGCGCCCGGCCCCACACTTCGTCCACTCAGGCCTGTCTCGGGGAAAAGACGAGCAGCTTTCGCCGGTTCAACTGCTGTATCCTAGCTTCGTATTCGGGGCTTCGGGCTACACGGAGTGTTTATGAAGCCTCCAGACCCATCCACCGGCTCCATCCCTCCCTCGTGCCTCACCCGACCGAATTTGACCGGCTGAGGATTTCCACCCTACCGCCTGAATCCTGAGTTGTCATCGGTACTGCGCAATCTGAAACATCACACCATTCAGAGCAGGGAGAGACCCTACTCATGCTTCTGTGGAGACAAGGGCACCACGATAGCACAGCGGGAAGCATTGTCGATTCACAGCACCAGGGACCTGGGTTCGATTCCCTGCTAGGGTTATTGTCTGTGCGGAGTCTGCACGCTCTCCCAGTGTCTGTGTGGCTTTCCTCCGCCTGTTCCTGTTTCCTCCCACAAGTCCCCAAAAACGTGCTTGTTTGGTGATTTGGACATTCTGAATTCTCCCTCCGAGTACCCGAAAAAAGGCGCCAGAGTGTGGCGACTAAGGGATTTTCTCAGTCACCATTGCAGTATTAATGTAAGCCTATTTGTGACACTAATAAAGTTTATTATTCAACTGATCATCAAACGTACCGTGGAAATAGGAGCTGGTTTAGCACAGGGCTAAATAGCTGGCTTTTAAAGCAGACCATGGCAGGCCAGCAGCCCGGGTTCAATTCCCGTACCAGCCTCCTGAATAGGCGCCGGAATGTGGCGACTAGGGGTTTTTCACAGTAACTTCATTTGAAGCCTACTTGTGACAATAAGCGATTTTCATTTCATTTTTCATGTGGGGACTGTGGGAAAGGATTCATGTCCCCATGTGAGCTGGGGACTCAACACCGCAGTCACACCAGCGACAGACCATTCACCTGTTCTGAGTGTGGGAAGGGATTCACTCAGTTATCCGAGTGAGGATTTACCAGGATGTGGCAGCCGAGCTGGTGAGGAAGCGAGCGGCCTTTAATAAGGTTCAGGCTGCTCGGTGTAAGAAAGTAGTTTGATTCGGGATGGTTTACCCGGCAAAGCTGCGGGTGACAAATGAGTCCAAAGAATTCCATTTCGAGACACTGGAGGAGGCGAATGCCTTTATTGTAAAGCATGGACTGGGTCAGTTATCTGTATTGGACAAGATATACGTTCCCTGTGGGGTGGGGTGGGTGTTGTGATATCCTGTCTATAGTTTTTGACATTTTCTGATAGAATCTGTTTTTCTGTGTGGAGATGAAGAGATTTTCTTTACAAAACACAACGTAGATCGATGGGGAGGGGTGGCCGGGGGGGGGGGGCGGGGGGGGGGGGGCGTTGGAAATTGAGTCTAGTCAGGGACTGCATTCTGAAGTATATTTTATTCTCGAAGTGGGCAATATTGTTGTTTTTATTTTCTTGGTTTTAGATTTGTGTGTCTAGGTGGGGCGTTGGTGAAAAATGGGGGAGGGGGGGGTCAGTTTGCTGGTGATGACTATAAAACTGTTTTTGTTATACTCTGAAGATGTGTGCGCGGCGGTCATCTTGGGTGGACCCTTGGCCTGTACTTTTTGAAGATTTTCTGGATAGTCCCACGCGGTGGAAATGGCTGATTCCGTGATTGGGGTTGGTGCAGAGACGCTTGATTCAGCTGGTCACCTGGAACGTAAGGGGATTGGGTGGACCAGTGAAGGTCAAGGGGTTTCATTCACCTAAAGAATCAAAATGCTGGTGTGGTGTTCTTGCAGGAGACTCATTTGCGGGTTAGAGATCAGACCAGACTGTGGAGGGGTGAGCCAAGTGTTTCACTCGGGCTTTGATGAAGGGCTCGAGCTGCTGCAATTCTAATCAATAAAGATTCCTCTTTCGGTCACAATGGGATCATTGCGGACACTAATGAGAGTTACGTGGTGGTCAGTGGGTCATTGGGTGCTAGTGAATGGCTAAGCCCCAAACTGGGCCGATCGAGCATTTGTAAAAAAAAAGGTTGGGATCCATCCCAGACCTGGATACACATCAATCAATGCTTGGCGGAGACTTCACTTGTGTACTGGATGTGGAAATGGACTGGTCCAAGTCCATTCAACCGCTATAAATACACAATAACGGAGTGGAATCTGGACGGACCATCTGGCATGACCCAGGCACTGGAAACGATAACAGCAAACCCTGAAAAAAGATAAATCAATCTGTTCCCATCAGTAGATTGTAAAAGAATTATGGACACAGATTTAAGATTGTGAGCAAGATCTACAGGGAGGATTGAGGAAGAAATTTTACACAGTGAGTGATAATGATATGGAACTCAATCCTTACACACAAAGGTCGATGATCTCCATGTCCTGATAACACGAATGGTGCTGTCAGAATTTGATGTGAGGATTGGTTGTGAGTTTCCTGTCTGCGAAACCCTAGCTAAGTCCCTGTGAAAGAAGATTACAAAGGCATCACTGTCAGTCCAGAAATAAAATTCAGGAAAGATAAATATTTCTCCCGGTTTGTATTTGCTGAGTGTAAATCCTCCCCTACTAATCCCCTGTAAAAGGAGTTTCCAAATTTAATCACTATCAGTCCAGGATAGAAATGCACAACATTCTCTCCTCCTGCTCCCTGGTCCAGGACGATCGCTCATGCCCCCCCCCCCCCCCCGCTGCACACTGTCCCTCTTGTCCTCAGCAGTCCCCTGATTTGAGGGTGATGTTGACTCAGGGTTGTGAGTTTCTACCCTGGGTCTTCATGTGACTGAACAGAGTCGCAGAGCTTTCGACACATGGGACAGAATGTCCAATGAGACATTGAAATCTGGAGACCAGGATTGGCTTCCTTTTCTTTCCATTTCTGCCGCCGCTTTGCATCATCAATAAGACATTGAGACTCAAAGACTAATCCAGTTTGATGGACAAGTTGTCTCCATTCTGAACAATGGGGAACAAGCTCCTCCCACTCATTGAAACATCGCCCCTGACAAAGACACAAACGCGCATGCGCCCTGATGCTCATCCAATAAAGATGGCGGCCATTAACCCGAGCCGAACATGAGGAGCTGCAGCTCCGCTCGGTACAAACTGGGTCCCGGAAACTCTTTTCCTTTTGAAAAAAAAACTTTTTATTGGCATTTCTCATATTTATCAACAATCGTGAACTCTCTTCCGAAGTTTGCGGCTTACAACAGCTTTACACGATGTTTCCGCCCACCCCCACGATCTCTCGCTCCCTCCATATTGTTAATCGCCTCGCACCAATTTCAGATCTGAAGACACAGCCCTTCTGCATCTCCATTACCCACACAGCGCATGCTTCAATCACATTGAGACCCACCCCTCATTCACTCCGATTGGTTGGAGGACTAGCCTCTCTCAGTCGGAACTTCCAATCCTGCCCCTTCACCTCCTATTGGTCCAGAGCTGCCGTCAATCACCCGGGCATTGTGACGGTTACAGATGGTGAGAGCGGCCACAGGCTCAGACTGTGCGCTGATTGTCCAATAATAACAGTGAGAGTCTCAGTGGGACAATCAGACAATAATAGTGGAGATGGGGCCCAGAGGAGAAACAGCAAAGGATTCACTCACTTTGAGAGTAACAAACACAGTGTCTGTTTCAATAATAAGAGTCAGGCTGCAGTGTGTGTGTGAACACATCATTGGGTCCAATGTAGCATCATAGAATCCCCTCAGTGCAGAAGGAGGCCATTCGGCCCATGGAGTCTGTGGCAACCCTCTGAAAGAGCACCCTACCTTGGCGAATTCCCCACCCTATCCCCGTAACACCTCCCAGGGACAATTTAGCACAGCCAATCCACCTCATCTGCACATTCTTGGACTGTGGGAGGAAATCAGAGCATCCGGAAAAGAAATCTACGCAGACGCAGGAAAACTCCACAGAGACAGTGACCCAAGGTCGGAATTAATCATAGAATCTACAGTGCAGAAGGAGACCATTCGGCCCATCGAGTCTGCACCTGTGTTACCTGATCTGGCCAACTCACTGAAATGTTGTTAATTCTGAATTGCCCAGCAAGCCACTCAGTTTAAGGACAATTAGGAATGGGCAACCCAGCTGGTTTGCCCGTGACACTCACATCCCATAAAGAATAGAGAAAATCAAAGGGCTGTTTCCAGCGCCGGTTTCCAAGGAATCAGTACTGGGCCCTTCACTCCTGGTTTACATCATTGATTTGAAAGTAAATGTAGGAACATGAGGAAGAAGTTTACCTGTGACACAAAAATTATTAAACACTAGTGATAGTGAGGAAGAAAGCTGGGGGGATTACAAGGCAAAGGATTACATGATAAATGGCACGGCAGGACTAGTTAGGCCAGGGCTAGATTCCTGTGCACAGGAAGATTGCACCAGAGAGAGCACAGAGGAGACTTAAGAACATTGACCAGAAATTGACAATGTTTGCTCAGAGGAAAGTTTGGATAAACTGGGGCTGTTTTCTTTGGAACAGAAAAGACTGAGGGGAGACCAAAATGAAATTGTGAAAAGCAGGCTGGCTAGCTCAGTCGGCAGAGCACAGGAGTCTTAATCCCAGGGCCGTGGATTCCAGACCCACGTTGGGCGCTTCAGCTTCTTTAATCTGAGAACATTGAGCTGAACTGTTTTATGGGTGGCACGGTACCACAGTGGTTAGCACTGTTGCTTCACAGCTCCAGGGTCCCGGGGTTCAATTCCCACTTGGGACACTGTCTGCGCAGAGTCTACAGGTTCTCCCAGTGTCTGTATGGGTTTCCTCCCACAAGTCCCGAAAGACATGCTTATTAGGTGAATTGGACATTCTGAATTCTCCCTCTGTGCACCTGAATAGGTGCCAGAGTGTGGTTACGGGGATTTTCACAGTAACTTCATTGCAGTGTTAATGTAAGCCTACTTGTGACAATAGTAAAGATTATTCTAAATGTATAAAATTCTGGAGTTTCATGGTGGCACAGTGGCTGTGTGCCTGCGTACTGGGGACCGGAGTTCGATCCTGGCCCTGGGTCACAGTCTGTAAGGAGTTTGCACATTCTCCCGTTTTCTGTGGGGGTTTCCCCCACAGCCCAAATATGTGCAGGTTAGGTGACTTGGCAAAATTAAATTGCCCCTTAATTGGAAAAAAATATAAATTTATATATTTTTTAATTCTGAGGGATCTAAATAGATTGGATGGGAAGGTCCTATTCCCTTTGATTGATGGATACATATAAAAGGGGGCAGAGATTTAGAGAAGGACTAGGAGGTTGAGAGGGTGGTGAGGATCTGTGACATGCTGCCTGAAATGATGGCAGAAACCATCAAAACATTTAAAAGTATTCAGATAGACATTTGAATTGATGTAACTTAAGAAGCTACAGACCACAATCTGGAAATTGAGTTTAGGCTGAATACCTACTTTGTAGCCACGGTGAGCTGAATGAAATGCACCAGGAACAACAAACTTAACAAAATCCCGGATAGTAACTCTCACTACGATCAAGGTCAGCAGTTTGCCCCAGTTTACCTGCCAAGTATGCTGATGCGATAATTTTCAAATGTACCTGCGTACATAAGAGTACAACAGCAAATTATTTAACTTCCCCAATGTGATCGGTGTAATTAGTCTCAAATTTAACCCGGAATGGTCATTTAAATTTGCCCAGTCACTCTGATATCTGAAATCTTTGCCTTCAGACAAACCATTTTACCTCCCAATGATATTCAGGTCCAGATGATTCGAGTTACTCAGTCAGAGGATGATGTGATGTTTGGTTTGAGGTTCCCGTTAGTAAATCCTCTTCTTTCTAAAGGAGTTTCCAAAGGAATTTCACTCAGTCCAGGAGAGAAATTCACAAGATTCTCTCTTCCGGCTTCCGGGTCAACGACAGCCGCGCAGGTGTTTTGCTGCATATCGCCCCCGAAACAGATGACAGCCATTAACAGGGGCCGATCAGAGAGAAAATCACCGATGCGGCCGCCCCATTCGGTACAAACACCGAACTGTATCAAAAGTGCCGGAACCAATTTATCACCCTCTGGAACGTAATGAAATAATGGCGGAAACGACTACCCGGAATGCCCGGCGCGGATGAAAACGCCCTATCTCCATCACAGGAGCCATAACGCGCAGGCGTCAGAATGTCCCGCCCCCGGAAGTCGCCTCTCTGTGCGGAGCATGCGCGGTGCTGCTCCTGGCTGAGCGCAGCCGCAGTGTGTGAGTGCGGCTCCCAGAGGCTGAATGAGAGCCGCCGCGAGCGGGGACAATGGTGAGAACCCAAACCCCCCAATAAGACCCATTGGTTTTATTGTCAGTCTGCAGACAGGAGCTGGAGAACTGAACCCAGGCAGAGGAGAGGGAGGGAGAAAACTGGCAGTGGAGGAATAAGATGGTGAGAAGGGTTTGGATTGCAGCCCAGGGAGGAGGGAGAGTGTGTGGGACTGGGATTTACAGCTTTGGGGGAACAAGAGAGGGAAAAATGTTCCAGAGAAACGAGAATTCGCTGTTCAAAATTTCTACCCTGGATTGACAGTGATGGCTTTTGTAAACTCCTTTTACAGGATATTGGAAGTGGAGGATTGGCCGACAGAAAATTCAAACCAAACATCACATCGAAATCTGACAGTCACTCAATTCATTAAGAGCTCAATATCTTCAGTCTTTGAATTTGGAAGGAGAAGTGTTTGTTCTGTTTCAGCAGTGTGACTGCAAAAGCACCAAGACCCACCCCCAATGAGAGTGTCATAGTCAATATTTTCCCGCTTCTGTGGTAGAAAAATTCAACACACTCGTTAAGACAGAATAACAAGCTTTATTTTCGAAAACAACTGCATGCAGTAATGGCTGAAACTTGAAGTCAGAGGGCAGTCAACAAAACTGCTCAGTCTGTCACAAGTTCCGCGCTTTCGCAGAGAATTAAGTCAATATTTATACATTATCTTTATCAAGATTATGTGACAACAGTATGGTCCGGAGTTTGATCAGAAATACAAACGGAAGCAAAGACCAGACCATGTTTGGTCATATCACTCATACCATTATTTAGTCCTCGGAGGGAACATTGAAAGGTCAGAATAGACTTGTTTCTTCCTGAACTTATCTTTGTTTTAAATTCCTACGGCCCTGGGTTATGACGAGTTAGTTTTATCAGGTGTTGCTGAGGTCCGGTGTTTTGGAATGGCTCGACCTTCGCTCATCTTTTCAGACTTCAAATTATTAAGAGTTGGCCTACGGCCATACAGCTCTGAAAATAGTTAGGGCAGCATTCTTTACCTGGGCCTGGGGAGCTGGAATGAGTAGTTTCAGTCTTTCTTGTATAGTATCAAACCTTTTGACCAGTCTTCCCATTGACCAGTTTTCCCATCATGCCATTACTTAATTCGTACCATATCAGAAGAGTTTTTCAGTCCACTGACTGTGGAGAGAGTTTTAACCAGTTACACAGCCTCAAAAAAAGTATCACATCATTCACTGCAGGGAGAAATTAAACGCTTGTTTGTGTGAGAACAAAGCTTCAACCGGGAGAGACATAAAGACCCCTCACCATGGAGAAACTGTGGAAATGTGCGGACTGTGGGAAGGGATTCAGTTACCCATCACAACTGGAGGTTCATCGTTGCAGTCACACTGGGGAGAGGCCGTTCACCTGCTCCATTTGTGGAAACGGAATCACCCATTCACACAATCTTCTGACACACCAGCGAGTTCACACTGAGGAGAGGCCATTCACCTGCCCTGTTTGTGGGAAGGGATTCACTCGGTCATCCCACATTGTGACTTATCAGCTTGTTCACACTGATAAAAGACCATTTACATGTCCTGACTATGAGAAGAGTTTTAAATGTAAAAAGGATCTGCTGACACATCAACGTATTCACACTGGGGAGAGACCGTTCTCCTGCTCCCTGTGTGGGAAAGGATTCATTCAGTCTTCCCACCTGCAGACACATCAACTTTTGTTCATTCTGATAACAAATCTTTTACCGGTCCTGCCTAAGAAGAGCTTTAAAAACAAAAAGGATTTACTAACACACCAAGGTGCTCACACTGAGGAGAGGCCATTCACCTGCTCTGTGTGTGGGAAAGGATTCATTAATTCATCCAACCTTCTGATACACTGGCAACTTCGTACAGGGGATAGACCATTCACCTGTTCTGACTGTGGGAAGGGATTCACACATTCATACAACCTTCTGATACATCAGCAGGTTCACAGTGAGCAGAGACCGTTCTCTTGCTCAGTGTGTGGGAAGGGTTTTTACTCGTTCATCCAACCTATTGAATCACCAGCGAGTTCACACTTGAGAGAGGCCGTTCACCTGCTCTGTGTGTGGGAAGGGATTCAGTCAGTTATCCAACCTGCTGACACACCATCGCATTCACAGTGGGGAGAGGCCGTTCACCTGTAATGTCTGTGGAAAGGGATTTACTCAATCATCCTACTTGCTAACACACCAGCGAGTTCACAAGCAACCACAAGGTTTAGATTATACCCTTATTGATGGTGTTAATCATGTCCAGGACTGAATAATGTTCACTCTGACAGTCTTAATCAGTTGACGTTTAATATTCTGAATAAATGTGAAATAAATAAGCTTGGTTTGAAACGTTGCAGGTTTTTGTCTTTTTCACCTGTGTTTAATATCACCTGTCTGGAGCTCAGAAAGGACAATCTGGGGGAGGATCATACGGCAGGAACAGAACTTCAGCCTGGACACTGTCCTTCAGGGTCACACTGAGAGGGACAAACAACACTTTGGTCTTTCTCAGCTCTCTTCACTGACAGCAAAGTCCCGGTGTGGGTTAATCCTGAGGTGTGAGAGAAATGTGTCCCAGCTCTTCTCTTCCATGGTTCAGAGCTCCTCGACACCGAACAGAAGCTCCTTTACAACTGTGTTTAGGGTCAGGAAGAACAATGGTGAATGTTGGAAACGTGCTGTCAAATCAGAGATTGGAGTAAAACTGTGATGTTCCTGATGGAATGTAAAGCAGCTGGTTTAAGTTTCCAGACTGAAAATGTGGTTATGTGACAGTCACAATGAATTAATTGAATAGAAACCTACTTAAAATAGATTGTTGAAGTCTGCATTAAAATAACAGCTGGAGGAGCTCACAGGACCCTGGTAACTGCCGGGACAATTAGACAACAGTTTGATTCCCAGATAAAGAAGGATTGCTGAGCTAAAGAATTCCACAGATTCTCTAGTCTCTGAGAGAAGAAATGTCTCCTCATCTCTGTTCTAAATTTGAGACCCCTTACTCTGAGATTATGCCCTCTGGTCCTAGACTCTCCCACAAGAGGAAACAAGATGATTTTTCAGGCTGTGTAACTGGTTAAAGCTCTTTCCACAGTCAGTTCACTGGAACACACTCACTCAGGTGTGTGTGTGTCTCGGGGCTTTTCCAGTCACACTGATGTTTCCACAGTCAGGTCACTGGAACACCCTCACTCAGGTGGGTGTGTGTCTCGGGGCTTTTCCAGTCACACTGATGTTTCCACAGTCAGTTCACTGGAACACTCCCACTCAGGTGTGTGTGTGTCTCGGGCTTTTCCAGTCACACTGATGTTTGAAATCCCTTCCCACAGTCAGAACAGACAAGCACATTGACAGTTTGTGATATTAAGACCCTAGTAAATTGAGTGACTATCAGATCTTGATGTTATATTTGGTTTGAGATGCCCAGCTTCCAATCCTCCCGTTCTAATGCCTGAAAAAGAAGTTTACAAAAATGATCACTGTAAGAATAGGATAGAAATTCAAAACAGATCATTCTAGTTTCTATCGAACCTTCTTTCCGCTCCTGCTGGTCCAGTCAAACTAAAAGACCAAAATCAGCTAGGCATCCCAACAAAAGTGTCGGGAATCTTCCTCGCTGAACCATAATATTGTTCCCAGTATTTCTGAAACACTCTGTACGCTGAGGTATCCACTGGTTGTGGAAGGTGTCAAGCATTCCGGCGGGTACCGCATGCTCCCTCTGCAGGGCCACTGGGAACAGACAAGACCACGGAATAGAAGTCGGCAGCCAGAGTAACCACCCACCCACCCATTAACACTGCCAGTTACTGTGAAAACCCCTAGTCACCACTTTCTGGCGCCTGTTTGGGTACACAGGGGGAGAATTCAGAATATCCAATTCACCTAACAGCACGTTTTTCAGGACTTGTGGGAGGAAACCGGAGCACCCGGAGGAAAACCCACGGGGAGAACGTGCAAACTACACACAGACAGTGACCCAATCTGGGAATTGAACCTGGGACCCGGAGCTGTGAAGCAACAGTGCTACACTGTGTTGCCGTGCCGACCATCCCACCCAGCTACAATGCACTGTTTTAACCAGACCCAAGAGTAGATTCAAGATGTCACGTTCAGCACAAGGATACTAGATATTAAAGACTGTCAGATCCACAAACTCTGTCAAGGTGGCTGCAACTTAACAGGTTATTATGGACATTAAACTGTGGGCAATATTCAATTCTGCGACAAATATTTAGTTAAACACTGTCCTGAATGAGGAAACTTTGTAGCCACCTGTGAAGTTTAAATGTCTCGTTGTGTCAGGATCAACCAGCATTTGAGGAATATGAAATCTCTGGACTGTTGGTCTCCAATTGCCGTATTGAACACAGGAGAATGAGCTCGAATTGGAACAGAGATAAGCGTGAGTTAGCATCGTAAACTGCTATTGTATCGGGGTGTTCTGGGTCTGAGTTTTAACTCTGCAGTTAATTGTCAGAGATGCAGTATAATAAACCCTGAACAAAGCAAATGTGTGCGAGAGAAGCATCTGAAGCACCAGGAACCAGCTGAAATAGCAGAGCTGAATGTTTCCCAGTGAAGCCACAGTACTGAACTTATTCCAGCTTCCACGTCCAACTGAAATGAAAATTGCTTATTGTCACAAGTAGGCTTCAAATGAAGTTACTGTGAAGTTACCTAGTCGCCACATTCTGGCGCCTGTTTGGGGAGGCTGGTATGGGAATTGAACCGTGCTGCTAGCCTGCCTTGGTCTGCTTTCAAAGCCAGTGATTTAGCCCTGTGCTAAACAGCCCCTGTTTAACCAACCTCCTGGCTATTCATCTACAAGAAACTTCAGACTCATGAGAATTATTTGTTTCTAAAAACGCTTCACTCCAACTAAAGGATCAGCTCAACAAGTAGACAACAGGCCTGCAGCAATATAAAGATTGCAGTCTACATTCCATTTTCATCATTACAGCTTCAACTTGATCTGTACCTAATTTCTGTGTATGTGTCAGTGAATGTGAAAGAGACGAGAGACTGAGATGTTCAAACATCCAGGGAAATAGTGTGATAATAAATAACTTTTCCTTTAAAAATCACCAGTAAGCCTGCTGCTGAAATGTATTTGAAATGAAGAAAGATCACCCAGAGAGTAAGAAAATATCACACAAACATCCTGATAATGGAGTGGAAAGGACCACGAATTGTAATCAAATGCTGTATAACCCCTTCAGGTAGCTATATAGAGGCTGCAGCCTCTCACACTGAATGTCTACATGCTCCACGGGACCCCCAGACCACAAACATCAGCTTCAGCCCAGGCATGGGTGAAACATTTTAAAAACCTGTGGCCTGCATTAGTTTTGACCGTCACTAGGACCCGGCTGGGATCAGAAACCATCAGGCCCCGCCCATTAGCTGTTGCATCACCAAGACGCCAGCGCATGCGCTCTGTTTCCCCAAGATGGCTGCTGTGAAACAGGGCCTGGTCCCGGGAGAGAGCTGACAGGCGGTGAAGTGACCTGAGGATCACCACACCTCAGGCAAGGGGCCAGGTTGGGAAGGCGGTGCCTTCAGGAATAACTGGGAAGGTGATGTTTGGTCAGTTGCTGCAGTCTGTGTAGTGAAGGTGCTGTCACAGTGGTGTGAGGTGAGGAAGTACAGGATTATCACCCAGCAATGATGAATTAAGGGGAATGTAAATCCAGCTCAGGCTGCTTTCAGATTGGAAAGGGAGCTAAGGTGTGTCCTCAGAGCTGGTGAATGTTGGGGCTTTGGCACTTTCTCTGTAAAGTCATTCCCTCCTTCCCTCTCCCACCTCTATCTTTAGAGACATAGAGTTTTTCAGCACGGAAAGAGGCCTTTCGGCCCATTCACAATTTTGGACAATAATAATTCTTTATTATTGTCCACAAGTAGGCTTACATTATAATAATCTTTATTATTATTGTCACAAGTAGGCTTACATTAACATTGCAATGAAGTTACTGTGAAAATCCCCCAGTCACCTGTGTTTGGGTACACAGAGGAAGAATTCAGAATGTTCAATTCACCTAACAAGCTCATCTTTCTGGACTTGTGGGAGGAAACCGGAGCACCTGGAGGAAACCCACGCAGACACTGGGAGAACGTGCAGACTCCGAAGCCGGGTATCGAACCCAGGTCCCTGATGCTGTGACGCGACAGTGCTAACCACTATGCTACCATGCCACCCATAAAATTATCAGATTACTAGGTCTGAATGAATTGTGTCCCAGGATGCTGTGGGAGGCGAGGGAGAGATTGCAGGGGCTCTGACCCAAAGTTCTAACCACAAATTAGTTCTGTTTTTGCTGGAATTTAGAAGGTTAAGGTGTGATCTGATTGAAGTATTTAAGATATTAACAGGGAAAGACAAGGTAGATAAAGATAAACTGCAGCCGATATTTGTTGTGATCTCCTGGACAGGAAGCTGTGAGCTTGGATCTGTCAATCAGCCTGAATCAGCACCTTCAGGAGAATAGGGAGGGTGAATATTAGATACAGCAGAGTGAGAATGGAGGGAGATTGTGTGGGATGGAGATTTACAGCTTTCAGGGAATGAGAGAGGAAAAAATGTGACATAGAAACTAGAATTGTCTGTTCTGAGTTTCTATCCTGTACTGACAGTGATGACTTTTGTAAATTGTTTTTACAGGATATTAGACGAGGAGGAATTACAGACAGAAATCTCAAACGTTACGTCTCGATCTGACAGTCACTCGATTCCCTGGAACCTGAATATCATCGGTCTTTGAATCTACAAGGAGAAATGTTTGCCCGAACTCTCAACTAAAGATTTCAAACATCAGTGTGACTGGAAAAGCACCGAGACCCACACAACACACATCCGAGTGAGAGAGTTCCAGTGAACTGACTGTGGAAAGAACTTTAACCAGACACAGCCTGAAAAAACACCATACCATTCACAGTGTGTAAAGACCGTACCGGTGTTGTGTGTGTAGACGAGGCTTCAACTGATCATCCGGCCCAGAGAGACACGAGGAGACCCAAAACATGGAGAAACCATGGAAATGTGGGGACTGTGGGAAGGGATTCCAAGCCCCATCTCAGCTGGAGATTCATCGACGCAGCCACACTGGGGAGAGGCCGTTCACCTGCTCTCGCTGTAGGAAGGGATTCACTCAGTTATCCAGCCTGCAGACACACCAGCGAGTTCACACTGGAGAAAGGCCGTTCACCTGCTCTCAGTGTGGGAAGGGATTCAGTGATTCATCCGCACTGTGGAAGCATCAGCGAGTTCACACTGGGGAGAGGGCGTTCACCTGCTCCCAGTGTGGGAAGGGATTCACTCAGTTATCCAACCTGCAGACACACCAGCGGGTTCACACTGGGGAGAGACCGTTCACCTGCTCTCAGTGTGGGAAGGGATTCAGTAATTCATTCACCCTGCGGACACACGAGCGAATTCACACTGGGGAGAGGCCGTTCACCTGCTCTCAGTGTGGGAAAGGATTCACTCACATTTCCCACCTGCGGCGCCACCAGCGGGTTCACACTGGGGAGAGACCATTCACCTGCTCTCAGTGTGGGAAAGGATTTACTCAATTATCCACCCTGCAGACACACCAGCGAGTTCAGTCTGGGGAGAGGCCGTTCACCTGCGCTCAGTGTGGGAAGGGATTCACTCAGTTATCTCACCTCCAGACACACCAGCGAGTTCACACCGGGGAGAGGCCATTCACCTGCTCTCAGTGTGGGAAAGGATTTACTCAGTTATCCACCCTGCGGAGACACCAGCGAGTTCACACTGGGAAGAGGCCGTCCACCTCTCAATGTGAGACGGGATTGCATGTTTCACCACACCTGCTGTGACACCAACAATTTCACAATCGATGACAGGGGTTGGATTCTGCTGTTATTGTTTCTGCTCTACATCCAGGACTGCATTTTGGTCATTCTGACAGGTGGTCAGTGGGGATGGTTGGAGGGTTTCTTTCTGCTGGACTGACCGGTCTCACTACTTTGGCTCCAGTGGGCTGATGCTCTTTGAGCCTTGTTGCTAATACCTGGCTTCAAGTTGCACAAGGATCACAGAGCGAAAGGGTGTTTGGAAGTTGAAGATATTTAGTTTCCATTTCTGTTTGGGAACCCCCCCCCCCAAAGCCATGTTGCCATGGAGATGGGCCCTGGTGGTTACATGGGTCTTCTGTTTAATTTATTTGGGTGTCCCTCACGGAAGAAAACTATCAGGGTGTGAGGGGCAAGTTGTCTGAGGTGGACTGGGAAACTGATTGGTACAGGGAATACCTAATATTTAAGGAGTTATTACATATTTGTCAGGGGGTCGGTTAGCTCAGTTGGCTGGACCACTGTTTGTGATGCAGAGCAAGGCCAACAGTGAGGATTCAGCTCCTGTACTGGCTGAGTTTATTCATGAAGGCCCGCCTTCTCGACCAGGCCCTTCACCTGAGGTGTGCTGACCCTCGGGTTAAATCACCTCCAGTCAGCTCTCTCTCTGTCAAAGGTGAGAGCAGCCTACGGTCCTCTGGTATTTTTGCAACTTTTATTTCACATATATACAACAAATATCGATTCCTTTAAGGAACAAAAATCCAACAGGAAAGGTGATGCAACCTCAGCTAACAAGAAAAGCTAAATATTCCATGAGATCCATTAGAATTCAGCAAAGGAGGACCAAGAAACTGATGGGAGCAAACTGGCGAGAAACATAAGAAACAACTGGAAAAGCTTCTACAGGAATGTGAAAAGGAAAAGATTAGCAAAGACCAATGTGGGTCCAGTCCAGACAGAGACAGGAGAATTTATAATGGGGAGTCAGGAAATGACAGAGAAACTGAACAATGTGTGTCTGTCTTCACAGAGGAAGATACAGAAATTGTCCCCAAAATACCAGAGAACCAAGGGACTGACAGAGATTAGTATTGGTGGAAAAAGTAGCATTGGGGAAGTTAATGGGGCTGAAAGTGAATAAATCCCCAAAAGCTGATGATCTACATCCCAGAGTGTTGAACAAGGTGGCTGTAGAGATCTCTATTCCTCATTCTAAACTCTCCTGTGAACTCGCCAACATTGAGGGCATTTAAAAGTTTATTGGATAAACATATGGATGATAATGGCATCGTGTAGGTTAGATGGCTTTTGTTTCGGTGCAACATCGTGGGCCGAAGGGCCTGTACTGCGCTGTATTGTTCTATGTCTATGACTCTATCTGGAACAGACAAACCTTTGTCTGAGCCAAACGTTTCCTTTTTACGTAGCCACAGAAGCTTTAACAGTCCATTTTTATGTATTTTGCTAGTTCACATTTGTTTCTCAGTGTCTTGGTCGAAGAACTGAAGTAAATCCTCTGGAATGAATCATCACTTTGGACAGGTTCTGAGACAATTCAGTTTTGACTTCCAGGACAGAGTAACTATAATCGTGGAGTGTGATTTTAGGTTGTGTAAAAGGGCACAGTTCTATTTTATAGTTTAATGTGTAGGTTTCCAAGTTAAAGTCGCTTCTAGTTTGTTTTTTTGTTGTATTAAAAGTCATTAAACTTGAAGTCCCGTCGTGTGATCCTTTAATTTGTTGGCTGGGAATTTGATTTTTTTTATAAGAAGTTGCTGACCTTTACGGAGATCCTAATCCACAAGTTTTGATTTCCTATTTGAGCCTCGGGCACCTTTCTGTCTCTATTGCTCGTGTCAATGACAGCCAGGTGATGGAGCTGAGGGCTGAATTTAGCTGAGAATAACGGGGCCTGTGCCCCAGTTGGGGAACTGCCATGGGCATCGCTAATAGAGACAGGAAGGTGCTGGAGGACTGACTGGGAACTGCACCTCCAACCAATCAGGGTTCAGGGGTGAGGGTGACCGGGGCTGATGATGTGACCTCCAGGGTTCAGTGCCCCTGTGTCCAAAGCGGGGGGGTCACGGGAACAGGGTACCGAGGAGCCGAAGGGAAACCATTTGGGACCAGAACATTGTGAACATCCTGTTACTCTGGTTGTCTTTGATCCTCAAGTAATTTTCTGTTAGTTTTTTTTAACCACGCTCTGTTTCATCAATAAACTTTTAACAGGAAAATATCTGAATTTGTTGGACTTTTCCTGATTAAATTTGTTCACTTTCGGGAAAGTGGGTGAGAGGGGTTGACAGGCTCTTGAACAGAAAGTGAGTCCATCTAAGGTAATTGGCAAAGGAGCCAGAGGGGTAGAGAAGATTGGAATTTTCTTTGACAGTGTTTCAAAATGGAGTTCAGAGAATCAATCGTGATTGACTAATTTATCAAGGTTCTCTGAGGAAGTAACAAGGGATGTCAATAAAGGGGAACCTGTAGATGTGCTTTATCTGGATTTCCAAAAGGTATTTCCCAAGGTGCCACATCAAAGGTTATTGCACAAAATAAGAGCTTGTGGTTTGGGGACAACATATCAGCATGGATAGAGGATTGGTTAGCCAACAGGAAGTAGCCAGAAGGTATAAATGGGTCATTTCTGGGTGGGTAAGATGTGACAAGTGGAATGTCACCAGGATCAATGCTGGGCCCGCAACCATTTACAATCTATGAATGTGATGGATGGCGGCTACATTTGCTGGTGGCTCAAGGACAGGCAGGAAAGTAATTTGTGAAATGGATACAAGGACTCTGCAAAGGACTCGGGCAGCACGGTAGCATTGTGGATAGCACAATTGCTTCTCAGCTCTAGGGTCCCAGGTTCGGTTCCCAGCTTGGGTCACTGTCTGCGGAATCTGCACATTCTCCCCGTGTGTGTGTGGGTTTCCTCCTGGTGCTCCAGTTTCCTCCCACAGTCCAAAGATGTGCAGGTTAGGTGGATTGACCATGCTAAATTGCCCCTCGTGTCAAAAATTGCCCTTAGTGTTGGGTGGGGTTACTGGGTTATGGGGATAGGGTGGAGGTGTGGACCTTGGGTAGGGTGCTCTTTCTAAGAGCAGACTCGATGGGCTGAATGGCCTCCTTTTGCACTGTAAATTCTATGTAACAAAGGACTGCAAACAGGTTAAGTGAGTGGGCAAAACCTTGACAGATGGAGCAAACTTGGGAAAATGTAAATTGTCCACTTTGTCAGGAAGTATTAAATAAAACAATATTATTTAAATGGAGAGAGATTGCAGAACTCTGAGGAATAGCAGGATCTGGTGCCCTGGAATTGCAAGTTAGTCTGCAGGTACAGCAAGTTATCAGGAAGATCAATGGAATATTATTGTTTATTGCAAAGGTACTGGAATATAAAAGTCGGGATGTTTTGCTGCAGTGTTCCAGGGCCTTAGTGAGACCATGGGTGGTATTCTCTGATCCTGAGGCTATGTGCTGACACCGTCGTAAACACCGTCGCGTTTCACAATGGCGTCAACAGGCCCTCAGGAGCAGTGATACCGAGGCCCTCAGGCCAGCACAGCACTGGAGCGACCCATGCCACTCCAGCTGCCAATGCCGGCGTCAAATGGGAGCTGCGGGTCTGCGCGCATGGGCAGTGCAACTGGTGCGAATGCGTCCATGCGCAGTGCGCACATTCACACTGCTTCCTTCTCCGCATCGGCCCTGACGCAACATGGCATAGGGCTACAGGGGCTGGCATGGAGCAAAAGAGGCCCCCAGCCCAAGAGGCCGGCTCGCCGATCGGTAGGCCCCAGAGGAGGCCCTCCCCGGTTGGAATCCCCTTTCCCCCACACCAGGCCGGCCCCGGATGGATGCACACTGAGGTCCCGCCGGATAATTTTTTTCATGGCCCCTCGGCCCATCGTGGGCGGAGAAATGCAGGGGGCGCCGGGTAGAGCGGACCACGACTGGCACCGCGCTGCCACCGATTCTCCGTTCTTCGGAGAATCAGCAGACCGGCGACGCGCAATTTGCGCCCGGCCCGACGATTCTCCAGCCCGGCGTGGGCTGAGAGAATCCCACAACCCCCCCCCCCCCCCCCCCCCCCCAACCCACCCCCCATATCTAAAGCACGGTGTAAGTTTGGGTCTCCGTATTTCAGAAATGAGATTAGAAGCAATAGAGAGAAGGTTGACTCCCCAGATTCCTGGAATGAGGGGGGTTATCCTCTGAGGAAAGGTTTGGCAGGTTGGGCCTGTATCCATTGCAGTTTAGAAGAATGAGAGATGATCTTATTTGAACACGAGACGCTGAGCGAATTGACAGAGAGAATGCTGAGAGGATGTTTTCCCTTGTGGCAGAGACGAGGGGACACCGTTTACAAATCAGGGGTCTCCCATTTAAGATGATAATTTTGCCCCCTGATGACTGTGTGTCTGTTCCCCAGAGGGTGGTGGAGGCAGAGTCACTGAATCTGCTTCAAGGCTGAATTCGTTTGATCCTTGATTGACAAGGGAGTGAAAGGCTGGAGGAAGGAAAGGAGTTGAGACCACAATCCGATTAAGCCTGATTTCATTGAATGGTGGAGCAGGCTCGAGGGGCCGAATGGCCGACTCCTGCTCTTAATTTGTATTGACCTTCAACACGCCCACTTACCCAAACTCTGAAATGATTCACAGTGATAGCCCTTATTGGTGGCAGTGGTTAGATTTTATTCAGTATAAATAAGAGCTGACACAGTCTAATGTCTGAACAGTAGTATCAAAGTGCAGCAGCATTGCCATTGCATTCTGGGTAGAAGCACCATCTCCATTGATTGTTTTAAAGTCAGTTTCTCTCTGGAGTGTGTCACTGCCTTGATGATGTCACAATGTTGTCTCAATCCCTTGGACACATTCACCATTTCAGCTGCCGTGAAATGAAATGAATTAAATTCATTTCACCATGAATTTACACTTGCTGTTTTTCACAAGTAACAAATCACATCTGCGCACGCACACCGGTATCCCAAAATCATGTCACACATTCTGAACTCTCAGATGTGCTGATGAAAAGACCAAAGTGAGTCTGTCTTTCTTATCTCCCCCTGTTATGGTGCTGATATTTTATGTAGTGGCTGGCCTTCTTTATAACAAAGTTCATGGACAAGGATGTCAACATTTCCAAGAGAAAGTGATCAACTCATTCATCCCATCTACACATTCCAGACATTCACGAGAATTTAGGTGAATACCAGATTGATATATCTCATTCAGACACACCCGAGGGACAGTATTCCAATTCATTTATTGTCCAGGACAATATATTCACAATATCTTTAAAACAGAAATTGAACGTTCCTATGTGATTTCAGACATTAACTTATTCTGTTTGTTCTTTATGGTCGATGTCAGGCTGGGATTGTTCACATTGGAGCAAAGGAGGTTGAGGGGAGAGTTGACAGAGATGGACAAGATTATGACAGGTTTAGATAAGGTGGTTAAAGAAAAGCTGTTCCGCTTTGCTGAAGGGACAAAAACGAGGGGGGGGACAGATTTCAGGTTTTGGGTAAAAGATGCAGAGGGAATGTGAGGCAGAATATTTTGATGCAGCGAATGGTAATGACCTGGAACTGCCTGTGAGGAGGGTGGACATGAAGACAATAGAAGATTTCAAATGGAAACCAAATGGGCATTTGGGGATCTAAACTTGCAGGGCTACAGGGATAGATGGAACTGACTAGTTTGCTCCAGGGAGCCAACAGGGAATCAATAGGCTGAATGGCCTCCTCTGATCTCACGACTTATCTCAAAATAACAATTGCAGCTGCTCCAGTCTCCCCAGCTCACTGAAGTCCCTCATCCCTGGTACCATTCTCGTAAATTTCCTCTGCACCCTCTCCGAGAACTTCACACCTTTCCTAAAGTGTGGGGCCCATATATAGGGTTCCATTACAGAGGGATCGAATTGAAAAGCAGGGAGTTATATTCAACTTGTTTAGATCCAGGGCTAGACAACACTGGGAACACTATTGTCAATATTGATTATCTCCATTTAGGAAAAGGAAATAGAGGCTCTGGAAAAGGAGCAACAAAGATTCCAAGAATATACCAGAACAGAGCATTTTAATCCTCAGGAAAGACTGGGACTGCTTTTCCCTCGAAAGGAGAAGACTGAAGGTTGACTTGATGTAACACGATTATGCAGGGGTTCAACAATCCAATCGAAATTTCAGTAGAAACCTCTTTCCCCAGTGAATGGTGATAATGTGGAACTCGCCACCACAGCGAGTGATTGAGGTGAACAGCATGAATACATTGAGGTGGAAGCTGGATACATACATGAGGGAGAAAGGACATGCTGATGGGGGAGATGTAGAGGGGTGGGTGGAGGCTCATGTGGAGCATAAATACTGACACAGACTAATTGAGCCAACTGGCTGCAGACTCTACGGAACAGAGACAAATATATTGATTTTAGTACTACTGGTGGAAACGTCTCTATTCCTCCCACTGTGAAGGCCAACATACCATTCTATTGACATAGAAAATAGAAGCAGCAGGAGGCCCTGCACAATTGCAGTAAAACAGGCTCTTTGAGCCAGCTCCATCATTCATTCTGATCAGGGCTGATCATCAAGTTCAATACCCTGATCCCATTTTCCCCCTATATGCCTTGATCCACTTAGCCCCAAGAGCTATATTGAATTCCTTCTTGAAATTACACAACGTTTTGGCCTCAACAACGTTTGTGACAGCGAATTCCAGATTCACAACTCTCTGGGTGAACAAATCTTTCCTCGCCTCAGTCCGAAAACGTTTACCCCTTATCCTCAAACTATGACCCCTAGGTCTGGACTCCACCACCATCGGGACCATTCTTTCTGAATCTACCCTGTCTAATCCTTTTAGAATTTTGTAATTTTCGATGAGATCCCCTCTCACCCTTCTAAACCCCAATAAATATAATCCTAACGAACTTAGTCTCTCCTCATATGAGTCCCACCATCCCAGGAATCAGCCTGGTGAAACTTCACTGCACTCCCTCCAAAGCAAGAACATGCTTCCTCAGATAAGGATACCAAAACTGAACAAAATACTCCAGGTGTGGCCTCACCAATGCCCTATAAAACTGCAGTAAAACACCTCTATTCCTCCCGTTATGAAGGCCAACATACCATTTGCCTTCTTTCCTGCCTGCTGTACCTGTGTGCCTACTTTCAGCGACTGATGCACGAGGACACCAAGGGCTCGCTGAGTATCCACCTCTCTCAAATTACACCCATTCAAATAATAATCTGCCTTCCTATTTTTGCTACTGAAGCGGCCATCCACATTATACTGCATTCACCCAAGGCCAGAATTGAACCCGACATGGGATGAAATAAGTGTCCTTTCACCAGCTTTTGTGGATATTTCAGTGGGAATGTGCTCTTAAGACTCAACATCAGCCCACTGGAAGCAAAGTCGGGAGACCGACCAGCAGAAAGAAACCCTCCCGCTTCACCAACTGTGAGCATGTCAGTCGTGGATGTGATTAACAGCAGCAATAACAGCAGAATCCAACCCCTGTAATCGCATGTGAACTCGCTGATGTGTCTGCAGGTTAGGTGACTGTGTGAATCCCTTCCCACAAACAGAACAGGTGAATGGTCTCTCCCCGGTGTGAACTCTCTGATGTGTCAGCAGGCTGGATGACTGAGTGAATCCCTTCCCACACTGAGAGCAGAGGAATGGCCTCTCCCCAGTGTGAACTCGCTGGTGTTTCAACAGGGTGGATGAATCTCTGAATCCATTTCCACATGCAGGGCAGGTGAATGGCCTCTCCCCAGTGTGAATTCGCTGGTGAGAGAGCAGGGTGGAGGACTGAGTGAATCCCTTCCCACATTCGGAGCAAGTGAATGGCCTCTCCCCATTGTGAACTCGCTGGTGTATCAGCAGCTTGGACAACTGAATGAATCCCTTCCCACATTCTGAGCAGGTGAACGGCCTCTCTCCAGTGTGAACCGGCTGGTGTGTCAGTAAGTGGGTTAACTGAGTGAATCTCTTCCCACACTGAGAGCAGATAAATGGCCTCTCCCCCGTGTGAACCCGTTGGTGTTTCTGTAGATTGGATGAATTAGTAAATCCTTTGTCACACTGGGAGCAGGTGAATGGCTTCTCCCCGCTGTGAACTCTCTGGTGTGTCTGCAAATGGGATAACAGAGTGAACGCCTTCCCACATTCAGAGCAGGTGAACGGCCTCTCACCAGTGTGAACTCGCTGGTGTGACTGCAGGTTGGATGATCGACTGAATCCCTTCCCACAATCACAGCAGGTGTATGGCCTCACCCCGGTGTGAACTCGCTGGTGCATCAGCAGGTTGGATGAATCACTGAACCCCTTCCCACAGTCAGAGCAGGTGAACGGCCTCTCTCCAGTGTGACTGCGCCTATGTATTTCCACCTCAGACGGAGCTTTGAATCCCTTCCCACAGTCCCCACATTTCCACGGTTTCTCCATAGTGCTGGTCAACTTGTACCTCTCCAGGTTCGATGATCAGTTGAAGCCTCGTCCACACACAGAACACGGGTGCAGTCTCTCCCCGCTGTGAATGGTGTGATGTTTTGTCCGGATGTGTAACTGGTGAAAGATCTTTCCACAGTCAGGCACACTCTCTCTCAGGTGTGTGCTGTGTGTATCTCATTGCTTTTCCAGCCACACTGATCCTTCCACAGTCAGTTCACTGGAACACTCTCACTCGGGTGTGTGTTGTGTGGGTCTCGGTGCTTTTCCAGTCACACTGATGTTTCCACAGTCAGTTCACTGGAACACTCTCACTTGGGTGTATGTTGCATGTATCTCGTTGCTTTTCCAGTCGCACTGATGTTTGAAACCTTTAGAAGCTGACAGTTCAGACGAATATTTCTCCTTCTAGACTCAAAGACCGATGATATTCAGGTTCCAGGGAATCGAGTGACTGTCAGATCGAGACGTGACGTTTGAGATTTCTGTTTGTAATTCTTCCTCATCTAATATCCTGTAAAAACAATTTAGAAAATTCATCGCTGTCAGTACAGGGTAGAAACTCAGAACAGATAATTCTAGTTCCTATGGAACATTCTTTCCTCTCTTATTCCCCGAAAGCTGCAAATCTCCATCCCACACATGCTCCCTCCATTCTTACTCTGCTGGATCCCTGTTGTGTGCCACTCGACACTGGCTTCCAGTCACTAAAGCAGCCATCTGTCATCACCCTCTGGCTGCGACAGCTAAGTCAATTTTGAATCCATCTTATCATGTTACCTCTATCCCATGAGCTTTTGCCTTCTTTATAAAGTCTCTTGTTTGGGATCTTGTCAAAGGCTTTGCTGAAATCCAGCAAACTGCATCAACACAGCCGGTCACATAAAAAATCAATTCAAAATTTGTTAGGCATAACTTCTCTCTGACAATGCCACGCTGACTATTCCTGATCAAATCTTGCCCTCCAAGTGAAGATAAGTCTCTCTCCTTCTGAATTTTCTCCAATATTTTCCCTTCCACTGACGTAAGACTAACTGGTCTGTAGTTCCCTGGCTTATCTCGACAACCTTTCTTAAATAGCTTTTCTCCAGTCCTCTGGCCCCTCTCCTTGGCCAGAGAGGAATTAAAAATTTGGTTCAGAACTCCTGCAATCTCCTCCCTCATCTCTCACAGCATCCTGGGACACAGTTCATCCAGACTTGGAGATTCGTCCACTTTTAAGCCTGCCAACACTATGTCATTCCCCACGTCAATTTGCTCAGGAACCTCAGTCTCGCTGTCCGAGTTCCATATCTGCCTCCTCATTCTCTTGGGTGAAGACAGATGTGAAGTACTTGTTCAACACCCAACCAATGTCCTCTGGCTCCACCCGCAGATTGCCCCTTTGTCCCTAATGGGAACACTATTCTTGATCTAATGAAAGATCATGCTGACCTGAAACATTAACTCTGTTTCTCTCCACAGACGCTGCCCGATATGCTGAAGATTTCCAGCATTTTTAAAATTTAAATGATAGCAGTCCAGGTGGTGTCTCACCAGGATTTTATATATCTCAGTGCTTCTCCAGTCACACAGAGACTGGAAATCTTTACCGACAAACAGAATAGACCAGAAGAAATAGGGACAGGAGTTAGCCATTCAGCCTTTGAGCTGCTCCACAATTTAATGAGATCAGAGCTTTTCTCACACTCACTAAGTCCACTTTCCTACCTTCTCTCTGTTCCCCTTAATTCCCCAACCGATTAAAAACATCTCAATCTCAGCCTTGCAACTGATCAAGGACTCGGCCTCCACGTTACCTGGGGTAAATAATTCCAAGATTCAGTAGTTTGAGAGAATTCTTTCCTCATTTGGCAGTCCCTCATCTTTCCTTGAAGAAGGTGATCAAGACTGTACAGTGTTCTAAACGTGGCCTCACTGGCAGCTTGTGCAGTTGCAGCAACACCACTTTGCTATTAGACTCCATCTTCCTTGAAATAAACATAATAATAATAATCTTTATTAGTGGGACAAGTAGGCTTAACACTTCATTGAAGTTACTGTGAAAATCCCCTAGTTGCCACACTCCGGCACCTGTTTGGTTACACTGAGGGAGAATTCAGAATGTTCAATTCACCTAACAAGCACGTCTTTCGGAGCTTGTGGGAGGAAAACCGGAGCACCCGAAGGAAACCCACGCAGACACGGGGAGAACGTGCAGACTCCGCACAGTGACCCAAGCTGGGAATCGAACCCAGGTCCCTGGCGCCGTGAAACAACAGTGCTAACCATTGTGTTACTGTGCCACCTGATAACTCGGGTGGGAGGGGGCTTTGTTTATTCTGCCCTCTTTCCCAAGGCAGTAGGAGGTGTCGAAAGAGTCAGTGGATGGAAGAGGGTTGGGAAGTGGGTGAGAAGAATGGATGGGAGGACACCAAGATCCCGCTGTACAAAAGCATTTTGAAGTTTCTCTTCATTTAGATAATATGTTGCCTTTTTATTCAAATTTGGCCCACTCACCCAACCTATGCATATCCATTAGTTTATTTCATATTTCCTCCTGCAACTTGTTTTCCCACCCATTTCAGTGTCATCTACAAATTTGGATACTGTCTATTCTATCTGTCCCATAATCATTAATATAGGTTGTAAATAACTGGGGCCTGAGAACCAAACCCACCACTGGTTACAGCTTGCCGACCAGAAAAAGACAGATTAATCCTCACTCTACTGTTGGTTGGTTAGTCAATCCTCTATCCAAGCGATATCATTATTGGTTAAAGCGCCTGACTAGTAAACAGGAAATCCTGGGTTCGAAATCCAGTGGTGCCTATTCTTTATTTTAAGGACGGCACAGTAGCACAGTGGTTAGCATTGACCCGGGTTTGATTCCCGGCTTGGCTCACTGTCTGTGCGGAGTCCGTACGTTCTCACCTTGTCTGCGTGGGTTTCCTCCGGCTGCTCCGGTTTCCTCTCACAAATCCTAAAAGACGTGCTGTGAGGTTCTTTGGACAATCTGAATTCTCTCTCTGTGTACCCGAACAGACGCCAGAATGTGGTGACTAGGGGATTTTCACAGTAACTTGATTGCAGTGTTCATGTCAGCCCACTTATGACACTAAAAAAGATTATATATTACATTACCTGTCAACCCCCTTGTTTATAACCTTTTGTGTGGCACCTTATCAAATGTATTCTGGAAGTCCAAATACATCTACATTACCCCCAATATCCATTTGGCTTGTTACATCTTCGAAGAACTTCAACAAATGATTCAAACACGATTTACCCTTCACAAAACCATGCTGACTCTGATGGACCCCTCACCTGATACCTCACAATGCCCGGGGAATGATTGACGGCATGTCCGGACCAATGGAAGCAGAGGGGCGGGACCGCAGGCCCGAACTGGAGCAGCTGGTCCTCAAACCAATCACAGTGAATGGGGGGGCGGGACTTGGCTGAGTGAAGCATGCGCAGTTTGATTAATGGCGACGTGAGAAGGTTCTTTCTCCGATTCACAATCCGTAAAGGTGGAAATGGCAGGTCAGTGGGATCAGCCCGGTCGTTAGGCACACTTCGTAAACATATTATAGAAACAGGAAACCCGGAAAAATAACCTACCAATACCAGGTGACCTGAGCGGAGGCTGCAGCTTTCTCACAGATAGAACGAAGCGGCCGCCATCTTTGTTCCGCACTGGCAGCAATGCGCATGCGCACGCCTTTTAAATTGCGTACACGCGCGCCCAACATATCTTTATTGGAGCAGAGCGCAGGCTCAGTCGCCATCATTGTTGGGGGCAACATTTTAAAAAATGGTTCTTCATGTCAGAATGTCATCAAACTGTTTCACTCTGAGTTACAAATTGTTATTTATGGGGAAGAACAATGATACGTATCCAGAGCTGTGACAATAATTCGTATTTATATTGTGCCTTGAACAGAATAAAATATTAAGGCTTTTCAGAGAAACGTTACAAAATAGGTGATCTTGAAGATGATGTGGATATGTGTTTGGGAGCTCATCTGGGGTGCAATATTTCACCATTGTTGTGAACAGTTTGCTTCAGCCTCAGACATTTGGCAGGGACAGACAGGGATGGAGTTTGTCGAGGGGACGGAAGAGAATGGGTTTAAACTTCTCAATATTTAAATGGAGGAAATTTCTGCTCCTCCAGTACTGGATGTCAGACAAGTTCAGACATGTCTTGGAAGGGAACTTGCAGGTCGTGATGTTCACACACATCTGCTGTCCTGGTCCACCCAGGTGGCGGAGGTTCAGGGTTTAGGAGATTCTGTCAAATTGTGATTCTGTTGTAAGTAGAGAAAATACCTCTTCATTGCCCCTGTCACTCCCACTCCCTTCTCTCTCTCCCTTTCCCTCATCATTTCTGTCTCTGCACCACGACTCACTCTTTTTCTCTCCCTCTCTGTCTTTCTTGTCACATGTATTCCCTAGCACAGAGGATTGTGGATACTCCATCATTGAATATATTTAAGGTTAAGATGGTGAGATTTTTGGTCTCTCAGGAAGTCAAGGAGATGGGGAGCTGGCGGGAAAGGGGAATGGAAGACCAAGATCAGCCACAATCGTGTTCAATGGCAGAGCAGGTTCAACAGGCCGAATGGTCTACTTCTGCTCCTATTTCTTGTGTTCTTGCAAAGGTGGGTGAAGGTCATGTGGCAGGTTGCCTTTCCTGAAGGACAATAGTGAGCCAGTTCGGTTTTTATGACAATCCAACAAGTTTTCATGGTCACTTTTTCCCAGTGCCGGCCCCACAAATGACCAGATTCATTGAGGTCAATTTTACAATCTGCCTTTGTGTTTTTGTGGGTTCGCTCTCACTCCCTTTTTTTTGTTTTAAATCAGTTTGACAGAGTGTCACAAGGGGAAGATTTGCAGTCAGGAAACTCAAACCAAGCATTGCATCAGGATCTGAGGATCGCCCAATTTGTTGCAACCTGAACATGGGTGAATTTTGAACATGGAAGGCAAAAGCACGGTTCTCAGTGAGGAGAAACCATGAGAATGTGAGGAGGGATTCAGATCCACATCTCAACTGGAAATTTATCATCCCAGACACTCTGGGGAGAGGCCATTCACTTGCTTCGATTGTGCGAAGAGATTCTCTCGATCATCCAGCCTGCTGCAACACCAGCGGGTTCACACCGGGGTGAAACCATTCAACTGCTCCCTCTGTGGGAAGGGATTTGCTCAGTCGTCCAACCTACTGAGACACCAGTTAGTTCACACTGGGAAGAGACCATTCATTCGCTGAGAGTGTGGAAAGGGATTCACTTGGTCATCTGACTTGATGCCGCACCAGCGAGTTCACACGGACAAGAGACCATTTAAATGTCCAGACTGTGGGAAGTGCTCTAAATGTTCCCGGGACCTGATACTCCATCAACGAGCTCACACCAATGAGCGACCGTTTAGGTGCACTCACTGTGGGACTGGGTTCAAGCAGTCATCTCAACTCCCTGAACACCAACGCACTCACACTGGGAAGAGGCCTTTCACCTGCTCCCTGTGTGGCAGTGGGTTCAGTAGGTCATCAAACCTGCGGACACACCAGCGCAGTCACACTGGGGAGAGACCTTTCACTTGCTCGGAGTGTGGGAAGGGATTCACTCAGTTATCCACTCTGCTGAATCATCAGAGTGTTCACAATGACAAGAGACCATTTAAATGCCCAGACTGCAGGAAGTGCTGCAAAAGTTCCTGGGAACTGCTCCACCATAAACGTATTCACATTGATGAGAAACCTTTTAAATGCCCAGACTGTGAGAAGTGCTTTAAAAGTTCCGGGGAACTGATGCGTCATCAGCGTATTCAGACTGATGAGAAACCGTTCAGGTGCTCTTACTGCGGAACTGGGTTCAAGACATCATCTGTCCTCACTGTACACCAGCGAACTCACACTGGGGAGAGACCGTTCACCTGCTCCCAGTGTGGGAAGACATTCACTCAGTCATCCAGCCTGCTGGCACATCAGCGAGTTCACACTAGGGAGAGGCCGTACACCTGCCCCAAGTGTGGGAAGAGATTCACACAGTCATCCAACCTGATGAGACACCAGCGAATTCACAAGTAATTACAGTGAGTGGACATTCTGATCAGCTGCTCCCCTCCCTTCCACTAGCTCCACCGGGCCAAACTGTCTCTAAAAATCCCCCTTGTCTGAGTGTGAACTCTGATCTATCTCCGGTTGCTCTCCGATCTCCTGTCATGTCCTGTTCAATCTCATCTTGATTACAAGACCTGCCTTCTGCTCCCTTGACCCAATTCTCACTAAACCGCTGACCATCCAACTTCCCCACATTAATTGTTATCGTTAACAGTTCTCTCTCTCTTCTGGCTTTGGCCCTCTCACTTTTAAATACACTATCTTCACCTTTCCTGAGAAAACAACCTTTGACCCCAACTTCCTGCAAAGTACCACCCCATCTCCAAACTCCCTTTCCTCACCAACATGGTGTCCCCCAAGGATCTATCCTTGGCCCCTCCTATTTCCCATCGACATGATGGCACTAGAATCCATAGAATCCCTAAAGTGCAGAAGGAGGCCATTCGGTCACTCAGGATTGCACTATATGCCTGAAAAAGTGCGCTAGCTAGGCCCATAACCTCACCCTATCCCCATAACACCACCTAACCTGTACATCTTTGGACTGTGGCAGCACCCGCAGGAAACCCACACAGATTTGGGGAGAATGCACAAACTCCATACTGACAATCATCCAAGGCCAGATTCAAACCCGGTCCCGGTTTCTTCGGGTGCTAAAGTTTCCTCCCATAAGTCCCGAAAGACGTGCTTGTTAGATGAATTGGATGGGAATAGAGGGATATAGACCCAGGAAGTGTAGAAGATTTTAGTTTAGACAGGTAGCATGGTCGGCACGGGCTTGGAGGGCCGAAGGGCCTGTTCCTGTGCTGTACTTTTCTTTGTTCTTTGTTCTATTCTGAATTCTCCCTCTGTGTACCCGAACAGGCGCCGGAATGTGGCGACGAGGGGCTTTTCATAGTAACTTCATTGCAGTTTTAATATACGCCTACTTGTGACAGTAAAGATTATTTTTTTTTAAATTAAATTAAATTTTCCTACTGGAGCTGATGAATGGTGGCCATAGTTCCCACAATCCCCCGCGGCCCAGAGACCGCTCGATGCAACTGGCTCATTGCGCAGGCGCTGCGCGCGCATGCTCCAGGCCCAGCCAGCCGCGGGACATTCTGGATGGCTCCTCTGTTCCGAGTCGGAGAGGACCGGGAAGTGGTGGTGTAGATGGGCTGCAGTAAACTGGTCAGGATATGGAATCCAGGGGGAGTGATGGAGCCAGCTCTGGACGGGGAGAGTTTCTCAACCCCTCAGTGAACGCCGCAAACCCTAAATAAGACGCTGCCGGAGCGAGTTTGTTGGTCCGATTCCTGACCCTGGGATCAGGGCCAGGTGAACAGCCGCCATGATGGTTCAGAGAAAGGAAGAGCGCATGCGATGGCGTCTGGGTAACGTAAGAGAGAATGGGCAGAACTTTCAGGGTCTCTTTTCCAACTGGGTCCTAGTGCCCGGAAAGACAACACCTCAGAATAGTTTAAAGTTGTTAATTGGAACTGCCTCACAGCGACTGAGACCCGGATTCGAATCCGAACTTGGGTGGCTGTCGTTGTGAAGTTTGCACATTCTCCCCGTGTCTGCCTGGGTTTCTTCCGGTGCTCTGCTGTCCTCCCACAACCCAAAGATCTGCAGGTTAGGTGGGGTTATGGGGATAGGGTAGGGGAGTGGGCTTAGGCTGGATGTTCTTTGAGAAGATCATCTTTGCTGCACAGAGGGGTCTGGGCTAGTCGGAGCGGCTGGTCTGCTCCTGATCTGTTTAAAACACCAATTTGTAGATCCCTATGGGGGGAGAATGTAGGGCTTCCTCTGGCTGCTCGCCTCTCTTCCGTGGTCTTGTCCATGTTCAGGTGGCCCTGGAACGGAAACATGAGGTGTCCTCCAGTACACTTGACACCTTCCACACCTGTTGGTACCTCAGGGTGCAGAGTGCTTCTGAGACACTGAAAACAACATTCTGGTTTAGTTAAAAAGTTTTCCTTGTTTTTGTTGTGATTTTGCCTTCTTTTACTTTGATTGGGCAACATATTTGGGGAATAAGAGAGAGAAGAATATTCCATAGAAATTCCATAGTCAACTCCTTTTACAGGGGATTGGAAGGAGAGGATGTCACACATTCACGATGAGTTGAACATCACCAGCCTTTGATGTAGGAAAGGATCTGAAACATCAGTGTGACTGGAAAAGCACCGAGACCCACACCGACACACACCCGAGTGAGAGAGTTCCAGTGAACTGACTGTGGAAAGGGCTTCAACTATTACACAACCTGAAAAAAAATCATATCATTCACAGCGGGGAGACATTGTACAATTATTCTTTGTGTCAACGAGGCTTTAACTGATTATCCAATCCAGTGACGCCATGGTGAAACCGTGGAAATGTGGGGACTGTGGGAAGGGTTTCAGCTCCCCATCTGCACTAGAAACTCATAAACGCAGTCACACTGGAGAGAGGTTGTTCACTTGCTCCACCTGTGGAAAAGAATTCACTCAGTCATCCAGCCTAATGACACACCACCGAGTTCACACTGGAAAGAAACCCTACAATTGCTCTCAGTGTGGGAAGAGCTTCTAGTGTTCATCCCACCTCACTGAACATCTACGGGTTCACACTGGAGAGAGACCATTCCACTGCTCTGAGTGCGGGCAGAGATTCACTTGTTCTTCCCACCTCATTCTACACAAGCGTGTTCACACTGGTGAGAGGCCGTACGCCTGCTCTGTGTGTGGGAAGGGATTTATTAGATCATCACATCTTCTTAGACACCAGCGTGTTCACACTGAAGAGAAGGTATTCACCTGCACGGAGTGTGAGAAGAGTTTCACTAATTTACCTAATTTTCTGAATCACCAGCGAATTCACAATGAAGAGAAACCCTTTACCTGTGCTGAGTGTGGGAAGGGATTCGCTGCAAAATCGCAGCTTAGGACACATACACTTGTTCACACTGATGAGAGACCATTTCATTGTTCTGACTGTGAGAAGAGCTTTAAAAGCAGAAGGGAGTTGATGAACCACCAGCGAATCCATTCGGGGGAGAAGCCGTTCACCTGCCCCGTGTGCGATAGAGGATTCACTCAGCCATCCGCTCGTCTGAGTCACCAGAGAGTTCACATGTGATTACAGGGATTGGATTCCTACACTCAGGAATGAACCATGTTCATTCTGACAGTACAGATTTATTTCCCTTGATGTTAAACTCCAGCCCAGTTAATGGGATTAACAGAATGGAAATGAATTGCATTAAACACAGTGTTGGAGTCCTTAATTTCTGTAAGATAAGAGGAGACTGATTGATGTCCTGTTACCGACTGTTCCATTGTTGGGTCTTTTCTCCTTTGTTAATGGAACACTTGGATTTATATAGCGCCTCTCACAACTTCAGGATGTCCCAAAGTGCTTTCCAGACAATGAGGTTCTTTTGAAGTGTAGTCACTGTTGTAATGTAGGAAATGCAGCAGCCAGATTGTGTACAACAGGCTCCTACAATCACAAATAAGATGCTGGAAATACTCAGCAGGTCAGGCAGCATCTGTGAAGCAAGAAAGTGAGTTCAAAACAGAACTATGATTATGACCAGATTATCTGTTCAGTGCTCATCACCGAGGGCTTTATATTGAGCAGTTCACCCAAGAGAACTTCCTTCGAAATATCACCAAGGGAACTTTTACGTCTAGCTGCAAGAGCAGATGGGGTTATATTGGAAGGTTTTCTCAGAAAGACAGTGCTGTATTCCCTCAGTACAGTGCTGTATTCCCTCAGTACAGTGCTGTATTCCCTCAGTACAGTGCTGTATTCCCTCAGTACAGTGCTGTATTCCCTCAGTACAGTGCTGTATTCCCTCAGTACAGTGCTGTATTCCCTCAGTACAGTGCTGTATTCCCTCAGTACAGTGCTGTATTCCCTCAGTACAGTGCTGTATTCCCTCAGTACTGTGCTGTATTCCCTCAGTACAGTGCTGTATTCCCTCTGTACAGTGCTGTATTCCCTCTGTACAGTGCTGTATTCCCTCAGTACTGTGCTGTATTCCCTCAGTACAGTGCTGTATTCCCTCTGTACAGTGCTGTATTCCCTCTGTACAGTGCTGTATTCCCTCTGTACAGTGCTGTATTCCCTCTGTACAGTGCTGTATTCCCTCAGTACAGTGCTGTATTCCCTCAGTACAGTGCTGTATTCCCTCAGTACAGTGCTGTATTCCCTCTGTACAGTGCTGTATTCCCTCAGTACAGTGCTGTATTCCCTCAGTACAGTGCTGTATTCCCTCAGTACAGCATCGGAATACCAGCCGGATTTTATGGTCAGGTTTCTGGAGCTGAAGTTGAACCCACATCATCCTGACTCAGATGGGAACGTTACCACTGAACAATAACACCTCATCGTTAACTCGAGATTATTTCCGCTCTCTCATCCTTGGTTGCTCTCCTGAACACATTAATCCATTGGGCTGTCAGACAAATCCAAGTGGATTCAACAGGTTTCCAGGGTTCGTGCTGATGCTACAGCAAGAGATCGAGAAGGCTTTTATTTCAAGAACTGGCATCAAGTATCACAACATGGTGACAATTTGAACTCAAGGCTTTGCCTTTCAAAGACTTTGGCCTTAACCATTCAGGCCATTTGTTACTTTCTGAGAGAAAGAGCTTGAGATGGAACTTGCCTCCAAACCAATTGCCAAGACTCCTGATTCTGATGTAAAAATACCATTTAAAACCAGCAAGTCGGCATAATTGTTGCCAAAATTGCTAAAGTAAAATTATAGCTTTTCTATTTCAAACTTCGAAAGGGAGATTTACCTGAAGCTGAGAGGGATTATTAAATATTCAGAACAAACCCTGATGACAAACAGTCTGGGTGGTTCCCGGGAATCGGAAAATAAAGTTTCCTATAGGGAAATAAATTGAAGATTAAGAAAACCCGCCAGCCCCACAATACCGCAAATTGAATTTGAATTCATTTTGAAAATAAAAAACATCTAAACTGTTGATACCTGGAATCAAATTACAATGTCTGATTCCTGTTTTAAAGGTAGTAGGAATACTGGACAGTAACATTTCTCTAAGCCTCATGAATGAGATATCTAATGGGATGTGTAAAATTATATAAGAGCAAGTGATTGAGCGCAGAAATAAAGTTAAGGAAAAATAACCCCACTAAATGGGAATTGGAATACCTCACTGTGGGTGTAGTTCAGTGGAATATATCAATGTGGTACTGATGTATATTTTAATAAAAGGAAAGTGTAGATGAGACTAATACATTGATGGCTCTCTTGGAGATGTTTGTATCGTTGTGGATGAACTTTCAAAGAGAATTGCATTTGATAAAATGGCCACTGCCTAAGACATTGAAGCATTCAGGGGGAGATGAGCAAAAATATTTACAGACACATATAAGTGGGACTAGGCAGTAAATGATTCATTTTCAGGTGAGCTACATTTTATATTTACTGAAGTAAGCTAATAAGATCAAGGAAGCCATTTTGAAACTAACATTTAAATGAAAAGGGCATTTTGTATTCAGCAATTGATCGGTTATATTAATCAATGATGTGTATTAATTATTCACTAGTCAGAAACAAATTATTAATTAAGTAGTGTGCCACAGTTGATTTTAATTGACGATTTAATAATCTGTTAGTGGTTGTGTTAAAAGACTTGGTTGTACCTAAAACTGTGTAAGCCTGTTTTAAATTCTATATTACAGCTTCTGTGAGAAGGAATGTATGATCTGATATGATGGTTAGCAACAAGTCTTCATACACTTGGTAACCTTATTTGTAACTGGAAAGTCACACAATGATGGGAGGGATACATTAAACATTCCCATTGTATCCCGATCTGCGACATTTACCCAAATGGTTGAAACCCAATCAAACCGATTCAGGTATGAAATTGACCAACCATTGAGTTCTAATCAGTTTATTCAAACTGAGGGAGGATCTACTTAGGTACTTCAAACCCGAGGAGAAGGTCTGTTGCCAGCCAAGTACTGGAATCCCCAAAGCAAGATTCCCATCAGAATTGTTGTCAAAGAAGGGGTACCAGAGGGATTATGTTTTTACAGCCTGATCAACCAAGAGAAATGGTAAAAGTCTGTTTTGTGTCAATAAGTTTCCCCTTTTCCTTCTGTATCGATCAGTTTACCCTTTTCCTTCTGTATCGATCAGTTTACCCTTTTCCTTCTGTATCGATCAGTTTCCCCTTTTCCTTCTGTATCGATCAGTTTACCCTTTTCCTTCTGTATCGATCAGTTTACCCTTTTCCTTCTGTATCGATCAGTTTACCCTTTTCTTTCTGTATCGATCAGTTTACCCTTTTCCTTCTGTATCGATCAGTTTACCCTTTTCCTTCTGTATCGCTATGTATCTTTTTAAAAATACATTAGTTTCAATTTACCATCTGAACTTCCTGATTTCCTAACGTTAAGTCTTGTTCAAACTAAAACAATTGAGTGAACGATTTACAAACACTGGTGGATTGGTTGATTGCAATTAGACTTAAACAATTCTATGTTTTAATATGAGATCACCTGAAAGTCTCTGAATTGTCTGCATTGGATGGAACCCTTGTAGCCTCATGTGAGGATATCGGTGTGAGTGTGCAGCTGTGATTTGTCAAATTTAAAATAACTTATTCAGAAATGCTTTGTGTAATTTACTGAAGAATAAATCCCAGACGTGCTCAAACTGTGTCCTAGGCCAAACTAGTTTCAGCTGATGCTTCATCAATGACCGGAGTCCCATGATAAGGTCAAAAGGCGGGATGCTCGCTGATGACTGCACAATGTTCACCATTTGCGACTCCTCAGTTACTGAAGCGTCCATGGCCAAATGCAGCGAGATAATGTCTAGGTTTATACAGACAAGTGGTAAGTTTCATTTGTGCCACACAAGTGCCAGACTATGACCACCTCCAACAAGAGAGGATCTAACTATTGCCCCTTGACATTAAATAGCATTACCATCATTGAATCCCTCGCTGTCAACATCCTAGGGTTACCATTGACCAGAAACCAAACTGGACTAGCCATAAATATTGTGGCTGCAAGAGCAGATCAAAGGCTAGGATCCTACGGCGAGTAACTCACTTCCTGACTCCCTAAAGCCTGTGCACCATCTACAAGACACAAATCAGGAATATAATGGAATACTCCCCACTTGTCTGGATGGGTGCAGAACCAACAACACTCAAGACAAGGACAAAGTAACCCACTTGATTGGCACCCTATCCACAAACATTCACTCCCTTCACCACGTATGAAAAATGGCAGCTGTGTGTACCATCTACAAGATGCACTGCAGTAACTCACCAAGGCTCCTTAGGCAGCAACTTCCAAACTCAGCATCTCTACCATCTAGAAGCAGAATGGCAGCAGGTACCTGGGAACCACCACCTGGAAGTACCCCTCCAAATCACTAACCATTCCTATTTGGAAATATATATATTTAAAAATATATATTACTGGCAACATCGAGGGCCAGGGCCTGTACTGCGCTGTAATGTTCCATGTTCTATGTCACTGGGTCAAAATCCTTGAACTCCCTCCATAACCGCACAGTGGGTGTACCCACACCTAAGGGACTGCAGCAGATGAAGACGGCAGCTCACCACTACCTTCTCAAGGTCTTCTAGAGATGAGCAATAAATGGTGGCCGAGCCAATGACACCCACATTCCGTAAAAAAAATTTAAACTGTGACCGTAAAAGGAGAAAACATTTTTAAATCATCAAGGCATTGACTCATACTCCAATCAGGACAGAACGAAAAACACTGGTTATGGTCAACAGGAGTAAAATTAAAGTAAAAGGGAATTGAGTTTGGACAATTGGAGGCTTGGAAGAAATAATACTGAATTAGAACGATCCACAGGATGGATGCAGGCAAAGGGAGAGCTGGAGAATCTTCAAATCCAAGCCCGATCTGTCACTTTAATGATTTGTACTTAGTCTTATTTGTTAGTAAATTAAAGTCGCCATAGCCCCAGATGACCAGAGGCTGATTTCCTCTTTGAGGGGGAGAGCTGACTGGTGGTGATTTAACCTGAGGATCACCACACCTCAGGCGAGGAGTAAGATTGAGAAGGCGGGGCCTTCATGAATAACCTCAGCTGGTTCAGGAATTGAACCCGTGCTGTTGACTTTATTCTGCATCACAAACCAGCTCTCTAGCCAACTGACCTCAACCAGCCCCCAGTTATATCCTAGTATTTTAGAATTAGCAGCTCTGCTAAGGATAAGGAATATCATTGAGTGACGTGTGGCGTGCTTATTCAAGTAAATATAATTAGCTAATTTTACCAGTCTCAGTGTGTCTTCTCAGGTATGTAATCAAGAAATCAGGAAAACAAGCTCATATCTTATAAAAAGCTGGATTGGCCAAAATTAATTGTGAGAACTGAGAGGGAGGAACTGAGGGAGATCAATATTAGTAGAGAAATGGTGTTGGGGAAATTGAGGGATTGAAGGCATAAATCCCCAGGGCCTGATATTCTGCATCCCAAAGTACTTAAACGAGTGGCTCTAGAAATAGTGGATGCATTGGTGGTCATCTTCCAGGATTCTATAGACTCTGGAACAGTTCCTGCAGATTGGAGGGTGGATTATGTAATCCCACTATTTAAAAAAGGGAGGTAGAGAGGAAACAGGGAATTATAGACCAATAAGCCTGATGCAATAAACCTTGAATCCATTATCAAGGTTTTGTAGCTGAGCTCTTGGGAAAAAAGTGGCAGGATCGGACAGAGTCCGAGGGCAGCACGGTAGCATTGTGGTTAGCACAATTGCTTCACAGCTCCAGGGTCCCAGGTTCGATTCTCGGCTTGGGTCACTGTGCGGAGTCTGCACGTTCTCCCCGTGTGTGCGTGGGTTTCCTCCGGGTGCTCCGGTTTCCTCCCACAGTCCAAAGATGTGCAGGTTAGGTGGATTGGCCATGATAAATTGCCCATAGTGTCCAAAATTGCCCTTAGTGTTGGGTGGGGTTACTGGGTGATGGGGATAGGGTGGAGATGTGGGCTTGGGTAGGGTGCTCTTTCCAAGAGCCGGTTCAGACTCGATGGGCCGAATCGCCTCCTTCTGGACTGTAAATTCTATGAGTCAGCATGGATTTATGAAGGGAAAATTTAATTTTGAGGATGTAACTAGTAGAATTGATTTTTTTTTTTTAAATTTAGAGTACCCCATTCAATTTAGTGTGGCCAATCCACCTACCCTGTACATCTTTAGGTTGTGGGGGAGAAACCCATGCAAACACGGGGAGAATGTGCAAACTCTCCACGGACAGTGACCCAGAGCTGGGATCGAACCTGGGACCTCGGCGCCGTGAGACAGCAGTGCTAACCACTGATACATTTACATTGTATCCAACCTTGTGCAAAACCTATCATGGGAGCGTTTGATGGGCCAATGTAGAGGACCACTCCTCCAACCTCTCCCCGTAACCCCACCTAACCATTGGACATTCGGGGGAAATCTTTTAGAATGGGCAATCCACCTAACCTGTGCAACTTTGGACTGTGGGAGGAAACCGGAGCACCCGGAAGGAACCCACACAGCTACGGGAAGAAATTGCAAACTCTACACAGTCACCCAAGGCTGGAATCGAATCCCCTCCCTCTGATCTCCAGTCAGCCTCTGTTCGAATGAAAAGAGCCCCAGTTTCTCTAATCTCTCCTGCTAACTAAAGCCTCTCTTCCCTGGGATCATCTCAGTGAATCTCTTCTACACCCTCTCCATGGCCTTGACATCCTTCCTGGTGTAAGATCCCCCAAACCTGAAATTATATTCTAACTGCAGCCTCACCAATGATTTGTACAGATTTAAATGACCTCTGTCCTTTTGTACTTCACACCCAGAATTATAAAACCTTGGATCCCATGTGTTTTTTAAACACTTTATCAACTTGTCTGCCCACATTTAAACATTTGTGTATCTGAACTCCTTTTAGGGTTTGGGAGATATTAACATGGCTGAAATACATTGACATCCAATGTCTGATATAATGTGTGTTATGGGAGAGAGAAGTTTAGTCTCAGTTAGAAACTCAAGCAGGCGCTTCACTGCAGACAGGTCACCTTGGAAACGCTGATAAGACATTCCTTCACTGCAGACAGGTCACCGTGGAAACGCTGATAAGACATTCCATTCCACAGAATCGACTCATTGGAAACTCTAATCGGATTGGGGAGAGGACAGAGTTTGTCTGTTATTAACCTCAACATAAACTTAAACCAGAGTGAATAATGGAACAGATTAAATTCTAATGTGTGATGCTTATATCTACAGTAATGGAATTATCAGAAATAACAGAATTAACAGGTAGGGTAGTTTAGGGAAAATGAGGAAATTACTGAAGAAACGTAACTGCTGGGAACCAGGAATGTGTCCTTGTAAATCAGATTAGAGAAATTCCTGCTGTCTTTTCCTCACTTGCTGCATGAACTGTGTTCTGGACTGGCCACCAAACCTCAGGAAAGATACATTGCACTTGGTAACTGTCCAGTACATATTGACCATGATGAAGTGAGGCTGGTGAACTGAGTGAGTCCCTTCCCACACACAGAGAACATTAACGGTCACTCCTCAGTGTGAACAGGTCGATGAATCTCCAGGTCTGATTAAATCTGTTCCACAGTCCCCAGATTTCCAAGGTTTCTTCCAGCGTGACTACATATCGTTGGAAAGGTCAGACCATCGGCTAAAACGTCATCCACATTCCGAGCACAGGAACTGTTTCTCCCACATTGAACAGGGTCTTTGAACAAAGAACAATACAACACAGGAACAGGCCCTTCGGCCCTCCAAGCCTGTACCGGTCATAATACCAACCTTTTCCAAACCCTCAGTACATCCTTGTGCCGTATCCCTCTATACCCATCCTATCCATGTCTTTGTCAAGATGCCTTTTGAACACCGTTAATGTATCTGCTTCCACAACCTCCCCTGGCAATGCGTTCCAGGCACTCACCACCCTCTGCGTAAAAAAAACTGCTCGCACATCTCCTCTAAACTTTGCACCACGGATCTTAAACCTATGTCCCCTGGTGACTGACCCCTCCACACGAGGAAAGAGTGCCTGCCCATCCACTCTATCTATGCCCCTCATAATCTTGTCGACCTCTATCAGGTTAACCCTCAACCTCTGTCTTTCCAATGAAAACAATCCGAGTCTATTCAGCCTCTCCACATCGCTAACACCCTCCAGACTCGGCAACATCCTGGTAAACCTCCTCTGCACCCTCTCCAAAGCCTCCACATCCTTCTGGAACTGTGGCGACCAGAATTGTGGACAATTTTCCAAGTGTGGCCTTAACAAGGTTTTATACAGCGGTAGCACGACTTGCCAGTTTTTATACTTGATGCCCCGTCAAATGAAGGCAAGCATTCCATATGTTTTCTTGAGTACCTTGTCCATTTGTGCTGCCAACTTCAAAGGTCTGTGCACATGCACACACACATCTCTCTGGCTTTCTATATTCCTAGGAGTTTTGCCATTTACGGTATATTTCCCCTCATAATATAACAATATTCTCCAGTAATGCTACTCCCCCACCCCTTTTACATCCCTCTCTATCACTCCTGAAACATCTATATCCTCCAACGTTCAGCTGCAAATACTGCTCTTCCTTTAAACATGTTTCTGTGATAGCCACAGCATCGTAATTCCAAGTGCTAATAAGTGCTCTAAGTTCATCTGCCTCCCCACTATATTTCTGGCATTGAAACAAATACACTTCAAACCACTATGTTTGAGCAGACAGGGTGATGTTGTTCTCTTATTTTTGTTTTCCAATTCCCCTTCAATTATCACACCTTCTACGCTAGCGCTCTGGTTCCCATCCCCCTGCCGTACTAGTTTAAATCCTCCCGAGTGACTCTAGCAAACCTCCCAGCCAGGATATTGGTGTCCCTCCAGTTTAGATGCAATACATCCTTCCTGTACAGATCACACCTGCCTTGGAAAAGATCCCAGTGGCTGTTCACCCTCCCCCTTCAGGATGTCCTGTGTTCATTCAGAGACATCCTGGACCCTGGCAGCAGGGAGGCAACATGCCATCCTGGAGTCTCTTTCCCGTCCAAATAAGCACCTATCTGTGCCCCTTCCTGTAGAGTCCCCTATAACTATTGTTCTCCCGCACTTTGCCCTCCCCTGCTGAGCAACAGAGCCAGTTGTGGTGCCACTATTCAGGCTGCTGTTGTTGTTTTCCCCACTGGACTATTCCCCACCCCACCCCCCCCCCCCCCCAACAGTATCCAAAACGGTATACCTGTTAGAGAGGGGGACAGCCATAGGGGATTCCTGCACTGCCTGCCTGCCCTTTCTAGCGGTCACTCACCTGTCTGATCCAGTGAACAGACCGTGCAAATAACTTTAACCAGTTACACAGCCTGAAAAAAACATCACACCATTCACAGCAGGGAGACACCGTGCACGTGTCCTGTGTGGACGAGGCTTCAACTGATCATCCAACCTGGAGAGACACAAGGACATCGGCATCATGGAGAAAGTGTGGAAATGAGGACTGGTAAACGGTTCAAATGTTCAGCTCAGCTGGAAAATCATCGACGCAGTCACAATGGGGAGAAGCCAATCATCTGTTCTGTGAGTGGGAAGGGATTCAGAAGGTCAGCCAGCCTCATGTCACACCAACAAATTCACACTGAGGAAAGGCCATTCAGCTGCACTCACTGTGAAAAAGAGGTTCAGGCGGTTATCTAACTTCAATGTATACCAACATGTTCATACTGGGGAAAGACTGTTCACTTGCTCCGTGGGTGGGAAGAGATTCATTCATTCATCCAGCCTTCTGATACACAAGCAAATACACACCGAGGAGAATCCACTTATTTGTACTCAGTGTGGGAAGAATTTCAGGCAGTCATCCACTCTCATTGCACACCAACATATTTACACTGGGGAAACTTCATCTGCTCTGTATGTGGGAAGAGATACTCTCAAGGCAGCAGCCTGCTGTTTGTTACACACACGTACACACACAGGGGAGAAGCCATTCATCTGCTCTGTGTGTGGAAAAGGATTCACTCAGTCATTTAACCTCTTGACACATCAACAGCTACATGAGTGACTGAAAAGACTGGATTTTGCTGTTATTGCTGCTGTCAATCACATACAAGATTGATAGTCTTACAATATTTGGTTTATTTCTGCTGATGTCAACAACCCCTATAACTGGCTGCAGTTTAATATTCTGGATTTGTCACTGAACGTGGGGCTGCAGGGACTCTTTTTAAAATCATCTTTCCTCTTTATCCGAGGTCTCTCTCAGGAACACACTTACTATAGCGTTATGAACTTTTACTTTAATCCTAAATAGTTTTTGGTTTCTGAAACATTCCACTTGATCTCCCAATTGGAAAATGCTGATTAATCATTGCTGACAATTCTTTCTGACTCACACATTCTTCACTGTGACACCACCATTATGAAATTAAATTATCAACATGAAATAAAACCGTAAAATATTTCACAGGTTCATCAATAGAAACTTAATCAATCAACATTATTATTGATGAAGTTTGGAAGTTGCTGAGTTGAATCATTTCTGACACAGCAGCAGCAACATTTGGTAAAGGTGGAACCCACAACAAAGACGGTTTTGAGACCCACTCAGCAGAGATGACATCTGTCATTGAAGCAAAAGGCAAAGCCGACCTGATGCCCAACATAAACCCAAGAGCTAGAACAGTGCATCACTTGGGACTTGAACATTGCAAAGACTATTGCGTAAAAGATGGAGATGCTGTGCAAATAAACACTGGAGCAGCCTCTGTCAAGGAATCTGAAACCAAAAATAGTTTCATATTTCTTTTGGTTTCAGATTCCAGCATCTGAAGTAATTTGCTTTTATCAAGGAATCTGAAATGCCTTTGATTATGGATTTTTAAAAAAAAATTTAGAGTACCCAAGTCATTTTATCCAATTAAGGGGCAATTTACCACAGCCAATCCACCTACCCTGCACGTTTTTGGGTTGTGGGAGCGAAACCCACGCAAACACGGGGAGAATCTGCAAACTCCACAGATTGACCCGGAGCCAGGTTTGAACCAGGGACCGGCACCGTGAGGCAGCAGTGCAAACCACTGCGCCACTGTGCTGCCCTGATTATGGATTCGGGTGAAGTTCTCACCAACAGATGTAAACATGTCCCGCTGGGTTGAACAAGACTGTGAGCTGTACCCCTGCGAGACGGACACCTCCCGGTCTCTTTGACTCTCCTGCAGCTTCCTGTCATGGTTGAGTTGGACAAGCAATCCTCATCACATGAACTGGAAAAGGCCATTGATTGTTGAGAAAGCAGAAAGGCACCCAGCAAGGATGGCATTCCAACTAAACTGTTCAAACACAAAGTCTCATCTTCATGGCCTGCTCCCCCTCTGTTGTTGACTGTTCCTCATTTCGAGGATGACATCTACTCAGAGTCACGTGTTTTCTCTTGTGGTCTTTTTGCGATGGGAGAAGGTGTTTCTTGACCTGCAGATCTTTGGCAGAGATCCCTCTCTGCTACTCTCTGCCTCTTCATTGAGGCGTTGGAATTCAAAAGTAATAATAATAATAATCTTTATTATTGTCACGTAGGCTTGCATTATCAGTGTAATGAAGTTACTGTGAAAATCCCCCAGTCGCCACACTCTGGCGCCTGTTCGGGTGACTAATTCACCTAACAAGCACGTCTTTCGAGGAGAATATGCAGACTCCGCACAGACAGTGACCCAAGTGGGAATCGAACATGGGACCCTGGGACTCTGAAGCAATGGTGCTAACCACTGTGCTACCATGCTGCCCTAATGATGCAGTTTGGTGGGCATGTTGTCACGATAGTGACTGATTGGCAGGTATTAGACAGGAGCTGAGGAGCATAAAGTGGGAACAATTGTTCGTGGGGAAATGCACAACAGTAATGTGGTGGTTATTTAAGGAGCACTTGCTGCGAGTGCTGAATAGTTTTGTCCCACTGAGACGAGGAAGGAATGGTAAGGTGAATGAATCTTGGATGACAAGAGAAATGGAGCTGCTAGTCAAGAGGAAGACGAAGCTTACGCAAGGCTGAGGAAGCAAGGATCTTGCACGGCTCTAGAGGGTTACAAGGTAGCCAGGAATCAACTCATAAATGGACTGAGGAGAGCTAGAAGGGGGCATGAAAAAGCCGTGGCAGGAAGGATTCGGGAAAACCTCAAGGCGTTCTACACTTATGTGAGAAATAAGAGGATGATCAGAGTGAGAATAGGGCCGATCAGGGATAGTGGAGGGAACTTGTGCCTAGAGTCTGAGGAGATGGGGAGGCCCCAAATGAATATTTTGCTTCAGTATTCTTGCTCATAAGAGCAGTGTGAACTAGGTTAATAGACTCAAACAGGTTGACATTAAGAAGGAGGATGTGCTGGAAATTTTGAAAAGCATCAAGATAGATAAGTCCCATGTGCCTGACAGGATTTACCCAAGGTTACTACGGGAAGCGAGGGAGGAGATTGCTGCACTGTTGGCGATGATCTTTGCGTCCTCGCTCTACACTGGAGTAGTACCAGATGATTGGAGGGAGGCAAATGTTGTTCCCCTGTTCAAGAAAGGGAATAAGGAAATCCCTGGGAATTACAGACCCATCAGTCTTACGTCTGTGGTGAGCAAAGTACTGCAACGGATTCTGAGAGATAGGATTTATGATTATTTAGAAAACCATAGTTTTGACTTCCGGGTGCGGCGATGACCAGCTGAGTCGCACGTTTCGGCAGCTCCCTGTGAAACGGACTTTTGGGCTCTTGATAGGAGCCCCAACGGCAATTTTGACGGCTAAAAACACTGTGCGGTAAACCAGAAGGGAATCCCCCCTGGATACGGATGGAAAAAGGAGAGAGTGGCCAGATTGCAGTGGATCCTTTAGAACAGCGGCAAGGAAGGCAAGCAAAAACCAAGATGGCGTTGGAAGGTGGCAGTTTAACATGGGGCCCTGAACAACAAGAGTTCTTGAAATGCTGTGTGGAAGAGATCAAAAAGGAAATGAAGAAAGAGCTGTTGGCCCCGATACTACAGGCGATCGAAGGGCTTAAGGAGGAACAAAAGACCCAGGAGCGGGAGCTTCGGGTCGTGAAGGCAAAGGCAGCCGAGAATGAGGACGATATACAGGGCCTGGTGGTGAAGACGGAGACGCAGGAGGCACATCAGAAACGATGTGTGGAAAGGTTGGAGGCACTGGAAAACAACGCAAGGAGGAACAACCTGAGGATTCTTGGTCTTCCTCAAGTTGTGGAGGGAGCGGACGTCGGGGCATATGTGAGCACGATGCTGCACTTGTTAATGGGAGCGGAGGCCCCGGCGGGTCCGTTGGAGGTGGAGGGAGCATACCGAGTGATGGTGCGAGGACCGAGAGCAGGAGAAATTCCCAGAGCCATAGTGGTGAGATTCCTCCATTTTAAGGATAGAGAAATGGTCCTTAGATGGGCGAAGAAAACTCGGAGCAGTAAATGGGAGAACGCGGTGATCCGCGTTTATCAAGACTGGAGTGCGGAGGTGGCGAGAAGGAGGGCGAGCTTTAATCGGGCCAAGGCGGTGCTTCATAAAAAGAAGATAAAATTTGGAATGCTGCAACCGGCAAGACTGTGGGTCACATATCGAGGGAGGCACCACGACTTTGAGACGGCGGATGAAGCGTGGACTTTTATTGTGGAAGAAAAACTGGAATGAGCGGGTTATTAAAAAGAACGTTCGAACAAAGTGGTGGGGCGAATGTGGGGGGCAAAGAGGGGTTTTATGTACTAATCCTGCGATGTGGTAACTTTTCTCTCTCCCACAGGTGGTGATGGGGGGAGAAGGGGAGGTGGAGGAGATGGCGCGTTGGCCATTGGGGGCGGGGCCAAGGGAGAAGCGCGGGCTTGGTTCCCGCGCTATGATAATCATGGCGGGAATAGAGAAGCAGGAAGGAGGGGGCGTTGCACGGTACGAGCCGAGGTCACGGGGGGAAGCCGAGGTCGGCCAGAGTTTGCTGACTTCTGGGAGCAACATGGGGGGAGTAATTACGCTAGCGGGGGATCTAGCGGGGGGGGGGGTGGGAGGGGGGAATTACTGGGTTGCTGCTGCTGGGGAGAGGGGGGAGCTGGTATGGGAGAGGATGGGCGGGGGGGGGCACCGCCTGGGGGAGATACAGCTGCGTGGGAACCGGGTGAGGAGCTGGAAAAAGGTGATGGCTAATCGACAAGGGGGGGGGGGTAGGAAGCCCCCCAACTCGGCTGATCACGTGGAACGTGAGAGGGCTGAACGGGCCGATAAAGAGGGCACGGGTACTCGCACACCTTAAGAAACTTAAGGCAGATGTGGTTATGTTACAGGAAACGCACCTGAAACTGATAGACCAGGTTAGGCTACGCAAAGGATGGGTGGGGCAGGTGTTCCATTCGGGGCTAGATGCGAAAAACAGGGGGGTGGCTATATTAGTGGGGAAGCGGGTAATGTTCGAGGCAAAGACTATAGTGGCAGATAACGGGGGCAGATACGTGATGGTGAGTGGCAAACTACAGGGGGAGACGGTGGTTTTGGTAAACGTATATGCCCCGAACTGGGATGATGCCAATTTTATGAGGCGGATGCTAGGACGCATTCCGGACCTAGAGATGGGAAAGCTGATAATGGGGGGAGATTTTAATACGGTGTTGGAACCAGGGCTGGATAGGTCGAAGTCCAGGACTGGAAGGAGGCCGGCAGCAGCCAAGGTACTTAAAGATTTTATGGAGCAGATGGGAGGTGTAGACCCGTGGAGATTTAGCAGACCTAGGAGTAAGGAGTTCTCGTTTTTCTCCTATGTCCATAAAGTCTACTCGCGAATAGACTTTTTTGTGCTGGGTAGGGCATTGATCCCGAAGGTGAGGGGAACGGAGTATACGGCTATAGCCATTTCGGATCACGCTCCACACTGGGTGGACTTGGAGATAGGGGAGGAAACAGGAGGGCGCCCGCCCTGGAGAATGGACATGGGACTAATGGCAGATGAGGGGGTGTGTCTAAGGGTGAGGGGGTGCATTGAAAAGTACTTGGAACTCAATGATAATGGGGAGGTCCAGGTGGGAGTGGTCTGGGAGGCGTTGAAGGCGGTGGTTAGAGGGGAGCTGATATCAATAAGGGCACATAAAGGGAAGCAGGAGAGTAAGGAACGGGAGCGGTTGCTGCAAGAACCTTTGAGGGTGGACAGACAATATGTGGAAGCACCGGAGGAGGGACTGTACAGGGAAAGGCAAAGGCTACATGTAGAATTTGACTTGCTGACTACAGGCACTGCAGAGGCACAATGGAGGAAGGCACAGGGTGTACAGTACGAATATGGGGAGAAGGCGAGCAGGTTGCTGGCACACCAATTGAGGAAAAGGGGAGCAGCGAGGGAAATAGGGGGAGTGAGGGATGAGGAAGGAGAGATGGAGCGGGGAGCGGAGAGAGTGAATGGAGTGTTCAAGACATTTTATAAAAAATTATATGAAGCTCAACCCCCGGATGGGAGGGAGAGAATGATGGGCTTCTTGGATCGGCTGGAATTTCCCAAGGTGGAAGAGCAGGAAAGGGTGGGACTGGGAGCACAGATCGAGGTAGAAGAAGTGGTGAAAGGAATTAGGAGCATGCAGGCGGGAAAGGCCCCGGGACCGGATGGATTCCCAGTCGAATTCTATAGAAAATATGTGGACTTGCTCGCCCCGGTACTGACGAGGACCTTTAATGAGGCAAAGGAAAGGGGACAACTGCCCCCGACTATGTCTGAAGCAACGATATCGCTTCTCTTAAAGAAGGAAAAGGACCCGCTACAATGCGGGTCCTATAGACCTATTTCCCTCCTAAATGTAGATGCCAAGATCCTGGCCAAGGTAATGGCAATGAGAATAGAGGAATGTGTCCCGGGGGTGGTCCACGAGGACCAAACTGGGTTTGTGAAGGGGAGACAGCTGAACACGAATATACGGAGGTTGTTAGGGGTAATGATGATGGCCCCACCAGAGGGAGAAACGGAGATAGTAGTGGCGATGGATGCCGAGAAAGCATTTGATAGAGTGGAGTGGGCTTATTTGTGGGAGGTGTTGAGGAGATTTGGTTTTGGAGAGGGGTATGTTAGATGGGTGCAACTGTTGTATAGGGCCCCAGTGGCGAGCGTGGTCACGAATGGACGGGGATCTGCATATTTTCGGCTCCATAGAGGGACAAGGCAGGGATGCCCTCTGTCCCCATTATTGTTTGCACTGGCGATTGAGCCCCTGGCGATAGCGTTGAGGGGTTCCAAGAAGTGGAGGGGAGTACTTAGGGGAGGAGAAGAGCACCGGGTATCTTTGTATGCGGACGATTTGCTACTATACGTGGCAGACCCGGCGGAGGGGATGCCAGAAATAATGCGGATACTTGGGGAGTTTGGGGATTTTTCAGGGTATAAATTGAACATGGGGAAAAGTGAGTTGTTTGTGGTGCATCCACGGGAGCAGAGTAGAGAAATAGAGGACCTACCGTTGAGGAAGGTAACAAGGGACTTTCGTTACCTGGGGATCCAGATAGCTAAGAATTGGGGCACATTGCATAGGTTAAATTTAACGCGGTTGGTGGAACAGATGGAGGAGGATTTCAAGAGATGGGATATGGTATCCCTGTCAATGGCAGGGAGGGTGCAGGCGGTTAAGATGGTGGTCCTCCCGAGATTCCTCTTTGTGTTTCAGTGCCTCCCGGTGGTGATCACGAAGGCTTTTTTTAAAAGGATTGAAAAGAGCATCATGGGTTTTGTGTGGGCCGGGAAGACCCCGAGAGTGAGGAAGGGATTCTTACAGCGTAGCAGGGATAGGGGGGGGCTGGCACTACCGAGCCTAAGTGAGTATTATTGGGCCGCTAATATTTCAATGGTGAGTAAGTGGATGGGAGAGGAGGAGGGAGCGGCGTGGAAGAGATTCGAGAGGGCGTCCTGTAGGGGGACTAGCCTACAGGCTATGGTGACAGCCCCATTGCCGTTCTCACCGAGGAACTACACCACAAGCCCGGTGGTGGTGGCTACACTGAAGATTTGGGGAGAGTGGAAACGGCATAGGGGAAAGACTGGAGCCTTGGGGGGGTCCCCGATAAGAAACAACCATAGGTTTGCCCCGGGGGGAATGGATGGGGGATATGGAATGTGGCAAAGAGCAGGAATAACGCAACTGAAAGATCTGTTTGTGGATGGGAAGTTCGCGAGTCTGGGAGCGCTGACCGAGAAATATGGGTTGCCCCAAGGGAATGCATTCAGGTATATGCAACTGAGGGCTTTTGCGAGGCAACAGGTGAGGGAATTCCCGCAGCTCCCGACACAAGAGGTGCAGGACAGAGTGATCTCAAAGACATGGGTGGGGGATGGTAAGGTGTCAGATATATATAGGGAAATGAGGGACGAAGGGGAGACTATGGTAGATGAACTAAAAGGGAAATGGGAAGAAGAGCTGGGGGAGGAGATCGAGGAGGGGCTGTGGGCAGATGCCCTAAGCAGGGTAAACTCGTCGTCCTCGTGTGCCAGGCTAAGCCTGATTCAGTTTAAGGTATTACACAGGGCACATATGACTGGAGCACGGCTCAGTAAAGTTTTTGGGGTGGAGGATAGGTGTGCGAGGTGCTCGAGAAGCCCAGCGAATCATACCCATATGTTTTGGTCATGCCCGGCACTACAGGGGTTTTGGATGGGGGTGACAAAGGTGCTTTCAAAAGTAGTAGGAGTCCGGGTCGAACCAAGCTGGGGGTTGGCTATATTTGGGGTTGCACAAGAGCCGGGGGTGCAGGAGGCGAGAGAGGCCGATGTTTTGGCCTTTGCGTCCCTAGTAGCCCGGCGCAGGATATTGCTAATGTGGAAAGAAGCCAAGCCCCCGGGGGTGGAGACCTGGATAAATGACATGGCGGGGTTTATAAAGCTAGAGCGGATTAAGTTCGTCCTAAGGGGGTCGGCTCAAGGGTTCACCAGGCGGTGGCAACCGTTCGTCGAATACCTCGCAGAAAGATAGACGGAATGGGAAAAAGAAGGCAGCAGCAGCAGCCCAGGATCGAGGGGTGGGGGGGGGGGGGGATGGAGGAACCAAAAGGACTCTCAGGGTTGTTAATATATACTGTATAGTATGTATAGGTCGTTGCTACAGATAATTATATATTGGACTGTTAAATTATATTTTTGGAGAGTGTTACTTGTGATAAGGCAGTTGCCAATTAGGGCTAGTTTTCATTTTTGTTATTTATTATTTATTCATTTTTTGTTTATAAAATAGGTCATTGTTATTTGTGTTGTTATAATATTGTGTAAAGGATGCACAATGTACTGTGTTGGTTGACCAAAAATTTTCAATAAAATATTTAATTAAAAAAAAAAGAAAACCATAGTTTGATTAAAGATAGTCAGCATGGCTTTGTGAGGGGCAGGTCATGCCTCACAAGCCTCATTGAATTCTTTGAGGATGTGACGAGACACATTGATGAAGGTCGGGCAGTGGATATGGTGTATATGGATTTCAGTAAGACATTTGCTAAGTTTCCCCATGGTAGGCTCATTCAGAAAGTTAGGGGGCATGGGATACAGGGAAATTTGGTTGTCTGGATACAGAATTCGCTGGCCAATAGAAGACAGTGGGTAGTAGTGGATGGAAAGTATTCCACCTGGTGGTCGGTGACCAGTGTCCTGCAGGGATCTGTTCTTGGACCTCTGCTCTTTGTAGTTTTTAAAAATGACTTGGATGAGGAAGTGGAAGGGTGGATTAGTACTTTGCCGATGACACAAAGATTGGGGGAGTTGTAGATAGTGTTGAGGGCTGATGCAGGTTACAACAGGACATTGACAGAATGCAGAGCTGGGCTGTGAAGTGGCAGATGGAGTTCAACCTAGATAAATGTGAAGTGATTCATTTTGGAAGGTCGAATTTGAATGCTGAATACAGGATTAAAAGGCAGGATTCTTGGAAGTGTGGAAGAACAGAGAGATCTTGGGGTCCACATACAGAGATCCTTCAAAGTTGCCACGCAGGTTGATAGGATTGTTAAGAAGGCGTATGGTGTGTTAGCTTTCATTAACAGGGGGGTTGAGTTTAAGAGCCGCGAGGTTTTGCTGCAGCTTGATAAAAGCCTACTTAGACCACACTTGGAATATTGTGTCCAGTTCTGGTCGCCTCATTATAGGAAGGATGTAGATGCTTTGGAGAGGGTACAGAGGAGATTTACCAAGATGCTGCCTGGACTGGAGGGCATGTCTTATGAAGAAAGGTTGAGTGAGCAAGGGCTTTTCTCACTGGAGCAAAGGAGGAAGAGAGGTGACTTGATAGAGGTGTACAAGGTAATGGGAGGGATGGATAGAGTGGATAGCCAGAGACTTTTCCCCAGGGCGGAAATGGCTGTCACAAGGGGACATAATTTTAAGGTGATTGGAGGAAGGTATAGGGGAGATGTCAGAGGTAGGTTCTTTACACCGAAAGTGGTGGGTGCGTGGAATGCACTGCCAGCAGAGGGCGTGGAGTCAGAAACATGAGGGAGTTTTGGCATATGGACAGCAGTAAATTGAAAGGGTGTAGGTTAGGTTGATCTGAGATTAGGATAAATGGTCGGCACAACATCATGGGCCGAAGGGCCTGAACTGTGCTGTACTGTTCTATGTTCTAAACTCTTTCCAGTCATTACAGTCAATGCGTATTACATAAGTGGGGAGTGAACAGGAGTGGAGTAAATTCAGAGACAGGCAAGGAAGCACCCACATATTAGCCTTGACCAGAACACCAGCTTTTTCAGCATTGTTTCTCCAGAGCTATTAAAGGTCTCGAAGGAAGGAAGCACAGGTCCAGGTGCTGATGGAGATCCTGTTGCATCCTCAGTCACCAAGCGTAATTATATATCAAATCGAGGTCTTGAAATATGTGACGGTATGATGGATAAGTTTGCAGATGGAAAATTGTTGGTGTGGTAACTAGCGAGGAGAAAAGCCTTAAATTACAGCATGATACAGATGGGCTGGTTATATGGGCAGAACAGTAGCAAATGGAATTTAACCAGGAAAAGTGGCAGCTCTTGTACAGGGTCAGTATAGACATGGTGTGCCGAGTGACAGCTGTGCTGGATCATTCTAGAAAACACTGAACATTCAGTATCACGAGCACGAGGGAAGAAGATAGAGGAATTACTGATTCTGGGATTGAATCCAGCAAGAGTTTGCATCTTTTGGGGAGGAGAGAGGAAGGACCCATTGGGGGAAAAAAAAACCTTAAGTTCTGCATTGTTCCACAGGAGAGCAGCATTTAATCATCTTGAGAAATGGAAAATAGATTACCTATTGACAATAATTTGTTTGATTATTTTTATCAATTGGTAACGAAGTTATTTTGTATTTACTGCTTGTGGTGTCAATGGTGCGGCTATTACCCAATATTCACTGCGCCTGTGAATGTGCCCACTCTGCGTCTGCGCACTCCACAGGACCCCAGTGCGCAGACGCATTGTTCGGTGTATCGAGCATGCGCAGTATCACTTTGCTCGGAGGTCTGGGCGTGTTGGAGCGGCTGTTTCCAGCAGTGGGGCTGAGGGAGGAATGGAGCCGGGAGTCGGGCAAAGAAAACTTCACTATATTACACTGGAGAAAGAAGGTTGGAAAGATCTCAATACAAACACAAAAATACAATTCAAATAATTTATTTTCTTTTACCCCAGCAATATCCTGACAGAAACAACGGCCGTAATTCTCCGTTCACATCGCTCCCGCGAATGGAGTTCTGGATGAGTGCCCAATTCTCCGCTCTTCATAAATTCTGACATTGGTAAGAGGCGTTTAACAATATGGAGGGAGCGAGAGATCGCGGGGATGGGCGGAAACGTTGTGTAAAGCTGTTGTGAGCTGCAATCTTCGGAAAAGAGTTTCCGGGACCCAGTTTGTACCGAGCGGAGCTGCAGCTCCTCATGTTCGGCTCGGGTTAATGGCCGCCATCTTTGTTGGATGTGCATCAGCGCGCATGCGCGTTTGTCGTCTTTGTCGGGGCGATGATTCAATGAGTGGGAGGAGCTTGTTCCCCATTGTTCAGAATGGAGACAACTTGTCCATCAAACTGGATTAGTCTTTGAGTCCCAATGTCTTATTGATGATGCAAAGCGGTGGCAGAGATGGAAAGAAAAGGAAGCCAATCCTGCTCTCCGGATTTCACTGTCTTATTAGACATTCTGTCCCATGTGTCCAAAGCTCTGCGGCTCTGTTCAGCCACATGAAGACCCAGGGAAGAAATTCACAACCCTGAGTAGATGTCACCCTCAAATCAGGGGACTGCTGATGACAAGAGGGTCAGTGTGCAGGGGGGGCATGAGGGGTCATCATGGACCAGGAAGCAGGAGGGGAGAATGTTGTGGATTTCTATCCTGGACTGATAGTGATTAATTTTGGAAACTTCTTTTACAGGGGATTAGTAGGGGAGGATTTACACAACGCAAACTCAAACCAGGAGAAATATTTATCTTTCCTGAATTTCATTTCTGGACTGACAGTGATGGCTTTGTAAACTTCTTTCACAGGGGCTGAGAAAGGGATTCGCAGACAGGAAACTCACAACCAATCCTCACATCAAATTCTGTCAGCACCATTCGGTGCTGCAATCCTTGGAAAAGAGTTTCCGGGACCCCATTTGTACCGAGCGGAGCTGCAGCTCCTCATGTTCGGCTCGGGTTAACGGCCGCCATCTTTATTGGATGTGCATCAGGGCGCATGCGCGTTTGTCATCTTTGTCAGGCGATGTTTCAATGAGTGGGACGATCTGGATCTGGAGATTATCGACCTTTGTGTGGAAGGATGGTGTTCCAGATCATTATCACTCACTGTATAAAATGACTACCTCCTATCTCCCCTGTAGATCTTATTCACAATCTTAAATCTGTGTCCTGTAATCCTTTTACAATCTACTGATGGGAATAGTTTAAAAAAATCTTTTGCTGGGTTTGCCGTTGTAATTTCTGGTGCCTGGGTCGATGCCGGGTGGTCCGTCTGGTTTCATTCCTTTTTCATGTTTTTGTTGTGGTTGAATCAGCTTGGACCAGTCCATTTAGGATCCAGAACACAATTGAAGTCTCCTCCAAGAATCAGTTGATCTGTATCCAGGTCTGGGATGGATTACAACAATCTTTTTACAAATGTTTCTATGAGATCCCCTCATAAAAAAAATGATAGAGAAGCAGAATTAGGCCATTCAGCCCATTGAATTTTCGAGTTTGCTCTGCCATTCGATCATGGCTGATATGTTTCCCATCCCCATTCATCTTGTATTGTAGCTCTCTTGAAATGAATGCGAACATTGCATTTGCCTTTCTAACTGCCGACTTTCCTTTATTTGTCCTTGGGATGTGGGTGTCGCTGGCTGAGCCGGCATTTGCTGCCCATCCCTAATTGCCCTTGAACTGAGTGGCTTGCTGGGCCATTTCAGAGGGGGCAGTTTGGGAGGATGTGAGGCTGAAGTGATTAAATGACAAGGGGGATAATGGTGCAAGACAAAACTGGGTGACAATGAGAGAAGTAAATAAACTAATAGGACACGAGAAGAAATAAAAGACAGGTCCAGGTGAGGTATAAATGGCAACAGCAGAACCGTTACCAGCACCAACTGTCTAAAAATATCGGAGTGATGATTATAATCTGAAATTACTGAAATGAATGTGTCTGGAAGGTCATAAATTGCCGAACTAAATTGTACCCGAATAGGAGCCTGAGTATGGAGACTAGGGAATTTTCACAGTAACTTCATTGCAGTGTTAATGTAAGCCTACTTGTGACACTAATAAGGATTATTATTATCTGGAGCAATCCAGTCAGAGTCATTCTCCTGCTCTGTATCCTCACAGCTTTATTTCTCTCGGGTTTCGATCCAATTTTTCAAAACATCATTTATTGTGGCTATTTCCAAACTCCATCAGAGGCAGCAAGTTTCAGCATTGACACTGGCTGGGTAAAAACATTCTTCCTCATACCTACTGGACCATTTACATGCATAGATATGGAGCAACGTAGAAAATAGGAGCAGGAGGAGACCATTTGGCCCTTCGAGCCTGCTCCACCATTCATCATGATCAGAGCTGATTCGGCTCAATAGCCTAATCCCGCTTTCCCCCATATCCTTTGATCCCCTTCGCCCTAAGTGCTGTATCGAACTACTTCTTGAAAACATTCCACAGGCTCACCACTCTGTGGGTGAAGAAATTTCTCCTAATCTCTGTCCTAAATGGTCGACCCCGTATCCTCAGACTGTGACCCCTATTTCTGGACACACCCACTATCAGGAACATCCGTCCTGAATCTACTCTGTCTCGCCCTGTTTTTTTTTTAACATAAATTTAGAGTGCCCCATTCTTTTTTTGCAATTAAGGGCAATTTTAGAGTGGCCAATCTACCTACCCTGCACATCTTTGGATTTGTGGGGGTGAGACCCACACAAACACAGAGAGAATATGCAAACTCCACACACACAATGACCCGGGGCCGGAATCGAACTCGGGTCCTTGGCGACATGAGGCAGCAGTGCTAACCACTGAGCCACCCACTGTTTCTAGGTTTCTATGAGATCCGCCCTCATTCTTTTGAACTTGGGGCAGCACGGTCGCACTGTGGCTTCACAGCGCCAGGGTCCCAGGTTCGATTCCCCGCTGTCTGTGCGGAGTCTGCACATTTTCCCCGTGTCTGCGTGGGTTTCCTCCGAGAGCTGCGGTTTCCTCCCACAGTCCAAAGATGCGCAGGTTAGGTGGATTGGCCATGCTAAATTGCCCTTAGTAACCAAAAAGGTTGGGAGAGGTTATTGGGTTACGGGGATGAGGGGGAAGTGAGGGCTTAAGTGGGTCGCTGCAGACGCGATGGGCCAAATTGCCTCCTTCTGCACTGTATGTTCTATGTTCCAGCGAATACTGGAATACATTGCGCAGGTCAAGGACACACAGCCTGAGTGAGAGAGATACAGACCGAGTGAGAATTTGGTGCAGTGAGGTAATTCGGGGAAGAGTGGGAGAAGGTGCTTTTTCCCTACTGTTTTGTTCTCTCTCTTTCTTCGGGCCTAATTTCGGGAGCCGTTCGGAGGAGGAGGAGCAGTCTCTGTGAGTATAAAATCCTAACGGAAACTTCCTGTTTTCCAGTTTTTTCCCCAAAAGTGACGTCAGAGGGAAGCTGTGATCTGAGTGGTTGATAGCAAATCTGCCCCAAATTTTTTAAAAAACACAGCTAAACCCATAAACTTAAATTAAACTAATTAATTAATTAGTGATGGCTGGTCAGGTGATGTGCTTGAGCTGCTTGATGTGGGAGCTGGCAGATCCCATTGCGAGCTTCAGCGACCACATCTGCAGTAAGTGTTGGCTGCTCGAAGAGCTCCGGCTCAGAGTTGATGAGCTGGAGTCTGAGCTTCAAACACTGAGGCACATCCGGGAGGGGGAGACTTACCTGGACACTGTGTTTCAGGAGGCAGTCACACCAGTCAGAGTAAGTAGTTTAAATCCTGCCAGTGGCCAGGGACAGCAGGGTGTGACTGCAAGTCAGGCAGGTAAAGGGAACCAGCAGTCAGGAACTCAGGAGACTCAGCCCTTGACTCTGTCCAACAGGTATGAGGCACTTGCTCCCTTTGTGGATGGCGAACAGGGCTGCAGGAAGGATGAGTCAGCTGACCAAGGCACCATGGTTCAGCAGGCCATTCAAGGGGAGGGAGTAAATAGGCAAGTTGTAGTTGTAGGGGATTCTATTATCAGGGGGATAGATAGTATCCTTTGTGAGCCGGATAAAGAGTCCTGCATGGTATTTTGCCTGCCCGGTGCGAGGGTGCGGGTCATCTCTGACCGGCTTGATAGGATACGGGAGAGGGAGGGGGAGGATCCAGTTGTTGTGGTCCATGTCGGTACCAACAACATAGGCAAGTCTAGGAAAGAGGACCTGTTTAGAGATTATAAAGAGCTAGGATTCAAATAAAAAAACAGGTCCTCAAGGGTCATGATCTCCGGATTACTGCACGAGCACGTGCAAATTGGCATAGGGAGGCAAGAATAAGGGAAGTTAACACGTGGCTGAAAGAGTGGTGTGGGAAAGAGGGGTTCCTTTTCATGGGACACTGGCATCAGTTTTGGGACAGGGGGGACCTATACCGTTGGGATGGTCTCCACCTGAACCGAGCTGGGACCAGTGTTCTGGCGAAAAGAATAAATAGGGTGGTCAATAGGACTTTAAACTAAAGATTGGGGGGGAAGGGAAAGTCAGGGAACCAAGAGGTGAAGTAATCAGTGGGAAGCGTAGCTGCTTAGGAATACAAAAAAGCACAAAAAGACAAAACTCAGGAGAGGTTACGATAGTCCCCATCCCACAAAATATGACACAGTGTATGGAAAGGGGGTTGGATAGGGTGGACAGTGAGAGCCTTCTCCCGCGGATGGATATGGCTGGCACGAGGGGACATAACTTTAAACTGAGGGGTAATAGATATAGGACAGAGGTCAGAGGTAGGTTCTTTACGCAAAGAGTAGTGAGGCCGTGGAATGCCCTACCTGCTACAGTAGTGAACTCGCCAACATTGAGGGCATTTAAAAGTTTATTGGATAAACATGTGGATGATAATGGCATAGTGTAGGTTAGATGGCTTTTGTTTCGGTGCAACATCGTGGGCCGAAGGGCCTGTACTGCGCTGTATTGTTCTATGTTCTATGAAAGGCTCAGTAAACCAAGGTCCACCACACTAAGAAAACAAAAAGGGACGGTCAATAGAGAATTAAAGGTGCTATATTTAAATGCGTGCAGTGTACGGAACAAGGTAGATGAGCTTGTGGCCCAGATTGTGACTGGCAGGTATGATGTGGTAGGCATCACAGAGACATGGTTGCAGGGGGTTCAGGACTGGCATTTAAACATCCAGGGATTCACAACCTATCGAAAAGACAGGGAGGTGGGCAGAGGGGGCGGGGTTGCCATGTTAATTAGGAATGAAATTAAATCAATAGCACTAAATGACATAGGGTCAGATGATGTGGAGTCTGTGTGGGTAGAGTTGAGGAACCACAAAGGCAAAAAAACATAATGGGAGTTATGTACAGGCCTCCTAACAGTGGTCAGGACCAGGGGCACAAAATGCACCACGAAATAGAAAGTGCATGTCAGAAAGGCAAGGTCACAGTGATCATGGGGGACTTCAATATGCAGGTGGACTGGGTAAATAATGCTGCCAGTGGACCCAAGGAAAGGGAATTCATTGAATGTTTACAGGAGGGCTTTTTGGAACAGCTTGTGATGGAGCCCACGAGGGAACAGGCCATTCTGGACTGAGTGTTATGTAATGAGCCAGACTTGATTAAAGATCTTAAAGTAAGGGAGCACTTAGGAGGGAGTGATCATAATATGGTAGAATTCAATCTCCAATTTGAAAGAAAGATGGTAGAATCAGATGTAAAGGTGTTACAGTTAAATAAAGGTAACTACAGGGGCATGAGGGAGGAACTGACGAAAATCGACTGGGAGCAGAGCCTAGTGGGAAAGACAGTAGAACAGCAATGGCAGGAGTTTCTGGGAGTAATTGAGGACACAGTGCAGAGGTTCATCCCAAAGAAAAGAAAGGTTATCAGAGGGGTGATTAGGCAGCCATGGCTGACAAAGGAAGTTGGGGAATGCATCAAAGCAAAAGAGAAAGCCTATAATGTGGCAAAGAGTAGTGGGAAGTCAGAAGATTGGGAAGGCTACAAAAACAAACAGAGGATAACAAAGAGAGAAATAAGGAAAGAGAGGATCAAATATGAAGGTAGGCTAGACAGTAACATTAGGAATGATAGTAAAAGTTTCTTTAAATACATTAAAAACAAACGGGAGGCAAAAGTTGACATTGGGCCGCTCCAAAATGACGCTGGTAATTTTGTGATGGGAGACAAGGAAATAGCTGAGGAACTAAATAAGTACTTTGCGTCAGTCTTCACAGTAGAAGACATGAGTAATATCCCACCAATTCCGGAGAGTCAGGGGGCAGAGTTGAATATGGTAGCCATCACAAAGGAGAAAGTGCTAGAGAAACTAAGAGGTCTAAAAATTGATAAATCTCCGGGCCCAGATGGACTACATCCTAGAGTTCTAAAGGAGATAGCTGAAGAAATAGTGGAGGCGTTAGTTATGATCTTTCAAAAGTCACTGGAGTCCGGGAAAGTACCAGAGGATTGGAAAATCGCTGTTGTAACCCCTCTGTTCAAGAAGGGAACAAGGAAAAAGATGGAAAATTATAGGCCAATTAGCCTAACCTCGGTTGTTGGCAAGATTCTAGAATCCATTGTTAAGGATGAGATTTCTAAATTCTTGGAAGTGCAGGGTCAGATTAGGACAAGTCAGCATGGATTTAGTAAGGGGAGGTCGTGCCTGACAAACCTGTTAGAGTTCTTTGAAGAGATAACAAATAGGTTAGACCAAGGAGAGCCAATGGATGTTATCTATCTTGACTTCCAAAAGGCCTTTGATAAGGTGCCTCACGGGAGACTGCTGAGTAAAATAAGGGCCCATGGTATTCGAGGCAAGGTACTAACATGGATTGATGATTGGCTGTCAGGCAGAAGGCAGAGAGTTGGGATAAAAGGTTCTTTTTCGGAATGGCAACCGGTGACGAGTGGTGTCCCGCAGGGTTCAGTGTTGGGGCCACAGCTGTTCTCTTTATATATTAACGATCTAGATGACGGGACTGGGGGCATTCTGGCTAAGTTTGCCGATGATACAAAGATAGGTGGAGGGGCAGGTAGTATGGAGGAGGTGGGGAGGCTGCAGAAAGATTTAGACAGTTTAGGAGAGTGGTCCAAGAAATGGCTGATGAAATTCAACGTGGGCAAGTGCGAGGTCTTGCACTTTGGAAAAAAAGAATAGAGGCATGGACTATTTTCTAAACGGTGACAAAATTCATAATGCTGAAGTGCAAAGGGACTTGGGAGTCCTAGTCCAGGATTCTCTAAAGGTAAACTTGCAGGTTGAGTCCGTAATTAAGAAAGCAAATGCAATGTTGTCATTCATCTCAAGAGGCTTGGAATATAAAAGCAGGGATGTACTTCTGAAGCTTTATAAAGCATTAGTTAGGCCCCATTTAGAATACTGTGAGCAACTTTGGGCCCCACACCTCAGGAAGGACATACTGGCACTGGAGCGGGTCCAGCGGAGATTCACACGGATGATCCCAGGAATGGTAGGCCTAACATACGATGAATGTCTGAGGATCCTGGGATTATATTCATTGGAGTTTAGGAGGTTGAGGGGAGATCTAATAGAAACTTCCAAGATAATGAATGGCTTAGATAGGGTGGATGTAGGGAAGTTGTTTCCATTAGCAGGGGAGACTAGGACCCGGGGGCACAGCCTTAGAATAAAAGGGAGTCACTTGAGAACAGAGATGAGGAGAAATTTCTTCAGCCAGAGAGTGGTGGGTCTGTGGAATTCATTGCCACAGAGGGCGGTGGAGGCCGGGACGTTGAGTGTCTTTAAGACAGAAGTTGATAAATTCTTGATTTCTTGAGGAATTAAGGGCTATGGAGATAGAGCGGGTAAATGGAGTTGAAATCAGCCATGATTGAATGGTGGAGTGGACTCGATGGGTCGAATGGCCTTACTTCCGCTCCTATGTCTTATGGTCTTATGGAATACAATCCTAACCGATTCAACCTAACCTGCATATCTTTGAACTGTAGGAGGAAACTGGAGCACCCCGAGGAAACCCACACAGACACGGGGAGAAAGTGCAAACTCCACACAGTCAGGGTGGGAATTGAACTCTGGTCCCTGGTGCTGTGAGGCAGCAGTGCTAACTACTATGCCACCCCTGTCTTGCAACCCTCAAGAAAAAAACAAATCTTTATCCCCATCTGAAATGGGTGACGCCTCACTTTGCAAGTGACCCCCTTGTTCCAGATTCTCCCATAAGAGGAAACATTTTCTCCACATCCACCCTGTCAAGACCCCTCAGCATCTTATATAGTTCAATCCAGGTTTTACCCAAAACTTTAAATCTGTGTCCCGACTGCTTGTACGATCAGTGAATGGAAACAGAGTTTCTTTGTCCACCTGATCGAAACTTGGCATAATCTTGTGTCCCTGAATCAAATCTCCCCTCAACCTCCTTTGCGGGAACCATTCTGGTAAATCTCCTCTGCACCTTCTCCAAGAACCTTCACATCCTTCCTGGAGAGTGGTGACCAGAGCTTTATAAAGATTAATAGAATAGAATTAGAACCATAGAATTCCTACAGTGCAGAAGGAGGCCATTCGGCCCATCAAGTCTGCACTGATTCTCTGAAAGTGCACCCTGCCAGGCCCACACCCCTACCCTGTCCCTGTAGCCCCACTGAACCTACCCATCCCTGGACACTAAGGGGCAATTTATCAAGGCCAATCCACCTAACTTTCCCTTCTTTGGACTGTTGGAGAAAACCTGAGCACCGGGTGGAAACCCACGCAGACACGGGGAGAAAGTGCAAACTCCACACAGACAGTCACCAAGGCCGGAATTGAACCCGGCTCCCTGGCACTGTGAGGCAGCAGTGCTAATCACTGTGCCACCAGAAGCATAGTTTTGGTATCAATATTTCTGCTTATGAAGCTCAAGATTGAAATTTTTTTGCCAACTATTCCCTTAACATGTCTTGTAGATATACAAAATCCCTCTTCACCTCTTTCTCCTCCCAAAGAGGCCAGTTGGGTTTTTATGACAATCCAGCAGTTTTCATGATCACTTTTTCCCAGTGCCGGCCCCACAAATCACCAGATTCATTCAGCTCAATTTCACAACCTGACTGTGTGTTTTTGTGGGTTCTCTCTCACTCCCTATTTTCTGTTTTTAAATCAGTTTCACAGGGTGTTCGAAGTGGAGGATTCTAAGTCCGAAAAATCAAACCAAGCATCACATCGGGATCTGACAGAGTCCTCAATTTATCAGATCCTGAATATCAGTGGATTTTGAACATGGAAGGAAAAAGCATCGTTCAGAGTGGGGAGAAACCGTACATGATTTGTGTGTGTGGACGAGGATTCAGTCAGTCATCAGGCCTCACAAGCCACAAATGCAGTCGCACTGAGGAGAAACCGTGGAAATGTGGGGACTGTGGGAAAGGATTCACTTCCCCATCCCAGCTGGAAACTCATCAACGCAGCCACACTGGTGAGAGACCATTCACCTGCACCACGTGTGGGAAGGGATTCACTCGGTCATCCGGCCTGCAGGCACACCAGCAAGTTCACACTGACGAGAGACTGTTCAGGTGCTCTTACTGCGGGACTGGGTTCAGAAACTCATCTCACCTCACTGCACATCACCGAATTCACACTGGGGAGAAGCCATTTGTCTGTGCCAAGTGTGGCAAGGTATTCACTCAGTCATTCAACCTGCAGAAGCACCAGCGAATTCACTGTGGGGAGAGGCCATTTGCCTGCGCCAAGTGTGGGAAGGTATTCACTCAGGCATCCGCTCTGCAGAAGCACCAGCGAATTCACACTGGGGAGAGACCATTCACCTGCTCAGAGTGTGGGAAAGGATTCACTCAGTCATCCCTCCTGCTGAGACACCAGCGAGTTCACACTGATGAGAGACCTTTCCAATGTCCAGACTGCGGGAAGTGCTTTAAAAGTTCTTGGGATCTGATGAGCCATCAACGTGTTCACACTGACGAGAAACCGTTCAGGTGCTCTCACTGCGGGACTGGGTTCAGACGATCATCTCAGCTCACTTTACATCAGCGAATTCACACTGGGGAGAGACTATTCACCTGCGCCAAGTGTGGGAAGGGATTCACTCAGTCATCTACTCTGTCCACACACCAACTAATTCACACTGGGGAGAGACCATTCACCTGCTCCGAGTGTGGGAAGGGATTCACTCAGTCATCCCACCTGCGGATTCACCAGCGATTTCACACTGGGGAGAGACCGTTCCAATGTGCAGACTGCGGGAAGTGCTATAAAAGTTCTTGGGATCTGAAGTGCCATCAACGTGTTCACACCAACGAGAGACCGTTCAGGTGCTCTCAGTGTGGGACTGGGTTCAGACGATCATCACACCTCACTGCACATCAGCGAATTCACACTGGGGAGAGGCCATTTGCCTGCTCCAAGTGTGGGAAGGGATTCACAAACTCATCCACTCTGCAAAAGCACCAGCGTGTTCACACTGGAGAGAGACCGTTCATCTGCGCCAATTGTGGGAAGGGATTCACTCGATTATTCAACTTGCAGACACACCAGCGAATTCACACTGGGGAGAGACCATTCACCTGCTCTGAGTGTGGGAAGGAATTCACTCAGTTATCCAACCTGCAGCAGCACCAACGATGCCACAAATAACCACAGTGATTGGATTTTGCTGTTCCTCACATTCAGGTCTCATTTGGGTCTCTTTCTGCTGGTAACAAACTCCAGCCCATTTACAAGGGCTAATATTCTGGCTAAAAGTCAAATAAATTAGATTTGTGTTAAATACGCAGAGTGCTGAAAAGTTTTAATATCTCTGACACAAGTTAGTTCCTTTTGAAGTACTCTCGCTCTCCCCTGTCTCTTCAATCCTCACCTCCAACAAGAAGTGGGAGGAGCTTGTGGAGCTTCTTTGTGACTGAGATTGAGTAAATCCGATCAGCTGCCTCTGCTGCTTCCCTCCCTTCCACGAGCCCACCGGACCAAACTGTCTCTAAATTTCATCCTTTCCCGAGCCCTGAACCCACATCTTTATCTTGTTTCTCTCCCATCTCCTCTCATGCCCTCTCAGAGCTCATCTTGTCCATGTGACCCAGCTCCTGCTCCATCGACCATCAGCCAACTACCCTGTGTCCCTGGATATTGTCAACATTTCTCTCTCTTCAGGTACTGTCCTTCTGTCCTTCAAATCTGCCATCACCACCCCCTCCTCAATAAAACAAACCCTTGACCCTGCCATCCTTACAAATTACTGCCCCATCTTCAACCTCCCTCTCCTCTCCAAACTCTTTAAACATGTTGCCACCTCCCAAATCCTTGCCCATTTTTCCCAGAACTCCCATGTTTGAATCCTTCAAACAGGTCTCTGCCCTGTCACAGTGAAATACAAGAGACAAACAGAATCTTACTCGGAGAGAAGACAGACAATCCGGGAGCTTGGATGCAAGGGTGGCACGGTAGCACAGTGGGTAGCACTGTTGATTCACAGCACCAAGGACCCGGGTTCGGTTCCCGGCTTGGGTCACTGTCTGTGCGGAGTCTGCACGTTTTCCCCGTGTCTGCGAGGGTTTCCTCCGGGTGCTCCGCTTTCCTCCCACACTCCAAAGATGTGCAGGTTAGGTGGATTGACTATTCTAAATTGCCCTTTGTGTCCAAAAGGTTAGATGGGGTTACAGTGATAGGGTGGTGGTGTGGGCTTAAGTAGGATGCTCTTTCCAAGGGCTGGCACAGACTCAATGGGCCGAATGGCCTCCTGCACTGTAAATTCCCTGATTCTATGAGGTGAGATTGTGCTTTCTGAGCTCCAGCCAGGTGATGTTAAACACTCAGGCAGGAAAGACAAAAATCTACAACGTGTTTAAAACAGCTGATTTATTTCACCAATATCGAGAATGTTAAACTCCAGTCCTTTTGAGGCTATTATCATCAGAAACAAACTCCAACTATCAGAGTAAAAACCTGAAAGTTCTGGTCCAGATAGAGGCCATTTGGCCCATTGTGTGAGTGCTGGCTGAAGTGGAGCTTTCAGCTTAACACCATTTTGCAGATCTCAGTCGATTGCCCTGTATGTCCCAGTCCTTCAATTGGATATCCAAGACATTTATTTTAAGAGATCAGGATTTCTGCTTCTAGGACCCTATCAGACAGTGAGTTCTGGACTCCCACCACTGAAATGATGACCTCCTAGAAGCCATAGCTTTGCCAAAAGAAGTATCCATTCTAAAGTGTAAGGTCCGTATTCAAGACAACACTACAGAAGCACAAGGAAACACCCTTGCAGACCGAGTAGCAAAGGAAGCTGCCTCCCAGTGGGATTCTTCAGCAGAACCAAGACACATCTACAAATTGGGAGTGACCGATTTATTACAAGATCTACGTGAAATGCAACATGACTCTACACAAGAAGAGAAATGGTCATGGTTAGACTCAGGTATCCAGTTGTATGATGATGATAGATGGAGACAAGTTCAGACTGATACACAGTTGCACCACAGGCACTGATGCCATTTCTGGCCCAACAGATCCATTCATGGGGACGTTTAGCCCCAGGACAGATGATGGCTCGATTCCAGAAAAGTTGGTGTGGCAAAGGATTCAAAAAACATGCACAATTGGTATCAAACCACTGTGTAACATGTCAAAAGAACAACTTTGGACCTATAACATCAATGCCTCAGCTAAAAGCTCCTGCCCCTGCAGGACCATTCCAGAACATACAGGTCAATTACATCGCCCTTCCTACATGTCAAAGATACACTAACTTCCTTGTAATAGTGGATAAGTTCTCTAGATGGATAGAGGCTGCTCCAGCCAGGAGGGCTACAGCCACCCATACATCCAAAGTCCTATGCAAAGACTATATTCCCAGATGGGGAGTACCAGCTAGCATTGACTCAGACAATGGAACCCACTTTACAGGTGCTGTTTGCCAGATGGTGTGCAGGTTACTGAACATCGATTGGAATCTACACTGCCCTTATCATCCAGAAACATCAGGACAAGTGGAACGCATGAACCGGACTTTAAAAGAACGATTGTCCAAATACAACCAAGAAGGCAGGAATTGGATTCAAGCCTTGCCACTAGGTTTGTGCAGTATCAGAGCAACCCCAAACAGAACCACAGGCCTAAGCCCTTTTGAGGTCATCACTGGCAGACTCAAGTCACTGCCAGGAACTATTGACTTAAGAAAGGTAGACTGTCATCTGATTAGTGATGTTTTACTTAGTTATTGTCAAAACTTAACAAATGCTGTCAGGTGTCGGCGGCGTGGGGCGTTCCTCCTGAGGGGGGCCACGACTCGGTGCCCGGCGATTCCGTTTACGTAAAAAAAGATTCAGTGCGAACCTTTAGGAGCCAAGTGGGAAGGCCCCTACCAGATATTACTCACATCCCAGTCAGCCGTGAAACTCCAAGGAAAGAAATCATGCATTCACGCGTCACATGTGAAGCGCGCGTACCAAAATCAGAATCTGTAAAAATGTTTGCCATAATATTGATTTTCAGTTACATGTTTGGCCCAGCAGGCCTTACCCAGGAGTTCAATGTTAACACGTTCCTTTACATGTCCTATACCTATGCTAGAGACTTTAACGTCTCTAAATGCTGGGTGTGTTCTTCTATCCCTACCAATTCCCAAGCAGGTATCCCACGACAACCTGTTCCTGTTACTTTATCCCAAATGACAGAATGGTACATTTTCCAAAATCGCGACTCTCCCCTTCCCCAATGTGGAGACACCAGAACCAAAGAAACGATAAACGATGAGGTTAAGAGATGGCGATCTACAGGCCGCCCATTAAACACTTTCAAGCGATGGTATCAACATGTCTATGATCAGAAACAGAAACCACCCCAAGTAACCTTCCCAACTGGTCATAACCACACTGGGACCATATGGTTAATCGGCTATAATCATAGAGCATGGAATGCGGGATACAGTAAATGTGAATATTATTTGGATGCGAGTGCCAGAACACCGTGCACTCATGACACAAGAAAGGTAGTGGTCTATGGACATGAAGTGAATCCCATCGACTTTAAAGGGCTACCTAATCACACCGATGGGACAAATTGTACAGAACTTTGGTCCCCACAAGTGGTTGCCCAATACTCTACCTATAATGGCACCTATTACATCTGCGGTAATACTGCATAACCTTGGCTCCCAATGAGCTAGAGAGGAGCGTGCTATTCAGGATTCATTGTCCCCTTCATCCGCCATTCCTTTCCCTTTCCCTCGCCGATGCTATAAACGCAGACTCAAAACATGGACCTCTCATCCCACAGTTTGAGAAATATCAACCTACCACTATCATCACGAGGTCTAAACGCAAGATCACAGGGGCTGCAAAATTCTTTTCTGCTCTCATCCCTGCCTATGGCGTCATCGTATTGACCGGAGAATACATTAAATTGGCCGGAGACCTAGAGAAAAAAGCCAATGACACTGCCCGAGCCCGAAGTAGCATTTCAGCCGAGATGCTCGCCATTCGAACTGTGGCTTTACAGAATCGGATGGCACTTGACTATTTGCTAGCTGAAAAAGGTGGAACCTGTGCCCTGATTGGTGCAGAGTGTTGCACCTACATCCCAGTTATTCAGAAGAAATCAAAAGCTTGTCAGCACATATGCAAGAAGAAGGTAGAAAACTTTACCAACCCTCTGACACCACTCTTTGGGGATGGTTCTCTGGATGGGTGGGTGGCACAGGAATTTCTATCATTCAGGGACTTCTCTGATTTTTCATATTTGTGCTTGTCATTTACGTAGTGATCTTGCCGATCAGATGCATTAGCCAATGTATGGCTACCTATAATGCCCCAACAATCAAAGTGGTTCATAGTGGTCCAACTGCACTACCAGCCCATGACATTGAACAAGGCTCCTACTATTGAACTTTTATTACTGCATTATTGCATTATTACCCAAATATTACTCCATTCATATAATCAATTTCCATTATTACTGAATCGTTATGGTACTGTATAATTATTTTTTTGAATAAAATGCTTCCAAAATGCTTGTATCGCTTGCAAAGCTTTGCCCGTTCCAGTGTTGAAGGCTGTTCACAAACAAGTGACCGATTACAGACAATGTGAATGCGTTCCTCCCCACGCTTACTTCTATCTTGTCACATTTCTTCCTTAATTTCTATTCATTATTTTGATTCATCTTATTAATCTTTAGAAGAATCAAAAGGGAGGACTGATAGAAATTGGCTTGTCTAGTTAGCTATAGATGATAAAGGTAATAGGTTTAAATGAGAACACATTAAGCATAATTTGAGTGCAACAAAGCTGGAAACCCATTAAGGGTTCATCCAGAAAATCCACTTTAGTTTTCTTTCATTCAACCTAGATTTTAACATTTGCAAATTGTTGAGCCAAACAAGGTCAGTGACGCCAAATAGCTAAAAGACCCCATTGTATGCTGCTGCTTTTCCAGCACAGGCAGTCTCGTTTCCATGGTAATAGACAGTCAAAGGTCATAATGCCCTGAAGGCTGTGTTTTTTCTAAGTAATGTTGAGATGCAGATGTCGATAATTTGGAAAATTGGCAAGTGATTGAATGGGAAAATTACACCAACATATTCAAAAACCCATATCTCTTAAATTGATGGACAGACACTTTGGCTGAATTGAGAAAATTCGAAATAGTTAAAGCCAATCAGCAGTAAAAAGAAGGCCAGACTTTGAGATAACAATTCTCTTAAGAATCACTTACCGGAATGGAAAAGTGCTTCTGTTGCTCTGTTCTGTTTCTCTTCTTGCTCACTCCATCTATATTTCTGAAACCTTTGCTGCTCGCTTTGCTAATCAAAATTACCCAGTTACTTTATCTGGTGTATTATGATTTGAAAGAAAACTCAACTTCTGTATTCGTGAAAGACAATTAATCTGACTATCTTGCTGCAGGTTCTAGTTGTTAATTCTTTCTAAATTTTGTATTAAAAACAAGTTTCCCAGTGGCACAGCTGACAAATAAAGTTCAACTGGACTTTGCCAACAAGCACAGACTTGACATCTGTTATAACAAAGAACAAAGAACAAAGAAATGTACAGCACAGGAACAGGCCCTTCGGCCCTCCAAGCCCGTGCCGACCATACTGCCCGACTAAACTACAATCTTCTACACTTCCTGGGTCCGTATCCTTCTATTCCCATCCTATTCATATATTTGTCAAGGTGCCCCTTAAATGGCCCTATCGTCCCTGCTTCCACTACCTCCTCCGGTAGTGAGTTCCAGGCACCCACTACCCTCTGCGTAAAAAACTTGCCTCGTACATCTACTCTAAACTTTGCCCCTCTCACCTTAAACCTATGCCCCCTAGTAATTGACCCCTCTACCCTGGGGAAAAGCCTCTGACTATCCACTCTGTCTATGCCCCTCATAATTTTGTATACCTCTATCAGGTCGCCCCTCAACCTCCTTCGTTCCAGTGAGAACAAACCGAGTTTATTCAACCGCTCCTCATAGCTTATGCCCTCCATACCAGGCAACATTCTGGTAAATCTCTTCTGCACCCTCTCTAAAGCCTCCACATCCTTCTGGTAGTGTGTCGACCAGAATTGAACACTATACTCCAAGTGTGGCCTAACTAAGGTTCTGTACAGCTGCAACATGACTTGCCAATTCTTATACTCAATGCCCCGGCCAATGAAGGCAAGCATGCCGTATGCCTTCTTGACTACCTTCTCCACCTGTGTAGCCCCTTTCAGTGATCTGTGGACCTGTACTCCTAGATCTCTTTGACTTTCAATACTCTTGAGGGTTCTACCATTCACTGTATATTCCCTACCTGCATTAGCCCTTCCAAAATGCATTACCTCACATTTGTCCAGGTTAAACTCCATCTGCCATCTCTCCGCCCAAGTCTCCAGACAATCTAAATCCTGCTGTATCCTCAGACAGTCCTCATCGCTATCCGCAATTCCACCAACCTTTGTGTCGTCTGCAAACTTACTAATCAGACCAGTTACATTTTCCTCCAAATCATTTATATATACTACAAAGAGCAAAGGTCCCAGCACTGATCCCTGTGGAACACCACTGGTCACAGCCCTCCAATTAGAAAAGCATCCCTCCATTGCTACCCTCTGCCTTCTATGGCCTAGCCAGTTCTGTATCCACCTTGCCAGTTCACCCCTGATCCCGTGTGACTTCACCTTTTGTACTAGTCTACCATGAGGGACCTTGTCAAAGGCCTTACTGAAGTCCATATAGACAACATCTACTGCCTTACCTGCATCAATCATCTTAGTGACCTCCTCGAAAAACTCTATCAAGTTAGTGAGACACGACCTCCCCTTCACAAAACCGTGCTGCCTCTCACTAATACGTCCATTTGCTTCCAAATGGGAGTAGATCCTGTCTCGAAGAATTCTCTCCAGTAATTTCCCTACCACTGAAGTAAGGCTCACCGGCCTGTAGTTCCCGGGATTATCCCTGCCACCTTTCTTAAACAGAGGAACAACATTGGCTATTCTCCAGTCCTCCGGGACATCCCCTGAAGACAGCGAGGATCTAAAGATTTCTGTCAAGGCCTCAGCAATTTCCTCTCCAGCCTCCTTCAGTATTCTGGGGTAGATCCCATCCGGCCCTGGGGACTTATCTACCTTAATATTTTTAAAGACACCCAACACCTCGTCTTTTTGGATCACAATGTGACCCAGGCTATCTACACCCCCTTCTCCAGACTCAACATCTACCAATTCCTTCTCTTTGGTGAATACTGATGCAAAGTATTAATTTAGTACCTCGCCCATTTCCTCTGGCTCCACACATAGATTCCCTTGCCTATCCTTCAGTGGGCCAACCCTTTCCCTGGCTACCCTCTTGCTTTTTATGTACGTGTAAAAAGCCTTGGGATTTTCCTTAACCCTATTTGCCAATGACTTTTCATGACCCCTTCTAGCCCTCCTGACTCCTTGCTTAAGTTCCTTCCTACTTTCCTTATATGCCACACAGGCTTCGTCTGTTCCCAGCCTTTTAGCCCTGACAAATGCCTCCTTTTTCTTTTTGACGAGGCCTACAATATCACTCGTCATCCAAGGTTCCCGAAAATTGCCGTATTTATCTTTCTTCCTCACAGGAACATGCCTGTCCTGTATTCCTTTCAACTGACACTTGAAAGCCTCCCACATGTCAGATGTTGATTTGCCCTCAAACATCCGCCCCCAATCTATGTTCTTCAGTTCCCGCCTAATATTGTTATCATTAGCCTTCCCCCAATTTAGCACATTCACCCTCGGACCACTCTTATCCTTGTCCACCAGTACTTTAAAACTTACTGAATTGTGGTCACTGTTACCGAAATGCTCCCCTACTGAAACATCTACCACCTGGCCGGGCTCATTCCCCAATACCAGGTCCAGTACCGCCCCTTCCCTAGTTGGACTGTTTACATATTGTTTTAAGAAGCCCTCCTGGATGCTCCTTACAAACTCTGCCCCGTCTAAGCCCCTGGCACTAAGTGAGTCCCAGTCAATATTGGGGAAGTTGAAGTCTCCCATCACCACAACCCTGTTGTTTTTACTCTTTTCCAAAATCTGTCTACCTATCTGCTCCTCTATCTCCCGCTGGCTGTTGGGAGGCCTGTAGTATACCCCCAACATTGTGACTGCACCCTTCTTATTCCTGATCTCTACCCATATAGCCTCACTGCCCTCTGAGGTGTCCTCTCGCTGTATAGCTGTGATACTCTCCCGAACAAGTATCGCAACTCCGCCTCCCCTTTTACATCCCCCTCTATCCCGCCTGAAACATCTAAATCCTGGAACGTTTAGCTGCCAATCCTGCCCTTCCCTCAACCAGGTCTCTGTAATGGCAACAACATCATAGTTCCAAGTAGTAATCCAAGCTCTAAGTTCATCTGCCTTACCCGTAATGCTCCTTGCATTAAAACATATGCACTTCAGGCCACCAGACCCGCTGTGTTCAGCAACTTCTCCCCGTCTGCTCTGCCTCAGAGCCACACTGTCCCTATTCCCTAGTTCTCCCTCAATGCTCTCACCTTCTGACCTATTGCTCCCGTGCCCACCCCCCTGCCATACTAGTTTAAACCCTCCCGTGTGACACTAGCAAACCTCGCGGCCAGGATATTTATGCCTCTCCGGTTTAGATGCAACCCGTCCATCTTATACAGGTCATTTGGGAACTGAGAAGGAATAACACATATCCAGGGTTCCGAATAGACATAGAGATCCATTAACCCCCTTCCACTCCCAATCCTCTGCTAATTATTTTAAATCTAAACCCCTTGGTTATTGATCTATTCATGAAATAGATCCTTCTTATCCATTCAATCCAGGCCCCTCATAATGTTAAACACCTCAGTTAATCTCTCCTCAGTGTTCTCTGTTCCACAGAAAACCACCTCGGCCCCTCCAATCTTTCCTCATTGTTAAAATTCTCCATTTGTGTCAACATCCTCGTCAATCTGCATCCTCACTGTATGAATACATCCTTCCTGTAATGTGGTGACCAGAACTGTACTCAGTAATGCAGCTGTGGTTTAACTAGTGTTTTGGACTGTTCCAGTATAACCTCCCTGATCTTATAATAAAAACAGAAAATGCTGGAAATACTCAGCAGCTTTGGCAGCATCTGTGGAGGGAGGGGTTTCAGGTCTTTCCTCCAATAGAAATTGCTGGGAATATTCCCTGCTCCAGTACTCTGTGTCCCCGTGAATAACAAAGTATCCTCTCTGCCTCTACAATCACCATGTCTACCTCTCCTGTCACGTTCGGGGATCTGTGGACATGCATTCTATCGCCCCTCTGTCCCGCTACAGATCATACCATTCATATTCTTTCCCTTTGCCGTGTTTGTCCTCCCCAAATGTATTTATTACCCCGCGCTTCTCTGGATTGACCTCAGTTTGCTACTTTTCTGGCCCGCTGATCAGTCTATTTGATGTCTTCCTGCAGCCATTGCAGCCTTGGTTCAAACATGGACAAAAGCGCTGAATGCCTGAGGTGAGAGTGACTGTCCTTGACATCAAGGCAGCACTTGACCGAGTATGGCATCAAGGAGCCCCAGCTAATCTGGAGTCAATGGGAATCAGGGTGAAAACTCTCCGCTGGTTGGAGTCGTACCTGGCACAAAGGAAGATGGTTGTGGTGGTTGGAGGCCAACCATTTCAGCTCCAGGACATCACTGCAGGAGTTCCCCAGGGCAGTGTCCTCGGCCCAACCATCCTCAGCTGCTTCATCAACGATCTGCCTTCATCATGGGGATGTTTGTGGATGACTGCACAATGTTCAGCACCATTTGCGACTCCTTAGATAATGAAGCAGCTCTTGTCCAAATGCAGCAAGACCTGGACAATATCCAGGCTTGTACTGATAAGTGGCAAGTTACATTCATGCCACACAAGTGTCAGGCAATGATCATCTCCTACAAGAGAGGATCTAACCATCGCCCCTTGACATTCAATGACATTACCATCGCTGAATCCCTTACAATCAACATCCACTGGTGAAAATCTGAACTGGACGTGCCACAGTAATACTGCGGCTGCCAGGGCAGGTCAAAGATGAGGAATCCTACGAAGGGTAACTCATCTCCTGACCCCCCCCCCCCCCCCAGCCTGTCCACCATCTGCAATGCACGAGTCAGGAGTGTAATGGAATATTCTCCACTTGCCTGGATGAGTGCAGCTCCAACAACACTCAAGAAGCTCAACAGCATCCAGGACAAAGCCCGCTTGATTGCTCCCCCTTCCACAAACATTCAAACCATCCATCACCGACGAACAGTGGCAGCCGTGTGTACCATCTACAAGATGCACTGCAGTAACTCACCAATGTTCTTTAGTCAGCACCTTCCAAACCCATGACCATCTAGATGGCCACGAGCAGCAGATCATGGGAACCCCATCACCTGGAGGCTCCCCTCCAAGTCACTCACCACCCTGACTGGCAAATATGTCATTGTTTCTTCCTGTCGCTGGGAGAACATCCTGGAACGCACTCCCTAGCAGCACAGTGGGTGGACTGAATGACTGCAGCGGTTCAAGAAGAAAACTCCCCACCACGTTCTGAAGGGCATCGAGGGATGGGCAATAAATGCTGGCCTAACCAGTGAAGCCCACATTCCATAAATGAATAATAAAAGTCTGCAGCTTTCTTTCTCACTGTCAAAAAGAGGACCGTAAATTACTTAATGCTGTCCCCATGTTAAAGTCTAAAGCATTGATATAGATCTCAAGAAGCATGGAATCATGACCTGAGAAATCTAGAATTGCACTGGAAATACTCCACCAATCACAAACATACCCCTCGACCACTGCCCTTTGCTTCCTGCTGCTCCAGTTGATGTCACTTCCTGCACTTGTGATTGTTCTGGACATGAGAAGTATCCTGGTTTTCCCACGTGGAGCAGGACTGGAATCCCTGGCCAGGTCTTTAGTTATTTGATTAGTTGACTTAAGCAAAATAAATTTAAGATTAAAATAAATAAAGATTCATCAGCTTCTCACCAATCAGTTTCTTCCATTGAGCTGAAGTCACCTTTTATCGAGAATTAACTGAAATGTTTTTGATAATTGTTTTATTTAAATAAATTTAAAATACCCAATTCTTTTTTTCCCAATTAATGGACAATTTAGCATGCCCAATTCACCTACCCTGCACATCTTTAGGTTGTGGGGGTAAGACACACGCAGACACAGGGAGAATGTGCAAACTCCACATGGACAGCGATCCGGGGCCGAAACCAGGTCCTCAGCGCCGTCAGGCAGCAGTGCTAACCAGTATGCCATTGCACCATCCGTTTTTGTTAATTGTTAATATCTAAACCTCTCAAATGATTAATTGACTGAGAAATTCAGACATCTTTACTCTTACAATGTCAACTTCATCTTTATCCCCTGGATTTGATGAATGGACCACGATTCTATGAATGATGATCAGATTGATTTCAGTTTTGTGCTGATTAATGAATTGTCTCACTTTACAATTGATGAATCCAGTGACCAGGATGTGTTCTCCACAGGACTGGGATGCCCTGTCATTGCCTTTATTTATTTCATAATTAACTGACTGAAGCAACAATAAGCTGGAGGTTAAAATAAATAAAGATTCATCAGCCACTCACCAATCAGATCGTTCCATTTGCCTGAAGTCACGTTATTTTTATCAGGAATTAACTGAAATGATTTTCTTCATTCTTGTTACCGAAACAGCTCGGATTTTAACTTCCTGAAGAATTCAGATTTTTTCACTGTTACAATCGCTTGTCATTCAGCTTCAACTTTATCCTCACGATTTGATCAACAGAACACTGACTGCAATTATATAAATGATCAAATTGACTTCAGGTTTATACTAATTAATGAATCATGACTTACAGTTCATTAATACAGTGACCAGAACGCTTCTTGCATCATCTCCTTGCTCTTATATTCCAGGCCTCATCCAAGAAAAGATTCTTGGCTGCCTGATCGATCTCTCCAGCTACCTGTGGATAGGGACTCCAATGCCTCTCTGTTGCTCTACGTTCTCAGTATCATTCTATTTATAGTTCATTTCCTTGTCTTGTTTTCCCTCTGAAATTCATTGTCTCTCACTGTTTGTAGCACAGTGGTTAACACTGTTCACAGCGTCAGGGTCCTAGGTTTGATTCCCAGCTTCGGTCACTGGTCTGTGCAGAGTCTGCACATTCTCTCCATGCCTGCCTGGGTTTCCTCCGTGTTCTACTCCCACAATTCCTGAAAGACATGCTTTTTAGGTGAATTGGACATGCTGAACTCTCCATCTGTGTACCTGAACAGGCGCCGGAATGTGGCGACTAGGGGGTTTTCACAGTCACTTCATTGCAGTGTTAATGTATGCCTACTTATGACAATAATAAAGATTATTATTAAATTGAATTCCGGGTTGGCAGGGTGGTGCAGTGGTTAGCACTGCTGTCTCATGGCGCTGAGGTCCCAGGTTTGATGCTAGCCCTGGGTCACTGTCCATGTGGAGTTCGCACGTTCTCCCCACGTCTGCGTGGGTCTCACCCCAAGTTAAAAGATGTGCAGGGTAGGTGGATTGGCCACGCTAAATTGCCGCTTAATTGGAAAAAAATTGGATGCTCTTAAAAAAAAAAAATTTAACGATTGAATTCCATTTGTAATTGTTCTACCCATGTGACCAGTCCATTGATATCTTCCTGCTGTCCACGGCTTTCTCCCTAAATGTCAACCATACATACAATTGTTGTACCAGAAAACTGTGAAGCCCCACTGGAAACAGGCATCCAGACATCATTCAATCCTGGATGTGATTCACAGCAGGAATAACAGCAGAATCCATCCCCTGTTGTCGCCTGTGAACTTGCTGATGTCTGAGCAGGTTGTTTGACTGAGCGAATCCCCTCCCACACACACAGCAGGTGTACGGCCTCTCCCCACTGTGAACTCGCTGGTGCTTCAGCAGATTCCATTTACTTTTAAATCCCTTCTCGCAATCAGAGCATTTGAAAGGTCTCTGATCAATATGATAAGTTGGTGTGTAGTCAGGTGGGATGACTGAGTGAATTTCTTGTCACACACGGGGCAAGTGTACGGTCTCTGTCCAGTGTGAACTCGCTGGAGTACCAGAAGGTCGGATGAATCAATGAATTGCTGCCTACACACACGGCAGGAGAACAGTCTCTCCCCAGTGTGAACTCGGTGTCTCAGAAGGTGGGCTAATCGGGTGAATCCCTTCCCACAATCGGAACAGGTGAATGGCCTCCCTCCGGTGTGAATGCGTTGGTGTTTCAGAAGATCCCTTATACTTTTAAATGTTTTCACACATTCAGAACAATTAAAAGGTCTCTGATCAGTGTGAACAAATTGGTGTGTCTGGAGGTTCGATCCACAAGTGAATCTCTTCCCACACATGGAGCAGGTGAACGGCCTCTCCTCAGTGTGAGTGCGTTGATGTATCAATAAATAATTTTTACTTTTAAAGCTCTTCTCAAACTCAGAACAATTAAAAGATCTCTGATCAGTGTGAACACGTTGGTGTGTCCGGAGGCTCGATGACTGAGTGAATCCTTTCCCACACACGGAGCAGGTAAATGGCCTCTCTCCAGTGTGAGTGCGTTGATGTAACAGTAAATTATTTCTGCTTTTAAAGTTCTTTTCACAGTCAGCACATTTAAATGGTCTCTGGTCAGAGTGGACCTGGTGGTGAGTTTGGAGTTTTGATAAAATATTAAATCCCTTTCCACATTCCAGACAGGTGAAAGGCCTCTCACCACTGTAAACATGCTGGTGTATGATAAGGTATGATGACCGAGTGAATCCATTCCCACACGTGGAGCAGGTGAATGGCCTTTCCCCAGTGTGACTACGTTCATGGGTTTCCAATTCAGACGGGTAATTGAATCCCATCCCACAGTCCCCACATTTCCACGGTTTCTCCATGGGTATCAACAGGTTTATCAGATGTAGGTAAGATGCAGATTTGAGGTCACTATCAGATCAGCCGTGATGTTATTAAATGCTGGAACAGGCTCACGGGGCTGAATGTCCAATTGCTGCTTCATGATTCCTGTTGTGCGAATGTCCTTTTGTCTCTTCAGCTTGGATTCAGTTTGTTGTGGGCAAATTCTCCACTTCTAACCCTTAGTAAAAGGTCATCAATGTCAGTCCAGGATAGAAATTCTCAAAGAGACAATTCTAGTTTCTCTGGAACATTTTTTCCTCTCTTGTTCCCCCAAAGCTGTCAATCCCCGTCCCACACACTCTCCCTCCGTCCTTCCTGGGCTGAAATCCAAACCCATCTCCCCATCTGCACCATTTCTTTCCTCCACTCCAAGTTTTCTCCCTCCCTCTCCTCTGCCTGGGATCAGTTCTCCAGCTCCTGTCTGCAGTCTGACAATAAAACCAATGGGTCTTATTGGGGGTTTGGGGCCTCCAGCGGGTGTTTGTGAATCCTCCCCGCCCATCTGCCAGTTTCCTTCCTTGCCAGAGATCAGAGTCCTCATTGATTTAAGTGCAAAGTGTAAGCTCTCATTTCTTGTGCCCCTCCCCCATCCTCTGATGTGAACCATCCTCCAGTGTCTGAAGCAGGATGGTGCCCGTTAACCTGGGCCTGTTCCCGGGAGGGGGGGAGAAGCTCCGCAGCTGCAAACCAGGGAGCTGACAATGATTGTGAAGGGTTTGCTCCAGCTCACAGTGCCCGGGGACTGATTGACGGCAGGTTTGGAGCTACAGGAAGAGGGGGCGTAGCTGGAGGACTGAACTAGAGCAGGTGGTCCTCCAACCAATCAGAGTGAATGGGAGGCGGGGTAGAGCCTCATGCGGCGCTTAATCGGGGCCTTTCTGGGATAAAAGCCCGAGCAACTTCCGCCGGAGCAACTTTTGCCGTCAAATGTCATCCCTCCCTCCCGACTTACCCGGTGGTATCTGACCGTTTGAAAATTTCCAAACGATCGCCTGAACCGGAGTTACTCTCTTTTTTAAAAAAATATGTTTGTATTAAGAATTTTTCAACAATATTTTCCACCTTACAAACAAACCCCCGCCCCCCCCCCCCACCGTAACAAAAAAAAGAAAGAGAACTCGCGTGGCAAGACATGAACATGGCAAGTCAATAAGATACAGAACTTTGTACATTGGATTCATCCCGTACATGTCAGTTTCCGGATTACTCATGTGTTTTCTTGCTCAAATGCCCCCCAAAGAAACCCCCCACCCCCCCCCCCCACTCCCACCCCACGAACGATGACCCCCCCGCCCCTCCCCCCCCCCCCCCGGGTTGCTGCTGCTGCTGTCCGACCTTCATCTAATGCTCTGCGAGATGGTCTAGGAACGGTTGCCACCGCCTGTAGAACTCCTGCGCAGACCCTCTCAAGGCAAACTTTATCCTCTCCAACTTGATAAACCCAGCCATATCATTTATCCAGGCCTCCACGCTGGGGGGCTTCGCCTCCTTCCACATTACAAACAACAAAGAGCAAAGAAATGTACAGCACAGGAAAAGGCCCTTCGGCCCTCCAAGCCCGTGCCGACCATGCTGCCCGACTAAACTACCATCTTCTACACTTCCTGGGTCCGTATCCCTCTATTCCCATCCTATTCATGTATTTGTCAAGATGCCCCTTAAATGTCACTATCGTCCCTGCTTCCACCACTTCCTCCGGTAGCGAGTTCCAGGCACCCACTACCCTCTGCGTAAAAAACTTGCCTCATACATCTACTCTAAACCTTGCCCCTCTCACCTTAAACCAATGCCCCCTAGTAATTGACCCCTCTACCCCGGGGAAAAGCCTCTGACTATCCACTCTGTCTATGCCCCTCATAATTTTGTAGACCTCTATCAAGTCGCCCCTCAACCTCCTTCGTTCCAGTGAGAACAAACCGAGTTTATTCAACCGCTCCTCATAGCTAATGCCCTCCATACCAGGCAACATTCTGGTAAATCTCTTCTGCACCCTCTCGAAAGCCTCCACATCCTTCTGGTAGTGTGGCGACCAGAATTGAACACTATACTCCAAGTGTGGCCTAACTAAGGTTCTACACAGCTGCAACATGACTTGCCAATTCTTATACTCAATGCCCCGGCCAATGAAGGCAAGCATGCCGTATGCCTTCTTGACTACCTTCTCCACCTGTGTTGCCCCTTTCAGTGACCTATGGACCTGTACTCCTAGATCTCTTTGACTTTCAATACTCTTGAGGGTTCTACCATTCACTGTATATTCCCTACCTGCATTAGACCTTCCAAAATGCATTACCTCACATTTGTCCGGATTAAACTCCATCTGCCATCTCTCCGCCCAAGTCTCCAAACAATCTAAATCCTGCTGTATCCTCTGACAGTCCTCATCGCTATCCGCAATTCCACCAACCTTTGTGTCGTCTGCAAACTTACTAATCAGACCAGTTAGATTTTCCTCCAAATCATTTATATATACTACAAACAGCAAAGGTCCCAGCACTGATCCCTGTGGAACACCACTGGTCACAGCCCTCCAATTAGAAAAGCATCCTTCCATTGCTACACTCTGCCTTCTATGACCGAGCCAGTTCTGTATCCACCTTGCCAGCTCACCCCTGATCCCGTGTGACTTCACCTTTTGTGCTAGTCTACCATGAGGGACCTTGTCAAAGGCCTTACTGAAGTCCATATAGACAACATCCACTGCCCTACCTGCATCAATCATCTTTGTGACCGCCTCGAAAAACTCTATCAAGTTAGTGAGACACAACCTCCCCTTCACAAAACCATGCTGCCTCTCACTAATACGTCCATTTGCTTCCAAATGGGAGTAGATCCTGTCTCGAAGAATTCTCTCCAGTAATTTCCCTACCACTGAAGTAAGGCTCACCAGCCTGTAGTTCCCTGGATTATCCTTGCTACCCTTCTTAAACAGAGGAACAATATTGGCTATTCTCCAGTCCTCCGGGACATCCCCTGAAGACAGTGAGGATCCAAAGATTTCTGTCAAGGCCTCAGCAATTTCCTCTCCAGCCTCCTTCAGTATTCTGGGGTAGATCCCATCAGGCCCTGGGGACTTATCTACCTTAATATTTTTTAAGATACCCAACACCTCGTCTTTTTGGATCTCAATGTGACCCAGGCTATCTACACACCCTTCTCCAGACTCAACATCTCCCAATTTCTTCTCTTTGGTGAATACTGATGCAAAGTATTCATTTAGTACCTCGCCCATTTCCTCTGGCTCCACACATAGATTCCCTTGCCTATCCTTCAGTGGGCCAACCCTTTCCCTGGCTACCCTCTTGCTTTTTATGTACGTGTAAAAAGCCTTGGGATTTTCCTTAACCCTATTTGCCAATGACTTTTCGTGACCCCTTCTAGCCCTCCTGACTCCTTGCTTCAGTTCCTTCCTACTTTCCTTATATTCCACACAGGCTTCGTCTGTTCCCAGCCTTTTAGCCCTGACAAATGCCTCCTTTTTCTTTTTGACGAGGCCTACAATATCTCTCGTTATCCAAGGTTCCCGAAAATTGCCGTATTTATCCTTCTTCCTCACAGGAACATGCCGGTCCTGAATTCCTTTCAACTGACACTTGAAAGCCTCCCACATGTCAGATGTTGATTTGCCCTCAAACATCCGCCCCCAATCTATGTTCTTCAGTTCCCGCCTAATATTGTTAAAATTAGCCTTCCCCCAATTTAGCACATTCATCCTAGGACCACTCTTATCCTTGTCCACCAGCACTTTAAAACTTACTGAATTGTGGCCACTGTTCCCGAAATGCTCCCCTACTGAAACATCTACCACCTGGCCGGGCTCATTCCCCAATACCAGGTCCAGTACCGCCCCTTCCCTCGTTGGACTGTCCACATATTGTTTTAAGAAGCCCTCCTGGATTAGCAAGATCCTTCGCCAGTCTACTAGGGACGCAAAGGCCAGAATGCCAGCCTCTTTCGCCTCCTGCACTCCCGGCTCGTCCACTACTCCAAATAGTGCTAACCACCAGCTTGGCTTTACCCGGACTTTCACCACTTTAGATACTGTTCCCGCAACTCCCGTCCAGAACCCCTCCAGTGCCGGGCATGACCAAAACATATGGACATGGTTCGCTGGACTTCCTGAGCACCTCCCACATCTGTCCTCCACCCCAAAGAACCTACTCAGCCTCGTCCCCGTCATATGCGCTCGATGAACCACCTTAAAATGTATCAGGCTAAGCCTGGCACACGAGGAAGAGGAATTAACCCTACTTAGGGCATCAGCCCACAGCCCCTCCTCAATCTCCTCCCCCAACTCCTCCTCCCATTTTCCCTTCAGCTCCTCTACCAAAGCCTCCCCCTCTTCTTTCATCTCCTGGTATATCGCCGACACCTTGACCTCTCCAACCTATACGCCCGATATCACCCTATCTTGAACCCCCTGTGCCGGGAGTAGTGGAAATTCCCTCACCTGCCGCCTCACAAACGCCCTCACCTGCATGTACCTGAAAGTGTTTCCCGGTGGTAGCCCAAACGTCTCCTCCAGCGCCCCTAAGCTCGCAAACGTCCCGTCAATGAACAGGTCCCCCAATCTTCTGATCGGAGTTACTCTCAATACTCCGCATGCTCCAGCTCACCATGCCCCGGGGAGTGATTGACAGCATCTCCAGACCAATAGGAAGAGGGGGCGGGACTGGAGGACCGAGCTGATCCTCCAACCAATCGGAGTGAATGAGGGGCGGAGCTGATCCCGGATCTCCCTCATTGGCTGAAACTCTGCATCATTTTGAAAACTGATTTGTCTCAAACTCCAGGAGAAAACTGGACCTTTCTGTTTGTGGCTTTAAACAGATGAGAGGAAATGATGGGATCTGGATTGTGTCATGATATCCATATTAACATATCATGGTGCAAACACACACACACTGATGGACAGGTCGACGGACCAATCAACACACACGCAACATCACAGCAAATCACCAGTGAGAGCACACGCACTATAAAACAGGGAACACCACAGTTCCCGCTCATTCCACCAGGAGATAGCTCAGAGCACAGAGCTCACAGCGTGACACTCAGACATACACCATGTGCTGAGTGCCTCTCTAAGTTAGTGCTAGGGCTGGGTCGACAAGTTAACTGGTGAAGTACGAACCACAGCCAGAAGTTAACAGTTATTATAATAAAACAAAGTTGTACCATCTACAACCGTGTTGGTTCGTTTGTACATCGGAACACCCAACACAACATGATACCAGGCTTGGAAACTTGCCAGCAACTGTGAGACCTACCTGCACATCTTCAGAGATCTGCCATCCTGCGCCATGGACACCATCAGCCCAGAGCAGCCGCTCCAAATTGCAGGAAATCTCGGTGTCAACTGGAAGCTGTTTAAACAGCGCTTCCAGCTCTTCCTAGTAGTCACAGACAGGAAGACTGCATCGGACACCAGGAAGATCGCCCTCCTCCTCTCCACGGCAGGGCAACACGCCATCCACATCTACAACTCCCTGGCATTCGCGGAAGGCGAGGACAAGACCAAGTACAAGACAGTCCTTCTAAAACATGAGCAACACTTCAGCGTCGAAGTGAACGAGAGCTTCGAGAGGTACCTCTTCCAGCAGCGCCTGCAGGGTAAGGATGAGCCTTTTCAATCCTTCTTGACACACCTCCGTATCCTCGCGCAGTCCTGCGGCTATGAGGCCACCTCCGATTCCATGATTCAGGACCAGACAGTTTTTGGGGTCACCTTGGACACCCTACGACAGCAGCTCCTTAAAATAAACAGCCTCACCCTAGCCACCGCCATCGAAACCTGCATCCTCCACAAAAACGCGACCAGCCGGTACTCCCAATTCCAGGCGGCCGAATCGGCACGGCAGGGGTCCTACGAGGCCGAGCGGGTCCAGTTGATCGAGTACCTCCCGGCCCGCGGCCCGGACGAGGGTAGCCATTTTGCGCCCTTTCCGAGGCCTCCCGCGCTTGTACGCGCCAAAAGAGGGGACGTCGGCGCAGAAGGACGTGATGCGCAGGCGCGCTCTACGCAGGACCGGACTGCGCATGCGTGGTGGTGCAATGAACGCCATTATGTCACGACGTGCGGCAACTGGGGATCCGCACACTTATAGCGGCAATGTCCAGCCAAAACTCGACAATGCCTCCGCTGTGGCAAGATGGGCCACTACGCTGCCTGCTGTCCAGCAGCTCAACCTGCCAATGCTCCGCAATTCCACCAGCCTCGCAGGAACGTGCGGGCCAGTCAGCCTCCATACACCGAGTCATACCCTGACGACGTACAGACCGGTGATACCGACGACCGGGAAGCCTTCCGCGTTGCGGTAATAGACAGAAATCAGATGTCCCCAAGTAGGACCCACCAGCCGATGCCAGTGCACAGCGTTAATCCGGGCAATGAATGGTGTGCCACCCTAACGGTCAACCGATCACCAATCACATTCCGTTTAGACACTGGTGCCTCCGCCAATCTCTGTGCATGGTCAGCCTTCTACACCTTGAAGGTCAAACTACCGATTAAGCCATACCGCTGCCAGTTGGTCGATTACAACGGTAATGTTATCCCGACCATGGAGTCTTACCAGCTCGAGGTTGCACACAATTCATACACAGCCACACTGTCTTTTGAGATAGTTGGATCCTCGAAGGACTCTCTGCTAGGCTCACAGGCATGCAAGATCCTCCACCTCGTTCAGTGGGTATACACTCTGTCTCCAGAAAGCATGTCTGATTTCCCGGATGCAGACTTTAGGGCACAGCTCCACTCACTCCTCGCCCACAACCAGCAGGTTTTCGAGGGCATGGGCACACTGCCCTACACTTACAGAATACGGCTCAAACCAGACGCCACCCCGGTCATTCACGCACCTCGTAGAGTCCCAGCACCACTCAAGGACCGCCTCAAGCAGCAGCTGCAGGATCTGCAGGGCCAAGGAGTGCTTTCCCGGGTGCGGGAGCCTACGCCATGGGTCAGCTCCATGGTGTTCGTAAAAAAGCCCTCTGGCGAACTCTGTATCTGCATCGACCCGAAAGACCTGAATAATAACATCATGAGGGAACACTACCCCATACCCAAACGGGAAGAAATCACGAGCGAAATGGCCCGGGCTAAACTTTTTACAAAGCTTGATGCCTCAAAGGGCTTTTGGCAGATTCAGCTGGATCAGTCCAGCAGGAAGCTGTGTACTTTCAACACTCCCTTTGGCAGATACTGCTACAATAGGATGCTGTTTGGCATCATCTCGGCATCCGAGGTATTTCATCGAATCATGGAACAGATGATGGAGGGCATCGAAGGGGTGCGCTTCTATGTTGACAACGTCATCATCTGGTCTACCACACCACAGGAGCACATCAGTCGTCTCCAGTGTGTCTTTGCTCGGATACGAGAACACGGCCTGCGCCTCAACCGAGCCAAGTATTCTTTTGGCCAAACTGAGCAAAAGTTTCTGGGGGAACCACATATCCCGGTCAGGGGTGCTTCCGGATGCAGACAAAGTGACAGCTATTGCAGCCGGCAGACAAGAAGGCAGTGCTACGCTTTCTCGGGATGGTCAACTTCCTGGGGAAGTTTATTCCCAACCTTGCCTCCCACACAACGGCTCTTCGCCACCTAGTAAAGAAGACTACGGAGTTCCAGTGGCTTCCCGCACACCAGAAGGAATGGGAGGAGCTCAAGATCAAGCTCACCACCGCCCCGGTATTGGCGTTCTTCGACACTACACGAGATACAAAGATCTCGCCTGATACCAGCCAGTCCAGCATTGGGGCGGTACTCCTGCAACGGGACAACACTGCAGCATGGGCCCCGGTCGCCCATTCCTCGCAGGCCATAACCCCCACAGAACAGCGCTATGCGCAGATTGAGAAGGAGTGCCTGCGTTTGTTAACCGGCATAGATAAATTCCACGACTATGTGTATGGTCTTCCTCAGTTCACCGTGGAGACCGACCTTCGCCCCCTGATCGGCATCATACAAAAGGACCTCAATGAGATGACCCTTCGCCTCCAGCGCATTCTGCTCAAGCTCCAGAGGTACGACATCCAACTGGTCTACAGCCCGGGAAAGGACCTCTTCATCGCGGATGCCCTGTCCAGAGCAGTGAGCACACCGCCCGAATCGGGGGGTTTGTCTGTCAGGTCGAAGCACATGTAGCCTTCACATCGGCCAATCTGCCAGCTACTGATGCAAGTCTGGCCCACATTCGCCGTGAGACTGCGGCTGACCCCCTTCTACAACATGTGATGCGCCACATGACGGAAGGGTGGCTCAAGGGGCAGTGCCCACAATTCTACAATGTCCGGGATGACTTGGCCGTCATTGATGGTGTCCTCCTAAAGTTGGACCGGATTGTGATCCCACACAGCATGCACAGGCTTGTCCTCGAACAATTGCACGAAGACCATCTCGGGGTTGAAAAGTGCAGGCGGAGGGGCCGAGAAGCTGTGTACTGGCCGGGCATCAACGACGACATCGCCAACATGGTGCTCAACTGCCCCACCTGCCAAAGTTTTCAGCCGGCGCAACCCCCTGAGACGCTTCAGCCCTATGAGTTGGTAACGTCCCCCTGGGCAAAGGTGGGTGTGGACCTTTTTCATGCGCTCGGCAGGGACTACGTCATCATAATTGACTATTTTTCCAATTATCCGGAGGTCATACGCCTGTACGACTTGACATCATCAGCTGTAATCAGAGCATGTAAAGAAACCTTCGCTCGCCATGTCATTCCGCTTACCGTCATGTCAGATAATGGGCCCTGTTTTGCGAGCCAAGAATGGTCTTCTTTTGCCGCTTCATATGGCTTCACACACGTAACGTCCAGCCCTCTGCATCCCCAGTCAAATGGCAAGACAGAAAAGGGCATCCATATCGTGAAGCGGCTCCTCTGCAAGGCTGCTGATGCCGGATCTGACTTCTGTTTAGCCCTGCTGGCCTATCGCTCGGCCCCACTGTCCACAGGCCTCTCACCAGCCCAGCTGTTGATGGGTCGTGCCCTCAGGACCACTGTGCCGTCCATTCATGTTCCTGAACCCGACCATGCTCCAGTACTGCAAAGGATGCGACAGCAGCGTGCTCAGCAGAAGGTGGCACATGACACTCGGGCAACTGATCTTCCTGCCCTGGCGCCTGGAGACAACATCCGCATACACCTACCAGAGGGTGGCTGGTCGGCAACTGCCGAGGTTCTCCGCCGCGCGGCTCCCCGCTCGTTCCTGGTTCGCATGCCTGATGACTCCATTCGCCTGTGTAATCGGCGGGCCCTTCGGCTGCTTCCACGCTCGCTACGTGATCATGCACCGGTGCCATGCCCTCCTGTTGTCCCTGATGTCGACTTCATAGAGCTTCCTGCCACTCTGCCTATTCCTCTATCGCCCATGGCCAGGCCCATTCCTCAGCCGGTGGATCCTGACCCACCCTTGAGGCGGTCAACCCAAATTCGTCACCCACCTACTAGGCTGGACTTATGAGTCTGTTTGCACATTGGACTCACTGAATTGTTGTGCAACAATGTTAACATGTTTCTCTTTTTGTCGTTCCAGGAGTTCTCTTTCGAGATTTGATGATTGCACTTGTTTTGTTTGTGGTACAACCTCGTTGCTATGTTGCACCTGACACCTTCCTATGTATATTGTTTAGCCTCATGTACATGTTGTAAATATTGCACACACATACTCAGCCGCACTCAGTACACACCAATATTTATTACCATGTAGGCACATATTCTTGTGAAAAGAGAGGATGTCATGATATCCATATTAACATATCATGGTGCAAACACACACACACTGATGGACAGGTCGACGGACCAATCAACACACACGCAACATCACAGCCAATCACCAGTGAGAGCACACGCACTATAAAACAGGGGATACCACAGTTCCCGCTCATTCCACCAGGAGATAGCTCAGAGCACAGAGGTCACAGCGTGACACTCAGACATACACCATGTGCTGAGTGCCTCTCTAAGATGCTAGGGCTGGGTCCACAGGTTAACTGGTGAAGTACGAACCACAGCCAGAAGTTAACAGTTGTTATTATACAGAATAATAAAACAGAGTTTTACCATCTACAACCATGTTGGTTTGTTTGTGTATCGGAACACCCAACATGACAGAAAGCAGCAGATTCTTCATGTTGTTCCAGGAAAATGGGGCCTGTGGAATGACAGGTTTTACACAGCACACGGTCAACCTGTGGTTTCACGCTGGGTAAAGAATCTGCAAACAAGGCAAGGGAATAAATCATCAATGGTAGGACCCTAGGAAGTACAGAGGATCAGAGGGGCCTTGGTGTGCATGTCCATTGGTGGACATGGAGATAAGGTGATTAAAAATATAACATGGAATACTTAATAGAAATACTTGAATAAAAAATGATACAATACTTGAACAAAAGAGGCCTGGCCAAATCCCATTCACCACCACTCTACTCCGCCTGGCTGAACTTGTTCTATCGCTCAACAACTTCTCCTTTAATTCATCTCACTTTCTCCAAATCAAAGGTAGAAATGGGTACCCACATGGGTCTGAGCTATGCTTGCCTTTTTATGGGGTATGTGGAACATTCCTTGTTCCATGCCTACCTGGGTCCCCTCCCACAACCCCTTCACCGGTACATCGATTACTATTTTGGTGCTGCTTCATGCTCTCATCCGGAACTGGAAAAATTCATCAACTTCGCTTCCAGTTTCCACCCCTTCATCACTTTCAACTGGTCCATCTCAGACTCCTCCCCTCCCTTCCCTTTGTTGACCTTGCTGGCACCATTTCCGGCAATAGACTATCTGCTAATATCTATTACAATCCCACTGACTCCCACAGCTATCTTCGCACCCTACAACCTGTATGGACTCCGTCCCTTTCTCTCAGATCCTCCGCCTCCGACGCATTTGTCCCAATGATGCCACTTACCAAGGTGATGCTTCAAATGTGTTCCTTCTTCCTCAACCATCATTTATCACCTCCAGCTGTTGACAGGGCCCTCAACAGTGTGCGGTCCATCTCCCACACCACTACCCTCACCCCGTCCGCTCCCCCCAAGAACATGGATAGAATCCCGCTCATTCTCACATTTCACCCCACCAGCCTCCGTATGCAAAGCATAATCCTCTGCTATTTTCGCCAACTTCAGCGTGATGTCACCACCAAACACATCTTCCTTCCACTCCCTCTGTCAGCATTCCACAAACACCATTCCCAACGAGATAAACTAGTCCACTCTTCCACCATACCCAACACCTCTCCCATCACCCATGGCATCTTCCCATGCAATTGCGGAAGGTGCAACACCTATCCTTTTACCTCTTCCATGCTTAACATCCCAGGCCCAAAACATTCATTCCAGGTTAAAGCAACGTTTCACATGCACCTCTTTCAATTTGGTCTATTGCATTCACTGCTCCCAATGTGGTCTCTGTATTGGAGAAACCAAACATAGACCTTCGGTCTCTGCGCATTCAGGACCCTGACCTTTCCGTTGATTGCCATTTTAACACATGACCATGTTACCATGCCCACATGTCTGTCCTTGGCCTGCTGCAATGTTCCAGTGAAGCTCAACGCAAACTGGAGGAACAGCATCTCATCTTCCGGTTCGACACGCGACAGCCTTCCAGTCTCAACATTGAATTCAACAACTTTAGATGATTAGTTCTAGCCCACCTCGACCCCTTTGTTTTCATTCCATTTAATTTTAACTGTCTTTTACCTTTTATTTCTTTGTCTGTCTTTATATATATTTCCCCCCCACTCTTTCCCCCTATCTGATCCCCCCTTTCCCACTGTTACCAGACTCCTAAACGACCCTCTTATGGACTGACCTCAGTAACACTACACCCCTGTATGCTTCACCCGATGCCGGTGCTTATGTAGTTACATTATGTACCTTGTGTTGCCCTATTATGTATTTTCTTTTATTTCCTTTTCTTTTCGTGTACTTTATCATAGAATTTATCATAGAATTTACAGTGCAGAAGAGATAACAAATAGGTTAGACCAAGGAGAGCCAATGGATGTTATCTATCTTGACTTCCAAAAGGCCTTTGATAAGGTGCCTCACGGGAGACTGCTGAGTAAAATAAGGGCCCATGGTATTCGAGGCAAGGTACTAACATGGATTGACGATTGGCTGTCAGGCAGAAAGTTGGGATAAAAGGTTCTTTTTCGGAATGGCAACCGGTGACGAGTGGTGTCCCGCAGAGTTCAGTGTTTGGGCCACAGCTGATCTCTTTATATATTAACGATCTAGATGACGGGACTGGGGGCATTCTGGCTAAGTTTGCCGATGATACAAAGATAGGTGGAGGGGCAGGTAGTATGGAGGAGGTGGGGAGGCTGCAGAAAGATTTAGACAGTTTAGGAGAGTGGTCCAAGAATTTGGCTGATGAAACTCAACGTGGGCAAGTGCGAGGTCTTGCACTTTGGAAAAAAGAATAGAGGCGTGCACTATTTTCTAAACGGTGACAAAATTCATCATGCTGAAGTGCAAAGGGACTTGGGAGTCCTAGTCCAGGATTCTCTAAAGGTAAACTTGCAGGTTGAGTCCGTAATTAAGAAAGCAAATGCAATGTTGTCATTCATCTCAAGAGGCTTGGAATATAAAAGCAGAGATGTACTTCTGAAGCTTTATAAAGCATTAGTTAGGCCCCATTTAGAATACTGTGAGCAATTTTGGGCCCCACACCTCAGGAAGGACATACTGGCACTGGAGCGGGTCCAGCGGAGATTCACACAGATGATCCCAGGAATGGTAGGCCTAACATACGATGAACGTCTGAGGATCCTGGGATTATATTCATTGGAGTTTAGGAGGTTGAGGGGAGATCTGAAAGAAACTTACAAGATAATGAATGGCTTTGATAGGGTGGATGTAGGGAAGTTGTTTCCATTAGCAGGGGAGACTAGGACCCGGGGGCACAGCCTTAGAATAAAAGGGAGTCACTTTAGAACAGAGATGAGGAGAAATTTCTTCAGCCAGAGAGTGGTGGGTCTGTGGAATTCATTGCCACAGAGGGCGGTGGAGGCCGGGACGTTGAGTGTCTTTAAGACAGAAGTTGATAAAATCTTGATTTCTCGAGGAATTAAGGGCTATGGAGAGAGAGCGGATAAATGGAGTTTAAATCAGCCATGATTGAATGGTGGAGTGGACTCGATGGGCTGAATGGCCTTACTTCCGCTCCTATGTCTTATGGTCATATGGTAATGTTTGGAATTTAAATTATCAAAGCCGCAGGGGCTGAGCATGTGGAGGGGAGGTTGGGGAAAGTAGATTGTGAGTGAGCAGGGATAGTTGGAGTGAGTGAGGAAGGAGGTCTGAAGCCAGGAACCTGTGAGTGAGATGGGGAGGGGGGTTGACAGAAAGGCTTCTGACTGAGTTGGGTGAGGACGTTTGATGAGAATGACCTGAGTGGGCAATGGTAGTTAGGATTAAGGGAATAGGCTTCTGTCTGTCAAGGGAGGGGATATTGACAGAGTTTTTGTGTTTATATGTTGGGGACCAGCATGGAGTGTCTAAGATCCAAGAGAGCTCTGTGCACACTGTTGGTGGGTAGAACAGGCAGAGTGTAAGTCAAATATTTTATATTTGGAATGTTATAAGGGCATGTTTCATATTTTTGGTTCTGGACAACTGTTGGGCCTCCTCCACCATGTAAATGGTGTGCACTTGATACCCCTGATAAAGCCACGTGTCTCCAGTTTCCACAATCTTCACTCTCAACAGGTTTCACCCTTCCCCCATCAATTGTTTTGTCATCAACATCTCCCACCATACCGCCGCCGCCCCCCCCCCCCCCCCGCCCCCCCCCCCCCAAGATGTCCCCTTTTCTCCAGTGGATTTGGTCACTCCTGAACAGGTATTAGTGTGAATCTGCACACAAGTAGCATATTTTGACATGGCCTTGTGTGGAGTTGAATCTGAGGCTGGCAAGGGAATGATTTGGAGCCGTTAAGGATTGAGGTGACAAAGGAATGAATGAATTTCAGTAGCAGATGAGATGAGGCAGCAGCACATCTGGACAAGGTTACTGAGGTGGAAATAGACAGTCTTAGTGATGTGTCATCAAAAAAACAGTTTGGGATGAAATTTGACAACCAGATTATGAACAGATTGGTTCAGCCTCAAAGAGTTGCAATAGAGATAGTAGCTAGGGAGTGGGATATGTAACAGAAACTGAAGATGATTGCTTTCCTCGTCCCGATATTTAAATGGAGGACATTTCTGCTTATCCAGTACTGAGTCAGACAATTCGGGACATTTTCTGACTTGGAGGGACACTTGGAGATGATAGTGGAGGTTAATGGTTTTGGATGTTACATGAGAGCTCTGGTCGAGTTTTAGATAAAATCCTCTCCTTCAAACCTTCCCACTCCCACCTCCCTCTTCCTCTCTCCCCCAGACCAGGAGGTGTAGGCCCAGATCAGGTGGCAGCTTCCCTTCCCAGAAGGACATTGGTGAACCAGTTGTTTTTTATGACAATCCAGAAGTTTTCATGGTCACGTTTCCTAGTGCCGGTCCCACAAATGAGGGATTCATCCAACTCCATTTCACAAGCTGCCTTTGTGTTTATCACTCTCTTTTTCTCCTCTTTGAATTCATTTTTCAGGATATTGGAAGGGGTGATTTGTAAATATCACATCAGGATGTAACAGTCACTCGACTCATCAGAGCCAGAGCATTATCAGCTTTTGAACATGGAATCAAAAAAATCCGCTCACAATGGGGAGAAAGTGTTTCCGTGTTCTGTGTGTGGACGAAGCTTCAGCCAATCATCAAACTTGTCAAAACACAAGTGTTGTCCCATGGGGGAGAAACCGTGGAAATGTGGAGACTGTGGGAAGGGATTCAATTACCCGTCTGAGCTGCATATTCATCAACGCAGTCACACCGGGGAGAGACCATTCACCCGTTCTGTGTGTGAGAAAGGATTCACTAAATCATCTGACCTTCTGAGACACCAGCGAGTTCACACTGGGGAAAGACCGTTCATCTGCTTTGTGTGTCGGAAAGGCTTCAGAACTTCGTACCACCTCCTGAAACACCATCATATCCACAGTGAGGAGAGACCTTTTAAATGTTCTTACTGTGAGAAAAACTATAAAAGAAAAGAGATCTGTTGAGCCATAAAGTCACTCAAGTTCACCTGCTCCGTTTGTGGGAAAGGATTCGCCCGTTCATTCGATCTGCTGACACACCAACTTGTTCATACTGATCAAAGGCCATTTAAATATCCTGACTGTGAGAAGAGCTTTAAAAGCCGGAAGGATCTGCTGACACATGAACGCACTCAAACCAGGGAGACCTTTCATCTGTTCTTTCTGTGGGAAAGGTTTCTCTTGGAAGTCCAACCTACTTAAGCACCAGCGGAGTCACACTGGGGAGAGGCCGTTCATCTGCTCAGTGTGTGGAAAGGGATTCATTCAGTCATCCCACATGCTGAGATACCAGCGAGTTCACAAGTGACTGCAGGGATTGGATTTGGATTCTGCTGTTAATCACATCTGGACTGAACCATCTTCACTCTGACAGCTGGAGTTTGTTGCTGCCGGTATTAATAAGCCTGAAAGCTGGGGTGTGCATTGATGTTCTGTATAAATATTGATTAAATCAGCTTTGATTCAGACACTGTGTTTTGAATATTCGGTTTCCTCAATGATAAGAGGAGACTGATTGATCTCCTGTTACTGATTGGGACATTATTTTTGATCTTTTCTTACTCTGAATTATTTCTGTTCTCTGGTTCACCTTCTCCCAGATTAAACACTGAGCTTTCATCAATCCTATCAATCTGTTGCAGACATTGGGCGGTTGGTGAATTTCACCTGATGTTGGTGTCAGTTGCCCTCGGAAGATTTCCCAGTTTTCTGAAATTCCAGTGCGGTTCTGTGTTGATGTAATGATCCGAGTTTCAGTTCCAATGCTGATGATGGAGGGCCTGTGCTGACAGAACCACAGAATCATTACAGTTCAGGAAGAGGCCATTCAGCCCATCGAGTCTGCACTGCTCACTGAAAGAACATTCTACCTAATCCCACTCCCCTGCCTTATCCCTGTAACCTTGCACATTCTTTCTTTTCAGATAAAAATCCAATTCCCGTTTAAATACCTTGATTGGAGCTGCCTCCATCACCCTCTTAAGATGTTCGTTCCAGACTCCAACCACCCTCTGGGTGAAAACCTTTTTCCTCGCATCACTTCTGTTCCTTTTGCTAATTATTTTGAATCTGTGCTCTCCAATTCTTGATGTACTCCAGAAGGGAAATAGATTTTCATTATTTACCCCGTCTAAAGCCCTCAGGATCTTGATTACCTCTACAAGCCTCCAATCAGCCTTCTTTTCTCCACGGAAAACAGACCCAACGTCTTCTCATATTTATCCCTGGAAACATTCTTGGGAACCTTCTCTGGACTCTGCACTCCAATGCCTTCACATCCTTCCTCAAGTTTAAAAAAAATTATCTCATGGGATGTGGTGTCGCTGGCTGGGCATTTACTGCCCATCATTAATTGCCCTTGAACTGAGTGCTTTGCTCAGCCATTTCAGAGGGCATTTTAAGAGTCAACCACTTTGCTGTGGGTCTGGAATCTCATGTGGGCCGCACCAGGTAAGGGCAGGAGATTTCCTTTCCTAAAGGACATGAGTGAACCAGATAGGTTTTTATGACAATCAACGATGGTTTCATGGTCATTATTTGACTTTTAAATCCAGATTTTAAAAAACTGAATTCACATTCCACCATTCCAAATACTAAGAAGTTAATTTCTGGACTAAAGAATTGTGAGTTCTTCGACGATGTAACAAGCAAAGTGGATAATGGGGATCCTGTAGATGTAGTGTATCTGGACTTCTGGAAGGTGTTTGATAAGTTGCCACAAAGAAGGTTAATTGACAAGGTGAGATCACATGGGATTAGGGTAATTTATTAGCTTGGATAGAAGACTGGCTGAAGGACAGACGACAGAGAGTCAGGATAAATATTTCTTATTCTGGATGGCAAGATGTAACTAGTGGGCTACCACAGGGTTCGGTCCTTGGGCCCCAGTTATTTACAATCTATATTAACGACTTGGATACAGGGAAAGAAGGTTCAAAAGCCAAATTCGCAGATTACACAAATATAGGTGGGACAGTAAACTGCAATGAGAAAATAAGAACCTTACAAATGGATATCGATAGGTTAGGAGAGTGGGCCAAAATGTGGCAAATGGAGTTTAACTCCTATGCAGAGGGATCTGGGTGTCTTTGTGCATGAGTCACAGAAAACGAGCATCCAGGTGCCGCAGATAATAAGGAAAGCAAATGGAATGTTAGCAAAAGGAATTGAGTAAGGAAATGTTGTTGCAACTATACAAGGCATTGGTAATATCGCACCTGGAGTATTGTGCACAGTTTTGTCCCCTTATTTGTGAAAGATGTAGTCGCATTGGAGGCAGTTCCGAGGAGGTTCACTAGATTGATTCCAGAGATGAGGGGTTTGTCGTATGAGGAGAGATTGAACAGTTTAGGCCTATACTCTCTTTAGAAGAGTTTAGAAGAATGAGGGGAGATCTAATTGAGGTAAAGAAGATGGTAAAAGATATGGATAATGGGTGGCAAGGCAGCACAGTGGTTAGCACTGTTGATTCGCAGTGCAAGGGTTCCAGGTTTGACTCCTGGTTTGGGTCACTGTCAGTGTGGAGCCTGCACATTCTCCCGGTGTCTGCGTGGGTTTCCGCCGGGCGCTCCGGTTTCCTCCTCCAAGTCCCAAAAGATGTGCTTATTCGGTGAATTGGACATTCTGAATTCTCCCTCTGTATTCCCAAACAGGCGCCGGAATGTGGCGACTAGGGAATTTCCACAGTAACGTCATTGCAGTGTTAATGTAAGCCTACTTTTGACAATAAAGATTATAAAGTATACATGGAGCTGATGCTTCCTCTCGTGGGGAATTTCAACCGAGAGGTCATGATCTTAGAATAAGAGGTAGCAAGTTAAAAACAGATTTGAAGAGAAACTACTTCTCCCAAAGGATTGTGAATCTGTGGAATTCGCTACCCCAGAGTGTGATGGATGTAGTGACAGTGAGTAAATTCAAGGAGGAGTTAGACAGATTTTTAATTGGTGATGGGTTGAAGGTTTATGGAGAATGCTTTATGGAGAAAGTGGAGTTGAGGCCAGGATGGAATCAGCCATGATCACATTGAAGATGTTTAGGCGCGGGAGGCTACATTTCCTACTCCTGCTCCTAGGACATGTGTTCTAGCGAGGAGATGCTCTGGCTGATTTTGCAATCCCGCTCTTGGTCTTTAGCATTGTAGGGAGCAGATGAGGAAAATATCAGCTATGATAGAATGGTGGAGCAGATTTGATGGGCCAAATGGCCTAATTCTGCTCCTGTATCTTATGAACTTATGACTGCAGTAAGAAGTCTTACACCAGGTTAAAGTCCTTACACAGGTTTGTTTCAAATCACTAGCTTTCAGAGCACTGCTCCTTCCTCCTTTAACCTGGTGTTGTAAGACTTCTTACTGTGCTCACCCCAGTTCAATGCCAGCATCTCCATATCCGAACTTATGACTGTACGAAAAGAATACTTTTCACTGTACTTCAGTACATGTGACAATAAAACAAATACAATACAAACAAGTCTTGTTTACCCATCCCCTGTGCTCACTTTCCTTTTAAGAAGTACCAAAAGTTGAAATTTCCCATTCTTCGATTCCTATAGTTGTGATCATCCTGATCTCTGTAATCTCCTCACACACCCCTTCAAGATCTCTGCACTAATTTAATTCTGGCCACTACAGCATACCTGATTTATTCGGTCCACCATTACTGGCCTTTTATCATTTGACTGGGCCACAAGCTCTGGAATTTCCTCCTTCAAACTCTCCGACTCTCTCACTCACTTTCCTCCATTAAGATTCTCCTTTAAAGCTAATATCTCCCCATGTTGCTCAGTGTCAATTGTTATTTTATAACGTTTCTCTGCGATGTGTTAAAATGCTTGATTTTGTCAAGGCACAATATTGTCACTGCCCTGGACATGTATCATTGTTCTGCCTCATAAATAAGAATTTGTAACTCAGAGTGAGTCTGTCATGGTGAAACATTTCAAAAATATTGCAATGATGGCGACTGAGCATGCGCTCCGCTGCTGCCCCCAAGACAGATGGTGGATGCGCGCGCGCGCATTGCTGCTCGTGCCCCAAGAACGTTGACGAATGCGCATGCGCAGCCCCTCTAGTACGCGCGAGAGAGATGGCCGCCATTTAGTCTCGTCTGTGAGAAAGCTGCAGGTCCCGCTCAGGTCCCCCCCGATACCGGTAGGTTATTTTTCAGGATTTTCGGTTAATATAACATGTTTAAGAAGTGTGTCCAACGACGCGCCTAATTGAGCTCTCCCTCGGTCCTGCCATTCCCTCCTTTACGGATCATACATCCGAGAAAGAACGCCGCCATTAATCGCACTGCGCATGCTTCACTCGGCCCAGTCCCGCCTCCTTGTTCACTCCGATTGGCTGGAGGACCAGCCGATTCCCACCGGCCTTTTGAATCCACCCCTTCACCCTATTGGTCAGGAGCTGCCGTCAATCATTGCCCTGGCATTGTGAGGTATCAGGTGAGAGGTCAGTGTCGGGAGGCGGGGTTTACAAATCCTCAGTGCTGCCCGAGAGCTGAATGAAACAATGAATGAAAATCGCTTATTGTCACAAGTAGGCTTCAAATGAAGTTACTGTGAAAAGCCCCTAGTCGCCACATTCCGGCGCCTGTTCGGGGAGGCTGGTACGGGAATTGAACCGTGCTGCTGGTCTGCTTTGAAAGCCACTGATTTAGCCCAGTGTGCTAAACCAGCCCCGATGGACATTCTCCACTCTCACTATCCGCTGCTTCTGGCTCCTCTCCGCAAACAACCTCGTAGAGACCGGGGGGGGGGGGGGGAAGACACTGATCCAGTGACAATGTCACTGCATTAGTAGAAAAGTCTAATGTAATCCCTCCTGTTCAAAAAGTAGGAAACTAGTTAGTTAAAGCCTGTAGTTGGGAGACTGTTGGAATCCATTATTGAGGAAGTAGTAATTGGACTTTTGGAAAGCCAAACCGCAATCCATCAGAGTCAGTGTGGCAATGAACGGACATCGCGCGACAATCACCAGGCAGGAATGTTCCCTTCCAGTCGGGGCAGCAGTCAAGGGCATTCAGCCTCTGATCTCCGGGTAAGCGTTCTCCAAGGCGGCCTTCAGGACGCGCGACAACGCAGAATCGCCGAGCAGAAGCTTATAGCCAAGTTCCGCACACATTAGTGCGGCCTCAACCGGGACCTGGGATTCATGTCGCATTACATTCATCCCCCGCCATCTGACCTGCGAAATCCTACCAACTGTCCTGGCTTGACACAATTCACACCTCTTTAACCTGGGGTTACCCCATCTCTGGATCTGTAAAGATTTAATCACCTGCTAATGCTCGCATTCCAAGCATTGTCTGGCATCTTTGAATTTGTCACTATATATGTTTCTGGAACATACCTCTTCATTCACCTGAGGAAGGAGCAGCGCTCCGAAAGCTAGTGACATCGAAACAAACCTGTTGGACTTTCACCTGATGTTGTAAGACTTTGTAGTGTGGTTTTGTAAAGGGTAAATCGTGTTTGACTCATTTGTTGGAGTTCTTGGAAGATGTAACAAGCCAGGCGGATAATGGGTGTACTGTAGATGTGTTTGGACTTCCAGAATACATTTGATAAGATGGAATTTAACATGCATAAGTGTGAGGTTATCAATTTTGGACAGAGGAATAAAAAGGCAATTTTATTATCTAAATGGAGAGAAACTTTAGAGGACATTGGTTGGGTGTTGAATAAATATTTCACATCCGTCTCCAGCCAAGAGAATGAGGAGATAGACTTGGAACTCGGGGAGAGAAACTGTGAGGTTCTTGAGCGAATTGACAGAGGGAGTGACAAGACATTGGAAGTGTTGGCAAGCTTAAAAGTGGACAAATCTCCAGGTCTGGATGAATTGTGTCCCAGGATGCTGTGGGAGGTGAGATTGCAGGGGCCCCGACCCAAATTTTTAATTGCTCTTTAGCGACGAGGTCGGTGCTAGAGGACTGCAGATCAGCTAATATGATCCCACTATTTAAGAAAGGTTGTAGAGATAAGCCAGGGAACTAAGTACCAGTGAGTCTCGCATCAGTGGTAGGGAACCTATCGGAGAAAATTCAGAAGGAGAGAATCTATCTCCACTTGAAGAGGCAAGGTTTGATCAGGAATAGTCAGCATGGCTTTGTCAGCGGGAGGTCATGCCTAACAAATTTTGATTGATTGATTGACACCAGGTATGTCGATGGTGGTAGTGATGTAGTTTACATAGATTTCAGCAAAGCCTTTGCCAAGATCCCACATGGGAGACTTTATAAAGAAGACAAATACACATGTGATACAGAGTAACATGATAAGGTGGATTCAAAATTGGCTTGGCTGTAGGAGACAGAGGAAGATGACAGATGGCTGCTTTAGTGTCTGGAAGCCAGTGTCCAGTGGCGTACCACAGGGATCTGCGCTGGGTCCCCTGTTGTTTGTCATTTATATAAACGCCATAGATGACGATGTGTGGGGTAGAATCATTACCTTTATGGATGTCACACAGCTTGGCCTGGTGGTTAACAGTGAGTTTGAGTGTCTTTGGTTACAGGAAGATATAGACAGGATGGTCAAATGGGCAGAAACGTGGCAGATGGAATTTAACCCTGAAAAATGTGAGGTGACACACTTTGGCAGGCGTAATTTGACAACGAAGCATTCAATGAACGGCATGACACTGGGGCGTCTGAGGAACAAAGGGACCGTGGTGTGTTTGTTCTGAGATCCCTGAAGGTGGAAGGACAGGTTAATAGGATGGTGAAAAAGGCATATGGGACACTTGTCCTTTAGCAATTGAGGCATAGATGGGGTCGCAGTGACGTCTCGGACAGTGACGTCAGTCCTCAGACCACCTTCATGTTGAATTTGGCGTCGTCCCCGTCGCCACCTCTGCCGCCCCCGCCCGCGTGCGGCACGAAGTCAACATGGATGTTGTTGTGTTTGATGGGCCCGCTGGCCCGGCTCCAGATGAAGAGTAAAGTGAAGCAGAGCGACACCACGGTGAAGAATGAGGCGAAGCCCATGGTGGTGGCCACCAGCAGCGTGTGGGTGTCGAAGGGATATCCGGGCCGTAGGCCGGCCTTGGCCCGGGAGTCGGAGCGCCCAGCCAGTCCCAGCTCCTGTAGCGAGAGCGGCCACACCTGTAGCGAGGCCGAGGCCGTGTCGTTGCCGCCGGCATTGCGGGCCACACAGCGATAGGTGCCGGAGTCCATGCGGCGGACCGAGGTGATCTGCAGGCTGCCGTCTGGCAAGAGGCGGCTGCGGCCCACGGCGGGTCCGGAGAGGAGCGGGGGCGCGGGGGGCAGGCTGGGGTCCGGACGTCCAGGGAGGAGGCCGCGGTCCTCGGGGTTCAGGCCCAGATTTTCAGATACTAGGCCCAGGCCCCCGGGGAGGCTCATCCCCGCCCCGGGGAGGCTCATCCCCGCCTCGGGGTGGCCCAGCCGCTGGCGCCGTGGGTTGAGCCACAGGATGAGGGGCGGCAGCTGGCCGTCGGCCGAGCAGCGGAGGGTGACTGTCTGGCCCTCTCGGGGCTGCGGCCTCTTGTCGCGGATGCGGGGCCGGCGGCAACTGAAGGTGCTGGCAGGGAGGGAGCCGGCGGCCTCGGGCAGGCGGCGGCCGCGGAGGGACGGCGCAGGTGGGCGGCTGGGGGCCCAGGAAGCGGAGGCGGTGGCGCCGGCGGACGATCCAGAGCAGGCGGCAGTCGCAGGCCAGCGGGTTGAGGCCGAGGCCCAGGCTCTGGAGGGAGGCCAGCGAGCGGAAGGCAGCAGCCGGCAAGCTGGCCAACTGATTGGCCGTGACGTCCAGCAGCCGGAAGTAGACGAGGCCGCGGAAGGCGGCGTCATGGATGATGCGCAGACGGCCGCCCACCAATCGCAGCTCCTCCAGGCGGGTTACGTGCTGCAGCAGCGCTCCGCGGATGGCACTGATGGGATTATAGGAGAGGTTGAGGAAGCGCAGGTAGGCCTGAGTCCTCAGGCTGGCATAGGGGACAGTGCTGAGGTTGCAGCGGGTGATTGAGAGCCAAACCAAATTGAGGCCCTGGAGGCAATCGGGGCCTAGTTGGGCCAGTGAGGCCCAGGAGTCGATTTCCAGCAGGCGGAGGCGGGAGAGGTCCTGGAAGGGGCGGCCGGGCAGGGCGGCGGCCTTGGGGAAGGCCAGCAGGCGGAGGGCGGTCAGGTTGAGGAGGGGGGAGAGGGCAGCACCGGGTGGCCAGGTCAGCGCGGCACCGCGGACGGTGAGTTGGTTGAGGCCGCTGAGGCCGGCCCAGGCTCGCTGGGCCGGCCCAGGCCAGCTCGGGGGAGCCCAGGCTGAGGGTGCGCAGGGCGGCCAAGCCGCGGAAGGTGTGGTCGCCGAGCAGCAGCAGCGGGTTGCCAGCCAGCTCCAGGCTGCGCAGGGCGGCCAGGCCGAGGAGGGTTCCGGGCTGCAGGTAGCGCTGTAGGTTGTGGCCGAGGCCCAGTCGCTGCAGCCGCTCCAGGGCGCCGGCCTCCAGCTCCCGCAGCCGGTTGTGGCCCAATTCCAGCTCCTCCAGCCGGCGGCTCAGGCCCCGTCCCGGGCCCCAGTCCAGCCACTCCAGCCGGTTGTCACTTAGGTCCAGCGCCCGCGTGCCAGCCGGGATCCCCCGCGGCAGCGACTCCAGCCCCCGGGACGAGCAGCTCACCGTCCGGTTGGGGCTCCAGCAGAGGCAGTCTGAGGGGCAGCCGAGCCCCGTACCCAGGAGGAGGAGCAGGGGGAGGAGAGGAGGCCTCACTGCCAGCAACAACGTCCTGCCCCACGGCCTGTAAAGCAAACAAAACAGGGGGTCAGTGAGGGGAGCTGGACCCCCCAGACACACACCCACGCACAGGACATCTCCCCCACACACAGGACACCTCCCCCAGACACAAACCCCACACAGGACATTGCCCCCAGACACACACCCACACACAGGACACCTCCCCAGACACACACCCCACACAGGACACGTCCCCCACACACAGGACACCTCCCCACACACAGGACACCTCCCCAGACACACACCCCACACAGGACACGTCCCCCACACACACCCACAAACACAAGACACCTCCCCAGACACCTCCTCCCCCAGACACACACCCACACACAGGACACCTCCCCCACACACAGGACACCTCCCCCAGACACAAACCCCACACAGGACATTGCCCCCAGACACACACCCACACACAGGACACCTCCCCCACACACAGGACACCTCCCCAGACACACACCCCACACAGGACACGTCCCCCACACACAGGACACCTCCCCTAGACACACACCCACACACAGGACACCTCCCCACACACAGGACACCTCTCCCACACACAGGACACCTCCCCCACACACAGGACACCTCCCCAGACACACACCCCACACAGGCCATTGCCCCCAGACACACACCCACACACAGGACACCTCCCCGAGACACCCACCCACACACTGGACACCTCCCCCACACACAGGACACCTCCCCAGACACGCACCCACACACAGGACACCTCCCCAGACACACACCCACACACAGGACACCTCTCCCACACACAGGACACCTCCCCAGACACGCACCCACACACAGGACCCCCCCCACACACACAGGACACCTCCCCAAGACATGCACCCACACACAGACCACCTCCTCCAGGCACACGCCCACACACAGGACATTGCCCGCAGACACACACCCACACACAGGACACCTCCCCCTCACACAGGACACCTCCCCCAGACACACATCCACACACAAGACCCCCCCCCCCCTCCCCACACACAGGAAAACTCCCCCCAGACACACGCCCACAGGACATCTCTTTCTCCCCCTCCCTGCCTCCACACACAGGACCCCCCCACACCCAGATACAGGATGCCCCACCTCCCCCAGACACACGCCTGCGGACACAGGAACACCTTTCCCAAACGCTCACAGGAGCCCTCTCACACACAGGATCCCCGGTGTCCCGAACACCACCAGCACCAACATCGAGGGCCGAAGGGCCTGTACTGTGCTGTAATGTTCCATGTTCCCCGAGGCCTCTAGGACCCCCCTCCTCTGGAATGGACCCCTCCGGAATCCGCCCCCCCCCTCCCCCCGCAGCCGCCCCCATGACACAGCCTTGTCCACCTTCCCTCTCAGATCCTCTCCACTACCCTCCACAACGCCCCCCCCCCCCCCCCACATCATCATCCCCTCTTGTTGCTTCACCTCGCTCCCACAAACGCCTTTGTGTCCTTCCCAAATTTCTATGCAAGGTCGGGCTTCGGGGTACAGAGAGAGATGGGAGGGGTTGAATATATTTGACTGCAAATTGTGATTACCTCATTAGCTTCATATTTATGGCGAAGAGCTTGAGGGTCTTCTTCGGTCCTGTTTCTGCTGACAGTCCGGGAGCAGCTTTCGCTATACAAGGAGCTACTGTCGCTTGTCAGCTTGTTTTAATGCTGCTGGGATCTGGTTACAGGTTACACACCAGCTGTAGCCTGTGGCTCAGGTTCTGGACGAGGGGCTCGATCGGGTTGCAACATAAACATTGTTCCTCCTGAATATTTAAACATTTGACATGGATAACACAGGTGCAGAAAGAGAAAACACTGGTTCAAAGTGTGAAAAGCTGGAGTGTGACCAACATTGATCTACACTGAGCAACGTGTTAGACAGGGAGTAAAGCTCCATCCTTCTACGCTGTCCCCATCAAACACTCCCAGGACAGGTACAGCACGGGGTTAGATACAGAGTAAAGCTCCCTCTACACTGTCTCCATCAAACACTCCCAGGACAGGTACAACACTGGGTTAGATACAGAGTAAACCTCCCTCTACACTCTCCCCATCAAACACTCCCAGGACAGGTACAGCACGGGGTTAGATACAGAGTAAACCTCCCTCTAAACTGTCCCCATCAAACACTCCCAGTACAGGTACAGCACAGGGTTAGATACAGAGTAAAGCTCCCTCTGCACTGTCGCCATCAAACACTCCCAGGACAGGTACAGCACGGGGTTAGATACAGAGTAAAGCCCCCTCTACAGTGTCCCCAACAAACACTCCCAGGACTGGTACATAGGAAAGGAGCAGGCCATTCAGCCCATTGAGCATGCTCTTCTCTACAATATCATGGCTGATCAGCCACTTCCATGGAAAAATAATTCCAAGTGAAAGTGGTTCTCTGAAAATTAACTCTGTTCACTGGTTAATGATTTGCCGCACACAGAGCCACTGGTTAATGATTTGCCGCACACAGAGCCACTGGTTAATGATTTCCCACACACAGAGCCACTGGTTAATGATTTGTCGCACACAGAGCCACTGGTTATTGATTTGCCGCACACAGAGCCACTGGTTAATGATTTGCCGCACACGCAGCCACTGGTTAATGATTTCCCACACACAGAGCCACTGGTTAATGATTTGCCGCACACACAGCCACTGGTTAATGATTTGCCGCACACCGATCCACTGGTTAATGATTTGCCGCACACAGAGCCACTGGTTAATGAATAGCTGCACATAGAGCCACTGGTTAATGATTTGCCGCACACAGAGCCACTGGTTAATGATTTGCCGCACACAGAGCCACTGGTTAATGATTTGCTGCACACAGAGCCACTGATTAATGATTTGCCGCACACAGAACCACTGGTTAATGATTTGCCGCACACACAGCCACAGGTTAATGATTTGCCGCACACAGAGCCACTGGTTAATGATTTGCTGCACACAGAGCCACTGGTTAATGATTTGCCGCACACAGAACCACTGGTTAATGATTTGCCGCACACAGAGCCACTGGTTAATGATTTGCCGCACACACAGCCACTGGTTAATGATTTGCCGCACACAGAGCCACTGGTTAATGATTTGCCGCACACAGAGCCACTGGTTAATGATTTGCCGCATACACAGCCACTGGTTAATGATTTGCCGCACACAGAGCCACTGGTTAATGATTTCCCGCACAGAGCCACTGGTTAATGATTTCCCACTCCGATTTCCGGCTGAGATTGGCGTTATTGAGTGGAGACGAGCTTAATATACCTCCCCACGGGCCGATTTGAAAGGCAGGCCGGCTTTGGGGGCTTCCTTGATGTGTGGTTTGCGGCGAGGTCCCCATCGGTTCTGTTCCCCGAGGGAAAGGCAGATGGCTGGTCCCAAGGGTGCTCCTTTCCCGGGGACACGGTTCAGATTCACTCCCTTACTCTCTGGTGGGCGCCTTAGTTTCCTGTGGAATATATGAAGAACATCTAAAGCTCATCATTTAAGTATTTCACTGAGGACCAGAACTATGTAAGGAATGACTATGCCTGTATTATTGCAGAGCTGTTAAGAAAGTCAGTAAAAGACAATCTGTTGCTGGGAGTTTGATTCTCTGGTGTCTGAAACCACAAGATTCAATGATTAGAGGCAACAAGATGAACAAGGAAACACGTCAAGGCCCAAAACTCCAGCTGGATATTCACAGGAGAAAGTCTTTTATCAAACACCTCGAATGGACAGAACAGAGAAAGATCCCAACTGTAAGAAACTCTCGAATCATTTGTAAATATCTTTCAAATGCTGACAGGTTGCAGCTGTCAGTTTCCATCACATTGAAGGTTAGAGAATGGGTATTCTAGAACTAAAAAACATTAGTTAGATCACAGCTAGAGCACTTGAGTACAGTTCTGGTCACCACATTCCAGTACAATCACATTCTTCCTGGAGAGAGTACGGAAGAGGTTTTTCTGGATGTTTCCAGGATTAGGGAATTTTAACAAGAGGAACGATTGGATCGATTGTTTTCTGTGGAACAGAGGAGGCTGAGTGGACATTTAATTGAGGTGTGCAACATTGAGGGTCCCAGATATAGTGGATCAGAGGGCAGAAGGACCTATTTCATGAACAAACAGATCAGTAACCTGGGGCCAGAGATTTAAGTATCTGTTGGAAGGATTAGAGGGGAATTGAGGATTTTCTTCACCCGGGGTGGTGGGGATCTGGAACTCTGTCTGAAAGGGAGGTAGAGACAGAAACCCTCATCGTATGTGGAGTTTGTGTGATCTGCAGGCTACAGACCAAGAGGTGGAAAATGGGATTAGACTGGACAAGGAATTTTCAGCCAACACAGACACAATGGGCTGAATGGCCTCTGTGCTGTAAATGTCTAGGATTCTGTGATGACAAGTGATCCTCCAGTTTTTAATCCAAGACAGACCTCAGCGCAGTCAGTTCCGCCAAATGTTGATGTGATGGATCAAGAGGTGTCAGGTGCCAGGAGCAGTGATTCAAATGGAAATATCAGTAAATCCTGATATAGTTTATCTGTATGTGGTTCCATTTTAATAACTTCTCCTGAATGTGACCCTCACCCAGGTTTCATAGGTTATCATAGAATTTACAGTGCAGAAGGAGGCCATTCGGTCCATCGAGTCTGCATCGACTCTTGGCAAGAGCACCCTACCCAAGCCCACACCTCCACCCTGTCCCTATAACCCAGTAACCCCACCCAACACTAAGGGCAATTTTGGACACGAAGGGCAATTTAGCATGGCCAGTCCACCAGACCTGCACATCTTTGGACTGTGGGAGGAAACCGGAGCACCCGGAGAAAACCCACGCACACACGGGGAGAACGTGCAGACTCCGCACAGACAGTGACCCAAGCCGGGAATCGAACATGGGACCCTTGAGCTGTGAAGCAATTGTGCTAACCACTATGCTACCGTGCTGCCCCCAATAAGAAACAACATCAAAGGGCTCATCTGGGATTTGAACCCGGGACCTCTCACATTTTCAGAGAGCACAACCCCTGAAGCGAGAATCTTACCCCTGGACCAACGAGCCAGTTTTGATTTGATTTATTTATAATAATAATCCTCTGTCACAAGTAGGCTTACATTAACACAGCAATGAAGTTACTGTGAAAGCCCATAGTCGCCACATCCCGACGCCTGTTCGGGAGAATTCAATGTCCAGGGTCAGGGTCCCAGGTTTGATTCCTGGCTTGGGTCACTGTCTATTGGAGGCTACACGTTCTCCCCGTGTCTGCGTTGGTTTCCTCCCACAAGTCCCGAAAGACGTGCTGTTGGGTAATTTGGACATTCTGAATTATCGCTCTGTGTACCCGAACAGGCGCCGGAATGTGGCAACTGGGAGCTTTTCATAGTAACTTCATTGCAGTGTTAATGTAAGCTTACTTGTGACAATACAGATTATTGTTATTATTAAGACGTGACCTTGTTTTTCAGAAGCCATTTGAGAATCTCTAATGGCTCCTTCTCCACCACAGTGATCAGAAACTGAATCTGTTAGGATCCTCAAGCATCTTCCCTGTGATTGTGGGGCCTGTCGTTCCCTGTCTCTGATTTGGAATGTGGGAACTCCGTGAGTTACCTTCCAATCTCAGGAAGCAATCCTTGACTCTTGATCTGTTGATGATGCAGCAAAGACCCAGGCTCCTGTCCCATTTCTTTACACATCCTGGTGTTGATGCTTCAGAAAATCTCTTTGCTTCAAAATATCCTGCATGTTTAGAACATGGACTGAATAACCGACTCCTGTTCCTGTTTCTGATGCCTTGATTCAATCTGAGCCCACAAATCAAAATTGCAGAAAACCAAATTACATACATAGAACATACAGTGCAGAAGGAGGCCATTCGGCCCATCGAGTCTGCACCGACCCACATTAATCCCTCACTTCCACCTTTTCCCCGCAACCCAATAACCCCTCCCAACCCTTATGGACACTACGGGTAATTTAGCATGGCCAATCCACCTAACCTGCACGTCTTTGGACTGTGGGAGGAAACCGGAGCACCCGGAGAAAACCCACGCACACACGGGGAGAACGTGCAAACTCCACACAGACAGTGACCCAGCGGGGAATCGAACCTGGGGCCCTGGCGCTGTGAAGCCACAGTGCTAATCACTTGTGCTACCGTGCTGCCCTTATTATTGATGAATATTCTGTTGACAAATGGAGTCTCAGAACCATAGAATTCCTTCAGTGCAGAAGGAGGCCAATCGACCAATCAAATTGTTGCCTTTTCTTCTTTTACTCTGTCCTTTCTGTGGCTCAGTTCCAATGATGGCAATCAGTGAGTTTGCCCTTCTTTCTATGTTATCTATATTCTAATGCTTCGCGTCGCCAGGAATCGAATGATACCACCACAAGGTTCAACCGGCTATCGACCAAAGAGCCAAACACCAGTTAGTTAGTTCAAGGTCAAGGCTATTTTATTTACACACAATTAGTCATGCAACATAAACACTACTAGTTAACTACACCTATCGACTATGACAACCTGTACTTGACTTCGGACACCCGGTTTAGGTCAGAGAAACAGTAGCCACTGGTCGATTCTGGATCTATCGAGTCCGAAGGAGTAACTGCTGCTCAGCGGGACTCATCCGTCTGGTAGCGAGCGTTAAACTTGGACTTGCTTCTGGTGTTGTTGCAATTGGAGATGGCCGGACCGGGGTACCAGGTCCAAGAGAGGACGAACATGTGGCAAACTCTTCTTATACTTGGGGGGTTTTCGTGCTCTTTTGGGCGGTCCTTCAGTTTGGACCCTACTAATTGGGTGATCCCTGATCACTCTGTTCGATTCCTAACCAATAAGGTGAATAACCTGTAACTCCAGCATTGTGGGAGCACCTTCACCACACAGACTGCAGCGGGTCAAGAAGGTCAAACATCATCTTCTCCACAGGTAACTGGGGATGGGGAATATTTGCTGCTGGTCTTGTTGGTGAAAGGACAGGGGAGTGGGAGGAGCTGATTTGCTCTGGCAAAGAGAGCCAGCACAAACAGGACGGGCTGAATGGCCTCAATCTGCATTGTAACCGTTCAATGATTCACTGATAAAGAAGCGACGCTGGAGACCAGGGAACAACCTCTGGAACCAATGACCAACCTGATACAAAGCGGCTCTTCATTGATCTGGGAGCTGCGGCCCTGGTCGGTGTAAACGGGGGGAGGGGGGGTCCGCTCAGTTTATTCCCGTGGTTTCCGGAGCCTCTCCGTCCACCCACCGGATCCTCCGCCCCACCATCCCCCCCTTTACCCATTGTGGACCCGTCTGCCCATCACCCGCACTGCGCATGCTTCACTCACAGTCCAGCCCCGCCCCTCACTCACTACCATCGGTTGGAGGACCAGCTGCTCCCATCTGGTCCGCCAGGCCAACCCTCACAATTCCTATTGGTCCGGTACCGCCGCCAATCACTCACTGGGCACTGTCACCGTTCGGGCTGTGCCCGGCGCATCTGCAGTTCAGGTTGTCGCTGACGATGCGAGGAGCGGGAAAGAAATAATCAAGCAACTTTCAGGATTGTAGCCGGGAGCAATAGAAGCTGCGGAGTGAGCCGGGAGGCTTCATAAATACCCCGTGGAGGCTTCAACTCCCGAGGAAAATGTTAACGGTCCAGTCTTAAACAGCACCGAATAGAGTGAGAGCTGAGCGGTGACAGGCCCGGGTTACCGGTCGCCATCTTTACAGAGGACAAGGTGCCTGGACCGGATGGCAACTCTCCCGGATTGACTGACTGGAGTCTCCAGGATTTTATTTCAATCATTTGTGGGAGTCACTGGCTGGGCCAACATTTATTGCCCATCCCTAATTTCCCTTAAACTGAGTGGCTTGCTCAGCCATCTCATAGAACATTACAGCGCAATACAGGCCCTTTGGCCCTCGATGTTGCGCCGACCTGTGAAACCACTCTAAAGCCCATCTACACTATTCCCTTATTGTCCATATGTCTATCCAATGACCATTTGAATGTCCTTAGTGTTGGCGAGTCCACTACTGTAGCAGGCAGGGCATTCCACGCCCTTACTACTCTCTGAGTAAAGAACCTACCTCTGACATCTGTCTTATATCTATCTCCCCTCAATTTAAAGGTATGCCCCCTCGTGCTAGACATCACCATCCGAGGAAAAAGGCTCTCACTGTCCACCCTATCCAATCCTCTGATCATCTTGTATGCCTCAATTAATTCACCTCTCAACCTTCTTCTCTCTAACGAAAACAGCCATAAGTCCCTCAGCCTTTCCTCATAAGATCTTCCCTCCATACCGGCAACATTCTGGTAAATCTCCTCTGCACCCTTTCCAATGCTTCCACATCCTTCCTATAATGCGGCAACCAGAATTGCACGCAATACTCCAAATGCCGCCGCACCAGAGTGTTGTATAGCTGCAACATGACCTCATGGCTCCTAAACTCAATCCCTCTACCAATAAAAGCGAACACACCGTACACCTTCTTAACAACCCTCTCAACCTGGGTGGCAACTTTCAGGGATCTATGTACATGGACACCGAGATCTCTCTGCTCATCCACACTGCCAAGAATCTTACCATTAGCACAGTACTCAGTCTTCCTGTTATTCCTTCCAAAATGTATCACCTCACACTTTTCTGCATTAAACTGCATTTGCCATCTCTCAGCCCAGCGCTACAGCTTATCTATGTCCCTCTGTAACTTGTAACATCCTTCCGCACTGTCCACAACTCCACCGACTTTAGTGTCATCTGCAAATTTACTCACCCATCCTTCTACGCCCTCCTCCAGGTCATTTATAAAAATGACAAACAGTAGTGGCCCCAAAACAGATCCTTGTGGTACACCACTAGTAACTGGACTCCAGTCTGAACATTTCCCATCAACCACCACCCTTTGTCTTCTTCCAGCTAGCCAATTTCTGATCCAAACTGCTAAATCACCCTGAATCCCATGCCTCCGTATTTTCTGCAGTAGCCTACCTTGGGGAACCTTATCAAACGCTTTACTGAAATCCATATGCACCGCATCAACTGCTTTACCCTCATCCACCTGTTTGGTCACCTTCTCAAAGAACTCTACAAGGTGTGTGAGGCACGACCTACCCTTCACAAAACCATGTTGACTATCTCTAATCAAATTATTCCTTTCCAGATGATTATACATCCTATCTCTTCGAAACCTTTCCAAGATTTTTCCCACAACAGAAGTAAGGCTCACTGGTCTATAGTTACCGGGGTTATCTCTACTCCCCTTCTTGAACAAGGGGACAACATTTGCTATCCTCCAGTCTTCTGGCACTATTCCTGCAGACAAAGATGACTTAAAGATCAAGGCCAAAGGCTCAGCAATCTCCTCCCTAGCTTCCCAGAGAATTCTAGGACAAATCCCATCCGGCCCAGGTGACTTATCTATTTTCACACTTTCCAGAATTGCTAACACCTCTTCCTTATGAACCTCAAGCCCTTCTAGTCTCGTAGCCTGAATCTCAGTATTCTCCTCGACAACATTGTCTTTTTCCTGTGTGAATACTGACGAAAAATATTCATTTAGCACCTCTCCTATCTCCTTGGACTCCAAGCACAACTTCCCACTACTGTCCTTGACTGGCCCTACACTTACCCTAGTCATTCTTTTATTCCTGACATATCTATAGAAAGCTTTAGGGTTATCCTTGATCTTACCTGCCAAAGACTTCTCATGTCCCCTCCTGGCTCTTCTTAGCTCTCTCTTTAGGTCCTTCCTAGCTAACCTGTAACTCTCGAGCGCCCTAACTGAACCTTCATGTCTCATCTTTACACAAGCCTCCTTCTTCCTCTTGACAATTGTTTTGACTGCTTTAGTAAACCACGGTTCTCTCACTCGACCACTTCCTCCCTGACTGGTACATACTTATCAAGGACACGCAGTAGCTGTTCCTTCAACAAGCTCCACATTTCCATTGTGCCCATCCCCTGCAGTTTTTCCCTCCATCCGATGTATCCTAAGTCTTGCCTCATCGCATCATAATTGCCTTTCCCCAGATATAACTCTTGCCCTGCGGTATATACCTATCCCTTTCCATCACTGAAGTAAACATAATCGAATTGTGCTCACCTACCTTCAAATCTAACACCTGTCGTGGTTCATTACCCAGTACCAAATCCAATATGGCCTCGCCTCTCGTTGGCCTATCTACATACTGTATCAGGAAACCCTCCTGCACACATTGGACAAAAACGGACCCATCTAATTTACTCGAACTATAGCGTTTCCAGTCAATATTTGGAAAGTTAAAGTCCCCCATAACAACTACCCTGTTGCTTTCGCTCCTATCCAGAATCATCTTTGCAATCCTCTCCTCTACATCTCTGGAACTTTTCGGGGGCCTATAGAAAACCCCTAGCAGGGTGACCTCTCCTTTCCTGTTTCTAACCTCAGCCCCTACTACCTCAGTAGATGAGTCCTTATCAAACGTCCTTTCTGCCACCGTAATACTGTCCTTGACTAACAATGCCACCCCTCCCCCTCTTTTACCACCTTCCCTGAGCTTACTGAAATATCTAAATCCCGGCACCTGCAACAACCATTCCTGTCCCTGCTCTATCCATGTCTCCGAAATGGCCACAACATCGAAGTCCCAGGTACCAACCCATGCCGCAAGTTCACCCACCTTATTCCGGATGCTCCTGGCATTGAAGAAGACACATAGAACATAGAACAATACAACGCAGTACAGGCCCTTCAGCCCACGATGTTGCACCGAAACAAAAGCCATCTAACCTACACTATGCCATTATCATCGATATGTTTATCCAATAAACTTTTAAATGCCCTCAATGTTGGCGAGTTCACTACTGTAGCAGGTAGGGCATTCCACGGCCTCACTATTTGCGTAAAGAACCTACCTCTGACCTCTGTCCTATATCTATTACCCCTCAGTTTAAAGCTATGTCCCCTCGTGCCAGCCATTTCCATCCGCGGGAGAAGGCTCTCACTGTCCACCCTATCCAACCCCCTGATCATTTTGTATGCCTCTATTAAGTCTTCTCTTAACCTTCTTCTCTCCAACGAAAACAACCTCAAGTCCATCAGCCTTTCCTCATAAGATTTTCCCTCCATACCAGGCAACATCCTGGTAAATCTCCTCTGCACCCGCTCCAAAGCCTCCACGTCCTTCCTATAATGCGGTGACCAGAACTGTACGCAATACTCCAAATGCGGCCGTACCAGAGTTCTGTACAGCTGCAACATGACCTCCTGACTCCGGAACTCAATCCCTCTACCAATAAAGGCCAACACTCCATAGGCCTTCTTCACAACCCTATCAACCTGGGAGGCAACTTTCAGGGATCTATGTACATGGACACCTAGATCCCTCTGCTCATCCACACTTTCAAGAACTTTATCATGAGCCAAATATTCCGCATTCCTGTTATTCCTTCCAAAGTGAATCACCTCACACTTCTCTACATTAAACTCCATTTGCCACCTCTCAGCCCAGCTCTGCAGCTTATCTATATCCCTCTGTAACCTGCTACATCCTTCCACACTATCGACAACACCACCGACTTTAGTATCGTCTGCAAATTTACTCACCCACCCTTCTGCGCCTTCCTCTAGGTCATTGATAAAAATGACAAACAGCAACGGCCCCAGAACAGATCCTTGTGGTACTCCACTTGTGACTGAACTCCATTCTGAACATTTCCCATCAACCACCACCCTCAGTCTTCTTTCAGCTAGCCAATTTCTGATCCACATCTCTAAATCACCCTCAATCCCCAGCCTCCGTATTTTCTGCAATAGCCTACCGTGGGGAACCTTATCAAACGCTTTGCTGAAATCCATATACACCACATCAACTGCTCTACCCTCGTCTACCTGTTCAGTCACCTTCTCAAAGAACTCGATAAGGTTTGTGAGGCATGACCTACCCTTCACAAAGCCATGCTGACTATCCCTGATCATATTATTCCTATCTAGATGATTATAAATCTTGTCTCTTATAATCCCCTCCAAGACTTTACCCACTACAGACGTGAGGCTCACCGGTCTATAGTTGCCGGGGTTGTCTCTGCTCCCCTTTTTGAACAAAAAACACACTTTTGAACAAAAAACACACTTTAAACCACCTTCCTGCTTGCCGGTACACTCCTGCAACTTTGAAACCCTACTCATGACCTCACTACTCTCAACCTCCTGTATACTGGAGCTATAATTCAGGTTCCCAAGCTCCTGCTGAACTAGTTTAAACCCTCCCGAAGAGCATTAGCAAATTCCCCCCCCAGAATATTGGTACCCCTCTGGTCCAGGTGCAGACTATCGCGTTTGTAGTGGTCCCACTGACCCCAGAATGAGCCCTAATTATCCAGAAATCTGAAACCCTCCCTCCTGAACCATCCCTGTAGCCACGTGTTCAACTCCTCTCTCTCCCTATTCCTCGTCTCGCTATCACATGGCACGGGTACCAACCCAGAGATAATAACTCTGTTTGTCCTAGATCTAAGTTTCCACCCTAGCTCCCTGAATTCCTGCCTTACATCCCCATCCCTTTTACTACCTATGTTGTTGGTACCTTTGTGGACCACGACTTGGGGCTGCTCCCCCTCCCACTTAAGGATCCCGAAAACACGATCCGAGACATCACGCACCCTGGCACCTGGGAGGCAACACACCAACCGTGAGTCTCTCTCGTTCCCACAGAATCTCCTATCTATCCCCCTAACTATGGAGTCTCCAATGACTAATGCTCTACTCCTCTCCCCCCTTCCCTTCTGAGCAACAGGGACAGACTCTGTGCCAGAGACCTGTACCCCATGGCTTAACCCTGGTAAGTTTCCCCCCCCCCCCCCCCCCCAACAGTATCCAAAGCGGTATACTTGTTACTAAGGGGAACGGGCCACAGGGGATCCCTGTACTGACTGCTTCCTCCCAGCCCCTCTCACCGTCACCCATCTATCTTTATTCTTCGGAGTAACTACATCCCTGAAGCTTCTATCTTTGACCAACTCTGCCTCCCGAATGATCCGAAGTTCATCCAACTCCAGCTCCAGTTCCCTAACGTGGTTTCTGAGGAGCTGGAGATGGGTGCACTTCCCACAGATGAAGTCAGCAGGGACACTGACGGCGTCCCTCACCTCAAACATTCTGCAGGAGGAACATTGCACTACCTTCCCTGTCATCCCTCTAGATAAAAAAAGGAAAGAAAGAGCTTACCTGTTATTCACTCCCCTTCTCAGCAAGCACTCACTCAGCAACCTCTGCGCCCCGCACGATAACACATGAGGGAAAATAAATAAAAACTACTTACCAGTCACCAGCCAATTCCTTACCTGCAGGCTGTGACATCACGGTTCAACTTTCCACTTCTACATGCCCTCGAGCCTTCCTCTTGATCCTTACAGCGGCTCGTTTTTTTGGTTAGAGGAGGGGGTAGGGAGGGAAACACTGAAGAAATGTTTCAGGTTTAAGTGTCACTTGACAAGAGCTCCTCCACAAACCACCTCAAAGTTAGGGTGAGCACACAGACGTATGCTAATTTCCCCTGCAACGGTCAATCAGCAGCTCCGCTGTACTGCCCTCTGCTGGATGCTTGTCTTCACTTGAACAGCTACGGTCTCTTGTTCAGGTACGCCTCCAAGTTAGGGTGAGCACACGGACGTATGCCAATTTCCCCTGCAACGGCCAATCAGCAGCTCCGCTCTACTATCCTCTGCTGGATGCTTGTCTTCACTTGAACAGCTAGGGTCTCTTGTTCAGGTACGTCTCCAAGTTAGGGTGAGCACACGGACATATGCAAATTCCCCCTGCAACGGCCAATCAGCAGCTCCGTTCTACTGCCCTCTGCTGGATGCTTGTCTTCACTTGAACAGCTAGGGTCTCTTGCTCAGGTACGCCTCCAAGTTAGGGTGAGCACATGGACGTATGCAAATTTCCCCAGCAACGGCCAATCAGCAGCTCCGCTCTACTGCCCTCTGCTGGATGCTTGTCTTCACTGGAACAGCTCGGGTCTCTTGTTCAGGTACGGCTCCAAGTTAGGGTGAGCACACGGACGTATGCAAATTCCCCCTGCAACGGCCAATCAGCAGCTCCGCTCTCCTGCCCTCTGCTGGATGCTTGTCTTCACTTGAACAGCTAGGGTCTCTTGTTCATGTACGCCTCCAAGTTAGGGTGAGCACACGGACGTATGCAAATTTCCCCAGCAACGGCCAATCAGCAGGTCCGCTCTACTACCCTCTGCTGGATCCTACTGCCCTCTGCTGGATCTCGGAGGGCATTTAAAGAGTCAACCACATTGCTGTGGTTTGGAATCGTGTCGGCCAGACCAGGTAAGGATGGCAGATTTTCTTTTCTGTTCATTCACGGGATGTGGGTGTCGCTGGCTGGGCCAGCATCACTAATTGCCCTTGAACTGAGTGCATCGCAGAGAGCATTTTAAGAGTCAGCTGACTGTGGATCTGGAGTCACATGTAGACCAGACAGAGATTTCCTTCACTGAAGGACATGAGTGAACCAACAAGCGACAATGGTTTCATGGTCATCAGTAAACTTTCAATCAATTCAAATGTTACCGTCTGTCTTGGTGAGCCTGCTCCTTACACACAAACTGGGAGTCGGCCCCTCGAGCCTGCTCCTTACACACAAACTGGGAGTCGGCCCCTCGAGCCTGCTCCTTAAACACAAACTAGGAGTCGGCCCCTCGAGCCTGCACCTTACACACAAACTGGGAGTCGGCCCCTCGAGCCTGCTCCTTACACACAAACTGGGAGTCGGCCCCTCGAGCCTGCTCCTTACACACAAACTAGGAGTCGGCCCCTCGAGCCTGCACCTTACACACAAACTGGGAGTCGGCCCCTCGAGCCTGCTCCTTACACAAACTGGGAGTCGTCCCCTCAGGTCTGCTCCAGTATTCAATAAGTTTGCGGCTGATCTAATTTTAAAAAAAGAATTTTGAATACCTATTTCTTTTATTTTCTAATATTGTTCCCTTAAATTTAAAGTACCCAATTCTTTTCTTCTTCCCAATTAAAAGGCAATTTATTGTGGCTAATTTACCTACCCGGCACATCTTTGGGTTGTGAGGGTGAGACCCACGCAGACATGGGGAGAATGTGCAAACTCTACCTGGACAGTGACTCGGGGCTGTGATCGGACCCATGAGGCAGCAGTGCTAACCACTGCGCCACCGTGCTGCCCCATTGGCAGATCTAATTTTAACCTCAATTCCACATTCTGGCCAACACCGATAACCTTTCACCTCCTTGCTTATCAAGAATCTATCCAGCTCTGCCTTAAAAATATCCAAGGACACTGCTTCCACTGCCTTTTAAAGATGTGTTCCAAAGTCATAGAATCTCTACAGTGCAGATTGACCCCATTCAGCCCATCGAGTCCGCATCAACCCTCCGAAAGAGCTACCCACCCCACCCTCATAATCCCACCCAACGTGCACATTGTTGGAGACTCAGGGCCATTTAAGCATGGCCAATCCAGCAAACCTGCAGACCTTTGAACTGTGGGAGGAAATCGGATCACCCGGAGGAAACCCACACAGATACAGGGAGAACGTGTAAACGCCACACAGTCACCCAGGGTCGGAATTGAACCCGGGACCAGAAGAGAAAATGCAGGAAAATCTCAGCAGGTCTGGCAGCATCAGTGGGGAGAGCAAGGAGCTCACATTTCGATTCCAGATGACTCTTTGTCAAAGCTAAAAGACAGAGAAAGTGGGAGATATTTATACTGTAGGTGAGGGAATGAAAGATGAGTCATAGACTGGGTCCCTGGTGCTGTGAGGCAACAATGCTAACCACTGTGCCACACCCTGTCCTACAACCCTCAAGAGAAAAAATATCCTTATCCCCATCTGAAATGGGTGGCCCTTTATTTTGCAACAGTAACCCCCCTGTTCTAGATTCTCCCACAAGAGGAAACATTCTCACCACATCCACCCTGTCAAGACCCCTCAGCATCTTATATAGTTCAATCCAGGTTTTACCCAAAACTTTACATCTGTGTCCCGACTGCTTGTACGATCAGTGAATAGAAACAGTTTCTTTGCCCACCCGATGGAAATCTGGCCTAAGGTTTTGTCCCTGAATCAAGTCGCCCTCAACCTCCTTTGCTGGAACCATCTGATAAATCTCCTCTGCACCTTCTCCAAGAATTTTCACATTCTTCCTGACGAGTGGTGACCAGAGCTTTATAAAGATTCAGAGAATAGAAGTAGAACCATAGAATTCCCACAGAGCAGGAGGCCATTCGGCCCATCAAGTCTGCACCGATTCTCTGAAAGGGCACCCTGCCTAGGCCCACACCCCTACCCTGACCTTGTAACCCCATAGCCCCACCGAACCTGCACATTCCTGGACACTAAGGGGAAATTTATCAAGGCCAATCCACCTAACTTGCCCTTCTTCAGACTGTGGGAGGAAACCTGAGCACCGGGTGGAAACCCATGCAGTCACTGGGAGAAAGTGCAAGCTCCACACACACAGTTGCCAAGGCCGGAATTGAACCCGGGTCCCTGGCACTGTGAGGCAGCAGTGCTAATCACTGTGTCACCGGAAGCCTGGCTTCCCTGTTTCGGAATCAATATTACTGTTTATGAAGCTCAAGATCGAATTTGCTTTGCCATCTATTCTCTTTAATATGTCGTGTAGATATACAAAATCCCTCTTCACCTCTTTCTCTCTCCTCCCAAAGGGGCCAGTTGGGTGTTTATAGTCACTTTTGTTCCCAGTGCCGGCCCCACAAATGGCCAGATTCATTCAGCTCAATTTCACAACCTGCCTTTGTGTTTTTGTGGGTTCTTTCTCACTCTATTTTCTGTTTTGAATCAGTTTCACCGGGTGTTCGAAGGAAAGGCTTCAACGTCCGGAAACACAAACCAAGCATCACATCAGGATCTGACAGAGCCTCAATTTATCATATCCTGAATATGGAAGGAAAAAGCATCGTTCACAGTGGGGAGAAACCGGACACGTCATCAGGCCTCACATGCCACAAATGCAGTCACACGGAGAAGAAACCGTGGAAATGTGCGGACTGTGGGAAAGGATTCACTTACCCATCCCAGCTGGAAATTCATCGACGCAGTCACACTGGGGAGAGACCATTCACCTGCTCCAAGTGTGGGAAGAGATTCACTCAGTCATCCAGCCTGTCCACACACCAGCAAATACACACTGGGCAGAGACTATTCACCTGCTCCATGTGTGGGAAGGCATTCAGTGATGCATCCAACCTGCTGAGACACCAGCCAGTTCACACTGGGGAGAGGCCGTTCACCTGCTCTCAGTGTGGGAAGGGATTCACTCAGTTGTCCACTCTGTCCGGACACCAGCAAGTTCACACTGGGGAGAGACCATTCACCTGCTCCAAGTGTGGGAAGGCATTCAGTGATACATCCAACCTGCTGAAACACGAGCGAGTTCACACTGGGGAGAGACCGTTCACCTGTTCAGAGTGTGGGAAGGGATTCACTCAGTCATCCAACCTGCAGAATCACCAGCGAATTCACACTGGGGAGAGGCCATTTGCCTGCGCTCAGTGTGGGAAGAGATTCACTCGATCATATGACCTGCAGAGCCACCAGCGAGTTCACACTGGGGAGAGACCATTCACCTGCTCCGAGTGTGGGAAGGGATTCACTCGGTCATCCCACCTGCTGATTCACCAGCGAATTCACACTGGGGAGAGGCCGTTCACCTGCTCTCAGTGTGGGAAGGGATTCATTCAGTTGTCCACTCTGTCCGGACACCAGCAAGTTCACACTGGGGAGAGACCATTCACCTGCTCCAAGTGTGGGAAGTCTTTCACTCGGTCATCCCACTTGCTGAGACACGAGCGAGTTCACACTGGGGAGAAGCCATTCGCCTGCTCAGAGTGTGGGAAGGGATTCACTCAGTCATCCAACCTGCAGCAGCATCAACGAGGCCACAAGTAACCACAGTGAATGATTTTGTTGTTAATTCCACATTCAGGACTGAACTATGTTCATTTCTGCTGATAACAAACTCCAGCCCATTTACAGGGGCTAATATTCTAGCTAAAAGTCAAATAAATTAGATTGGTGTTAAATACACAGTGTGTTGAAACTTTCCAATATCTCTGACACAAGTTAGTTCCTTTTGAAGTACTCTCGCTCTCCCCTGTCTCTTCCATCCTCGCCTCCAACAAGAAGTGTGAGGAGCTTGTGGAGCTTCTTTGTGACTGAGATTGTGTAAATCCGATCAACTGCCTCTGCTGCTGAGAGTTTGGCTGATGATCGATAAATGAGAGTTTGGCTGATGATCGATAAATGAGAGTTTGGCTCAAGATGGATTGGAACTTTATGGGAAAAACAAAATGTTAGGTAAAGCTTTGTGTGAAGAAATGTCAAGACAGGCTTCTGGTAGCAAAAATGTATCACTTGTTTTTGAACCAGACAAACTGCAATAACGGCCTTGGGAATGGGTGCACTAGGCTTAAAGATAATTATAATTGAGGGGGCTGAATTATAATTGAGCTGAGAGCACAGATAGGAATGCGAGGGAGCTGCCCTCAGAAATGAACCAAAAATGTATAAATCCTGCTGTTAGATGTATTGACTTTGGCTTGCTATTGTGACTCTCGAGACACAGTGGTTTTAGCCCCGGCCGAGAAATAAACATGTTAAAGTTACGAGGTGTTCGACTGATCATTTCATCCGGACTGGCTGCAAAAGAATCCTCATCTGGTGTCAGAAGTGGGATTTCACAGGAGCCTTCCTGGAACCTGACGGCGTAACAGACTGATCGCATTCGGACGCTGAGGAGGGACTTGCGCACCAAACGTGAGTACTCTTGTTACCACTTTGGTTTCCCCCTCTGCTGTCCCGAGTGTGGCCACGCCCTGCTGTTCGGTTTCGGTGGAGACTCTGATGAAATCAAAGCAGTCCGGCGAACCCGTTACGAAGAAGGGTTGGTGTTATCAAGTTCCCTGGAAAGGTTGGACCTTCCTAAAGTACCGGGTTGGAAACCCTGGGAGGTTAGAGTCCTCCCTAAACAGTCCAGGGTTTGGAGTCCCTGGGAGGTTAAAGTCCTCCCTAGAATCCTGGGTTTGAGTCCCTGGGAGGTGAGAGTCCTCCCTAAAGTACCAGGGTTGGAATCCCTAGAGGGTTAGACCTTCTTAAACCGGGTTGGTGCTATAGGTTCCCTAGAAGGTTGGACCTTCTTAAAGTACTGGGTTTGAGGCCCTGGAGGATTGGATCTCCTAAAGTCCCTTAAGTACCGGGTTGGAGTCCCTGGGAGGTTAAAATCCTTCCTAAAGAACTGGGTTGGAAACCTTGGGGGGTTAGAGTCCTTCCCCTAAATAGTCCGAGTTGGAGTACCAGGGCTCCTTAAATCTCTGGGTAGGTAAATGAGTGATGATGATCCTTCGGGTTGCCTAATACCTTCACGATAAAAGGTGATTTTCGATAAATAAGTATATCAACCGGTGTCTAGACTTGTTCGACACTTCGGTTGATCAGATTGAATATTACGGAGAACGGATAACTCTGTCCAAATTATATAATTAAGGGTGCGGATAACACCTAAAGGAAACATAATAAACAGGGCTTGATCATTGCGTGCCCTGTCGGAACATTCAAACAATTTCTTAAATCTGTTAGTTCTGTCTTTAATTCCCTGAGTCTGTCTGTCTGTTAATTCTGTCTTTGATTCCCTGTCAGTCTGTTTAAATCAGTCTTCTCTTTCTCTCTTCATGTTTCATTTCCAGACTTTGACCTTCTAAAAATCACTTTCGAACTGTTTGATTTAGCCTTTTGATTGGGCAATGGGGCAGGATAACCCCGTTTAAATTCTTGATTGAATAGGCGATTTAGGATCGCTACCAAAATTAAATAGGAAACCACAAGGATCATACGAGGATAGGAGACAATGGGTAATACTTTAGATAGCACAGCTGATAGTGGAAGCGCGCTTCAAACTCTTTGTGAACAGTATCCGAAACATTTTCAGCAGCTGCGGCAGTTCTCGGGAGAATTGCATAAAAATTTGGGAAAGGGGAAATGGCCCCTGGGAGGATCAAAAGATTTGCCTACGGTTATAGAGGGACAGCAGATTATTTGGCAACATAACCGTAGCTCCACAGCTAAGAAATTGATTGAGTTATGGCGGGAGTACTGCCAAAAAATTAATTAAAAGATGCATCTTTATTGGCTAATTGGCAGGCTAACGCTTTAAAATTGGTTATTGAATTAACAAAAGGGGGAATTGTTAAGACTGCGGGGGGGGGGGTTGAGAAAGGAATATGCCCACCATAGAAAAAGACCTAAGTCTGTAAAACCCCCATTTCTAAATCAGGACCGTACGGTCAAATGGCCGGCCTTGCCTTGACCGAGGGAGACGATGAGGATGACCCTGAAAATTGCCACTATAGGGGACGACCGACCATTACACCGCCACTACGACCGCCTCCACCTTACATTCCCAGGGTTCTGATTGTAGTTTAAACTGTTCTAAAACAAATGATGTTTCAGACAAAAAAAACTCTTTATTCCTCTGGTGTGACCATGTTAGAAATTACATTAAAGATGTGTACATTCAAGCCCTTTATCCGCCGCTCCCCCGCCACTATCACCACCTCCACCGTCGCAAGGAGGTCCGGCGACTCTCACTCGTTCTAAAACCCATGCTAATCAATTCCCACAGATGAATCAAGAGTTAGTCCTGGAAAAAGAGGGGGCACTAGAGGTTGATTTCCTTGATTACCCAGACGATTATCAGCCGCAGTGTCAGTTTCCCGTCCGGCAAGTTCCCAATATAGCATACAACCCTGCCAACCCCCGGGGCCCAACAACCAGGCATTTCAAAATAATTATTATAATTAATAAATTAATCACATTTGATACTACTGATTCAGTATTAATAAATTATACAATATAAAACAGTTGATTGATCAGTAACATTTCAATAATAGTATTTCAGCTCAAATTCATCAATTGGGGGTACAGTTGGAAGATAAGTTGGGGTGGATCAAGTTTTTGATTTCTTTTTGGATATGTAATGCCAAATCTTTAACTTCTTTAGAGTTATTGGGAATGAAAGTACAACATTCTGCACTTTAACATCTTCTGGATTATACACAAAAGCTTGTTGAAAGGGTTAATTTTCTTGCAGAGACAAAAAGAGGCGTATAGCTTGGAATGATGCCATTCGCATCTCCAAACTCCAAAAAATAAAAAATAAATATTTGTCGCTCAAATGGACTGGGAGTAAAAGTTGGATTGCTGCCAAATTCCCGTTATCAGGTGTCCTTGAACGATCTGTTCCTTTTAATCTGAGTTGTTTTGGTTTTTGTAAAACCAGCTTCCATTGTTTGAAGTTTTAATTTCCCGGCTAATTCTAAACATTTATTTTAAAATATCAAACACAATAACTTATTAAACATATAGGTTTTCTGTAGATGAATTTGTCAATTCTATTAAAGAAGGCACTACTAGCAAGAGATGTTGGTTTCTTAAAATTAATAAAGCGATATTCAGAATAATGACAGTTCTCTTAAGTTGACAGTTCTTGACTATCCCTGTAGAATTCACTCGAGGCACTTATACAGAATCTTATTCGGCAACAAGCTGACTCACCAATAGCAAATGCTGATCTGAACCTATTCACCGATGGTAGTTCATCCATCGGTGAAAGGGGGGATTGGTTATCAGGGTATGCAATTGTTAACCAACAAGGAGAAAGGCTTGAAGCAGCAGCATTCGAAATTCCCTTTTCCGCCCAACAGGCTGAACTTTTTGCACTTATTCGAGCTTGTGTATTAGGGAAAGATAAAATTGTAAATATCTACACTGATTCCCGATATGCCTTTGGGGTCACACGATTTTGGCCAATTATGGAAAAACAGGGGATTTCTGACGTCAGCAGGTACTCAGATATCTCATAAACAATTAATTACACAATTATTACAATCTCTAATGCTTCCAAAACAGATTGCGGTTATAAAATGTGCAGCACATACAAATGGAAAAACTTTAGTGGATGTGGGCAATAGGCAGGCGGACCATCAGGCCAAAGAGGCTTCTCGCTTAAAAGACATGGTGGTCCCCAAAATGATGAGCCAGACTAAAAACCTAGATAGTCAATCTCCCTCTGAAAAGTCAATGCCGACCATCACTGACGTCATTTAATTACAGGAGGACGCTCCTGGCTGTGTAAAAAGACTATGGGAAGAATTGGGATGTTGTTATGATTCTGTAAACAAATTGTGGGTCACCCCGGCAGGGCAGACTTGTATGCCCGATGCATTGGCAGCCTGGGTTACCGAATGTGTTCACTTTGCAACTCATTGTGGTGCGCGAGCTACGGGTGATGTATTGCTTAAAACATGGTGGCATCCACGACTGCAAGATATAGCACAAAACATTAGCAGTCGTTGCCTAGTATGTCAACAGTATAATCCTGGTAAAGCAATACCCTGTGAAAGGGTACCGGAAGGTCCCTTTGAGACACTCCAGATGGATTACATTGAGTTGGAAAGATGCCAATGTTATAAACATGTATTAGTTATTGTTGCTGTATTTAGCAAATGGATAGAAGCTTACCCCACTGTAGATAACAAAGCTTCCACGGTAGCAAAAGTTTTGATGTGAGAAATTGTTCCTAGATTTGGGATTCCATATCGATTAAGCTCTGATAATGGACCTCATTTTGTGGGACAGATTAACAAAGAATTCTGTGCTCAGCTGGGCATAAAACAACAGTTGCACTGTGCATATAGGCCACAAGCAGCAGGAATGGTGGAGCGCGCCAACCAGACATTGAAAACCAAACTAGCCAAATTACAGGCTGAGACAGGCGCTACCTGGCTCAAACTATTACCCATTGCCCTTTTTCAAATTCACGCTACACCCGCAGGAAAAACCCGATTAAGCCCTGCCGAGATATTGTACAGAAGTCCATGGGATCAGGACAAACCAAAAGATGTCAACTTTCACCACATGACCACGGAAATGGCCAATTACGTTATAGCTCTAACAAAGATTTTAAAAGGCCTCCACTCGCGGGTCCGAGCAGCCCATGGGGAGATACCCCCCTTATCCAGTACTGTCACCATTAACCCAGGCGAGTACGTTATGATCCGGAACTGGGTTCGGAAAGGATTAGAACCCCGATGGGAAGGACCACACCAGGTCCTACTCACTACTCCCACTGCTGTAAAAGTAAAAGGCAGAAATGCCTGGATCCACATCCACCATTGTAAGGTTGTGAAAATGCAATAGAGAATAACCCTCTGTTCCGAGCCCTAGGTAATAACTTCAGCATCATTCACGGGATGAAGGACAGCCTTATTATCGTAACTTTTGGAAACTGGAGGAGAGGCCAAGCGAAGAACCTGTGGCCCCAAGGGAAGACGGACTCATCACCTGTCGAGGAGACACCTTACAGTGTCCCAGTCAAGGCCCAGGAGAAGGACCTTGGAATGCGACCCCTGCGGACGGATGTTCAGCCTACGTACAATGATACAATCGGACCATACTCATCAGTGGAGTGACTAAGGGCAACCTACCCTGTCATCAGGTCAACTGTAAATGGGACTATAGATGCAGAAACAAAAACAAAAAAAAGACTGTACCCTTGGGATGCGTTGACCAAGGGAGGGCAAGGCTGCGGGAAAAAAGGGAATTACAGGTAAACACGTATCTGTATATGTCATATGTGTACGCAAAGGATATGAATGTTTCTGGTTGCTGAGTATGTACACATATCCCGACCTATGCTAAGGGAGGGTTCCCCCTCAGACCTGTTCCCCTTAACCTGTCAGAAACTGTAGAATGGTATATTTACCAGGATGGTACTCGTCAATCCCCCAGGACTATAAGAATTGCATCTATGGTAAAACACCCAGACGGCGGGGCAGCTTCTAGTTTATCGTTTCTCCCCATATCCCCAAGACCTTGGAAAGAGGAGGGCTATCTAATGAACACCTTTGAGATGTGGTACCAACCAAGTTATAACAAATCCCACCAGCCTCCGTTTCTTACCCTCATTAATACCACCAACATGGGAAGACCACTGGGAATAATATGTTTGGTAAGGAATGTGGTAAAAGGGATATTTGTAGGTGCTAGTCAATGCGAGCAGATTTGTGGTGGCCAACATATCCGAGGTCTATCCCGTATATACGTCTCCTCAGTTTTATGGGTGTACACTGGACGTCCCATACGCGAATGGGACAGGTACCTTCAAGTACTCCCTGATGGCCCAAGGATTTGATGTGGTCAAACTCACTTCATACAATGGGACGTATTTTATTTGTGGCCACAAGGCATATCCCTGGCTGCCAGAGAATTGGACGGGATCCTGTTATCTGGGGTATGTAGTCCCCTTTATACACCACCTCACCAATTTAGGCGACCATTACCAAATGATGAAGCGACAAAAGAGAGAAATAACCAAAACGCAACGATACTTTGGAATCCTGCTTCCTCATGTCAGGGTAGCTCTTGCAATAAAGGAAATAAGGAAGATAGCAAAAATCCTGGAAGAGGTAGCAAACGACACCACTGAAGCATTGAGATAAATAATGAAATGGTGGCAATAAGAACCGTAGCCCTACAAAACCGAATGGCCCTCGATTACCTCCTTGCAAACAAAGGTGGGACTTGTGCCGTGATCGGTTCGGAATGTTGCACCTATATCTCCGATAGTTTGGAGAACACCCACCTCGTGGATCATATCCGCACAGAGGTTAAGAAACTGCATGAAATATCAAGAGATGTGTAGTTAGATTGGTTGTTTGCCGGATCATGGGGGTCTTACCTAGTGCATGGATTGATAATCCTGGTAGTTGTAATACTTGTAATAATGATGCTTAGCTTCCTGATGAAATGCTTGTGTAAAAGTGTCAGTGCAGCAGTAATTTCTCAACAGTTAATGCAGCAACATGAAGTGCGCCTTGAAGAGTTAATGGATGTGAAAGAAAGTGCAGAGGAACGTAAGAAAATGATAGAAGTACAGATAGAATGGGAGAGACTGAGACGATTGGCTATGGATTAGAAGTTATCATGAAATGATAAAAGGGGGGGAATGAGAATATGGCTCAAGCTATAGAATGACGTAGTCTGGCGCTAGAATCAAACTTTACGGGAAAAACAAAATGTTAGGTAAAGCTTTGTGTGAAGGAATGCCAAGACAGGCTGAGGTCACTTGTTTTTGTACCAGACAAATTGCAGTAACGGCCTTGAGAGTGGTTGCGCTAGGCTGGAAGATAATAATAATTTTTTTATTTTAAAAAAATTTTTTATTAAAGGTTTTCATAAAATATCAATAACAAAATGAGAAAGAAAAAAGAACCCAACAGGGTTAAGTACAAAACACAATCTAATGGAAGATAATTATAATTAAACTAAAAGCACAGATGAAAGGCAAGGGGGGCTGCCTTCAGCAAAATGGAATGCGAGGGAGCTGCCCTCAGATGAACCAAAAACGTATAAGAACTGCTGATAGATGTATTGACTTTGGCCTGCTATTGTAACTCTCAAGAGATACAGTGGTCTTAGCCCCGGCTGAGAAATAAAACATATGTTCAAGTAACGAGGTGTTTGACTGATCATTTCATCCGGACTGGCTACAAAAGAATCCTCATGGGCGGCATGGTGACACAGCGGTTAGCACTTTTCCTCAGGTCGCCGAGGACCCGGGTTCGATCCCGGTCTCGGGTCACTGTCCATGTGGAGTTTGCACATTCTCTGCGTGGGTCTCACCTCCACAACCCAAAGATGTGCAGGGTAGGTGGATTGGCCACGCAAAATTGCCCATTAATTGGGAAAAAATTGGGCACTTTAAATTTAAAGTAGCACAGTGGTTAGCACTGTTGATTCACAGCGCCAGGGGCCCGGGTTCTATTCCCGGCTTGGGACACGTGGAGTCTGCACGTTCTCCCCGTGTCTGCGTGGGTTTCCTCTGGGTGCTCTGGTTTCCTGAAAGACATGCTGTTAGGCGAATTGGACATTCTGAATTCTCCCTCAGTGCACCCGAACAGACGCCGGGGTGTACCCATAAGACATAGGAGCAGAATTAGGCCACTCGGCCCATCAAATCTGCTCCGCCATTCAATCATGGCTGATATTTTTCTCATCCCCATTCTCCTGCCTTTTTCCCATAACCCCTGATCCCCTTGTTAATCAAGAATCTATCTATCTCGGTCTTAAAAACTCAGTTAATTGGCCTCCACAGCCTTCTGCAGCAAAGAGTTTCACAGATTCACCACCCTCTGGTTCAGGAAATTCCTCCTCACCTCTGTTTTAAAGGATTGTCCCTTTAGTCTGAGATTGTGTCCTCTGCCTCTAGTTTTTCCTACAAGTGGAAACATCCTCTACACATCCACTCTATCCAGGCCTTGCAGTATCCTATAAGTTTCAAGAAGATCCCCTCTCATCCTTCTAAACTCCGAGTACAGACACAGAGTCCTCAACCGTTCCTCATATGACAAGCTCTTAATTCCAGAGATTATTCTTGTGAACCTCCTCTGGACCCTTTCCAAGGACAGCAGTCCTTAGATACGGGGCCCAAAACTGCTCACAATACTCCAAATGGGGTTTGACCAGAGCCATATACAGCCTCAGAAGTACATCCCTGGTCTTGTATTCTAGCCCTCTCGACATGAATGCTAACATTGCATTTGCCTTCCTAACTGCCGACTGAACCTGCACGTTAACCTTAAGAGAATGGTGGATAAGGACTCCCAAGTCCCCTTGTGCTTCTAATTTTCTAAGCATTTCCCCATTTAGAAAATAGTCTATGCCTCTGTACCTCCTTCCAAAGTGCATAACCTCACACTTTTCCACATTGTATTCCATCTAATGGAACATATAACTTTTCTTGTTCGCCACGGTTGTATCACTTTTCCATTTGGAATTTTGTTCCTTAATAGAACATATATTTGTTGTATAAATGTGAAATAAAAGTCACAAAATACCCAGAGGACTACAGGCTGCTTTCCCCTTTGAGAGAGAAAGCAAGAGAGAGAGAGAGAGCGAGCGAGCTGACTGGTGGTGATTTAATCTGAGGGTCACCACACCTCAGGCGAGGGGTAATGTTGATAAGGCCGGGCCTTCATGGCTAACCTCAACCGGTGTGGGAGTCGAACCGCGCGGTTAGCCTCACGCCGTATCACGAACCAGCCGTCCAGCCAACTGAGCTAACCGACCCCCTGGTAAATATGTAATAATTCCTAAAATATTAGCTGTTCCCTGTCTCCCACCAGTTTCCCAGTCCACCTCAGACAATTTGCCCCTCAAACACGGATAGTAACACCCAGATAAGTGAGTAACACCCGGATATTTTGTTTTTTAAATTTAAAATACCCAATTCTTTTTTTCCAATTGAGAGGCAACTTACCGTGGCCAATTTATCTACCCTGGAGTTTGGGGGCGAGACCCACTCAGACATGGGGAGAATATACAAACTCCAACAGGCAGTGACCCAGAGCCAGGATCGAACCCGGGTCCTTGGCACCATGATCCAGGTAAATTAAACCAAAAAAATGGTAACCACCAGGGCCCATCTCCATGGCACCATGGCATGCTTTGGGAGGTTCCAAACAGAAATAGGAACTAAATATCTTCAAACTTCCAAACACACTTTCACTCTGTGATCCTTGTGCAATGTGAAGCCAGGTATTAGTAACAAGGCTTAAAAGAGCATCAGCCCACTGGAGGCAAAGTGGTGAGACCGGCCAGTCCAGCAGAAAGAAACCCTCCGACCATCCCCACTGACCACCTGTCAGAATGAACAAAATGCAGTCCTGGATGCAGAGCAGAAACAATAACAACAGAATCCAACCCCTGTCATCAATTGTGAAATTGTTGGTGTCACAGCAGATGCGATGAAACATGCAATCCCGTCTCACATTGAGAGGTGGACGGCGTCTCCCCAGTGCGAACTCGCTGGTGTTTCCGCAGGTTTGATACTTGACTAAATCCTTTCCCACACCGAGAGCAGATGAATGGTCTCTCCCCAGTGTGAACTCGCTGGTGTCTCCGCAGGCCGGTTACTTGAGTGAATCCCTTCCCACACTGAGAGCAGGTGAATGGCTTCTCCCCAGTGTGAACTCGCTGATGTTTCCGCAGGCGGGATAACTGACTGAATCTCTCCCCACAAAGAGAGCAGATGAACGACGTCGCCCCAGTGTGAACTCGCTGGTGTTTCCGTAGTATAGATGCTTCAGTAAATCCTTTCCCACACTGAGAGCAGGTGAACGGCCTCTCTCCGGTGTGAACTCGCTGGTGTGTCTACAGATGGGATCCTTGAGCAAATCCTTTCCCACGCTGAGAGCAGGTGAATGGCCTCTCCCCAGTGTGAACTCGCTGGTGTGACTGCAGCTGGGATCCTTGAGCAAATCCTTTCCCACATTGAGAGCAGGTGAACGGCCTCACCTCAGTGTGAATGTGTCGATGAGTCTCCAGCTGCGATGGGACTCCGAATCCCTTCCCACAGTCCCCACATTTCCTCCGTTTCTCCATGTTTTGGGTCTCCTCGTGACTCTCCAGGTTGGACAATCAGTTCAGAACAGGGTATGGTCTCTGCCCACTGTGAATGTTATGTTTATTCAGGCTGTGTAACTGGTTAAAGCTCTTTCCACAGTCAGTTCAGTGGAACACTCTCACTCGGGTGTGTGTTGTGTGGATCTTGGTGCTTTTCCAGTCACACTGATGTTTGAAATCTATAGCTGGCAGTTCGGGCAAACATTTCTCCTTCTAGATTCAAAGGCCGATGATATTCAGGTTAAAGGGAATCGAGTGACTGTCAGATCGAGACGTAACATTTGAGATTTCTGTCTGTAATTCCTCCTCGTCTAATATCCTGTAAAAACAATTTACAAAATTCATCATTGTTAGTACAGGACAGAAATTCAGAACACACAATTCTAATTTCTATGTCACATTTTTTCCTCTCTCTTATTCCCCGAAAGCTGTAAATCTCCATCCCACACACTCCCTCCATTCTCACTCTGCTGTATCTAACATTCACCCTCCCTATTCTCTGAAGGTGCTGATTCAGGCTTATTGACAGACCCAAGCTCACAGATTCCTGTCCAGGAGATCACAACAAATATGAGCTGCAGTCGGCCATTCGGCCCATCGAGCCTGCTGAACCATTCAATGGGATCACTGGCTGATCTACCACAGCACCGTTTTCTCACACTATCCCCATATCTCTCGATGTCTTCAATATCTACAGGAGGACACAGAGAACCAAGTGGAGTGGCATAACAACAACAATCTCTCCCTCAATGTCAGCAAAACTAAAGAGCTGGTCATTGACTTCAGGAAGCGAAGTATCGTACACATCTCTGTCTGCATCAATTGTGTCGAGGTGGAGATGGTTGACAGCTTCAAATTCCGAGGTGTGCACAGCACCAACAATCTGTCCTGGACCACCCACGCCGACTCTACGACCAAGAAGATTGTAGTTTAGTCGGGCAGTATGGTCGGCGCGGGCTTGGAGGGCCGAAGGGCCTGTTCCTGTGCTGTACATTTCTTTGTTCTTTGTTCTTCTTTATAAGAAAGCACAACAGTGGCTATACTTTCTCAGGAAACTAAGGAAATTCAGCATGTTCACATTGACTCTTACCAACTTTTACAGATGCACCACAGAAAGCATCCCATCTGGCTGCATCACAGCCTGGTATGGCAACTGCTTGGTCCAAGATCGTAAGAAACTTCAGAGAATCATGAACACAGCCCAGTCCATCACACAAACCTGCCTCCCATCCACTGACTCCGTCTACACCTCCCTCTGCCTTGGGAAAGTGGGCAGCATAATCAAAGACCCCTCCCATCCGGGTTACTCACTCTTCCAACTTCTCCCATCAGAGAAAAGTCTGAGAACACGCACTAACAGGGTCAACAACAGTTTCTTCCCCGCTGTTACCAGACTCCTGAATGATCCTCTTATGGACTGAACTGATCTCTTCACACATCTTCTCTACTGAGTAGTAATGCACTCTGTATGTTCACCCCTTGCCTGTGCATTTATGTAGGTCCTGTGGGTTTATTTCATGTATGGAACGATCTTTATGGACTGTCCGCAGAACAATACTTTTCACTGTACCTCGGCACACATGACAATAAACAAAACCAATCAATCAATAATCTCTCACCGTAACCTAACCCCCGTAGTCCAGGTATCGTGGCGTACCGTTTTAGTAAACGTATATTGCACTCCCTCCAAGGCCACAATATTCTCCCGAAGGTGTGGTGCCCAGAATGGCTCACAGTTCTCCAAGTGGGGTCTTACCAGGGTTTTGTATAACTGCAGCATAACCTCTGTGACTTCATACTCCAATCCTCTGGATATAAATGTTAGCATTCCTTTTTGAAGATTTCTGCACTTGTTCGGGGCATTTTAAGGATCTGTGCACCTTCGCCATCCACTGTACTTAACCTCTTTCCATTTAGAAAGTCCTCTGTTCTATTTTTTTGGGGTTCAAAACGGATAACCTCACACTTGATTACATTGAATTCCATCTGTCACAAATTTGCCCATTCACCTAGTCTGTCAATATCTCCTTACAATTTTATGCCATTGTCTGGACTGTCTACAATGCCACCTAACATTGTATCAACAGCAACAGTGAAGAGGCCTTTCGCCCATCAAGTCTGCATGAGTCAGATTACAAGAGGGAGATAGAGAACCTAGTGGAGTGGTGCAGCGACAACTATCTATCCCTCAATGCCAGCAAAACTAAAGAGCAGGTCATTGACTTCAGGAAGCAAAGAACTGTACACACCCCTGTCAGCATCAACTGGGCCAAGGTGGAGATGGTTAGCAGTTTCAAATTCCTAGGGGTACACATCTCCAGAAATCTTTCCTGGTCCACCCATGTCGACGCTGCCACCAAGAAAGCACAACAGCGCCTATATTTCCTCAGGAAACTAAGGAAATTCGGCATGTCCACATTAACTCATATCAACTTTTACAGATCCTATCATCACAGTTTGGTATGGCAACTTTTCGGCCCAAGACCGTAAGAAACTTCAGAGAGTCGTGAACACAGCCCAGTCCATCACACAAACCTGCCTCCCATCCATTGACTCCATCTACACCTCCCGCTGCCTGGGGAAAGTGGGCAGCATAATCAAAGACCCCTGCCACCCGGCTTACTCACTCTTCCAACTTCTTCCATCGGGCAGGAGATACAAAAGTCTGGGAACACGCATGAACAGACTCAAAAACAGCTTCTTCTCCGCTGTTACCAGACTCCTAAATGACCCTCTTATGGACTGACCTGATTAACACTACACCCCTGTATGCTTCACCCGATGCCGGTGTTTACGTAGTTACATTGTGTACCTTGTGTTGCCCTATTATGTATTTTCATTTATTTCCTTTTCTTTTCATGTATTTAATGATCTGTTGAGCTGCTCGCAGAAAAATACTTTTCACTGTACCTCGATACACGTGACAATAAACAAAATCCAAATTCAATCCAACACTGACACACGAAAAACACCTGACCTACCTACCTAACCCCATTTGCCAGCAGTTGATCCATAGCCTTGAATGTTATGACGTGCCAGTCTTCATCCAGGTACTTTTTAAAGGATGTGAGGCAACCCGCCTCTCCCACCCTCCCAGGCAGTGCATTCCAGATTGACCCCACCCTCTGGGTGAAAAGGTTTTTCCTCAAACCCCCCCTAAACCCCCTGCCCCTTGTGACTGACCCTTCAACTGAGGGGAACAGCTGCTCCCTACCCACCCTGTTCATGGCCCTCATAATCTTGTACACCTCGATCAGGTCGCCTCTCAGTCTTCTCTGCTCCAATGAAAATAACCCACACCTATCCAACCTCGCTTCATAACTTAAATGTTCCATCCCAGGCAACATCCTGGTGAATCGCCTCTTGACCCCCTCCAGTGCAATCACATCCTTCCTGTAATGTGGCGACCAGAACTGCACACAGTACTCCAGCTAATAATAATAATGATAATCTATATCAGTGTCACAAGTAGGCTTACATTAACACTGCAATGAAGTTACTGTGAAAATCTCCTCGTCGCCACAGTCCGGCGCCTGTTCGGGTACACAGAGGGAGAATTCAGAATGTCCAATTCACCTAACAAGAAGTCGTTCTCCATTTAGAAAATAGTCTGCCTCGATTCTTCCTTCCAAAGTGCACAACCTCACACTTTCCATATTCTATTACATCTGCCACTTGTTTTCCCACTCTCCTAACCTGTCCAAGTCCTTCTGCAGCCTCTCCGCTTCCTCAACACTACCTCTCCCTCTACACATCTTTCTATCATCTACAAGCTTAGCAACAGTGCTCTCTGTTCCTTCTTCCAGATCGTTAATGTATTGAATAGTTGTGGTCCAGCACTGACCCCTGTGGAACACCAATATTCACCAGGCTGCCATCCTGAAATAGACCCCTTTATCCCCACTCTCCTGTCAACTAATTCTCTTAACCATTTCAGTACCTTGCCCCTAACACCATGGGCTCTTATCTTTATTTTGCAGCCTGTTGTACGGCACCTTGTCAAACGCCTTCTGGAAACCAAAATGGATCATATCCACTGGCTCTCCATTGTCTAACTTACTTTTTACCTCCTCAAAGAATTCTAACAGATTTGTCAGGCATGACCTCCCCTTGATGAAGCCGTGCTGACTCCGTCCTATTTTACCATGCACTTCCAAGAACTCCGGAATATCATCCTCAACAATGGACTCTAAATCTTATCAACAACCAAAGTCAGACTAACCGGCCAAAAATTTCTCATCTGCTACCTCTTGCCTTTCTTAAACTGGGGTGTGACATTCGTCACTTCCCTGTACCCCGGGAGTCCCTTGACTCCAGTGATCCCTGAAGGATCACCACCAATGGCCCCACAACCTCCGCAGTTATCTCCTTCGGAACCCTGGGGTGTAGTCCACCCGGACTGGGTGTTTTATCCACCTTCAGACCTTTCAGCTTCCCCAGCACTTTCTCCTTAGTGATGGCCACTACACTCACCTCTGCCCCCGACTTTCTTTCCTCCACTCCCAGTTTTCTCTTTCCCTCTCCTCTGTTGGACCGCCCTCCTTGCCCCTGGATTTGGAGCATCTTGTGAAGGCACTGCTGGTAGTACCGCTCCAGTGCTTTTGAGGTGCCTGCTCCAGGTTTTCCAAGTTTCTGAAGCCTTTAGAGGGTAGAAAGAATGAGGGATAGCCAAGAGCTCATGGAAAGCAATGGCATGCATGGTTTCACCAGCGCTGCCAATACAATTGATGACCTAAGCAGTCATGGCCCTTCCCACTGAGAGCAAAATGTGGAGGGGAACTCATCAAGGACAGAGTCAGTCAGTGCTCACTGGAGGGAACATTCTGAAGATCCCCTCGACCGAGACTCTGTCTTTGGCTTTAACGTCCTCAAATCCATTCCTCAGTATCCTGTCCGGCTCAGTCCACGTGGTACCCAGATCTGGAGCGGAGTGAAAAAGCCATTCAACAGCTGAAAAACAACACGGCCTCTGGAGCAGAATGAATCGCTGCTGAAATTCTGAAGCATGGCGGGGTTACACTCCTGGCATAGCTACACAATCTTATATTCCTCACCTGGGCAGATGGATGCATGCCGGGGGATCTCAAAGACACTGTGACTATATTCAAGAAGAGAGACAAGTCTGATTGTGGTAACTGCACAGGCGACTCTCTGCTGTCTGCCACACAGAAGATCATTGCCAGGATCCTCCTCAATGATCCCCTCTTTGTGGCCAAAGAGCTCCTTCCAGAGTCACAGTTAGGTTTTCTCCCTTCATGAGGCACCAAAGACATGATCTACACTACTTGACAAACCCAAGCAAAATACAAGGAACAGCACCAATCGCAGTTCTTGGTCTTTTCTGACCTCACAAAAACGCTTTATACCGTCAAAGTGATGTTTTATTCAGTATGTTCTTCAAATTTGGCTGTCCTCAGAATTTGGCCACCATCCTCCGCCTGCACAATGATGACACACAAGCCATGATCCTCATCAATGGAAACACCAGAGACACTATTTAAGTGAAGACTGGGATCAGACAAGGCTGTGCCACTGCACCAACCCTCTTCCCCTTCACGGTAGGACAGTTGTTAGCACTGTTGCTTCACAGCACCAGGGACCTGGGTTTGATTCCTACTCAACCGGGACCTGGGATTCATGTCGCATTACATTCATCCCCCACCATCTGGCCTGCGAAATCCTACCAACTGTCCTGGCTTGATACAATTCACACCTCTTTAACCTGGGGTTACCCCATCTCTGGACCTGTAAAGATTTAATCACCTGCTAATGGTCGCATTCCAAGCATTGTCTGGCATCTTTGAATTTGTCTATATATGTGTTTCTGGAACATACCTCTTCATTCACCTGAGGAAGGAGCAGCGCTCCGAAAGCTAGTGACATCGAAACAAACCTGTTGGACTTTAACCTGGTGTTGTAAGACTTCGTACTGTGCTCACCCCAGTCCAACGCCGGCATCTCCACATCATAGTTAATCACTGCAGTGTTAAAGTAAGCCTACTCATGACACAAATAAAAATTATGATCTCACCTCCGGCAAACTACCAGCGGGTGTGGAGATAATCGACAGGACAGGAAACCGACACCACCTTCAAAATAAAACCTGAATCAGTTCAACCTCAGACATTAAGCTCCAGTTTGCAAATGTCTGATCTGTTTGTTCAATCCATCTCCCTTGATTCTATAACCATTAATACTCTTGTCTCACAAACTTCTATGAATCTCAGTTTTTAGTTTCTATTGACAGAATCTGAACAGAATTGCAGATTTCACTATATTTTCTGTGAAGTGATTTCTGACATTGCTCCTGAACAGCCCAGTCTCAGTTAAACAAATAAATATCACTGATTTGGACATTTAAATGGTGACAATTGTTTTACTCTTAACCGGTAATGTAACAGTATTTCAAAAACATAATAATTTGAGTAAAACTCTGCGGAAGCTGGAAATGTGAAGTGAAAACAGAAAGTTGTGGAAATCCTCAGCAGGTTTGGCAGCTTCTGTGAAGAGAGAAAGAGAGTTAACATTTCCAATGCAATCTGATTCTTCTTCAGAACTGAGTTTTTGCAGCATTGTGATTTCATTCGGCAAACATACTGAATGTGAACTTTGTGGTTCTTACAGATATCTGGCTGTAAATCTGATTTCAGACCTTCCTCTGAACACTTTACAACCTCAGCTCCAGCTCAGTGTCCTTCACTAAAGACCCGGAAAAAGAATCACCACCACAAGATGGCGGCGGCCGCCGGGTGTTGTCACCTGAGCGGAAACTCGCTCACTGCCTCTTCCCATACTAAGATGGCCGCCTTAGTGCCCTGCTCCAAGAACAAAAGACTCGACTTCCATTCCCAAGATGGAGGCGGTTGCCCCGGGGCCTGTCATCGGGGAGGAAGCCCCGCCCACTCCATCTTCCCTAACCAAGATGGCTGTCCCAGCGCTCCACGCCAGGAACAAAAAACCCGACTTCCATTCTCTAGGTGGTGGTGGTCGCCGGTTGCCCCGGGCCTGTAACAGGGGAGGAAGTCCCGCCCACTCCTTCTTCCCATACTAAGATGGCCACCCAGCGCTCTGTTCCAAGAACAAAAGACCCCACTTCCTTTCCCAAGATGGCGGCCGGTTGCAGGGTAAATACAGACCCGGATTACCTTCTTCTTATTGGTCGTGACCCGCCGTCAATCACTCTGGAGCCATTGTGAGCTAGAGCATGCGCAGTGCAGGTTGAAGCTGGACTCAGGCGGGTGAGTCGAGGCCCCAATAAGACCCATTGGTTTTATTGTCAGTCTGCAGACAGGAGCTGGAGAACTGAACCCAGGCAGAGGAGAGGGAGGGAGGGACAAAACTGGGAGTGGAGGAAAGAAATGGTGAGATGGGTTTGGATTTCAGCCCAGGGAGGAGGGAGACTGTGTGGGATGGGGATTTACAGCTTTGGGGGAACAAGAGAGGAAAAAATGTTCCAGAGAAACTAGAATTGTCTGTTCAGAATTTCTATCCTGGACTGACAGTGATGGCTTTTGTAAACTCCTTTTACAGGATATTAGAAGCAGAAGATTGGCCACAGAAAACTCAACCAAACATCAAGATCAGACAGAGTCACTCAATTCTTTAGAACCTGAATATCACAGTCTTTGAATGTGGAAGGAGTAATGTTTGTTCAGTTTGTGGGAAAAGATTTCAAACATCAGTGTGATTGGAAAAGCACAGAGACGCACACAGACAGTGAATGTTCCAGTGAACAGACTGGAAAGAGCTTTAACCAATTACATAGACAGAAAAACCATCACACCATTCACAGTGGGGAGAAACCATCCATGTGTTCTGTATGTGGACGAGAGTTCAACTTGTCATTCAACCTGGAGAGACACAAGGACACCGGCACCATGGAGAAACCGTGGAAATGTGGGGACTGTTGGAAGGGATTCAGCTACCCTTCTGAACTGGAAATGCACCGACGCAGTCACACTGGGGAGAGGCCATTCACCTGCTCCACCTGTGGGAAGGGATTCACTCAGTTATCCAGCCTGCTGACACACCAGTATGTTCACACTGATCAGACACCTTTCAAATGTTCTGACTGTGAGAAGAAATTTAAATGCAAAAAATATCTGTTGAGACCCCAACTCATTCACAGTGAGGAGAAGCTATTCACCTGCTCCTTGTGTGGAAAGGGATTCACTGCTACATCTAACCTGCAGAAACATCAGCGAGTTCACACCGACAAAAGACCTTTTAAATGTCCAGACTGTGGGAAGTGCTTTAAAACGTCCGGGGAAGTGACCTGTCATCAACGTGTTCACACTGACGAGAGACCATTCAGATGCTCTCACTGCGGGACTGGCTTCAGGCGATCATCTGAACTTACTGTACATCAGAGAATTCACACTGGGGAGAGACCGTTTACCTGCTCTGTGTGTGGGAAGGGATTCCTTCAGTCTTATCACCTACTGAAACACCAACAAATTCACTCTGATATAAAACCTTTTAAATATTTTGACTGTGAGCAGAGCTTTCGAAGCAGCAATGGCCTAGTGATGCATCAGCGAGTTCACACTGGGGAGAGACCGTTCACCTGCTCTGTGTGTGGGAACGGATTCACTCAGTCATACAACCTGCTTAAACACCAACAAATTCACTCTGATATAAAACCTTTTAAATGTTTTGCCTGTGATCAGAGCTTTCGAAGCAGCAATGAGCTGATGATACACCACAAATTCACACTGGAGAGAGATCGTTCACCTGCCCCGAGTGCGGGAATGGATTCACTGACTTACAACTTATGCTGAAACACCAGCGACTTCATGAGTGTCTCCAGGGATTGGATTCAGCTGTTTTCGCTGCTGTCAATGAGATCCAGGACTGAATGTGTGGGTTAATCCTGAGGTGTGTAAGAAACATGCCCCAGTCACTCTCTTCCATGGTTCAGAGCTCTGAGATACAGACAAAAGTCTCCTTTACAACTGTGTTTAGAGTCAACAAGATTAATTCCCGTACCAGCCTCCCCGAAGAGGCGCCAGAATGTGGTGACTAGGGGCTTTTCACAGTAACTTCATTGAAGCCTACTTGTGACAATAAGCGATTTTCATTTCGTGATGAATGCTGGAAACTGCAAGATTTTAGTCCAGGAGTCAAGAGTTTACCCAAAAACGGGATCCAAGTCATTGGTAATTTTAAAGCAATTTATGAAAAAGCGACAGTTTAGATTTGGTACACCAGCTAAATCGGCAGGAAATACATGTGACCCACAACATCTCCCGGATCAGGGAGATGCTGATCTCTGGGGCTGGAGGTGACGGTCTCCTCGGAATGGTTTACTGGTCCCGGATCAGACACTCGGACAGGTGAAGCCGATCCCCGGGGCAGAGGTGACAGTCTCTTCGGAATAGTTTACCGATCCCGGATCAATCACTCGGACAGATGGAGCTGATCTCTGGGGCTGGAGGTGACAGTCTCCTCGGAATCGTTTACTGATCCCGGATCATACACTTGGACAGATGGAGCCGATCTCCGGGGCTGGAGGTGACGGTCTCCTCGGAATGGTTTACTGATCCCGGATCAGACACTCGGACAGATGGAGCTGATCTCCGTGTCTGGAGGTGACAATCTCCTCGGAATGGTTTACTGATCCCGGATCAGACACTCGGACAGATGAAGCTGATCTCCGGGGCTGGAGGTGTCGGTCTCCTCGGAATGGTTTACTGATCCCGGATCAGACACTCGGACAGATGGAGCTGATCTCCGGGGCTGGAGGTGTCGGTCTCCTCGGAATGGTTTACTGATCCCGGATCAGACACTCGGACAGATGAAGCTGATCTCCGGGGCTGGAGGTGACAGTCTCCTCGGAATGGTTTACTGATCCCGGATCAGACACTCGGACAGATGGAGCTGATCTCCGGGGCTGGAGGTGACAGTCTCCTCGGAATGGTTTACTGATCCCGGATCAGACACTCGGACAGATGAAGCTGATCTCCGGGGCTGGAGGTGACGGTCTCCTCGGAATGGTTTACTGATCCCGGATCAGACACTCGGACAGATGGAGCTGATCTCCGGGGCTGGAGCCTCTTGTGTTCTCCTTCCTCTGGATCCAGTCAGAGTGTTTGGTGTTAGTCTGAATCCAGCACCGATCACTTTGAAAATCTTTCCATCCAAAGTGATTTTCCTGTCGAACCGTTTTAACCTTTACTCAGACAGTTGGTTTATATTTGGGTCGTCAGATCCAACCTTCTGCAGTTTAGAAATCCGGGGCGTCAATCTCCGACCCCCCATTCGGAGAATAGCTGTTGGCCGCCGTGAATCCCACCCCCGCCGGTTGCCGAAGTCTCCGAAGGGAGAAAAGTCGGCGGGGCGTTAATGTCGCCGCTGCCGCGGAGAATGTCACGGGTCTGCGCACGGCAGCCGATTTTCGGCGTGCCGATATTCTCCCTTCCGGATGGGCCGAAGTCCCGTCGATGTGATGACCGTTCACGTCGACGTAAATTAAACCTCCTTTTCATCGGCATGACCCTGTGCTCCAGGTTCACGCCGACCAGCGTGGAGGCGAGTGACAGCCTGGGGGGTTGGCTCTGGGCAGGCGATGGCGTGGCCGCAGTCTGAATGTGTGAGGAGAGGTGTGTCTCGGGTTGTGTGTGTGTGTGTGCGGCGGGGGGGGGGGGGGGGGGGGGGGGTTGGAGTAGGCTGGGCTCCGGGGGAGTGCCGGGAGGGGGTCCGTGCCGGGGAGGGGGATGGGGGGTCCGTGCCGGGGTGGAGGTTGGAGGGGGGGGGGGGTCAGTGCCGGGGTGGAGGTTGGGGGGGGGTCCGTGCCGGGGTTGAGGTTGGGGGGGGGTCCGTGCCGGGGTGGAGGTTGGGGGGGGGGGTCCGTGCTGGGGAGGGGGATGGGGGGGTCCGTGCCGGGGTGGAGGTTGGGGGGGTCCATGTCGGGGAGGGGGATGGGGGGGTCCGTGCCGGGGAGGGGGATGGGGGGGGTCCGTGCTGGGGAGGGGGATGGGGGGGTCCGTGCCGGGGTGGAGGTTGGGGGGGGTCCGTGCCGGGGAGGGGGATGGGGGGGGTCCGTGCCGGGGAGGGGGATGGGGGGGGGGTCCGTGCCGGGGAGGGGGATGGGGGGGGGGTCCGTGCTGGGGAGGGGGATGGGGGTTCCGTGCCGGGGCGGAGGTTGGGGGGGGTCCATGTCGGGGAGGGGGATGGGGATGGGGGGGGGTCCGTGCTGGGGAGGGGGATGGGGGGGTCCGTGCCGGGGTGGAGGTTGGGGGGGGGTCCGTGCCGGGGAGGGGGATGGGGGGGGGGTCCATGCTGGGGAGGGGGATGGGGGGGGTCCGTGCTGGGGAGGGGGATGGGGGGGTCCGTGCCGGGGTGGAGGTTGGGGGGGGGGGTCCGTGCCGGGGAGGGGGATTGGGGGGGGAGGGTCCGTGCTGGGGAGGGGGATGGGGGGGTCCGTGCCGGGGTGGAGGTTGGGGGGGGGTCCGTGCTGGGGAGGGGGATGGGGGGGGTCCGTGCCGGGGTGGAGGTTGGGGGGGGTCCATGTCGGGGAGGGGGATGGGGGGGGGGACCGTGCCGGGGAGGGGGATGGGGGGGGTCCGTGCTGGGGAGGGGGATGGGGGGGTCCGTGCCGGGGTGGAGGGGGATGGGGGGGTCCGTGCTGGGGAGGGGGATGGGGGGGTCCGTGCCGGGGTGGAGGTTGGGGGGGGGTCCGTGCCGGGGAGGGGGTTGGGGGGGGGTCCGTGCTGGGGAGCGGATGGGGGGGTCCGTGCTGGGGTGGAGGTTGGGGGGGGGGGTCCGTGCCGGGGAGGGGGTTGGGGGGGGGTTCGTGCTGGGGAGGGGGATGGGGGGGTCTGTGCCGGGGTGGAGGTTGGGGGGTGTCCGTGCCGGGGTGGAGGTTGGGGGGGGGGTCCGTGCTGGGGAGGGGGATGGGGGGGTCCGTGCCGGGGTGGAGGTTGGGGGGGGGGGGTCCGTGCCCCGGGGTGGAGGTTGGGGGGGGTCCGTGCCCCGGGGTGGAGGTTGGGGGGGAGTCCGTGCCGGGGAGGGGGATGGGGGGGGGGGTGGTCCGTGCCGGGGAGGGGGATGGGAGGGCAAGTGAGTTGGTCCACCTGGCCAGGTGCCAGCCTCCAACAGTTGGACCCATGCGGTCCATGCCACCTGGCTGGGGGGAGGAGGGGATATGGGCAATGATGACATGTCGTCGTTCCCCTCCCCACACCAGGCCGTCATGTTTTCAGATCATCCAGCGATGTTGGCCGCCGTGGCGGTAGCCGCTCATGTCTATGTTGCCCTGGATGAGGAGGAGGAGGAGGAGGAGCGTGCCAGAGAGGCGGCGCAGGCTGCTGCAGAGGGGCAGGCGGCAGCCGCCCAGGCTGGAGGGACACCTGACCGACAGGACGAGGAGGGGGAGGAGGACGTCGCGGCCCCACGGCAACGGAGGCACCCGAGGGCGCCCCGTGTGTACCGGCCCAGGCAGTCATACCAGGACCTCACGGACCGGGAATGCAGGAGGAGACTCCGGATGAGCCGGGAAACCGTGGCACACATCTGCCACCCTCTGGCACACCCGTCACCGTGTGGCACTGGCGGGGGACACCCTCTCCCCGTGTCCGTCAAGGTTACGGTGGCCCTGAACTTTTATGCAACGGGGTCATTCCAGGCACCGAGTGGGGACCTGTCCGGCATATCGCAGACATCGGTGCATCCGGGCAGTGACAGGTGCCCTATATGCCATGGTGCACCGCTACATCCGCTTCCCCGTGGACCGGGCCAGCCAAGATGTCCGGGCTGTGGGCTCCTCTGCCGTGGCCGGGTTCCCCATGGTCCAGGGCGCGATCAATGGGATGCACGTCGCCGTGCGGCCACCTGCAGATAACAGGGCCGTGTTCACTAATAGGAAGGGGACCTATTCGATGAACGTACAGGTGGTCTGCGACCACCGCATGATGATCCTGCACGTCTGCGCCCGTCACCCAGGCAGTGTACACGACTCATTTGTGTTGTCGCGGTCATCCATCCCCGGCATGTACGAGGGACGCCATCCCCGGCTGAGGGGCTGGTTGCTGGGCGACAGGGGCTACCCATTGCGATCGTGGCTGATGACGCCTATACGGAGGCCACGCAATGAGGCGGAGAACCGCTACAATGATGCCCATGTAGCGACAAGGGGAGTGATAGAGAGGTGCTTTGGCGTGCTGAAGATGCGTTTCAGGTGCCTGGACCTCTCTGGGGGCGCCCTCCAGTATCGATCAGATAGGGTCGGCCGCATCATTGTGGTGTGCTGCGTCCTGCACAACATAGCCCAGCAGAGGGGCGATGTGCCGCAGGCAGAGGAGGGCGGAGTGGAGGAGCAGCAGGAAGAGGCGCAGTCCTCCCCAGATGAGGGGGATGGGGGTAATGGTCAGGGCAGACGGGGTAGACACAGGCGGGTGGCTGTCCACCGTTACCGGCTGGCCCAGCGGGCACGGAACAGACTGATAGACGCCCGCTTCACTGACTAGATGGGCGTGGGAATCGGGTAGTATGGCCACAGACCACACACCATGGCAACAGCCGACCACCCACACCCCCCCACCCATCCACCCACCCACACCCTCACCCCCCTCCCCAACCCCACCCACCCCACCCGCATGCACACCACCACCCCCCCCCCCATTGCCGATCCACCTGCGGCACAACGGGCCGGGCTCACACAGTTGCGGGTGGACGCGTGTCTATTGCAGGCCATGGAGGATGATGACAACCCGCCCTGCGGTGAGCTCCTGGCTCTACATCGTTGGACTATGTCTGACCCATGGCCACAGTACCACCATCCACCCGGACCATCCCTGCATGCGGCTGTGACACTGCAGCGCACGGTCCCGTCCTCTGCCTGGGGGATGTTGATGGCGGCCCAGGGGGAAGGGGGCAGACTCACCTGGGGCTGAGGTAAGACCACCCCTCACACACACACTTGCGCTCAACGTACATCACACCCCCACACACTTTGGACAGAGCACAAAGGCAGCTTCTGTAGGTGTAACATTGACTTTAATAACCAAAGGAGTTCATGCACGTGCCCTAGCCCCTAAAACTCATCTGTGCCCTGCAACCGTGCCAACTTATTCAGTGTCTAATTGGTTGGCCTTACGGGCCCTTTGACTACGTCTACGTGGTACCCCAGACGGTACAGCAGAACTGGAGGTGGACTCCTGTGATTCCTGCCCTCTGACACTGGATCCCTTTGGCGGCCGTTTCCTGGGGTGTCCTTACCTAGATGGGCCAGGCTGCGGCCCGGGCGACTGGGATGGCGAGCTACCAGCCTGTCCTGCCCGTTGCCCACCTGATGCACCTGGGACGGAAGGGGGTGGGGGGGGGGGGGGGGGGGAGTCCGAGGTGTCGCGGTGTTCCGGGACCTCCCCTACAGAGGGAGCCGGGACGGACCACACCACCTCCTCCTCCCTCGGGGTGCCCGATGGCCCCCAGGCCTCTACATGGGTGGGGGATGCGAACGGACTGGCCATCCGACGCCCCCCCGACATCTGGCGCTGCCAGTCCTGGAGGCCCGTGCAGGTTTGCAGCCATGGAGCCCAGGGGGTTGTCAAACCCGGTCTGTGACAGTGCGACGCCGGCTCGCACATGGCCACTGGCGCCGATGCCCTCAGCGATGGCCTGCTGAGACTGGGCCATGGCCTGCAGAGACTGGGCCATGGCCTGCAGAGACTGGGCCATGGCCTGTTGAGACTGGGCTATGGCGTTGAGCGCCTCTGCCATCTGGCGCTGGCACTGGCTCATGGCCTCCTGTGAGAGGGCAGCCATTTCCTGGGCCACAGACGCCGCCTGCACGGAAAGCCTCAGGCCTCGCAAACCGTTCCCCATGTCTGACGCCGTCGCACCCATTGCCTCCACCGCGGACGCCACCCGTGCGGTGTCGGCCTGGGTGGCACGCATGACCGGCACCACTCCCAGCTCCTGGACGCGGGTGGACTCCTCCACCTGCGACCGCAGCCGCCGCAAGCCGCCCGTCACCCTCTTCGCTCGTCTCCGGGTCGGTGGTTGCATCAGATCTATGTGTGGGTGTGGTAACTGCAGGAACCCGGGATCCATCTGGGCGGCAGATGTTCGCTTGGGCTGGGCTGCCCTCCGACCGCCCGGCCCCTCTGCTGCTCCTACCTCCACCTGCTGTACCAGGACGGCTGTGTTGTGCGCACCAGTGAGTGTACCAGACGCCTCATCACTAAAGTGCCCAACCGTGGTGAGTGTTTCTGCGATGGTGGAGGGTGTTGGTGACAGCAGTGGCATTGTGTAGTGCTCTTCGTCCCACTCTGAGTCCATGGCACTTTGGGGTGGGGGTTCGTCTCCACCCATCCACTCTGAGTCACTGTCCGGTATTTCGTCTTCCTGGGTAGTGCTGTCCCGGGTACTGCTGTCCCGGGTAGTGGTGTCCCGGGTAGTGGTGTCCCGGGTAGTGGTGTCCCGGGTAGTGGTGTCCCGGGTAGTGGTGTCCCGGGTAGTGGTGTCCCGGGTAGTGGTGTCCTGGGTAGTGGTGTCCTGGGTAGTGGTGTCCTGGCTCGGATGTGACGGGGGCCTGTGGCTGCCCCCCTCGTCGCTGGGTGGTCGCTCCCGCACGTGACGGGGGTGTCGTCTCCCTGTTGCTCCAAGTCTCTCCGTCTCCCGTGGTGTGCGAGGGGCATCCTGCGGGCGTCGCATGCTGGAGGGTGCGGGTCTCTCCGTCTCCCGTGGTCTCCGAGGGGCATCCTGCGGGCGTCGCATGCTGGAGGGTGCGGGTCTCTCCGTCTCCCGTGGCCTCCGAGGGGCATCCTGCGGGCGTCGCATGCTGGAGGGTGCGGGTCTCTCCGTCTCCCGTGGTCTCCGAGGGGCATCCTGCGGGCGGTCTGCATCTGCGGGGATGGGTGCCTGGACGTTTGGTCCTGCGATACACAATGAAGCATGCATGGTTAGACATCAGGCAGTGATCAGGTGATACGGGGGAGGGGGATATAGGGGAGGGGGGATATGGGGACGGGCTGTCGGTGGCTCACTTGCTAGTACGCCCCCGACCTCTGCATCAGCAACCTCCCGGTCCTCAGGTCGGCCAGCCAGTTCCAGGGCCCTTTCCTGGTGTTCGGTCAGTGGCCTCTCATCAGCGGGGCCTCCTCCAGTCCTCACATGCTCCCTATTGTTGTGTGCGCGCTTCTCCTGTGGGGGGGTGGTGGCAGGGGTAAAAGGCAACACTGTTAGGCAGGTATATGAATGCACGCCATCGGTTGCGCGTGCATTGCAGAGGTTAAGGTTAGGGCTGGATTCACTTGGGGATATGGGGGAGGGGGGATATGGGGGAGGGGGGATATGGGGGAGGGGGGATATGGGGAGGGGGGATATGGGGGAGGGGGGATATGGGGGAGGGGGGGATATGGGGGAGGGGGGGATATGGGGGATATGGGGGAGGGGGGATATGGGGGAGGGGGGATATGGGGGAGCGGGGGATATGGGGTAGGGGGGATATGGGGGAGGGGGGATATGGGGAGGGGGGATATGGGGGAGGGGGGATATGGGGGAGGGGGGATATGGGGGAGGGGGGATATGGGGGAGGGGGGGATATGGGGGAGGGGGGATATTGGGGAGGGGGGATATGGGGAGGGGGGATATGGGGGAGGGGGGATATGGGGGAGGGGGGATATGGGGAGGCTCACCCTGCCTGCTCTGACGAGGTCGTTCACCTTCTTGTGGCACTGGGTGCCTGTCCGTGGTGTCAGGGCCACAGCGGTGATGGCCTCTGCCACCTCCCTCCACAGACGCCGGCTGTGGCGTGGGGCAACTCTGCGGCCATGCCCGGGATACAGGGCGTCCCTCCTCTGCTCCACCGCGTCCAGGAGCGCCTCCACATCGCGTGACTCGAACCTCGGGGCTGAGCGGCGGCCAGCCATCCAGTCGGGTGTTGCGGTCGGGTGTTCCGGCCGGGTGGGGGGGAGCAGCGCGGCCTTAAGAGCCGTCACGCCGGGACTTCCGGGTGCGGCGATGACCAGCTGAGTCGCACGTTTCGGCAGCTCCCGGTGGAACGGACTTTTGGGCTCTTGATAGGAGCCCCAACGGCAATTTTAACGGCTAAAAACACCGTGCGGTAAACCAGAAGGGTGTTCCCCCTGGACACGGATGGAAAAAGGAGAGGAAAGTGGCCGGATTGCAGCGGATCCTTTGGAACAATGGCAAGGAAGGCAAGCAGAAACCAAGATGGCGTCGGAAGGTGGCAGTTTCATATGGGGCCCTGAACAACAAGAGTTCTTGAAACGCTGCGTGGAGGAGATAAAAAAGGAAATGAAGAAAGAGCTGTTGGCCCCGATATTACAGGCGATTGAAGGGCTGAAAGAGGAACAAAAGACCCAGGAGCAGGAGCTTCGGGTCGTGAAGGCGAAAGCAGCAGAGAATGAGAACGATATACAGGGCCTGGTGGTGAAGTCGGAGATACAGGAGGCACACCAGAAACGATCTGTGGAGAGGTTGGAGGCACTGGAAAACAACGCAAGGAGGAACAACTTGAGGATTCTTGGCCTTCCTGAAGGTGTGGAGGGTGCGGACGTCGGGGCATATGTGAGCACGATGCTGCACTCGTTAATGGGAGCGGAGGCCCCGACGGGTCCGTTGGAGGTGGAGGGAGCATACCGAGTTATGGTGCGAGGATCGAGAGCAGGAGAAACTCCCAGAGCCATAGTGGTGAGATTCCTCCGTTTTAAGGATAGAGAAATGGTCCTTAGATGGGCGAAGAAAACTCGGTGTAGTAAATGGGAGAACGCGGTGATCCGCGTTTATCAAGATTGGAGTGCGGAGGTGGCGAGAAGGAGGGCGAGCTTTAATCGGGCCAAAGCGGTACTTCACAAAAAGAAGATAAAATTTGGAATGCTGCAACCGGCAAGACTGTGGGTCACATATCAAGGGAGGCACCACTACTTTGAAACGGCGGATGAAGCGTGGACTTTTATTGTAGAAGAAAAATTGGAATGATTGGATTATGAAAATGAACGTTTGGACAAAGTGGTGGGGCGAATGGGGGGGGGGCGAAGAGGGGTTTTATGTTTTAATCCTGCGGTATGGTAACTTTTCTTTCTCCCACAGGTGGTGATGGGGGGAGGTGGGGAGGGAGAGGAGATGGGGCGTTGGCCATGGGAGGCGAGGCCGAGGGAGAGGCGCGGGCTTGGTTCCCGTGCTATGATAATTATGGCGGGAATAGAGAAGCAGGAAGGAGGGGGCGTCGCGCGGTGCGAGCCGTGATCACGGGGGGAAGCCGAGGTCAGCCAGAGTTTGCTGACTTCTGGGAGCAACATGGGGGGAGTAATTACGCTAGCGGGGGGTCTAGCAGGGGGGGGGGGGGAGGGGGGAATTACTGGGTTGCTGCTGCTGGGGAAAGGGGGGAGTGGGTACGGGAAAGGATGGGCGGGGGGGCACCGTCTGGGAGAGATACAGCTGCGTGGGAACTGGGTGAGAAGCTGGAAAAAGATGATGGCTAACCGGCAAGGGGGGGGGGGGGTGGGAAGCCCCCCAACTCGGCTGATCACGTGGAACGTGAGGGGGCTTAACGGGCCGATAAAGAGGGCACGAGTACTCGCACACCTTAAGAAACTTAAAGCAGATGTGGTTATGCTACAGGAAACGCACCTGAAACTGATAGACCAGGTTAGGTTGCGCAAAGGATGGGTGGGGCAGGTGTTCCATTCGGGGCTGGATGCGAAAAACAGGGGGGTGGCTATATTAGTGGGGAAGCGGGTAATGTTCGAGGCGAAGACTATAGTGGCGGATAACGGGGGCAGATACGTGATGGTGAGTGGCAAATTACAGGGAGAGATGGTGGTTTTGGTAAACGTGTATGCCCCGAACTGGGACGATGCCAACTTTATGAGGCGAATGCTAGGACGCATCCCAGACCTAGAGACCTGAAAGCTGATAATGGGGGGAGACTTTAACACGGTGTTGGAACCAAGGCTGGATAGGTCGAAGTCGAGGACTGGTAGGAGGCCGGCAGCAGCCAAGGTGCTTAAGGATTTTATGGAGCAGATGGGAGGGGTGGACCCGTGGAGATTCAGTAGACCTAGGAGTAAGGAGTTCTCGGTTTTTCTCCTATGTCCATAAAGTCTATTCACGCATAGACTTTTTTGTGTTGGGTAGGGCATTGATCCCGAGGGTGAGGGGAACGGAATATACGGCTATAGCCATTTCGGATCATGCCCCACACTGGGTAGACTTGGAGATAGGGGAGGAAACAAGAGGGCGCCCACCCTGGAGAATGGACATGGGACTAATGGCGGATGAGGGGGTGTGCCTAAGGGTGAGGGGATGCATTGAAAAGTACTTGGAACTCAATGACAATGGGGAGGTTCAGGTGGGAGTGGTCTGGGAGGCGTTGAAGGCGGTGGTTAGGGGGGAGCTGATATCAATAAGGACACATAAAGGGAAGCAGGAGAGTAAGGAACGGGAGCGGTTGCTGCAAGAACTTTTGAGGGTGGATAGACAATATGCGGAAGCACCGGAGGAGGGACTGTACAGGGAAAGGCAAAGGCTGCATGTGGAATTTGACTTGCTGACTACAGGCACTGCAGAGGCACAATGGAGGAAGGCGCAGGGTGTACAGCATGAATATGGAGAGAAGGCGAGCAGATTGCTGGCACACCAATTGAGGAAAAGGGGAGCAGCGAGGGAAATAGGGGGGGTGAGGGACGAGGAAGGAGAGACGGAGCGGGGAGCGGAGAGAGTGAACGAAGTGTTCAAGACATTTTATAAAAAATTGTATGAAGCTCAACCCCCGGATGGGAGGGAGAGAATGATGGATTTTTTGGATCGGCTGGAAATTCCCAAGGTGGAAGAGCAGGAAAGGGTGGGACTGGGAGCACAGATCACGGTAGAAGAAGTGGTGAAAGGAATTAGGAACATGCAGACGGGAAAGGCCCCGGGACCGGACGGATTCCCAGTTGAATTTTACAGAAAATATTTGGACTTGCTCGCCCCGCTACTGACGAGGACCTTTAACGAGGCAAAGGAAAGGGGACAACTGCCCCCGACTATGTCAGAAGCAACGATATCGCTTCTCTTAAAGAAGGAAAAGGATCCGCTACAATGCGGGTCCTACAGACCAATTTCCCTCCTCAATGTGGATGCCAAGGTCCTGGCCAAGGTAATGGCAATGAGAATAGAGGAATGTGTCCCGGGGGTGGTTCATGAGGACCAAACTGGGTTTGTGAAGGGGAGACAGCTGAACACGAATATACGGAGGCTGTTAGGGGTAATGATAATGGCCCCACCAGAGGGTGAAACGGAGATAGTAGTGGCGATGGATGCCGAGAAAGCATTTGATAGAGTGGAATGGGATTATCTGTGGGAGGTGTTGAGGAGATTTGGGTTTGGAGAGGGGTATGTTAGATGGGTGCAGCTGTTGTATAGGGCCCCAGTGGCGAGTGTGGTCACGAATGGACGGGGATCGGCATATTTTCGGCTCCATAGAGGGGCAAGGCAGGGATGTCCTCTGTCCCCATTACTGTTTGCACTGGCGATTGAGCCCCTGGCGATAGCGCTGAGAGGTTCCAAGAGATGGAGGGGAATACTTAGGGGAGGAGAAGAACACCGGGTATCTTTATATGCGGATGATCTGCTACTATATGTGGCGGATCCAGCGGAGGGGATGCCAGAAATAATGCGGATACTTGGGGAGTTTGGGGATTTTTCAGGGTATAAATTGAACATGGGGAAGAGTGAGCTGTTTGTGGTGCACCCAGGGGAGCAGAGTAGAGAAATAGAAGACCTACCGTTGAGGAAGGTAACAAGAGACTTTCGTTACCTGGGGATCCAGATAGCTAAGAATTGGGGCACACTGCACAGGCTAAATTTGACGCGGTTGGTGGAACAGATGGAGGAAGATTTCAAGAGATGGGATATGGTAGCATTGTCAATGGCAGGGAGGGTGCAGGCGGTTAAGATGGTGGTCCTCCCGAGATTCCTCTTTGTGTTTCAGTGCCTCCCGGTGGTGATCACGAAGGCTTTTTTCAAAAGGATAGAAAAGAGTATCATGGGTTTTGTTTGGGCCGGGAAGACTCCGAGAGTGAGGAAGGGATTCTTACAGCATAGTAGGGATAGGGGGGGGCTGGCACTACCGAGCCTAAGTGAGTATTATTGGGCCGCTAATATTTCAATGGTGAGTAAGTGGATGGGAGAGGAGGAAGGAGCGGCGTGGAAGAGATTAGAGAGGGCGTCCTGTAGGGGGACCAGCCTGCAGGCTATGGTGACAGCCCCATTGCCGTTCTCACCAAGGAACTATACCACGAGTCCGGTGGTGGTAGCTACACTGAAGATTTGGGGACAGTGGAGACGACATAGGGGAAAGACCGGAGCATTGGGGGGGTCCCCGATAAGAAACAACCATAGGTTTGCCCCGGGGGGAATGGATGGGGGATATGGAATGTGGCAAAGAGCAGGTATAACTCAACTGAAAGATCTATTTGTGGATGGGAAGTTCGCGAGTCTGGGAGCGCTGACTGAGAAATATGGGTTGCCCCAAGGGAATGCATTCAGGTACATGCAATTGAGGGCTTTTGCGAGGCAACAGGTGAGGGAATTCCCGCAGCTCCCGACACAAGAGGTGCAGGACAGAGTCATCTCGAAGAAATGGGTGGGGGACGGTAAGGTGTCGGATATATATAGGGAAATGAGGGATGAAGGGGAGACTATGGTGGACGAACTAAAAGGGAAATGGGAAGAAGAGCTAGGGGAGGAGATCGAGGAGGGGCTGTGGGCAGATGCCCTAAACAGGGTAAACTCGTCGTCCTCGTGCGCCAGGCTAAGCCTGATTCAGTTTAAGGTATTACACAGGGCACATATGACTGGAACACGGCTCAGTCAATTTTTTGGGGTGGAGGATAGGTGTGCGAGGTGCTCGAGAAGCCCAGCGAATCATACCCATATGTTTTGGTCATGCCCGGCACTACAGGGGTTTTGGATGGGGGTGACAAAGGTGCTTTCGAAAGTAGTAGGAGTCCGGGTCGAACCAAGCTGGGGGTTGGCTATATTTGGGGTTGCACAAGAGCCGGGAGTGCAGGAGGCGAGAGAGGCCGATGTTTTGGCCTTTGCGTCCCTAGTAGCCCGGCGCAGGATATTGCTAATGTGGAAAGAAGCCAAGCCCCCGGGGGTGGAGACCTGGATAAATGATATGGCGGGGTTCATAAAGTTAGAGCGGATTAAGTTCGTCCTAAGGGGGTCGGCTCAAGGGTTTACCAGGCGGTGGCAACCGTTCGTCGAATATCTTGCGGAAAGATAGATGGGGGAAAAAAAGAAGGCAGCAGCATCAGCCCAGGACTTGGGGTGGGGGGGGGGGGGGGGTGGGGGGGTGGCCTGAGACAAGGCAGTTGCCAATTAGGGCTAGTTTTTATTTTTGTTATTTAATATTTATTTATTTGTTGTTGTTTTCTTTTATTCTTGTTTAAATAAAAAAGGTCATTATTATCTGTATTGTTATAATGTTGTGTAAAGGATGCACAATGTACTGTGTTGGTTGACCAAAAATTTTCAATAAAATATTATTTAAAAAAAAAAAAAGAGCCGTCACGCCGTGCAGCGCGTATGACGCTGCACGGCGTGAACCACTGCGCAAGCGCGGATCCCGTTACGTCGCTGCTAGCCATTTCGGGCCGGAGATTATCGACCCATTTTTCCGACGTGACGCAAGTCGGATTTGCGCCGTGTTTTGCGCCGATCGGCGGACTGTCCACCGAATACGGAGAATTTCGCCCCTGGTTTCAGGGTTTGTAACAGAGAGAACAGGCCTGTGCTGTGTGTGTCACCCAGCAAGCTGCTGTGGAAGCTTTGTTACTGAGAGCCAGAGAGAGCTCGTTCTATTCACAGTCAATGAATTTCTGACATTTTATCATAGAATTTACAGTGCAGAAGGAGGCCATTTGGCCCATCGGGTCTGCACCGGCTCTTGGAAAGAGCACCCTACCCAAGTTCAACACCTCCACCCTATCCCCATAACCCAGTAACCCCACCCAACACTAAGGGCAATTTTGGACACTAAGGGCAATTTATCATGGCCAATCCACCTAACCTGTGCATCTTTGGACTGTGGGAGGAAACCGGAGCAGCCGGAGGAAACCCACGCACACACGGGGAGAATGTGTAGACTCCGTACAGACAGTGACCCAAGCCGGGAATCAAACCTGGGACCCTGGAGCTGTGAAGCAATTGTGCTATCCACAATGCTACCGTGCTGCCCCCTTATCATATTAGAAATAAGCAGAAAACCTAAATTCTAAAGTTAGTCTCAGCGGCCGTGACAACTATCATTGATTGTTGGAAAAACCCATCTGGTTCACTCATGCCCTTTAGGGAGGGAAATCTGCCGCCTTTACCTGGTCTGGCCTCCATGTGACTCCAGACCCACAGTAATATGTTTGACTCTAGTGCCGAGCAGGCCACTCAGTTGAAGGGAAATTAGGGATGCGTAACAAATCCCGACCTTTCCAGTGACGTCCACATCCCATAAAACAATCCAAAATAAATCCTCACCCCCTTCAGCTCCCCCGACATGCTTCACTCCACCATTGGCAGAGGCACCTTCACCTACCGAGGTCCTGATTGAGCTGCTGTCTTTCCCCATTCTTGTTCAGTTTTTCAATATTTATATATTTAAATCTCGATTGAAACATAGTCTTGTTGTGATGCTGAGATCCAGAGGATTTTAAATCTGTTAAAGTCAATCCCCATCGAGTACACAGGACTCAACTGGTCAGAACTTTTTATGTCATAAATAAACCAAGATCTTACAAGATGTTTATCGGGGAATTGTTTTTCTCTGAGACCAGGGATGGTCAAACTCTGTCCCAAAGTTCAGGTATGGGCCTTGAGCCTGGGCTATGGGGCCCACGTACATGGAGCATTATTCCTGTATGTCCTTTATCCCTGAATTTAATCACATCCCAATTGGGGGCCATGCCGTCAGCTGACTGTACTCTAAGCTCTGGAATTTCATCCCTAAACCTCTACTTTTCCACTTCATTTTCCACCTTTAAAACTCTCCTTATAACAAAACTCTCTGAACAAGACTTTGGTCATCTGACCCAATGTGTCCTCATGTTCCTGTGAAACTGCTTGGCACATTTAATAATGTTTAAAATCGTGATGTAAGTATAAGGTGTCATCGTTCAGTCAGACCTAATCTGATCACTGAGTGAGTGAGTTATTTGTTAGAATGAGAGTGAAGGAGTGGGATTGATTCACAGCCTGAGTCACCAGTTTAAGGACAGGAGGAGAGAGAATCTGGAGAGGAGAAAAGAATCAGGAGGAGACTGGAGACTGAATCTGGAACAATGAGCAAAGAGGGGGAGGGGAGTGTGTGGGACTGAGATTCATAGATTTGGGAGAATGCACCATAGAAACTGGAATGGTCTGTTCTGAATTTCTATCCTGCATTTACACTGAAAACCTCCTTTTACTGGGAGTTAGAGGGAGAGGATTTGCAGACAGAAAATTCAACGTCACAATCTTGACAAGATCTTTCAGAATGACTTATTCCATGTATCTGATTATGAAAGGAGAATAATTGATCTCTCTGTGGGGAAAGTTTTAAAATAATTTTGACTGAGAAAGCCTGAGACACACAGACACAAGGGCCAGCAGTGCATCTCGGATTCAAACATGAGGTGTGCAAACAGGTCTGATTTAATGTCAGACGTTACCAGGGAGAGGAATGGAGCTGGTAGCTCGGGAATGAAAACAATGAATTTGATTTTCCCAATATTTAATTGGAGGAAATGTCTGCTCATCCACCACTGGATATCAGACAAACAGGCTGAGAATTTAACAAAGGTGGAGAAGTGGAGAGAGGTGGTGGTAGAGCTGGGAGAGGAGATGGGTGCTGGAGATGGGGCAGTAATTTGTAAGGATGGTGGAGTCAAGGGTTTGCTTTTTGACAAGGGTCGAATGACAGCAGAAGGGGAGGGACAGTACCTGATAGAGAAAAGATTCAACTAAGTCAGTGAACATGGGGAAGTTGGGTGATCTGTTTTGTGGGAATAGGCTCGATGGAGCAGGAGCTGGATCTCATGGACAAGATGAGCTCTGAGAGGGCATGAGGGAAGATGGTAGAGAAGCTAGAGAAAGATGCAGTTCTGTGGAAAGATCATTTAGATCCGAAGATTAACTCTGATTCTCCTCCACATTGCTGGAGGATGTGCTGATGACAGGGGGACTGGAGAAGGGGGTAGTGTCAGCGGTCTACGGAGCTCTTTTGGAAGAGGAGAAGGCACCACTGGAAGGGATCAAAGGAAAATGAGAGGAAGAGTTGGGAGAGGATATGGAGGAGGGGTTCTGGTGTGAGGTGCAGCGGAGAGTGAATGCCTCTACCTTGTGTGCGAGGTTGGAGCTGATACAGCTGAAATGAAAATGAAAAAAAAAAGAAAAATGAAATGAAAATCGCTTATTGTCACAAGTAAGCTTCAAATGAAGTTACTGTGAAAAGCCCCTAGTCGCCACATTCCGGCGCCTGTTCGGGAGGCTGGTATGGTGGTATACAGAGCACACCTCGCGAGGGCAAGGATGAGCCGATTCTTTGAAGGAGTCGAAGATGTGTGTGAACGCTGCGGGGGGGGAGGGGGGTCCAGGTCGCCATATTTGGGGTAGGAGACCATATTTGGGGTGTTGGACCGGCCAGGGTTGGAAACGGGTGCGGAGGCACATGTTGTAGCCTTCGCCTCGTTGATCACCCGAAGACGGAACCTGATGGGTTGGAGAGCAACCTCTCCACCCTGGCGTGGCGGGGGGGATCTGTTGGAATTTTTGACTCTTGAGAAGGTTAAGTTTGAACTGAGGGGAAGGACATAGAGGTTCGACAATTCATGGACATTATTCATTATGCACTTTCATGAACTGGATAACATTGAACATTAGTTTGGGGGGGGGGCGATAATGGGGGTGAATGGGGGATTCCTGATTCCTTTTTGTCAGTTGTTTATGTGAACATGTGGGCGAATGTTTTGGGTTTGGTGGGAGGATGGGATTGTTGTTATTGATATGGGGATTGACATATTTGTTACTGATTATTGTTTATTGTTGGTGGGTGTAAATTTGGGAGAAAATGATTCTCTCTTCACAGATGCTGCCAGATCTGCTGAGTTTATCCAGAATTTTCTGTTTTATCTCAGATTTCAAGAACCCGCAGTATTTTGCTTTTATTAAATTAACTCTTGAGCTGATTAATGGTGTTAATGAGCACAAAATAGAAGTTTTACTGCTTTATAAAGCTCTGATAAAGCCACAATTTGAGTATTGGATCCATTTTTGGTCACCACTCTTCAGGAAGAATGTGAAGGTCCTTGAGAAGGTGCAGAAGAGATTTTGCAGAATGGTTCCGGCAGAGAGGGTTGAGGGGCGATTTAATTCAGATGTAGAAGATTCTGATGGGTTTAGGTAAAATAGACAAAGAAAATCCGTTCCCATTCACTGGTTGCACAAGAACTCGGGGACATATTCAGGTTTTGTAAAAGATATGGGAGATGTGAAGGGGACCGATTTTGCAGTCAATGGTAATGACTCTAAAGTTGTGGCTCAGGGGAGGGCAGAAATGGAAACGATGAATATTTTCAAAAGGCAATTGGATAAATATTTAATGGAAATAAACCTGCGAGGATAGAGGGATGGAACAGGGGAATGGGACTGCTCTTGCGAACTAGCATAGACTCAGTGGGCCGAATAGCCTCCGCTGTGCCACAATGACTATGATTATTTTCTGTAATCACATCGTATAATTTAACTTTGGGATACAGCAGCGGCACAGTGGTTAGCACTGCTGCCTCACAGCATCAGGGACCCGGGTTCAATTCCAGCCTTTGTTGGAGTTTATACATTCTCCCCTTGTCTGCATGGTGCTCCAGTTTCCCCACCGTCCAAAGATGTGCAGGTTAATGGATTGGCTATGCTAAATTGCCTCGTAATGTCCAAGGATGTGTAGTTCAAGTTCTGGGTTATGCGTATTGGGTGGGGTGGATGGAGGAAGCATAAATGGGTAGAGTGCTCATTTTGAAGGGTTGGTGCTGGATGCCCCCCCCCCTCTCTCTGCACTGTAGGGATTCTTTGATCACTCAAGGAAATCTGTGCTCTGCACTCCCTCTGAGGCCATTCTATTCTCCCAAGGTTTGTTGCCCAGAGTTGAGTTTTCAAGGTGTGGTCGAACCAGGGTTTCTGAATCTCGGGGTTTTTCCAGTCACACTGGGACCTGAAATCTTCCCTCACAGACAGAACAGACAAACATTTTACCTTGCACACTCAGATGCTTCTGATATTCAGGTTCTGATGTATCGCTGACTCTGTCAGATCACAATGTGATACTTGGTTTGAGTTTCCCATCGATCAATGCTCCACTTTTAACTTCCTGAAAAAGAAAGTTACAAAGACCTTCAACTGTTTGTCTAAGATATAAATTGAGGTGACATAAAATTTGTCTTGGTTTGAGTTTGCTGTGTGTAAATCCTCCCCTTCTAACCCCCTATAAAAGGAGTTTCCAGAATCCATCACTGTCAGTCACAACATTCTCTCCTCCTGCTGACAGGCCAGGGAGCACTGCGCATGCGCCCTGCTGCAATATGGCTGCTGTTATTCTGGGTCTGTGATGCAGAGCAGCCCAACAACGTCCTTTGCAAACACAGGATCAGGAGCTTCTTATTCGGGGTTTGAGGCATTCATGCTGTGTTTATAAAGCCCCCTTCCCTGCCACTCCGCTGTCTCTGCCCCCACACCTCGCGACCCCGTGACTCAGTTCATCGGATCATTTTTCCCCTCGCCGCCCAAGTCCAGGCACGTACCGCACTGCGCATGCCCCATTCAGAGGCCGCACTGCGCATGCTCTCGTCAGAGACTGCACTGCGCATTCTCCACTTACAGCTTGGTGGTGCGCCTGCGCAGGAAGCTCCTGCGGGCTGAATAGGACACAGTCTTCCACGCGGAGAATGCTGGGTCTTTATCCAACCATTAAAATGCAATATTGATCAATCGAATTTGTTGCTTTGTGATCCGATTTCAATTGGAGCCACGTGCCAAGATGTCACATTATTAAATTAATTGATACAGAAACCAAAGTGCATATGAAGTATCTGAATGATACTAAATGGGCGGCACGGTGACATAGTGGCTAGCACTGCTGCTTCACAGTGCCAGAGACCCGGGTTCAATTCCGGCCTCGGATAACTGTGGGAAGATTGCAGTTTCTCCCCGTGTCTGTGTGGATTTCCTCCCACAGTCCGAAGATGTGCAGGTTAGGTGGATTGGCCGCGATATATTGGTGTACAAAAGATTAGGTGGGTCATCGGGATAGGGTGAAGGCATGGGATTAACTGGGGTGCTCTTTCCAAGGGCTGGTGCAGGCTCGAATGGCCTCCTGCTGCACTGTAGATTCTACGATTCTTCCTCCAGTGTGACTGAGCTGTTATGTCAGCAAATAGGATGACCGAGTTAATTCATTTCCACATTCGCCTGGAGGCACATTCACCTTGGACCCAAGATGGCACCGGAGCGTGGCGACTCTCTGTGAGCTCTACCAAATAGATCCCCTTTTTACATCTCTTATAATCGTACTAATCTTTTAAAACTAATTGAACACGAACATTAACACTAACCTTTACTCCTGTATGCTTCACCTGATGCCGGTGTCTATGTATTTACATTGTGGACCTTGTGTTGCCCTTTTATGTATTTTCTTTCTATTTTCTTTTCTTTAATGTACTAAATGATCGGTTTGAGCTGCTCTTAGAAAAATACTTTTCACTGTTCCTCAGTACACGTGACAATAAACAAATCCAAATCCAAAGAATTTTGTGGTGGGATTTTACACCTGTGATTGAAGCTCAGTCAGTGAATTTAAACCCTTCTACTAATGAGTTCCACATTCTTAGCACTGTTCAGTCTAAGAAAAGCCAAAAAATACTACAGATGATGGAAATCTGAATTAACAATAAAAATAATAATCTAATAATAATCTTTATTAGAGTCACAAGTAGGCTTACATTAACACTGCAATGAAGTTACTGTGAAAAGCCCCGAGTCGCCACATTCCGGCGCCTGTTTGGAAACACTGGGGGAGAATTTAGAATGTCCAATTTACCTAACAAGCACGTCCTTCAGGATATGTGGGAGGAAACTGGAGCACTCGGAGGAAACTCACGCAGATACGGGGAGAACGAGCAGACTCCGCACAGACAGTGACCCAAGCCAGAATCGAAATACTCACAGATCTGGTAGTGTCTGTGGAGAGAGTGACATGGTTTACATTTCATGTCTAAGATCTTTCATCAGAACTACACTGCATCAGCACAGATCTGAAAGGTCAACTGTTTCTCAATCCCCAGATGTTGCCAGATATGCTGGGTATTTCTAGTATTTTCTATTTTAATGTCTAGTGGGCTAAACAGCTGGCTTGTGATGCAGAGCGAGGCCAGCAGCGCGTGTTCAATTCCCGTACCGGCCTCCCCGAACAGGCGCCGGAATGTGGCGACTAGGGGCTTTTCACAGTAACTTCATTGAAGCCTACTTGTGACACTAAGCAATTATTATTATTAGTTAAAGAGAATTGCTCCTTAGATGCATTACTAAGTTATATTTATTTTTATCCTTATACAAGTGACAACATCTTCCAGTTGTCTACCCTGTAAAACACTTCTATACGGTTATATTGCTCAATCATTCACTTTTCCAAAGGAAATGTCCCTAGCCTGCTCAATCTATCATGATGGGTATAACCTGTCAGTATAGAATTGCTCCAGTAAAACTTTCTTGCATCCTTTCTAGTGCTTCTAAATACACTTTATAATAAGGAGATCTGAGCTAATTAGAGCAGCAAACTCGCCATTGTCCCCAAACGCCTGCAAGTTGTAGTGCTTAAGTTTTTCCCCCCATTAGCTGAATATAAGATGGAATGAGCAGGTTCAACAAGCCGATCTCTAACATTATGGGGCATCTACAATGGTGTGTCCTTTCCCTACAGTGAAACAGTGGGATGTTTTACTCATAATCTGTCAATTATGACATGAAAAATTGCGTTTCTGAGAACAACAGGTTTTCAATGAAGTGGCTCGAGGTCAGATTATGTTTTAAACATATTTTCTGAGCAGTGATAGGCTGTACTTGTAATTTATGTGTACTTTTACTTACAGTTCAGTCCAGCTTGCTCAGATTTCATGCTCTCATAATTGTCCTTCACGTTCATAAATTCCCAAGTTCATAATACGAGCCTTGGACGCACTCTTCTCTCCCTCAAACTGAATGTAAAATTCGAACATGTATGATCGTGTCCACCTAGGGCTGCCTTCACCATGAAGTTACTAATTAATCCCATCTCATTGCACAATACCAAGTCTAGTACCTCCCTTTGGGTGGTTCCAGAAATCAGAACACACAGAGCAGCAAAAGATGTTTGTAGTTGGACTCGGCACACAAAGTAAGTTTGTTCAGTCAACAACTTAATATAATGGGTTTACAGATGACAATTAACATAGTAACTCTGTCAAAAATGTTGAATACTAATAGAGCAAAATACTGCGGCTGCTGAAATCTGAAATAAACACACATGTCCATCCGAGGCCAGCTGCAATGCTCCAGTGATGCCCAATGTAAACTGGAAGGACAGCAACTCTTCTTCCTGTTAGACACTTTACAGCCTCCCCCATCTGCCCTTCGCTGTTCAGTTGCTTCCATTTCATATTCGGCTGTCTCACCATTTTTCCACCGTTAATACTCTTCATTCCTTAATGACCCCTTTGTCTTATGTCCATGACAAATTTGTCCATGCGGCACGGTGACACAGAGGTTAGCACTGTTGCCTCACAGCACCTGGGACCCAGGTTCAATTTGGCCTTGGGAGTTTGCACATTCTCCCTGTGCCTGCATGGTTTTTCTCCGGTTTCTTCTCACAGTCTAAGGATGTACAGGTTTGGTGGATTGGCTGTGCTAAATTGCCTCTTAGTGTCCAAAGGTGTGCAGGTTAGGTGGCGTTACGGGGATTGGGTGTGATAGTGGGCCTCGGTAGGGAGTGGGAGCTCTTTCAGAGGATCGGTGCAGCCTTGATGAGCCGAATGGCCTCCATCTGCACTGTAGGGATTCCATATCTGTTGGTGGATTGGCCATGCTAAATTGCCCCAGGGTGTCCAAAGATGTGCAGGTTAGGTTTAGTTACGGGGTTTCAGGGATAGGGCGGGAGCCTGGTTAGGGTGCTCTTTCAAAGGATCAGTGCAGACTCAATGGGCTGAATGGCCTCATTATGCATTGTAGGTATTCTATTCTATTCTTGTCTATTCTACCTGGTCTTCTATTCTGCCCACCTCCTGTGCCACTTTCCAACTATATAATCCATCTATCTGTCCATTCCTACCCTACCCTCCTATACTGCTGTGAATGATCATTTAAATGAGTGTACTGCTCAACTCTGTTTCTCTCCACAGATGTTGGCAGACCAGCTAAATCTATCCAGCAATATCTGATTTCATGCTAACAGTAATGTTGCTCATAAAGACAGATGCCAGCAATACGGTAATTGAAGCAGAGGAAATGGCAGAGATGGTTACAAATCACTTGTTCTCGGTCTTCCTGTGGAGGCAAAGCAGAAAGAGAGATGAGGAAAGGAGGTTCTGTGCGGATCTGCTGACAACCGCCTTTCTTTTTCACTGACGGGATTTGACCAACGGAATTGTTCACATCTTGTTCAAGGAAGGATCAAATAAAATTGGCACTTCCATTTCAAATCTGTTGTGAAGTAACATTCTCTCATTTGATTTGAAAGCTGACTGTTGTGAAGCTGCAACCGAGCACACTGGGCTTTGTGCCGCACTTTCTGTGGTGTCCTGGTCATCACATTCGCCGATTGAAAACCGGACAGAAACATTCTCAAATCTTTCACATTAACCGTGAGACAAGTTAGAATGATTTAAGTTTGTTGCTGGATGTTATCGGGATCTCGGGTGCTGCAGCCAATTCTATTTACTTTTACCCCGGCCTCAAAATGCATTCAGCAACATCAGAAATGCTGAATTGTCCTGAAGCAATGAGATGGCAAATATGTCCGCATTTTGACAAAGTTCACATATTAGCGGTTTGTCAGTCCACAACAAAATTGAATTGGTTTACAGCTTTAATTATCATCTGAAACATGCATATAAAGACAGTTGCAAGCGATTCTGTGACTGAATTAGAGGAAATGGCAGAGATTTAATAGAGCCATCTTTTAAAATATCTATCTTCACGATAACGAAATAGGAAAAAACACTCGGGGACTCGGTACAGATCCTGTGGCATCCCTCTTTCTTCAACACGAACGGGATGAAGGCGCCAGAATGTTTCACACACACAACAAAAAGGAATCAAATATAATGAAAATATCATTCTCAAATCTCTACCTGTAAAACTATCCCATTTCATTTCAATGCTGACTGTGCTCAATCCCAAATGAGCACAATGAAGAAGATTGCTTATTATCACAAGCAGGCTTCAATGAAGTTACTGTGAAAAGTCCCTAGTCACCACATTTCAGCGCCTGTTCGGGGAGGCTGATATGGGAATCGAACCATGCTGCTGGCCTGCCTTGGTCTGCTTTAAAAGCCAGCGATTTAGCCCAGTGTGCTAACCAGCCCCAATAGGGTTTGCATTTCCCAGTGCTCGAAACTTTGTCACAATGAAGCTCAGAGAATTGTGCTGGGTCTCAGGATTACTCACAGTAACAATACCACTACACCATCACCTCCCCAGTCAAGCGCTTTGCAGAGCTCGTCCGGGATATGAACCCGGGACCTCTTGCATTTTGGAAACCCCTAAGCGCAAATCATACCCCACGGTTTCCATGGTATCTTCATGGAGTCAGTGTCTTTGTGAGTTTCCTCTTTAGACAATCAGGTGAAGCTTCGTCCTCACACAGAACACGTGTATGGTTTCTCCCCTTAGTGAATAGTGTGTTTTTCACGCTGTAACTGGTTAAAGCTCTTTCCACAGTCAGTTCACTGGAACACTCTCACTAGGGTGTGTGTGTGTCTCGGTGCTTTTCCAGTCACACTGATGTTTGAAATATTTTCCCACAAACATTTTGATTCCACATTCATAGTCTGAGGATATTCTGGTCTTGATCAATTGAGTGACACTGTCAGATCTTAATGTGATATTTGGTTTCTGTTTCATGTCTGAAAACGCTTTCCTAATGCCATGTAAACGGAGTTTACAAAGGTCACATTATCAGCACAGGATAGAAATTCAGAACAGTTATTTCCAGTTTTGGGGAAACATATTTTTCTCTCTTCTGTCCCCAAAGCTGTAAATCCCCGTCCCACACACTCTTCCTCCTCCCTGGGACTGAAATCCAAATAAAGTATGAGATCATTATTTCTGTATCCTGTTACCAAATTTATATAATTAGAGGTAAGAATATGCTTTATAAGTCACTTCATCCATGACTTGTGACGGACATTAATCTGAATCACCCTGACTGAGCAGACAGAATAACAGATGTTAACCTTGTGTCCAGAACTGACTTGTGTGGAGATTTGATGAGCAATCGCAAAGGTTGTTTCTCCAAATCTTCCAGGGTTTCCTTTGTTCTTCCTCTCCCTCTCGAACTAAGTTATACCGGATATCAGACTTAGGGCCCATTCTGGTTCTCTTGCTGCTGACTAAATAACTTCAATCAAATATGGAGAAGACTCAATCCACTGTTCAGTCCCTGCTCCAATCTCCATTCCTTTTTTTAAAAAAAATATATTTTATTCAAAATTTTGTGGCCAAATATAACAGTACATAGTTTTTCTTTTGAACAACAACAAAGCAATATAAATAACCGTGGCCAATTTTAAACAAATAAATAAATAATATATAAACAAAAACAAAACTGACTGGCAACTGCCTTGTCAAAAATAGTTACTCTCCAAAGATACAATCCAACAATCCTATATACATTACCTATAACAAGTGTCTATACATATAGAATGACATCCCTGAGAGTCCGTCCGGTTCCTTCCACCCCCTCCCCCCTGGGTTGCTGCTGTTGTCTTCTTCTTTTCCATTCCCTCTATCTTTCTGTGAGGTAGTCGACGAACGGTTGCCACCGCCTGGTGAACCCTTGAGCCGAACCCCTTAATACGAACTTGATCCGTTCTAACTTTATAAACCCTGCCATGTCGTTTATCCAGGTCTCCACACCCGGGGGTTTGGCTTCCTTCCACATTAACAATATCCTGCGCCGGGCTACTAGGGACGCAAAGGCCAAAACATCAGCCTCTCTCGCCTCCTGCACTCCCGGCTATTCTGCAACCCCGAATATAGCCAACCCCCAGCTTGGTTCGACCCGGACCCCCACCACCTTCGAAAGCACCTTTGCCACCCTCACCCAGAACCCTATCCGCCACTATGGTCTTTGCCTCAAACATTACCCGCTTCCCCACGAATATAGCCACCCCCCTGTTTTTTGCGTCTAGCCCCGAATGAAACACCTGCCCCACCCATCCTTTGCGAAGTCTGACCTGGTCTATCAGTTTCAGATGCGTCTCCTGCAGCATAACCACATCTGCCTTAAGTTTTTTTAGGTGTGCGAGTACCCGTGCCCTCTTAATCGGCCCGTTCAGCCCTCTCACATTCCACGTGATCAGCCGGGTTGGGGGGCTCTTTACCACCCCCCCCCTTGTCGACTAGCCATCTCCTTTTTCCATCCAGCTCCTCTCCCGGTTCCCACGTAGCCGTATCTCCCACCAACGGCACCCTCCCGCCCCGACCACCCCACCCCATACCAGCTCCCCCTTCTCCCCAGCAGCAGCAACCCAGTTAACCCCCCCCCCCCGCTAGATCCCTTTCTAGCGTAATTGCACCCCCCCATGTTGCTCCCAGAATTCAGCAAACTCTGGCCGACCTCGGCTTCCCCCCGTGACCTCGGCCCCCACTGTGCGAGGCCCCCTCCTTCCTGCTTCCCTGTTCCCGCCATGATTACCATAGCGCGGGAACAAAGCCAGCGCTTCCCATTTGGCCCCGCCCCCAATGGCCGGCGCCCCCAGCTCCCCATCCTCCCTCCCCCCCCTCCCCCACGACATGGGGAAGAGAGAAAAGTTACAGGAAAATCATCTCTTCCCCCATTTCCCCCCCCCCCCCTTCACCCCACCACTTTGTCCCAAACGTTCTTTTTCTAGCCCGCTTATTCCAGTTTCTCCTCGACAATAAATGTCCACGCCTCTTCTGCCGTTTCAAAGTAGTGATGTTTCCCTTGATATGTGACCCACAGTCTTGCCGGCTGCAGCATTCCAAATTTAACCTTCCTTTTGTGCAGCACCGCCTTGGCCCGATTAAAGCTTGCCCTCCTTCCCGCCACCTCCGCACTCCAATCTTGATATACGCGGATCACCGCGTTCTCCCACCTACTGCTCCGGGTTTTCTTTGCCCATCTGAGGACCATCTCTCTGTCCTTATATCGGAGAAATCTCACCACTATGGCTCGAGGAATTTCTCCAGCCCTCGGTCTTCGCGCCATAACTCGATAAGCTCCCTCCACCTCCAACGGGCCCGTCGGGGCCTCCGATCCCATTAACGAGTGAAGCCTCGTGCTCACATATGCCCCGACGTCCGCCCCTTCTGCACCTTCGGGAAGACCAAGAATCCTTAAATTCTTCCTCCTCGCATTATTCTCCAGCACCTCCAGCCTTTCCACACACCTTTTGTGTTGTGCCTCGTGCATCTCTGTCTTCACCACCAGGCCCTGTATTTCGTCCTCATTCTCAGCAGCCTTTGCCTTCACGACCCGAAGCTCCTGCTCCTGGGTCTTTTGCTCCTCCTTTAGCCCTTCAATCGCCTGTAATATCGGGGCCAACAGTTCCTTCTTCATCTCCTTTTTAAGTTCTTCCACGCAGCGCCGCAGGAACTCTTGTTGGTCAGGGCCCCATATTAAACTGCCACCTTCCGACGCCATCTTGCTTTGTGCTTGCCTTCCTGGCCGCTGCTCTAGAGGATCCACCGCAATCCGGCCACTTTCCTCTCCTTTTTCCATCCGTGTCCAGGGGGGATTCCCTTCTGGTTTACCGCACTGTTTTTAGCCGTTAAAATTGCCGTTGGGGCTCCTATTAAGAGCCCAAAAGTCCGTTCCACCGGGAGCTGCCGAAACGTGCGACTTAGCTCGTCATCGCCGCACCCGGAAGTCCAATCTCCATTCCTGACATACTGACTCTATCCCTCTCCCTGGCAACAGTCTGAGACTTCGCCAGTCTCTTTGTAAACTTGGTTTCATACTTGATCCAATATGAGCTTCTGACTTCATAGAATTTACAGTGCAGAAGGAGGCCATTCCGCCCATCGAGTCTGCACTGGCCCTTGGAAAGAGCTCCCGAGCTAAGCCCACACCTCCACCTTCACCCGTAACCACCCCCCCCCCAACCTTTTTACATACTAATGCAATTTACCATCGTCACCCCCCGATTCGACAATTCCATCACACACCTGGCTGCTCTCCCACATTCTACCTCTGGAAACTTAAAGCCATCCAAAAGTCTGCTACCCATGTCTTAATTCACAGCAAGTTCCTTTCCCCAATGATCCCTGTGCTCCGAACTTGCATTCGCTCCCAGTCAATTCTCACCCTTGTTTTCAAATCCCTCCATGGCCTCGTCTCTCCCTGTGTCTGTCATCTCCTCCAGCTCCACAACCCCCTGTGATATCGGCACAGCTCTGATCCTGGACTCTTGCACATTCCCGATTCTAATTACTCCGCCGCGGTTTTAAGTTCCTTCTGCCCCAAGCACTGAATTCCCTGCCTAAACCTCCCCGTCTCCACCTCACTCACCTCCTTTCAGACTCTTTAAAACTCATCTCTTTGTCCACGTTTTTGGTCAATTGTCCTGATATCTCCTTTTGTGTCTGGGTGTCTCACTTTGTTTTATAATGTTCCTGTGAAGTTGACTGGGATGATTTATGATGTTAAAGGTGTTATATAAATAGAAGTTGTTGTTGTTGACTGTAACCCTGACCTCCTGTTTTACATCCCATTGGTTTCACAACAAACTCTGTCTCTGATGTTTTGCCCCCTGCGGGTTTGCAGCCTCTATAAAGCCGGCGGCCGTTAACTCAGGCCTGTCACCGGGAGCAGGCCGCAGCTGTCCCCCCGCTCGATGCAAACCCGGGCCCGGAAACGTCTTATTGGTGTTTGGAGCCTCCACCGGGTTTCAGTAAAACCTCCCGGCCGAGTCCAGCATCGGCACTGCGCATGCTCCAGCTCACCAGGCCCTGGGAATGATTGACGGCAGCTCTGGTCCAATAGGAAGAGGGGCGTAACTGGAAAACCGAGCGGAGCGGCTGGTCCTTCAACCAATCGGAGTGAATGAGGGGCGGGGCTGAGCCCCGGCCGCCCACGTGATTTGGAGCATGCGCAGTGCCGATGATAGCTCCGGATTCAGGCGGTCGGGTCGAAATTGTTCCCTGGTCAGATCCCGCTCGGTGAGTTATGTGGGATGGATAGAGCCGGTTGAGGGGTCGGGAGGCTTCATAAACACTCCGTGTCGGCCCTCAGCCCCGAATACGAAGCTCGGATACGGCAGTTGAACCGGCGAACGCTGCTCGGGCTTTTCACCGAGACAGGCCCGAGTGGACGAAGTACGCGGCGGAGCGCATGCGTAGTGAGCGAGAGCGACGGCTTTGTTCCGCCTCCCATTCACCCTGATTGGTTGGAGGACCACTCTCGGTCAGTCCTCCGGACACGTCCTCTGAACTGGAGCAAACCCTTCAGAATCATCCTGCAGATAGAAGTCTTGCAACACCAGGTTAAAGTGCAACAGGTTTGTTTCAAATCACTAGCTTTCGGAGCACTGCTCCTTCCTCAGGTGAATGAAGATGTAGGTTCTAGAAATATATATGTGGACAAAGATCCAAGACCAGGCTTTGAATGCGAGCATTTGCAACTAATTAAGTCTTTCCAGAGACAGGGGTGCGAGCATTTGCAGGTAATTAAGCCTTTAGAGATCTAGAGACGGGCATATCCTAGTTTGCGGACTATTAGAACAAATGTACATTTCTATAAAACCTTGTACTGCCACTGGACCTTCTGAAGTCTTTGAAAGCCAGTGGAGTACTTTTGAAACATATTCACTGTTGTGATGTAAGAAGCTGTAAGTACGCATGTGTAATCGCATTTAGTTTTAAAACTGTTATTTTCAAAGTGTATTCACTGTCATTAGTAACAAGGACAAGGAAGCCCTTTTATACCTCGAACATGTGCCTCCTGTAGCCATTTCACCTTCTGTACCTTTTCTATATTAACTATGTATTGATTTCAGAGCAAAAAACAATAATTACATTAATGATTATTCTGTAGTGAACATTGATTATCATTAGTGAATTGGTGTATTAGGTAATTATATTGTAAAAACTAGATCTTTATTTTAAAAAATAACACTTTCAATCAAAATGTTTCCAGAAACTGCAGAGCTTTCAGAATTTGTTTGAAAAAATAAATTACTTTTTAATTTTGAGAAGTTACTAGACATTGTGGGCTGGGCAGTGGTGTAATGGTATTATTTATTGGGCTAGTAATCCAGAGACCCAGATTAATGCTCTGGGGATCTGGGATCGAATCTGGCCATGACAGATATTCACATTGAATAAAAGTCTCAAATTAAAAGTCTAATGAGATTGTGGATTGTTGTAAAAACCCGTCTGGTTCACTCATGTCCTTTGGGAATCTGCTCTCCTTATGTGGCCTGGCCTACACGTGACTCCAGATCCACAGCAATGTTGTGATTGATTTGTAAGTGCCCTCTGGAATAGCCTCACAAGACACACAGTTCAAGGGCAATTGGAATGAGAAGTAAATGCTGGCCCAGCCAGTGACCCCCACCTCCCGTGAATGAATAATTTTTAAGAAGGCTCAGTGAGGTACAGTGAAAAGTATTGCTTTTTTAAATATAAATTTTGAGTACCCGATTATGATGGGGCAATTTAACATGGCCAATCCGCTAAACCTGCACAACTTTGGGTTGTGGGGGTGAAACTCACGCAGACACGGGGAGAATGTGCAAACTCCACATGGAGTTTGGAGACAGTGACCCAGGGACGGGATTCCAACACGGGTCCTCAGCGCCGTCGTCTCAGTGCTAACCACTGCACCACATGCCATTCTGAAAAGTATTGTTCTGCGAGCAGTCCAGACAGATTGTTCCATACATGAAAAAATCTAGGACATAGATAAATAAACAATGAAAATACACAGAGACAGACACCGGGTGAAGCATACCGAGTTTAGTACTACTCAGTGTTACCAGTGTATCTGGTATTAACCAAATGTATTCATTAAAATTTACTGTATTAATTAGCTATATGTCTGTCCAGATGATTAATTAAGTAGTGATCATTAATTGAGTTATAATTAATGAAACATTTTTTTTTTAATTCAATGGACGTGGGCGTCGCAGGCTGTGCCAGCATTTATTACCCATCCCTCATTGCCCTTGAGGGCTGGTTAGAGTCAACCACATTGCTTATGGGTCTGGAGTCACATGTCGGCCAGACTGGGTAAGGACGGCAGATTTCCCTCCCTAAAGGACATCAGTGAACCAGCTGGTTTCATAGACTTTTAATTCCAGATATTATATTGAGTTTAAATTCCATCACCTGCGGTAGTAGGATTCGAACCCAGTTTACACAGTCAGTTCACTCAACTCGCTCACTCGGCTGTGTGTTGTGTGGGTCTTGGTGCTTTTCCAGTCACACTGATGTTTGAAATCTTTTCTCACTCAGAACAGAGAAACATTTCTCCTTCCACATTCGAAGGATGATATTCAGATCCTGGTGAATCAACTGATTTCTATCTGATCTTAATGCAATATTTAGTCTGAATTTCCCGAATACAAATCTTCTATTGTCCCGGAAAAAGAGTTTACAAAACTTCGTCACTGAGGACCCGGATTCGAATACCAGCCCTGGGTCACTGTCTGTGTGGAGTTTGCACATTAGATCATAGATCATAGAATTTACAGTGCAGAAGTAGGCCATTCGGCCCATCGAGTCTGCACCGGCTCTTGGAAAGAGCACCCTACCTAAGGTCAACATCTCCACCCTATCCCCATAACCCAGTAACCCCACCCAACACTACGGGCAATTTTGGACACTAAGGGCAACTTATCATGGCCAATCCACCTAACCTGCACATCTTTGGATTGTGGGAGGAAACTGGAGCACCCGGAGGAAACCCACGCACACACGGGGAGGATGTGCAGACTCCGCACAGACAGTGACCCAAGCCGGAATCGAACCTGGGACCCTGGAGCTGTGAAGCAATTGTGCTATCCACAATGCTACCGTGCTGCCCGTGTTTGCGTGGGTTTCGCCCCCACAACCAAAAGATGTGAGGGGTAGGTGGATTGGCCACGCTAAATTGCCCCTTAATTGTGAAAAATGAATTGGGTACTCTAAATTTATTTTTAAAAAAGAAATGTGATTATGATGCCCCCAGAAGTTGGGACGTGGAGGTAGTGGTCGCAATGGACGCAGAGAAGGCTCTTGATCGGGTGGAATGGGAATATCTGTGGGAGGTACTGGGGCAGTTTGGATTTGGGCGGGACTTTATTGACTGGGTCAGGCTGTTGTATCAGGCTCCTGTTGCGAGCGTACGAATGAATAGATCAACATCAAACTATTTCCGGCTGCATCGGGGGACGAGACAGGGATGCCCCCTCTCCCCGCTGCTGTTCGGGTTAGCCATAGAGCCGCTGGCAATTGGGCTGAGAGCCTCCAGAGGCTGGCCGGGTTGGAGTGGAACACAGAATCTCGCTTTACGCAGACAACCTGCTCCTGTATGTTCCGGCCCCCTAGAAGGAATGGAAGAAATTGAGGATTCTGGGGGAATTTGTCCGGTTTTCGGCATATAAACTAAATATGGGGAAAAGTGAGATGTTTGCAGTCCAGGCGAGGGGAAGGGGAGGCGATTGGGGGAGCTGTCGTTCAGGATGGTAAGGGGATGCTTTCAATATTAATTAAAAAATTTAAAAGAGCAACTTGCAAACTCACTGTCAGTGAGTTCTCCCAGTGAGCCATAGAAGACACAGCCAGAGTGAGACAGAACCAAGAGTGAGTTTGGGAATTTGAATCTCGGTGGGAATTCAAAGCTGGGTGGGGAGGAGGTGCTTTTCATCCCTGGTAAGTGGCTGGTAAGTAGTGTTTCTGTTTTCTTTTTCTTTTCATTGGTATATATATATTTTTTTTTCTTTGTTGTTTAATTATTTATTTATTTTTTGGGAAATTGTAATTGTTGAAGTTAACAGAAGGTTGAAGACATGGCAGGAGATCTCAGACCCGTGTCATGCTCCTGGTGTGCTATGTGGGAGCTCAGGGACATGTCCACTGTCCCAGGCTCCTTCATGTGCAAGAAGTGTGTCCAGTTGCAGCTCCTGTTAGACCGCTTGACGGCTCTGGAGCTGCGGATGGACTCACTTTGGAGCATCCGCGATGCTGAGGACGTCGTGGATAGCACGTTTAGCGAGTTGGTCACACCGCAGGTGAAAGGTACTGAGGGAGATAGAAAATGGGTGACCAAAAGACAGAGCAAGAGTAGGAAGGCAGTGCAGGTGTCCTCTGCGGTCATCTCCCTGCAAAACAGATATACCGCTTTGGATACTGTTGAGGGAGATGGCTCACCAGGGGAAGGCAGCAGCAGCCAGGTTCATGGCACCGTGGCTGGCTCTGCTGCGCAGCTGGGCAGGAAGAAGAATGGCAGGGCTATAGTGATACGGGACCCAATTGTAAGGGGAATAGACAGGCGGTTCTGCGGACACAATCGAGACTCCAGGATGGTGTGTTGCCTCCCTGGTTCAAGGGTCAAGGATGTCTCGGAGCGGCTGCGGGACATTCTTGGGGGGGGGGGGGGGGGGTGAACAGCCAGCTGTCGTGGTGCACATAGGCTCCAACAATATAGGTAAAACAACGGGACGAGGTCCTACAAGCTGAATTCAGGGAGTTCGGAGTTAAACTAAAAAGTAGGACCTCAAAGGTAATAATCTTAGGATTGCTACCAGTGCCACAAGCTAGTCAGAGTAGGAATGTCAGGATAGATAGGATGAATGCGTGGCTCGAGAGATGGTGCAAGAGGGAGGGATTCAAATTCATGGGGCATTGGAACCGGTTCTGGGGGAGATGGGACCAGTACAAACCGGATGGTCTGCACCTGGGCAGGACTGGAACCGATATCCTGGGGTGGGGGGGGGGCGGGGGGTTGCCAGAGCTGTTGAGGAGAGATTAAACTAATGTGTCAGGGGAATGGGAACCGATGCAGGAAGTTGTAAGGTAGTAAAGGCAGGGGCTGTTTAGCTCAGGGCTAAATCGCTGGCTTTGAAAGCAGACCAAGGCAGGCCAGCAGCACTGTTCAATTCCCGTAACAGCCTCCCCGAACAGGCACCGGAATGTGGTGACTAGGGGCTTTTCACAGTAACTTCATTGAAGCCTACTTGTGACAATAAGCGATTTTCATTTCATTTTCAAACAGGGACAGAAACAAAAGGCAGTAAGGGGACAGTAAGGGGGAAAGTGTAAGGCAGAGAAGCCACAGTCAAAAATCAAAAAGTGCGACAGTACAAGGTACAGTGACTGAGGGGAACTCTGAGTAGGACCAGGAATACTAAAAGGAATAAAACGGGAAGTGAAAACATTAATGGCAAGCGACGCGGCAGGTTGTTACATGAAGATATGGGTTCAACGACAAGGAAAATTAGGAGAAAGGTTAAGAGGAAATATAACTTAGGAGAGGTTACTGATCGAGGTGTTAAGATTCAGAACAGAGGTAAAAAAGCCAACATAAGTGTACTTTACCTGAATGCTCGTAGTTTTTGGAATAAGGTAAATGAGTTGATGGCACAAATCATCGTGAATGACTATGATTTAGTGACCATTAATGAAACATGGTTAAAGGATGGTCACGACTGGGAGTTAAATATCCAAGGGTATCAAACTATTTGCAAAGACAGAGTGGATGGTAAGGGAGGTGGTGTAGCTCTGTTATTTAAGGATGACATAGGTGCTATGGAGGATAAGGTTGAATCCATTTGGGTGGAAATCAGGAATAGTAAGTCGAAAAAGTAACTGATAGGAGTAGTCTATAGGCCACCAAATAGTAACATTATGGTGGGGCAGGCAATAAACAAAGAAATAACCGATGCATGTAGAAATGGTATAGCAGTTATCATGGGGGATTTTAATCTACATGTCGATTGGTTTAACCAGGTCGGTCAAGGCAGCCTTGAGGGGGAGTTTATAGAATGTATCCGCGATAGTTTCCCAGAACAGTATGTAATGGAACCTACGAGGGAACAAGCGGTCCTAGATCTGGTCCCGTGTAATGAGACAGGATTGATTAATGATCTCATAGTTAGGGATCCTCTCGGAAGGAGCAATCACAATATGGTGGAATTTAAAATACAGATGGAGGGTGAGAAGGTAAAATCAAACACTAGTGTTTTGTGCTTAAACAAAGGAGATTACAATGGGATGACAGAAGGACTAGCTAAGGTTGACTGGGAGCAAAGACTTTATGGTGAAACAGTTGAGGAACAATGGAGAACCTTCCAAGCTATTTTTCACAGTGCTCAGCAAAGGTTTTACCAACAAAAAGGAAGGACGGTAGAAAGAGGGAAAATCGACCGTGGATATCTAAGGAAATAAGGGAGAGTATCAAATTGAAGGAAAAAGCATACAAAGTAGCAAAGATCAGTGGGAGACTAGAGGACTGGGAAATCTTTAGGGGGCAACAGAAAGCTACTAAAAAAAGCTATAAAGAACAGTAAGATAGATTATGAGAGTAAACTTGCTCAATATAAAAACAGATAGTAAAGGTTTCTACAAATATATAAAACAAAAAAGTGTGGCTAAGGTAAATATTGGTCCTTTAGAGGATGAGAAGGGAGATTTAATAATGGGAGATGAGGAAATGGCTGAGGAACTGAACAGGTTTTTTGGGTTGGTCTTCACAGTGGAAGACACAAATAACATGCCAGTGACTGATGGAAATGAGGCTATGACAGGTGAGGACCTTGAGAGGATTGTTATCACCAAGGAGGTAGTGATGGGCAAGCTAATGGGGCTAAAGGTAGACAAGTCTCCTGGCCCTGATGGAATGCACCCCAGAGTGCTAAAATAGATGGCTTGGGAAATTGCAAATGCACTAGTGATAATTTACCAAAATTCACTAGACTCGGGGGTGGTCCCGGCAGATGGAAATTAGCAAACGTGACACCACTGTTTAAAAAAAAGAGGTAAGCAGAAAGCGGGTAATTATAGGCCAGTGAGCTTAACTTCGGTAGTAGGGAAGATGCTGGAATCTATCATCAAGGAAGAAATAGCAAGACATCTGGTTGGAAATTGTCCCATTGGGCAGATGCAGCATGGGTTCATAAAGGGCAGGTCGTGTCTAACTAATTTAGTGGAATTTTTTGAGGACATTAACAGTGCGGTAGATAACGGGGAGCCAATGGATGTGGTATATCTGGATTTCCAGAAAGCCTTTGACAAGGTGCCACACAAAAGGTTGCTGCATAAGATAAAGATGCATGGCATTAAGGGGAAAGTAGTAGCATGGATAGAGGATTGGTTAATTAATAGAAATAAAGAGTGGGGATTAATGGGTGTTTCTCTGGTTGGCAATCAGTAGCTAGTGGTGTCCCTCAGGGATCAGTGTTGGGCCCACAACTGTTCACAATTTACATAGATGATTTGGAGTTGGGGACCAAGGGCAATGTGTCCAAGTTTGCAGATGGCACATAAGATAAGTGGTGAAGCAAAAAGTGCAGAGGATACTGGAAGTCTGCAGAGTGATTTGGATAGGCTAAGTGAATGGGCTAGGGTCTGGCAGATGGAATACAATGTTGACAAATGTGAGGTTATCCATTTTGGTAGGAATAACAGCAAAAGGGATTATTATTTAAATGATAAAATATTAAAACATGCTGCTGTGCAGAGAGACCTGGGTGTGCTAGTGCATGAGTCGCAACAAGTTGGTTTACAGGTGCAACAGGTGATTAAGAAGTCAAATGGAATTTTGTCCTTCATTGCTAGAGGGTTGGAGTTTAAGACTAGGGAGGTTTTGCTGCAATTGTATAAGGTGTTAGTGAGGCCACACCTGGAGTATTGTGTTCAGTTTTGGTCTCCTTACTTGAGAAAGGATGTACTGGCACTGGAGGGTGTGCTGAGGAGATTCACTAGGTTAATCCCAGAGCTGAAGGGGTTGGATTACGAGGAGAGGTTGAGTAGACTGGGACTGTACTCGTTGGAATTTAGAAGGATGAGGGGGGATCTTTTAGAAACATATAAAATTATGAAAGGAATAGATAGGATAGATGCGGGCAGGTTGTTTCCACTGGCGGGTGAAAGCAGAACCAGGGGGCATAGCCTCAAAATAAGTGGAAGTAGATTTAGGACTGAGTTTAGGAGGAACTTCTTCACCCAAAGGGTTGTGAATCTATGGAATTCCTTGCCCAGTGAAGCAGTAGAGGCTCCTTCACTAAATGTTTTTAAGATAAAGATAGATAGTTTTTTGAAGAATAGAGGGATTAAGGGTTGTGGTGTTCGGGCCGGAAAGTGGAGCTGAGTCCACAAAAGATCAGCCATGATCTCATTGAATGTTGGAGCAGGCTCGAGGGGCCAGATGGCCTACTCCTGCTTCTAGTTCTTGTGTTCTTATTAATATCTAGGCATCGAGGTGGCACGGGAATGGATTGGATTTGTTTATTGTAACATGTACCGAGGTACAGTGAAAAGCATTTTTCTGCGAGCAGCTCAACAGATCAGTAACTACATGAGAAGAAAAGGGAATAAAAGAAAATACGTAATAGCGCAGCACAACATATACAATGTAACTACATAAGCACTGGCAACGGATGAAGCATACAGGGTGTAGTGTTAATGAAGTCAGTCCATAAGAGGGTCATTTAGGAGTCTGGTGACAGTGGAGAAGAAACTGTTTTTGAGACTGTTCGTGCGTGTTCTCAGGCTTCTGTATCTCCTGCCCGATGGAAGAAGTTGGAAGAGCGAGTAAGCCGGGTGGGAGGGATCTTTGATTATACTGCCTGCTTTCCGCAGGCAGCAGGAGGTGTAGATGGAGTCAATGGATGGGAGGCAGGTTCGTGTGATGGACTGGGCGGTGTTCACGACTCTCTGAAGTTTCTTGCGGTCCTGGGCCGAGCAGTTGCCATACCAGGCTGTGATGCAGCCCGATAGGATGCTTTCTATGGTGCATCTGTAAAAGTTGGTAAGAGTCAATGTGGACATGCCGAATTTCCTTAGTTTCCTGAGGAAGTATAGGCGCTGTTGTGCTTTCTTGGTGGTAGCGTTGACGTGGGTGGACCAGGACAGATTTTTGGAGATGTGCACCCCTAGGAATTTGAAATTGCTAACCATCTCCACCTCGGCCCCGTTGATGCTGACAGGGGTGTGTACAGTACTTTGCTTCCTGAAGTCAATTACCAGCTCTTTAGTTTTGCTGGCATTGAGAGAGATTGTTGTCGCTACACCACTCCACTAGGTTCTCTATCTCCCTCCTGGATTCGGACTCATCGTTATTCGAGATCCGGCCCACTATGGTCGTATCGTCAGCAAACTTGTAGATGGAGTTGGAACCAAGTTTTGCCACGCAGTTGTGTGTGTACAGGGAGTAGAGTAGGGGGCTAAGTACGCACCCTTGCAGGGCGCCGGTGTTGAGGACTATTGTGGAGGAGAGTGAAAAAGTCAACTGTTTAGCAGTACTGGGAAGAGGCAAGTTTGTAGATGTTCTACAGTATTACAGACTGGCTCGTTGGATCTTATTCTGTCCCATCTTGCGTTCAGCTAACAGTAAAATGACTAAAACACTGCAACATACAGGCATTTGGGGACAACGGTGAGTTTGCGGCTCAGATTAGTTAAAGTCTCCATATTGTAAAATGGATCTCGAAGGACTGGAGAAGATATTTGAATTATGCCTGAACTGGCAGGTTATACCCGGCAAGAGGGATTGGACAGGGTGTAAACCTTTTCTCAGGAAAAGGGAATGAAGGATGACCTGATCCTGTAAGATTATGAAAAGGTTTGATATGATAGACAAGTGGAAAATGTTTCCACTGGATGAGAATAAATATGAGTTCGTCATTAATTAATCTAATGTGCAGTTCAGGAGCAGTTCAGATGGAGATCACTCACACACTTCACATGTGCAAAGGGATTTCCTCAGTTTTCCCACTTGTTAACACTCCAACTTTAAAAGCCCCAAACCATTTGATCCAATGTCAGCACATTGTTATTGGCGAGGGGCAGTTTAACTATTCGGTCCAGGGGGACACAAATCACTGTTCACCTGAACCTGCTCAGACTCCAACACGTTAACATCTCACTGTTCGTGTTTGGTCTGTTGTCAATCACACCCAGGACAGACCTGTGGTGGAGGGCCTGTCTATGTAGGTGCCCTATTAATTTATCTAATACATTTGATGCCTTGGCACAATGGTACCAATCAGAATCGGTTCGCAAAGAATAATTTCTATCAGCAATGTCGATTTCAATGGCGGAGTTATTACCCATCATGCATTGCAGCTGGGAATGTGTTCAATCCACATTACAGAAGCTCCTCGCACATGCGCAGAGTCCAGCTATGACTGGAGCATGCGCCAATCGGGCTGTGACCTGTGCATGCGCAGTTCAGGTTGTTGCTGACGGTGCGAGGAGCGGGGAAGAAGCAATCAAGCGACTTTCAGGATTGGAGCCGGTGGGTGGCCGGGGAGCGATAGAAGCTGCGGAGTGAGCCGGGAGGCTTCATAAATACCCCGTGGAGGCTTCAACTCCCGAGGAAAATGTTAACGGTCCCGTCTTAAACAGCACCAAACAGAGTGAGAGCTGAGCGGTGACAGGCCCGGGTTACCGGCCGCCATCTTTACAGAGGACAAGGAGCCGCAGGGCGCATGTGCTGCGAGTCTGGACCGGATGCCAACTCTCCCGGATTGACTGACTGGAGTCTCCAGCATTTCATTTTATTCATTTGTGGGAGTCACTGGCTGGGCCAACATTTATTGCCCATCCCTAATTTCCCTCAAACCGAGTGGCTTGCTCGGCCATCTCGGAGGGCATTTAAAGAGTCAACCACATTGCTGTGGTTTGGAATCGTGTCGGCCAGACCAGGTAAGGATGGCAGATTTTCTTTTCTGTTCATTCACGGGATGTGTGTGTCGCTGGCTGGGCCAGCATTCACTGCCCATCACTAATTGCCCTTGAACTGAGTGCATCTCAGAGAGCATTTTAAGATGGATTGACCATGATAAATTGCCCTGAGTGACCAAATAAGGTTAGGAGGGGTTATTGGGTTACGGGGAGAGGGTGGAGGTGAGGGCTTAAGTGGGTCAGTGCAGACTCGATGGGCCGAATGGCCTCCTTCTGCACTGTATGTTCTATGTGCCACCAGAAGCATTGTTTCATTATCAATATTACTATTTATGAAGCTCAAGATCGAATTTGCTTCACCAACTACTCTCTAAATATGTCTTGGAGATATACAAAATCCCTCTTCACCGCTTCCTCTTTCCTCCCAAAGAGGTCAGTTGGATTTTTACGACAATCCAGCAGTTTTCATGGTCACATTATCCCAGTGCCGGCCCCACAAATTACCAGATTCATTCAGCTCAATTTCACAACCTGCCTTTGTGTTTTTGGTGTTTTCTCTCACTCTCTATTTTCTGTTTTAAATCAGTTTGACAGGGTGTTCGAAGAGGAGGCTTCAAAGTCCGGATACTCAAACCAAGCATCACATCAGGATCTGACAGAGTCCTCAATTTATCATATCCTGAATATCATCGTACTTTGAACATGGAAGGAAAAAGTATCGTTCACAGCGGGAAGAAACCGTACACGTGTTGTGTGTGTGGACGAGGTTTCAGTCAATCATCACGCCTCACAAGCCACAAATGCAGTCACTCTGTGGAGAAACCGTGGAAATGTGGGGACTGTGGGAAAGGATTCCCTTCCCCATCCAATCTGGAAACTCATCGACGCAGTCACACTGGGGAGAGACCATTCACCTGCTCAGAATGTGGGGTGGCATTTACTATTTCAGCCAACCTGCTGAGACACCAGCGAGTTCACACTGGGGTGAGGCCATTCACCTGCTCAGAATGTGGGAAGGGATTCAGTGATTCATCCACTCTGCAGAAGCACCAGCGAATTCACACTGGGGAGAGGCCATTCACCTGCTCAGAATGTGGGAAGGGATTTACTATTTCAACCCACCTCTTGAGTCACCAGCGAGTTCACACTGGGGAAAGGCCGTTTCAATGTCCAGACTGCGGGAAAGGCTATAAAAGCTCTGGGGAACTGATGAGCCATCAACGTGTTCACACTGACGAGAGACCCTTCAGGTGCTCTCGCTGCGGGACTGGGTTCAGTCGATCATCTAACCTCACTGTACATCAGCGAATTCACACTGGGGAGAGGCCATTCGCCTGTTCCTGGTGTGGGAAGGGATTCACTGAGCTATCCGCCCTGCAGAGGCACCAGCGAGTTCACACTGGGGAGAGACCATTCACCTGCTCCAAGTGTGGGAAGGGATTCACCACTTCATACCACCTGCTGAGTCACCAACGAGGCCACAAGTAACCATAGTGATTGGATTTTGCTGTTCCTCACAATCGGGGCTGAACCGTGTTCATTTGGGTCTCTTTCTGCTGATAACAAACTCCAGCCCATTTACAGGGGCTAATATTCTGTGTAACAGTCAAATAAATTAAACTTGTGTTAAATACGCAGTGTGCTGAAACTTTTTAATATCTCTTACACAAGTTAGTTCCTTTTGAAGTACTCTCGCTCTCCCCTGTCTCTTCCATACTCACCTCCAACAAGAAGGCAGCACGGTAGCATTGTGGATAGCACAATTGCTTCACAGCTCCAGGGTCCCAGGTTCGATTCCGGCTTGGGTCACTGTCTGTGCGGAGTCTGCACATCCTCCCCATGTGTGCGTGGGTTTCCTCCGGGTGCTCCGGTTTCCTCCCACAGTCCAAAGATGTGCAGGTTAGGTGGATTGGCCATGCTAAATTGCCCTTAGTGTCCAAAATTGCCCTTAGTGTTGGGTGGGGTTACTGGGTTATGGGGATAGGGTGAAGGTGTTGACCTTGGGTAGGGTGCTCTTTCCAAGAGCTGGTGCAGACTCGATGGGCCGAATGGCCTCCTGCACTGTAAATTCTATGATAAGAAGTGTGAGGAGCTTGTGGAGCTTCTTTGTGACTGAGATTGAGTAAATCCGATCAGCGGCCTCTGCTGCTTCCCTCCCTTCCACGAGCCCACGGACCAAATTGTCTCTAAATGTCATCCTTTCCCAAGCCCTGAACCCACATCTTTCTCTAGTTTCTCTCCCAGCTCCCCTCATGCCCTCTCAGAGCTCATCTTGTCCATGAGACCCAGCCCCTGCTCCATCGACCCTATTCCCACTTAGCCACTGATCAGCCAACTACCCTGTGTCCATGGATATTGTCAACATTTCTCTCTCTTCAGGTACTGTCCCTCTGTCCTTCAAATCTGCCATCATCACCCCCTCAATAAAACAAACCCTTGACCCTGCCATCCTTACAAATTACTGCCCCATCTTCAACCTCTCTCTCCAAACTCTTTGTCCATGTTGTCACCTCCCAAATCCTTGCTTATCTTTCCCAGAACTCCCATGTCTGAATCCCTTCAATCAGGCCTCTGCCCTGTCACAGTCGTGAAATACAAGAGACAAACAGAATCTCACCCAGAGAGGAAGACAGACAATCCGGGAGCTTGGATCCAACACGGATATGTTCATAAGACCAGAAGACAAGGGTAGCAGCACAGTCATTATCGAGAGACAACAATACCTGCTGGAGACAGACAGACAACTGAACAACACGAATCACAACACCAAGCTACCTAGACCCATATACCCGAGACAGGAAGGAGAATTGGAGACGGACTGGAAGAACCCAGACTCCAGACACATTAACCAAAAACAGATGGGAATATCTGAGGGGACAACAGGTAGAACCAAGGAGGTTCTACCTGCTCCTTAAAATACCCAAAGACAGAATTTTTATTATTGTCACAAGTAGGCTTACATTAACACTGCGTGAAGTTACTGTGAAAAGCCCCGAGTCAACCTACTCTGACGCCTGTTTGGGTACACCGAGGGAGAATTCACAATGTCCAATTCACCTAACAAGTGCATCTTTCGGGACTTGAGGGAGGAAACCAGAGCACCCGGAGGAAACCCACACAGACACTGGGAGAAAGTGCAGACTCTGCACAGACAGTGACCCAAGCGAGAATTGAACTCGGAACACTGGTGCTGTGAAGCAACAATGCTAACCACTGTGCCACCATCAGGGAAATAGCACCAGACAGCCCCTTCGGATCAGACTGTGAGAGAAAAAATCCTGCAGAATCATTCAATTTACAGTGCAGAAGGAGACCATTCGGCTCATCCAGCCTCCACCGGCCCTTGGAAAGATAACCCTACTTAGCGCATGCCTCCACCTATTAAGGGGCATCTTGACAAAATACATGAATAGGATGGAAATAGAGGGATTTGGACCCCAGAAGCACAGACTATTTCAGTTTAGATGGGCAGCATGATCGAAGCAGGCTTGGAGGGCCGAAGGGCCTTTTCCTATGCTGTACTTTTCTCTATTCTTTGTTTATCCCCGTAACCCAGTAATGCCACCTAATCTTTGTTTGGACACTAAGGGTCAATTTAGCGGGGCCAATCCACCTAACCACATCTTTGGACAGTGGGAGAAAACTGGAGCACCCGGAGAGAACCATCACAGACACGGGGAGAATGTACAAACTCCACACAGTCACCCAAGGCCAGAATAGCTGAAACATCAACACACTGCTCCTGGTAGTTGATGGTACAGTGGTTCAATAAATATAATTAGTGGGTTGAAAAGGTGTGCAATATCGAGTAAAAACAGAAAATGCTAGATTAACTCAACATGTCTGGCAGCATCATAGAATCCCTACAGTACAGAAGGAGGCCATTCGGCCCATCGAGTTTGCACCAACGCTACAAAAGAGCTCCCCACACAGCTGCACTTTCCCCAACCTCTCCCCATAACCCCACTACACCATTGGACACTAAGGAGCAATTTAGCATGGCCAATCCACCAAACCGGCACATCTTTGGACAGTTGGAGAAAACAAGCACCCGGAGGGGACCACACAGACATGGGGAGAATGTCCACACAGTCACCCAAGGCCGCAATTGAACCCAGGACACTGGCGCTATGAGGCAGCAGGGCTAACCACTGTGACACATCTGTTGCGAGAGAAACAGTTAACGTTTGTTGTTCCTTGTTGTAACAGTTCTGTGGAAGGGTTAATGGACTCTAATTTCAAGTCCATTGAAGTGGAAAGTATTTTACTCGGAGATTTGACACAGGAAGAAGTTTTAGTCTGTGTGAAGCTCAATCTTCATTTACACCGAACCCGCAGTCTGATTGGCTGGAGGACCAGAGTCCATCTGGTTTTCCAAATCCCCCCATTGGTCAACATCGCTCAGGCAGGAAATTAAGTTTTGGAACCTGTGCCCATGAGGCCAATGGGAAGAACTCAAAATGATACAGAGTCTCAGCCAATGAGGGAGATCCGGGATCAGCCCCGCCCCTCATTCACTCCGATTGGTTGGAAGACCAGCTGTACCTTTATGAAATGAAAAATGAATGAAATGAAAATCGCTTATTGTCACAAGTAGGCTTCAATGAAGTTACTGTGAAAAGCCCCTAGTCGCCACATTCCGGCGCCTGTTCGGGGAGTGTTTATCAAATAGCTGTAGTGGAAGTTCCTTTAAGAACTGGGTGTTTATCAAATAGCTGCAGTGATATCAGAGTGGGTGGAACTGGGCTGTCTGTCTTCACTGCAGCTATTTGATAAGCACCTATTTCTTAAAGGTACATCCACTACAGCTATTGGATAAACACACAGTTCTTAAAGGTACTCTCACATGACAATTCTGAATTCTCCCTCTGTGTACCTGACCAGGCACCGCGGTGAATGTGCTGACTGGGGTTTTTTCACTGTAACTTCATTGCAGTGTTAATGTCAGACTACTTGTGACAAAAAAGATTAGGATTATACAGAAAAATGTTCCAGCAAATTTCCATCCCGCCCGTGATGATTTGCACGGGAATATGACCCCGACAAATGGGATGAAGCCAAATCTTTAAAAGTCAAAGTCTTTATTTCAAATTGTTGCCGTGCTGTCAGGGAAAGGGTTAACTTCTCTGCTTGTTTACAAAAGGGAAGAGGAACCATTCACAAAGCTTCCCACAGCTTGTGAACTCCGAAACGTAACTTCAAGGCTGAAGTTTATCTTCAGAGATTGAAACGTTTTGGTACCATTTCCAATTGGACCAGTAAATTGTGATTCACACTGAAAGGTTTACTTTCACTCAGTAATTAGAACATTTCACTTTCTCAGCACTGACGCTTTAGATCAAACCCCAATTGTTCTCTTCCCTTGTAGCTGGTGTGTGGAGAAGATCATGTTCACTGTAGATCTGTCAGCACAGAAACCGCACTGTGCTTCTGGATACACTAAGTCTGCAAGTAGATGAATCTGTTAAACATCACCCAAGTGATGGTCTTCCCCTGACTCTAAGGAGTGAGATGTCCCTGTAGTTGATGCTGTCTCCTCTGTCACTGCTGTTTTTATTGCATCACACATGTTCTGTGGACCAGTCTCACAGCCCAAAAGGGGCAGGCAGGAAGGTGTAACAGTCGATGGGACTTTGTGTGTGAGCAGTTCAGCTGGAATTCCATCCTTGCCGGGCACCTTTCTGCTTGCTCAACAATCAATGGCCTTTTCCAGCTCATATGATGAGAGTTCCTTGTCCAACTCAACCATGACAGGAAGCTGCAGGAGAGTCTAACAGAGACTGGGAGATGGCCTTCTCACAGGGGTACAGCTCACTGTTGTTTTCAACCCAGTTTCTCCTCACTCTCTCAGTATGACTGACACTGAGCATGCTCAGAGCACACACCCACACTGCACCTGCGCACTGGCCTCGTACACTCACTGATCGGGAACTTTCTGCAACGCAGGGGATTCTGGGTAACAGCCGCCATAGAGCAATTAGCAAAACAGAAGATCCACGGTTAGGCAAGATGCTGGGCATGAAGCACAATGAGAGGTTTGGATACTTTATTTACTACATAAGCACATTATTCTGATAAGATATCACTTAGACATGGGCAGCAAGCAGGCTGATCTACAGTATGTACAGTATTTACAACACCTGGGACACGGTATTTCATCTCATCAAATCAGTGATAGGTTTGTTTACTGTTCATAATTGCCACTGGGTCACACTCACGATTCATGCAAGATGCAACTCCCCAGGTTTTTTGACCCATTCCCTCCAGACCTGTTTTCACTCCAAGGGTCTTGACATCGGCCTTAGTCTTTATCCAGCCATGATCAGCTCACACTGCCCAACAACCAGCCTCTCCTGCACTGGGGCACAGGGTTTCCATCACCAAAAATCTGTCTTGTTCCATGCACATCAACGCTACCACCAACAAAGCACAACAGCGCCTATACTTCTTCAGGAAACTAAGGAAATTTGGCATGTCCACACTGACTCTTACCAATGTTTACAGATGCACCATTGAAAGCATCCTATCTGGCTGCATCACAGCCTGGTATGACAACTGCTCGGCCCAAGACCGCAAGAAACCTTCAGAGAGTAGTGAACACAGCCCAGTCCATCACACACACCTGCCTCCCATCCATTGACTCTATCCACACCTCCCGCTGCCTGGGGAAAGCGGGTAGCATAATTAAAGACCCCTCCCACCAAGCTTACTCACTCTTCCAACTTCTTCCATCGGGCAGGAGATACAAAAGTCTGAGAACACGCACAAACCGATTGAAAACAGCTTCGACCCTGCTATTACCAGACTCCTAAAGGACCCTTTTCTGGACTGACCTGATTAATACTACACTCCTGTATGCTTCACTCAATGCCTTTGTCTATATATTTACATTGTGTACCTTATGTTGCCCTATTATGTATTTTCTTTTAGTTTACTTTCTTTTCATGTACAAAATGATCTGTTTGAGCTGCTCGCAGAATAATACTTTTCACTGTACCTCGGTACACGTGACAATAAACAAATCCAATCCAAATCGAGGGAGCAATCTGCCTCTCTTGCATTGGTGCACTGCATTTCCCTCATAACACAGTGGCATAGAAAGGTGACAGCACAAAACAAAGGCACTCAACAAATTGTATCTGTGCCAACTTTCTGCAACTGTCACAATCCGCTGTCATTGGCCCTGAACTCTGTAGATATTTTTCTCCTCAAAAGATGCGAACAGATGACCAAGGAGCTGGAGTTGGCTATTCAGCCCAGTCTGCTCCACCATTTAATAAGATCATGGCTGATCTGACAGTAACAGATAGTTGTCCAATTTTCTTTTCAAGGCATCAATTGAATCTGCCTCCACCACATTTTCGAGCAGTGCATTCATGATCCCACATGCAGCACAGAATGTTTTTCTTCACATCATAAGACATAGGAGCAGAATTAGGCCACTCGGCCCATCCAATCTGCTCCACCATTCAATCAGGGCAGCACGGTAGCATTGTGGATAGTACAATTGCTTCACAGCTCCAGGGTCCCAGGTTTGATTCCAGCTTGAGCCACTGTCTGTGCGGAGTCTGCACATCCTCCCCGTGTGTGCGTGGGTTTCCTCCGGGTGCTCCGGTTTCCTCCCACAGTCCAAAGATGTGCAGGTTAGGTGGATTTGCCATGATAAGTTGCCCTTCGTGTCCAAAATTGCCCTTAGTGTTGGGTAGGGCTACTGGGTTGGGTGGGGTTACTAGGTTATGGGGATAGGGTGGAGATGTGGACCTTGGGTAGGGTGCTCTTTCCAAGTGCCGGTGCAGACTCGATGGGCCGAATGGCCTCCTTCTGCACTGTAAATTCTATTAATCTATATTTTTCTCGTCTCCATTCTCCCCATAACCCCTGATCCCCTTATTAATCAAGAGCCTATCTATCTCTATCTGAAAGACACTCAGTGATTTGGCCTCCACGACCTTCTGGGCAAAGAGTTCCACAGATTCACCACCCTCTGGCTGAAGAAATTCCTCCTCATCTGTTTTAATTCCTCCTCATCACCTGAGGAAGGAACTGTGCCCCTAAAGCTAGTGAGTCGAAACAAACCTGTTGGACTTTAACCTGGTGTTGTCAGACTTCTTACTCTGTTTTAAAGCATTGCCTTTAGTCTGAGATTGTGTCCTCTGCTTCTAGTTTTTCCGACAAGTGGAAACATCTTCTCCATGTTCACTCTACCCAGGCCTCGCAGTATCCCGTAAGTTTTAATAAGATACCCCCATATCCTTCTAAATTCCAACGAGTACAGACCCAGAGTCCTCAACCGTTCCTCATACGACAAGCTTTTCATTCCAGGGATCATTCTTGTAAACCTCCTCTGGACCCTTTCCAAGGACAACACATCCTTCCTTAGATATGGGGCCCAAAATGGCTCATAATACTCCAAAAGGGGTCTGATCAGAGCATTATATAGCCTCAGAAGTACATCCTTGGTCTTGAATTTTAGCCCCCTCGACATGAATACGTTGCATTTGCCTTCTTAACTGCCGACTGAACATGCACGTTAACCTTTTTAAAAACATTTTTTTTTTAAATTTAGAGTACCCAATTCATTTTTTCAAATTAAGGGGCAATTTAGCATGGCCAATCCAACTACCCTGCACATCTTTGGGTTGTGGGGGCGAAACCCATGCAAACACGGGGAGAATGTGCAAACTCCACACGGACAGTGACCCAGAGCTGGGATCGAACCTGGGACCTCGGCGCCGTGGGGCTGCAGTGCACCTGCACGCTAACCTGAAGAGAATCTTGAACAAGGACTCCCAAGTGCTTGTGATTTCCTCAGCATTTTCCCATTTAGAAAATAGTCTGTGCCTCCATTTCTCCTTCCAAAGTCCATAACCTCACATTTTTCCACATTGTATTCCATTTGCCACTTCTTTGCCCACTCTCCTAGCCTTGCTCAGCATTGCTTCTTTTTCTAATCACTTTAAATTAATGTCCTCTGTTTATAATCTTGCCCTAAATATGACTTGCTAGATCAAATGTCTATTGTAGATCCTTAGTTGTAATGTGGTCAAGTGCCTTTCCATTTGAGAACTGTTCAATAAAGTTCTTAGAATTATTTGTAGCTAGGGCAGCACGTGGAGCAATGGTTAGCACTGGGACTACAGCGCTGAGGACCCGGGTTTGAATCCCGGCACTGGGTCACTGTCCGTGTGGAGTTTGCTCATTCTCCACGTGTCTGCATGGGTTTCACCCCCACAACCCAAAGATGTGTAGGTTAGGTGGATTGGCCAGGCTAAATTGCCACTTAATTGGAAAAACAAAATAATAATTGGGTCTGAATTTTTTTTTTAAAAAAAGGATTATTTGTAGCTTCCCCACCAATCAGTTTTTTCCATGATCCTGAAGTGACCTTATTTTTATCGGGAGTTAACTGAAGTATGTTCCTCACCTCTCATTATCTAAATTTCCATTTCCCATTTTTCTGTCCATCTGACCCAGTCCATGGCTTTCTCCCTCATTGTCTAAAACACATGAGCAACTTTTGTATAATCCTGGTGCATACATTTCAGTCTAAATCATTGATATATACCGGAAACTGTGGAGCCCCACTGGAAACAGACGTCCAGGCATCATTCAGTCCCAGATGTGACTAACAGCAGCAACAACAGCTGAATCCAAACCCTGCTGTTGCCTGCGAACTTGCTGATGTCTGTGCAGGTTGTTTGACCGAGTGAATCTCCTCACACACACCGATCAGTTAAACAGCCTCTCCCCAGTACCGCTCCCACATGTGGGAGACACAGTAGCACAGTGGTTAGCACTGTTGCTTCACAGCTCCAGGGTCCCAGGTTTGATTCCCGGCTTGGGTCACTATCTGTGCGGAGGCTGCGGGTTGTCCCCGTGTCTGCGTCGGTTTCCTCCGGGTGCTCCGGTTTCCCCCCACAGTCCAAAGGTGTGCAGATTAGATGGATTGGCCATGCTAAATTGCCCTCAGTGTCCAAAAAGGTGAGGTGGGGTTATGGGTTAGGTTGGAGGTATGGGTGTAAGTAAGGTGCTCTTTGCGAGGGCCGGTGCACTCGATGGGCCAAATGCCCTCCTTCTGCACTGTAAATGCTATGATTCGGTTTCCGTGTGAACTCGCTGGTGTTTCAGCAGATTCGGTTTACTTTTAAATCTCTTTTCACAGTCGCAACATTTAAAAGATTTCTGATCAGTGTGAACAAGTTGGTTTGATGTCAGGTGGGATGACTGAGTAAATTTCTTGTCACACACGGGTCAAGTGTACGGTCTCTCCCCAGTGTGAACTCGCTGGTGTTGCAGAAGCTGGGATGAAAAGGTGAATCCCTTCCCACACACGGAGCAGGTGAATGGCCTCTCCCCAGTGTGAGTGCGTTGGTGTCTCAGTAAATCATTTCTGCTTTTAAATCTCTTCTCACAGTCAGCACATTTAAACGGTCTCTGATCAGTATGAACAAGTTGGTGTGTCAGGAGGTTTGATGCCCGAGTGAATCCCTTCCCACACACCGAGCAGGTGAACGGCCTTTCCCCAGTGTGAATACGTCGATGAGTTTCCAATTCAGATGGGTAATTGAATCCCATCGCACAGTCCCCACATTTCCACGGTTTCTCCATGGTTATTGACAAGTTATCAGGTGACGGTGGGATGCAGATTTGAGGTCACTGTCAGATCAGCCGTGAAGTTATTAAATGGTGGAACAGGCTCACGGAGCTGAATGTCCAATTGCTGCTTCTTGATTCCTTTGGTGCGAATGTCCTTGTGTCTCTCCAACTTGGATCATCAGTTGAAGCCTGAGTACGGTGTCTCCCTGATGTAAATGCTGCAATTTAATTTCATGCAGTGTGATTGGTTAAAACTCACTTCCAGCTAACTGTGGAAAATTACTTTGATGTCTGTGTCTCGGTGCTTTTCCAATCACAGTGATTTTTGAATTTTTTTCCGATAGACAAAACAGACAAACATTTCTCCTTCCACGTTGAAAGGCCGATCCTGATGAATCAAGTGATTCTGTCAGATCTCGACATGATGTTTGCATCTGCAAATATTCTGTAAAAGGAGATTACATTGAATTTATGTGAATATATAAGACACAAACAGGCCATTCTGTCACAGATTCTGCTGCTGTCCATATTCGGCACACATCTCTGACTCCCACACCTATCCAATCTCAGCCTTTCAGCTGATTTTCAATTCCATTTTCTCTCATGTGCTTGTCCCGTTTCCATTTGAAAACATCTCAGCACTTTCTTCAACTCATTTCCATGGTAATTAAGAGTCAACCACATTGCTGTGGGTCTGGAGTTGTAGGCCAGACCAGGTAAGGATAGCAGATAAGGGCGGCATGGTAGCACAGTGATTAGCACTGTGGCTTCACAGCGCAGGGTCCCAGGTTCGATTCCTGCTTGGGTCACTGTATGTGCGGAGTCTGCACGTTCTCCCTGTGTCTGCGTGGGTTTCCTCCGGGTGCTCCGGTTTCCTCCCACAAGACCCGAAAGACGTGCTGTTAGGTAATTTGGACATTCGGACTTCTCCATCTGTGCACCCAAACAAGCGCCGGAATGTGCATGTGGAGCTGGGTGTTGTCAGTGTACATGTGAAAACTAACACGGTACTTTTGGATGATGTCATCTAGTGGCAGCATGTAGATGAGAAATAGGAGGAGCCGAGGATAGATGCTTGGGTAACTGGGTACAAGGAGAGTGGAGTGGAAAGGGAGGTTGGAAATGGGGGCCGTCCGTAATTTGCAAGGAAGGTGAGGTCAAGGGATGTTTTATTTCAGGAAGGGTGACTGATGTATTTAAAGGTGAGAGGGATAGTATGAGGAGAGAGAGAGAATCATAAACAATGTCAGCTAACATGAGGAAACTGAATGGGCAGCAGTTCTGTAGAAATAGAATCAGGGACAAGACAGGAGAGAAACTGTGATGTGAGTTCAGTGTTCATCGGGAGAGGCAACAGAGACAGTTTACCCAGTGGGAGGGTGAAAGAGAGGGCAGAGGCAGAGGCAGCTGATCAGAGTGTCTCAATCCCAGTGACAAAGAAGCTCCATGAATGATGAGGATGGAGGAGAAGGCCAGATAGAGCAAAAGGAACTGACTTGAGTTAGGGATGTTAAAAAGTTTCAACAGGACTTCCGGGTGCGGCGATGACCAGCTAGGTCGCACGTTTTGGCACCTCCCGTTTGAACGGACTTTTGGGCTCTTATTGGGAGCCCCAACGGCAATTTTTGACGGCTAAACCCATTGGGCGGTGAAACAGAAGGGAATCCCCCCGGATATACATGGAGAAAGGAGATAATAGTGGCCGGATTGCAGAGGATCCTCTGGAGCAGCGGCAAGGAAGGGAAGCACGAAGCAAGATGGCAGCGGAGGGAGGCCGTTTGGTATGGGGCCCGGAACAGCAAGAGTTCCTTCGGAGATGTGTTGAGGAGCTAAAGAAGGAGGTGCTGGCCCCGATGCTGCAGGCGATTGAGGGGCTAAAGGAGGCGCAGAAGACCCAAGAATTGGAGCTTTGTGGCGTGAAGGCAAAGGCTGCCGAAAATGAGGACGAAATACAGGGCCTGGTGGTGAAGACAGAGACACACGAGGCACTGCATAAGAGGTGTATGGAGAGGCTGGAAGCCCTGGAAAATAGCTCGAGGAGGAAGAACCTAAGAGTTTTGGGTCTTCCCGAAGGTGCAGAGGGAGCGGACGTCGGGGCATATGTGAGCACTATGATTCATTCCTTAATGGGACCGGAGGCCCCGACGGGCGCCTTGGAAGTGGAGGGAGCATATCGAGTCCTTGCGAGAAGACCGAAGGCGGGAGAAATACCTCAAGCTATAGTGGTGAGGTTTCACCGCTATAAAGACAGGGAGATGGTCCTGAGATGGGCGAAAAAGACATGGAGCTGCAGGTGGGAGAATGCGGTGATCCGCGTGTACCAGGATTGGAGTGCGGAGGTGACGAGAAGCAGGGCGAGTTTCAATCGGGCCAAGGCGGTGCTCCATAGAAAGAAAGTTAAATTTGGTATGCTGCAGCCGGCGAGACTGTGGGTTACACATCAAGGGAAACACCACTACTTCGAGACGGCAGAAGAGGCGTGGACATTCATTGAAGAGGAGAAGCTGGACTAGACTGGAGAGAGAAAGAACTTTTGTAATAAAGCAGTGGTGTGATTGCATGGGACTGGGAATCGGAAGGGGGGGGAAATTTTCTCTTTCCCCTCGATGGGGGGGGGGGAGGATATGGTGAACTGTGGGCGCCGGTGGGGAAGGAGAGAGGGAGCTGTGCCATTAGCGGTGGGGCCGAGTGGGAAGCGCGGGCTTTGCTCCCGCGCTATGGTAATTGTGGCGGGAAAAGGGGGCGCAGGAAGGAGGGAGCCTTACACAATGGGAGGCTGAGGATAAATGGGGGAAGCCGAGGTCAGCCAGATTTTGCTGACTTCTGGAAGCAACATGGGGGGAGCAAACACGCTGGAGGGGGATCTAGCGGGGGGGGGGGGGGGGTGGTAACTGGGTTGCTGATGTTAAGGGGAAGGGGGAGCTGCTACAGGATGGGATGGTCGGGACGGGAGGACACCGTTGGGGGACAAGTGGGTGCGTGGGAACCGGGTGAGGAGCTGGTTTAAAAAAGGGGATGGCTAGTCGACGAGGGGGGGCGGGGTCAAGAGCCCCCCAACCCGGTTGATCACGTGGAACGTGAGAGGGCTGAACGGGCCGATTAAGAGGGCAAGGGTACTTGCGCACCTAAAGAAATTAAAGGCAGATGTGGTCATGCTGCAGGAGACGCATCTGAAACTGGCGGATCAGGTCAGATTACGAAACGAATGGGTGGGACAGGTATTTCACTTGGGCTTGGATGCGAAAAATAGAGGGGTGGCAATATTAGTGGGGAAACAGGTATTGTTTGAGGCGTGGACTATAGTGGCAGACAGTGGGGGTAGATACGTGATGGTGAGTAGCAGATTGCAAGGTGAGGCGGTGGTTCTGGTGAACGTATATGCCGCGAGCTGGGATGATGCCAACTTCATGAAGCGTATGCTGGGGCGTATCCCGGACCTGGAGGCGGGAAAGTTGGTAATGGGGGGAGACTTCAACACGGTGCTGGATCCATGGCTGGACCGGTCCAGGTCTAGGACCGGGAGGAGGCCGGCAGCGGCCAAGGTGCTTAAGGACTTCATGGAGCAGATGGGAGGAGTGGATCCCTGGAGATTTACTAGGCCTAGGAGTAAAGAGTTCTCCTTCTTCTCCCATGTCCACAAGGTGTATTCTCGGATAGACTTCTTTGTCCTGGGAAGGGCGCTGATCCCGAAGGTGGCCGGGACGGAGTACTCGGCTATAGCCATTTCGGACCATGCCCCACATTGGGTAGATCTGGAAGTAGGAGAGGAAAAGGAACAGCACCCACTGTGGAGATTAGATATGGGATTGTTGGTGGACGAGGGTGTGTGTGTAAGGGTAAGGAGATGTATCGAAAGGTATCTGGAGATGAATGACGACGGAGAGGTTCAGGTGGGAGTGGTCTGGGAAGCATTGAAGGCGGTGGTCAGAGGGGAACTGATCTCCATAAGGGCCCATAAGGGGAAACAAGAGAGCAAAGAGAGGGAGAGATTGTTGAGAGAAATTTTGAGGGTGGATAGGCAGTATGCGGTTGCTCCGGATGAAGGACTATACAGGGAAAGGCGAAGGTTGCACACGGAATTTGATTTGTTGACCACGGGTACGGCGGAGGCACAATGGAGGAAGGCACAGGGAGTGCAGTATGAGTACGGAGAGAAGGCGAGCCGGTTACTGGCCCAACAACTGAGGAAGAGGGGGTCGGCGAGGGAGATTGGAGGGGTTAGGGACGAGGAGGGTGAGATGTAACGGGGAGCGGAGAGGGTGAACCGGGTGTTTAAGGCATTTTATGAGAGGCTGTATAAGGCTCAGCCCCCGGAAGGGAAGGAGGGAATGATGCACTTCCTAGACCAGTTGGAATTCCCGAACGTTGAGGAGCAGGAGAGGACAGGACTGGGAGCACAGATGGAGGTGGAGGAGGTGGTAAAAGGGATTGGGAGCATGTAGGCAGGGAAGGCCCCGGGACCGGATGGGTTCCCGGTGGAATTTTATAGGAAATACGTGGACCTGCTGGCCCCGCTTCTGACGAGAACCTTTAATGAGGCCAGGGAAAGGGGGACGTTGCCCCCGACGATGTCGGAGGCGACAAAATCGCTGCTCTTGAAAAGGGACAAAGACCCGCTGCAGTGCGGGTCTTACAGGCCTATTTCCCTCCTGAATGTAGATGCCAAGCTTTTGGCCAAGGTGATGGCGACGAGGATGGAGGATTGTGTCCCGGGGGTGGTTCACGGGGATCAAACGGGGTTTCTTAAGGGGACACAATTGAACACTAACATACGGAGGCTGTTGGGTGTGATGATGTTGCCCCCGCCGGAGGGGGAGGCAGAGAAAGCATTTGAGAGTGGAGTGGGACTACCTGTGGGAATACTGAGGAGATTTGGATTTGGAGAGGGGTTTATTGGATGGGTTCAGCTTCTATACGGGGCCCCGGTGGCAAGTGTGACTACAAATAGGCAGAGATCTGACCACTTCCGTCTATACAGAGGGACAAGACAGGGATGTCCTCTGTCCCCGTTACTGTTTGCGTTGGCAATTGAGCCACTGGCCATAGCGCTGAGGGGCTCTAGGAAGTGGAGGGGAGTACTTAGGGGAGGAGAAGAGCACCGGGTGTCACTATACGCGGATGATTTGTTGTTGTATGTTCCCCCAGTGGAGGGGATGTCCGAGATCATGCAGACACTCAGGGAGTTTGGGGAATTTTCAGGATATAAATTGAATATGGGGAAGAGTGAGCTGTTTGTGATGCACCCTGGGGAACAGGGCAGGGGAATAGATGATTTACCGTTGAGGAGAGTAACAAGGGATTTTCGGTACCTAGGGATCCAGGTGGCCAGGAACTGGGGAACCTTGCATAAGCTTAATTTAGTAAGATTGGTGGAGCAGATGGAAGAAGACTTTAGGAGATGGGACATGGTGCCCCTGTCACTGGCGGGTAGGGTGCAGGCGGTTAAAATGGTGATCCTTCCGCGGTTTCTTTTTGTGTTCCAGTGCCTACCTGTGATGATTACAAAGGCCTTTTTCAAGAAAGTGGATAAGAGCATTATGAGTTTTGTGTGGGCTGCGAAGACCCCAAGAGTGAAGAGGGGGTTCCTGCAGCGTAGTAGGGATAGGGGGGACTGGCACTGCCGAGTTTAAGTGACTATTATTGGGCCGCCAACATGTCAATGGTATGCAAGTGGATGGGGGAAGGGGAGGGAGCGGCGTGGAAAAGACGAGAGATGGAGTCCTGTAGGGGAACCAGCCTAAAAGCATTAGCGACGGTGCCTTTACCGTTCTCCCCGAAGAAATACACCACAAGTCCAGTGGTGGTGGCAACACTGAAAATTTGGGGGCAGTGGAGACGACATAAGGGAGTGATGGGTGCCTCGGTGAGGTCCCCGATAAGGAACAACCACAGGTTCGTCCCGGGGAAGATAGATGGGGGATTTAAAGCTTGGCAGAGAGCAGGGATTGTGAAATTGAAGGATTTGTTCCTAGGCGGGACGTTTGCGAGTCTGGGAGCACTGACAGAAAAATATGGGTTGCCACCGGGGAATGCATTTCGATATATGCAACTGAGGGCTTTTGCGAGGCAACAGGTGAGGGAATTTCCGCGGCTCCCGGCGCAAGAGATTCAGGACAGAGTGATTTCGGGGGCATGGGTGGGGGATGGTAGGGTGTCAGATATATACAGAGAAATGAGAGACGAGGGGGAGACGAGGGTGGAGGAGCTGAAGGGAAAATGGGAAGAGGAGCTAGGGGAAGAGATTGAGGAGGGGCTGTGGGCAGATGCCTTAAGTAGGGTAAACTCTGCGTCCTCATGCGCCAGGCTCAGCCTGATACAATTCAAGGTTCTACATAGGGCGCACATGACTGGAGCAAGGTTAAGTAGATTTTTTGGAGTGGAGGATAGGTGCAGGAGATGCGCGGGAAGCCCAGCGAACCACACCCACATGTTTTGGTCATGCCCGGTCCTGCATGGGTTCTGGGTGGGGGTGGCGAATGTGCTTTCAAGGGTGGTGGGGGTCTGGGTCGAGCCAGGCTGGGGGTTGGCGATATTTGGGGTTGCGGACGAGCCGGGAGTGCAGGAGGCGAGAGAGGCTGATGTTTTAGCCTTTGCGTCCCTAGTAGCCCGGCGAAGGATATTACTTATGTGGAAAGAAGCTAAACCCCCAGGCGTGGAGGCCTGGATAAAGGACATGGCGGGGTATATAAAATTGGAGCGGATAAAATACGCACTAAGAGGTTCGGCTCAAGGGTTCACCAGGCGGTGGCAACCGTTCCTCAACTATCTCGCAGAACGATAAGGGAAATGGGAAAGGTAGCAGCAGCAACCCAGGGGGGAGGGGGGGGAGGGGAGGGCCCATCCGGGCCCTCAGGGGTTTTGCACAGGTGTTTGTATATGAGTTATTTATATTGGTTTTTGTGACTTTATTATTTTGGATATTGGCTAGTTTTTATTTTTGTTGCTGGCAGTTGCAGTCTAGTTCATATATATATATATATATTTTTTTTTAAACGGTCATCATCATTATTTATATTGTTTTAAAGTTGCAAAAGGGAAAATTTTGTACTGTCTTTGTTTGACCGAAAAATTTGAATAAAAAATATTTTTAAAAAAAGTTTCAAGACTGTGAGTTTAACACAAACCTGATTTATTTGACTTTTATCCAGGACATTAGTATTTATAACTGAGCTGTAATTTATTCATATCAGAAGTGAAAGACCATAACGAATGTTTGCGATTTATGTTTAACAGAATAATCAAACTCCAGCAGTCACGTGTGAACTCGCTGGTGACTCAGCAGGTTGGATTTCTGAGTGAATCCCTTCCCGCACTTGGAGCAGGTGAACGGCTTCTCCCCTGTGTGAATTCGCTGGTGTACGCTGAGTTGGGACGATCGCCTGAACCCAGTCGCACAGTGAGAGCACCTAAACGGTCTCTCGTCAGTGTGAACATGTTGGTGGGACAGCAGGTCGCTGGAACTTTTATAGCATTTCCCACAGTCTGGACATTGAAAAGGTCTCTGCTCGTTGTGAACACGTTGATGGGACACCAGATTGCTGGAACTTTTACAGCACTTCCCGCAGTCTGGACATTTAAAAGGTCTCTCATCTGTGTGAACTTGCTGATGTGCCATGAGGTGGGATGACCGAGTGAATCCCTTCCCACAGTCAGAGCAGATGAATGGCTTCTCCCCGGTGTGTATACGCTGGTGTTCAGTGAGTTGGGATGACCATCTGAACCCAGTCGCACAGTGACTGCACCTGAACGGTTTGTCGTCGGTGTGAACACGTTTATGAAACATCAGTTCCCTGGAGCCTTTATAGCACTTCCCACAGTCTGGGCATTTAAATGGTCTCTCCTCACTGTGAACACGTTGATGGAACATCACTTCCTTTAAACTTTTATAGCACTTCCCACAGACTTGACATTTAAAAGGTCTCTCATCAGTGTGAACTCGCTGGTGTGTCTGCAGGGTAGACAACTGACTGAATCCCTTCCCACACTCGGAGCAAGTGAAAGGCCTCGCCCCAGTGTGAACTCGCTGGTGTCTCAGCAGATTGAATGACTGAGTAAATCTCATCCCACACTCCGAGCAGGTGAATTGCCTCTGTCCAGTGTGAACCTGCTGGTGTGTCAGCAGGTTGGATGACTGAGTGAATCTCTTCCCACATTTGGAGCAGGTGAATGGTCTCTCCCCAGTGTGAACTCGAAGGTGTGTCAGCAGGGTGGATGACTGCGTGAATGCCTTTCCACACTCAGAGCAGGTGAATGGCCTCTCCCTGGTGTTACTGTGTTGGTGAATCTCCAGCTCAGAGAGGTCACTGAATCCTCCCTCACAATCCCCACATTTCCACAGTTTCTCCCCAGTCTGACTGTACTTGTGTCTGGATGGGACAGTTGATTGGCTGAAGTCTCGTCCACACACAGAACAAGTGTACAGTTTCTCTTCACTGTGAACGGTGCTTTTCCCCTCCATGTTCAAGATTCAATGATATTCAGGTTACGATGGACGACAGATGTGACGTTTGGTTTCAGTTAATTGGCTGCAAATCCTCCCCTTCTAACATCCTGTGAAACTGATTTAAAACAGAAAAAAGGGAATGAGCGAGAACTCACAAAAACACAAAAGCTGGTTGTGAAATTGAGCTGAATGAATCTGGTCATTTGTGGGGCCGGCACTAGGGAAAAGTGACCATGCAAACTGCTGGATTGTCACAAAAAGCCAATGGTTCACTAATGTCCTTATGGGAATGGAACCTGCCACCCAGTGTGGATCTACAATGGACTTTGGCCGCTATGGATGAAGAGAGAGGTGAAAGAGACAGGGGCAAAGGAGAGAGATTTTATTATTTACAACTTGACCAGAGGTTTGAACCCTAAACTTCCACATGGAGGAGGACCAAATTCCCCTCCAACTCACACACCATCCTGACTTGTCTGCCATTCAGGACTGGATGAGTAGAAATTGCCTTCAATTAAATATTGGGAAGATGGGCGGCACGGCACAGTGGTTTGCACTGCTGCATCACAGCGCCAGGGACCCGAGTTCAATTCCAGCCTTGGGCGACTATCTGTGTGGAGTTTGCACTTTCTCCCTGTGTCTGCTGGGGTTTCCTCCGGGTGCTCTGGTTTCCTCCCACAGTCCAAAGATGTGCAGGTTAGGTGGATTGGCCATGATAAATTGCCTCTTCGTGTCCAGGGATGTGCAGGTTAGGTTTTAGGATTACAGGTATAGGGTGGACTGGATTGGAGAAGACACGATGGGCTAATTGGCCTCCTTCTGCACTGTAGGGATTCTATCTTCATCTCCGCAACATCCCCGGTTTAGCTCAGCTGGTTCGTGATGCAGAGTGAGTCCAACAGGAAACAGGATGGGTCCAATTCCTGCACCGGCTGTGGTTATTCCTGAAGGCCCCGCCTGCTTAACCTTTCCCCCCGCCTGAGGTGTGCTGATCCTCAGGTTAAATCAGCACCACTCAGCTCTCCCCCTCAAAATGGTAAGCAGCCTCTGGGACTGCGGCAACAGTATTTTACTTTGGGAATCATTCCATTACATCATAACAAATGAGCTCCACAGGAGGCGTGATCCAACCCCTGCAGCTCGCAATTGGTCCATCTCTCCTTCTGTGAGAAACGTCTGAAATAAAACAAAAACAAAATACTGCAGTTGCTGGAAATCTGAACTAAAAAGAGCAAATGCTGGAAATACTCAGCAGGTCAGGCAGTAATTTTGTAAAGAGGAAGTGAGCTGACGTTTCAGGGTGTGCAGAATGCTCAGGGACTAAAAATGGAGCAGAATGTGATGGTCAATATAAGCTCAGGAGAGGAAGAGAAAGACTCCAGCATATCGAAAATAATTCCTAATGATGAGAAGGTAAAGCTGGTAAATCAGCAGTAAATAGCTGGGGGATGGGCTACATCATCTGAATCATGCTAAGGGGAGAACGAGGCATCCATGGCTAATGAGAGAAGGGGTGATGGGAGGGTGAGCTGTGAGGAGGGTGCAGAGTTCCTTCAGTATAATTTGAACAAGTTGAGAGTGGGCAAATTAATGGGAGATGCAGTATAATTTGGAGGAATGAGAGGTTGTCCACTTTGATAGCAAAAATGAGAAGGCAGACTATTAGCTGGAATGGCCATGAAGTAGGTATCTAGGTTTACCAGAATGATTCCTGGGACGGTGGGGCAGGCTCGAAGGGTCTGTTTCTATTCATTTCCCCAACAACGATAGCAAGTGCGCATGCGCCTTGCTGCTCATTGCCCCCAATAAAAATGGTGACCGTGAACGGGGGCCGAACATGAGGCGCTGCTGCCCCGTTAGTCGTAAATGGACCCGATTTGTCCGCTGTTTTGGCTTTCTGTTTACACAACATGTTTACGAAGAGGAACCATTCACAAAGCTTCCCACAGCTTGTGAACTCCGAAACGTAACTTCAAGGCTGAAGTTTATCTTCAGAGATTGAAACGTTTTGGTACCATTTCCAATTGGACCAGTAAATTGTGATTCACACTGAAAGGTTTACTTTCACTCAGTAATTAGAACATTTCACTTTCTCAGCACTGACGCTTTAGATCAAACCCCAATTGTTCTCTTCCCTTGTAGCTGGTGTGTGGAGAAGATCATGTTCACTGTAGATCTGTCAGCACAGAAACCGCACTGTGCTTCTGGATACACTAAGTCTGCAAGTAGATGAATCTGTTAAACATCACCCAAGTGATGGTCTTCCCCTGACTCTAAGGAGTGAGATGTCCCTGTAGTTGATGCTGTCTCCTCTGTCACTGCTGTTTTTATTGCATCACACATGTTCTGTGGACCAGTCTCACAGCCCAAAAGGGGCAGGCAGGAAGGTGTAACAGTCGATGGGACTTTGTGTGTGAGCAGTTCAGCTGGAATTCCATCCTTGCCGGGCACCTTTCTGCTTGCTCAACAATCAATGGCCTTTTCCAGCTCATATGATGAGAGTTCCTTGTCCAACTCAACCATGACAGGAAGCTGCAGGAGAGTCTAACAGAGACTGGGAGATGGCCTTCTCACAGGGGTACAGCTCACTGTTGTTTTCAACCCAGTTTCTCCTCACTCTCTCAGTATGACTGACACTGAGCATGCTCAGAGCACACACCCACACTGCACCTGCGCACTGGCCTCGTACACTCACTGATCGGGAACTTTCTGCAACGCAGGGGATTCTGGGTAACAGCCGCCATAGAGCAATTAGCAAAACAGAAGATCCACGGTTAGGCAAGATGCTGGGCATGAAGCACAATGAGAGGTTTGGATACTTTATTTACTACATAAGCACATTATTCTGATAAGATATCACTTAGACATGGGCAGCAAGCAGGCTGATCTACAGTATGTACAGTATTTACAACACCTGGGACACGGTATTTCATCTCATCAAATCAGTGATAGGTTTGTTTACTGTTCATAATTGCCACTGGGTCACACTCACGATTCATGCAAGATGCAACTCCCCAGGTTTTTTGACCCATTCCCTCCAGACCTGTTTTCACTCCAAGGGTCTTGACATCGGCCTTAGTCTTTATCCAGCCATGATCAGCTCACACTGCCCAACAACCAGCCTCTCCTGCACTGGGGCACAGGGTTTCCATCACCAAAAATCTGTCTTGTTCCATGCACATCAACGCTACCACCAACAAAGCACAACAGCGCCTATACTTCTTCAGGAAACTAAGGAAATTTGGCATGTCCACACTGACTCTTACCAATGTTTACAGATGCACCATTGAAAGCATCCTATCTGGCTGCATCACAGCCTGGTATGACAACTGCTCGGCCCAAGACCGCAAGAAACCTTCAGAGAGTAGTGAACACAGCCCAGTCCATCACACACACCTGCCTCCCATCCATTGACTCTATCCACACCTCCCGCTGCCTGGGGAAAGCGGGTAGCATAATTAAAGACCCCTCCCACCAAGCTTACTCACTCTTCCAACTTCTTCCATCGGGCAGGAGATACAAAAGTCTGAGAACACGCACAAACCGATTGAAAACAGCTTCGACCCTGCTATTACCAGACTCCTAAAGGACCCTTTTCTGGACTGACCTGATTAATACTACACTCCTGTATGCTTCACTCAATGCCTTTGTCTATATATTTACATTGTGTACCTTATGTTGCCCTATTATGTATTTTCTTTTAGTTTACTTTCTTTTCATGTACAAAATGATCTGTTTGAGCTGCTCGCAGAATAATACTTTTCACTGTACCTCGGTACACGTGACAATAAACAAATCCAATCCAAATCGAGGGAGCAATCTGCCTCTCTTGCATTGGTGCACTGCATTTCCCTCATAACACAGTGGCATAGAAAGGTGACAGCACAAAACAAAGGCACTCAACAAATTGTATCTGTGCCAACTTTCTGCAACTGTCACAATCCGCTGTCATTGGCCCTGAACTCTGTAGATATTTTTCTCCTCAAAAGATGCGAACAGATGACCAAGGAGCTGGAGTTGGCTATTCAGCCCAGTCTGCTCCACCATTTAATAAGATCATGGCTGATCTGACAGTAACAGATAGTTGTCCAATTTTCTTTTCAAGGCATCAATTGAATCTGCCTCCACCACATTTTCGAGCAGTGCATTCATGATCCCACATGCAGCACAGAATGTTTTTCTTCACATCATAAGACATAGGAGCAGAATTAGGCCACTCGGCCCATCCAATCTGCTCCACCATTCAATCAGGGCAGCACGGTAGCATTGTGGATAGTACAATTGCTTCACAGCTCCAGGGTCCCAGGTTTGATTCCAGCTTGAGCCACTGTCTGTGCGGAGTCTGCACATCCTCCCCGTGTGTGCGTGGGTTTCCTCCGGGTGCTCCGGTTTCCTCCCACAGTCCAAAGATGTGCAGGTTAGGTGGATTTGCCATGATAAGTTGCCCTTCGTGTCCAAAATTGCCCTTAGTGTTGGGTAGGGCTACTGGGTTGGGTGGGGTTACTAGGTTATGGGGATAGGGTGGAGATGTGGACCTTGGGTAGGGTGCTCTTTCCAAGTGCCGGTGCAGACTCGATGGGCCGAATGGCCTCCTTCTGCACTGTAAATTCTATTAATCTATATTTTTCTCGTCTCCATTCTCCCCATAACCCCTGATCCCCTTATTAATCAAGAGCCTATCTATCTCTATCTGAAAGACACTCAGTGATTTGGCCTCCACGACCTTCTGGGCAAAGAGTTCCACAGATTCACCACCCTCTGGCTGAAGAAATTCCTCCTCATCTGTTTTAATTCCTCCTCATCACCTGAGGAAGGAACTGTGCCCCTAAAGCTAGTGAGTCGAAACAAACCTGTTGGACTTTAACCTGGTGTTGTCAGACTTCTTACTCTGTTTTAAAGCATTGCCTTTAGTCTGAGATTGTGTCCTCTGCTTCTAGTTTTTCCGACAAGTGGAAACATCTTCTCCATGTTCACTCTACCCAGGCCTCGCAGTATCCCGTAAGTTTTAATAAGATACCCCCATATCCTTCTAAATTCCAACGAGTACAGACCCAGAGTCCTCAACCGTTCCTCATACGACAAGCTTTTCATTCCAGGGATCATTCTTGTAAACCTCCTCTGGACCCTTTCCAAGGACAACACATCCTTCCTTAGATATGGGGCCCAAAATGGCTCATAATACTCCAAAAGGGGTCTGATCAGAGCATTATATAGCCTCAGAAGTACATCCTTGGTCTTGAATTTTAGCCCTCTCGACATGAATACGTTGCATTTGCCTTCTTAACTGCCGACTGAACATGCACGTTAACCTTTTTAAAAACATTTTTTTTTAAAATTTAGAGTACCCAATTCATTTTTTCAAATTAAGGGGCAATTTAGCATGGCCAATCCAACTACCCTGCACATCTTTGGGTTGTGGGGGCGAAACCCATGCAAACACGGGGAGAATGTGCAAACTCCACACGGACAGTGACCCAGAGCTGGGATCGAACCTGGGACCTCGGCGCCGTGGGGCTGCAGTGCACCTGCACGCTAACCTGAAGAGAATCTTGAACAAGGACTCCCAAGTGCTTGTGATTTCCTCAGCATTTTCCCATTTAGAAAATAGTCTGTGCCTCCATTTCTCCTTCCAAAGTCCATAACCTCACATTTTTCCACATTGTATTCCATTTGCCACTTCTTTGCCCACTCTCCTAGCCTTGCTCAGCATTGCTTCTTTTTCTAATCACTTTAAATTAATGTCCTCTGTTTATAATCTTGCCCTAAATATGACTTGCTAGATCAAATGTCTATTGTAGATCCTTAGTTGTAATGTGGTCAAGTGCCTTTCCATTTGAGAACTGTTCAATAAAGTTCTTAGAATTATTTGTAGCTAGGGCAGCACGTGGAGCAATGGTTAGCACTGGGACTACAGCGCTGAGGACCCGGGTTTGAATCCCGGCACTGGGTCACTGTCCGTGTGGAGTTTGCTCATTCTCCACGTGTCTGCATGGGTTTCACCCCCACAACCCAAAGATGTGTAGGTTAGGTGGATTGGCCAGGCTAAATTGCCACTTAATTGGAAAAACAAAATAATAATTGGGTCTGAATTTTTTTTTTAAAAAAAGGATTATTTGTAGCTTCCCCACCAATCAGTTTTTTCCATGATCCTGAAGTGACCTTATTTTTATCGGGAGTTAACTGAAGTATGTTCCTCACCTCTCATTATCTAAATTTCCATTTCCCATTTTTCTGTCCATCTGACCCAGTCCATGGCTTTCTCCCTCATTGTCTAAAACACATGAGCAACTTTTGTATAATCCTGGTGCATACATTTCAGTCTAAATCATTGATATATACCGGAAACTGTGGAGCCCCACTGGAAACAGACGTCCAGGCATCATTCAGTCCCAGATGTGACTAACAGCAGCAACAACAGCTGAATCCAAACCCTGCTGTTGCCTGCGAACTTGCTGATGTCTGTGCAGGTTGTTTGACCGAGTGAATCTCCTCACACACACCGATCAGTTAAACAGCCTCTCCCCAGTACCGCTCCCACATGTGGGAGACACAGTAGCACAGTGGTTAGCACTGTTGCTTCACAGCTCCAGGGTCCCAGGTTTGATTCCCGGCTTGGGTCACTATCTGTGCGGAGGCTGCGGGTTGTCCCCGTGTCTGCGTCGGTTTCCTCCGGGTGCTCCGGTTTCCCCCCACAGTCCAAAGGTGTGCAGATTAGATGGATTGGCCATGCTAAATTGCCCTCAGTGTCCAAAAAGGTGAGGTGGGGTTATGGGTTAGGTTGGAGGTATGGGTGTAAGTAAGGTGCTCTTTGCGAGGGCCGGTGCACTCGATGGGCCAAATGCCCTCCTTCTGCACTGTAAATGCTATGATTCGGTTTCCGTGTGAACTCGCTGGTGTTTCAGCAGATTCGGTTTACTTTTAAATCTCTTTTCACAGTCGCAACATTTAAAAGATTTCTGATCAGTGTGAACAAGTTGGTTTGATGTCAGGTGGGATGACTGAGTAAATTTCTTGTCACACACGGGTCAAGTGTACGGTCTCTCCCCAGTGTGAACTCGCTGGTGTTGCAGAAGCTGGGATGAAAAGGTGAATCCCTTCCCACACACGGAGCAGGTGAATGGCCTCTCCCCAGTGTGAGTGCGTTGGTGTCTCAGTAAATCATTTCTGCTTTTAAATCTCTTCTCACAGTCAGCACATTTAAACGGTCTCTGATCAGTATGAACAAGTTGGTGTGTCAGGAGGTTTGATGCCCGAGTGAATCCCTTCCCACACACCGAGCAGGTGAACGGCCTTTCCCCAGTGTGAATACGTCGATGAGTTTCCAATTCAGATGGGTAATTGAATCCCATCGCACAGTCCCCACATTTCCACGGTTTCTCCATGGTTATTGACAAGTTATCAGGTGACGGTGGGATGCAGATTTGAGGTCACTGTCAGATCAGCCGTGAAGTTATTAAATGGTGGAACAGGCTCACGGAGCTGAATGTCCAATTGCTGCTTCTTGATTCCTTTGGTGCGAATGTCCTTGTGTCTCTCCAACTTGGATCATCAGTTGAAGCCTGAGTACGGTGTCTCCCTGATGTAAATGCTGCAATTTAATTTCATGCAGTGTGATTGGTTAAAACTCACTTCCAGCTAACTGTGGAAAATTACTTTGATGTCTGTGTCTCGGTGCTTTTCCAATCACAGTGATTTTTGAATTTTTTTCCGATAGACAAAACAGACAAACATTTCTCCTTCCACGTTGAAAGGCCGATCCTGATGAATCAAGTGATTCTGTCAGATCTCGACATGATGTTTGCATCTGCAAATATTCTGTAAAAGGAGATTACATTGAATTTATGTGAATATATAAGACACAAACAGGCCATTCTGTCACAGATTCTGCTGCTGTCCATATTCGGCACACATCTCTGACTCCCACACCTATCCAATCTCAGCCTTTCAGCTGATTTTCAATTCCATTTTCTCTCATGTGCTTGTCCCGTTTCCATTTGAAAACATCTCAGCACTTTCTTCAACTCATTTCCATGGTAATTAAGAGTCAACCACATTGCTGTGGGTCTGGAGTTGTAGGCCAGACCAGGTAAGGATAGCAGATAAGGGCGGCATGGTAGCACAGTGATTAGCACTGTGGCTTCACAGCGCAGGGTCCCAGGTTCGATTCCTGCTTGGGTCACTGTATGTGCGGAGTCTGCACGTTCTCCCTGTGTCTGCGTGGGTTTCCTCCGGGTGCTCCGGTTTCCTCCCACAAGACCCGAAAGACGTGCTGTTAGGTAATTTGGACATTCGGACTTCTCCATCTGTGCACCCAAACAAGCGCCGGAATGTGCATGTGGAGCTGGGTGTTGTCAGTGTACATGTGAAAACTAACACGGTACTTTTGGATGATGTCATCTAGTGGCAGCATGTAGATGAGAAATAGGAGGAGCCGAGGATAGATGCTTGGGTAACTGGGTACAAGGAGAGTGGAGTGGAAAGGGAGGTTGGAAATGGGGGCCGTCCGTAATTTGCAAGGAAGGTGAGGTCAAGGGATGTTTTATTTCAGGAAGGGTGACTGATGTATTTAAAGGTGAGAGGGATAGTATGAGGAGAGAGAGAGAATCATAAACAATGTCAGCTAACATGAGGAAACTGAATGGGCAGCAGTTCTGTAGAAATAGAATCAGGGACAAGACAGGAGAGAAACTGTGATGTGAGTTCAGTGTTCATCGGGAGAGGCAACAGAGACAGTTTACCCAGTGGGAGGGTGAAAGAGAGGGCAGAGGCAGAGGCAGCTGATCAGAGTGTCTCAATCCCAGTGACAAAGAAGCTCCATGAATGATGAGGATGGAGGAGAAGGCCAGATAGAGCAAAAGGAACTGACTTGAGTTAGGGATGTTAAAAAGTTTCAACAGGACTTCCGGGTGCGGCGATGACCAGCTAGGTCGCACGTTTTGGCACCTCCCGTTTGAACGGACTTTTGGGCTCTTATTGGGAGCCCCAACGGCAATTTTTGACGGCTAAACCCATTGGGCGGTGAAACAGAAGGGAATCCCCCCGGATATACATGGAGAAAGGAGATAATAGTGGCCGGATTGCAGAGGATCCTCTGGAGCAGCGGCAAGGAAGGGAAGCACGAAGCAAGATGGCAGCGGAGGGAGGCCGTTTGGTATGGGGCCCGGAACAGCAAGAGTTCCTTCGGAGATGTGTTGAGGAGCTAAAGAAGGAGGTGCTGGCCCCGATGCTGCAGGCGATTGAGGGGCTAAAGGAGGCGCAGAAGACCCAAGAATTGGAGCTTTGTGGCGTGAAGGCAAAGGCTGCCGAAAATGAGGACGAAATACAGGGCCTGGTGGTGAAGACAGAGACACACGAGGCACTGCATAAGAGGTGTATGGAGAGGCTGGAAGCCCTGGAAAATAGCTCGAGGAGGAAGAACCTAAGAGTTTTGGGTCTTCCCGAAGGTGCAGAGGGAGCGGACGTCGGGGCATATGTGAGCACTATGATTCATTCCTTAATGGGACCGGAGGCCCCGACGGGCGCCTTGGAAGTGGAGGGAGCATATCGAGTCCTTGCGAGAAGACCGAAGGCGGGAGAAATACCTCAAGCTATAGTGGTGAGGTTTCACCGCTATAAAGACAGGGAGATGGTCCTGAGATGGGCGAAAAAGACATGGAGCTGCAGGTGGGAGAATGCGGTGATCCGCGTGTACCAGGATTGGAGTGCGGAGGTGACGAGAAGCAGGGCGAGTTTCAATCGGGCCAAGGCGGTGCTCCATAGAAAGAAAGTTAAATTTGGTATGCTGCAGCCGGCGAGACTGTGGGTTACACATCAAGGGAAACACCACTACTTCGAGACGGCAGAAGAGGCGTGGACATTCATTGAAGAGGAGAAGCTGGACTAGACTGGAGAGAGAAAGAACTTTTGTAATAAAGCAGTGGTGTGATTGCATGGGACTGGGAATCGGAAGGGGGGGGAAATTTTCTCTTTCCCCTCGATGGGGGGGGGGGAGGATATGGTGAACTGTGGGCGCCGGTGGGGAAGGAGAGAGGGAGCTGTGCCATTAGCGGTGGGGCCGAGTGGGAAGCGCGGGCTTTGCTCCCGCGCTATGGTAATTGTGGCGGGAAAAGGGGGCGCAGGAAGGAGGGAGCCTTACACAATGGGAGGCTGAGGATAAATGGGGGAAGCCGAGGTCAGCCAGATTTTGCTGACTTCTGGAAGCAACATGGGGGGAGCAAACACGCTGGAGGGGGATCTAGCGGGGGGGGGGGGGGGTGGTAACTGGGTTGCTGATGTTAAGGGGAAGGGGGAGCTGCTACAGGATGGGATGGTCGGGACGGGAGGACACCGTTGGGGGACAAGTGGGTGCGTGGGAACCGGGTGAGGAGCTGGTTTAAAAAAGGGGATGGCTAGTCGACGAGGGGGGGCGGGGTCAAGAGCCCCCCAACCCGGTTGATCACGTGGAACGTGAGAGGGCTGAACGGGCCGATTAAGAGGGCAAGGGTACTTGCGCACCTAAAGAAATTAAAGGCAGATGTGGTCATGCTGCAGGAGACGCATCTGAAACTGGCGGATCAGGTCAGATTACGAAACGAATGGGTGGGACAGGTATTTCACTTGGGCTTGGATGCGAAAAATAGAGGGGTGGCAATATTAGTGGGGAAACAGGTATTGTTTGAGGCGTGGACTATAGTGGCAGACAGTGGGGGTAGATACGTGATGGTGAGTAGCAGATTGCAAGGTGAGGCGGTGGTTCTGGTGAACGTATATGCCGCGAGCTGGGATGATGCCAACTTCATGAAGCGTATGCTGGGGCGTATCCCGGACCTGGAGGCGGGAAAGTTGGTAATGGGGGGAGACTTCAACACGGTGCTGGATCCATGGCTGGACCGGTCCAGGTCTAGGACCGGGAGGAGGCCGGCAGCGGCCAAGGTGCTTAAGGACTTCATGGAGCAGATGGGAGGAGTGGATCCCTGGAGATTTACTAGGCCTAGGAGTAAAGAGTTCTCCTTCTTCTCCCATGTCCACAAGGTGTATTCTCGGATAGACTTCTTTGTCCTGGGAAGGGCGCTGATCCCGAAGGTGGCCGGGACGGAGTACTCGGCTATAGCCATTTCGGACCATGCCCCACATTGGGTAGATCTGGAAGTAGGAGAGGAAAAGGAACAGCACCCACTGTGGAGATTAGATATGGGATTGTTGGTGGACGAGGGTGTGTGTGTAAGGGTAAGGAGATGTATCGAAAGGTATCTGGAGATGAATGACGACGGAGAGGTTCAGGTGGGAGTGGTCTGGGAAGCATTGAAGGCGGTGGTCAGAGGGGAACTGATCTCCATAAGGGCCCATAAGGGGAAACAAGAGAGCAAAGAGAGGGAGAGATTGTTGAGAGAAATTTTGAGGGTGGATAGGCAGTATGCGGTTGCTCCGGATGAAGGACTATACAGGGAAAGGCGAAGGTTGCACACGGAATTTGATTTGTTGACCACGGGTACGGCGGAGGCACAATGGAGGAAGGCACAGGGAGTGCAGTATGAGTACGGAGAGAAGGCGAGCCGGTTACTGGCCCAACAACTGAGGAAGAGGGGGTCGGCGAGGGAGATTGGAGGGGTTAGGGACGAGGAGGGTGAGATGTAACGGGGAGCGGAGAGGGTGAACCGGGTGTTTAAGGCATTTTATGAGAGGCTGTATAAGGCTCAGCCCCCGGAAGGGAAGGAGGGAATGATGCACTTCCTAGACCAGTTGGAATTCCCGAACGTTGAGGAGCAGGAGAGGACAGGACTGGGAGCACAGATGGAGGTGGAGGAGGTGGTAAAAGGGATTGGGAGCATGTAGGCAGGGAAGGCCCCGGGACCGGATGGGTTCCCGGTGGAATTTTATAGGAAATACGTGGACCTGCTGGCCCCGCTTCTGACGAGAACCTTTAATGAGGCCAGGGAAAGGGGGACGTTGCCCCCGACGATGTCGGAGGCGACAAAATCGCTGCTCTTGAAAAGGGACAAAGACCCGCTGCAGTGCGGGTCTTACAGGCCTATTTCCCTCCTGAATGTAGATGCCAAGCTTTTGGCCAAGGTGATGGCGACGAGGATGGAGGATTGTGTCCCGGGGGTGGTTCACGGGGATCAAACGGGGTTTCTTAAGGGGACACAATTGAACACTAACATACGGAGGCTGTTGGGTGTGATGATGTTGCCCCCGCCGGAGGGGGAGGCAGAGAAAGCATTTGAGAGTGGAGTGGGACTACCTGTGGGAATACTGAGGAGATTTGGATTTGGAGAGGGGTTTATTGGATGGGTTCAGCTTCTATACGGGGCCCCGGTGGCAAGTGTGACTACAAATAGGCAGAGATCTGACCACTTCCGTCTATACAGAGGGACAAGACAGGGATGTCCTCTGTCCCCGTTACTGTTTGCGTTGGCAATTGAGCCACTGGCCATAGCGCTGAGGGGCTCTAGGAAGTGGAGGGGAGTACTTAGGGGAGGAGAAGAGCACCGGGTGTCACTATACGCGGATGATTTGTTGTTGTATGTTCCCCCAGTGGAGGGGATGTCCGAGATCATGCAGACACTCAGGGAGTTTGGGGAATTTTCAGGATATAAATTGAATATGGGGAAGAGTGAGCTGTTTGTGATGCACCCTGGGGAACAGGGCAGGGGAATAGATGATTTACCGTTGAGGAGAGTAACAAGGGATTTTCGGTACCTAGGGATCCAGGTGGCCAGGAACTGGGGAACCTTGCATAAGCTTAATTTAGTAAGATTGGTGGAGCAGATGGAAGAAGACTTTAGGAGATGGGACATGGTGCCCCTGTCACTGGCGGGTAGGGTGCAGGCGGTTAAAATGGTGATCCTTCCGCGGTTTCTTTTTGTGTTCCAGTGCCTACCTGTGATGATTACAAAGGCCTTTTTCAAGAAAGTGGATAAGAGCATTATGAGTTTTGTGTGGGCTGCGAAGACCCCAAGAGTGAAGAGGGGGTTCCTGCAGCGTAGTAGGGATAGGGGGGACTGGCACTGCCGAGTTTAAGTGACTATTATTGGGCCGCCAACATGTCAATGGTATGCAAGTGGATGGGGGAAGGGGAGGGAGCGGCGTGGAAAAGACGAGAGATGGAGTCCTGTAGGGGAACCAGCCTAAAAGCATTAGCGACGGTGCCTTTACCGTTCTCCCCGAAGAAATACACCACAAGTCCAGTGGTGGTGGCAACACTGAAAATTTGGGGGCAGTGGAGACGACATAAGGGAGTGATGGGTGCCTCGGTGAGGTCCCCGATAAGGAACAACCACAGGTTCGTCCCGGGGAAGATAGATGGGGGATTTAAAGCTTGGCAGAGAGCAGGGATTGTGAAATTGAAGGATTTGTTCCTAGGCGGGACGTTTGCGAGTCTGGGAGCACTGACAGAAAAATATGGGTTGCCACCGGGGAATGCATTTCGATATATGCAACTGAGGGCTTTTGCGAGGCAACAGGTGAGGGAATTTCCGCGGCTCCCGGCGCAAGAGATTCAGGACAGAGTGATTTCGGGGGCATGGGTGGGGGATGGTAGGGTGTCAGATATATACAGAGAAATGAGAGACGAGGGGGAGACGAGGGTGGAGGAGCTGAAGGGAAAATGGGAAGAGGAGCTAGGGGAAGAGATTGAGGAGGGGCTGTGGGCAGATGCCTTAAGTAGGGTAAACTCTGCGTCCTCATGCGCCAGGCTCAGCCTGATACAATTCAAGGTTCTACATAGGGCGCACATGACTGGAGCAAGGTTAAGTAGATTTTTTGGAGTGGAGGATAGGTGCAGGAGATGCGCGGGAAGCCCAGCGAACCACACCCACATGTTTTGGTCATGCCCGGTCCTGCATGGGTTCTGGGTGGGGGTGGCGAATGTGCTTTCAAGGGTGGTGGGGGTCTGGGTCGAGCCAGGCTGGGGGTTGGCGATATTTGGGGTTGCGGACGAGCCGGGAGTGCAGGAGGCGAGAGAGGCTGATGTTTTAGCCTTTGCGTCCCTAGTAGCCCGGCGAAGGATATTACTTATGTGGAAAGAAGCTAAACCCCCAGGCGTGGAGGCCTGGATAAAGGACATGGCGGGGTATATAAAATTGGAGCGGATAAAATACGCACTAAGAGGTTCGGCTCAAGGGTTCACCAGGCGGTGGCAACCGTTCCTCAACTATCTCGCAGAACGATAAGGGAAATGGGAAAGGTAGCAGCAGCAACCCAGGGGGGAGGGGGGGGAGGGGAGGGCCCATCCGGGCCCTCAGGGGTTTTGCACAGGTGTTTGTATATGAGTTATTTATATTGGTTTTTGTGACTTTATTATTTTGGATATTGGCTAGTTTTTATTTTTGTTGCTGGCAGTTGCAGTCTAGTTCATACATATATATATATATATTTTTTTAAACGGTCATCATCATTATTTATATTGTTTTAAAGTTGCAAAAGGGAAAATTTTGTACTGTCTTTGTTTGACCGAAAAATTTGAATAAAAAATATTTTTAAAAAAAGTTTCAAGACTGTGAGTTTAACACAAACCTGATTTATTTGACTTTTATCCAGGACATTAGTATTTATAACTGAGCTGTAATTTATTCATATCAGAAGTGAAAGACCATAACGAATGTTTGCGATTTATGTTTAACAGAATAATCAAACTCCAGCAGTCACGTGTGAACTCGCTGGTGACTCAGCAGGTTGGATTTCTGAGTGAATCCCTTCCCGCACTTGGAGCAGGTGAACGGCTTCTCCCCTGTGTGAATTCGCTGGTGTACGCTGAGTTGGGACGATCGCCTGAACCCAGTCGCACAGTGAGAGCACCTAAACGGTCTCTCGTCAGTGTGAACATGTTGGTGGGACAGCAGGTCGCTGGAACTTTTATAGCATTTCCCACAGTCTGGACATTGAAAAGGTCTCTGCTCGTTGTGAACACGTTGATGGGACACCAGATTGCTGGAACTTTTACAGCACTTCCCGCAGTCTGGACATTTAAAAGGTCTCTCATCTGTGTGAACTTGCTGATGTGCCATGAGGTGGGATGACCGAGTGAATCCCTTCCCACAGTCAGAGCAGATGAATGGCTTCTCCCCGGTGTGTATACGCTGGTGTTCAGTGAGTTGGGATGACCATCTGAACCCAGTCGCACAGTGACTGCACCTGAACGGTTTGTCGTCGGTGTGAACACGTTTATGAAACATCAGTTCCCTGGAGCCTTTATAGCACTTCCCACAGTCTGGGCATTTAAATGGTCTCTCCTCACTGTGAACACGTTGATGGAACATCACTTCCTTTAAACTTTTATAGCACTTCCCACAGACTTGACATTTAAAAGGTCTCTCATCAGTGTGAACTCGCTGGTGTGTCTGCAGGGTAGACAACTGACTGAATCCCTTCCCACACTCGGAGCAAGTGAAAGGCCTCGCCCCAGTGTGAACTCGCTGGTGTCTCAGCAGATTGAATGACTGAGTAAATCTCATCCCACACTCCGAGCAGGTGAATTGCCTCTGTCCAGTGTGAACCTGCTGGTGTGTCAGCAGGTTGGATGACTGAGTGAATCTCTTCCCACATTTGGAGCAGGTGAATGGTCTCTCCCCAGTGTGAACTCGAAGGTGTGTCAGCAGGGTGGATGACTGCGTGAATGCCTTTCCACACTCAGAGCAGGTGAATGGCCTCTCCCTGGTGTTACTGTGTTGGTGAATCTCCAGCTCAGAGAGGTCACTGAATCCTCCCTCACAATCCCCACATTTCCACAGTTTCTCCCCAGTCTGACTGTACTTGTGTCTGGATGGGACAGTTGATTGGCTGAAGTCTCGTCCACACACAGAACAAGTGTACAGTTTCTCTCCACTGTGAACGGTGCTTTTCCCCTCCATGTTCAAGATTCAATGATATTCAGGTTACGATGGACGACAGATGTGACGTTTGGTTTCAGTTAATTGGCTGCAAATCCTCCCCTTCTAACATCCTGTGAAACTGATTTAAAACAGAAAAAAGGGAATGAGCGAGAACTCACAAAAACACAAAAGCTGGTTGTGAAATTGAGCTGAATGAATCTGGTCATTTGTGGGGCCGGCACTAGGGAAAAGTGACCATGCAAACTGCTGGATTGTCACAAAAAGCCAATGGTTCACTAATGTCCTTATGGGAATGGAACCTGCCACCCAGTGTGGATCTACAATGGACTTTGGCCGCTATGGATGAAGAGAGAGGTGAAAGAGACAGGGGCAAAGGAGAGAGATTTTATTATTTACAACTTGACCAGAGGTTTGAACCCTAAACTTCCACATGGAGGAGGACCAAATTCCCCTCCAACTCACACACCATCCTGACTTGTCTGCCATTCAGGACTGGATGAGTAGAAATTGCCTTCAATTAAATATTGGGAAGATGGGCGGCACGGCACAGTGGTTTGCACTGCTGCATCACAGCGCCAGGGACCCGAGTTCAATTCCAGCCTTGGGCGACTATCTGTGTGGAGTTTGCACTTTCTCCCTGTGTCTGCTGGGGTTTCCTCCGGGTGCTCTGGTTTCCTCCCACAGTCCAAAGATGTGCAGGTTAGGTGGATTGGCCATGATAAATTGCCTCTTCGTGTCCAGGGATGTGCAGGTTAGGTTTTAGGATTACAGGTATAGGGTGGACTGGATTGGAGAAGACACGATGGGCTAATTGGCCTCCTTCTGCACTGTAGGGATTCTATCTTCATCTCCGCAACATCCCCGGTTTAGCTCAGCTGGTTCGTGATGCAGAGTGAGTCCAACAGGAAACAGGATGGGTCCAATTCCTGCACCGGCTGTGGTTATTCCTGAAGGCCCCGCCTGCTTAACCTTTCCCCCCGCCTGAGGTGTGCTGATCCTCAGGTTAAATCAGCACCACTCAGCTCTCCCCCTCAAAATGGTAAGCAGCCTCTGGGACTGCGGCAACAGTATTTTACTTTGGGAATCATTCCATTACATCATAACAAATGAGCTCCACAGGAGGCGTGATCCAACCCCTGCAGCTCGCAATTGGTCCATCTCTCCTTCTGTGAGAAACGTCTGAAATAAAACAAAAACAAAATACTGCAGTTGCTGGAAATCTGAACTAAAAAGAGCAAATGCTGGAAATACTCAGCAGGTCAGGCAGTAATTTTGTAAAGAGGAAGTGAGCTGACGTTTCAGGGTGTGCAGAATGCTCAGGGACTAAAAATGGAGCAGAATGTGATGGTCAATATAAGCTCAGGAGAGGAAGAGAAAGACTCCAGCATATCGAAAATAATTCCTAATGATGAGAAGGTAAAGCTGGTAAATCAGCAGTAAATAGCTGGGGGATGGGCTACATCATCTGAATCATGCTAAGGGGAGAACGAGGCATCCATGGCTAATGAGAGAAGGGGTGATGGGAGGGTGAGCTGTGAGGAGGGTGCAGAGTTCCTTCAGTATAATTTGAACAAGTTGAGAGTGGGCAAATTAATGGGAGATGCAGTATAATTTGGAGGAATGAGAGGTTGTCCACTTTGATAGCAAAAATGAGAAGGCAGACTATTAGCTGGAATGGCCATGAAGTAGGTATCTAGGTTTACCAGAATGATTCCTGGGACGGTGGGGCAGGCTCGAAGGGTCTGTTTCTATTCATTTCCCCAACAACGATAGCAAGTGCGCATGCGCCTTGCTGCTCATTGCCCCCAATAAAAATGGTGACCGTGAACGGGGGCCGAACATGAGGCGCTGCTGCCCCGTTAGTCGTAAATGGACCCGATTTGTCCGCTGTTTTGGCTTTCTGTTTACACAACATGTTTACGAAAACTCCCGCCCAGCTGCCCGATCCATCGCACCCTCCACACCGACAATCTCACCTCATCATTTGTGCACTCGCCAGATCAGCGGCTCTTCATCGCCATTACCCGCACTGCGCATGCTTCACTCACGCCCTCGGCCCCGCCCCTAATTCCCTCCGATTGGTTGGAGGACCAGAAGCGCCCGTTCTGCCTTCCTGTCCGTTCCCTCTCTCCTATTGGTCATAAGCTGACGTCAATCATATCCCGGGCTTGAGAGCCAGAGCATGCGCAGTGTGGCTACTGGGGGGGGTGGGGGTGTGCATGTGTAGTGTCAAAAAATCTGGTGCATGCGCAGTATGATTAATGCCTGGGCCCTTGTTTGTCCCGGAGAAGCGGAGTCAGCTTCAGGCGGTGGGTGGGAGGATTTGGAAACACTTTGTGGATCCGCAAACCCTTCCCAATCATTGTCAGCTCCCTGGTTTGCAGCTGCGGGGCTTCTCCCTCCCGGGAACAGGCCCAGGTTAACGGGCACCATCCTGCTTCAGACACTGGAGGATGGTTCACATCAGAGGATGGGGGAGGGGGGATAATAAATAAGAGCTTACACTTTGCACTCAAATCAATGAGGACTCTGATCTCTGGCAAGGAAGGAAACCCTGGCAGGTGGGCGGGGAGGATTCACAAATACCCGCTGGAGGCCCCAAACCCCCAATAAGACCCATTGATGTTATTGTCAGTCTGCAGACAGGAGCTGGAGAACTGAACCCAGGCAGAGGAGAGGGAGGGAGAAAACTGGGAGTGGAGGAAAGAAATGGTGCAGATGGTGAGATGGATTTGGATTTTAGCCCAGGGAGGAGGGAGGGTGTGTGGGGCGGCGATTTGCAGCTTTGGGGGAACAAGAGAGGAAAAATTGTTGCAGAAAAATTTGAATTGTCTCTTCAAAGTTTCTATACTGGACTGACTGTGATGACTTTTGTAAACTCATTTTGCAGGATATTGGAAGTGGAGGATTTACAGACAGGAAATGCAGACTGAACTTCTCGTCAAGGTCTGATAGTCACTCGATTCATCAGGACCTAAATAACATTGGCTTTTGAATGTGGAAGGAGAAATGTTTCCGTGTTCTGTCTGTGCAAGAAAATTTCAAACATCGGTGTGACTGGAAAAGCACCAAAGCACACACACACCCGAGTGAGAGTGTTCCAGTGGACTGACTGTGGAAAGAGCTTTAAACAGCAGCACAGCCTGAAAAAACGTCACACCATTCACAGCCGGGCGAAAGTGTGCATGGGTTCTGTGTGTGAATGAAGCTTTAACTGATTGTGCAATCTGGAAAGACACAAGGATACCAGAACCATGGAAAAACCGTGGAAATGTGGGGACTGTGGGAAGGGATTCAATTATCCATCCCGGCTGGAAACACATCAACGCAGTCACAATGGGGCTAACAAAATGGAGAAACCATGGCAATGTGATGATTGTGGTAAAGGATTCAATTATCCATACCTGCTGGAATACCATCGACAGAGTCACACTGGAAAGAAGCCATTCATCTGTGCAGAGTGCGGGAAGGGATTCACTACCTCATCCCACCTGCTGTCACACCGGCGAATTCATACAGAGGAGAGGCCATTCAGCTGCTTTACCTGTGGAAAGAGGTTCTCATGTTCATCCAACCTCAATGCACATCAGCGAGTTCACACTGGGGGGAAGTCGTTCACCTGTTCCTTGTGTGGGAAGAATTTCGCTGGTCCATCCGGTCTTTGGTCACACCAGCAAATTCACAGAGGGGTGAAGCCGTTCACTTGTTCTGTGTGTGGGAAGGGCTTCACTCTGTCATCCAACCTGCTGTCACACCAGCGAATTCACACTGAGGAGAGGCCATTCAGCTGCACTCCCTGTGGAAAGAGGTTCAGGTCTTCATCCAACCTCAGTGCGCACAAGCGGGTTCACACTGGAGAGAGGCCATTCACATGCTCCACGTGTGGGAATGAATTCACTAATTTATCCAGCCTCCAGTCACACCAGCGAATTCACACAGAGGAGAAGCCATTCATTTGCACGTACTGTGGAAAGAGTTTCAGGCAGTTATCAATCCTCACTGCACATCAGCGCACTCACACTGGAGAGAGACCATTCACTTGCTCCGAGTGTGGGAAGGGATTTACACAGTCTGGCAGCCTGCATTTACACAAGCGCACTCACACCGGGGAAAGGCCGTTCACCTGCTCTGAGTGTGGGAAGGGATACACTCGGTCATCCCACCTGCTGACACACCAGCGAGTTCACAACTGTTTGCAGGGTTTGGATTCTGCTGTTAATCACATCCAGGATTGATAATCTGACAATATTTGTTTTGTTTCTGCTGACATTAACAATCCCTACAAATGGCAGGAGTTTAATATTCTGGATCTGTCACTGATTTTCAGGGCTGCAATGTTCCTTTTGAAGAGCACCATCTGTGATTTTTCGCAGGAACTTGTTGATAATAATTTTATGAATTTTTCCTTCAACCCAAAATGGATCTTTCGTGCAAATTTTACAATTCACTGTGTCTAGGTAAAAGGTAAAGTTGCCATAGCTGACTGGTGGTGATTTAACCCACCGATCATGACACCTCAAGCCAAGGGCAAGGTTGAGAAGGCGGACCTTCATGAATAACCACAGCTCGTATGGGAACTGAACCTGCAATGCTGGCCTGCTCTGCTTTATAGACCAGTTGTCTCGCCAAGTGAGCTCAACAGATCATTAATTACATAAAAAGAAAGGAAATAAAAGAAAATACATAATAGGGCAACACAAGATACACAATGTAACTACATAAACACCGGCATCGGGTGAAGCATACAGGGGTGTAGTGTTAATCAGATCAGTCCATAAGAGGATCCCTTAGGAGTCTGGTGACAGTGGGGAAGAAGCTGTTTTTGAGTCTGTTCATGCGTGTTCTCAGACTTTTGTATCTCCTGCCCGATGGGAGAAGTTGGAAAAGTGAGTAAGCTGGGAGAGAGGGATCTTGACTGACTTTTAAAAAAAAACATTTAGAGTACCCAATTATTTTCTTTTCCAATTAAGGGGCAATTTAACGTGGCCAATCCAGCTACCCTGCACATCTTTAGAACATAGAACATAGAACATAACAGCGCAGTACAGGCCCTTCGGCCCTCGATGTTGCGCCGACCTGTGAAACCACTCTAAAGCCCATCTACACTATTCCCTTATCGTCCATATGTCTATCCAATGACATTCTGTGCTGTGGGGGTGAGACCCACGCTGACACGAGGAGAATGTGCAAACTCCACACGGACAGTGACCCGGGGCCAGATTGAAGAACTTGACTGATTATCTTAAATTGATTGTTAGTGTTGCTATTAGCACACTCGGGATTGTTCAGCAAGTGCTGCCTGTTTTATTACACTTCTGGTAGTATGTTATGTTATACTACTGAATGTAATATATGTTACTCAATACTGTTGTTGATGAGGTTTTCTGAATCTTGATGAGAAAGACTCGAAGTCATCCAGTAATAACAAAAGATTTATTGAGTAACTAAAACAATAATTTTGTGTGTTCTTTACTTTAATATTAATACTAGCGATAAGGTTAACAAGATCTAAATACAGTAACTATGTTTATCTGCACTAACACGCTGATCTAATCTACATTCCTGTCTTGGTCACAACACTCCCAAAAGAAAGAGAGGAGCAGAATAAGCTTGCTTTTATACCCCTGTTAGTGCTGCCCTCTAGTGATCATCTGATTCTACTAATTACACATTAACCCCTCATGTACATGCACATACAGAGATCACTACACTGCCCTATTGTGGATTTGTGGGATAATGTTCACAGTTTTATATTCAGGTCCAGGGATAATGTTCACTGTTTTAGTTTAAGCTCTGGATTTGTTAGATTGGTGACTGATTTTCTGTGATGGAATGGTGTATCAGGATGGGAGTAAACTTGCTCAGGGACAGCGATGGGAGGAGACCTAGATAAAATAAACCCGAAATAATGGTGATTACAATGCCATGTTAGTAAACTTTGGTCAATATTTTACCAGAATCATTTGTCGCCCTGTCTGCTGATTTAACATCAATTAGAATGAACTCAGCAGCCCGGCTAACCAAGCAGCCTGGCCACCACCTCTCAACTCCTCACAGCCCGTTTGAGTTCAAACGCCTCTGATTAACGTCTACCAAATGGTCTAAGCACAAAAAGCCCATCGTGTTGCAATGTCCTTTGTTTCAAGGATATTGATGTCTCCAAACAGGAACTTATCTGAACTGAACCTCGCCATGAAGGAAATGCCCTCTGGACTTTGACCTCTTGGACTTTGGAAATCACATGAACTAATTTGTTTCTGTTTGGTTCTTTTACTGTTGCCCAATGTTGTAAACTCTTTACTCTCCCCCTTTACTGTGTACATGTGTGTGTGTGCGTGTGCTCAATAGCATGTGTATGTGTGTGCATGTATGTGAAGTTGTGAACACCCCCTCCCCCAATCCCCACCCAGTTTGAATGTGAATAAACTATACCTTCTCAGTATACAAAAGAAAAATAATCGTTTGTCAATTTTGCTTGATGAATTGTTGTAAGTGCTGTGTTGGATTGTTAAAGACATCTCAGCTTGACCATGAACCCAGTCCTGATGAGTGAGGTGAGTTTCAGACCAATACGGGACTGGAGGACTAAGAGGGAGAGTCTGGCCCGAACCTCAATATTTGTTAATGCAATGGATTCACTCTGGACAGACAGCAGAGATTAATTGAGGGAATAACACAGTGTAGTGAGAAAGGAGATTCAATGCATGTTGTGTGGATGGATTGTCAAAAGGTATTTGATAAGGTGCTGGCCTGCTGGTGAAATTAAAGCTCACGGTATTAAAGGGAGTGGGGCAACTTTAGTAAATTGGATAAAGGACAGAAAACAGAGGGTAGTTGTTAATAGATGTTCTGCAGTCTAGAAGGAAGTAAACAGTGGTGTTTCCCACAGTCAGTGTTGGGAACATTGTTCTTCTCAATATGGATAACTGATCTGGGTTTGAGTATATGAGGCATAAGATCAAAATCTCCAGAAGGCATGGCACAGTGGTTAGCATCACTGTTTCACAGCGCCAGGGACCCAGGTTCAATTCTATACTTTGGGTGGAGTTTGTATGTTTATATCACCTCAGAAGATGAACACGGGCCTCGACCAACAGAGTACCCTTCATCGTCCAATACTTCCGCGGAGCGGAGAAACTACAACATCTTCTTCGCAGCCTTCAACACGTCATCGATGAAGATGAATATCTTGCCAAGGCCATCTCCACACTGCCACTACTTGCCTTCAAACAACCATGCAACCTCAAACAGACCATTGTTTGCAGCTAAGTACCCAGCCTTCTGGAGAACAGCGACCACAGCACCACACACCCTGCCATGGCAACCTCTGCAAGACGTGCCAGATCATCGACATGGGTACCACCATTACACATGAGAAAACCACCCACCAGATACATACTCGTGCGACTCAGCCAACATTCTCGACCTCATACATTGCAGGAAAGGATGTCCCGAAGCATGGTACATTTGCGAGACTATGTAGACACTGCGACAATGGATGAACGGTCATTGCGCAACAATCATCAGGCAGGAATGTTCTCTTCAAGTCAGGGAACACTTCAGCAGTCAAGGGTATTCAGCCTCTGATCTTCGGGTAAACGTGCTCCAAGGCGGCCTTCAGGACGCACAGCAATGCAGAATTGCGAAACAGAAACTTATAACCAAGTTCCACACACATGAGTACGGCCTCAACCGGGACCTTGGATTCATGTCGCATCACATTCACCCCCCACCATCTGGCCTGGGCTTGCGAAATCCTACCAATGGTCCTGGCTTGAGACAATTCTCACCTCTTTAACCTGTGATTATCCCTCGCTCCAGTTGCTCTGTCTGGACCTGCAAAGACTAGCATTCAAAGCATCATTGAATTTGTCTATATATGTGGTTATGTAATCCACCTCTTCATTCACCTGAGGAAGGAGCTGCGCTCTGAAAGCTAGTAATTCAAATCAAACCTGTTGAACTTTAACCTGGTGTTGTAAGACTTCTTACTGTGGCAGGGAGGATGCTCAGGTTTGTTGAAGGTAATAGAGAAACTGATCATGAGCCTGTCGAGCAGCAATGAGGGGCGAGACCCCAGTGAGCTGCACCGTCTACATTTACTGACCTACTGTGAGATGAAATGACCTGAAATAAAAGCAATATATTGCAGATGGTGGAAATCTGAAAGGAAAACAGAAGCTGCTGTAAAAATGAGCAGGTCTAGCAGCATCTGTGGAGAAAGAAACAGTTGACATATTGAGCCCAAGCTGACTTTTTGTAACTGAAGAGTGGCAGAACTATAATGGGTTTATTGCTGTTAGAAAAGGGGCGAGGGTCAAGTGGACCAAAAGGGGAGGTCAGGAATAGGTTAGTGGGCAGGAGAGATTAAAGAATAAAGATATAATCAAAGGGAAGGCAATGAAAGTCCACCACCATCGATACACAGTGGCAGCAGTATTTACAAGATGCACTGCAGGAATTTATCAAGGCTCCTTTGGCAACACTTTCCAAACCCATGATCGCTACTATTTAGAAAGAAAAGGTCAACAGACATCTGGGAACACCACCACCTGGAAGATTCCCTCCAAGTCATTCACCATCCTGATTTGGAAATGTATCGTTGGCCCGTCACTGTCGCTGGGTCAAATCCTGGGTCTCCCGCCCTAACCATACTCATGGACTGCAGCAGTTGATGAAGACAATAAATACGGGCTGAGTCAGCATTGCACACATCTCTTGAATTAATTTAAAAATAAAGAAATTAAAGATGTTACGGCTGAATAACGGAAAAGGTTAATTCTACAGATGAGTCATATTGGATTCAAAACATTAACTCTGTTATCTCTCCTCAGATGCTGCCAGACCTGCTGACATTTTACAGCCTATTTTGTCTATATTTAACTCAACCCTTGATATCTGTTTAGTGCACTGGTCAAACACAGGGGTGAGTGTGCCTGAGAAGTATCCAGTTGGAAAACCTTTTCCATTCACCTCCTGCATCACTGGTAGCACAGTAGTTAACACAGTTGCTTCACAGCTCCAGGATCCCAGTTTGATTCCTGGCTTGGGTCACTGTGCGGAGTTTGCACTTTCTCCCCGTGTCAGTGTGGGTTTCCTCCAGGTGCTCCGGTTTCCTCCCACAGTCCAAAGATGTGCAGGGTAGGTGGATTGGCCATGAAAATTGCTGCTAGTGTCCAAAAGAGGTTAGGTGAGGTTACGGGGATAGGCTGAAAGTGTGGGTTTAGGTAGGTTGCTCTTTCCAAGGGCTGGTACAGACACGATGGGCCGAATGGCCTCCTTCTACACTCTAAATTCTATGATTTGATGATCCTATGATACAGCAGATATAAATTGTTCTGGTTCAGACAGCAGATATACATTGTATACAGGGTGACACAGTTGTTAGGACTGCTGCCTCACAGCGGCACGGACCCATGTTCGATTCCAGCCTTGGGTAATGATATCTGCGTGGAGTTTTCACTTTCTCCCTGTGTGTGAATGGGTTTCCTCGAGGTGCTCCGGTTTCCTCCCACAGTGAAAAGATATGAGGTTAGGTGGATTGGCCACGCCAAATTGCCACATCCAAAGATGTGTAAGTTACGTTACGGATTTAAGTGGGTGACGTCGGGGAGTGGGCCTGAAGGGCGCTCTTCCGGAGGGTCAGTGCAGACTCGATGAACCTCATGGCCTCATTCTGTACTTTAAAGATTCTATGATTGTTCTGAATCAGAAAGCAGAGCTGTGGGAATAATTGGATACATCCTCCAAAAAGCCAGTGCAGGCAGGACGGCAATGAATTCCATCTGTGCTGTATAATTCTATAAAACCGTGATTATTCAGTGTTCAGATGGAGAGAGAACGCAAAAAGAACCAGTGACACTGGATTTAAATGGTTAACGTCCTCAATCTTTAGAGAGGCAAAGTGCTGTGGATCCTGCCAGTGAACATGATAAAAATATCAAAATTATGAGTCGGTCATTCGGCCCATGAAGTCTGCTCCTTTGTTAAATACTTTGGTGACTGATCTGATTGTCGTATTAACCTTACTTTGCTCCACCACCCACCTCCCCCAGCTGAAAACCTTGTAGATCAAAAACCTGTTTATCTCAGTTTTGAGCATATTCAATGACACAGCCTCCCTTCTTCATTGACTAATGACCATCTGAGAGAAGAAATCTCGACTCCTCTCAGTGTTAAGTGGGACTCCTGATTTTTAAACCGTGGTCCCTAGTTCTAGCTTCCCCCACAAGATGAATAATCTACTCAGCTTCTCTTGACCTGTCACGTGCTCTAAGGAACTTATATGTTTCAAATGATCACATCTCATTCTCCTAATTTTAAACAAATTACGGGATGTGGACATTCCTGGACAGGCCAGCATTTATTCACCTTGGTGAACTGCCTTCTTGAACCACTGCAGTCCTTGAGGTGTAGGTATGCCCACAGTACAGTTAGGGAGGAATCCCAGGATTTTGACCCAGCAATTGTTAAGGAAAAGTGATATGAATTAATTATTAAATTGCCAAGTCAGACTGGTGAGTGACTTGAAGGGGAATGTCCAGGTGGTGGTGTTTCTAGGACACTGACCTGAAGAATCCCGTATGAAGTCTTACAACACCAGGTTAAAGTCCAACAGGTTTGTTTCGATGTCACTAGCTTTTGGAGCGCTGCTCCTTCCTCAGGTGAATGAAGAGGTCTGTTCCAGAAACACATATATAGACAAATTAAAAGCTGCCAGACAATGCTTGGAATGCGAGCATTCACAGGTGATTAAATCTTTACAGATCCAGAGATGGGTAACCTCAAGTTAAAGAGGTGTGAATTGTGTCAAGCCGGGACAGTTGGTAGGATTTCGCAGGCCAGATGGTGGGGGACGGATGTAATGCGACATGAATCCCAGGTCCTGGTTGAGGCCGCACTCGTGTGCGGAACTTGGCTATAACTTTCTGCGCGGCAATTCTGCGTTGTCGTGCGTCCTGAAGGCCGCCTTGGAGAACGCTTACCCGGGGATCAGAGACTGAATGCCCTTGATTGCTGAAGTGTACCCCGACTGGAAGGGAACATTCCTGCCTGGTGATTGTCGCGCGATGTCTGTTCATTCGTTGTCGCAGCGTCTGCATGGTCTCGCCAATGTACCACGCTTCGGGACATCCTTTCCTGCAGTGAAGAATCCCTGCAGTGATGTCCTGGAGTTGAGCTGATTGACCTCCAACCACCACAACCATCTTTCTTTGTGCCAGCTGTGACTCCAACCAGCAAAGAGTTTTTCCTCCTTCCCATTATCTCCAGTTTTGCTGGGCTCCTTGATGCCACACTCGGTCAAATACTGCCTTGATGTCAACCTGACACTTGTGACTTTTTAAATCTCCTTTTCCAGGTCATTAGGGAATTTGAAGAGTGCCAGATTGTTCTCTGATTCCAGTGCTTCTGAAACTTTTCCTGTGTAGGCTCCAAGTTTGAAAACAGTAAAATTGTTTCAGAGGTAAGAATTATTGAGCATTTGTCTTCCATTTAGAGCTTTTAGTGTTATGCTCTGGTTTCATGTCTCTGGGACTGGTTTGGCTCCTGCACTGTGGATCTGAATCCATGTCTGTCGATTGTTCAGTTTTAACTCTGCCCTCCCCAGTCATCTCTCTGCCATTGTCCAACTTCTTCTGAACTGATGATGGGTATATTTTAAGCATGTTTGGTATTTTACCATTATTTCCACCAACTGCGTCTATATAAGGTTGCCACAGTTTGTAGAGAGGGACTGATGTTTGTAGAAGGGACTGATGTTAATGACACACATCTCCCAATATTTAAATCCAGTACCGGATATGAGACAAGTCATATTCAAGTGTGTTCAAGGGGATCTTATAGCTGATGATGTTCACATACTTCTGAAATGAAAATGAAATGAAAATCGCTTATTGTCACAAGTATGCTCCAAATGAAGTTACTGTGAAAAGCCTCTAGTCGCCACATTCCGGCGCCTGTTCGGGGAGGCTGGTACGGGAATTGAACCGTGCTGCTGGCCTGCCTTGGTCTGCTTTCACCAGCTGCCCTGGTTCTTCTAGACGGTGGAGTTTGGAAAATTCTGTTGAAGTTCTGGTTGGATTTTAGGTATATGAAATCTCTCTCCTTTGCCTCCTGTCTCTCCCAATCCTGTCTCCCTTTTTATCTCTCTCTCTCTCTCTCTGTTTACCCATTAAGTACAGGGTCTTGTGTAGACCTAGTCAGGGTGGCAGGATCCCTGAAAGACAATACTGAACCAGTTGGGTTTTTATGACAATCCAGCTGTTTTCATGGTCACTTTTTCCCAGTGCCGGCCCCACAAATGACCAGATTCATCCAACTCAATTTCACAACCTGCCTTTGTGTTTTTCCGAGTTCTCTCTCACTCCCTAATTTCTGTTTTAAATCAATTTTACAGGTAATTAGAAGGGGAGGATTTGCAGTTGGGAAACTGAAACCAAGTATCACACCATTGAAACTGACGATCATCCGATTTATCGTAACCGGAATAGAACATTGAACATGGAAAGAAAAGTTCCTATTCACAGGGGAGAGAAACCGGACACGTGTTCTGTGTGTGGACGAGTCTTTAAGCAATCATCTGGCCTGTCGAGACATAAATGCAGTCACAACAGGGAGAAACGATGGAAATGTGGGGACTGTGGGAAGGATTTTGATTATCCAGTTAGGTTGGAAACTCACCGGCGCAGTCACACTGGGGAGAAGCCATTCACCTGCTCCAAATGCGGGAAGGGATTCAGTCAGTCATCCGCTATGCTGGCTCATCAGCGCAGTCACACTGGAGAGAGGCCGTTCACTTGTGCAATATGTGCGAAGAGATTCATTCAGTCATCCCACTTGCTGACACACCAGAGAGTTCACACTGGGGAGAAGCCGTTCATCTGCTCCGAATGTGGGAGAGGATTCACTCAGTCATCCCACCTGCAAAAACACCAGCATAGTCACACTTGGGAGAGACCATTTACCAGCTCTGACTGTGGGAAGGGATTCACACAGTCAACCCACCTGCAGAAACACCAGCGCATTCACACTGGGGAGAGACTTTTCACCTGCTCTGACTGTGGAAAGGGATTCACTCAGTCATCTGACTTGCTGTTACACCAGAGAATTCACTCTGGGGAGAGACCTTTCGCTTGCTCCAAGTGTGGTAAGGGATTTACTCAGTCATCCCACCTGCAGACACACCAGCGAGTTCACACTGATGAGAGACCGTTTAGATGTCTTGATTGTGGGCAATTATATAAAGGTTCCGGGGAACTGATGCACCATCAACGTGTTCACACAGATGAGAAACCGTTCAAATGCTCTGACTGCGGAACTGGGTTCAAGCAATCATCTGTCCTCATTGTACATCAGCGAATTCACACCGGGGAGAGGCCGTTCACCTGTTCTGACTGTGGGAAGGGATTTAGTCAGTCATCCGACCTGCTGACACACCAGCGCATTCACACTGGGGAGAGACCGTTCACGTGCCCCGAGTGTGGGAAGGGATTCATTAATTCAACCAACCTGCTGAGACACCAGAAAGTTCACATTAGAAAGAGGCCGAGTGTGGGAAGGGATTCACTCGGTCATCCAACCTGTTGACAATCCAGCGAGTTCACACTGCGGACAGTCTGTCGTATCCTCTGAGTGAGGGAAGGCAGTCACTCAACCATCCTGCGGGTTCACACTAACCGGAGACCTTTTAAAAGGCCAGGATCCAGGAATTGCTGAATAAGTTGTGAGGAACTGATGTCCCATCAACATATTCACACTGATAGGTGTTCTCACGGTGGGACCGGGTTTACTATTTATATTTATTCACTGTACACCACAAATTTACACTGGGGAGAAGTTGTGCACCTGGTGTGAATGTGGGAATGAATTTGCTTATTTCTCCCATGTCCAGAGTCACCAGTGAGTTACAACTAACTACAGTGCTTTGACTTCGCTGTTGATCGCATCCAAGACTGAACTGGGGTCTGTTTTTGCTGATGGTAATGAACTCCAGCCCAGTTATAGTTAATATTCTGGATAAAAGTCGAATAAATCAGTTTTGTGTTAAATTTTTAATGTCTCTAATTTAAGTTCATTTCTTCTGAAGTTTTCTTGCTCTCCCCCGTCTCCTCCATCCTCAACAAGTGCGAGGAGCTCATGGAGCTTCTTTGTCACTGAAATTGAGACAATCTGATCAGCTGCCTCAGTTGCTTCCGTCCCTCCCACTAACCCACCAGCTCAAGCTGCCTCTCAGGATACCTTTTTATGAGCTCTGAAACCCGTATATTTCTGTCTTTCTTTCCCATCCCCCCCCCCCATGTCCTCTCGCTGCTCATTTTGCCCATGAGACTCACCTCCTGCTCCATGGACTATATTCTCACTGAACTACATACCATTTTTCTTTAATTAATATTTTTATTCAATTTTAACAAATTTTCAACAAACCCCCACCCTTACAGAAAAAAGAAAAGCAGGAAACACACAGATCAACATCGTACACTCCACGTACACCGCAAATTCCCCCACTGTACAACCCCCCCCCCCCATGAAACAATAATAAACACATACCCGGACCCCCCCCCCTCGCCCCAATTTCCCCCTGGATTGCTGCTGCTGCTGCTGATCTCTGCCTAACGTTCCACCAGAAAGTCTAGGAACGGTTGCCACCGCCTGAAGAACCCTTGCACAGACCCTCGCAAGGCAAACTTTACCCTCTCCAATCCAATAAACCATGCCATGTCGCTGATCCAAGTTTCTACGCCTGGGGGCTTTGCATCCTTCCACTAGCAGAATCCTCCGCCGGGCTACCAGGGACGCAAAGGCCAGAATACCGTCCTCTTTCGCCTCCTGCACTCCCGGGTCATCCGATACCCCAAATATTGCTAACACCCAGCTCAGCCTGACCCGGGTATTCACCACCTTGGACATAGTCCTCGCAAAGCCCCTCCAAAACCCCTCCAGCACCAATACATAAGGGCGTGATTTGCTGGGCTCCCCGAGCACCTCACACACCTGTCCTCCACTCCAAAAAACCTACTCAACCTCGCCCCTGTCATATGCGCTCTGTGCAGAACCTTAAATTGTACCAGGCTAAGCCTGGCGCAAGAGGAAGAATTAACCGTACCCAGGGCATCAGCCCACAGTCCCTCATCTATCTCCTCCCCAAGCTCCTCCTCCCACTTGCCTTTTAGCTCCTCCACCGAGGCCTCCTCCTCTTACTGCATCTCCTGGTAGATCGCTGAGACCTTGCCTTCTCCAACCCACACCCCCAAGATCACCCTGTCCTGAATCTTACACGCTGGAAGCGGCGGAAATTCCCTCACCTGCCGTCTCACAAACACCCTCACCTGCATGTACCTAAAGGCACTTCCCGGGGGCAGCCCAAATTTCTCCTCTAGGGCCCCAAGACTCGCAAACGTCCCATCAATCAACAGGTCCCCCATCCTTTTCATTCCTGCCCGATGCCAGCTCAGAAACCCCCCATCCATTCTTCCCGGGACGAACCAATGGTTCTCTCGGATTGGGGACCAAACCGAGGCCTCTACCTCACCCCTGTGGCGCCTCCACTGACCCCAAATTTTCAGAGTCGCCACCGCCACCGGGCTCGTGGTGTACCTTGTCGGCGGGAACGGCAGCTGCGCCGTCACCAGCGCTCTCAGACTCGTGCCCACACAGGACGCCATCTCCAACCTCTTCCACGCCGCTCCCTCCCCTTCCATTACCCACTTACGGATCATCGCCACATTGGCAGCCCAGTAGTACCCACATAGATTGGGCAACGCTAGCCCTCCTCTGTCCCTCTATGCTCCAGAAACACCCTTTTTACCCTCGGTGTCTTATTCGCCCATGTGAATCCCATGATGCTCCTGCTGACCCGTTTGAAAAAGGCCTTGGGGATCAGGATGGGAAGGCACTGGAACATAAAGAGGAACCTCGGAAGGACCGTCATTTCACGACTGCACCTACCCACCAACGACAGTGGCAACATATCCCACCTTTTAAACTCCTCCTCCATCTGCTCCACCAGCCGTGTCAAATTGAGCTTGTGCAGAGCCCCCCAACTCCTAAACACCTGGATCCCCAGGTACCGGAAGCTTCTTTCCGCCCCGCTCAGTGGAAGCTTGTCTATCCCCCTTCCCTGGTCCCCTGGGTGTATCACAAAGAGCTCACTCTTCCCCATGTTAAGCTTATACCCAGAAAAGTCCCCAAACTCCCTGATGATCTGTATAACCTCTGGCATCCCATCCACTGGGTCCGCCACATACAATAACAGGTCATCGGCTTACAGCGACACCCAGTGTTCCTCTCCCCCTGAACCAGTCCCCTCCAGTTCCTGGACTCCCTCAGTGCCATGGCCAATAGCTCAATTGCCAGTGCAAACAATAAGGGAGATAGGGGACACCCCTGCCTCACCCCCCGGTACAGCCGAAAGTATTCCGACCTCCGCCGATTCGTAGCCACACTCGCCACCGGGGCTTCATAAAGTAGCCTAACCCAACTGATGAACCCCTCCCCAAACCCAAACCTGCATAGCACTTCCCAAAGATACTCCCACTCCACCCGATCGAAGGCCTTCTCCACGTCCATAGCCGCCACTACCTCCACTTCCCCCTCCACTGAAGGCATCATAATTACATTGAGGAGCCTCCGCACATTAGTGTTCAGCTGCCTACCCTCCACAAATCCCGTCTGGTCCTCGTGAATCACCCCCGGGACACTGTCCTCAATTCTAGTAGCCAGAACCTTCGCCAGCAGCATTGCGTCGGCGTTAAGGAGCGAGATCGGCCTGTACGACCCACACTGTCCTTGTCCCGCTTCAGGATCAGCGAGATCAGGGCCCTGGACATTGTCGGGGGCAGGAACCCTCCCACGCCTCATTGAAAGTCCTGAATAGTAGTGGGCCCAACAGGTCCATATAATTCCGGTAGAATTCCACCGGGAACCCATCCGGCCCTGGAGCCATCTGTACCTGCATGCTCCCCAACCCCTCAACCAGCTCCTCCAGCCCAATCAGTGCCCCAGCCCAACCACCTCCTCCTCCACCCTCGGGAACCTCAGCCGATCCAAAAATCGGCACATCCCCCCCTCCCCGTCGGGGGCTCAGACCTATACAGCTCCTCATAAAAGTCCCTGAATACCCCATTTATTCCCACCGTGTTCCCCCCTCTATCCCTAACTCCACTAATCTCCTTCGCTGCCTCCCCCTTCCGAAGCTGATGTGCCAGCATCCGGCTCGCCTTCTCCCCATATTCGTACACCGCCCCTTACGCTTTCCTCCACTGCACCTCTGCCTTCCTGGTAGTCAACAAGTCGAATTCAGTTGGAGGCTCCGTCACTCCTTGAGTAATCCCTCCTCAGGGACCTCTGCATACCTCCTATCCACCCTTAATATCTCCCCCACCAATCTCTCCCTCTCCTTCCTCTCCTTATGGGCCTTAGTGGAGATTAGCTCTCCCCTGACCACTGCCTTCAATGCCTCCCAGACTACCCCCACCTGCAGCTCCCCATTGTCGTTAGCCTCTAAGTATCTTTCAACACCCCCCCAGGATCCGCCCGCACACCTCCTCATCCGCCAACATTCCCACATCAAGGCGCCACAGTGGACGCTGGTCCCTCTCCTCCTCCAACTCCAGCTCCAGCTCCACCCAATGCAGGGCAGATCTGAAATAGCTATGGCCGAATATTCCGTGCCCTCCACTCTCGGGATTAGTGCCCTACTCATAACGAAGAAATCTATCTGGGAATAGACTTTATGGACGTGGGAAAAAAGGAAAATTCCCTGTCCCCCGGCCTGGCAAATCTCCATGGGTCCACTCCCCCCATCTGGTCATAAACCCCCTCAACACCTTGGCCGCCGCCGGCCTCTTACCCGTCCTGGACTAGAGCGGTCCAATGCTGGGTCCAACATCATGTTAAATTCCCCCCCCCATTATCAGGCACCCTGTCTCCAGGTCCGGAATCCGACCCAACATGAATCTGGCATCGTCCCAATTCGGGACATATACGTTCACTAATACCACCCGCACCCCCTGCAGCTTACCACTCACCATCACGTACCGACCTCCATTATCTGCCACGATGTTCAGCGCCTCAAACGACACCTGCTTCCCCACCAAGATCGCCACCCCTCTATTCTTCGCTTCCAACCCCGAGTGGAAAACCTGCCCTACCCACCCTTTCTCAGCCTAACCTGATCTGCCACCTTCAAATGCGTCTCCTGGAGCATAACCACATCTGCCTTCAGTCCCTTCAGGTGCACGAACACACGGGCCCTCTTGACCGGCCCGTTCAGGCCTCTCACATTCCAAGTTATCAGCCGGATCAGGGGGCTTCCTAGGCCAGCCACATGCCCGCGCCTCCCGCACCCTCCATTCCCCCAGGCTGCGGACCCCCGCCCCGACTCTCCGAACACCAGCTCCCCATTGGCCTATGCAGCAGCAACCCAGTTTCCCCCCCCCCCCCCGCCCCCCCCCCAGCTAGGTCCCCCCCTAGCTGTATTGCTCCCCCCATGGCACTCCCATAGGTCAGCTGATTCCTGCTGACCCTGGCCTCTCCTGCCACTCCATCGACCCCCCCACTGTGAGAATCTCTCCTCCCCCTCCTGGCAATCAGCGCGCGCTCCTCTCCAACACCGCCCTTCCCCCGGCCCCGCCCCCATCCATCCCTAGCGTGGGAAAAAGCCTGCGCTTTCCACCAAGCTGACCCCGCCCTCTCTGGCGCAGCTCCCTTTTGTGGCCTTATCTCAACTCCCTCACCTCGGGCCTCCAATTCCCCTCCCCCCGTCGGGGCTGCGTCATTCCAACAACTGACACCCACACTCTCACACAACCCCCACTTCGAACCATTTCACCCAACCCGACCCAGCACCAAAGAAAACAGAACAGAACATCCCCCAAAACACAGTAACCCCCCTCGACACCCCCTCCCAACAAATCCTCAGTCCGTGTTCACCTTTCCGGCCTGGATAAAGCTCCACCCCTTTTCCGGCATCTCAAAGTAATGGTGTCGGTCCTTAAACGTGACCCACAATCGCGTCGGCTGCAGCATCCCGAATTTCACCCCCTTACGATGCAGAACCGCCTTAGCCTGGTTGTACCCGGCCCTCTTGGCCACCTCCGCGCTCCAGTCCTGATATATCCGGATCTCTGCGTTCTCCCACCTGCTGCTCCGCTCCTTTTTAGCCCATCTCAGGACACACTCCCTGTCCACAAAGCGGTGGAACCGCGCCATTACTGCCCGCGGCGGCTCGTTGGCCTTGGGCCTCCTCGCCAGGACTCGGTGAGCCCCATCCAGCTCCAGGGGCCTTGGGAAAGCTCCCACGCCCATCAGCGAATTGAGCATCGTGGCCACGTATGCTCCAACATCCGACCCCTCCACTACCTCCGGGAGACCCAGAATCCGCAGGTTCTTCCTCCTCGACCGATTCTCCATTTCCTCAAACTTTTCTTGCCACTTCTTCTGCAGCGCCTCGTACGCCTCCACCTTCACCGCCAGGCCCAAGATCTTCTCGTTCTCCGAGGTCTTTTGTCGCACATCCCAGATCGCCGCCCCTTGGGCGTTCTGGGTCTCGACCAGCTTGTCGATCAACGCCTTCATCGGCTCCAGCAGCTCTGCCTTCATGTCTGCAAAGCAGCATTTGAGGAACTCCTGCTGCCCTTGCGACCATTGCGCCCACGCTGCCTGGTCTCCACCCACCGCCATCTTGCTTCTCCTCCCTCGCACTTTTCGCTGCACCAAAATCACTTTTTTCACCGCTCCACTCCTGGTCCAATCCATACTGTCATCTTCCCACACTGGGAACCATCGAACAAACGCCGCTGGTGCCCCTCAAAAGAGTCCAAAAGTCAGTTTCTGACGGGAGCTGTCGAACGTGCGACTTAGCTCAGCATAGCCGCAACCGGAAGCTGAACTACATATCATTCAACTTCCCCCATGCTGACATTGTTAACAGTCTCCCTCTCTTCCAGCATTGTCCCTCTTACCTTCAAACCTGTCATCGTTACCCCCTCCCCAATACGACCAACTCTGAACCCCAATGTCCTTGTAAATCTCTACCACGATCTCTCACAAATCTTTCCACTGCACAGTCCTTGTACACTAGCATTTTGTGATACACACACTGGGACAGCATGGTAGCACAAGTGGATAGCACTGTGACTTCACAGCGGCAATTCAACTCTCCAAATTGAATTGGGTTTGATTCCCCGCTGGGTCACGGTCTGTGCGGAGTCTGCATGTTCTCCGCGTGTCTGCATGGGTTTCCTCCGGGTGCTCCAGTTTCTTCCCACAGTCCAAAGACGTGCAGGTTAGGTGGATTGGCCATGATAAATTGCCCTTAATGACCAAAAAAGTTAGGAGGGGTTATTGGGTTATGGGAATAGGGTGGAAGTGAGGGATTAAGTGGGTTGGTGCAGAATCGATGAGCCGAATGGCCTCCTTCTGCACTGTATGTTCTATGACATAGAAACATAGAAAAAAATAGGAGCAGGAGGAGGCCCTTCAAGCCTGCTCTGCCATTCATTATGACCATGGCTGATCATCCAACCCAATAGCCTAATCCCGCTTTCCCCGATATCTTTTGATACCCTTCACCCTAAGTGGTATATCTAACTGCTTCTTGAAACCATACAATGTTTTGGACTCAACTACTTCCTGTGGGGGTAATGAATTCCACAGGTTCACCGCTCTCTGGGTGAAGACATTTCTCCTCGTCTCTGTCCTGAATGGTCTTCCCCGTATCCTCAGACTGTGATCCCTGGTTCTGGTCCAGTCCTTTTAGGATTTTATAGGTTTCTATGAGATTCCCCCCTCATTCTTCTGAACTCCAGTGAATACAATCCTAAATGACTCTATCTCTTCTCATACGTCTGTCTTGCCATCGCAGGAATTAGTCTGGTAAACCCAGGTCCTTTTGCACATCAGAGCGCTGCAATCTCTCACCATTTAAATTATAAGATTTTCATTCTTCCTGCCAAAATGGACATTTTCCCACATTAAACTCCGTTTAACAGATCTTTGTCCAGTCACTTAACCTATCTATACATTTTTGTAACCTCCTTATAGCCTCTTCACAACTTACTTTCCTTTGTACTTGTTTTTAAAAATTTTAAATAATTTTTATTAAGGTTTTCACAGAATATCAACAACAAAATGAAAAAGGAACCCAACAGGGTTAAATGCAAAACACAGTAAAACAACCCCCATGCCACCCTCCCCCCTGTACATAAATAATAAATTAACACCCCAAATTAACACAAAGCAAACATAGCAAATATATACACCCCCTCAGATCCTCCAGTGTAAATAAACAAAAATAAAATAGAACACCCCCCCTCCCCCCAGGTTGCTGCTGCTACTGACCATTGTCTACCATTCTGCCAGAAAGTCTAACAACGGTTGCCACCGCCTGAAGAACCCTTGTACCGACCCTCGCAAGGCGAATTTCACTCTCTCCTTTATAATAAACCCTGCCTTATCGCTGATCCAGGATTCCACGCTTGGGGGCCTCGCATCCTTCCACTGAAGAAGAATCCTCCACCGGGCTACCAGGGATGCAAAGGCCAGAATAGCGGCCTCTTTCGCCTCCTGCACTCCCGGCTCCTCTGCCACCCGAAATATTGCGAGCCCCGAGCCCGGCTTGACCCTGGAACCCTCGACACCGTTCTCGCTACACCCTTCCAAAATTCCTCCAGCGCTGGGCATGCCCAGAAAATATGGGTGTGATTCGCAGGGCTCCCCGAGCACCTAACACACCTGTCCTCACCCCCAAAAAACCGGCTCATCCTTGTCCCGGTCAAGTGTGCCCTGTGCAGCACCTTAAACTGTATGATTCTGAGCCTCGCGCACGAAGAGGAAGAATTCACCCTCCCTAGGGCATCTGCCCACGCCCCCTCTTCGATCTCCTCTCCCAACTCCTCCTCCCACTTACCTTTCAACTCCACCACTCCTTCCTCCTCCTGCATCACCTGGTAAGTTTCTGAGATCTCCCCCCCCCCCCCCCCCCCCCCGAGAGCACCCTGTCCTGTACTGTGCGTGGCAGCAGTGGCGGGAATTCCACCACCTGCTGCCTGACAAACGCCCTTACCTGTAAGTACCTGAAGGTGTTCCCCGGGGGAAGCCCGTATTTCTCCTCCAGCTCACCCAGACTCGCGAACTTCCCGTCCACAAACAGGTCTCCCAACCTTCGTATCCCTGCCCTGTGCCACCCCGAAAACTCTCCATCTGTTCCCCCTGGGACAAACCGGTGGTTCCCCCATAATGGGGTCCACACCGAGGCCCCAACTTCCCCCCTGTGCCGCCTCCACTGCCCCCAGATTTTGAGGGCAGCCGCCACTACCGGGCTCGAGGTATACCTCCTTGGAGGGAGCGGCAGCGGCGCCGTTGCCAGTGCCCCCAGACTAGTACCCACACAGGACGCCGTCTCCAGCCTCTTCCATGCAGCCCCCTCCCCCTCCATCACCCACTTGCGCACCATTGTTGCATTGGCGGCCCAGTAGTACCCACAGAGGTTGGGCAGCGCCAGCCCCCCCCTCCCCATCTCTGCTCCGCTCCAGGAACACCCTTCTCACCTTCGGAGTCCCTCGCGCCCACACAAACCCCAATATGCTCCTGTTGACCACCTAAAAAGGCCTTCGAGATAAACACGGGGAGGCACTGGAACAGGAAGAAAAACCTTGGGAGCACCGTCATTTTGACTGACTGCACCATACCCGCCAAGGACAGCGGCAACGCGTCCCACCTCTTGAACTCCTCCTCCATTTACTCCACCAGCCTTGTGAAATTAAGCCTATGCAGGGCCCCCCCAGCTCCTGGCCGCCTGGGCCCCCAAATACCTGAAGCTCCTCTCTGCCCTTTTTAGTGGGAGCTCGCCAATCCCCCTCTCCTGGTCCCCTGGGTGAACCACGAACAGCTCGCTCTTCCCCATGTTGCGTTTGTACCCCGAGAAATCCCCGAACTCCCTGAGGATCCTCATTACTTCCGGCATTCCCCCCACCGGGTCCGCCACATATAGCAGCAAGTCGTCCGCATAGAGTGACACCCTATGCTCCTCCCCACCCCGCACCAACCCCCTCCAGTTCCTCGACTCCCTCAGTGCCATAGCCAGGGGTTCAATCGCCAGTGCGAAGAGCAGGGGGGACAGGGGACACCCCTGCCTCGTCCCTCGGTGCAACCGAAAGTACTCAGACCTCCTCTTGTTCGTGTCCACACTCGCCATCGGGACCTCGTACAACAGCCTAACCCACCGGACAAACCCCTCCCCAAACCCAAACCTCTTCAGCACCTCCCACAAGTACCCCCACTCTACCCTATCGAAGGCCTTCTCAGCGTCGATCACCACCCTATCTCTGCCTCCCCCTCCCTCGCCGGCATCATGATAACGTTCAGAAGGCTCCGTACATTCGCTTTCAACTGCCTCCCCTTCACAAACCCCGTCTGGTCTTCGTGGATGACCTGCGGCACACAATCCTCAATCCTCGTGGTTAAGACATTTGTGAACACCTTGGCATCTACATTTAGCAACAAAATTGGCCTGTAAGACCCACACTGCAGGGGATACTTGTCCCATTTCAGGATCAAGGAGATCAGTGCCCGGGACATCGTCCGGGGCAACGTCCCCCTGTCCCTTGCCTCATTGAAGGTCCTAACTAGCAACGGGCCCAACGGATCCAGATATTTTTTGTAGAATTCGACCGGGAAACCGTCCGGCCCCGATGCGTTCCCCACCTATCCCTTTGGTCAGCTCCTCCAGCCCAATTGGGGCCACCAATCCCGCCACCAGTCCCTCCTCCACCTTCGGAAACCTCAATTGGTCCAGAAAGCGGCCCATCGCTCCCTCCTCCAATGGGGGCCCGGACCGATACAATTCCTCATAAAAGTCACTGAAGACCCCATTGATGCCCATCCCACTCCACACCACACTCCCTCCCCTGTCCTTCACTCCCCCGATCTCCCTAGCTGCGTCCCGCTTCCGAAGCTGATTGTCCAGCATCCGGCTTGCCTTTTCGCCATACTCATAAATCGCCCCTGGGCCTTCCTCCACTGCACCTCTACCTTCCTGGTGGTCACCAGGTCGAATTCGGCCTGGAGGCTGCGCCTCTTCCTCAACAATCCTTCCTCAGTTTCTTCCGCATACCTCCTGTCCACCCTCACCATCTCCCCCACCAGCCGCCTCCTCTCCCTCTGCTCCATCCTCTCCTTGTGGGCCCTAATGGAGATCAGCTCTCCCCTAACCATCGCCTTTAGCGCCTCCCATACCATCCCCACTCGGACCTCCCTGTTATCGTTGGCCTCCAGGTATCTCTCAATGCTTACTCGGACCCGCTCACTCACCTCCTCGTCCGCCAACAGCCCCACCTCCAAGCGCCACAGCGGGCGCTGGTCCCTCTCCTCCCCCAGCTCTAAGTCCACCCAATGCGGGGCGTGATCCAAAATGGCTATCGCCGAGTACTCGGTATCCTCTACTCTCGCTATAAGCGCCCTGCTCATAATAAAAAAGTCGATCCGGGAATAAGCTTTATGAACATGCGAGAAGAATGAAAATTCCCAAGCCCCCGGCCGTGTAAATCTCCAAGGGTCCACCCCTCCCATCTGGTCCATAAACCTCCTCAGCACCTGAGCCGCTACTGGCTTCCTAGCCGTCCTAGACCTGGAGCGATCCAGTGCCGGATCCAACACCGTGTTAAAATCTCCCCCCATTATCAGGCCCCCCACTTCCAAGTCCGGGATCCGACCCAACATGCGCCGCATAAAACCCGCATCGTCCCAGTTCGGGGCATACACATTGACCAGCACCACCCTCTCCCCTTGCAGCTCACCACTTACCATTACATACCTATCGCCATTGTCTACCACAATGCTCGACGCCTCGAACGACACCCTCTTTCCCACCAAGATCGCCACCCCTCGATTTTTGGCACCCAGCCCTGAATGAAACACCTGACCTACCCACCCTTTCCTCAATCTTACCTGGTCTGCCACCTTCAGGTATGTCTCCTGGAGCATGACCACATCCGCCTTCAGCCCCTTCAGGTGCGCGAACACCCGGGCCTGCTTGACCGGCCCATTCAGTCCCCTTACATTCCAGGTTATCAGCCGGAGCAGGGGGCTACCCGCCCCACTCCCCCGCCGACAAGCCATAACCCCTCCTCGGCCAGCCACGCGCCCGCACCCCACGCCCGGCCAGTTCCCCACGGCGGCAGACCCCCGTCCTGACTCCCCCTACTCGCTCCAGCTCCCCCTTGACCATAGCAGCAGCAACTCGACCCCCCACCCCCCTGCTCGGACCCCTCCTAGCTGCTTTATTCCCCCCATTGCACTTCCGCAAGTCAGCTGACTCCTGTTGACCCCGGCTACTCCCGCCTCTCCTTTAACTCCTCCCATTGTGTGACACACCCTTCTCCTCCATTCCCCATCCACAGGCTCTCCACCTCCCCCTTCCATCCCAAGTGTGGGAAAGAACCCTCGCTTCCCCACCCCGGCCCCGCCCCCTCCAGTCATCAGCACGGGAAAAAGCCCATGCTTTCCACTTACCCGGCCGCTCCACCTCTGACGCAGCTCCTTTTACATGTCCAGTCCCCTCACCCCCGACTCGGGCCTCCCCCACGGGGCCCCGTCCCCCCTGCCGGCCATCCACCCCTATTCCATTTGCTTACCTCCCTCCAAGTGCCCCCCGACAGACCCACCCAAAACAGTGCCCAACCCGCCCGAACCACCCTCACCAAACCAAAAAGAAACAAGAGCAAAGGACCCCCCCTCAAAATGTAACATATCAACCGCAATCCACAAATGCCCATCCCGACCCTCAATTTGTGTCCAACTTCTCAGCCTGAACAAAGGCCCACACCTCCCCCGGAGACTCAAAATAATGGTGCCGGTCTTTGTAGGTGACCCATAGTTGCGCTGGCTGCAACATGCCAAACTTCACCCCCTTCCTGTGCAGCACCACATTCGCTCGATTGTACCCGGCCCTCTTCTTCACCACCTCCGCACTCCAGTCCTGGTATATTCGAACCTCCAGGTTCTCACACCTGCTGCTCCTCTCCTTCTTGGCCCACCTGAGCACACACTCCTGATCAGCGAACTGATGAAACCGCACCAGCACTGCCCGCGGAGGCACATTAGCCTTGGGCCTCCTCGCCAGCACTCTATGGGCCCCTTCCAGCTCCAGGGCCCCCTGGAAGGACCCCGCTCCCATCAGTGAGTTCAACATGGTGAGCACATAGGCCCCTAGGTCCAGCCCCTCCAGCCCCTCCGGAAAGCCCAGAATCCACAAGTTCTACTGCCTCGACAGATTCTCCATCTCCTCGAACCGTTCCTGCCATTTCTTGTGGAGTGCCTCGTGTGCCTCCACCTTTACCGCCAGGCCTCAGATCTCATCCTCGTTAGAACATAGAACATAGAACATTACAGCGCAGTACAGGCCCTTCGGCCCTCGATGTTCCGCTGACCTGTGAAACCACTCTAAAGCCCATCTGTACTATTCCCTTATCATCCATATGTCTATCCAATGACCATTTGAATGCCCTTCATGTTGGCGAGTCCACTACTGTTGCAGGCAGGGCATTCTACGCCCTTACTACTCTCTGAGTAAAGAACTTACCTCTGACATCTCTCTTATATCTATCTCCCCTCAATTTAAATCTATGTACCCTCGTGCTAGACATCACCATCCGAGGAAAAAGGCTCTCACTGTCCACACTATCCAATCCTCTGATCATCTTGTATGCCTCAATTAAGGCACCTCTTAACCTTCTTCTCTCTAAGGAAAACAGCCTCAAGTCCCTCAGCCTTTCCTCATAAGATCTTCCCTCCATACCAGGCAACATTCTGGTAAATCTCCTCTGCACCCTTTCCAATGCTTCCACATCCTTCCTATAATGCGGCGACCAGAATTGCACGCAATATTCCAAATGCGGCCGCACCAGAGTTTTGTACAGCTGCAACATGACCTCATTGCTCCGAAATTCAATCCCTCTACCAATAAATGCTAACACACCGTACGCCTTCTTAACAACCCCCGTTGTCAGAGATCTTTTGTCGGGCCTCGCGGATCGCCACCCCCTGTGCCATCTGGGTCTCCAGCAGCTTATCGATAGAAGCCTTCATCGGCTCAAGCAGGTCCGTTTTAATCTCCCTGAAGCAGCGCTGGATAATCTCCTGTTGCTCCTGCGTCCACTGCATCCATGCTGCCTGGGCCCCACCCGCCGCCATTTTGTTCTTCTTCCCTCGCACCTACTTCGGGTCCACCACCAATTTTTTAGTCACCCCGCTCCTGGTAAAAGCCATATACTGTTGGGGAACTATTGTAATCTCATTCCCACACCAGGTAACGTCGAAAAAATGCCGTTGGGGGCCCTGAAAAGAGCCCAAAAGTCATTTTTTTGTGGGGACTGCCGAACGTGCGACTTAGCTCTGCATAGCCGCAACCGGACCCTTTATACTTGTTATCAATCAACCTTTGGCAATCATCCCTTCCAAACCTTTATCCAAGTCATTTATATGAATTGTAAAATGTTGAGGCCCCAGCACTGAATCCTGTGGCTCACCACTAGTTAGATCTTGCCAACCTGAAAAAGTCCCATTTGTGCCAACTTTCTGCTTCCTGTTAGCCTGTCAATCTTCTATACATGCAAATATGTTATCCCCAAATGTGATGGTAAGCGAAACACATTGATTTTATTTATTTTTCAATCCCTATGATTTTATTTATTTTTAATCCCTATGATTTTATTTATTTTTCAATCCCTATGTGAGCAGAATCTCATCCTTACTTCTCCAGATTCAGACAAAGAATTATTAGAAATTAGATCTCTAATGGCGGCATGATTACCCACAACCCCAGGCGCCCCTGAAACCGCTCTATCTCCGGCGGGTTGTAAAGATTGGCCGCGCATGCTCGGAGGGTCTTGGTCTCTTTGAGGTTTTGTGGAGAGAAGCTGGTTGCGGCGGATATGAGTGAAGAATGTTCTTTGTTCCACATTCGGCTCTGGACCGCCCCCCTACACTGACCACCCACCTCACAATGCCCGGGGAATGATTGACGGCAGCACCGGACCAATAGGGGAAGGTGGGCGTGACAGGACCGCCGAGCGGGAGTGGCTAAATCCTCCAGCCAATCGCAGTGAATGAGGAGGTGGGTTTATGACTGAAGCATGCGCAGTACGGGTGCTGGAAGCGGAAGGCCTCTTCAGAATTTCCACCCTATATTTCCCAGTGAAGCGTTTTCTGAACTCCTTTTCCAGCGAGTGAGAAGGGGAGGATTTACAGACAGGACATTCAAAGCAAACATCATATCAGGATCTGAAAGTCACTCAATTCATCAGAAACGCAACATCATTAACCTTTCAATGTGGAAAGAGAAATGTTTGTCTGTTCTCTCTGAGGGAAACGATTTCAAAGATCCGTGTGACTGGAAAAGTCCCGAGACACACATAACACAAACCTGAATGAGAGTGTTCCAGTCAACTGACTGTGCAAAGACTGTAACCAGTTACACAGCCTGAATAAACATCACGCCATTCATAGCAGGGAGAAATCATACATGTGTTGTGTGTGTGAACAAGGCTCCAACTGATCACCCAACCTGGAGTGACGCATGGACACCAGCATTATGGAGAAGAGTTTGAAATGTGGGGAATGTGGGAAGGGATTTTATTATCCATCCCAGCTGGAAATTCATCGACGCACTCACACCGGGGAGAGGCCGTTCACCTGCTCGGTGTGCGGTAAGGGATTTCCTCAGTCAACCAAACTCATGTTACACCAGCAAATCCACTCAGAGGAGAGGCCATTCAGCTGTACTCTCTGTGGAACAAAGTTTAAATGTGTTTCCACCTTGCTGAGACATCAGCAGATACACACTGGGGAGAGGCCGTACACCTGCTCCTTATGTGGCAAGGGATTCACTCAGTCATCGGGGCTTTGCACACACCAGAGAATTCACACTGAGGGGAAGGCATTCAGCTGCGCTTCCTGTGGCAAGAGGTTTAGGCATTCATCTGAGCTCAATGAACACCTGCAAATTCACACTGGGGAGAGGTTGTTCAGCTGCTTTGAGTGTGGGAAGGGATTCACTCGGTCATCCCACCTTCTGAGACACCACCGGGTTCACACAGAGGAGAGACCATTCAATTGCACGTCTTGTGGAAAGAGGTTCAGGCAGTCATCTGACCTCAAAGCACACCAGCGAGTTCACACTGGGGAGAGGCCGTTCACCTGTTCTGAGTGTGGGAAGGGATTTACTCAGTCATCCCACCTGCTGACACACCAGCGAGTTCATAAGTGACCACAGGGGTTTGATTCTCTTGTTATTGCTACTGTTAATCACATGCTGGACTGATAGTCGGACAATATTTGCTTTGTTTCTATTGATATCAACAAACCGTACAGCTGGCTGGGGTTTTAGGGGCAGCACGGTAGCATTGTGGATAGCACAATTGCATCACAGCTCCACGGTCCCAGGTTCGATTCCGTCTTGGGTCACTGTCTGTGTGGAGTCTGCACATCCTCCCCGTGTGTGCGTGGGTTTCCTCCGGGTGCTCCGGTTTCCTCGCACAGTCCAAAGATGTGCAGGTTAGGTGGATTGGCCATGATAAATTGCCCTTAGTGTCCAAAATTGCCCTTAGTGTTGGGTGGGGTTACTGGGTTATGGGGATAGGGTGGAGGTGTTGACCTTGGGTCAGGTGCTCTTTCCAAGAGCCGGTGCAGATTCGATGGGCCAAATGGCCTCCTTCTGCACTGTAAATTCTATGATTAACTGGCTGGAGTTTAATATTCTGGAGACGTCACTGACGTTTAGGGCTGCAGTGTCCGACTATACAATCACCATTTGTGATTTTTTATCTTTAATTCAAGAACTGTCAACGGGAACTGGGAGAACTATTAACTTTTACTTCAATCCAAAATTGATATTTGATGCAATTCAGTGTCTGCAATTAGAAAGTGCTGCTCAATCCTTGCTGACTTGCACCTTTTTCACAGTGACACATCCATTATTAAGTTCACCTATCAAGTAACAAGAAACAAAATAGAGAAATATTTTACAGGCACATCAGCATTGGTATTGATGAAACTTGGAAGTCACTGAGTTGAATCATTTCTGACACAGCAGCAGAAACATTTGGTAAAGGTGGAACCCACAACACAGACTGGTTTGAGACCCACTCAGCAGAGATGATATCTGTCATTGAAGCAAAAAGCAAAGCCGACCTGATGTACAACATAAACCCAACACCGAGAACAAGGCATCACTTGAAAGTAGTCAAGACAGTTGTTTTTAAAGGCAGGTAGATACTGTGCAGATGTCCAGGGAAAGGAAATCTACCATCCTTCTCTGGACTTGTCTACGTGTGATTCCAGTTGTACAGCAATGTGTTTGACTCTCGGAGTTTAAGGGAAATTTGGGTGGGCAATAAATGCTGGCCCAGCCAGCGATGCTCACATTCCATGAATGAATTTAAAAGAAAAACACTGTCTACATCAAGAAATCCAAACTGTGTGTGAGAACGGAAATCTGTGCTGTGTATTATGGGAAAGTTGACCCCCTGAAATTGGCAGATGGTGATGTTCTCACTAACAGGAGTAATCCGATATCCCACTGGGTTGAACACAACTGTGTGCTGTCCTCCTGTGAGACGGACATCTCCCGGTCTCTTGACTGTCCTGCTGCTTCCTGACATGGTTGGATTGGTTGGGAAACCTCAACATTTGAGCTCGAAAATGCCATTTGATTGCTGATCAAGCAGAGAGGCATCCGCAAGGCTAGAATTCCAGCTGAGCTGCTCACACACAGAAAGTCCCATCGGCTGTCGCATCTTCATGACCTCCTCCTCGGTAGTTTCATGGCCTCCTCTGTTGGGAGACAGGAACCATTCCACATGTGACGCAAAAATCATCACAATATGCAAGAACACCATTGACAGAGGAGATTACAACAACCAGACAACTCCATAACATCTTTGGAAAGTTCTTCACCAAGGGCATGTTTAAAAGACTTCATTTACTTGCAGACTGGAACATATGAACAGGAATGGGCCATTCAGCTCCTCGAGCCTTTCCCGCCATTCAATGAGATCATGGCTGATCTGTGGCCCAACTCCATGTACCTGCATTTGGTCTCTCTCCAGTGTACAGTGAGTTGAGATGATCGCCTGAACCCAGTTCCACAGTGAGAGCCCCTGAATGGTCTCTCACCAGTGTGAACACATTTCTCTATCATTAGTTCCCTTGTTTTTTTTTTAGCATTTCCTGCAGTCCAGACATTCAAAGGATCTCTCATCAGAGTGTTGCAGTAGGTTGGTTAAATTAACATATTCCTTCTCTGTCAGATCCTGATGAGATGTTGGAGTTTCCTGTGATTCCTCACATATCCTATGAAATTGATTTGAAAATAAAAATGGGGTTTGAAAGAACCCTCAAAAACACAAAGGCAGGTTGTGAAATTGAGCTGAATGAATCTGGTCATTTGTGGGGCCGGCTCTGGGAAAAGGGACCATGAAAACTGCTGGATTGTCAAAAAACCCCAACTGGTTCACTCAGGGAAGGGAACCTGCCACCCAGCCTGGACCCACATGTCCCCAGGCCTCTATGGGGAGAGAAAAAGTGAGAGTGAGGGGCGAAAGAGGGAATATCTATTTCTAAAACTAAACCAGAAGTTGACAGAACGTCTGAAACCTCTATCACCTGGAAGGACCAGGGTAGCAAGTGTATGTGAACACCATCACCTCCAGGTTCTTCAACTCACACGTTGTCCTGATTTGTATGATTTTCAATGTTGGATAAACAGAAATTTCTTCTGTTTAAATATTGGGAAGACTGAAGCCATTGTCCTCAATCCCTTCGACAAACTCCACTCCCTAATCATCCACTCCATCTCTTTCCCCGATAACTCTCTGAGGTTCGACATATGGAGCTGAGTCCACAAAAGATCAGTCATGATCTCATTGAATGGTGGAGCAGGCTCGAGGGGCCAGATGGCCTACTCCTGCTCCTAGTTCTTATGTTCTTATATCATATTTCACCCGAGCCTCTGATCAAATATCTGCAGCATCACAAAGACCTTCTGTTCCCACTTCAGTGACATCACACAACCTTGCCCCTGCTCCAGTTCATCTACTCTGAAACTCTCATCCATTCATTTGTTAACCCGAGACTTCGCAATTTTAATGTGCTCCCGGCCAGCCTCCCACATTCAACCCCCAATAAACCAGAGATCTTCCCAAACTCTGCTGCCTGTGCACTTACACCGAGTCTTGTTCAACCACCACCACTGTTCTTTTATATTATTTAATGGGATATGGGTTTCTCTGGTTAGCCCAACATTTGTTGCTCATCCCTAATTATATTTAAATAAATTTAGTGTACCCAATTCATTTTTTCCAATTAAGGGGCAATTTAGCGTGGCCAATCCACGTAGCCGGCACATCTTTGGGTTGTGGAGGCGAAACTCACGCAAACACGGGGCGAATGTGCAAACTCCACACGGACAGTGACCCAGAGCCGGGATCGAACCTGGGACCTCGGCGCCATGAGATTTCAGGGCTAACCCACTGCGCCACCGTGCTGCCCGCCCATCCCTCATTCCTTGAAACGGTGGCTGCTTTAACTGCTGGAGCCCCTGTGGTGTAGATACTCGGTCTAGTCTACATGCGACTCCAGACACAGAGCAATGTGGCTGACTCTTAATTGCCCTCTGAAATGGTCAAGTAAGTTATTCAGTACAAGAACAATTAGAGATGGACAACAAATGATGGCCTTGTCAGCAACCCCACATCCTATGAATAATAAATTTTAAATAGCTGGCTGATGTAGAGTCTGTCAAAGGCAGATGAATAATAAATTTTAAAAAGCTGGCTGATATAGAGTCTGTCAAAGGCACTATATAAATATAAATTGACATTGTTAACTTAAAAATCAATAATTAATAATCTTTATTGTCACAAGTAGGCTTACATTAACACTGCAATGAAGTTACGTGAAAATCCCCTAGTCGCCACATTCCGGCACCTGCTCGGGTACACAAAGGGAAAATTCAGAATGTCCAAATTACCTAACAGCACGTCTTTCGGGACTTGTGGGAGGAAACCCGAGCACCCGGAGGAAACCCACGCAGACACAGGGAGAACGTGCAGACTCCGCACAGACAGTGACCCAAGCAGGAATCGAACCGGGTACTCCGGCACTTTGAAGCAACAGTGTTAACCACTGTGCTACCGTGCCGCCCTTTAACTGTAGGCTGTCTGCTTTCTGTGAGAAACACCCAGAATTCCAACGAAGGCTCCAGCCAGAATCACTTATGCCTCTGGTAAGAGACCAGTTTGGATGTCTAATTGATATTTAAATTTATTACTTAGATTCAAAACTAAATGTTTAACCCTGAGGTCTGCCTGAAGAATTCACCACTCTAACAAAGACAGGACAATAATTATCAAACCCAATGTCTCCAGGTAAAAGAGCCCAGCTGCCATTTTACAGTTCTTACTCTTCGACCTTTTACTTCTTAGGTCAATATGGGCCATGTCTTGTGAATGTGAATTCCCTGAGGGAATTTGTCAGATTCTTAGCCCAGGTTTTCCTTTTATCTTATATTAAAAACAATAGATATTCACAACACCTTCCCATGGAAGAAATGTAAATGTATCACCCTTGTAATATCCCAATTAGAATATTATAACTTGCAACATGTTGTATATCTTTTATTTAAAAAACATTTTGAGTACCCAATTGTAATTTTTTTTCCAATTAAGGGGCAATTTAGTGTGGCCAATCCACTTAACCTGCACATCTTTTGGGTTGTGGGGGTGAAACCCACAGAGACATGGGGAGAATGTGCAAATTCAACACGGACAGTGACCCATGGCCAGGATTCGAACCCGGGTCCTCAGCGCCGTAGTCCCAGTGCTATCCACTGAGCCACCGTGCTGCCCTAACGTGTTGTATATCTTAACCACAACTGTGATCTTTTTATTCATTTATTTATTTTTTTAAAACATTTTATTTCAGGATTTATGATTTTATAACAATAAACAATTCAATTACAAATATACACATAGTTCAGTGCGTAACACATCCCTCCATCTCCCCTTGTTCCTGCCTATTCTAAACACACACAAAATAGCCTAACTCACAGCTGTGATCTTAACAAATGGCGGAGCCGGCTCGAAGGGCCAAATGGCCTAATCCTGTTCCTAAGTCCCATGTTTTCCTATCTTCTAAAATGCAAAACGCACAAGAATCCCTCCAATGTCCATCTCAGGTCACAAGACCATCTTGATAACAGGTGAATTCCATGTCCAGGAAACACAGTCCACTGAAGAAGGAATGTTACTGCTGCTGTGTTTTCTGAAAGTTTTCTTCTTACAATAATTATTCTCCAAAGTTCTTTCTGCGAGAGGAGAGTCCTCACTGCTGCTCAGATGTCAATTTACAAGTTCAGTTTTTAGAACAGTTCACAGTTCACCTTTTGAACTTTATTTTCTTCCGCGTTGTAGTTTCTCCATTGTTCCAATCCACGGAGAAGATTCCAGTCATTTCCACAGTTAAACTCTCTTCTTCTTTGTCAGTTGTCGGTGGATCTTCATTTTTTAGTTCATTTCTCAGACTCAAACTTTCTGAATTCTCTCCTTGAGACAGAAAGTTCAAAATGTCTTATTTCTGTTCCACCAACTTGTTCCTTCATTGGTCAAAATCTTCTTTAACTATTTTCAGGTTTTTCATGTTCAAGTAAAAAGCTTCCAGATTCGCATTTGGAGCATATGGGATCTTGGGTTTAGAAACAGGGATATTGGGAACAAAAGCAGGGAGGTTATTCTGATAGTTTATAAAGCTCTGGTGATGCTCCAACAGAAAAGTGAGTCCCTTTCTGGCCACCACACTTTAGGAAGGATGTGAGCGTCCTTGAGAGGATGTAGAGGAGATTTACCAGAATGGTTCCAGGGAGGAGGAATTTTATCCAGAAGGTTAGGGTGGAAAAACTGCAGTTATTCAGGTTGGAGCAAAGGAGATTGAGGGGGAAATTGATAGAAGTAAAAGATTACAATGGATTTAAATTAGCTTGACAAAGAAAAGGTGTTCCATTAGTTAATGGTTTAAGGGATCCAGATTGAAGGTTTTAGCAAGAGATGCAGGGGGATGTGAAGGAGAATATTTCACACAGTGAGTGGTATTGAGCTGGAACTAACTGCCTGTGAGAGCGGTGGAAGCAGCACAATAAACAATTTATGAGGACTTCCGGTTGCGGCGATGCATCGCTAAGCCGCACGTTTCGGCACCTCCCGTTTTAACGGACTTTTGGGCTCTTATCGGGAGCCCCAACGGGAACTTTTTTCGGCCAAACCCACTGTGAGGTGACGAAGGAAGGAGTCCCCCCGGGGGTGGATGGAAAGGAGCGGCAGTAGTGGCCAGATTGCGGAGGATCCTTTGGAGCAGCGGCAGAGAAGAGAAGGGAGAAGCAAGATGGCGGCCGAGGGAGCCCAGATGGTATGGGGCCCGGAACAGCAGGAGTTCCTCCGACGATGTGTGGAGGAGCTCAAGAAAGAGGTGCTGGCGCCGATGTTACTGGCAATTGAGGGACTAAAGGAAACACAAAAGGTCCAGGCGATGGAGCTCCGTGGAGTGAAGGCAAAGGCAGCCGAGAACGAAGATGAAATACAGGGCCTGGTGGTAAAAATGGAGACGCACGAGGCACTATATAAGAGGTGCATAGAAAGGCTGGAAGCCCTGGAGAACAGCTCGAGGAGGAAGAACTTACAGATTTTAGGTCACCCCGAAGGAACAGAGGGAGCTGATGCTGGGGTGGATGTGAGTACGATGCTCCATACCCTAATGGGAGCTGAGGCCCTAACGCGCCCCCTGGAAGTGAAGGGAGCATTCCGGGTCCTCGTGAGAAGACCAAAGGCAGGGGAAACACCAAGAGCAATGGTGGTGAAGTTCCATCGCTACAGGGACAGAGAGATGGTCCTGAGCTGGGCGAAGAAGACACGGAGTAGCAAATGGGAGAACGCGGTGACACGCGTGTATCAAGGAGGGCGAGTTTCAACCGGCCCAAGGCGGTGCTCCATAGGAAGAAAGTCAAATTTGGGATGCTGCAGCTGGCAAGACTATGGGTCACGCATCAGGGCAAACACCACTACTTCGAGACGGCGGAGGAGGCATGGACATTTATTCAGGATGAGAAATTGGACTTGACTTGAGAAATTGATGTCCGGAGGGAGGTAGCGATGTGGTGGCACAGAAATGTAAAGTGGGGAGAGGGGAGGGCTACTGTATAATAATGTTGGACGGGGAATTTTTCTCCCCCCGATGGGGGGGACACGAAGAAATGTGGGCGCCGGTGGAAAAGGGGACAGAGAAGGGGAATGAGGGAACTGCGCCATTAGGGGCGGGGCCGAGAGGAAAGCGCGGGTATTTTCCCACGCTATGGAAATCATAGCGGGAAAAGGGGCGCAGGAAGGAAGGGAGCCTCACACGCAGGGAGGTCAAAGAATGAACGGGGGAAGCCGAGGTCAGCCAGAGTTAGCTGACTTCCGGAAGCAATATGGGGGGAGTAATCAAGCTAGAGGGGGATCTAGTGGGGGGGGGGGCGGGGAGGATCAACTGGGTTGCTGCTGCTGAGGGTAAGGGGGAGCTGATACGAGACACGGTGGTCGGGACGGGAGGGCGCCGTCTGGGGGACAGATGGGTGCGTGAGACCTGGGTGAGGAGATGGCTTAAAAAAGGGGATTGCTAGTCGAGGGGGGGGGGGTAAATGGCCCCCCCAACCCGGCTGATCACGTGGAATGTGAGAGGTTTAAATGGGCCGATTAAGAGGGCAAGGGTGTTTGCGCATTTAAAGAGACTGAAGGCGGACGTAGTTATGCTCCAGGAGATGCACCTGAAGTTGAAGGATCAGGTTAGATTAAGGAAAGGATGGGTGGGACAGGTATTCCACTCAGGGTTGGACGCGAAAAACAGAGGGGTGGCAATACTGGTGGAGAAACGTGTATCGTTCGAAGCTAAGACCATAATGGTGGATAGTGGGGGCAGATATGTGATGGTGAGTGGCAGATTGCAGGGTGAGGCGGTTGTGCTGGTGAACGTATATGCCCCGAACTGGGATGATGCGGGATTCATGAAGCGAATGCTGGGACGTATCCCAGACCTGGAAGTGTGAAACTTGTTAATGGAGGGGGACTTCAACACAGTGCTGGACCCAGGGCTGGACCGGTCCAGATCCAGGACCGGGAGAAGGCCGGCAGCGGCCAAGGTGCTTAAGGGATTTATGGAACAAATGGGGGGAGTAGATCCGTGGAGTTTCGCCAGACCGATGGGTATAGAGTTTTCCTCTTTCTCCCACATCCATAAGGTATACTCCCGGATAGACTTTTTTGTTTTGGGAAGGGCACTGATCCCGAAGGTGGCAGGAACGGAGTACTCGGCTATAGCCGTGTCAGATCATGCCCCGCATTGGGTGGATCTGGAACTAGGAGAGGAAAGGGAGCAGCGCCCACTCTGGCGATTAGACATGGGACTACTGGCGGATGAGGGGGTATGCGGAAGGGTGAGGGGATGTATCGAAAGATACCTGGAGGTCAATGACGATGGGAAGGTCCAGGTGGGGGTAGTATGGGAAGCGCTGAAGGCGGTGGTTAGAGGAGAGCTGATTTCCATCAGAGACCACAAGGGGAAACAAGAGGGTAAAGAAAGAGAGAGATTAGTGTGGGGAAATTTTGAGGGTGGATAAGAAGTATGCGGAGGCCCCAGACGAAGGGCTATACAGGGAAAGACGAAGATTACAGACGGAGTTTGACCTGCTGACCACGGGAGAGGCAGAGACACAGTGGAGGAAGGCACAGGGGATACAGTATGAATATGGGGAAAAGGCGAGCCGGCTGCTGGCCCAACAACTTCAGAAGAGGGGGGCGGCGAGAGAGATCGGAGGAGTTAGGGACGAAATGGGAAAGATAGAGCAGAGAGTAGGGAATGTGAACGAGGTGTTCAAGTCATTCTATGAGAGGCTGTACAAGTCCCAACCCCCGGAGGGGAAAGAAGGAATGATACACTTTTTGGATCAGCTAGAGTTCCCGCGGGTGGAGGGGCAGGAGGTGGCAGGTCTGGGGGCGCAGATTGAGGTGGATGAGGTGATCAAAGGAATAGGGACCATGCAAGCAGGGAAGGCCCCGGGACCAGACGGGTTCCCGGTGGAATTTTATAGGAAGTATATGGACCTGCTGGCCCCGCTCTTGGCGAGAACCTTTAATGAGGCTAAGGAAAGGGGGATATTACCCCCGACAATGTCGGAGGCGACGTTATCGCTAATTCTGAAACGAGACAAAGACCCGTTGCAGTGCGGGTCATACAGGCCCATCTCCCTCCTAAATGTAGACGCCAAGCTGCTGGCCAAAGTGATGGCGACAAGGATAGAGGAGTGTGTCCCAGGGGTGGTACATGACGACCAGACAGGGTTTGTAAAGGGGAGACAATTGAATGCCAATGTACGAAGGCTGCTGGGGGTGATGATGATGCCCCCTCCGGAGGGGGAGGCAGAGATAGTGGTGGCGATGGATGCAGAGAAGGCATTCGATAGGGTGGAGTGGGACTATCTGTGGGAGGTGCTGAAGAGATTTGGATTCAGGGAGGGGTTCATTAGATGGGTTAGACTCTTGTACGGGGCCCCGGTGGCAAGCGTCGATACAAACAGGCAAAGATCGGGATACTTTCGATTACATAGGGGTACAAGACAAGGGTGCCCCCTGTCCCCGTTACTGTTCACGTTGGCAATTGAACCATTGGCCATAGCGCTGAGGGTCTCTAAGAGGTGGAGTGGGGTGCTTAGAGGGGGAGAGGAACATCGAGTGTCACTATATGCAGATGATTTACTGCTATATGTGGCGGACCCGGTAGAGGGGATGCCAGAGGTAATGCAGATACTCAGGGAGTTTGGAGAGTTCTCGGGATATAAATTAAATATGGGAAAGAGTGAGCTTTTTGTGGTGCACCCCGGGGAACAGCGCAGGGAGATAGATGCTCTGCCACTGAGGAGAGTGGCAAGGAACTTTCGATACCTGGGGATTCAGGTGGCCAGGAACTGGGGAACCCTACATAAACTTAACCTGACGCGACTGGTAGAGCAGATGGAGGAGGACTTTAAGAGGTGGGATATGGTGCCCCTGTCATTGGCAGGCAGAGCACAGGCGGTTAAAATGGTGGTCCTCCCGAGGTTTCTTTTTGTGTTTCAGTGCCTCCCCATCCTGATTACAAAGGCCTTTTTCAAAAAAGTAGACAGCAGTATTATGGGCTTTGTGTGGGCGGGAAAGACCCCGAGGGTAAAGAGGGGGTTCCTGCAGCGCAGTAGGAACAGAGGGGGATTGGCACTGCTGAGTCTGAGTGACTACTACTGGGCCGCCAATGTGTCGATGGTCTGTAAGTGGATGAGGGAAGGAGAAGGTGAGGCATGGAAAAAGCTGGAGATGGCGTCCTGTAAGGGAACGAGTCTAAAAGCGCTGGTGACGGCGCCGCTACTGTTCTCCCCTAAAAGGTACACCACAAACCCAGTGGTGGTGGCGACCTTGAAGATCTGGGGGCAGTGGAGACGACACAGGGGAGTGATGGGTGCCTCGGTGTGGTCCCCGATAAGGAATAACCACAGGTTCGTCCCGGGGAGGATAGATGGGGGGTTTCAATGTTGGCAGCGAGCAGGAATTAGGAAGCTGAAGGACCTGTTTGTAGACGGGACGTTTGCAAGTCTGGGAGCATTGGAAGAAAAATATAAGTTGCCACCAGGGAATGCTTTCCGATACATGCAAGTGAGGGCATTTACGAGGCAACAGGTGAGGGAATTTCCGCAGCTCCCGACGCAAGGGATCCAGGATAGAGTGATTTCGGGGGCATGGGTTGGAGAAGGTAAAGTGTCCGAAATATACCAGGAGATGAGAGACGAGGGGGAGGCGATGGCAGAGGAGCTGAAGGGAAAATGGGAAGAGGAGCTGGGGGAAGAGATCGAGGAGGGGCTGTGGGGAGATGCCCTAAGCAGGGTAAATTCTTCGTCCTCGTGTGCCAGGCTGAGCCTGATTCAATTTAAGGTTCTACACAGAGCGCATATGACGGGAGCAAGACTGAGCAGGTGTTTCGGGGTGGAGGATCGATGTGGAAGGTGCTCAGGAAGCCCGGCGAACCACACTCACATGTTCTGGTCGTGTCCAACACTGCATGACTTCTGGGAGGGTGTGGCAAGAGTGATTTCAAAGGTGGTGGGGGTCCAGGTCAAACCAGGCTGGGGGTTAGCTATATTTGGGGTTGCAGAAGAACCGGGAGTGCAGGAGGCGAAAGAGGTCGACATCTTGGCCTTTGCGTCCCTCGTAGCCCGGCAAAGGATTCTACTTATGTGGAAGGAAGCGAAGCCCCCGGGCGTGGAGGCCTGGAAAAACGACATGGCAGGGTTCATAAGACTGGAACAAATAAAATTTGCGTTAAGAGGATCGGCTATGGGGTTCACCAGGCGGTGGCAACCGTTCCTTGACAATCTCGCAGAACGATAATGGAAAAACAGAAAGGACAGCAGCAGGGGGGAGTATTATCCCGTGTTTTTGTTTTTTCTTTTTTCATTTGTTGTTAGTTTAATATATTATTTAAATAACGTTTAATGTATATTCCTTTATTAAGTTGTAAAAACGGAAAATTTCTGTTTGAAAAATTTCAATAAAATATATATTTAAAAAAAAAACAATTTACAAATGGAGTTGGATGAGGACCTGAAATAATTGCTGGTCTACAGGGATAGAAGAGGGTAAAGGGACTGACTGGTTATGTCTGCAGAGACCTGTCACAGAGTCGATGGGATGAATGGCCTCCTCGCTGCCCGAATGACTCCATGATCTAAATGGATCTTGAGCTGCTCCAGTCTCTCCACCTAACTGAACAGCCTCTGACCTGAAGTCCTTTCCGTAAATCTCCTCTGCACCCTCTCTAAGATTTTCATCTCATTCACAAAGTGCAGAGACCATATGTGGGATAGAATTGAAAGGCAGTGAGGAAATGGTCACCTTTTTAGAACCAGCCTTAGACTACAATGGGAGCACTGTCAACATTAGTGACCTCTATTTAGAAAAAGGAAACAGAGGCACTGGAGAAAGAGCAACAAAGATTCACAAGAACAATACCAGAACTGACAGCATTTAACCCTCACAGAATCCTTACAGTGCAGAAAGAGGCCATTCGGCCCATTGAGTCTGCACCGACCCTTCGAATGAGCATTCTGCCCATTTACAAGTGACTATCCCTACCTATCCCCGTAATGCCATAACCTAACCTACACAACCCTGGACATTAAGGGGCAATTTAGCATAGCAATCCACCTAACCTTCCCATCTTTGGACTGTAGGAAGAAACCGGAGCACCCGGAGGAATCCCAAGCAGACATGGGGAGAACGTGCACACTCCACACAGACAGTGACCCAAGCTGGGAATTCGAATCCAGATCCCTGACGCTGTGAGGCAGCAGTGCTAACCACTGTGCTACCATGCTGCCCTATGGCTCGGATTGCTTTTCTCTAGAAGGGAGAAGACTGAAGGGTGACCTGATGGAAGTCTTTAAGATTATGAAAGGGTTCAACATACTAATAGGGATTTCAGTAGAAACCTCTTTATGTAGGAAATGTATTTACTTTAGATCTACCTGTATTGGCAGGAGAAACACTATTTACTATCCAGGATAAAATACATCTAATTCATCAGCTTCCGTAAATCGTTTCCATGGAAATGTATTCTCCCAAGCTCAAGGAGCATCAGCCCACTGAAAGCAGAGTTGTGAGACCGGCCAGTCCAGCAAAAAGAAACCCTCCGACCTCCCACTTCACCCACTGTCAGAATGAACATGGTTCAGTCCTGGATGTGATTAACAGCAGCAAAAACAGCAGAATTCAATCCCTGTGATCACTTGTGAACACGCTGGTGTCTCAGCAGGTGGGATGACTGAGTGAATCCCTTCCCACACTCAGAGCAGATGAATGGCCTCTCCCCAGAGTGAACCCGCTGGTGTATCTGCAGGTTGGATAGCTGTGTGAATCCTTTCTCACACTTGGAGCAGGTGAATGGTCTCTCTCCAGTGTGAACTCGGTGAGTCAGAAGATGGGATGAATTAGTAAATCCCTTCCCACACTCAGGGCAGGAGAACGGCCGCTCCCCGGTGTGAACTCGCTGGTGCATCAGCAGATGGGATGACCGATTAAATCCATTCCCAAATGTTGAGCAGATGAATGGTCTCTCCCCAGGTGACCCCGTTGGTGCAACAGCAGGCTAAATTAAACACTGAATTATGTCCCACATGTTAAGCAGGGGAATGGTCTCTCCCCACTGTGAACCCTTTGGTGCATCAGCAGGTTGGATGAATCACTGAATCCTCGCACACACTCTGAACAGGTGAATGGCCTCTCCCCGGTGTGAGTTCGCTGATGTGACTGCAGGTGGGATAACTGAGTGAATCCCTTCCCACACTCAGAGCAGAGGAATCGCCTCTCCCTAGTGTGATCCTGCTGGTGCATCAGTAAGTTGGATGATTTTCTGAATCCTTTCCCACATTCAGAGCAGGTGAATGGCCTCTCTCCAGTGTGAACTCGCTTGTGTGTCTGCAGGGAGGATAAAGGAGCGTCTTCCTTCCTACACTCCAAACAAGTGAAAGACCTCTCCCCATTGTGACTGTGTCGATGATTTTCCAGTTGATATGGAAAATTGAATCCTTTACCACAGTCCTCACATTTCCACAGTTTATCCATGATGCGTGTCCACGTGACTCATTTGACAGTCAGTTTCAGCCTTGTCCACACGAAGCACCTGAATGTTCTCACCTCACTGAAGCTGGCGATGTTTTTTCAGGCTGTGTAACTGATTAAAGTTCTTTCACAGTCAGTGCACTGGAACACTCACTCGGGTGTGTATATCTTGCTGCCTTTCCAGTCACACTGATGTTTTCACAGTCAGTGCACTGGAACACTCACTCGGGTGTGTATATCTTGCTGCCTTTCCAGTCACACTGATGTTTCAAATCTTTGAAGCATACAGAACAGACAAATATTTAACTCTGTAGATTTAAAAGTCAACATTATTCTGATGAATCAAATCTCAGAGCTCCACATGCCATTTGTTTTGAGATTTGTGACTTGAAATCCTCCTCCTCTACTGATATTCTGTAAAAGGAGTTTACAAAAGTTAGCACTGTCAGTACGGCTCAGAAATTCAGAACTGACAATTCTAGTCTCTGTAGAAAATTAGTCACTTGCTCCCTCCATTCTTACTCTGTTGTGCCAAACATACACCCTCCCAATTCTCCTAAAGGTGCCAATTTATGTTGATTGACAAATCCATGTTCATCGCATCCTATTCAAATGTGTGTAATATACACCACTCATTACTTTGTGAGAGAAATGGTGAGATGTGCAGTGAGCCGGCATGATCTGGAACTGGCTGTCCACGGGTGTGGTGGTAGTAGGGGCAATCGAAGATTTGAAATTGAAATGGGCACTTGAAGGAAATAATCTTGCAGAGGAACAGGGACATAGAAGAGGAATAGGATTGATTGGATTGCTCGACAGAGAGTTGACATGGACTCAAGTTGCACTCCTACTCTATGACTGGAAATATATAACATGGCTACAATACTGTGTTACAAGACTAGAAATAATAATGGTTGTATTTTATTATTGAACTGTAAATAACATTTCTGAGAAGGGTTTCTTTGACAGGATTTTCAAATTTGCTGATGACACCACCGTAGTGGGTCGGATTTCAAACAATGACGAGACAGAGTACAGGAATGCGATAGAGAATCTGGTGAACTGGTGCGACAACAATAATCTCTCCCTCAATGTCACCAAAACAAAGGAGATTGTCATCGACTTGAGGAAGCATAGTGGAGAACATGCCCCTGTCTACATCAATGGGAACGAAGCAGAAAGGGTCGAGAGCTTCAAGTTTTTAGGTGTCCAGATCACCAACAACCTGTCCTGGTCCCCCATGCCGACACTCTAGTTAAGAAAGCCCATCAACGACTCTACTTTCTCAGAAGACTAAGGAAATTTGGCGTGTCACCTACGACACTCACCAACTTCTACAGAAGCACCATAGAAAGCATTCTTTCTAGTTGTATCACAGCTTGTTACGGATCCTGCTCTGCCCAAGCCCGCAGGAAATTACAAAAGGTCGTGAACGTGGCCCAATCCATCACGCAAACCAGCCTCCCATCCATCGACTCTGTCCACAATTCCCGCTGCCTCTGACAGGCAGCCAGCATAATTAAGGACCCCATACACCCCGGACATACTCTCTTCCACCTTCTTCCATCAGGAAAAAGATACCAAAGTTTGAAGTCACGTACCAACCGACTCAAGAACAGCTTCTTCCCTACTGCCGTCAGCCTTTTGAATGGACCTTCCTCATATTAAGTTGATCTTTTCTCTACACCTTGCTATAACTGTAACATTATATTCTGCAGTCTCTCCTTCCTTCCCTATGTACGGTATGCATTGTTGTACAGCATGCAAGAAATAATACTTTTCACTGTATACTAATACAAGACAATAATTACTCAAATCAAATCAAAAAAGTATCATATAATACCAGACATATCTCTGTCCTAGATTATCTTATTGTCTCCTTAAAATCAGCCCTGGGGAAACCATTCGTTTAATTGTGAACATTAGGAAAGAGACCATCCTTTTAATAGATGTGTGAAGCTGAGGGAGAAAAGGATGTCAATATCTTTAAGAGAGAGAGAGACCTTGGCTAACCTTCTCAGAGTCTGCACCCTCCCTGGATTCGCTTCCTTTCCCTTCAGTTCCTGCATTTTAACCCCCAGAATGAGAAAATAAATGGAAAGGGGAGAAAATAAAATGTTTTACTCACAGATGTGGCACAAGGGGGGGGGGGTTCAGTCTGTGAGAGGCTCAAACTCGATGAATACAAATTCCGCATTCTGATTGGCTGGAGGACCAGAGAAAATTCCGGTCCTCCAAGTCATCCCATTGGTCAGCGCCTCAGCACAAAGGTCAAGGTGGGTGGCAACTCTTCTCCTTTGGACAGGCGCTTTTCAGGCCGTTGGATAGAGCGGTTTCCCCGGTGCGGAGAATTCTGGGATATGCGGCAGCCATTATTCAGGTGGAATCTCAGCTTCGAAATCCTGGCTCTGGGGGCCACTGACCCAGCCTGACACAAAGTACACGTGGGTCGTCGCTGGATTTGATTTGATTCCCTTCGGAAACGTTTGTTGACTTCAGATGTAAAGATTTAGACAGCCGGCGGACATATTGAGGATGTCAATAGGTGACTGCAACTGAACCCGAAATTAGCACCTTGAGAGGATGAGAATTTGGCAAAAGAAACAGGTGTATAAGAGGATTAACTGGCGCTATTATCAATAGAGAAGATGAGTGTGTGCGGGACAGAGATTTATAGTTTCAGAGCGAGATGGATGTTCAGTGACAAGTAGAATTGTCAGTTCTAAATTTCTATCTTCATAGAATAATAGAATCTCTACAGATCAGAAGGAAGCCATTCAGCCCATCGAGTCTTTACCTTTAAAAAAAATAGAGTATTCAAACAGGCGCCTAGGGGATTTTTACAGTAACTTCATTGCAGTGTTAATGTAAGCCTACATGTGACACTAATAATCATTATTATTATTAAAATTGAATATGGGGGAAAAGCAATGTGTTCCCGATAATTGCCAGGGGCAGGAGAGGAGGCGGGGTGTTGACGTTCCAAGTGGTGGGGGTGAGTTTGCACTATCTTGGGATATAGGTGGTGTGGAGTTGGGTCCAGCTGGATAAGTTCAAGGCGGACTTCAAGAGGTGGTATGTGTTGCCCTATCTTTGACAGGATGTGTCCAGACAGTGAAAATGATGTTGCTGCCCAAGCTTCTTTCTATTCGAATTTCAGAACCTCAACATCTTTGTTCCCAAGTCCTTTCTGAGAAAGGTGAATGGGATGATGTGTGGGTGGGGAATGCTCTGCGGGTGAGGAAGGTGTTTCTGGAAAGGGATTGATGTGGGCGTGGGGGGGCGGGGGTTGGCTTTGTCGAGCCTGTTGAATGACTACTGGGCAATTACTAGGAAATGGGTGTGGGAGGAGGGGTCAGTCTGGGGACTGGATAAGATGCTGTTTGAGGGCACTGTTGTTGGCATCCATGCTGTTCTCGCTGGTCCGTACTCCACAAGACCGGTGGGGTTATCAGCGTTGAGGGTTTGGAACCAGTGCAGGCAACACTTCGGACTGAAAGGCATGTCACTGTGGATGCCAATATGTGAAAACCATAGGTTTGCAGCGCTGGACCCGAGGTTCACATGTGGTGGAAGGTTGGGGATAGAGTACTTCAGGGACTTGCTTCTGGGAGAAATGTTTGCAGGCCTGGAGGAGCTTGAGGAGTTGTATCACTTGCCTAAGGGAAACAGTTTTTGATTATAAATTGAGAGTACCCATTATAAATCTAGAGTACCTAGTGTGCAGGATGTGGGGGCGACGAACCATGTGCATATGTTTTCGGTGTGCCTGAAGTTGAGGGTTTTTTGGATGAAATGTCTGAAATTTTGGGAGCAAGGGTGGCTCGAAGTCCGGAGGTGGCGATATTCGGAGTATCGGAAGATCTGGGAGTTCAGGTGGGGAGAGATGCTTTGGCCTTTGTCTCCCTGATAGCCCAGAGACAAATTTTGTGGAGTTGGCGGGACTAGGAACAGCCAAAGACGAGGGAATGGGTGAGTGACATGGCAGGATATCTGCAGGTGGAAAAAGTTAAGTTTGTCCTACATAGAGTGGAAGGCGGATTCACCCTGAGGAGGAAGCCATGCATCATCTTCGTTAAAGTAATTAATTGTCGGGTGTGGGGGGGGGGGGTTAGTTAGGGGTGATTTGTTCAGAGGTGTTGGGAAAAAAAGGCAGGCTTGGGGTGTGGCGGGGGGGGGGGGGGCGTTGTTAGCTTTGTTACCTGTTGCCAAGGTTTGGCTTTTGTATTTTTGTATAGGGGAAAAATGTCTTCAATAAAAATATTTCTGAAAAATAAATTCTCTGCTCTTCAGGTTAAGAAAAATTGTGCAGCTCCATCCAATCCTGATCTGAAATGTTATGTGAAATCTTGACCACAAATCGTCCCCTTCTGAGACCAACTATGTTCACACGTGTAACAAAGCTGGAGCATGGTTCAGTCCTGGATATGATTAACAACAAAATCCAAGCACAATAGTTATTTGTGAATTCGCTGGAGTTTCAGCAGAGTGGATGAGGTAACAAATCCCTTCCCACAATCAGAGCAGGTGAACTGCCTCTCCCGATTGTGAAATCGCCGGTGTGTCAGCAGGCTGTCTGACTGAGTGAATCCTTTCCCACACATGCAGCAGGTGAACAGCCTCTCCCCAGTGTGAACATTTCACCCCAAGACGAGATTCCAACCACATATCCACATAACCAAGAGCGCTTAATTCCACCACAGTCACATCGCTTAACTCCACTCCGGTCTCAGCTAATCTGCTGCTGACACCTCATTCATTCTTCTCACATCTGGATTTAACTCTCCGAACACAATCCCTGCTATCCTCCCAAATTTAACCTCCCCGTAATCTTGAGATTATCCATAACTCCACTGTTCGTGTGTTTACTCACACCAAGTGCTGTTTACTCATCACCCCTGTGCTTGCTGGCCTACAAAGGCTTCCAGTCAATAAACAAGTAAATTCCAACATTCTCAGCCATGATTTCCTTCATCCTGTGATCATCCCGATCTCTGTAATCTCCACCACCCGCACAATCCTCCAAAAAAAGTGTTCATCTAATTCCGGCCCCTTCAGTATTCCCGATAATAATCACTCCACCATTGATGGCCGTTCTTTCAGTTGCCTGGGCCCCTTGCTTTGGAATTTCCACCTTAAACCTTTCCATCTAATTTACTTTTTCCTTTACGATGCTCCTTACCTCCTACCTCGTTGACCAATGTTTAGATCCCTTGCCCTAATATCTCCTTTTGTGCTCAGTGTCAGATGTTGCCATGTAACATCTCTCTGAAATGCACTGGAACGTTGCATTGCATCGAAAGTGTATTATAAATAGAAATTAATGTCATTGATTTGGACGTATATAATAATAATCACTGTTTCTTCGTCATCACTGGGTGAATGACCTGTAATTCCTTACCTGACAGTATTGTGGGAGCACCTTCACCACACAGAGTTCAGTGGTTCAAGGTCAAAAATCATTTTCCCCACATGCAACTGGCAATATATTATTTTATCCACGCGGCGACGCACAAAGTAAACATTTCAAGGTTTGAAGAATTACCAATAGGTAATAAAAATGCAAATTTGATTGTCAGAAGCAGAGGACAAATGGACTGCAGTGCAGGATAGAAATTGCCCCCATTCTCTCCTCCTGCTCCAGGATCAATAAAGTGAGTTAAAGATAATTTCTCCTGAACAAATCCATTGCTGCATTTCCTTCCTGAAGCTACATTTGTCCACTGGGGCGTGGCACCGGGAGAAAGCGGCAGCTGCCGTTGTGTTGGGTGTTGAGGCGGTGCCGCTAGTTTGTTATTGTGGGTGTTGAGGCCTCCACTGGGTGTTTGTGAAGCCTCCCCTCCCACCCACTGCCCCGAACGCTGCCTCAGCTTATCCGCCCCCTTCCCATCTGAAAATGAGACAAACAAGAGCTTGTCCCTCGACATGTGCCGCACTGCGCATGCTCCAGATCACAATGCCCGGGGAGTGATTGACAGACCAATAGGGAGAGGGGGCGGGACTGGAAGACCAAGCGGGAGCGGCTGGACGTCCAACCAATCGGAGTTGATGAGGGGTGGGGCCATGGTTTGATTGAAGCATGCGCAGTGCGGGTAATGGCGACGGAGAGAGGCTTTTCTCTGGGATCCACAAACGGTGAGAGAAATATCAGTGATGTGGGGAATCATGGATCTGGCGGCTGGGTGGAGAGGCTTCAGAAACATGTTGTGCAAGCCCACAGCCGGATACACAACTCTGATACATGTCCAAATCAATAACCAGTGTATTTACGCAGCACGATTCATTCAATGGATCATTCCAATGTGTTTCACTGGAATGTTACAAAGCAATATTTACCAAAGAGCCACATAAAGGAGATATTTGGGCAGATGGCCAAAGGTTTGGTTGAAGAGGTACGTTTTAAGGAGCATCTTATTAAGGAAAGTGATATTGAGAGGTTGTTCAGAGGAAATTCCACATTTTATGACCAACCTCGACTCTCCCTCACCCCCACCCCCCTCCCTCCCTTCACCCATAGAAACCAGTGCCCTGTGTTGGCCCAGACCGGGTGGCAGGTTCCCTTCCCTGAAGAACATTAACGAACCAGTTTGGTATTTATGACAATCCAGCAGTTTTCATAGTCACTTTTTCCCAGTGCCGGCCCCACAGATGACCAGATTCATTCAGCTTAATTCAACAACTTGCCTTTGTGTTTTTGTGGGTTCTCTCTCACCCCTATTTTCTGTTTTCAATCAGTTTCACAGGGTGTTCGAAGGATCAGATTTTCAGTCAGGAAATTAAAACTTCACATCAGGTACGCACAGAATTTCTCAACCTGCTGTAACGTGAATATCGGATTTTGAAGATGAAAGAGAATAGCCCCGTTCACAGTGGGGAGAAACCGTACACGTGTTCTGTGTGTGGACGAGGCTTCAGCCAATCATCTGGCCTGGCAAGACACAAGTACAGCCACACCAGGGAGAAACCATGGAAATGTGAGGACTGTGGGACGGGATGCAGAACCCCATCTGAATTGGAAACTCATCAACGCAGTCACACTGGGGACAAACCATTCATCTGCCCAGAGTGTGGGAAAGGGTTCATTAACTCTTCAAACCTGCTGACACACCAGCGAGTTCACACAGGGATAAGACTGTTTAACTGCTCCGAGTGTGGGAAGCACTTCACTTCTTCATCCACATTGCTGACACACCGGCGGCTTCACAATGGGGAAAGACCTTTTAAATGCTTGGAGTGTGAGAGGTGCTATAAATGTTCCTGGGAACTGAAGTCCCATCAACGCGTTCACAGTGACGAGACCATTCAGATGCTCTCACTGTGGGTCTGGGTTCAAGACATTATCTGACCTCACTGTACACCAGCGAACTCACACTGCAGACAGACCGTTTGCCTGCCCTGACTGTGGGAAGGGATTCACTCGTTCACCCAACTTCCTGGAACACCAGCGGGTTCACACTGGGGAGCGACCGTTCACCTGCTCAGAGTGTGGGAAGGGATTCACTCAGTTGTCTAGCCTTCTGAAGCACAAGCAAGTTCACACTGGGGGGAGGCCATTCATCTGCTCCAAGTGTGGGAAAGGATTCACTCAGTTATGTACCTTGCTGAAACACCAGCAAGTTCACACTAGGGAGAGACCGTTCACTTATTCTGAGCAAGGGGAGGGATTCATTCAGTCCTCCAGCCTAATGATACACCAACAACTTCACACTGGGAAGAAGCCATTTATCTGCTCTGAGTGTGGGAAGGGATTTACGCGGTCCTTCCACCTGCAGACACACCAGCGAGTTCACTCTGGGGAGAGGCCGTTCAACTGCTCTCAGTGTGGGAAAGGATTTACTCAGTTATCCAGCTTGCTGAGACACCAGCGAATTCATCAAGATGAAAGACCTTTCAAGTGCCCAGAAACCAATGTCTCATCAACAAGTTCAAACTGACGAGACCATTCGGGTTGAGAAAACCGTCTGAACTCATTGCACACCAGCAGATTTGAACTGGGGAAAGGATGTTAAACTGAGTGTGGAAATGGATTTATCCATTCATCTGCCATGCCCTCGCACCAGTGAATGTGCACTAGGAAGAGAGTCTACCATCCACTCTGAATAAGGGGAAGGATTTGTGTAATTATCCAACCTGCTGAGTCACCAGCGAGTTCGCAAGTAACAAATTTGATTAGGATTTTGCTGCTCCTCGCATCCAGTACTGAACCATATTTGAAGTGGTAAATAACTTATTCACACCAAAGAGTTGAGTCAAGTCAATTTATTGGCAAAAGCTTTTGGGAGACAGCCAGGCACTCTGCAGTGCTCGTGGTCACCTTCTCAATTGTACAACGGCAATTAGCCTCTTTTATACACGTACACTTGGTTAGTTCCTAATTAGCTTGGGGGGGGGGTTACATTAGGCCCCCCCTAGCAACAATTAGCTTCCAATTACATTCCTCTGAAACCATTCATTATCGAATGCTCGCAACTCCTTGTTCACAATTACAAGGATAACAGGTGTCTCAATCGTTAACGGTCAGTTTGTCAGTTACAGAATTACTCAGCAATTAATCGGAACATTGCAGATGTGTTAGTAGGTCAGTTAGAGAATGACTCGCCACTAACCGTACTTATCAGGTCATTGCAGAATTAGATTGCTGTGATTGTCAGTTACACTATTGCAAGCATAAGCTAGTATCGAGTGACTCAGCAGTCCACATTATTGCAGGCATAAGCTAATACTTAAACATAATAAAATGAAGAGATTAAATGAATAACCTCTAATGTAAATTTCCCTTTACAATATTTCTTGGCTAATATTAATCATCCAGCGCCCTTAAAGGTACTAATATTAAGGATAAATGTCAAATAAATCATCCTTGTGTTAGATGCAATGTAATGTGTTTACAAAATCTCTGACACAAATGTGCTCCTTTTGCCAGTATCTCTCATCCCTTGTCTCCTTGAGAGCATCCGGTCAGCTTCCTCTGCTGTTTCCCTAGCACTGGCCCACTGTGCCACACTGCCTCTAAAGATCCCCCTTAACAGACATCTGACCCCTCTAGATCTCTCCTATATCCCCGCATGCCATCTCACGTCTCATTATGACCATGAGACCCACCTCCTGTTCTAATCCCAGATCTCACAACTTCCCCATGTTTGCTGATACTGTTGATGGTTTGATCTCTCTCCCCCTTCATTTATTGTCCCTCTTGACTTTAAATCATCATTATAACCCATCCTCAAAAAGAATTCCTGATTACTACTGCCCTATTTCTAACCGACCTTTCCTCTCCAAAGTTTTGTCATCTCTGAAATCCATGCCCAGGAATTCTATATTTTGAATTCCCCAGTAAAATTCCTGCCTATGCCACAGCATTGCAACAACTCTTTATCAAAGTAACTTTCCAATGTGACTTTGACAAGGATAAGCAGTTCTTTATTGTTCTTTTTGGCCTGTCTGCACCTTTGACACCATTGACCAAACCATCCTCCTGTAATCTACTGCTGTCACGCTGGGTGCAATGTTCCTCTCCAATTTCTTTCTTCTCAATACAGTTGTAGCCAGAGACTCACCTGCAGTAGCTATGATTATGAGTTACATTGTCACAAACTCACTTAGTTGGTCAGAGATCAGGTGTCAGTGCACTTGGAAACAAACATATTCCATAATCACTGTCACTGTATCTCACAAAGTTCTCTTCACCAAGCAGCCCTACTTGAGAAGATCAACATGAACAGAGTAGAGTGAAGAAGTTAAAATCCACAACCCAAGCTCACAGTGGTAAAAATATCTGACAATACCCATTCAGGTATAAAGCATAGCTGAATGGCTAGCTGGGCCGGTTTAGCTTAGTTGGCTGGACAGCTGGTTCATGATGCAGAGCAAGGTCAACAGTGTGGATGGTAGCACAGTTGCTTCACAGCTGCAGGGTCCCAGGTTCGATTCCCGGCTTGGGTCACTGTCTGTGCGGAGTCTGCAAGTTCTCCTCGTGTCTGCGTGGGTTTCCTCCGGTTTCCTCCCACAGTCCAACGATGTGTAGTAGGTTAGTGGATTGACCATGTTAAATTGCTCTTCGTGCCCAAAAAGGTTGGGTGGGGTTACTGGGTTACAGGGATAGGGTGGAGGTGTAGGCTTGGGGAGCATGCTCTTTCCAAGGGCCATGTCGACTCGATGGGCCGAATGGCCTCCTTCTGCACAGTAAGTTCTATGATCTATAATTCTCGTACAGAAGGCCAGCCTTCTCAACCTTGCCCCTCGCTTGAGTTGTGGTGTTGCTCAGGTTACATCACCACCAGTCAGCTTTTCCCCTCAAAGCGGAGAGCACCCGATGGTCATCTGGCACTCTGCTGACTTTATTTATAGCCGAACAACAGTGTATTACTACAGCAGAATTATAAAGTCTGCACTGACCCTCTGAAAGAGCAGGTAGGAGATGGATCTTGATGATGCTTATTTTACAATCGTTGTCGGCCGAATGTCATCCTCACTTCTCCAGATTCAAAGATTAATTGAGAATCGGGTCTGAATTGGCAGCCAGATTACCCACTGTCCCACGTGCCTCAGAAACCGCTGGTTAGCTCTGTTGCTTCACAGCTCCAGGGTCCCAGGTTTGATTCCCGGCTTGGGTCACTGTCTGCGCGGAGTTTGCACGTTCTCTCCGTGACAGCGTGGGTTTCCTCAGGGTGTTCCGGTTTCCTCCCACAAGTCCTGAAAGACGCGTTGTTAGGTAATTTGGACATTCTGAATTTTCCCTCTGTGTACCCGAACAGGCGCCGGAATGTGGCGACTGGGGTTTTTTCACAGTAACTTCATTGCAGTGTTAATGTAAGCCTACTTGTGACAATAAAAGGGGGACGGTAACAAAGACAGACACTCACTTTGGTCTTTTCATCAGCACATCTGAGAGTTAAGAATGTGGGACATGATTTGGGGATACCGGTGTGAGTGTGCAGATTTGGTACACGTGAAAAACAGCAAGTGTAAATTCATGTTGAAACGGACTGAAGACCGGGTCCCAAACGCACAGCTACTTGAGACCCAGCAGGAGATGAAATGGTGAATGTGTCCAAGGGATTGAGACAACATTGTGACATCATCAAGGCATTGACACACACTCCAGAGAGAAACTGACTTTAAAACAACCAATGGAGATGGTGCTTCTACCCAGAATGCAATGGTAATGCTGCTGCACTTTGATACTACTGCTCAGACATTAGACTGTGTCAGCTCTTATTTATACTGAATAAAATCTAACCACTGCCACCAATAAGGGCTATCACTGTGAATCATTTCAGAGTTTGGAAAAGTGGGGGTGTTAAGGGTCAATACAAATTAGGAGTTGACCATTCGGCCCCTTGATCCTGCTCCACCATTCAATGAAATCAGGGCTAATCTGATTGTGGTCTCAACTCCTTTCCTTCCTCCACCCTTTCACTCCCTTGTCAATCAAGAATCGATCAAATTCAGCCTTAAAGCAGATTCAATGGCCCTGCCTCCACCACTCTCTGGGGAAGAAAGATTAACAGACTCACAGCCATCAGGGGAAAAACAATCATCCTGATCGCCATTTTAAATGGGAGACCCCTTATTTGTAAATGGTATCCCCTCGTTCTAGCCTCTGCCACAAGGGGAAACATCCTCTCAGCATTCTCTCTATCAATTCCACTCAGCGTCTCTAACATCATCTCTCATTCTTCTAAACTGCAATGGATACAGGCCCAGCCTGTCAAACCTTTCCTCAGAGGATAACCCCCTCAATCCAGGAATCCGGGGAGTCAACCTTCTCTCTACTGCTTCTAATGCACTTATCTCATTTCTGAAATACGGAGACCCAAACTGTACACCGTGCACGAAATATGGTCTCACTAAAGAGCTTGTACAACTGCAGTAAAACATCCCTACTTTTATATTCCATTTCCTTTGCAATAAACAATAATATTCCATTGACCTTCCTAATCACTTGCTGTACCTGCAGACTAACTTGGGATCGGGCACCCTGATCCCTCTGTAACTCAGAGTTCTGAAATCTCTCTCCATTTAAATAATATTGTTTTATTTAATACTTTCTGCCAAAGTGGACAATTCATATTTTCCAAAGTTATGCTCCATCTGTCATTTTTTTACCCACTCATTTAACCTGTTTGTAGTCCTTTGCAGAGTTCTTAAATCCACTTCACAAATTACTTTCCTACCTGTCTTTGAGGCATCAGAAAATGGAGCCGCCAGGCATTCATTCCTGTTATCCAACACATTCATACAGATTGTAAATGGTTGAGAGCCCAGCACTGATCCTGGTGACATTCCACTTGTCACATCTTACCCACCCAGAAATGACCCATTTATACCTACTGGCTGCTTCCTGTTAGCTAACCAATCCTCTATCCATGCTGATATGTTGACCCCACACCATGAGCTCTTATTTTGTGTAATAACCTTTGATGTGGCACCTTGGGAAATACCTTCTGCAAATCCAGACAAAGCACATCTACACGTTCCCCTTTATTGACAACCCTTGTTACTTCCTCAGAGAACCTTGATAAATTAGTCAATCACGATTGTTTCCCTGAACCCCATTTTCAAACACTTTGTCAAAAGAAAATTCAAATCTCCTCTACCCCTCTGGCTCCTTTGCCAATTACCTTAGAGGGACTCACTTTCTGTTAAAGAGCCTGTCAAACCCTCTCACCCACTTTCCTGAAAGTGAACAGATTTAATCAGTAAATGTCCAACAAATTCAAATATTTTCCTGTTAAAAGATTATTGATGAAACAGAACATGGTTAAAAAAAACTAACAGAAAATTACTTGAGGATCAAAAGACAACCAGAGTAACACGATGTTCACAATGTTCTGGTCCAAATGGTTTCCCTTCGGCTCCTCTGTACCCTGTTCCCATGACTCCCCGCTTTGGACACAGGGGCACTGAACCCTGGGGGTCACATCACCATCAGCCCCTGTGACCCTCGCCCCTGAATCCTGATTGGTTGGAGGTGCAGTTCCCAGTCTGTCCTCCAGCACCTTCCTGTCTCTATTAACGATGCCCATGGCAGTTTCCCAATGCGGCACAGGTCCCGTTATTCGCAGCTAAATTCAGCCCTCAGTTCCATCACCTGGCTGTCATTGACACGAGCAATAGAGAAAGAAAGGTGCCTGAGGCTCAAATATGAAGACAAAACGTGTGGATTTGGACCCCCATAAAGTTCAGCAACTTCTTATAAAAAATTCAAATTCCCAGTCAACAAATTAAAGGATCACACGACTGGACTTCAAGATTTATGAGTTTTAATACAACAAACAAACAAACTAGAAGCTACTTTAACTTGGAAACCTACACATAAACTATAAGATAGAACTTTGCCCTTTTATATAACCTATAATCACACTCCACGATTATAGTTACTCTGTCCTAGAAGTCAAAACTTAATTGTCTCAGAACCTGTCCAAAGTGATGATTCATTCCCGAGGATTTACTTCAGTTCTTCAACCAAGACACTGAGAAACAAAGGGAGAATAGAATAGAATGCGAACTAGCAAAATACATAAAAATGGACTGTTAAAGCTTCTGTGGCTACGTAAAAAGGAAACGTTTGGCTCAGACAAAGGTTTGTCCGTTCCAGATAGAGTCAGGAGAATTTAGAATTAGGAATAGAGATTTCTACAGCCACCTCGTTCAACACTCTGGGACGTAGATCATCAGCTTTTGGGGATTTATTCACTTTCAACCGCATTAATTTCTCCAGTACGACTTTTTCCCCAATACTAATCTCTGCCAGTCCCTTGGTTATCTGGTGTTTTGGGGACAATTTCTGTATCTTCCTCTGTGAAGACAGGCACACATTGTTTAATTTCTGTGCCATTTCTTCATTCCCCATTACAAACTCTCCTGTCTCTGCCTGGAATGGACCCATATTGGCCTTTGTTAATCTTTTCCTTTTCACATTCCTGGAGAAGCTTTTCCAGTCAGTTTTTATGTTTCTTGCCAGTTTGCTCTCATCAACTTCTTGGTCCTGTTGCTCTTATTAGCCTTAGTTTTATTAGCTCGGATTATGTCACCTTTGCTCACGAGTCGCCAGGTATCTTTCTGATACCGCCACGTGGCTCAAGCTCGAGTTATGATTAATAAGACAGCACACCGCTTAGTAAGATTAAAATCAACGGTCATTTATTATGTACAGCAATAAATACTTACACAATAATCCTACTTTCTATATCACTACCTACCACTACTGGCCAATACTTAACTTTTAGGAATGGCCCACCAGGTCAGGGAAACAAATGGTTTATCGAATTGGGTCTGGCCTGCGGGATTCAAAAGGCTGATACAGGTCGATGGCCAGGAGTCTCTATCGGGTAGCGATCGCTGGAGTCAAACTTACGGTTTCTGATCGATGGTTCATGCGAAGGTTGCGAGCAGGAGAAGAAGGTTCGATCTGAACTTGACCCCTCATTTTATAGGGCCCAGGGGCTTCCCGCCTCTCGGGGCGGACCTTGACCCGGAGTCCCAAGTGATTGGACTTGTTCCCAATCACTGGGTTCGATATGCTCCAATAATGGGGCGATTCCTTGATCGGGGGGTGGTCGTTCACCTGTCTTTGTCTCGGCCATTGCTGGCGCCGAGAGGTCTGGCCCGGTATTCAATTGCTAATATGTTGCAATTGTTCCCGGGGATAGCCGATTAAACTGCAGATGTCTGTGTTGATGTGCTGCTAATGGTCGCAGGTATCGATCTGGGCCGACTTCCCCAGAGCCGAATACGCTATTCTGTCTGCAGCTGTCCGTTTGTGCCCTGTTGGCTGCTTTTCCCATCAGCCTTTTCGGTTAGCCATTTTATATCGGGTTTTGGCCAAATTAATCGGGAATCAGCCATTTTAGGTGGCTACAGTCCCCCTTTGCTGAATTCTAATGGATCTTATGGAATCTTTAACTTTTGTTGTTCTCCACGGTTACATCACTTTTCCTGTTGGATTTTTGTTCCTGAAAGGAATCTATATTTGTTGTGTATATGTGAAATAAGAGTTGCAAAAATCCCAGAGGACCATAGGCTGCTCTCCCCTTTGACAGAGAGAGAGCTGACTGGAGGTGATTTAACCTGAGGGTCAGCACACCTCAGGCAAGGGGCCTGGTTGAGAAGGCGGGGCCTTCATGAATAAACTCAGCCAGTATGGGAGTTGAATCCTCACTGTTGGCCTTGCTCTGCATCACCAACCAGTCGTCCGGCCAACTGAGCTAACCGACCCCCTGACAAATATGTAATAATTCCTTCAATATTAGGTATTCCCTGTACCAATCAGTTTCCCAGCCCACCTCAGACAACTTGCCCCATATAACCTGATAGTTTCCTTCTGTGAGGAACACCCAGATAAATTAAACAAAAGAACCATGTAACCACCAGGGCCCATCTCCATGGTAACGTGGCATGCTTTGGGGGGTTTGAAACAGAAATGGAAACTAAATATCTTCAAACTTCCAAACACCCTTTCACTCTGTGATCCTTGTGCAATTTGAAGCCAGGTATTAGCAACAAGGCTCAAAGAGAATCAGCCCACTGGAGGCAAAGTGGTGAGACCGGCCAGTCCAGCAGAAAGAAACCCTCCGACCATCCCCACTGACCACCTGTCAGAATGAACAAAATGCAGTCCTGGGTGTAGAGCAGAAACAATAACAGCAGAATCCAACCCCTGTAATCGATTGTGAAATTGTTGGTGTCACAGCAAGTCCAATGAAACATGCAATCCCATCTCACATTGAGAAGTGGACGGCCTCTCCGCAGTGTGAACTCGCTGGTGTCTCCGCAGGTTGGATAATTGAGTAAATCCTTTCCCACATTGAGAGCAGGTGACTGGCCTCTCCCCAGTGTGAACTCGCTGGTGTGTCTGCAGGATGGATAAATGTGCAAATCCTTTCCCACACTGAGAGCAGGTGAGTGGCCATTCCCCAGTGTGAACTCGCTGGTGTGTCTGCAGGTGAGATAACTGAGTGAATCCCTTCCCACACTGAGAGCAGGTGAATGGCCTCTCCCCAGTGTGAATTCGCTGGTGTCTCTGCAGGGTGGATGAATTATTGAACCCCTTCCCACACTGAGAGCAGGTGAATGGCCTCTCCCCAGTGTGAACTCGCTGATGTCTCCGCAGGGTGGATAAATGTGCAAATCCTTTCCCACACTGAGAGCAGGTAAAGGGCCTCCCCCCAGTGTGAACTTGCTGGTGTGACTGCAGGTTGGAAACTTGACTAAATCCTTTCCCACACTGAGAGCAGGTGAATGGCTTCTCCCCAGTGTGAAGTCGCTGGTGTGTCTGCAAGGTGGATAACTGAATGAATCCCTTCCCACACTTTGAGCAGGTGAATGGCCTCTCCCCAGTGTGACTGCGTCGATGAATCTCCAGCTGAGATGGGGCTCGGAATCCCTTCCCACAGTCCCCACATTTCCACGGTTTCTCCATGTTTTGGGTCTCCTGACGTCTCTCCAGGCTGGACAATCAGTTGAAGCCTCGTCCACAGATACAACACGAATATGGTCTCCCAGCTGTGAATGTTATGTTTTTAAGGCTGTGTAACTAGTTAAAGCTCTTTCCACAGTCAGTTCACTGGAACACTCTCACTCGGTGTGTGTTGTGTGGGTCTCGGTGCTTTTCCAGTCACACTGATGTTTCCACTGTCAGTTCACTGGAACACTCTCACTCGGGTGTGTGTTGTGTGGGTCTCGGTGCTTTTCCAATCACACTGAATGTTGAAACGTTTAGCTGACAGTTCGGGGAAACATTTCTCCTTCTAGATTCAAAGGCCGATGATATCCAGGCTCTAAGGAAAGAAGTGACTGTCAGATCGAGACGTGACGTTTGAGACTTCTGTCTGTAATTCCTCCTCGTCTAATATCCTGTAAAAACAATTTCCAAAATTCATCACCGTCAGTACAGGATAGAAACTCTGAACAGACAATTCTAGTTTCTATGTCACATTTTTTCCTCTCTCTTATTCCCCGAAAGCTGTAAATCTCCATCCCACCCATTCCCTCTATTCTCACTCTGCTGTATTTCATATTGACCCTCCCTATTCTCCTGAAGGTGCTGATTCAGGCTGATTGACAAATCCAAGCTCACAGCTTCCTGTCCAGGAGATCATAACAAATATGAGCTGCAGTTGGCCATTCGGCCCATCGAACCTGAAACATTCAATGGGATCATTGGCCGAACTACCTCAGCACCGTTTTCCGACACTATCCCCCATATCCTTCGACGTCTACAATATCCAGAAACCTATCAATCTGTGTCTTGAAAATACTTGATGACTGAAGTTCCAGAATCCTCAGGGGTAGAGAATTCCAAATCTTCACCACATCGTCGAGTAAAGAAATCCCTTCTCATCTCAGCTTTCTGTCCATTTACCTGCCAGTTCCCCATAACGCTCGACATCCTCATCAATCAGAAATCTATCTGGGGGTGGGGAGGTGTCAGGCATGTGATACGGGTGCGGGAGTACCTGCTTTTCCGCAGGTTCTGGTGCCACTCACCTATAATCTGACACTTATCCTGATCGCCCGGCACTCATCTACCTAATCCTTGAATTCATATTTGTTATCGTGTCCCTGGAAGGGTTCGGATTGGTAGGATTATGCTGGGAAAAGTGAAGAAATGCCTTGATAAAACAGCGCAGGTGGATTCAGCGGGAATGGAGCTGCCTTTTCAACATGGTGGCCTGACCCTCAGGAAGTCTCTCGACCCCGCGCTCTCCAGGGCTCTGGGAGGCGGTGAAAATGATGACTGCCAACATTATCCGTGTTACTGACCAGAGGCTGAGTGTGCTGACTCAATATCTGTGAGCTCATGAGGACCAGCTGCAAAACGCCATGAAGAGGCCTGATGATCCGGAGGAGAGAATCCTGAACATTCAGCAAGATGCCTCCTCGACGGAGGAATGAATTGAATCCTTTGAAAACCAGCCGAGTGGCATGGCGGAGGTCCTGGAGGACTGAGGGTCGGAGAAAGAACATCCGAGTCGTCGGCCTGTCAGATGGTCATCATAGAATTTACAGTGTAGGAGGCCACTTGGCCCATCGCATTTGCACCTTGGAAACAGCACCCCAACCAAGCCCATACCTCCACCCCATCCCCGTAACCCAGTAACCCCACCGAACCTTTTATTTGGACACTAAGGGCAATTTATCATGGCCAATCCACCTAACCTGCAAATCTTTGGACTGTGGGAGGAAACTGGAGAGCCCAGAGGAAACCCACGCAGACACGGGGAGAACGTGCAGACTCCGCACAGACAGTGACCCAGCTGGGAATCGAACCTGGGACCCTGGAGCTGTGAAGCAACTGTGCTAACCACTGAGCTACCATGCTGCCCATAAATTATGCTATTTTCTGTCCATTTAGTGTGGAGGGTAAGGCTCCCGTTAGGTTCTTCGAGGATCGACTGCCACGTTTTCTCAAGCTGGATGGGAAGCCTGGGCATTTCAAATTAGAAAGGGTGCATCGGTCTTTGAGGCGGAGGGATAGTTTTCATCCCAGGCCTGTAATCATTCACTTCCACAACTTGAGAGAATGTCCTGGAGAGGGAACGGCGAGGTGGCACCTGGCTCCAGGAAGGAGTGAGGATTTACTTCTTCCAGGACTTTTCGGCAGCAACACAAACGAAGCTTCGAGACTTCGATGAAGTTCAATGGCAGCTCAAGGCTGTGGGGAGTGAATTACATCAGGCTTTATCCTGCAACCCGAAAAATGGTATCCAACAACTCTGTCAAGTCGTTCAATAATCCAACTATTGCCTTGGCCTTCATTAAATCCATCTATTGCCTTGGTCTTCATTAAATCCATGAAGGGCCAGGATCTGGAGGGATGGTTTGCAGCTCGGACTAACTCAGGTTCTAATCCGGATTCTTTCCCTGTCATAGTATTGTCTGAATTTCAGAATCACAGAAATACCCATAGGGACAGGAGTAGGCCATTCAGCCCCTCGAGTCTGTCCTGCCATTTAGTGAGATCAGGTTGATCTGTGACCTAACTCCATATCCCTGAATATCTTTGCTTAACAAAACTCTACCTCCGATTTAAACTTAACAACTGATCCAGCTTCACCTACTGTTTGTGGGAGAGAGTTCCAAACCTCTCCCACCCTGTGTGTGAAGAGGTTCTTCCCAACATCTCTCCTGAATGGTCTAGTCCTGATTTTTAGACAATGATCCCAATTTTAGAATCTCCAACAAGTGGAAATAGTTTATCTTTATCTACCTTGTCTTTCCCTGTTGATATCATAAATACTTCAATCAGATCACACCTTAATCTTCTAAATTCTAGCAAAAACAGGTATAATTTGTGTAATCTCTTCTCGTAATTTAACCCCTGTATTCCAGGTATCGTGGGGTATCGTCTTAGTAAACCTGTGTTGCACTCCCTCCAAGGCCAAAATATCCTTTCTGAGGTGTGGTGCCCAGACCTGCTCTCAGTTCTCCAAGTGGGGTCTTATATAGCTGCAGCATAACCTCCGAGTCTTTATACTCCAATTCTCCAGATGGGCGGCATGGTTGCACAGTGGTTAGCACAGCTGCCTCGCAGCTCCAAGGTCCCAGGTTCAATTCCGACCTCGGGTGACTGTCTTGTGTCGAGATTTTACTTTCTCCCCGTGTCTGCATGGGTATCCTCCAGATGGTCTGGTTTCCTCCCACTGTCCAAAGATGGGCAGGTTAGCTGGATTGGTCATGCTAAATTGCCCCTTAGTATCCAAAAGGTTAGGTGGGGATAGGATGGAGGTGTGGGCTTAGGCAGGGTGCTCTTTCCAAGGGCCAGTGCAGATTCGATGGTCCGAATGGCCTCCTTCTGCACTGTATATTCTCTGATTCTATGTAATTGCCAGCATTCCATTTGCCTTTCTGATTATTTTCTGTCCTTGTTCCTGGCAGTTTCGGGGTCTATGAACCTGAACCCTCCAGGTCTCTTTGCCATCCACTGAACTTAACCTCTTTCCATTCAGAAAGTCCTCTTCTATTCTTTTTTGGTTCAAAACAGATAACCTCACACTCAATTACATTGAGTTCCATTTGCCACAAATTTGCCCATTCAGCTAGTCTGTCAATATCTCCTTGCAATTTTATGCCATCATCTAGGCTGTCCATCATGCCATCTAACTTTGTATCATCAGCAACAGTGAAGAGGCCCTTCCGCCCATTGAGTCTGCACCGACACACACAAAACACCTGACCGACCTGATTCCATTTGCCAGCACTTGGCCCATAGCCTTGAATGTTATGACCTGCCAAGTGTTCACCCAGGTTTTTAACCCACCTCTACCACCCTCCCAGCAGTGCATTCCAAACCGTCACCATCCTCTGGGTAAAAAGGATTTTACTCAAAATCCCCCTAAACCTGCTGCCCCTCCCCATGAGCTTGTGTCCCCTCGTGACTGACCTTCAACTGAGGGGAACAGCTGCTCCCTATCCACCCTGTCCAAGCCCCTAATAATCTTGTACACCTCAATCAGCCCCCCCACCACAGTCTTCCTGGCTCCAAGCCTATGGGATAGCCCAGAAAATTGAAAGGAAAATACAGGATAATCCAGGAAACTACAAGCGGTGAACTTTACGTCAGTGGTAGGGAAATTATTGGAGAGGATTCTTCGAGACAGGATTTTCTCCCATTTCAAAGCAAGTGGACGTATTAGCGAGAGGCAGCAGTTTGTGAAAAAGATCACAATCACTAACTTGATTGGGTTTTCGAGAAAGTGACGGAGATGATTGATGAAGGTAGTAAGCCCCTTGACAGAGGGTGAAGTCACACAGGATCAGAGGTGAGCTGATAAGATAGATACAGAACTGGCTCGGTCATAGAAGACTGAGGATAGCAGTAGAAGGGTGCTTTTCTGAATGGATAGCTATGACTAGTGGTGTTCCGTAGGGAGCAGTGCTGCGACCTGTGTAGTTTGCAGTTATATATAAATGATTTGGAGGAAAACATAATTGGTTTGATTAGTAAGCTTGCAGACGACACAAAGTTGGTGGAATTGCGGATAGTGATGTGGACTGTCAGAGGATTCTGCAGGATATAGATCGGTTGGAGACTTGGGCAGAGAGATGGCAGATGGAGCTTAATCTGGACAAATGTGAGGTAATGTATTTGGAAGGTCTAATACAGATGGGAAATATACAGTAAATGACAGAACCCTTAAGAGTATTGACAGGCTGAGGGATCTAGGTGTACAGGTCACTGAAAGTGGCATCGCAGGTGAAGAAGGTAGTCAAGAAGACATACGGCATGCTTGCCTTCATTGGCCGGGGAATTAAGTTTCAAAATTGACAAGTCATTTTGCAGCTTTATAGAACCTTTACTAGGCCACATTTGGAATATAGTGTTCAATTCTGGTTGCAACACAACCAGAAAGATGTGGAGACTTTGGAGAGGATACAGAAAAGATTTACCAGGATGTTGCCTGGTATGGAGGGTATTAGCTATGAGAATAGGTTGGAGACACTTGGTTTGTTCTCACTGGAACGATGGAGGTTGAGGGGCGACCCGACAGAAGTCTACAAAATTATGAGAGGCATGGACAGAGACGATAGTCAGAAACTTTTTTCCAGGGTGGAAGAGTCAATTCCTGGGAGACACAGGTTTAATGTGTGAGGGGCAAAGTTTAGAGGAGATGTATGAGGGACGTTTTTTTTCATAGAGTATTGCATAGAACTTACAGTGCAGAAGGAGGCCATTCAGCCCATAGAGTCTGCACCAGCTCTTGAAAAGAGCACCCTACCAAGCCCACACCTCCACCCTATCCCCATAACCCAGTAACCCTACCCAACACTAAGGGCAATTTTGGACATTAAGAGCAATTTAGCATGGCCAATCCACCTAACCTGCACATCTTTGGACTGCGGGACGGAACCGGAACACCCGGACAAAACCCACGCACACACGGGGAGAACGTGCAGACTCCGCACAGACAGTGATCCAACCCGGAAATCGAACCTGGGACCTTGGAGCTGTGAAGCAATCGTGCTAAGCACTATGCTACCGTTTTACACAGAGGGTAGTGGGTGCCTGGATCAAACTGTCAGAGGTGCTGTTGGAGGCAGGACAATAGTGACATCTTGACAAAAACATGAATAGGTTGGAAATAGAGGGATATGAACCCTCGAAGATTAGAAGGGTTTAGGTTAGGTGGGCAGCATGGTAGGTGCAGGCTTGGGAAGGCTGAAGGGCCTGTTCCTGTGCTGTTCTTTGTTTGTTCTATCCAAACTCTCTTCATAACTTAAATGTTCCATCCCATGCAACTTCCTCTGCAATGTCTCCAATCACATCCTTTCTATAATGTGGTGAGCAGAAATGCTCACAGTAATGTCCCATATGCCTTTTTCACCACCCTATTAACCTGCCCTTCCACATTCAGAGATCTCTGGACGAACACGTCAAGGTCCCTTTGTTGCTCAGAACTTCCCAGTGTCATGCTGTTCATTGAATACTTCCTTGTCACATTACCCCTTCCAAAGTCTGTCACCTCATTTTTTAGGGTTCAATTCTATTTTGCCACTTTTCTGCCCATTTGACCATCCCGTCTCTATCTTCCTGTTACCCAAGACACTCAACTTTACTGTTAACCACCCGGCCAATCTTTGAGTCATTCGCAAGTCTCCCATGTGGGATCTTGTCAAAGGCTTTATTGAAATACATGTAAACTACATCAACTGCACTACCCCCATCGACACACCTGGTCACATGCTCAAAAAAGTCAATCAAATTTGTTAGGCATGACCTCCCTCTGACAGTGTCATGCTGACTATTCGAAATGAAATGAAATGAAAATCGCTTATTGTCACAAGTAGGCTTCAAATGAAGTTACTGTGAAAAGCCCCTAGTCGCCACATTCCGGCGCCTGTTCGGGGAGGCTGTTACGGGAATTGAACCGTGCTGCAGGCCTGCCTTGGTCTGCTTTCAAAGCCAGCGATTTAGCCCTGTGCTAAACAGCCCCAATCCTGATCAAACCCCCATTCCTGATCAAACCTCTCCAAATGGAGAGAAGAGTGCATCAGAATTTTCTCCAATAGTTTCCCTGCCACTGACACGAGACTCACTAGTCTGCAGTTCCCTGGCTTATCTCTGCAACTTTTCTTCTTTTTTAAATTGAGAGTACCCAATTATTTTTTTTTCAATTAAGGGGCAATTTAGCATGGCCAATCCACCTAACCTGAACATCTTTGGTTTGTGGGGAGAATGTGCAAACTCCACACAGACAGTGACCCAGGGCCGGGATTCGAACCTGGGTCCTCAGCGTTGCAGTCCCAGTGCTATCAACTGCACCACATGCCGCCCCTTCTACCATCTTTCTTAAATAGTAGTACCACATTAGCTGTTCTCGCATCCCCTAGCAACTCTTCCTGTGGCCAGAGAGGAACTAAAACTTTGGGTCAGAGCCACTGCAATCCCTCCCTCGCCTCCCACAGCATCCTGGGACACAATTCGCCCAGAGTTAGTAATCTAATAATCTTATGTGCAGCACAGTAGCACAGTGGTTAGCACTGTTGCTTCACAGCACCAGGGACATGGGTTTGATTTCCGACTTGGGTCACTGTCTGTGGGGAGTCTGCACATTCTCCCGTGCCTGCGTGGGTTTCCTCCAGGTGCACCGGTTTCTTCCCATAATTCCCGAAAGACATGCTTGTTAGGTGAATCGGACATTGTGAATTCTTCCTCTGTGTACCCGAACAGGCGCCGGAATGTGGCGACTAGGGGCTTTTCACAGTAACTTTATTGTAGTGATAATGTCAGCCTACTTGTGACAATAATAATAAAGATTATTATGAATGGGCCAAATGGCCTCTATCCGTGCTGTAAAGAGGGAATGAATGAGAAGGACTTTCCAGAGAAAGTGCTAATGCCACAACATTCACCAGCTCTAAGGACACACCTTAGTTCCCTTTCCAATCTGAAAGCAGCCTGAGCTGGATTTACATTCCCCTTAATTGATCATTGCTGGGTGATAATCCTGTACTTCCTCACCTCACACCACTGTGACAGCACCTTCACTACACAGACTGCAGCAACTGACCAAACATCACCTTCCCAGTTATTCCTGAAGGCACCGCCTTCCCAACCTGGCCCCTTGTCTGAGGTGTGGTGATCCTCAGGTCACATCACCGCCGGTCAGCTCTCTCCCGGGATCAGGCCCTGGTTCACAGCCGCCATCTTGTGGAAGCAGAGCGCATGCGCCGGCGTCTTGGTGACGCGCCAGTTAGTGGGCGGGGCCTGAAGGTTTCTGTTCTCAGCCGGGTCCTAGTGCCCGTTGAACAAAATGAGTTTAAAGAGTTTCACCCACGCCCAGGCTGAAGCTGATGTTTGTGGCCTGGAGGCGCCTCTGGATTACGTAGACATTCAGTGTGAGAGGCTGCAGCCTCTGTATAGCTACCTGAAGGGGTTTTCCCAAAGGTTGATTACATTTCGTGGTCCTTTCCAATCCATTATCACCATGATTGTGTGATATTTTCTTACCTTCAGAGTGATTTTTCTTTATTTTAAATAAATTTCAGCAGCAAGCTTACTGGTGATTTTTTAAAGGAAAGGAGTTTATTTATTGTCACACTATTTCCCTGGATGTTTGAACATCTCAGTCTCTCGTCTCTTTCACACTCACTGACAGGTACACAGAAATTAGGTACAGATCAAGTTGAAGATGTAGACTGCAATCTTTCTATCTCTGTCTTTTTGTTTAACTGATCCTTCAAGAACATAAGAACTAGGAGCAGGAGTAGGCCATATGGCCCCTCGAGCCTGGTCCGCCATTCAATGAGATCATGGCTGATCTTTTGTGGACTCAGCTCCACTTTCCGGCCCGAACACCATAACCCTTAATCCCTTTATTCTTCAAAAAACTATCTATCCTTATCTTAAAAACATTTAATGAAGGAGCCTCAACTGCTTCACTGGGCAACTTTCGTTGGAGTGAAGCGTTTTTAGAAACAAGTAATTCTCAGAGGCTCTGAAACTTCTTGTAGATGAATAGCCTGGAGGTTGGTTCTCAGGTGGACTTGGAAGCTGGAATAAGTACTGTAGCCATGTAAAATGGCTGCGTTCCAATTAATCTGGCCAAAACCCAGTTTAAAATGACTAACCCGAAAGACTGCTGGGAAAAGCAGCCAAGAAGACACAAGCAGGCAGCTGCAGACAGGTTTGCAGCTTCAGCTCTGGGAACGTAGCCCAGATCGATGCTCAGGGCTATCAACAGCCCATCAACCCAGGTATCCGCAGTTTCATTCAGGACTGTTTACACCTAATCTATTCAGACATCCACAGTTAAATCGGCTATCCCCGGGAACAATTGCAACATATTAGCAATTGAATACCGGGCCAGACCTGTCGGCGCCTGCAGTGGCCGAAACAAAGACAGGTGAGCGACCAACCCCCGATCGAGGAATCGCCTCACCATTGGACACATCGACCCCAGAGACTGGGGACAGAATCCAATCACTTGGGACTCAGGGTCAAGGGCCGCCCCGGGAGGCGGGAAGCCCCTGGGCCCTATAAAAGTAAAGGTCCAAGTTCAGATCTCTCTCTCTCATCTTCGCCTGCTCGAGACCTTCGCAAGACCAGCCACCGTGTATCGTAAATTTGAATCCAACGATCGCTATCCGGTAGAGACACCTAGCCACCGACCTGTAGCAGCCTTTTGAATCCCGCGGGCCAGATTTGATTGGACAAGCCATTCGTTTCCCTGACCTGGTGGGCTCTTCCTAAGTTAAGTATTGGCCAGTAGTGATAGGTTTGTTATATAGAAAGTAGTATTAGGGTATTAATATTGCTTGTTGTATATAATAAATGACCGTTGTTTTAATCCTTACTAAACGGTTTGATGTGTTATTAATCATTTATACTTTGCATCAGTATTCACCAAAGAGAAGGAATTGGTAGATGTTGAGTCTGGAGAAGGGGGTGTAGATAGCCTGGGTCACATTGTGATCCAAAAAGACGAGGTGTTGGGTGTCTTAAAAAATATTAAGGTAGATAAGTCCCCAGGGCCGGATGGGATCTACCCCAGAATACTGAAGGAGGCTGGAGAGGAAATTGCTGAGGCCTTGACAGAAATCTTTGGATCCTCGCTGTCTTCAGGGGATGTCCCGGAGGACTGGAGAATAGCCAATGTTGTTCCTCTGTTTAAGAAGGGTGGCAGGGATAATCCCGGGAACTACAGGCCGGTGAGCCTTACTTCAGTGGTAGGGAAATTACTGGAGAGAATTCTTCGAGACAGGATCTACTCCCATTTGGAAGCAAATGGACGTATTAGTGAGAGGCAGCACGGTTTTGTGAAGGGGAGGTCGTGTCTCACTAACTTGATAGAGTTTTTCGAGGAGGTCACTAAGATGATTGATGCAGGTAGGGCAGTAGATGTTGTCTATATGGACTTCAGTAAGGCCTTTGACAAGGTCCCTCATGGTAGACTAGTACAAAAGGTGAAGTCACACGGGATCAGGGGTGAACTGGCAAGGTGGATACAGAACTGGCTAGGCCATAGAAGGCAGAGGGTAGCAATGGAGGGATGCTTTTCTAATTGGAGGGCTGTGACCAGTGGTGTTCCACAGGGATCAGTGCTGGGACCTTTGCTCTTTGTAGTATATATAAATGATTTGGAGGAAAATGTAACTGGTCTGATTAGTAAGTTTGCAGACGACACAAAGGTTGGTGGAATTGCGGATAGCGATGAGGACTGTCTGAGGATACAGCAGGATTTAGATTGTCTGGAGACTTGGGCGGAGAGATGGCAGATGGAGTTTAACCTGGACAAATGTGAGGTAATGCATTTTGGAAGGGCTAATGCAGGTAGGGAATATACAGTGAATGGTAGAACCCTCAAGAGTATTGAAAGTCAAAGAGATCTAGGAGTACAGGTCCACAGATCACTGAAAGGGGCTACACAGGTGGAGAAGGTAGTCAAGAAGGCATACGGCATGCTTGCCTTCATTGGCCGGGGCATTGAGTATAAGAATTGGCAAGTCATGTTGCAGCTGTATAGAACCTTAGTTAGGCCACACTTGGAGTATAGTGTTCAATTCTGGTCGCCACACTACCAGAAGGATGTGGAGGCTTTAGAGAGGGTGCAGAAGAGATTTACCAGAATGTTGCCTGGTATGGAGGGCATAAGCTATGAGGAGCGATTGAATAAACTCGGTTTGTTCTCACTGGAACGAAGGAGGTTGAGGGGCGACCTGATAGAGGTATACAAAATTATGAGGGGCATAGACAGAGTGGATAGTCAGAGGCTTTTCCCCAGGGTAGAGGGGTCAATTACTAGGGGGCATAGGTTTAAGGTGAGAGGGGCAAAGTTTAGAGTAGATGTACGAGGCAAGTTTTTTACGCAGAGGGTAGTGGGTGCCTGGAACTCACTACCGGAGGAGGTAGTGGAGGCAGGGACGATAGGGACATTTAAGGGGCATCTTGACAAATATATGAATAGGATGGGAATAGAAGGATACGGACCCAGGAAGTGTAGAAGATTGTAGTTTAATCGGGCAGTATGGTCGGCACGGGCTTGGAGGGCCGAAGGGCCTGTTCCTGTGCTGTACATTTCTTTGTTCTTTGTTCTTTGTTTCTTTGTTTGTTATAACCTGAACTTGAACCACGTGGCGGTATCATAAAGATACCTGGCGACTCATGAGCAAAGGTGACCTAAACAGAGCAAATAGACTAAAGCTAGAAAGAGCAACAGTACAGTACTGTGGCTGCACTGAGAGACATTCAGCTCTGCAGGTTCGGCTGGTTCCTGGTGATTCAGATGCTTCTCACACACATTTGCTTTGTTCAGCGTTTATTATGCTGCATCCCTGACAATTGAGTGCAGGGTTAAAATTCTGGGACCCAGAACACACCGATACAATAGCAGTTTACGATGCTCACTCACGCTTATCTCTGTCCCAATTCGAGCTCATTCCCCGGTGTTCAATACGGCACTTGGAGCCCAACAATTCAGAGATTTCATATTCCTCAAATGCTGGTTCATCCTGACACAACGAGACATTTAAGCTTCACAGGTGGCTGCAAAGTTTCCTTATTCAGGTCCGTGTTTAACTAAATATTTGTTGCAGAGTCAAATATCGCCCACAGTTTAATGTCCATAATAATCTGTTAAATTGCAGTCAACTTGGCAGAGTTTGTGGATCTTACAGTCTATAATATCTAGTATGCTTGTGCTGAGCGTGACATCCTGAATCTACTCTTGGGTCATATTAAAACAGTGCATTGTAGCTGGGTGGGGTGCACTGCACGGTAGCATATATATAAATGATTTGGAGGAAATGTAACTGGTCTGATTAGTAAGTTTGCAGACAACACAAAAGTTGGTGGAATTGCAGATAGCGATGAGGACTGTCAGAGGATACAGCAGGATTTAGATAGTTTGGAGACTTGGGCAGAGAGATACTAGATGGAGTTTAATCCGGACAAATGTGAGGTAATGCATTTTGGAAGATCTAATGCAGATAGGGAATATACAGTGAATGGCAGAACTCTCAAGAGTAATGAAAGTCAGAGAGATCTAGGTGTACAGATCCACAGGTCACTGAAAGGGGCAACACAGGTGGAGAAGGTAGTCAAGAAGGCATACGGCATGCTTGCATTCATTGGCCGGGGCATTGAGTACAAGAATTGACAAGTGTTGTTGCAGTTGTATAGAACCTTATTTAGAGTATGGGGAAAAGGCAAGCCGGATGCTGACGCATCAGCTTCGGAAGCGGGACGCAGCTAGGGAGATCGGGGGAGTTAAGGACAGGGGAGGGAGCGTGGTGCGGAGTGGGGTTGGCATCAATGGGGTCTTCAGGGACTTCTACGAGGAATTGTACCAGTCCGAGCCCGCACAGGAGGAGGGAGGGATGGGCCGTTTCCTGGACCAATTGAGGTTTCCAAAGGTGGAAGAGGGACTGGTGGCGGGACTGGGGGTCCCGATTGGGCTGGAGGAGCTGATCAAAGGGATAGGAAGCATGCAGGCGGGGAAGGCACCGGGGCCGGACGGTTTCCCGGTCGAGTTCTATAAATAATATATGGACCTGTTGGGCCCGCTGTTAGTTAGGACCTTCAATGAGGCAAGGGAGGGGGGGCTTTACCCCCGACGATGACCCGGGCACTGATCTCCTTGATCCTGAAGCGGGTCAAGGATCCCCTGCAATGTGGGTCTTACAGACCGATTTCCTTGCTAAATGTAGATGCTAAGGTGGCGAAGGTCTTAGCCACGAGGATTGAGGATTGTGTGCCGCAGATCATCCACGAAGACCAGACGGAGTTTGTGAAGGGGAGACAGTTGAACGCGAATATGCGGAGGCTTTTGAACGTTATCATGATGCCGGCGAGGGAGTGGGAGGCGGAGATAGTGGTGGCGATGGACGCGGAGAAAGCCTTCGATAGGGTAGAGTGGGGGTACCTGTGGGAGGTGCTGAAGAGGTTCGGGTTTGGGGAGGGGTTTGTCAGGTGGGTTAGGCTGTTGTATGAGGTCCCGATGGCGAGTGTGGCCACAAATAGGAGGAGGTCCGAGTACTTTCGGTTGCACCGAGGGACGAGACAGGGGTGTCCCCTGTCCCCCCTGCTCTTCGCACTGGCGATTGAACCCCTGGCTATGGCACTGAGAGAGTCGAGGAACTGGAGGGGGTTGGTGCGGGGTGGGGAGGAGCATAGGGTGTCGCTTTATGCGGACGACCTGCTGCTGTATGTGGCGGACCCAGTGGGAGGAATGCCAGAGGTAATGAGGATCCTTAGGGAATTTGGGGACTTTTCGGGGTACAAGCTCAATATGGGGAAGAGTGAGCTGTTCGTAGTTCAGCTAGGGGACCAGGAGAGGGGGATTGGCGAGCTCCCACTAAAAAGGGTGGAGAGGAGCTTCAGATATTTGGGGGTCCAGGTGGCCAGGAGCTGGGGGGCCCTGCATAGGCTTAACTTTACAAGGCTGGTGGAGCAAATGGAGGAGGAGTTCAAGTGGTGGGATGCGCTGCCGCTGTCCCTGGCGGGTAGGGTGCAGTCAATCAAAATGACGGTGCTCCCAAGGGTTTTGTTCCTGTTCCAGTGCCTCCCCGTGTTTATCCCGAAGGCTTTTTTCAGGCAGGTTAACAGGAGTATAATGGGGTTTGTGTGGGCGCGAGGGACTCTGAGGGTGAGAAGGGTGTTCCTGGAGCGGAGTAGAGATAGGGGGATGGGGGGGCTGGCGCTGCCCAACCTCTGTGGGTACTACTGGGCCGCCAATGTGACAATGGTGCGCAAGTGGGTGATGGAGGGGGAGGGGGCTGCATGGAAGAGGCTGGAGACGGCGTCCTGTGTGGGTAGGAGTCTGGGGGCGCTGGCAATGGCACCGCTGCTGCTCCCTCCAAGGAGGTATACCACGAGCCCGGTGGTGGTGGCGGCCCTCAAAATTTGGGGGCAGTGGAGGCGGCATTGGGGGCGAAGTTAGGGCCTCGGCGTGGACCACATTACGGGGGAACCACCGGTTCACCCCAGGAAGAACAGGTGGAGGGTTTTCGGGGTGGCACAGGGCAGGGATACGAAAGATGGGGGACCTGTTTTTGGACGGGAAGTTCGCGAGTTTGGGTGAGCTGGAGGAGAAGTACGGGCTCCCCCCGGGGAACACCTTCAGGTACTTACAGGTAAGGGCGTTTGCCAGACGGCAGGTGGTGGAATTCCCACGGCTACTGCCACACACAGTACAGGACAGGGTGCTCTCGGGGGGGGTGGGTGGGAGTGGGGAAGATCTCGGCAACTTACCAGGTGATGCAGGAGGAGGAGGAGGCCTCAGTGGTGGAGTTGAAAGGTAAGTGGGAGGAGGAGTTGGGAGAGGAGATCGAAGAGGGGACATGGGCAGATGCCCTAGGAAGGGTGAACTCTTCCTCTTCGTGCGCGAGGCACAGCCTCATACAGTTTAAGGTGCTGCACAGGGCACACATGACCGGGACAAGGATGAGCAGGTTCTTTGGGGGTGAGGACAGGTGTGTTAGGTGCTCAGGGAGCCCAGCAAATCACACCCATATGTTCTGGACATGCCCAGCGCTGGAGGAATTTTGCAGGGCGTAGAGAGGACAGTGTCGAGGGTGGTAGGATCCAGGGTCAAACCGGGCTGGGGGCTCGCAATATTTGGGGTGGCAGAGGAGCCGGGAGTGCAGGAGGCGAAAGAGGCCGGAGTTCTGGCCTTTGCGTCCCTGGTAGCCCGGCGAAGGATTCTCCTTCAGTGGAAAGATACGAGGCCCCCAAGCGTGGAATCCTGGATCAGCGATATGGCAGGGTTCATTAAATTAGAGAGGGTGAAATTTGCCTTGAGAGGGTCGGTTCAAGGGTTCTTTAGGCGGTGGCAACCGTTCTTAGACTTTCTGGCAGAACGATAGACATTGGTCAATGGCAGCAGCAGCTCGGAGAGTGGGGTGGGGGGGGGGGGCGGGGGGTTTACTTTATTTTTGTTTATGTTATTTACACTGGAAGGGTCTGAGGGGGTGTATACACCTGTTGTCTTAAGTCGGGGTGTTAATGTTAATTTATTATTTAGGTACGGGGGGGAGGGGTTTGGGGGGTTGCTTTTTTAGATTGTGTTTTGGACTTAACCCTGTTGGGTTCTTTTTTTCTTTCACATTTTGTTATTGATATTTTATGAAAACCTTTAATAAAAAATTTTTTTTAATAAAAGAACCTTATTTAGGCTGCACTTGGAGTATAGTGTTCAATTCTGGTCGCCACACTACTAGAAGGATGTGGAGGCTTTAGAGAGGGTGCAGAAGAGATTTACCAGGATGTTGGCTCGTATGGAGGGCGTTAGCTATGAGGAGCGGTTGAATAAACTCTGTTTGTTCTCACTGGAACGACAGAGGTTGAGGGGCGACCTGATAGAGGTCTACAAAATTATGAGGGGCATAGGCAGAGTGGATAGTCAGAGGCTTTTTCCCAGGGTAGAGGGGTCAATTACTAGGGGGTATAGGTTTAAGGTGCGAGGGGCAAGGTTTGGAGGAGATGTACGAGGCAAGTTTTTTACACAGAGGGTAGTGGGTGCCTGGAATTCGCTGCCGGAGGAGGTAGTGGAAGCAGGGACAATAGTGACATTGAAGAGGCTTGTTGACAAATACATAAAAAGGTTGGGAATAGAGGGATACGGACCCAGAAAGTTTAGAAGATTTCAGTTCAGACAGGCAGCATGGTCGTCACAGGCTTTGAGGGCCGAAGGGCCTGTTCCTGTGCTGTACTTTTCTTTGTTCTTAGTGGTTAGCACCGTTGCTTCACAGTTCGAGGGTTCCAGATTCGATGTCCAGCTAGGGTCACTGTCTGTGCGGATTCTGCATGTTCTCCTTGTGGGTTTCCTCCGGGTGCTCCGGTTTCCTCCCACAAGTCCCGAAAGACGTTCTGTTGGGTGAATTGGGCATTCTGAATTCTCCGTCTATGTACCCAAACATGCGCCGGAATGTGCTAACTAGGCGCTTTTCATAGTAACTTAATTGCAGTGTTAATGTAAGCCTACTTGGTTGAATAAAAATTATTATTATGGGGGGTTCGGTGGTTACTCTGGCTGCCGACTTCTGTTCCGTGGTCTTGTCTGTTCCCAGTGGCCCTGCAGAGGGAGCATGTGGTATCCACCGGAATGCTTGACACCTTCCACACCCAGTAGATACCTCAGCGGACAGAGTGTTTCAGAGACATTGGGAACAATATTCTGGTTCAGTTAGGAAGGTTCCCGACACTTTTGTTGGGGCTTCTAGCTGATTTTGGTCTTTTATTTTGACTGGACCCATGCTTGGGAAAAGCAAGAGAGGAAAGAAGGTTCGATAGAAACTAAAATGATCTGTTTTGAATTTCTATCCTATTCTTACAGTGATCATTTTTGTAAACTTCTTTTTCAGGCATTAGAACGGGAGGATTGGCAGTTGCACAACTCGAACCAAAAATAACATCAAGATCTGACAAGTCACTCAATTCATTCGGATCTAACTGTCAATGTGCTTGTCTGTTCTGACTGTGGGAAGAGATTTCAAACATCAGTGTGACTGGAAACGCCCCGAGACACACACACACCTGAGTGAGTGTGTTCCAGTGAACTGACTGTGGAAAGAGCTTTAACCAGTTACACAGCCTGAAAAATCATATTGTTTCCTCTTGTGGGAGAGTCTAGGACCAAAGGGCATAATCTCAGAGTAAGGGGTCTCAAATTTAGGACAGAGATGAGGAGACATTTCTTCTCTCAGAGGGCAGTGAATCCGTGGAATTCTTTAGCTGGCATTCTGTCTCTGGAGTTTACCAAAATAAGGCAAAGGCGAAGGTGTCGTTACCCGGATTGGCCGCCTGGTGGCGCAGTGGCGCTTTCACTGGGGCCTTGAGTTCAGAAACATCCCAGACAGGACTGGTGAGAAATATCTGTCTGGGAAAGGGGAGACAACTGGATAATCGGGGAAATGGAGCGGTGCCGATGGGCCTGAGAGAAAGGAGTTCAGCAAAGTCTTATTTTCTTCATTTTTCATTCAATATTTATTACAATTTCAGAGAAAATATTACAGAAAAGTTTATTTTGATGTTTACAAAAGGGAACATAACGATTGAGGGTCACAGTGAGAACAGACCACGTGCCCTCTGAGCTGCCAAATGTATGTACAACTGTAACAGACACCAGAAAGAGAGGACAGGAGCTCAACATAAAGGGAAGGCAACTGTTGTAAATAAGGAACGAGATAAGTTACTTATTTAGACATAACATTGAGAGAAATTATTAGCTACAATTACATTACAGCCAAAATTATCTCGTACATTTCAAACTGAAAAGCAGAAATACTGTCCATGATTGTCTCAGTTACAGATGCAGAATAATAAACTGAGAGAATTTTACTGTGAGAGTCACCAAGAGGAGATATTGTATTTCTGTCACACACAGATCATAATAAACAGCTGAGGAAAATCTACAGCGCCCGAAAGTCAACCGATCACTTGATCTGTAAAAGAGAGAGAAAATGATGAAGCAGATGTTTATGATCTGGGACATTGATGTTAGAGTTTTTAATCAATCAAACATTTAGAGATTTTTGAAACGGCTTCTGTCAGTTTGAAGTGTGAGTGGATTGAATCTTCTCACCTTCACCAGAGTGACTGCAGCGCTGTAGGAAATGCTCAGGAAGAACAGGGTGATGAATGTGGAAGCGGTTGTCCAGATGTTGCCGTTATCATCCTCATTGTCTTCAGTCCAGGTGTGCTCTGTGGTATCTACGGGGATAGAGCCGAATAAATATAATTAGATTGTTTATTAATCCAGGATATATTTTTAATATTCTCGCTTCATTTTCTCCCGCTGCTAATTCATTCTTTAATATATTTCCATTGCATATCTACTATTGAGTTCATGCCACTCAGAAATCGATCTCTGTAACTTTTTTCTTCCAATTAAGGGGCAAGTTAGCGTAGCCAATCCACCTACCCTGCACATCTTTGGGTTGTCGGGGTGAGACCCACGGGTCACGGAGAAACTCCACTGGGACAGAGACCCAGGAGCGGGATCAACCCCAGGTCCATGGTGGCGTGAGGCTGCAGTGCTAACCACTATGCCACCGTGCCGCCATTGCCTGCCGTTTGTGTTTGTTCTTTATCTTTTGTGGCTGTGTAGATGCGAAATTCGTGTTTCTTTACTCTTCTGTTGTGTGTCCCGATGTCTTTGTAAGTGTCATTGTGTGTGTTCATGTGTCAGTTAGTATTGATCTCTGTATTTGTGTGTCAGCGTCTGTATGGGAACTTTGTTTATCTTCTGTTAATGTGTATATATGAGTGTTTGATTGTGTGTGTTTGTGTGTTGAAGTCTATGTTTATATATTAATGCCTGTGTTAATATCAGTTTATACTTCCCTTTCCAGTAATAAAAGTGTTAATGTGTCTTTATACGTTCAACATGCATGTCAGTGTCTTAATGTTTGTGTCTGGATAAGTGCGTTTGTGTGTGTTTGTTCATGTGTGTATTTCATCATAGAATCATTATCGTAAAATCCCTACTGTTCCGAACGAGGCCATTCGGCCCATTGAGTCTGCACCGACCCTCCGAAAGAGCATTCTACCTGGACGCATGCCCCTGCCCTGTCCCCAGAACCTCGTAACCCCACCTCACGTTGTGGGCACTAAGGGGTAATATAGCATGGCCAATCCACCTAACCTGCACATCTTTGCACTGTGGGAGGAAACTGGAGCACGCGGTGGAAACAGGAATAGACCCGGGAGAACGTGGAAACTCCACACCGACAATCACCCGAGGCTGGAATTGAACCCGGGTTTATGGCGCTGTGAGGCAGCAGTGCGATTTATGCGTTGATGGTTGTTTCTAACTATCTATTGATGTGTATTGATGACCCCATGTGTATTCATGTGTGTTCGTGTCAATGTGTGTACGAATCTGCTAATATGGTCCACGTGTGCCCATTAGTGTGTTAATGTGGATTATTGTCTCTGTTTGAATGGAAATATTTCTGTCATCGTAAAATTCTGCTAATGTACATGTTATTGGTTATATTTGTGTTTCATATTCTTCTGTCAGCCTACTTGTCTGGTTTTATATGTTTGTGTATCTGTGTGGACATGTGGTTGTATATGTCTGTGTACATTTGTGTAGCCGCTTGTGTGTGGATTTGTGTGTGTGGCTGCACGTGTGTATGTGTGTGTATAAACATGTGTCTTTTTGTGTTTATGTGCATGTTTGTGAATTTTTGCGCATGTTTGCGTGTGTTTTTGTGTCAAAATATGTGTGGTTCGTTGTGCGTGGGTGTATATTCATGCATGTGTTTCTATGTGTGTGTCTATGTGTGTGTTTGTGTCTACGCGTGAGCGTGTGTGGGTCTGTGTGCATGTGTGTGTAGTGTTTGTGTCTTAATCTGTCTGTGTGTTTGTATCAGCTGCCTGTAGCTTTGCCAGTTGTGGGTATTATTGATACCGATGTAGAATATGTTGAACTTTTTGCTTATAAATGTGTTTTCTGTGAGTTGCAAGCTGCCATCAGGTGACCGAATGCAAAAGTACAAGGAGGTGCCTCAGGAGAGAACAGTGAAAACCCAGGGAGAATTCAATCACCAGTCTGGATTTAGATTATGGGGAATCAGTTTTAGCTTACTGATAAGACGAACAAGAGTGCTAAAACAATTATGTTGCACAAATAGATACTTTCAGAACATCTTTGTCATTGTGGCCTTTTAAACCCTTCAGCCAGTAAGCTACATGCCGTCTTGTAATGTCAGTAACTGAGTTCTTAGTCTAGAGAAGGGTTTACTTCCAAACTCCCTGCTTGGGGACTGGGAAGATATTGAGTTAATAATCTCCCTCTCTCTGGTCAGCTCAGCAAATTGCCTTTGGGTTCTCCCTGCTGGAGGTGGAGATAGAGGGAGTTCACTCATCACCTTCCTCCTCTTTTGGTCGGGAATGTGGAGGTAAAATGGGTTAGTATTGCCCCTTTGCTCTCTTTGTTGGGGAAGTGTGGGTACAGTGGATTAAATAATGCCGCTCCACTCATTGTTGGAAGCGGGTGTACAGTGGGTTAACTAATGCCCCTCCACCTCTCTCTGTTGGGGAAGGGGGCGCACAGTGGATTACCTAACGCCCCTCCCCTTACTCTGTTGGGTAAGTGGGGAGACAGTGGAATAACTAATGCCTCTCCCCCTCTCTGTTGGGTAAGTGGGGGTGCAGTGGATTGACTAATGCCCCTCCCCCTCTCTTTGTTGGGGAAGTGGGGAGACAGTGGATTAACAATTTCCCTTTCCCCTCTCTTTGACTGGGGATTGTTGGTCCATGTTTCTGTGTGACCCTCAATTCAGTTCCCAGTGGGTGTGATGCAGCAACTTAAAGCTGACATTAATTTTAATGGGATGGACAATGGGAGAAGCAGGAACACCGCGGTCTAAATATGATGGGTTTGTTTGTCTGAAATGGGGAATTGTCCGATTTCTCCTCAGCCGGAGGAAAGTAAATTAATCCTGTAATGAATGAGTTTCATTCTGTCTCTAACCCAGGGTGCATCTGAGCTGGGAGCTCTGGTTATATCAGACTTGGGGCTGAGACCTGTAGAAATCCGGGTCTCATTGAACAGATCTAATATCAGCAAAGTGGAAGCTCCATTAATTAAGCGGCTGTGCATTTAAATCACAATTGGAGGAAAACGTTTTTATTATTTTTATTTTAGTTCGAAATGCAATTGATAGACTCTCATTGACATGAATTGACGGTGTCCATCAGAGCGAGGGAAATGTTCACAAAACTGGGTTTACCGCTGGATTTATCAACCGTTCTGTTGATGATCTTCAAGGGGATGGCTTCATGTCCCACCACACAGGAGTAAGAAGCGCCGCTGGCCCACTCCTCCGCTGCAATGGATAACAGGCTGTACATGAAGAAGGAGCTATTGCCGTTCTCCGCCATCACCTCGGTGTTCTTGTAGTTCCCGGGATTCATCGGCTTGTCATTGACGGTCCACTTGACGAAGATCTCTCGGGGGGAGAAACCTCTCACTAAGCAGCTGAGGGAGACGAATCTCTGAGCGGAGACGTCTTCAGCCGAGGGCAGGAGGACAGAGACGGACGGTTCCCGCGGGTTGGGATCAGCAGAAAATGTACAATAAATGTAAATAAAATGGGGAATTCCGGAGACAATGGAACCGCGGGTTAGATGTGAGAGAAATGTGTTTTTTGTTGGATTTTAAAGGTTTCCATTTCCCAGTTTGGGATCTGTCCGGTTTCCCAGCTCGGAGCTGAGGTGGACACAATCCTTTACCCTGAGAATTTACGGATATTGGATTCGAAAGTTTCAGAAAGTGAACAGCAGGGAAACAGGCCATTCGGCCCGCCTGTTCTGTGCTGGTTTATAAGCTCCACTCCAGGCTCCTCCCACCTTACCCCAAGAGGATTGGGAAACTGCCAATGTATCACCCTTATTGAAAAGGGAGGGAATCAAAAACAGGTAACTATAGGCCAGGGACATTAATAGCTGAGCATTTAAGCATACAGAGTGTAATCAAGCTGGGTCTGCCCGGCTTCGTGAAGGGTAAATCATGCCTGACAAATTTATTGCAATTCTTTGAGGTGATAACGAGAAGGCGAGAGAGAGGGGGACCAGTAGTTGTGATATACATGAATTTCAAAACTGTGTTTAATAAGTGAATGTACTCTTGCCATGGCTGCTGATACAAAAATAGAAAGGCAAGTGGTGAGGTATACAGAATATCCACAGAGGGACAGAGACAGCGTAACTTACTGAGTAAAAACTTGGCAGATGAAACATAATGTAGGAAAATGTGAGGTTAGACACTTTGATAGGCGGAAGAACATAACGGAAAATTATTTAGATGGAGAAAGACTGGAGAAAGCTGAAGTAATGGCGTAATTGGGGGTCCTCGTGCAGAAACCACACAAAGCAAGTTCTGCAGGTAATATGGAGACAAATTGAATGTTGACATTTATTTCAAAGGGAATAGAATATAAACATGGGGAAGTCGAGCTAAAACAAGGCATTAGTTAGACTGCACCTGGTATACTTTGAATAGTTTTGGTGCCCTTATCTACGGAAGACAATTGGTTTTGAAGGCAGTCCAGAGAAGGATAACGAGGTTGATCCCGAGTATGGAGGGATTTTCTTATGGGGAGAGGTTAAGTAGGCTGGGTTGTACTTATTGGAGTTTAGAGGAATGAAGGCAGCTGAATCGAGACATGAAAGATTCTCAAGGAGCTTCTTAGGAGGTTGTTTTCCCTTGTGGGATTTCTGTTTATTTTTCAATGCCTGCCGATTTTCCTGCCAAAAGCTTTTTACAAAGAGATTGAGGCAAGGATTACTTTGTTCATATGGGGAGGGAAGGTGGCCAGAGTTAGAAAGGTGCTGCTACAGAGGGGAAGGCAGGCAGGGAGTTTGGGTCTTCCGAACCTGATGTATTACTACTGGGCGGCGAATGTGGAGAAGGTGCGGAGCTGGGTCAGTGGGGTTGATTCCCAGTGGGTCAGAACGGACGAATGGAGGACAGTTTGTGCAGCGGGTCGGGATTGAAAGCACTAGCATCAGCGCTGCTCCCGATGGCCCCGGGGAAATACTCAGGGAGTCCCGTAATAATAGTTTCATTGAGAATTTGGAGGCAGTTTCGCCAACACTTCGGGTTGGGGGCAGAGTCAAGGGAAATGCCGATTCAGGGAAACGACAGATTTGAGCGAAGGAAGTGGGATGGAAATTTTCGGAAATAGGAGGAGAAGGTGATTAAGACACCAAAAGATTTGTTTCTTAGGGGTCGGTTTGCAAGTTTGAAGGAGCTGGAAGCGAAGTATGGGCTGGAGCAAGGGGAAATGTTTAGATACATGCACGTTCAGGATTTTGCCAGAAAGGAGATACAGAGCTTCCCGGTGGAGCAGGTCTCCACATTGCTGGAGGAGGTGCCGATGACAGGGGGACTGGAGAAGGGGGTAGTGTCGGCAGTTTACAGAGCTATTTTGGAAGAGGAGAAGACACCACTGGAAGGGATCAAAGCAAAGTGGGAGGAAGAGTTGGGGGAGGATATGAAGGAGGGGTTCTGATGTGAGGTGTCCCGGAGAGTGAATGCCTCCACCTCATGCGCAAGTTTGGGGCTGGTACAGCTGAAGGTGGTATGCAGAGCAGACCTCACGAGGGCGAGGATGAGCCGATTCTTTGAAGGAGTAGAAGATGTGTGTGAACGTTGCGGGCAGGTGGGGTTGCTAATCATGTTCATATGTTTTGGTGCTGTCCAAAGCTAGAGGATTATTGGAAGGATGTTTTTAGGATAATTTCTAAAGTGGTGCACGTGAAACTGGCCCCTATTCGGGGTGTCGGACCACCCAGGGTTGAAAACGCGTGCAGAGGCAGATGTTGTAGCCTTCGCCTCGTTGATCGCCCGAAGGTGGATCCTGATAGGTTGGAGAGCAACCGCTCCACCCTGTGCCCTGGCGTGACGGGGGGACCTGTTGGAATTCTTGACTCTTGAGAAGGTTAAGTTTGAAGTGAGGGGAAGGATGGAGGGGTTCTACAATTCATGGGCATTATTCATTATGTACTTTCAAGAAGCAGATAACATAGAACATTAGTTGGGGCGGGTGGGTGGGAGGGTTGGGGGAGGGGGGCTGTGTGTGTTAATGGCGACTATGGGTGATCCCTAATTCCTTTTTGTCATTTGTTTGTGTGAACATGCGGGCTAATGTTTGGGGTTTGGTGGGAGGATGGGATCGTTGTTATTGATATGGGGATTGACAAATTTGTTACTGATTATTGTTTATTGTTGGTGGGTGTAAGTTTGGGAGAAAATGCGAAAAAGGAGGAGAATAAAAAAAATATTTAAAATTTAAAAAAAAAACAGTGCCAGTTACTGTGAAAACCCCCTAGACGCTACATTCCGGTGCCTGTTTGGGTACGCAGAGGGAGAATTCAGAATGTCCATATTACCTAACAGCACATTTCAGGACTGGTGAGAGGAAACCGGAGCACCCAGAGAAAAACCCACGCAGACACGGGGAGAACGTGCAGACTCCACAGACAGTGATCCAAGCTGGGAATCGAACCTGGGACCCTGGAGCTGTGAAGCAACAGTGCTATACACTGTGCTACCATGCCGCCAATCCCACCCAGCGACAATGCACTGTTTTAACCAGACCCAAGAGTAGATTCAAGATGTCACGCTCGGCACAAGGATACTAGATATTATAGACTGTAAGATCCACAAACTCTGCCAAGATGGCTGCAACTTAACAGGTTATTATGGACATTAAACTGTGGCCAACTTCAATGGGCACTCGGACCCGGATGGGATCAGAAACCTTCAGGTTCCGCCCACCAACTGTTGCGTCACCAAGACGCCAGCGCATGCGCTCTGCTTCCCCAAGATGGCGGCTGCTAACCAGGGCCTGGTCCAGGGAGAGAGCTGACCGGCGGTGATGTGACCTGAGGATCACCGCACCTCAGGCAAGGGGCCAGGTTGGGAAGGCGGTGCCTTCAGGAATAACTGGGAAGGTGATGTTTGGTCAGTTGCTGCAGTCTGTGTAGTGAAGGTGCTGTCACAGTGGTGTGAGGTGAGGAAGTACAGGATTATCACCCAGCAATGATCAATTAAGGGGAATGTAAATCCAGCTCAGGCTGCTTTCAGATTGGAAAGGGAGCTAAGGTGTGTCCTTGGAGCTGGTGAATGTTGAGGCTTTGGCAGTTTCTCTATCAATTCAATCCTTCCCTCCCTCTCCCACCTCTATCTTTAGAATCATAGAGTTTTACACCACGGAAAGAGGCCCTTTGGCCCATTCAGAATCTTTATTATTGTCACAAGTAGGCTTACATTATAATCTTTATTATTAGTGACACAAGGAGGCTTACATTAACACTGCAATGAGGTTACTATAAAAAAAACCCAGTCGCCACATTCCAGCGCCTGCTCTGGTACACGGCTGGAGAATTCAGAATGTCCAATTCACCGAAGAACCTCATCTTTCAGGGCTTGTGGGAGGAAACCGGAGCACCCGGAGGAAACCCACGCAGACATGGGGAAAACTGCAGACTCCGCACAGACAGTGATCCAAGCCTGGAATCGAACCCAGGTCCCTGGTGCTGTGAGCTACTGCTAGTATTAGCAGTGCTAACCACTGTGCTACCGTGCCACCCAGAAGATTATTAGATAACTAGGTCTGGATGAATTGTGTCCCAGGATGCTGTGGGAGGCGAGGGAGAGAAAGCAGCGGTTCTGACCCAAAGTTTTAACCACAAATTAGGCCTGTTTTTGCTAGAATTTAGACATTTAAGGTGTGATCAGATATTTAAGATACTAACAGGGAAAGACAGGGCAGATGAAGATAAACTATTTCCACTGATTGGAGATTCTAAAACTAGGGATCATTGTCTAAAAATTAGGACTAGACAGCTCAGTACAGATGGTAGGAAGAACTTCTTCACACATAGGGTGGGAGAGGTTTTGAAATCTATCCCACAAACAGCAGTTGAAGTTAGATCAGTTGTTAAGTTTAAATTTGAGGTAGAGTTTTGTTAAGCAAAGATATTAAGGGACATGGAGTTTGGTCACAGATCAGCAATGATCTCATTAAATAGCAGTACAGACTCGAGGGGCTGAATGGCCTACTCCTGTCCCTATGTGTATTTCTGTGATTCTGAAATTCAGACAACACCATGACAGGGAAAGAATCTGGATTAGAACCTGAGTTTGTCCGAGCTACAAACCATCTCTCCAGATCCTTGCCCTTTGTGGTTTTAATGAAGGTCAAGGCAATAGTTGGATTATTGAAAGACTTGACAAAGTTGTTGGATACCATTTTTCGGGTCTCAGGATAAATCATAACGTAATTCACTCCCCACAGCCTTGAGTTGCCGTTGAACTTCGTTGAGGCCTCAACGCTTTCTTTGTGTTGCTGCCGAAAATTCCTGGAAGAAGTAAATCCTCACTCCCTCCTGGAGCCAGGTGCCACCTCACCGCTCCCTCTCCAGGACATTCTCTCAAGTTGTGGAAGCGAATGATTACAGGCCTGGGATGAAAACTATCCCTTGGCCTCAAAGACCGATGCACCCTTTCTAATTTGAAATGCCCAGGCTTCACATCCAGCTTGAGAAAACGTGGCAGTCGGTCCTCGAAGAACCTAACGGGAGCCTTACCCTCCAAACTAAATGGACAGAAAATAACATCATTTATGGGCAGCACGGTAGCACAGTGGTTAGCACAGGTGCTTCACAGCTCCAGGGTTCCAGGTGCGATTCCTGGCTTGGGTCACTGTCTATGCGGAGTCTGCACGTTCTCCCCATGTCTGCGTGGGTTTCCTCCGGGTGCTCCTGTTTCCTCGTACAGTCCAACGACGTGCAGGTTCAGTGGATTGACCACAATAAATTTCCCTCAGTGTCCAACTAAAAGGTTAGGTGGGGTTACTGGGTTACGGGGATGGGGTGGATGTATGGGCTTGGCTGGGGTGCTGTTTCCAAGGTGCAGACTCGATTGGCTGAGTGGCCTCCTTCTGCAATGTAAATTCTATGATGACCATCTGACAGACCAATGACTCGGATGTTCTTTCTCCGACCCTCGGTTCTCCAAGTCCTCCAGGACCTCCGCCACGCCACTCGGCTGGTTTTCAAAGGTTGAATTCTTGCCTCCGTCGAGGAGGCATCTTGCTGAACGTTCAGGATTCTCTCCACCGGATCATTGAGCCTCTTCATGGCGTTTTGCAGCTGGGCCTCATGAGGACACCGATATTGAATCAGCACACTCCGCCTCTGGTCAATAACACGGATAATGTCGGCAGTCATCATTTTCGCCACCACCCGGTGAGCGCGGGGTAGAGGGACCTCCTGAGGGTCAGGCTGCCATGTTGAAAAGGCGGCTCCATTCCTGCTGAATCCACCTGCGCTGTTTTACCAATGGATTTCCTGACTTTTTTTCGGCAGAATCATACCTGACCAAACTCTGATTCTACCAAGGACACGATAACAAACATTAATTCAAGGATTAGATAGATGAGTGCCGGGCAATCAGGATAAGTGTCAGATTACAGATGAGTGGCACCAGAACCTGCGGAAAGGCAGCTACTCCGTAGCCGTATCACATGCTGCCCCCCCCCCCCCCCCCCACCCCCACCCCCATGCCTCCCCACAGACAGATTTCTGATTGAGGGTGTGGAGCATTCTGGGGAACTGGCGGTAAATGGAGAGAAAGCTGAGATGAGGAGGGATTTCTTCACTCCAGGACGTGGTGAAACTTTGGAATTCTCTCCCCCAGAGGATTCTGGAGATTCAATAATCAAGTATGTTCAAGGCACAGATTGACAGGTGTCTAAATATTGAAGATGTCAAGGGATATGGGGGATAGTGTGGGAAATCAGTTCTGAGGTAGATTGGCCAAGTATATCATTGAATGGTTGAGCAGACTCGGTGGGCCGAATGGCCTACTCTTGCTCCTATTCTAATCTCTGTGTCCTGGTCAGGAAGCAGTGAGCTGAGCTGGGATCTGTCAATCAACATGAATCAGCACCTTCAGGAGATTTGGGAGTGTGAATATCAGATACAGCAGAGTGAGAATGGAGGGAGATTGTGTGGGATGGAGATTTATAGCTTTTGGAGAACGAGACAGGAAATAATGTTCCAGAGGAACTAGAATTGTCTGTTCTGAGTTTCTATCCTGTACGAACAATGATAACTTTTGTAAATTGTTTTCACAGGATATTAGATGAGGAGAAATTACAAACATTACATCGCGATCTGACAGAGTCACACAATTCCTTGGAACCTGAATATCATCCGCCTTTGAATCTAGAAGAAGAAATGATTGCCTGAAGTGTCAGCTTCCAATTATATCAAACATCAGTGTGACTGGAAAAGCACCGAGACCCACACACCCGATCGAGAGTGTTCTAGTGAGCTGACTGTGGAAAGAGCTTTAACCAGTTACATAGCCTGAAAAAAAAAGAACAGCATACACAGTGAGGAGAAACCGTACCCGTGTTGTATCTGTGATTGCCCAATTTGGAGAGACACGAAGAGACCCAAAACATGGAGAAACGGTGGAAATGTGGGGACTGTGGGAAGGGATTCAGAGCCCCATCTGTGCTGGAGATTCATCGCCGCAGTCACACTGGGGAGAGGCCGTTCACCTGCTCTCAGTGTGGGAAAGGATTTACTCAATTATCCAACCTGCAGAATCACCAACGAGTTCATACTGGGGAGAGGCCGTTCACCTGCTCCCAATGTGGGAAAGGATTCTGTGATTCGTTCCACCTATTGAGACACCAGCGAGTTCACACTGGGGAGAAGCCATTCACCTGCTCCCAGTGTGGGAAAGGATTTACTGAAGTATCCGACCTGCAGAAACACCAGCGAGTTCACACTGGGGAGAGGCCGTTCACCTGTTGTCAGTGTGGGAAAGGATTTAGTGAAGTATCTGACCTGCAGAGACACCAGCGAGTTCACACTGGGGAGAGGCCATTCACCTGCTCTCGGTGTGGGAAAGGATTCACTCAGTTATCCACCCTGAGGAGACACCAGCGATTTCACACTGGGGAGAGGCCATTCATCTGCTCTCTCTGTGGGAAGGGATTTACTGAGGTATCCAACCTGCAGAAACACCAGCGTGTTCACACTGGAGAGAGGCCAGTCATCTGCTCTCAGTGTGGGAAAGGGTTTACTGAAGTCTCCGACCTGCAGAGACACCAGCGAGTTCATACTGGGGAGAGGCCGTTCACCTGCTCTCAGTGTGGAAAGGAATTCATTGATTCATCCACCCTGCGGAGACACCAGCGAGTTCACACTGGGGAAAGGCCATTCACCTGCTCTCAGTGTGGGAAGGGATTCACTCAGTTATCCCACCTGTGGAGACACCAGCGAGTTCACACTGGGGAGAGGCCATTCATCTGCTCTCAGTGTGGGAGAGGATTTACTCAGTTACCCAACCTGCGGAGACACCAGCGAGTTCACACTGGGGAGAGGCCAGTCACCTCTCAATGTGAGATGGGACTGCACGTTTCATCGCATCTGCTGTGACACCAACAATTTCACAATTGATTACAGGGGTTGGATTCTGCTGTTATTGTTTCCGCTCTACATCCAGGACTGCATTTTGTTCATTCTGACAGGTGGTCAGTGGGGATGGTTGGAGGGTTTCTTTCTGCTGCACTGGCCGGTCTCACCACTTTGCCTCCAGTGGGCTGATGCTCTTTGAGCCTTGTTGCTAATACCTGGCTTCAAATTGCACAAGAATCACAGAGAGAAAAGGCGTTTGGAAGTTTGAAGATATTTAGTTTCCATTTCTGTTTGGTACCCCCAAAGCATGCCACATTGCCATGTAGACGGGCCCTGGTGGTTACATGGTTCTTTTGTTTAACTTATCTGGGTTTGAGGAGCAAGTTGTCTGAGGTGGACTGGGAATCTGATTGGTACAGGGAATACCTAATATTTAAGGAATTATGACATATTTATCAGGGGGTTGCTTAGCTCAGTTGACTGGACGACTGGTTCGTGATGCAGAGCAAGGCCAACAGTGAGGATTCAACTCCCGTACAGGCTGAGTTTATTCATGAAGAGCCCCGCCTTGTCAACCAGGTCCCTCGCCTGAGGTGTGCTGACCCTCGGATTAAATTACCTCCAGTCAGCGCTCTCTCTGTGAAAGGGGAGAGCAGTCTCTAGTCCTGTGGGATTTTTGCAACTTTTTATTCACATATATACAACAAATATAGATTGCTTTAAGGAACAAACATTCATCAGGAAAAGTGATGTAACCGTGGCTAACAAGAAAAATTAAAGATTCCATGAGATCCAATAGAATTCAGCAAAGGAAGATGAAGAAACTGATGAGTGCAATCTGCTGAGAAACATAAAAACCGACTGGAAAAGCTTCTACAGGAATGTGAAAAGGAAAAGATTCGCAAAGACCAATGTGGGTCCATTCCAGGCAGAGACAGGAGAGTTTAGAATGGGGAATGAGGAAATGGCAGAGAAACTAAACAATGTGTGTCTGTCTTCACAGAGGAAGATGCAGAAATAGTCCCCAAAACACCAGAGAACCAAGGGACTGGCAGAGATTAGTATTGGTGAAAAAGTAGTTCTGGAGAAATTAATGGGGTTGAAAGTTAATAAATCCCCAAATGCTGATGATCGACACCCCAGAGTGTTGAACGAGGTGGCTGTAGAGATCTCTATTCCTCATTCTAAATTCTCCTGACTATCTGGAATGGACAAACCTTTGTCTGAGCAAAAAGGTTCCTTTTTACATAATCATAGAAACTTTAACAGTCCATTTTTATGTATTTTGCCAGTTCCCATTCTATTCTATTCTCCCTTTGTTTCTCAGTGTCTTGGTCGAAGAACGGAAGTAAATCCTCGGGAATGAATCATCACTTTGAACAGGTTCTGAGACAATTAAATTCCAGGACCGAGTAACTATAATCGTGTTATTCTCGGTTGTGTAAAAGGGCAAAATTCTATTTTATAGTTTAATGTGTAGGTTTGCGAGTTACAGTAGCTTCGAAAAATAAAGAGAAAATGCTGGAAAATCTCAGCAGGTCTGTCAGCATCTGTAGGGAGAAAAAAGAGCTAGTGTTTCGAGTCCAGATGACCCTTTGTCTAAGTAGCTTCTAGTTTGTTTGTTTGTTGCATTAAAAGTCATAAAACCTGATGTCCCATCGTGTGATCCTTTAGTTTGTTGATTGGGAATTAGATTTTTTTCCAAGAAGTTGCTGACCTCTACAGAGATCCTAATCCATAAGTTTTGATTGCTTTATGAGCCACAGGCACCTTTCTGTCTCTCTAGTACTCATGCCAATGCTGTGGAGATGCCGGCGTTGGACTGGGGTGGTCACAGTAAGAAGTCTTACAACACCAGGTAAAGTCCAACAGGTTTGTTTGGAATCATTCGCTTTCGGAGTGCAGCTCCTTCATCAGATGAATGAAGAGGTCGGTTCTACAAACCCATATATAGACAAAGTCAGATGCAAGATGATACTTTGAATGCGCGTCTTTGCAGGTAATTAAATCTTTACAGGTTCAGACAGTGCAACTGGAGAGAGGGATAATCACAGGTTAAAGAGGTGTGAATTGTCTCAAGCCAGGTCAGTTGGTAGGATTTTGCCAGCCCAGGCCAGATGGTGGGGGGTAAATGTAATGCAACTTGAATCCAAGGTGCTGGTTGAGGCCGTACTCAAGCGTGCAGAACTTGGCTGTAGGTTTCTGTTCAGCGATTCTGCGCTGTCGCCCATCCTGAAGGCCGCCTTGACTGCTGAAGTGTTCCCCGACTGGAAGGGAACATTCCTGCCTGGTGATTGTTGCGCGATGTCTGTTGATCCGTTGTCGCAACGTCTGCATGGTCTTGCCAATGTACGACGCTTCGGGACATCCTTTCCTGCAGCGTATGAGGTAGACAACATTGGCCAAGTTGCACAAGTATGTACCACGTACCTGGTGGGTGGTGTTCTCACGTGTAATGGTGGTCCACATATCGATGATCTGGCATGTCTTGCAGAGGTTGCCATGGTAGGGTTGTGTGGTGTCGTGGTCGCTGTTCTGAAGGCTGGATAGTTTGCTGGAAACAATGGTTTGTTTGAGGTTGCGCAGTTGTTTGAAGGCAGGTAGTGGGGGTGTGCGGATGACCTTGGCAAGATGTTCGTCTTCATTGATGATGTGTTGAAGGCTGCGAAGAAGGCTGTCCTGGCTTGACACTATTCACACCTCTTTAACCTGTGATTATCCCTCGCCAGTCGCAATATTTAAAAATCATGTTCTGTTTAATCAATTAACTTTTAACAGGAAAATATTTGAATTTGTTGGACTTTTCCTGATTACATTTATTCACTTGAGGGGAAGCTGTAGATGTGCTTTATCTGGATTTCCAGAAGGTATTTACCAAGATGCCACATCAAAGGTTATTACACAAAATAAGAGCTCATGGTGTGGGGTCAACATATCAGCATGGATAGAGGATTGGTTAACGAACAGGAATGAGCCAGTCGGTATAAATGGGTCATTTCTGGGTGGGTAACATGTGACAAGTGGAATGTCACCAGGATCAGTGCTGGGCTCTCACCCATTTACAATCTGTTTGAATGTGTTGGATGGCGGGATTGAATGTCGGCTACATTTCCTGATGCCTGAGAGACCGGGAGGGAAGTAATTTGTGAAATGGATTTAATAAGTCTGCAAAGGACTACAAATAGGTTAAGTGAGTGGCAAAAACCTGACAGGTGGAGCTTAACTTTGGAAAATGTGAATTGTCCACTTTGTCAGAAAGTATTAAATAAAACAATATTATTTAAATGGAAGGAGATTGCAGAACTCTGAGGTACAGAGGGACTGGGGTGCCTGATCCCAAGTTAGTCTGCAGGTACAGCCAGTGATTAGGAAGGTTAATGGAATATTATTGTTTATTGCAAAGGAAATGGAATATAAATGTAGGGATGTTTTGCTGCAGTTGGATAGAGTCATAGAGGTTTACAGCATGAAAACAGGCCCAACTTGTCCATGCCGCCCAGTTTTTAAACCATTCTCAATTGCCCGCATTTGGCCCCTATCCCTCTATACCCAGCTTTCCCATATAACTGTCTGAATGCTTTTTAAGAGACAAAATTGTACCTGCCTCTACTATTGCCTCTAGCAGCTCGTTCTGGACACTCACCATGCTACGTGTGAAAATATTGCCCCTCTCGACCCATTTGTAACTCACTTCTTACCCTAAATCTAAACCCTCAGGTTTTAGACTCCTCTACCTTTGCGAAAAGATGTTGACTATCAACCCTATCTATGCTGCTCATTATTTTACAGCCCTCTATAAGATCACCCCTCAGTCTCCTATGCTCCAGGGAAAAAGTCCCAGCCTATTCAACCTCTCCTTGTAACCCAGACCATCAGGTCCTGGTAGTAACCAAGTAAATCTTTTCTGCACTCTTTCTGGTTTAATAATATCCTTTCTCCCGCGGATGGATATGGCTGGCACGAGGGGACATAACTTTAAACTGAGGGGTAATAGATATAGGACAGAGGTCAGAGGTAGGTTCTTTACGCAAAGAGTAGTGAGGCCGTGGAATGCCCTACCTGCTACAGTAGTGAACTCGCCAACATTGAGGGCATTTAAAAGTTTATTGGATAAACATATGGATGATAATGGCATAGTGTAGGTTAGATGGCTTTTGTTTTGGTGCAACATCGTGGGCCGAAGGGCCTGTACTGCGCTGTATTGTTCTATGTTCTATGTTCTATAATAGGTTGACCAGAACTGTACACAGTATTCCAAGTGTGACTGTACTAATGTCTTGTACAACTTCAGCAAGACATCACAACTCCTGTATTCAATGTCCTAACCAATGAAACCAAGTATGCCGAATGTCTCCTTCACCACCCTGTCCACTTGTGACTCCACTTTCAAGAAGCTATGAATCTGTGCTCCTAGATCTCTTTGTTCTATAACTTTCCCCAACTCCCTACCATTAACTGAGTAGGTCCTGCCCCAATTCGATCTACAAAAATGCAGCACATCACATTTATCAAATTGATTTATTTGGCACCTTTAAGGATAGATTGAGTGCATAGCTAGAGAATGGAATTATTCAAAAAGCCATGACTGTGGAAAGATAGTCATTGTTTCAGATAAGGAATAATCTATTGCCATATTTGCAGAAATTCAGGCATTGTTTCATAAAAATTTGCATCAGTGTTTCATGTAACAATTAAGACCATTGTATTCCATTACATTTAGTATGAAATACTTAGCAACAGCAAGGTTAATGCAAGTACCTTATCTTCGTAAGATTGGCACAGGTGGCTGGTGCACATACACCCTGAATTAATTTGATGGACATTAGGAAATCTTAAGTAATGCCCAATATTTGAATAATAAATCATTTTCTAAGTCGCAGACATTTATTTGAATAAATCAGGAAGTCCCAGCTGATAATTAGAAACCAATGAGAGTAAATGAGGGATTAGATAATCGGTAAAAATGTATTTTAAGAGTATGACTTTGTGGTTAAGGTTTTGTTCCGAATTTATGCTTTTATGAATTTATGAACCATCTACTGATTTTTGTTTGAAGTAATTTTCTTCATACTTTTCTTATGCTTTTGTTTACATCTTTTCGCTATGCTCTGACCAGTTTATGTATTATTTTGATCAACATTTTTGATTCCGTTTTCATGCAAGTGTATCAAGGTGAATGATTAGCAAATAAAGTTGTACTTTGGACATCTCCAATCAACCGAACTTCTGATTCTTATTTGAAGATAGAATAAGAGATCGTAAAGAGTGCAACTGGAGCTTTACTCTGTATCTAACCCCGTGGTGTATCTGTCCGGGAGTGTTTGATGGGGTCAGCGTAGAAGGGGTTTTGTTCTGTATCCGACCCCATGCTGTACCTGTTTTGGGAGTATTTGATGGTGACAGTGCCAAGGAGGATTTACGTTGTATCTAACCTTGTGCTATACCTATTGTGGGGATGTTTGATGGGGACAGCATCGAGGTAGGTTTACTCTGTATCTAACACCATTTTGTATCTGCCTTGGGAGTGTTTCATGGGGCAATGTAGAGGGAGCTGTGCTGTAACTGATTGGAGAATGGTTCAAGCTGGCACTTGGTACTCAGATTTTCCAGTACAGACACCCTTCACTTTAAAAATAACATTTCATTCAGAGATCAGAGAAACCATCACCGGTTCCCCCACTGCCCCCACCCCCGCAGGCCCAGAGGGACATTGAGAGTCCTGAACATTGTTGTACAGTTTGCTTGATATTTCATATGAGACTTTTTCTGTTCCATAGAATCCCTACATTGCAGAAGGAGGCCATTCGGCCCGTCGAGACTGCACCTACCCTCCAAAATGGCACCCCACTCAGGACCACTCCTCCACCCTATCCCCGTAAATCCACCTAACCTGCGCGTCTTTGGACTGTGGGAGGAAACCGTAACACCTGGAAGGAACCCATGTAGACACGGGGAGAAGGTGCAAACTCTACACAGTCACCCAACGCAGGAATCGAACCCTCTCTGATCTCCAGTCAGTCTCTGTTCGAATGAAAAGAGCCCCAGTTTCTCTCATCTTTCCTGGTAACTAAAGCCTCTCTTCCCTGGGATCATCTCAGTGAATCTCTTCTACACCTCTCCATGGCCTTGACATCCTTCCTGGTGTAAGATCCCCAAAACCTAATCTGATATTCCAACTGCAGCCTAACCAATGATTTGTACAGATTTACATGACCTCTGTCATTTTGTACTTCACACTTAGAATTATAAAACCTTGGATCCCATGTGTTTTTGAAACACTTTATCAACTTGTCCTCCCACATTTAAAAGTTTGTGTATCTGAAACTCCTTTTAGGGTTTTGGAGACATTAACACAACATGGCTGAAATACATTGACATCCAATGTCTGATATAATGTGTGTTATGGGAGAGAGAAGTTTAGTCTGAGTTAGAAACTCAAGCAGGCGCTTCACTGCAGACAGGTCACCGTGGAAACGTTGATAAGACATTCCATTCCACAGAATCGACTCATTGGAAACTCTAATCGGATCGGGGGGAGGACAGAGTTTGTATGTTGTTAACCTCAACATAAACGTAAACCAAAGTGAATAATGGAACAGATTGAATTCTAATGTGTGATGTTTATAGCTACAGTAATGGAATTATCAGAAATAATAGAATTAACAGGCAGGGTAGTTTAGAGAGAATGAGGAAATGATTGAAGTAACTGCTGTGAACCAAAAATGTAAATCACAGCTTCGAGAAATTCCTGCTGTCTTTTCCTCATTTACTGCATGAACTGTGTTCCATCCTGGGCGGCAAACCTTAGGAAAGATAAACGTTAAAGTCGCCAGAGTCCCAGATGAGCACAGGCTGCGTTCCCCTTTGAGGGGGAGAGCTGACTGGTGGTGATTTAACCTGAGGACCACCACACCTCAGGCAAGGGACAAGGTTGAGAAGATATGTAGATGAGAAGTAGGAGGGGCTGAAGATAGATCCTTGGGGGAGTCCAAGGAATTTGGAGAGGAAAGGGAGATTGGAGATGTCTTGGATATTTGTAAAGATGGTGGGGTCAAGTGTTCTGTTTAGGATGGGTGATGTTGTTGCATTAAAGGGAGAAGGACAGAACCAAATGAGAGAGAACTGGAAACAGAATCAACTAACATAGAGAGGTTGGATGGTCAACTTTTGTGAGAATGGAGTCGAGGGAACAGAAGTTGGGTCTCGTGGACAATATAAACTCGGAGGGAGAGAGAAGGTATGAGAGAAACTGGAGAAAGATCCAAGAATCCAGATTCTGTTAAAAGAGCTTGCACAAATGTGTTCCAAATGAATACCTGCGCCATGAGTAAATTGGCATAGAGTGAATGAGATGTTCGCTTTGTTCAATGATTGGCCTGGATAAATGGGGTTTAATTCATAGGGTACTCACGGTAGCACAGTGGTTAGGACTGTTGCTTTACAGCGCCAAGATCACTGTCTGTGCGGAGTCTGCACGTTCTCCCTAAGTCTGCGTGGGTTTCCTCCGGGTACTCCATTTTGCTCACGCTAGTCCCAAAAGAAGTGCTTTTGGAGAATTTGGACATTCTAAATTCTCCTTGTGTACCCGAACAGGCTCCTGAGTGTGATGACTTGGGGATTTTCACAGTAACTTCATTGCAGTGTTAATGTAAGCCTACTTGTGAGAATAAAGATTATTATTATACTGGCACCAATAGTGAGGAAAGAGAGTGTTTAGACTATTGGAGTGACCTTCACTTGAACCACACTGGAACTAGTGCCTGGGTGAATCCCACAACCAGGGCTGGAGAGAGAGCTTTAAACATATTAGTGGGTGAGGAGACAGGGTTGTGGTGAGGGGAAATTTAGAAAGTTAATGAGAAGGGACAAGGCAGTAATGCAGGGCAGCAAGACAGACAATGATCACCAGAATGTGACAGGGACAGAATGTAGAAATAGAAGATTTTATAAAATTCATTTATGGCAATTTAGTGTGGCCAGTCCAGCTCCCCTGCACACATTTGTATGTGGGGGTGAGACCCACACAGATACGGGGAGAATGTGCAAACTCCACACGGACAGTGTCCCGGGGCTGGGATCAAACCCGAGTCCTCGGTGCCATGAGGCAGCAGTGCTAACCACTGTGCCACTGGACCACCCCTCTTGAGGTCAAATCTGACACGAAGATTGTGCAGAGTGTGGTACCGCCTCAGACAGTTCCCAGGGAGAGGGATGGACTCGGGAGTTAGGGAACGGAATTTCTAATGGTGACTGAAGACAATGGGTTTGATCTTCCCAATTTTTAATTGGAAGAAATATCTGCTCATCCAGTACCGCATGTGGGATAAGCAGTTTGATAATTTAGTAACAGTGGAGGAATGGAGAGGGATGGTGGTGAGGTAGAGCTGGGTGTTGTCAGTGTGCATGTGGAAACTAACACGCTGCTTTTGGATGATGTCACCCAGTGGCAGCTTGTAGATGGGAAATAGGAGGGGCCGAGGGAGATCCTTGCGGACACCAAGTACAAAGACTGTGGAGAGGAAAGGGAGTTTGGAGATGGAGCAGTAGTTTGCAAAGATGGGAGAGCCAAGTGTTTTTTTGGGATGCGTAATGACTGGATTTAACGCTGAGACAGTACCAGCCGTGATAGAGAGATGTTCACAATATCGGCTCACATGGAGAAGTTGGGTTGTCAGCAGGTTATTGGAATTATCAGTGGAGCAGAAGGGGTGTCTCATGGACACGGTGAGTTCGACAGGAGGCAGGAGAGAACATGGAGAAAGATGTAAGTTCAGAACTTGGACAAAAATGGACTTGAGACCGTTTGGTCCGGTAGGTTAGTGGAGGAAAGCAGCAGAGACAGCTGATCAGATTGTCTCAATCTTAGTGACAAAGAAGCTTCTCACAGTTGTTGTTGGAGGTGAGGATGGAGGAGACTTCAAAAGGAACTAACTTGTGTTAGCGATATTAAAAAGACACCACACGCTTTGTTTAACACAAACTGATTTTACTTGATTTTTATTCAGAATTTAATTCCTTGTGACTGGATTAGAGCTTATGAACATCAGCAGCAACTGACCCCAATGAACATGTTCCAGTCCAGGATGTGATTAACAGCGAGCTCCAATCACTGAATTTACTTGTGAACTTTCTGGTGCATCAGCAGGTTGGATAACTGAGTGAATCCCCTCCCACACTCAGAGCAGGTGAACGGCTTCTCTCCAGTGTGAACTCGCTGGTGTACAGTGAGGTCAGATGATCGCCTGAATCCACTTCCACAGTGAGAGCATCTGAACGGCCTCTCATCAGTGTGAACACGGTGATGGGACATCAGTTCCCCAGAACTCTTATAACACTTCTCACAGTCTGGACATTTAAATGGTCTCTCTCCAGTGTGAACTCACTGATGTACAGAGAGGTCAGATGATCATCTGAACCCAGTCCCACAGTGAAAGCACCTGAACGGCCTCTCCTCGGTGTGAACACGTTGATGGGACATCAGTTCCCCAGAACTCTTCTAACACTTCTCGCAGTCTGGACATTTAAATGGTCTCTCCCCAGTGTGAATTCGCTGGTGTCTCAGCAGATTGGAGGAATGAGCAAATCCTTTCCCACACTGCGAACAGGTGAATGGCCTCTCCCCAGCATGAATGTGTTGGTGTGTCTGCAAGTGGTATGAGTATGAATCCCTTCCCGCACTCGAAGCAGGTGAACGGTCTCTCCCCAGTGTGAGTGCGCTGATGGATTTTCAACTTGGACGGATAATCAAATCCCTTCCCACAATCCCCACATTCCCATGGTTTTTCCCCGGTGTGACTGCATTTATGTTTCGAAAGGCCAGATGATCGACTGAAGCCTTGTCCACACACACAACATGTGTACGGTTTCTCCCCTCTGTGAACGGTGCATCTTCCTTCCATCTTCAAACTCCCATGATATTTATGTTACAAACGTTTTGGTGAGTAGATCATGACGTGATGTTTAGTTTGAATTTCCTTACTGAAGTTCCTTCACTTCCAATACTCTGCAAAATTGAATCAAAACAGAAAATAGGGAGTGAGAGAGAACGCACAAAAACACAAAGACAGGTTGCGAAATTGAGCTGAATGAATCTGGACATTTGTGGGGCCGGCACTGGGAAAAGGTGACCATGAAAACTGCTGGGTTGTCATCAAAAACAACTGGTTCACCTCTTTAGGAGGAGAGGGGGAGAGTGTGTGTGAGAGAGGGGGAGTGTTTGAGAGAGGGGGAGTTGTGCGAGAAGGGGAGTGTGCGAGTGAGAGAGAGGGCGCGAGTGAGAGAGAGGGCGCGAGTGAGAGAGAGGGTGCGCGAGAGAGAGGGTGAGAGAGAGGGTGCGAGAGAGAGTGAGAGACTGGGTGTAGGACAGAGAGCATTTGGGAGAGAGAGGTAGAGACAGAGAGAGGGAGTGTATGTGTGTGTGTGAGTGAGAGTGTGTAAAAACAGCGAATGGCAATGACCTGAAATGCAAACACTTGCGTTCAAAGGACGATAATGTTCACTTCCTGATGAATCGAATGAAGCTGTCACATTGTGATGTAAGAGTTTGCTCAAGGTTCCGGCCTGTAAATCCTCTTCTAAGACCCTGAAAATGAAATTTACAAAAGGTATCAATGTCAATCCAAAAATGGAATTCAGTAAATAAATTTGTGGTTTGGGTTTGTCGTGCGTAAATTCTCCCTTTCTAACTTCCTGGAAAAGGAGTTTCCCAAATCCACCGTTGTGTGGGGCGGCACAGTGGCACAGCGATTAACACTGCTACCTCACAGCACCAGGAACCTGGATTCAATTCCGGCCTTTTGGGTCACTGTCTGTGTGGGTCACTGTCTGCCCGTGTTTGCGTAGATTTGTTCGGGGTGCTCCAGTTTCCGCCCACAGTCCAAAGGTGGATTGGCCGTGTTAAACTGCCCCTCGTGTCCAAAGATATGTTTGTTAGGTGGGGTTATGGGAACAGGGCGGGGGCTTAGGTAGGGTGTTCTTTCAGAGGATCTGTGCAGACTTGATGGGCTGAATGGCCTCCTTATGCACTGTCGGGATTCTATGATTGTCAGTCTAGGATAGAAATTCCCAACATTCCCTTCTCCTGCTCCCTAGTCCAGTTCATGCTCCCCGCTGCACTTTAAAAAAAAAAATTTAGAGTACCCAATTATTTATTTATATATTTAATTATTTCCAATTAAGGAGCAATTACTGATACTGCGCAGCTTTAATCACAGCCCGGCCCCGCCCTTCATTCACTCCGATTGGTTGGAGGACCAGCTGCACTTGGTCGGTCCTCCAGTCCCGCCACTCCTCTTCCTATTGGTCCGGAGCCGTTGCCGCTGTCAATCACCCGGGCATTGTGACAGTTCCAGGTGGTGAGAGCCGCCACAGGCTCAGGCTGATTGTCCAATAATTTTTTGAAACTAACTTTAGAGTACCCAATTCACTTTTTCCAATTAAGGGACAATTTAGCATCGTCAATCCACCTACCTTGCACATGAGGGTGAAACCCATGCAGACACAGAGATAATTTGCAAACTCCACATAGACAATGACCCAGGGCCAAGATTCAAACCCGGGTCCTCAGCGCCGTAGTCCCAGTGCTAACCACTGTACTGCCCTCTCCACGCTTATACTTTGCCCCTCGTCGTCATCAGCAGTCCCTCATTTGAGGATGACGTCTACTCAGGGTCTTGAGTTTTTGCCATGGGTGGACAGAACCACAGATCTTGAGACCATCAGGTATTGGGATCGGAAGAGCAGGATGTATTTCCCTTTCTTTCCATCAATCCACCACCCCATCATTCAGACATTGCGACTCAAAGGGTGATATAGTTTGACGGACAAGTTGTCTCCATTCTGAACAATGGATAACAAGCTCCTCCCACTCATAGAAACGTTGCACCCGACAAAGATGGCGACCACGCATGCGCCATGGTGCACACTCAATCCAATAAAGATGGCGGCCGATAATCCAGGCTGAAAATGAGGGGATTCAGCTCCGCTCAGTACAATCTGGGTGCGGTAAACTCTTGTCAGAGTTTAATGACCCACACAATGTAGTTACGCGGCGTTTCCGACCTTCCCCGCGATCTCACGCACCCTACATATTGTTAACCGCGTCTTACAAATTATGTATGCAAAGAAGAAGCAGTATCGCCATTACTGATACTGCGCATGCTTCAATATCAGCTGGTCCCGCCCCTCATTCACTCCGATTGGTTGGAGGACCAGCACCTCTCGGTCGGGCCTCCAGTCCTGCCCCTCCTCTTCCTATTGGTCCTGAGCAGCTGTCAATCACCCGGGCATTGTGACAGTTCCAGATGGTGACAGCCGCCACAGGCTCAGGCTGACTCGCTGATTGTCCAATAATGTTTTTTAAAATAACTTTAGACTACGTGGCCAATCCGCCTACCCTGCACATCTTTGGATTGTGGGGCTAAACCCACGCAAACACATAGAGAATGTGCAAACTCCGCATGGACAGTGACCCAGAGCCAGGATGGGACCTGGGCCCTCAGCACCGTGAGGCAGCAGTGCTAACCACTGTGCCACCGTGCTCCTTGATTCTCCAATAATAACAGTGAGAGTCTCAGTAACAATAATAGTGGAGATGGGGCCCAGAGGAGAACAGCAAAGGATTCACTCAGTTTGAGAGCAACTAACACTGTCTGTTCCCATAATAAGTCAGGCTGCAGTTTGTGAGTGAAAACACCATTGGATCAAATGTAATGATGATAGAGTATCAAGAGAACCAAAACTAAATTTGGTTTTCAAATAATAGTGAAGTAGTCATGGTTTGTTGACAACATAATATAATCCGCTTCTGGTGTGTGTTACTCTGTCCCATTAGACAATAACCTTTAAAAAAAAAAAAATTTAGTATACCCAATTCATTTTTTTCCAAGGGAAATTTAGTGTGGCCAATCCACCTACTCTGCGCATCTTCAGGTTGTGGGGGTGAGACACACACAGACTCGGGGAGAATTTACAAACTCCACACGGACAGTGACCCAGGGCCTGGATCGAACCAGGGACCTTGGCAATGTGAGGCAGCAGTACCATCGTAGCACAGTGGTTAGCACAATTGCTTCACAGCTCCAGGGTCCCAGGTTCGATTCCCGTATTGGGTCAATGTCTGTGCGGAGTCTGCACGTTCTCCACGTGTCCACATGGGTTTCCTCCGACACCTCCAGTTTCCTCCCACATTCCTAAGATGTGCCGGTTTGGTGGATTGGCCATGAAAAATTGCCTTTAGTGTCCAAAAAGTTTAGATGGTGTTACTGGGTTACTGGGATAGGGTGGAGGTGTGGGGTAAGATAGCGTGATCGTTCCATGGGCCTGTGCAGACTCGATGGGCCGAATGGCCTCCTTCTGCACTGTAAATTCTATGATTTATGATTGAGCGCTAAGCACTAGGCGGCCACCATGCCGCACCCTTTATTAGACAATAACCTGCCTGTTATTCCAATTCTGGTGTATGTTACCACTGCAGGTCCTGCGCTGATTGGAGTCTGGTACAATAAACAGTCTGGTTCCAGTGCCTCTGAGGTCATTTAACCTGCATGTAAGCTGACATTAATGGAGACAAAAGGCCCAGTAAATATCCAATTGTAATAGGAGGACAAGGTGTGAAGAAACAATGATATTTTGAGGTTTCTGTGTTGTGGTGAGTGTCACTGGGAGGTGTGTGATAAAATAGGAATGGAAACATGACAGAGACACGTGTGACTGACTCCACCTGACTGAGAGCTGTTATACCCAAGGGGAGAGCAATGAGGACATGCGGAACTCCAGAGATTTCTGATATTCGAGGTATGTCTGTTAGAGGTACTGAAAATATTCAGTTCCTTCTTGTGGTTTTCGAGTTACTGTCACACAGGAAATGTATCCGACAGCTCATCAAAACCAAAGTTTTAATCTTCTCTTTGAGACACACTGTGATTGAAAAGGTCAAATGTTAAAACATCAGTTTGAGCAAAATTCAGAATGTCACAAAGATGAGTGAACTGTCCAATTAACCCCATTCACCATAACTCTGCCAATTTACCGTCCACAAGAATTTATCCAATTCCCTTTGAAATTTACTGTTAAATCTGCTTCCTGCAGCGTGTCAGTGTGAATTCTAGATCACATCACTGTGTAAAAACAATTCTCCTCAACACCTCCTTGGGTTCTGTTGTAAAATATCTTAAATCTCCGTGTCCTCTGGTTACAAACCCTCCTGCTCTTGGGAAACAGTTTCTCCCCATCGACACTATCACAAATCTTTCCTCATTTTAAACACCTCTATTAAATCTCCCCTTCACTTTCCTTATCTCAGAGGGACAATCCCGGTTTCTCCTGCTCTGAGTCACAAGGACTCGAAACGTTAACTCTGTTTCTCTCTGTACCGATGCTGCCAGAATTGCTGACTTTCCAACATTTCTGTTTTTCTCGCTCTTTTTCCTTCTTCAATCTATCACAAACACTTCATGATTTTGAACACCTCAATTAAATAGGAATAGGAGTGAAATATAGATGGATAAAGAAAGACTGATAGAAGAACTGAGAGATTTAAAAAAACAGAAAGGTGAGGTGGCAAGAGATAAAAGCTGAGAAATAGAGGAAACAAGTAACACAGAAAGAACGATATAAAATATAAGGGAGCAGGTTATCAGTTCCCAGCTACAGAGAGCAGAGGAAACTCAGTGACTGATCCACAGACACAGACGGTTTTGTCCGGGAATGGAGACTCTGAACAGAAATAACCGGCTCATTTGTAAATGTCACCACAATGTGATCTGTGTGACTCTGCCCTGACTCTGTGGACAGATATAGGCTGCACTGACAGATGTTCTCACCAGATTGTGGTCCCTGGGTTTATTTTCTGCTCAGAAGTGAGATGTGTGGTTTGGAACCGGCAGCACAGAAACAGGAAGTTGTGTTTCCTGAGAATGAAACAGCAGGCGTCAGTTTCATGTTATCACCATGAACAGACTTCCTGCCTGTGATAATCTGAGAGAGAAGAGAATGAGAGACAGGAGAGCAGTTTCACACACCCGAGGATCACTGAGAACGATCAGAATAAGGAGACCACCCAGAAAACGGCCAATAGGAATCTTCAGCTGAACACATCACTCATTCTTAAAGGGACAGTCAGGGCTCTGACAATGCTCAGCTCCCAGTTAAAGGGGCAGGCACAGCTTCGCCCTTTTCTCTGGTATGTTTCTGATTGTTAAAGGCTGGTAGGGGTGAGGTTTATTTAAAAGGACAGAATGTGGGAAGCACACATCAATAAAACTGGGAATTCTTGGACACAAACTGGAGCTCCTTCTTCATCTGTGAATGAAACTATTGTCTAATTCTCTCTGCTGTTACCAGGTCCCTGTGATGTCCTCCAGCTGGTTTTTAATGCAAACTTCCAGCAATCTATTTTAAGTAGGTTTCAATTCAATGAATTCATTGTGACTGTCACACAAACACATTAAAATGTTTTAGACGGATTCCGATGCATTTTCAGCCTGGAAACTGAAACCAGCTGCTTTACATTCAATCAGGAACATCACAGTTTTACACCAATCACTGATTTGACAGCACAGTAGCCTAAACAGCAGGCTTGTAATGCAGATCAAGGCTAGCAGCACGGGTTTAATTCCCGTACCGGCCTCCTCGAATAGGCGCTGGAATGCAGCGACTAGGGGCTTTTCACAGGAACTTCATTGAAGCCTACATGTATAAGCAATTATTATTATTACATTTCCAGCATTCACCATTGTTCTTCCCGACTCTGAACACAGTTGTAAAGAAGACTTCTGTTCCATGTCTAGGGGTTCTGAGATTTGGAGGAGAGCGGATGGAACATATTTATTACACATCGCAGGATTAACCCACACGGGGACTTTGGTCTTTCTCATCACTCTTCACTGTCAGCAAAGTGTCATTTGTCCCTCTCAGTGTGACCCTGAAGGACTGTGTCCAGGCTGAAGTTCTGTTCCTGCCGTGTGATCCTTCCCCAGATTGTCCTTTCTGAGCTCCAGACAGGTGATGTTCAACACTCAGGTGGGAAAGACAAATATCTGCAACAACATTTCAAACAAAGCTGATTTATTTCACATTTATTCAGTAGATTAAGACAGTCAGAGTAAACATTATTCAGTCCTGGACATGATTAACAGCATCAATAATGGTATAATCTAAACCTTGTAGTCGCTTGTGAACTCGCTGGTGTGTTAGCAGGTGGGATGAGTGAGTAAACCCCTTTCCTCAGACATTGCAGTTAAATGGTTGCTCCCAGTGTGAACTCGATGATGTTTCAGAAGAGAAGATAAATGAGAAAATTCCTTCCCACATATGGAGCAAGTGAACGGCCTCTCCCCACTGTGAACTCTCTGGTGTGTCAGCAGGTTGGATGACTGACTGAATCCCTTCCCACACACAGAGCAGGTGAATGGCCTCTCCCCAGTGTGAATTCGCTGGTGATTCAATAGGTTGGATGAACAAGTGAATCCCTTCCCACACACAGAGCAGGTCAATGGCCTCTCCCCAGTGTGAATTCGCTGGTGATTCAATAGGTTGGATGACTGACTGAATCCCTTCCCACACACACAGCTGGCGATGGCCTCTCCCCAGTGTGAATTCGCTGGTGAGTCAATAGGTTGGATGAACGAGTGAATCCCTTCCCACATTCAGAGCAGGTGAACGGTCTATCCCCTGTATGAAGTTGCTGGTGTATCAGAAGGTTGGATGAATTAATGAATCCTTTCCCACAGTCAGAGCAGGTGAATGGCCTCTCCCCAGTGTGAATTCTCTGGTGGTTCAGTAGGGCAGATGGACGGCTGAATCCTTTCCCACACACAGAGCAGGTGAAAGGTCTCTCCGCAGTGTGAGCATATTGGTGTGTTAGTAAATCCTTTTTGTTTTTAAAGCTCGTCTCAGTCAGGACAGTTAAAACATTTGTTATCAGAGTGAACAAGTTGATGTGTCTGCAGGTGGGATGACTGAATTAATCCTTTTCCACACAAGGAGCAGGAAAACGGTCTCTCCCCAGTGTGAATATGTTGATGTGTGAGCAGATCCTTTTTACATTTAAAACTCTTCTCACAGTCAGGACATGTAAACGGTCTCTTATCAGTGTGAACAAGTTGATGAGTCACAATGTGGGATGACCGAGTGAATCCCTTTCCACAAACAGGGCAGGTGAATGGTCTCTCCTCAGTGTGAACTCGCTGGTGTGTCAGAAGGTTGTATGAATGGGTGAAGCCCTTCCCACAAATGGAGCAGAGGAACGGTCTCTCCCCAGTGTGACTGCGACGATGAACTTCCAGTTGTGATGGGTAACTGAATCCCTTCCCACAGTCCACACATTTCCAGTTTCTCCATGGTGAGGGGTCTTTATGTCTCTTCCGGTTGAAGCTTTGTCCACACACAAACATGCGTTTAATTTCTCCCAGCAGTGAATGATGTGATACTTTTTTTGAGGCTGTGTAACTGGTTAAAACTCTCTCCACAGTCAGTGGACTGGAAAACTCTCATTGGGAGTGGGTCTCGGTGCTTTTGCAGTCACACTTCTCCTTCCAAATTCAAAGATTGAAGATATTGGGCTCTTAATGAATTAAGTGACTGTCAGATTTCGATGTGATGTTTGGTTTGAATTTTCTGTCGGTTAATCCTCCACTTCCAATATTCTGTAAAAGGAGTTTACAACAGTCATCACTGTCAATCCAGGGTATAAATTCTGAACAGACAATTCTAGTTTTTCTGGAACATTTTTCCCTCTCTTGTTCCCCCAAAGCTGTAAATCCCCGTCCCACACACTCTCCCTCCTCCCTGGGCTGAAATCCAAACCCATCTCACCATCCGCACCATTTCTTTCCTCCACTCCCAGTTTTCTTCCCCCCTCTCCTCTGCCTGGGTTCAGTTCTCCAGCTCCTGTCTGCAGACTGACAATAAAACCAATGGGTCTTATTGGGGGTTTGGGTTTTCACCATTGTCACCGCTCGGGGCGGCTCTCATTCAGCCTCTGGAAGCCGCACTCACTCTCACCGCGGCTGCGCTCAGCCAGGAGCAGCACCGCGCATGCTCCGCACAAAGAGGCGATTTCCGGGGCGCGTTCTGGCTCCTGTGACGAAGATAGGGCGTATTCATCGTCGCCCGGCATTGTGGGTAGTCTTACCCGCCATTATTTCATTACGTTCCTCAGGGTGATAAATTGCTTCCGGCACTTTTCATACAGTTCGGTGTTTGTACCGAATGGGGCGGCCGCATCGGTGCTCTTCTCTCTGATTGGCCCCTGTTAACGGCTGTCATCTGTTTTGGGGGCGATATGCCACAAGGCGCCTGCGCGGCCGCCATCTTGCTCAGGTGCAACAGGGCGCATGTGCGGCCGTCATTGACCCGGAAGCCGGAAGAGAGAATCTTGTGAATTTCTCCCCTGGACTGAAAGTGAAGTTTCTTTGGAAACTCCTTTAGAAATAGGAGGATTTACTAACGGGAACTTCAAACCAAACATCACATCATCATCTGGCAGACTTACTCGATTCATCACGACCTGAATATCATTGGGAGGTAAAATGGTTTGTCTGTTCTGTCCGTGGATAAAGATTTCAGATATCAGAGTGACTGGGAAAATTTAAATGACCATTCCGGGTTAAATTTGAGACTAATTACACCGATCACATTGGGGAAGTTAAATAATTTGCTGTTGTACTCTTATGTATGCAGGTACATTTTAAAATTACCGCATTAGCATACTTGACAGGTCAACTGGGCAAACTGCTGACCTTCTTCGTAGTGAGAGTTACTATCCGGGATTTTGTTAGGTTTGTTGTTCCTGTTGCATTTCATTCAGCTCATCGTGTTTACAAAGTAGGTGTTCGTAGAACGTTACAGCGCAGTACAGGCCCTTCGGCCCTCGATGTTGTGCCGACCTGTGAATCCACTCTAAAGCCCATCTACACTATTCCCTTATCATCCATATGTCTATCCAATGACCATTTGAATGCCCTTAGTATTGGTGAGTCCACTACTGTTGCAGGCAGGGCATTCCACACTCTTACTACTCTCTGAGTAAAGAACCTACCTCTGACATCTGTCCTATATCTATCTCCCCTCAATTTAAAGCTATGTCCCCTTGTGCTAGACATCACCATCTGAGGAAAAAGGCTCTCTCTGTCCACCCTATCCAATCGTCTGATCATCTTGTGTGCCTCAATTAAGTCACCTCTTAACATTCTCTCTAACGAAAACAGCCTCAAGTCCCTCAGCCTGTCCTCCTAAGATCTTCCCTCCATACCAGGCAACATTCTGGTATATCTCCTCTGCACCCTTTCCATTGCTTCCACATCCTTCCTATAATGCGGCGACCAGAATTGCACGCAATCCTCCAAATGCGGCCGCACCAGAGATTTGTACAGCTGCAACATGACCTCATTGGCTCTGAAACTCAATCCCTCTACCAATAAAAGCTAACACACCGTACGCCTTCTTAACAACCCTCTCAGCCTGGGTGGCAACTTTCAGGGATCTATGTACATGGACACCGAGATCTCTCTGCTCATCCACACTGCCAAGAATTTTACCATTAGCCCAATACTCTGTCTTCCTGTTATTCCTTCCAAAATGAATCACCTCACACTTTTCTGCATTAAACTCCATTTGCCACCCCTCAGCCCAGTGCTGCAGGTTATCTATGTACCTCTGTAACTTGTAACATCCTTCCGCACGGTCCATAACTCCACTGACTTTAGTGTCATCTGCAAATTTACTCACCCATCCTTCTACGCCCTCCTCCAGGTCATTTATAAAAGTGCCAAATAGCAGTGGCCCCAAAACAGATCCTTGTGGTACACCACTAGTAACTGGACTCCAGTCTGAAGAGTTCCCATCAACCACCACCCTTTGTCTTCTTCCAGCTAGCCAATTTCTAATCCAAACTGCTAAATCACCCTGAATCCCATGCCACAGTATTTTCTGCAGTAGCCTACCATAGGGAACCTTACCAAATGCTTTACTGAAATCCATGTTCACTACATCAACTGCTTTTCCCTCATCCACCTGTTTAGTCACCTTCTCAAAGAACGCAATAAGATTTGTGAGGCACAACCTACCCTTCACAAAACCGTGTTGACTATCTCTAATCAAATTATTCCTTTCCAGATGATTATACATCCAATCTCTTATAAACCTCAGATACCCTCAATTATGACTCAGGAGAGGAGTTTGATAATACAAAGGCTTGAATTACCAGAGAACCAGACAGCTGCCGAGAAGTGTGCTCACTGCACGCTGCCTACTGAACGTAACCTTATGTACAGCTTCCTGGGGCCGGAGGCAGAGTCCCCCAGGGTTCCAAACCCGGTTGTAAAGGGGCCTATGCATTAAAGGTACATGTGTATACAGATATCATTCATCACAATACCTTTCCAAGACTTTGCCCACAACAGAAGTAAGGCTCACTGGTCTATTGTTACCAGTGTTGTCTCTACTCCCCTTCTTGAACAAGGGGACAACATTTGCTATCCACGAGTCTTCTGGCACTATTCCTGCAGACAAAGATGACTTGAAGATCAAAGCCAAAGGCTCATCAATCTCCTCCCTAGCTTCCCAGAGAATCCCAGGATAAATCCCATCTGGTCCAGGGGACTTATCTATTTTCACACTTTCCAGAATTGCTAACACCTCCTCCTTATGAACCTCAAGCCTTTCTAGTCTAGTAGCTTGAATCTCAGTATTCTCCTCAATAATATCGTCTTTTTCCTGTGTGAATACTGCCGAAGATTATTCATTTAGCACCTCTCCTATCTCCTCGGACCCCACGCACAACTTCCCACTACTGTCCTTGACTGGCCCTACTCTTGCCCTAGTCATTCTTTTATTCCTGACATACCTATAGAAAGCTTTAGGGTTATCCTTGATCCTACCTGCCAAAGACTTCTCATGTCCCCTCCTGGCTCTTCTTAGCTCTCTCTTTAAGTCCTTCCTAGCTAGCTTGTAACTCTCAAGCGCCCTAACCGAACCTTCATGTCTCATCTTTACATAAGCCTCCTTCCTCCTCTTGACAAGTGTTTTGACTGCTTTAGTAAACCACGGTTCCCTCACTTGACCACTTCCTCCCTGCCTGACAGGTACATACTTATCAAGGACACGCAGTAGCTGTTCCTTGAACAAGCTCCACATTTCCATTGTGCCCATCCCCTGCGGTTTTCCTCTCCATCCGATGCATTCTAAGTCTTGCCTCATCGCATCATAATTGCCTTTCCCCCAGATATAACTCTGGCCCTGCGGTATATACCTATCCCTTTCTATCACTAAAGTAAACGTAATCGAATTGTGGTCACTATCACCAAAGTGCTCACCTACCTCCAAATCTAACACCTGTCCTGGTTCATTACCCAGTACCAAATCCAATATGGCCTCGCCTCTCGTTGGCCTATCTACATACTGTGTCAGGAAACCCTCCTGAACACATTGGACAAAACCGGACCCATCGAAAGTACTCGAACTATAGCGTTTCTTGTCAATATTTGGAAAGTTAACGTCCCCCATAACAACTACCCTGTTGCTTTCGCTCCTATCCAGAATCAACTTTGCAATCCTTTCCTCTACATCTCTTGAAGTTTTCGGAGGCCTATAGAAAACCCCCCCTCCTTTCCTGTTTCTAACATCAGCCCATACTACCTCAGTAGACGAGTCCTTATCAAACGTCCTTTCTGCCACCGTAATACTGTCCTTGACTAACAATGCCACCCCTCCCCCTCTTTTACCACCTTCGCTGAGCTTACTGAAATATCTAAACCCCGGCACCTGCAACAACCATTCCTGTTCCTGCTCTATCCATGTCTCCGAAATGGCCACAACATCGAAGTCCCAGGTACCAACCCATGCCGCAAGTTCACCCACCTTATTCCAGATGCTCCTGGCATTAAAGGGGAGACACTTTAAACCACCTTCCTGCCTGCTGGTACACTCCTGCAACTTTGAAACCTTACTCATGACCTCCCTACCCTCAATCTCCTGTATACTGGAGCTACAATTCAGGTTCCCAATCCCCTGCTGAACTAGTTTAAACCCTCCCGAAGAGCATTAGCAAATTTCCCCCCCAGGATGTTGGTAACCCTCTGGTCCAGGTGTAGACCATCCCATTTGTGGAGGTCCCACCGACCCCAGAATGAGCCCCAATTATCCAGAAATCTGAACCCCTCCCTCCTGCACCATCCCTGTAGCCACATGTTCAACTCCTCTCGCTCCCTATTCCTCGTCTCGCTAGCACGTGGCACAGGTAACAACCCAGAGATATTAACTCTGTTTGTCCTAGATCTAAGTTTCCACCCTAGCTCCCTGAATTTCTGCCTTAAATCCCTATCCCTTTTCCTACCTATGTCGTTGGTACCTATGTGGGCCACAACTTGGGGCTGCTCCCCCTCCCCCTTAAGTATCCCGAAAACACGATCGGAGACATCACGGACCCTGGCACCTGGGAGGCAACACACCAATCACGAGTTTCTCTCGTTCCCACAGAATCTCCTATCTATCCCCCTAACTATGGAGTCTCCAATGACTAATGCTCTACTCCTCTCCCCCCTTCCCTTCTGAGCAACAGGGACAGATTCTGTGCCAGAGACCTCTACCCCATGGCTTACCCCTGGTAAGTCCCCCCACCAACAGTATCCAAAGCGGTATACTTATTACTACAGGGAACGGGCCACAGGGGATCCCTGTACTGACTGCTTCCTCCCAGCCCCTCTCACCGTCACCCATCTATCTTTATTCTTTGGAGTAACTACATCCCTGAAGCTTCTATCTATAACCACCTCTGCCTCCCAAATAATCCGAAGTTCATCCAACTCCAGCTCCAGTTCCCTAACGAGGTTTCTGAGGAGCTGGAGATGGGTGCACTTCCCACAGATGAAATCAGCAGGGACACTGACGGCGTCCCTCACCTCGAACATTCTGCAGGAGGAACATTGCACAACCTTCCCTGCCATCCCCTCTCGATAAAAAAAGAAAAAGAAAGAAAGAGCTTACCTGTTATTCACTCTACCCCTTCGGTTAAAGGAGGTGGAAGGGTGGGGGACACTACAAGTGTAGTGTCTAGGGTTTAGAAACTGCCCAACTTAAATACAGGTAAAAATAAAACACTTAACCAGCATCCACTGCGCCCCACACAAAAACAGCAATCAGCTGTTATGGGCCTGTGCAAACAAATTAAATCTTTACTACTTACCCAGCAGTCATTCTGTCCTCACTCCGACTGGATTCAGCTGGAAACTCCCGACAGTAAGTTTTTTAATTTTTTAAACTTCCGTTCTCAGGAAGCACTCACTCAGTAAAGGTCTACTGCCCTCTGCTGGATGCTTGCCTTCACTTGAACAGCTAAGGTCTCTTGCACAGGTACACCTTCAAGTTACGGTGACCACAATGCATGTATGCAAATTTCCCCTTCAACAACCAATCAGCATCTCCACTCTACTGCCCTCTGCAGACTGTGGTCTGTAGCTTTTTAAGTTACATCAATTCAAATGTCTACCTGAATACTTTTTAAATGTTATGAGGGTTTCTGCCATCATTTCAGGCAGCATGTCACAGATCCTCACCACCCTCCAAACCTCCTAGTCCTTCCCTAAATCTCTGCCCCCTTTTATATGTATCACTCAACCAAAGGGAATCGGACCTTCCTATCCAATCTATTTAGATCCCTCAGAATTTAAAAAATATATACATTAATATTTTTTTCCAATTGAGGGGCAATTTAATTTGGCCAAGCCACCTACCCTGCACATATTTGGGTTGTGGGGGTGAAACCCACACAGACAATGGGAGAATGTGCAAACTCCTTACAGACTGTGACCCGGGGCCAGGATTGAACCCGGGTCCCCAGCACGCAGGCACACAACCACTGTGCCACCATGATCCCCCAGAATTTTATACATTTAGAATAATCTTTACTATTGTCACAAGTAGGCTTACATTAACACTGCAATGAAGTTACTGTGAAAATCTCCGTAACCACACTCTGGCACCTATTCGGGTACACAGAGGGAGAATTCAGAATGTCCAATTCACCTAACAAGCACGTCTTTCGGGACTTGTGGGAGGAAACCCATACAGAGACTGGGAGAATGTGTAGACTCTGCGCAGACAGTGTCCCAAGTGGGAATTAAATCCCGGTACCTTGCCGCTGTGAAGCAACAGTGCTAACCACTGTGCTACCGTGCCGCCCAAAAAACAGTTCAGCTCAATGTTCTCAGATTAAAGAAGCTGAAGCGCGCAGAGTGGGTCTTGAACCCACGGCCCTGGGATTAAGACTCCCATGCTCTGCCGACTGAGCCAGCCAGGCTGCTTTTCACAATTTCATTTTGGTCTCCCCTCAGTCTTTTCTGTTCCAAAGAAAACAGCCCCAGTTTAGCCAAACTTTCCTCAGAGCAAACATTGTCAATTTCTGGTCAATGTTGTTAAATCCCCTCTGTGCTCTCTCTGGTGCAATCTTCCTGTGCACAGGAATCTAGCTCTGGCCTAACTAGTCCTGTCCTGCCATTTATCATGTAATCCTTTGCCTTGTTTTCCCTCCAGCTATCTTCCTCACTATCAAGTGTTTAATCATTTTTGTGTCACAGGTAAACCTCTTCCTCATGTTCCTACATTTACTCTCAAATCAATGATGTAAACCAGGAGTGAAGGGCCCAGTACTGATTCCTTTGAAACTGGCACTGGAAACAGCCCTTTTATTTTCTCTATTCTTTATGGGATGTGAGTGTCACGGGCAAACCAGCTTGGTTGCCTATTTCTAATTGTCCTTAAACTAAGTGGCTTGCTGGGCAATTCAGAATTAACCACATTTCAGTGAGTTGGCTAGATTAGGTAACGCCGGTGCAGACTCGATGGGCTGAATGGTCTCCTTCTGCACTGTGGATTCTATGATTAATTCCGCCCTTGGGTCACTGTCTCTGTGGAGTTTTCCTGCATTTGCGTAGATTTCCTTTCTGGGTGCTCTGGTTTCCTCCCACAGTCCAAAAATGTTCAGATTAGGTGGATTGGCTGTGCTAAATTGTCCCCGGGAGGTGTTACGTGGAAAGGGTGGGGAATTCACCATGGTACGGTGCTCTTTCAGAGGGTTGCTATGGACTCGATGGGCCGAATGGCCTCATTCAGAACTGTTGGAATTCTATGATTCTACAATGATGTGTTCACTCACACACTGCAGCCTGACTCTTATTATGGGAACAGACACTGTTTGTTACTCTCAAAGTGAGTGAATCATTTGCTGTTTATCTTCTGGGCCCCATCTCCACTATTATTGTCAAATTGTCCCACTGAGACTCTCACTGTTATTATTGGACAATCAGTGCACAGTCTGAGTCTGGCTGTTCTCACCATCTGTAACCCTCACAATGCCTGGGTGAGTGACGGCAGCTCCAGACCAATAGGAGGTGGAGGGGCAGGACTGGAGGACCGACCGACAGCGCTGGTCCTCCAACCAATGAATGAGTGGCGGGGCCCGCTGCGATTGAAGCATGTGCTGTGTGGGTAATGGAGATGCAGAAGGGCTGTGTCTTCAGATCCGAAATCGGTGAGAGGCGATTAATAATATGGAGGGAGCGAGAGATCGTGGGGGTGGGCGGAAACGTCGTGTAAAGCTGTTGTAAGCCGCAAACCTCAGAAAAGAGTTTAAGATTGTTTATAAATATGAGAAATGCCAATAAAAAGTTTTTCTAAAAAAAGGAAAAGAGTTTACGGTACCCAGTTTGTACTGAGCGGAGCTACGGCTCCTCATGCTCGGGTTAATGACCGCCATCTTTATTGGATGTGCATCAGGGCGCACGCGCGTTTGTCATCTTTATCGGGGGTGATGTTTCAGTGAGTGGGAGGAGCTTGTTCCTCATTGTTCAGAATGGAGGCAACTTGTCCATCAAACTGCCTCACCCTTTGAGTCCCAATGTCTTATTGATGATGCAAAGCGGTGGCAGAGATGGAAAGGAAGCCAATCCTGGTCTCTGGATTTCACTGTCTCATTGGACGTCCTGTCCCATGTGTCGAAAGCTCTGAGGCTCTGTTCAGTCACACAAAGACCCAGGGCAGAAACCCACAACCCTGAGTCAATATCACCCTAAAATCAGGGGACTGCTGATGATGAGGGCAGTGTGCAGCGGTGAGAGGGAGGGGGAGGGCATGAGCGGTCATCCTGGACCAGGGAGCAGGAGGAGAGAATGTGGTGAATTTCTATCCTGGACTGATAGTGATTAATTTTGGAAACTCCTTTTACAGGGGATTAGTCGGGGTGGATTTACACACAGTAAATTCAAACCGGGAGAAATATTTATCTTTCCAGAATTTTACTTCTGGACTGACAGTGATGCCTTTTGTAAACTTCTTTCGCAGGGGCTTAGAAAGGGATTCGCAGACAGGAAACTCACAACCAATCCTCACATCAAATTCTGACAGCACCATTCGAGTTATCAGGACCTGGAGATTATCGACCTTTGTGTGTAAGCATTGAGTTCAGGTCATTACCACTCACTGTGTAAAATTTCTTCCTCATATCCCCCCTGTAGATCTTGCTCACAATCTTAAATCTGTGTCCCATAATCCTTTTACAATCTACTGATGGGAACAGATTTCTTTATCCTTTGCCGGGTTTGCTGTGGTCGTTTCCGGTGCCTGGGTCGTGCCGGTTGGTTCGTCCAGATTTCACTCCATTTTTCTGTGTTTGTAGTGGCCAAATGGGCTTGGATCAGTCAATTTTTGGATCCAGTTCACAATTGAAGTTCGCTCCAAGGATTAATTGATGTGTATCCCGGTCTGGGATGGGTCCCAACAATTTAATTTAAAAATGACACATCGTCCCAGTTAGGGGCATAGACATTCACCAGCACCACCAATGTACCTGCCAATAACCCACTGACCACCATGTATCTCCCATTAGTGTCCGCAATGACCCTAGTGACCCCTTTATTGATTAAAATTGCAGCATAACGAGCCCTTCCGTCAAAGCCCGAGTGAAACACTTGGCTCACCCCTCCGCATCTGGTCGGATCTCTAACCCGCAAGTGAGTCTCCTGCAAGAACACCACACCAGCATTTAGAATCTTCAGGTGAGCGAAAACCCTTGACCTTCACTGGTTCACCCAATTCCTTTACGGTCCAGGTGACCTGCCCTGAATTAGGGGATCCCCCCCCCCGCCCCCTCCCATCACGGTAGCATTGTGGATAGCACAATTGCTTCACAGCTCCAGGGTCCCAGGTTCGATTCCGGCTTGGGTCACTGTCTGTGCGGAGTCTGCACATCCTCCCCGTGTGTGCGTGGGTTTCCTCCGGGTGCTCCGGTTTCCTCCCACAGTCCAAAGATGTGCAGGTTAGGTGGATTAGCCATGATAAATTGCCCTTAGTGTCCAAAATTGTCCTTGGTGTTGGGTGGGGTTACTGGGTTGTGGGGATAGGGTGGAGGTGTTGACCTTGGGTAGGGTGCTCTTTCCAAGAGTCATTGCAGACTCGATGCGCCGAATGGCCCCCTTCTGCACTGTAAAATTCAATGAAAATCACGGAATCAGCCATTTCCACCGTGAGGGACTATCCAGCAAATCTTCAAAAAGTACAGCCAAGAGTCCACCCTAGATGACCGCCATACCCATATCCTCAGAGTAAAGCAAAAACAGTTCTATAGTCATCATCAGTGAGCTACCACATTCCCCCCATGCCCCCATTTCCCACCAACGCCCCACCTAGACACACAAATTGAAATCAAACCCACTCCCCCGGCTCTGACCCAGAAGCTAAGCTTGCCGAACCAGCCAAAACTGGTTCACCGGCTGCAGCTTTACCCACCCCCCTTCTCACTCCCATTCACCAGCTTACTGCTGCCGGGGCAGCTCTCTTAGGACAACAAGAAAAGCAAAACAACAATATTACCCACTTCGAGGGTAAAACATATTTCGGAATGCATTCCCTTACTAGATCTAGTTTCCAACGGGCCCCTCTCTCTCTCCTCTCTCTCCTCTCTCTCTCTCCTATCTCTCTTGCCCCATAAGTGGAAAAAAATAATTGGGTACTCTAAATTTATTTAAAAAAAAGAAAATCTTTTCCTACGGACAGAACAGACAAACATTTTGTCTTCCACATTCACAGGCCAATGATATTCAGGTCCTGATGAATGAAGTGACTTAAGTCTTGATGTGATGTTTGATTTGAGTTTCCATCTGGTTAACCGAGGACCGGGGTTTGATCCCGGCCCGGGTCACTGCCCGTACAGAGTTTGCACATTCTCCCCGTGTCTGTGTGGGACTCCCCCCCCAATCCAAAAAGATGTGCAGGTCGGTGAATTGGCCTCGCAAAGATTACGCCTCAATTGGGGGGAAAATATTAGGTACTCTTTTAAAAAAGAAAACTTTTAATTAAAAATAAACAAAAGACATCACTGTCAATCCAGGATAGAAATTCTGAACAGACAATTCTAGTTTCTCTTGAACATTTGTTCCTCTCTTGTTCCCCCAAAGCTGTAAATCCCCATCCCACACACTCTCCCTCCTCCCTGGGCTGAAATCCAAACCCATCTCACCATCGGCACCATTTCTTTCCTCCACTCCCAGTTTTCTCCCTCCCTCTCCTCTGCCTGGGTTCAGTTCTCCAGCTCCTGTCTGCAGACTGACAATAAAACCAATGGGTCTTATTGGGGGTTTGGGGTCTCCAGCGGGTGTTTGTGAATCCTCCCCGCCCACCTGCCAGGGTTTCCTTCCTTCCCAGAGATCAGAGTCTTCATTGATGCTTTGAGCCCAACCTGGAACCACGCTAAATTACCCCTTAATTGGGGAAAAAAATTACATGAAGGATAGCGGCTGCACAAAGTGTTTCCATCTCCTCCCACCCATCTCCTTAACAAGTTGATGCATTTATTTAACTGACTAAAAGGATGGTCTCTGGCAGCACAGTGGTTAGCACTGCTGCCTCACAGCACCAAGGACCCGGGTTCGATCCTGGCCCCTGGTCACTATCTGTGTGGAGTTTGCACATTCTCCCTGTATCTGCGTGGGTGTCGCCTCCACAACCCAAAGATGTGCAGGTTAGGTGGATTGGCCAGGCTAAATTGCACCTTAATTGCAAAAATAAAATTGGACTCTAAATTTCAAAAAAGGCTTGTCTCTTTCCTCATGTTCACAATTAAAGGGGTGAGTTCCCCAGGAGATGGCTGGCATTTCAGGGCAATTAAATTAATAATGGACAGAGATATGTCCAGTGTTGTTACATGGTACAGATTGGATATATTGTTTACCGTTCTGTAATACAGTAAACGTATTATTATTTCTCGCCTTGTAATCTAAGACTGTAGTTACGTTATAGATTTCCAGTCAACTCTTCCCTCAGAGAGTTGTTAGTCTTTGGATTTCTCTTCCACAGGGACCAGTTGTATCTGGGGGGGTCATTGAATATATTGAAGTAGAAGTTGGACAGATAATTTATTGACAATGGAGTTCAGGGTTATGGGGAACAGGTATGATAATAGAGTGAAAGCTGAGATGAGGAGGGATCTCTTCACTCGAGGATGTGGTGAAGCTTTGGAATTCTCTACCCCAGAGGAATGTGGATCCTCAGTCATCAGGTATGTTCAAGACAAATATTGATAGGATTCTAGATATTGAAGATATCGAGGGATATGGGGACCATGTGGGAAAATGGTGCTGAAGTAGATCGGCCAAGGATCTCAATGAATGGTTGAGTAGATTTGGTGGGCCGAATGACCTACTCTTGCTCCTGTTATAATTTCTGTGTCCTGGTCAGGAAGCAGTGAGCTGAGCTTGGATCTGTCAATCAGCATGAATCAGCACCTTCAGGAGAATTGGGAGGGTGAATATTAGATACAGCAGAGTGAGAATGGAGTGAGATTGTGTGGGATGGAGATTTACAGCTTTTGGAGAACAATAGAGGAAATTACATTTCATACGAACTAGAATTGTCTGTTCTGAGTTTCTATCCTGTACTAACAATGATGACTTTTGCTAATTGTTTTCAAAGGATATTGGAAGAGGAGGAATTATAGACAGAAATCTCAAAGGTCACGTCTCGATGTGACAAACTCAATCGATTCCTCCTGAACTGAATATCCTCGGCGAGAAGGCAAAATGTTTGTCCGATCTGTCGGCTTCAAAAGATTTTAAACGTGAGTGTGACTGGAAAAGCACCGAGACCCACACAACACACACCCGAGTGAGAGTGTTCCAGTGAACTGACTGTGGAAAGAGCTTTAACTAGTTACACAGCCTGAAAAAACATCACACCATTCACGGTGAGGAGAGACAGTGTGCACATGTTCTGTGTATGGACAAGGCTTCCACTGATTGTCTAATCTGGAGAGACACGAGGAGACCCAAAACATGGAGAAACCGTGGAAATGTGGGGACTGTGGGAAGGGATTCAGAGCCCCATCGAAGCTGGAGATTCATCGACGCAGTCACACTGGGGAGAGGCCGTTCACCTGCTCTCAGTGTGGGAAGGGATTCAGTGATTCATCCACCCTGCAGAGACACCAGCGAATTCACACTGGGGAGCGGCCGTTCACCTGTTCTGTGTGTGGGAAGGGATTCAGTGATTCATCCAACCTGCGGGAACATCAGCGAATTCACACTGGGGAGAGGCCGTTCACCTGCTCTCTCTGTGGGAAGGGATTCACACATTCATCCAATCTGCAGAAACATCAGCGAGTTCACACTGGGGAGAGGCCATTCACCTGCTGTCAGTGTGGGAAGGGATTCACACAGTTATCCAGTCTGCAGAGACATCAGCGAGTTCACACTGGGGAGAAGCCATTCACCTCCCTCTGTGCGAAGGGATTCACACAGTTATCCATCCTGCAGACACACCAGCGAGTTCACACTGGGGAGAGACCATTCACCTGCTCTTAGTGTGGGAAGGGATTACATAGAAACATAGAAAATAGGAGCAGGAAGAGACCATTTGGCCCTTCACGCCTGCTCCGCCATTCATTATGATCAAGGCTTATCATTCAACTCTTTTCACAGCAACTTCATTGCAGTGTGAATGCAAGCCTACTTGTAACAATAAAGATTATTATTATTAAGATGTGCAGCGTAGGTGAATTGGCCATGCTAAATTGCCCCTTAATTGGAAAAAAGAATTGGGTATTTTAAATTTTTTAAAAAATCATTAATCTGTCTTCTGAACATCTGGGCTCCTAGCACCGATCCCTGCAGTACCCCACTAGTCACTGCCTGCCACTTTGAAAAAGACCATTAATTCCTACTCTTTGTTTCCTGTCTGCCAACCGGTTTCTTGTCCATCTCAATGCACTACCCCTAATCCCGTGTGCTTTAATTTTACACACTAATCTCTTGTGAGTGATTTTGTCAAAAGCCACCTGAAAGTCCAAATATACCACATCCACTTGCTCCCCCTTGTCAACTCTACCAGTTACACCCTCGAAGAATTCCAGTCAATTTCGTCAAGCATGATTTCCCCTTCATAAATCCATGCTGACTCTGTCCGATCCTGCCACTGGTTTCTAAGTGCTTTGCTATAAAATCTTTGATAATGGATTCTAGAATTTTTCCCACTGCTGATGTCGGGCTTACTGATCTATAATTCCCTGTTTTCTCTCTCATTTTAAATACTGGAGTTACAGAAGCCACCCACCAATCTGCAGGAACTGTTCCAGAGTCTATAGAATCCTGGAACATGACCACCAATGCATCCATTATTTCTAGAGCCACTTCCCTCAGTACTTTGGGATGCAGATTATCAGGCCCTGGGGATTTATCGGCCTTCAATCCCATAAATTTCCCCAACACCATTTCTTTACTAATATTGATCTCCCTCAGTTCCTCCCTGTCACTAAACCCTGCGTTCCCCAACATTTCTGGTATCTGATTTGTGCCCTCATTTGTGAAGACGTAACCAAATTATGTATTTATTTGCCCAGCCATTTCTTTGTCCCCTGTATACATTCCCCTGTTTCTGGCTGAAAGGAACCTAAATGTGTCTTCACCAATCTTTTTCTCTTCATGTACCCATAGAAACTTCAGCCTAATTTCCTGTATTCGGCCATTCCCAACATTACCACTGCAGTTTGGGGGTCTCTTTACTGATTTATTTTCCCCTTAGTGTTTCTGAGCTCTACCCATACAGATTCCACATTGTCGGAGCTAATATCATTCCTCACTATTGCATTAATTTCCTCTTTAACCAGCACTGCCTCACCACTGCCTTTTCCTTTTTGTCTGTCCTTCCTAAACACTGAATATATTCAGTTCCCATCCCTGGTCACCCTGCAGCCATGTCTCCATAATCCCGATTATCTCACACCCGTTTACCTCTATTTGCGCGATTCACTCGGTTATGCCATCTGCAGTCACACCAGGGAGTTCATACTGGGGAGAGGCCGTTCACCTGCCCTCAATGTGCGAAGGGATTTTGTAATTCATCGCACTTCCTGAGACACCAACAAGTTCACAACTGATTACAGGGATTGGATTCTACTGTTCTTGTTTCTGTTCTCAATTACATCCAGGACTGCATTTTGTTCATTCTGTTGGTCAATGGGGATGGTCAGAGGATTTCTTTCTGCTGGACTGGCCGGTCTCACGACTTCGCCTCTAGTGGGCTGATTCTCTCTGAGCCTTCTTGCGAATATCTGGTTGCACATTTCATAGATCATAGAATTTACAGTGCAGAAGGAGGCCATTCAGCCCATCGAGTCTGCACCGGCTCTTGGAAAGAGCACCCGACCCAAGGTCCACAGCTTCCCCTATCCCCATAACCTAGTAACCCCACCCAACACTAAGGGCAATTTTGGACACTATGGGCAATTTAGTATGGCCAATCCACCTAACCCGCACATCTTTGGACTGTGGGAGGAAACTGGAGCACCCGGAGGAAACCCACGCACACACTGGGAGGATGTGCAGACTCCGCACAGACAGTGACCCAAGTCAGGAATCGAACCTGGGACCCTGGAGCTGTAAAGCAATTGTGCTATCCACAATGCTACCGTGCTACCCTTTCACAAGGGGTGAAAGGGGGTTTGGAGGTTAGAAGATGTTTCATTGCCATTTCTGTTTAGAAACCCCAAAAAGCATGCCACATTGCCATGACGATGGGCTATGGTGGTTACATGGTTCTTTTGTTGTTTTTTTTAAATGTAGAGTACCCAATTCATTTTTTCCAATTAAGGGGCAATTTAGCGTGGCCAATCCACCTAACCTGCACATCTTTGGGTTGTAGGGGTGAACCCACGCAAATACGAGGAGAATGTGCAAACTCCACATGGACAATGACCCAGAGCTGGGATTGAACCTGGGACCTCGGCTCCGTGAGGCAGCAGGGCTAACCCACTGCGCCACCGTGATGCCCGATGGTTCTTTTGTTTAAGTTATCTTGATGCTTCTCACAGAAGAAAACTATCAGGGTATGAGGGGCAAGTTATCTGAGGTGCACTGGGAAACTACATTAAATAGGATGGTGGGAGACAGGCAATCACCAATATTTAAGGAATTATTACAGATTTACACGGGGATCGGTTAGCTCAGTTGGCTGGATGGCTGGTTTGTGCTGAGTGACACCAACAGCACAGGTTAAATTCCCATACCGGCTGAGGTTAGCCATGGTCCGTGTCAGTATTTATGCTCCACATGATCCTCCACCCACCCCTCTATATCTCCCCATCAGCATCTCCTATTCTTTCTCCCTCGTGTATGTATCTAGCTTTACGTTCAATGTATTCATGCTGTTCATCTCAACCACTCGCTGTGGAGTGAGTTCCATATTCTCACCACTTGCTGGGTAAAGAGGTTTCTACTGAAATTCCTATTGGATTATTGAATCCCTTCATAATCTTAAAGATAACATCAGGTCACCCATCAGTCTTCTCTTTTCCAGAAAAAAGCAGCCCCAGCCTTTCCTGAGTGTTAAATGCTCTCAGTTCTGTATATTATGAATCTTGCACTTTATCCAATGCCTTTATTTCCTTTTTCTAAATGGAGATCACCAATGTTGACAGTGCTCCCAGTCTAACCCTGGTTCTAAACAAGTTGAACATTTTGTCCGTGCTTTTCAATTCTATCCCTCTAGAATGGAACCCTATAGATGAACCCAACACTTTAGGAAGGATGTGAAGTTCTTCGAGGGGGTGTAGAGGACATTTACAATAAAAATAATGTCACAAGTAGGCTTACATTAACGCTCCAATGAAGTTACTGTGAAAATCCCCTAGTTGCCACGCTCCGGAGCCTGTTCTGGTACACCAAGAGACAATTCAGAATGTCCAATTCACCTAACCACATCTTTCGGGACTTGTGGGAGAAAACTGGAGCACCCGGAGGAAACTCACCCAAACACTGGGACACTCAGACTCCGCACAGACAGTGACCCAAACCGGGAATTGAACCGTGTAGAAGCCAGGTATTTCTAATACAACTAGTATAGGTAAAAGATAGCTGTTTAAGCATAAATATTTAGCCCCAGTTTTAAATACCCATTTAAAAATGAGAATTTCAGCACCCATAACCTCAGGTCATCTCAAAACATATAGCTTCAATAGATACATGAAACAGCATAATTCCATCATAGATTTAAACAGCACAGTTGCAAGTCAATTTGACACTATGCTTATGCTGCTGTCAAGGACAAGGGCTGAATTCCATGACAACGAGGTGACAAGAGTCCAGTAACTAAAGCTCTATTGTTCTTTTTTCAAGCCATTAGTGATTACAGCGTGAACCACATTCCATAGAACATAGAACATAGAAAATACAGCACAGAACAGGCCCTTCGGCCCACGATGTTGTGCCGAACCTTTGTCCTACATTAATCATAGATTATCATTGAATTTACAGTGCAGAAGGAGGCCATTCGGCCCTTTGAGTCTGCACCGGCTCTTGGAAAGAGCACCCTACCCAAACTCAACACCTCCACCCAACACCAAGGGCAATTTGGACATTAAGGGCAATTGATCATTGGCCAATTCACCTAACCCGCACATCTTTGGACTGTGGGAGGAAACCGGAGCACCCGGAGGAAACCAACGCAGACACGGGGAGGACATGCAGACTCCGCACAGACAGTGACCCAAGCCGGAATCGAACCTGGGACCCTGGAGCTGTGAAGCAATTGTGCTATCCACAATGCTACCGTGCTGCCCTTGAGAACAAATAAACCTACACTATATCATTTTACCGTAATCCATGTACCTATCCAATAGCTGCTTGAAGGTCCCTAATGTTTCCGACTCAACTACTTCCACAGGCAGTGCATTCCATGCACCCACTACTCTCTGGGTAAAGAACCTACCTCTGATATCCCTCCTATATCTTCCACCTTTCACCTTAAATTTATGTCCCCTTGTAATGGTTTGTTCCACCCGGGGAAAAAGTCTCTGACTGTCTACTCTATCTATTCCCCTGATCATCTTATAAACCTCTATCAAGTCGTCCCTCATCCTTCTCCGTTCTAATGAGAAAAGGCCTAGCACCCTCAACCTTTCCTCGTAAGACCTACTCTCCATTCCAGGCAACATCCTGGTAAATCTTCTTTGCACCTTTTCCAAAGCTTCCACATCCTTCCTAAAATGAGGCGACCAAAACTGTACACAGTACTCCAAATGTGGCCTTACCAACGCTTTGTACAGCTGCATCATCATCTCACGGCTCTTAAATTCAATCCCTCTGTTAATGAACGCTAGCACACCATAGGCCTTCTTCACAGCTCTATCCACTTGAGTGGCAACTTTCAAAGATGTATGAACATAGACCCCAAGATCTCTCTGCTCCTCCACATTGCCAAGAACTCTACCGTTAACCCTGTATTCCGCATTCATATTTGTCCTTCCAAAATGGACAACCTCACACTTTTCAGGGTTAAACTCCATCTGCCACTTCTCAGCCCAGCTCTGCATCCTATCTATGTCTCTTTGCAGCCGACAACAGCCCTCCTTACTATCCACAACTCCACCAATCTTCGTATCGTCTGCAAATTTACTGACCCACCCTTCAACTCCCTCATCCAAGTCATTAATGAAAATCACAAACAGCAGAGGACACAGAACTGACCCCTGCGGTACGCCACTGGTAACTGGGATCCGGGCTGAATATTTGCCATCCACCACCACTCTCTGACTTCTATCGGTTAGCCAGTTCGTTATCCAACTGGCCAAATTTCCCACTATCCCATGCCTCCTTACTTTCTTCATAAGCCTACCATGGGGATCTTTATCAAATGCCTTACTAAAATCCATGTACACTACATCCACTGCTTTACCTTCATCCACATGCTTGGTCACCTCCTCAAAGAATTCAATAAGACTTGTAAGGCAAGACCTACCCCTCACAAATCTGTGCTGACTATCCCTAATCAAGCAGTGTCTTTCCAGATGCTCAGAAATCCTATCCTTCTGTACCCTTTCCATTACTTTGCCTACCACCGAAGAAAGACTAACTGGCCTGTAATTCCCAGGGTTATCCCTAGTCCCTTTTTTGAACAGGGGCACGACATTTGCCACTCTCCAATACCCTGGTACCACCCCTGTTGACAGTGAGGACGAAAAGATCATTGCCAACGGCTCTGCAATTTCATCTCTTGCTTCCCATAGAATCCTTGGATATATCCCGTCAGGCCCGGGGGACTTGTCTATCCTCAAGTTTTTCAAAATGCCCAACACATCTTCCTTCCGAACAAGTATTTCCTCGAGCTTACCAATCTGTTTCACACTGTCCTCTCCAACAATATCGCCCCTCTCATTTGTAAATACAGAAGAAAAGTACTCGTTCAAGACCTCTCCTACCTCTTCAGACTCAATACACAATCTCCCGCTACTGTCCTTGATCGGACCTACCCTCGCTCTAGTCATTCTCATATTTCTCACATATGTGTAAAAGGCCTTGGGGTTTTCCTTGATCCTACCCGCCAAAGATTGTTCGTGCCCTCTCTTAGCTCTCCTAATCCCTTTCTTCAGTTCCCTCCTGGCTATCTTGTATCCCTCCAATGCCCTGTCTGAACCTTGTTTCCTCAGCCTTACATAAGTCACCTTTTTCCTCTTAACAAGACATTCAACCACTCTTGTCAACCATGGTCCCCTCACTCGACCATCTCTTCCCTGCCTGACAGGGACATACATATCAAGGACACGTAGCACCTGTTCCTTGAACAAGTTCCAGATTTCATTTGTGTCCTTCCCTGCCAGCCTATGTTCCCAACTTATGCACTTCAATTCTTGCCTGACAACATCGTATTTACCCTTCCCCCAATTGTAAACCTTGCCCTGTTGCACGTACCTATCCCTCTCCATTACTAAAGTGAAAGTCACAGAATTGTGGTCACTATCTCCAAAATGCTCCCCCACTAACAAATCTATCACTTGCCCCAGTACTAAATCCAATATTGCCCCTCCTCTGGTCGTACAATCTACATACTGTGTTAGAAAAGCTTCCTGGACACACTGCACAAACACCACCCCACCCAAACTATTTGATCTAAAGAGTTTCCACTCAATATTTGGGAAGTTAAAGTCGCCCATGACTACTACCCTATGACTTCTGCACCTTTCCAAAATCTGTTTCCCAATCTGTTCCTCCACATCTCTGCTACTATTGGGGGGGCCTATAGAAAACTCCTAACAAGGTGACTGCTCCTTTCCTATTTCTGACTTCAACCCATACTACCTCATTAGGGTGATACTCCTCGAACTGCCTTTCTGCAGCTGTTATACTATCTCTAATTAACAATGCCACCCCCCACCTCTTTTACCACCCTCCCTAATCTTATTGAAACATCTCTAACCAGGGACCTCCAACAACCATTTCTGCCCCTCTCCTATCCAAGTTTCCGTGATGGCCACCACATCATAGTCCCAAGTACCGATCCATGCCTTAAGTTCACCCACCTTATTCCTGATGCTTCTTGCGTTGAAGTATACACACTTCAACCCATCTCCTTGCCTGCAAGTACTCTCCTTTGTCAGTGTTCCCTTCCCCACTGCCTCATTACACGCTTTGGCATCCTGAATATCGGCTACCTTAGTTGCTGGACTACAAATCCGGTTCCCATTCCCCTGCCAAATTAGTTTAAACCCTCCCGAAGAGTACTAGAAAACCTCCCTCCCAGGATATTGGTGCCCCTCTGGTTCAGATGCAACCCGTCCTGCTTGATCTAGATCTTTATTTTAAAAAATAACACGATCAACCAAAATGTTTCCAGAAACTGCAGATCGATCAGAATTTGTTTGAAAAAATAAATTACTCAATAATTTTGAGAAGTTATGAGATGTGGTGATAAGCCTGTATATAATATTACATGTACTCAGCAGTGTGACCTCCCACCAGTAGTTGGCGTCAGGCATCAGTCAGGTGACATCCGGCTACCAGCAGAAGGTTGCCAGGCATACACGAGGCCAGTCGCACATCAGGGTAGTTCCAACAGAGTCTAATGTAACTCTGTGATAACTTAGTCTGTATAGCATTCTGATCATTACCTTACCACGTGTACATTAATAAATCATCGTTCTGGCTAATTCACCAGCAGTTCTGTAGAATCATTGCAAGACAAGATCACAGAACACAACATGAGACACCATATTCTGTCAAGAATATGTGGGCTCGGCATTGGAGTAATGGTATTGTTACTGGGCGAATAATCCAGAGACCCAGGTTAATGCTCTGGGGACCTGGGATCGAATCTGCCTATGACAGATGCTGAAATTGAATAAAAGTCTTGAATTAGAAGTCTAATGATAACACTCTTGATTGTTGTGAAAACTCATCTGGTTCACTAATGTCCTTCAAGAAATCTGCTCTCCGTATGTGGCCTGGCCTACACGTGACTCCAGATCCACAGCAATGTTGTGGTTGATTTGTAAGTGCCCTCTGAAATAGCCTCACAAGACACGCAGTTTAAGGGCCATTGAAATGAGCAGTAAATGATGGCCCAGCCAGTGACACCCACCTCCCATGAATGAATAATTTTTAAGAAGACTCATTGTTCAATCTGAAGATGAGTAAGAAACTGTCTCTTTGATTGGATTGGATTTATTGTCACGTGTACCGAGGTACAGTGAAAAGTATTGTTCTGCGTACAGTCCAGACAGATCGTTCCATACATGAAAAAACAAAGTGCGGATCTTGGCAGTTTGTTCAGTTCACAAAAGAATTTAATGGCTTTGTAGACGTAGATTAATATTTTAATATTGTACAAAACATATCTACATGTAATGTATGCTCATGTAGACAAACACAAACGATACTGTAACTGAATTTGAGGAAATGACAGAGATTTAACTGAACCACATTTTTGAAAAATTCGGCCTTAATGACAGAGAAGCAGGAAAAGCCACTCGGAGAGATGAGGAAATCCAGGCTCAGTGCGGATTTGCTGTCACCCCTCCTTTCTTATACATGAACTGTATTTAGGCTGCAGAATGTTGCACACCAAAACACAGAGGGGTCAAATATAAGCAACACATAATTCTCAATTCACTTCCATTTAACTATATTTGACTTTGTTCAAAAGCTGACTGTGGTCAAACTGAACAAAGATTCATGGGATTTCTGTTACCCAGTGAAACGCTTTCTTTTCTTGATCAGTCATGTTTGCAATTCAATGGTGTATATTTCAGAGTTATTCAGGGTGAAGACTCGGGCTATTCAATTCAAAATGAAGTCATATATAACAAATAAATATACTGATGTTCAACATTGAATAATAAAACAAAATATTGAGTAAAATTGGGGGAAATTTTCTGTAGGAAGATAAGAATGATGCATTAATGATTGAACAGAGAGCATTATTCCGTTAGATGGTTACTGAACAAATGCTAAAGTTCAATATCAGTTTTATATCTTACGGTCTTACAAGTTGAGACATCTGTTTTAAAGAAATAGTTGTCTTCATGTAATCAGTGACACGGCCTCTCAGCTGAACCATTAGAACATGGAACATACAGTGCAGAAGGAGGCCATTCGACCCATCGAGTCTGCACCAACCCACTTAAGCCCTCACTTCCACCCTATCCCATAACCCAATAACCCCTCACCTTTGTGGACATTAAGGGCAATTTAGCATGGCCAATCCACCTAACCTGCACATCTTTGGACTGTGGGAGGAAACCGGAGCACTGGGAGGATACCCACGCAGAAACGGGGAAAACGTGCATACTCCGCACAAACAGTGACTCAACAGGGAATCGAACCTGGGACCCTGGCGCTGTGAAGCCACAGTGCTAGCCACATGTGCTGCCCATTGAAAGTTGCAGCAAGACTGTGCAGTTGAATGTTGCACAGGTCCATTGGGTCCTGTGCTGCCAGCTCTTTAGAGTACGGGTTATCACAGTCACCTAACACGTGAAAGGTCCCCGGTTTGAAACTGGCAGAAGCATTAAATGCTTCTCATTTAGTCTGAGGAAAAATTTCCACAACATCCGTTTGTCCCTGAATATTACCTGAATCTTGTATGTGAGAGGAATAGGAGGTTTGGTCTTACATCAGCCACAAAAATTGATTCAGCAAAATCTGAAGTGGAAATAGAGTCAGATTTAGACTATTGTGGGTGGGTGGTGAATGGGACAGGGGGCAAGGGGTTCGTGGAGATGTGGGGCTGGATAGAGGGCCAGCGATAGGTGGAGAATGACTAAAATGACTTGGACAGAAAGAAAAGGGAATGTAAATGGGGGTTATAAAGGCTAAGAACAGTACTGATAGAGGCACGTTAAGAGATTAGAACCTGAACGGCAGAATAAAAGTAAGCAGTGAGTGAAAGGAAGACTAGGAACAGGGAGCAGATTGTCCAAGTGGGGGGGGAGGGCACATTGGTGGGGGAAAAACAGATCGATGGAAGAAATGAAAATAAGTTGCTGGAAATAAACATGTGGGGAAGGTAGAGGAGAGTAATAAATGACATGGCGTCTCAGCCTAACCATCAGAAGCTGCAGCAAGACACTGCAGTTGAACATAGCACAGGCCCATTGGCTGCTCCGCTGCTGCCTGTTTCTGTAGTGTAGTGGTTATCATGTTCATCTAACTCGCGAAAGGTCCTCCATTCAAAACTGGGCAGGAACATTGAATACTTCTCGCTTAGTTTAAGGGAAGTTTGGAGAACATGCGTTTGTTTCTGCATGCCATCTGAATCCCATGTATTAGATATATATTTGGCCTCCTCGGCCTCAAACTTCATTCAGAGAAGGCGGAGGTAGTGAGTATTGAAGAAGCAAAGATCAGAAAAAGATGATCCCATTTTGACAGTTCGGATATTCTCAGTTTGTTCAATCCACTACAAAATTTAATGGATTTATGGATGTAGATTAACATTTTTAATCACCATCTGAAACATATCTAATGGTAATGTGTGCTCACACAGACAGAGACAAATGATACTCTAACTGAATTAGAGGAAATAGCAGAGATTTAACTAAAACACCTTTGAAAATCGGGCTTTGTGGTCGAGAAACAGGAAAAGCCACTCAGAGATGAGGAAATCCAGGCTCAGTGCGTGTTTGCTGTCACCCCTCCTTTCATTAACATGAACGGGATTTAGGCTGCGGAATGTTTCATACCCAGAACAAAGAGGGTCAAATATAATAAACTTATCATTCTTTAATCTCGTACCTGTGAAGATATTTGATTGTGTTTAAAAACTGATGTGGCCAATCTCAAATGAACTCAACAGAATTTATATTACCCAGTGACTCGATTTATTTTCTTTGTCAGTCATGTTTGCAATTCAAGGTTGTATATTTCAGAGAGTCTCAATTTCAGATGAGGACATAAATATCAAATAATATCAAGTTTTGAGTAATGCAACAAATACTGAGTAAAATTGTTTGATGTTTTTCGAAGGAACGTAAGAATTATATTATTACTGAATGAGAGGAAATATTTGCTGGACGGACATTTCTACATTTCATAATTCATTTGAAATCTAATAAAGTAAACTAATTCAGCAAAGTGATCTCTAGAGGGCTTTGTTCAGCTTCACAAATCCTTTCCTTCTCTAATAGACAGACTCTGTAAACAGGATGTAGATCAAATGTAATTCGATTCTGTTATCAACTCAGAAATAATGACAAGATACTTCAGCAGAAAAATTCAATATGAAACCAATTGCATGGTTACATAATGTTTATATCGTAAACTACATCATCTTCAGGTCCAAATCTTCTGATCATTGGACCAGGGGAACGTTCTCGTTAAATCAAACTGAGCAAGGATTCTGCAGAAACTCCTTTTTCAAAAGCAAATTGGAAAAATAATTGGAATAGAGAAACTTCAAGATCACAGAGAGGACATTGAGACTAATCGATTTGCTCTTTTTCAATCTATATTTTTATTCGACTTTTATCATTTTTACAGATAACACACCAGATTTTCAAAACACCAGTCCAATGGGCTCATTGCCAATCAGCTGTTTTTTCAGTGTACTGGTTATCACGTTCCTCTCACACACCAAATGTCCCTTATTATTATTATTCGAAACATTGTTGACGTTACTCATCTAAATTTGCAGATAAGTTGTATCATTGTTATTTATTGTTCAATAGTTAAACAAATGCATTACCTTACACCCGCAAAGTTCCAAATGATACCCTGCAAAATACTGTGATGGAGAATGGCAGGAATTGCAGTCAGAGTTGACACGTGTTAGTTGTGAATGGTTTTCTAATGTGCTGTGGAATTTTATGATTCTAATGTCAGATCAATTTCTCCGCCAATAGCCTAATTTTCAATCAAATTGTACTCGCACAATAGGAGGTTCGTCAGTGCAATAAGGACGCACTGTTTACTATTCTCGGTCAGTGCGCTAAGCGCTGTTCCCTGGTTCTGTAGTGCAGTGATTATCATGTTTGCTTAAAGGCCCTCTGTTTAAAACCGCACAGAAACATTATCAAACCCCATTCATTTCCGTGTGTGGAAAAGTTACATGATTGACATTTTCATTATTCATTTACACCCACCCTGAATTGCCCTTAAATTGAGTTGCTGGGTTGATCTGCCGTGTGGAACCCCGATCCCCAGAGCTTCAGCCTGGTTCTCTGCTTTACTAGTCTTGATGTGGATATGCCGGCATTGGACTGGGGTGGGCACAGTAAGAAGTCTTACAACACCAGGTTAAAGTCCAACAGGGTTGCATCAAATCATTAGCTTTCGGAGCGCAGCTCCTTCCTCAGGTGAATGAAGAGGCGGGTTCCACAACCACATATATAGACAGCACGGTAGCATTGTGGATAGCACAATTGCTTCACAGCTCCAGGGTCCCAGGTTCGATTCCGGCTTGGGTCACTGTCTGTGTGGAGTCTGCACATCCTCCCCGTGTGTGCGTGGGTTTCCTCCGGGTGCTCCGGTTTCCTCGCACAGTCCAGTGCATGTTAGGTGGATTGGCCATGATAAATTGCCCTTAGTGTCCAAATTTGCCCTTAGTGTTGGGTGGGGTTACTGGGTTATGGGGATAGGGTGGAGGTGTTGACCTTGGGTCGGGTGCTCTTTCCAAGAGCCGGTGCAGACTCGATGGGCCAAATGGCCTCCTTCTGCACTGCAAATTCTATGACTGCTATGAAATTCAATGATGCAAGATGATACTTTGAATGAGAGTCTTTGCAGGTAATTAAGTGTTTACAGGTCCAGACAGTGCAACTGAAGAGAGGGATAATCACAGGTTAAAGAGGTGTGAACTGTCTCAAGCCAGCGCAGTTAATAGGATTTCGCAACCCCAGGCCAGATTTGGGGGGTGAATGTGATGCAACATGAATCCAAGATCCCGGTTGAGGCTGTACCCATGCATGTGGAACTTGGCTATCAGTTTCTGCTTGGCGATACTGCATTGCCGCACGTCCTGAAGGCTGCCTACCTAAGCCCACACCTCCACCCTATCCCCATAACCCAGTAACCCCACTTAACCTTTTTGGACACTAAGGCAATTTAGCATGCCCAATCCACCTAACCTGCACATCTTTGGACTCATGTCTGTGCTATCAGTAAGACTGCCCGTTTCCACCTGCGTTACATTATCCGGCCTCTCTCCTGTGTCTGTGCGGCTGGGGCTGAAACCTCGGTCATGCCATCGTAACCCCCTGATTCGACAATTCCATTACACACCTGGCTGCTCTCCTACTTTCTACCTCTGTAAACGTAAAGCCATCCAAATGTCTGCTACCCATGTCTTAATTAACAGCAAATTCCTTTCCCCTCTGATCCCTGTGCTCCGAGACTTGCATTCGCTCCCATTCAATTCTCACCCTTGTTTTCAAATCCCTCCATGGCCTCATCTCTCCCTGTGTCTGTCATCTCCTCCAGCCCCACAACCCCCTGGGATATCTGCACAGCTCTGATCCTGGACTCTTGTATACCCCCGAATCTAATTACTCCACCATGAATCTGACTGCGATTCCTGGCGGAATTCCCTCCCTAAACCTCCCCGACTCCACCTCACTCACCTCCTTGAAGACTCTCTTTAAAACTCACCTCTTGGACCAATTTTTGGTCACCTGCCCTAAATCTCCTTTTGTGTCTGGGTGTCTTACTTTGTTTTATAATGTTGCTGTGAAGTTGACTGGGATGATTTATGATGTTAAAGGTGTTATATACATAGAAGTTGTTGTTGTTGACTGTAACCCTGACCTCCTGTTTTACAATAACCCATTGGTTTCACAACAAACTCTATCTCTGATTTATTTTCCTCTGCGGGTTTGCAGCTTCTCTAAAGACGGCGGCCGTTAACTCAGGCCTGTCACCGGGAACAGGCCGCAGCTGTCCCCCCGCTCGATGCAAACCCGGGCCCGGAAACTTCTTATTGGGGTTTGGAGCCTCCACCGGGTTTCAGTGAAACCTCCCGGCCGAGTCCAGCATCGGCACTGCGCATGCTCCAGCTCACAATGCACAGGGAGTGATTGACGGCAGTTCTGGACCAATAGGAAGACAGGGTCGTGCCTGGAGGACCGAGAGGAGCGACTGGTCCTCCACCCAATCGGAGAGAATGAGGGGCGGGGCTGGTCCCGGTGTCTCCCATGTGAGCGGGAGCATGCGCAGTGCCGGTGACAGTTCAGGATTCAGGCGGTCGGGTGGAAATCTTGAGCCGGTCAGATCACGCTCAGTGAGTCATGAGGGAGGGATAGAGCCGGTGGATGGGTCGGGAGCCTTCATAAACACTCCGTGTCGGCCCAAGCCCAGAATATGAAGCTCGGATGCGGCATTTGAACCGGCGAAAGCTGCTCGGGCTTTTTCCCGAGACAGGCCCGAGTGGACGAAGTGTGCGGCGGGGCGCATGCGTAGTGAGCGAAAGCCCGGGACTTGCCCCACCTCCCATTCACTCTGATTGGTTGGAGGACTAGCCCCTTTCCGTCGGTCATCTAGCTCCGCCCCCTCTCACTATTGCTCCGAACGCGCCGTCAATCAGTCCCCGGGCATTGTGACCTGGAGCAAACCCTTCACAATTATGATGTGGAGATGCCGGCGTTGGACTGGGGTGAGCTCAGTAAGAAGTCTGACAACACCAGGTTAAAGTATAACAGGTTTGTGCTTTCAGAGCGTAGCTCCTTCTGGAGCAGGGCAGCACAGTTGCGTCACAGCTCCAGGGTCCCAGGTTCGATTCCTGGCTTGGGTCACTGTCTGTGCAGAGTCTGCACATTCTCCCTGTGTCTGCGTGGGTTTCCTCCGGGTGCTCCGGTTTCCTCCCACAGTCCAAAGATGTGCGGGTTAGGTGGATTGTCCATGCTAAATTGCCCTTAGTGTCCAGAAAGTTTAAATAGGGGTTACAGGGATAGGGTAGAGACGTGGGCTTGAGTAGGGTGCTCTTTGTAAGGGCCGGTGGAGTCTCGATGGGCCGAAAGGCCTCCTCCTGCACTGTAAATTCTATGATTGTCAGCTCCCTGGTTTGCAGCTGCAGGGCATCTCCCTCCCGGGAACAGGCCCAGGTTAATGGGCACCATCCTGCTTCAGACACTGGAGGATGGTTCACATCAGAGGATGGGGTATGGGGACAATAAATAAGAGCTTACACTTTGCACTCAAATCAATGAGGACTCTGATCTCTGGGAAGGAAGTAAACCCTGGCAGGTGGAAGGGGAGGATTCACAAACACCCGCTGGAGGCCCCAAACCCACAATAAGACCCATTGTTTTTCATAGAATTTACAGTGCAGAAGGAGGCCATTCGGCCAATCGAGTCTGCACCGGCTCTTGGAAAGAGCACCCTACCCAAGGTCAACACCTCCACCCTATCCCCATAACCCAGTAACCCCACCCAACACTAAGGGCAATTTTGGACACAAAGGGCAATTTATCATGGCCAATCCACCTAACCTGCACATCTTTGGACTGTGGGAGGAAACCGGAGCACCCGGAGGAAACCCACGCACACACGGGGAGGATGTGCAGACTCCGCACAGACAGTGACCCAAGCCGGAATCGAACCTGGGACCCTGGAGCTGTGAAGCAATTGTGCTATCCACAAGGCTACCGTGCTGCCTTTTTATTGTCAGTTTTTATTGTCAGTCTGCAGACAGGGGCTGGTGAATTGAACCCAGACAGAGGAGAGGGAGGGAGAAAGCTGGGAGTGGAGGAATGAAATGGTGCAGATGGGTTTGGATTTCAGCCCAGGGAGGAGGAAGAGTGTGTGGGACAGGGATTTTCAGCTTTGGGGAAAAAGAGGGGGACAATTGCTCCAGAGAAACTAGAATTGTCTGTTTAGAATTTCTATCCAGGACTGACAGTGATGACTTTTGTAAACTCCTTTCACAGGGGGTTAGAAGGAGAGAATTTACACTCAACAAACTCAATCCAACAGAAAGGTTTATCTCTTTGTGATTTCTGTCCTGCATTGACAGTGATGACTTCTGTAAAATGACAGATTTTAGCTCTCAGAAAGGAATAAATGGAGTGGGCATTTATTCTATCGTAAACAAGGAATAAACATTGAGTCATAAATACAAGACAGCTACAAATAATTCAAAGGGGGCAATACTGACAAATTTATTCATCACAGGTTTAGAATGTGTTATTCATTACATAGAAATGAGCTGAGGAAAGTGCTGAGATGTTTTCAAAAGGAAACTGGACAAGCACATGAGAGAAAATGGAATCGAAAATCAGCTGAAAGGCTGAGAATTGATAGGTGTGACAGTCGAGGATGAGTGCCGAGTATGGACAGCAGCAGAATCTGTGACAAAATGGCCTGTTTGTGTCTTATATATTCACAGTATTTCAATGTAATCTCCTTTTACAGAATATTTGCAGATGCAAACATCATGTTGAGATCTGACAGAGTCACTTGATTCATCAGGACCGGCCTTTCAACGTGGAAGGAGAAATGTTTGTCTGTTTTGTCTTTGGGAAAACATTCAAAAATCACTGTGATTGGAAAAGCACCGAGACACAGACATCGAAGTAATTTTCCACAGTTAGCTGGACTGAGCTTTAACCAATCACACAGCATGAAATTAAATTGCAACATTTACATCAGGGAGACACCGTACTCAGGCTTCAACTGATGATCCAAGTTGAAGAGACATAAGGACATTCGCACCAAAGGAATCAAGAAGCAGCAATTGGACATTCAGCCTCGTGAGCCTGTTCCACCATTTAATAACATCACGGCTGATCTGATAGTGACTTCAAATCTGCATCCCACCGTCACCTGATAACCTGTCAATAACCATGGAGAAACCGTGGAAATGTAGGGACTGTGGGATAGGATGTAATTACCCGTCTGAATTGGAAACTCATCGACGTATTCACACTGGGGAAAGGCCATTCACCTGCTTTGTGTGTGAGAAGGGATTCACTAAGCTATCCAACCTCATCACACACCAGCATGTTCATACTGACCAGAGACTGTTTAAATGTGCTGACTGTGAGAAGAGCTTTAAAAGCAGAAATGATTTACTGATACATCAACGCACTCACACTGGGGAGAGGCCATTCACCTGCTCCGTGTGTGGGAAGGGATTCACTCAGTCATCACACCTCCTGAAACACCAACTTGTTCACAGTGATCAGAGACCTTTTAAATGTGCTGACTGTGAGAAGAGCTTTAAAAGCAGAATTAATTTACTGATACATCAACGCACTCACACTGGGGAGAGGCCGTTCATCTGCTCCGTGTGTGGGAAGGGATTCACTCAGTCATCACAACTCCTGACACACCAACTTGTTCACACTAATCAGAGACCTTTTAAATGTGCTGACTGTGCGAAGAACTTTAAAAGCAGAAAGGATTTACTGATACATCAACGCACTCACACTGGGGAGAGGCCGTTCACCTGCTCTGTGTGTGGGAAAGGATTCACTTGTTCCTCCCACTTTCTGAAACACCAACTTGTTCACACTGATCAGAGACCATTTATATGTGCCGACTGTGAAAAAAGCTTTAAAAGCAGAATGGATTTACTGATACATCAACGCACTCACACCGGTGAAAGGCCATTCACGTGTCTGGAATGTGGGAAGGGATTTAATGCTTTATCAAATCTCCAGACTCACCATCAGGTTCATTCTAATCAGAGACCTTTTAAATGTGCTGACTGTGAGAAGAACTTTAAAAGCAGAAAGTATTTACTGATACATCAACGCACTCACACTGGGGAGAGGCCATTCACCTGCTCCGTGTGTGGGAAGGGATTCACTCAGTCATCTCATCTCATGACACATCAACTTGTTCATACTGATCAGAGACCGTTTAAATGTTCTGACTGTGAGAAGAGCTTTAAAAGTAAAAGCTGTTTACTGATACATCAACGCACTCACACTGGGGAGAGGCCATTCTCCTGCTCCCTATGTGGGAAGGGATTTACTCGTTCATCCCAGATTCTGAGACACCAGCGAGTTCACACTGGGCAGAGACCGTACACTTGCCCCGTATGTGAGAAGAAGTTCACTCAGTCATCCCACCTGACTAGACACCAACTTGTTCACACTGGTCAGAAACTTTTTAAATGTTCTGACTGTGAAAAAATATTTAAAAGTAAACCAAATCTGCAGAGACACCAGCGAGTTCACACTGAAACAGAATCATAGAATTTACAGTGCAGAAGCGCATTTGGCCCATCGAGTGCACCGGCCCTTGGACTTAAGCACCCGACTTAAGCCCATACCTCCAACCTAACCCATAACCCCACCTCACCTTTTTGGACATTTAAGGGCAATTTAGCATGGCCAATCCACCTAATCTACACATTTTTGGACTGTGGAAACCGGAGCACAGAGGAAACCCACGCAGACACTGGGACAACATGCAGACTCCGCACAGACAGTGACCCAAGCTGGGAATCAAACCTGGGACCATGGAGCTGTGAAGCAGCAGTGCTAACCACTGTGCTACCGTGTGGCCCACACGTGGGAGTCGTACTGGGGAGAGGCTGTTTAACTGTTCTGTGTGTGGGAGGAGATTCACTCAGTCAAACAACATGCACAGGCATCAGCAAGTTCACAGACAACAGCAGGGTTTGGATTCAGCTGTTGTTGCTGCTGTTAGTCACATCTGGGACTCAATGATGCCTGGACGTCTGTTTCCTGGGGGGCTCTACAGTTTTCCGGTCTATATCAATGATTTAGACTTAAATGTATGCACCAGGATTATACAAACGTTGCTCATATGTTTTAGTGAATGAGGGAGAAAGCCATGGACTGGGTCAAATGGACAGAAAAGTGCTAAATGGAATTCAATCTGGAGCAGTGGGAGATAATGAATTTGGATGGGTAAACAAGGCAAGGGAATGACCAATAAATAGGATGATGCTGAGAAGTATTGGGAAACAGAGAGACCTTGGACTGCATATCCACAGACCGCTGAAGGTGGCTGGACAGGTAGATCAGGTGGTCCAGAAGGCATTTGGGACACTTTCCTTGTTTCAGGACCAGAATATAGAGCAGGGAGATTATGTTCAAACTTCATTAAAAACTCGTCAGTGCACAGCTAGAGTACTGAGCACAGGTCTGGTTACTGCAGGAATCAACTATAAATTAAAACCAAATTCATGAAATAGCTTAAAACTGAAATTAATTATATAATTACGGTCAGTGTTCAATAAATCAAATCTAGGGATGAAGAGGAAGCTAAATAACAAGCGATTGAACAGTGACGCAATCTGAATTTTTCAGTGAATAAAAATCTGAGGCATTTAGATAATGGGAGAGGTCAGGAAAACACTTCAGTTAACTTCCTATAAAAATAAGGTGACTTCAGGATAATGGAAAACACTAATTGGTGAGTATCTGCTGAATCTTTATTTGTTTTATTCTGAAGTTTATTTACTCAAGTCAGTTAATAATGAAATAAATAAAGATATGACAGCACATCCCAGCCCTGTGGAATACACATCCAGTTCCATGTGGGAAAACCAGGACACTTCCATTATGCTGGAAACATCAGCTGGAGCAGCAGGAAGCAAAGGGGATTGGTCCAGAGGTATTTTTGTGACCAGAAGACTGTTTCCAGCGGAGTTCTGGATTGTTCAGGACAAGATTCCATGCTTTGTGTGTTATATAGAAATGATTTAGACTTCAACAAAGGGTCATGGTTGACACATTTGCAGTGTTGTGGTTAACAGTGAGGAATAAAGTTGTAGACTACAGGAAGATATCAGTAGACTGATCAGCTGGGCAGCAACGAAGCAAATGGAGATCAATCTGGAGGAGTGTGAGGTAATAAATACACTTGTGCTTCATGTATAAGAAACATAGATCCTTCTCTACTGTGGTATTCTGCAGTCTCTCTATTTAAATTAACTTCACTTTTTCCCCAAATTATACTTTGCCAAATATCTCCCACTGACGAAAGTATGATCTTTCTACAGGCTGTGTAACTGGGTGAAGCTCTTTTCACAGTCAGTTCACTGGAACACTCTTACTTGGGTGTGTGTGTATCGGCACTTTTCCAGTCACAATAATATTTGAAATCTTTTCCCATGGGCAGAATAGACTTAACATTACTCCTTCCACATTCAACGTCTGTAACATTCTGATCCTAATGAATCGAATAACTGTTAGCCATAAAGGCGGCACGGTAGCACAGTGGGTAACACTGTTGCTTCACCGTGCCAGGGTCCTGTGTTTGATTCCCACTTGGGTCACCGTCTGTGTGGAGTCTGCATGTTCTCCCTGTGTCTGCATAGGTTTCCTCCGGGCGCTCCGGTTTCCTCCCACAAGTCCCAAAATACGTGCTTGTTAGGTTAATTGACATTCTGAATTCTCCCTCTGTGTACCCGGAAAGGCACCGGGTGAGTGTGGTGACGAGGAGCTTTTCACAGTAACTTCATTGCAGTGTTAATGTAAGCCTACTTGTGGCACTAATAAAGATTATTAACTCATTGACCCATCTCCACCATTCCTTTCCTCCACTCCCAGTTTTCTCCCATCCTCTACTCTGGTTTGGATCAATTCTAACCTCTGTACAGAGTGAAGTTAACGACTCAATCATTTTCTCCCCTAGTCACTGAAGCCCCACCCACTTCCTGTTCCCTCACCATGATGGCCGTACATGAGCTCTGCTACTCCTCAGGGAGTCACCATGATGTGGAGATGCCGGTGTTGGACTGGGGTGAGCACAGTAAGAAGTCTCACAACACCAGGTTAAAGTATAACAGGTTTGTTTCGAATCACTAGCTTTTGGAGCACTGCTCCTTCCTCAGGTGAACGAAGAGGTAGGTTCCAGAAACATATATATAGACAAAGTCAAAGATGCAGGACGATACTTTGAATACTTTGTCTATATATATGTTTCTGGAACCTACCTCTTCGTTCACCTGAGGAAGGTGCAGTGCTCCGAAAGTTAGTGATTCGAAACAAACCTGTTGGGCTTTAACCTGGTGTTGTAAGACTTCTTACTGTACTTCCTGAATCAAGATGGCAGTCATTAGCCTGTGACTGTTCCCAGGAAAAAGCCCCAGACCAGCCGATTTGGGACCAGCAGGTTTTTATTCTCACCTTGTGGCCATCAGCAGGTTTTATTTGGAGACCCAATTCCCTGCGGATCTGTCACCCTCACAATGTGTGATTGACGGCAGCTCCCGACCAATAGGAAGAGGGGGTGGGTCTGGAGCACCGACCGGGAGCGGCTGGTCCTCCAACCAATCGGAGTGAATGAGGGGCGGGGCCCACTGTGATTGAAGCATGCGCAGTGTGGGTAATGGCGTCGGGGAGCGGCTTATTCAGCTCCGAAATTGGTAAGTACGGAGGGAGCGAGGAATCGCGTGAATCTACGGAAACGCTGCGTGAATATGTTGTGTAAGCCACAAATCTCCGAAAAGAGCTTACTGGACCACCCAGTTTGCAGCGAGCGGGGCTGCAGGCCCAGGTTATCGGCCTCCATCTTTAATAGATGTCATGTGCATCAGGGCGCATGCGTGATCGCCATCTTTGTAGCGGGCAAATGTCCAGTGACTGGGTGGAGCATTTTCATAAAAATAAACCAAAGCAGAAGAAAAATCGTACAACATTGTAGATAACCAATACCAACTCCCCTCTGCTCCCCACTAGGAGGAGCTTGTTACCCATTGATCAGACTGGAGACAACTTGTCCATCAAACTGCATTAGCCTTTGAATCCCAATGTCTTACCGATGCAGCGCAGTGGCAGAGAAGAAAAAAACGGGGTGGCACAGTGGATGTCACTACTGCTCACAGTGCTAGAACCCGGGTTCAAATCCGACCTTGGGTGACTGCGTGGAGTTTGCACGTTCTCCCCATGTCTGCATGGGTTTCCTCAGAGTGCTCTGATTTCCTCCCACAGTCCCTTTCACTTTCTCTCTACTCCAATAGAGGTGAACCAGTTGGGTTTCTATGCCAATCCAGCAGTTCTCATGGTTACATTTTCCTGTTTCCCACAAATTACCAGATTGATTCAGATCAATTTCACAACCTGCCTTTGTGTTTTTGTGGGTTCTCTCTCACTCCCTTTTTTCTGTTTTAAATCCATTTCACAGGGTATTACAAGAGGAGGCTTTGCAATTGGGGAACTGACATCGAACATGATATCAGAATCTGATGGAGCCAGCCAATTTATTGTAACCTGAACATCATTGGATTTTGAACATGAATGGAAAAAGCACCGATCACAGTGGGGGGAAATTGTACCATGTGTCCTGTGTGTGGACAAGATTTCAGCCAATCATCTGGATTTTCGGAACATAATTGCAGTCGTGACGGAGATGCCATGGAAATGTGGGGACTGTGAGAAGGGATTCAATTACCCATGCCAGTTGGAAACTCATCAACGCAGTCACACTGGGGAGAGGTCATTCACTGCTCCCAGTGTGGGAAAGGATTTGCTCACATATTCACTCTGCTGAGACACCAGCAAATTCACACTCAGGAGAGGCCATACACGTGCTCTGTGTGTGGGTTGGGATTCAATTGGTGAACAAACCTAGCATTACATCAGCGGGTTCACACTGGGGAGAAGCCGTTCACCTGCTCCCAGTGTGGGAAGAGATTTGCTCACTCATATACCCTGCGGACACACGAGAAGAGTTCACACTGGGGAGAGGCCATTCATCTGCTCCCAGTGTGGGAAGGGATTCACTCACTCAGCCAATCTGCTGAGACACCAGCGAGTTCACACTGGGGAGAGGCCATTTACCTGCTCCCAGTGTGGGAAGGGTTTCATAGAATTTACAGTGCAGAAGGAGGCCATTCGGCCCAGCGAGTGTGCACCGGCTCTTGGAAAGAGCACCCGACCCAAGGTCAACACCTCCACCCTATCCCCATAACCCAGTAACCCCACCCAACACTAAGGGCAATTTTGGACACTAAGGGCAATTTATCATGGCCAATCCACCTAACCTGCACATCTTTGGACTGTGGGAGAAAACCGGAGCACCCAGAGGAAACCCACGCACACACGGGGAGGATGTGCAGACTCCGCACAGACAGTGACCCAAGCCGGAATCGAATCTGGGACCCTGGAGCTGTGAAGCAATTGTGCTATCCACAATGCTACCGTGCTGCTCAATCATCCCACCTACTTGATTGTTTCACACAATCATCCCACCTACTTGCACATCGATACATTCACACTGGGGAGAGGCCATTCACCTACTCCATGTGTGGGAAGGATTCAGTCAGTCCTCCAACCTGCTGAAACACCAATAAATTCACAAGTAACTGTTGTAATTGGATTATGCTGTTAATCATATTCAGGATTGAACCATGTTCATTTGAGTCTGTTTCTGCTGAATTGAAAAATAACTCCAGCTCAGTTATAGGTGTTAATGTAGTTGGTCTTGGAAAGAGAGGATTTGCAGTTAGGAAACACAAACTAAACATCGCATCAGCATCTAACACTCACCAAATCTATCGTAAACTGAATATCATCGGATTTTGAACTTGGAAGGAAAAAGCACCGTTCACAGTGGGGAGAAACCGTACACGTGTTCTGTGTGTGGACAAAGCTTCAGTCGGTCATCTGGCCTTTCGAAACATAAATGCAGTCACACTAGTGAGAACCCATGGGAATGTGGGGACTGTGGGAAGGCGGGGACTGTGGGAAGGCATTTGATTAGCCATTCCAGCCGGTAGTTCATCAGTGCACTCATGCTGGGAGATGCTTTTCACGTGCTCTGAGTATGGAAAGGGATTCACACACTCATACCACTTGTAAACACACCAACATGTTCACATGGGGGAGAGGCTGTTCATCTTCTCCCTATGTAGGATGGGATTTGCTCATTCCTCCAATCTGCTGAGACACCACTGAGTTCACACTGGGGGAGACCATTTAAATGCCCAGACTGTGAAGAGTGTTATAAAGATTCTGGGGAACTGATGTCCCATTAACATATTCACACTGAAGAGAGAGACCATTCAGATGCTCTCACTGTATCACAGAATTTAGTTCAGAAGTAAGCCATTTGGCCCATTGAGTCGGCACCCGACTTAAGCCTATACCTCCACCCAAATCCTGTAAACCAGTAACCCCACCTAAACCTTTTAGACAGTAAGGGCAATTCAAAATGGCCAATCCACCTAACCTGCACATCTTTGGACTATGGGAGGAAACCGGAGCACCCGGAGGAAACACACGCAAATACAGGGAGAATGTGCCGACTCCGTACAGACAGTGACCCAAGCCGAAAATCGAACCTGGGACCCTGGAGCTGTGAAGCAACAGTGCTGACCACTGTGCTACCGTGCCGCCCAATCGGCAGCTTACCACTCAAAGAACAGGGTTCAGACAATCGTCTCACCTCACTGTACAGCAGCGTCTTCACACAGGGGAGAGGCCATTCACCTGCTCCCAGTATGGGAGGGGATTCACTCAGATTCCAACCTACTGATGCACCAGCAAGTTCACAAGTAACTTCACTGATTGGATTGTTTTGGGCATCACAGCCTGGACTGAACCATAGGCATTGGGGTCTGTTTCTCCCATAAGTCCCGAAGGACGTGCTTGTTACACGAATTGGACATTCTGAATTCTCGCTCAGTGTAGCTGAACAGGCACCGGAATGTGGCGACTAGGAGATTTTCACAGTAACTTCATTGCAGTGTTAATATAAGCCTACTTGTGACAAGAACAAAGATTATTATTATTATGATGATGATGTTCTTAAACTCCAACCCTATTGTAAGAAATTTAATTCTGAATAAAATTCAAGTCAAATCAGTTTGTGTTAATCATAGTTAATCAATGGGCGGCTCATTAGCACAGAGTTAGCACTGTGGCTTCACAGCGCCAGGGATTCGGGTTTAATTCCTGGCTTGGGTCACTGTGCGGAGTCTGCACGATCTCTCCGTACCTTTGTGGGTTTGCTCCAGGTGCTCCAGTTTCCTCCCACAAGTCCCGAAAGACGTGCTTGTTAGGTGAATTGGACATTCTGAATTCTCCCTCAGTGTACCAAAACAGGCGCCGGAGTGCGGCGACTAGGTGCTTTTCACAGTAACTTCATTGCAGTGTTAATGTAAGCCTATTTGTGACAATAATAAAGATTATCATTATTATGACTGTGGAATTAATTGGAGGAATCTTCCAAAGAGCCAGCACTGGTACAATGGGCCAAATAGTTTTCATCTGTGCTGTATCGTTCCATAGAATAATTAATATTCAATGGGAACAGCAGTAAGCCATTCAGCCTTTCAAGCATGCTCCTCCATTTACTAAAAAAATGTCTGATCCAACACTAAGTCCACTTTCCTGCCTTCTCTCCATAACCCTGATTTCCATAAATTATTAAAAACCTATTGATCTCAGCCCTGAAAATATTCAAGGACGCGGCCTCCAAAGCTTCCTGGCAGCACGGTAGCACAAGTGTTTAGCACTGTGGCTTCACAGCGCCATGGTCCCAGGTTCGATTCCCTGCTGGGTCACTGTCTGTGCGGAGTCTGCACATTCTCCCCGTGCCTGCGTGGGTTTCCTCCGGGTGCTCCGTTTTCCTCCCACAGTCCAAAGACGTGCAGGTTAGGTGGATTGGCCATGATAAATTGCCCTTTGTGACCAAAAAAGGTTAGGAGTTATTGGGTTACGGGGATGGGTGGAAGTGAGGGCTTAAGTGGGTCAGTGCAGACTCAATGGGCTGAATGGCCTCCTTCTGCACTGTATGTTCTCTGTTCTCTCACATAATTCTTTGGGAGACAAAATTCTTCCTCAAATCCTCTTATTCTGCAACTATGTCCTCTGGTCCTACATTCTACCATCAGTGGAAACATCCATCCAATATTTACCCTGTCTAACCCTCTAAAAATCTTATATGTTTCAATCATATCACCTCTCGTACTTATGCACTCCTAGGAGTACAGACCCAACTTGTTTAATCTTTCCTCATGGAAATTCCTCCATGTCCGGGATCATTGCAGTGAATCTCCTCTGTACTGCCTCCAATTATATTATATCTTTCCTTAAATGAGGGGACCAAATCTCTCTTGACATAAGCACCAGCATCACATTTGCCTTCCCTATTAGCTTCTGCTCCTGTCTGCTAGCTTTCTGAGCTTCATGAACAAGAACCCCAAGTCCCTTTGGGCTACAGCTTTCTGCAGTCTCACCATTTAAACAAGAACCCGCCTTCTCATTCATTCTTCCAAAATGAACAATCTCACATTTTCCCTCATTGAATTGCAGTTCAGCATCAGTAAATAGAGAAGGAGAGGAACCAGTGACTGTGGGATTGATGCACAGACTTAGCACCCTGAGAGGAGTCAGGGAAAAGTTGGAAAAATGTCAAAAAACTAATCATGTACTGACAGGAAAATAAAGGTTTTTTAGTAATGGCATACAACAGCGCAGATATTCACAAGAATGTATGTGTTGTATTTATTAATTTCTTTGAATTGCGTAACAAAATTGGTTTCCTTCTGTTTGGATGCTTCAATGGCGTTGCTGTTACCCAGCATTCCCTGCGGGTGTGAATGTGCCCTATTCACACTGCGGGAGGTCAGTGCGCAGGCGCAGTGCTGAACTCCGCGGAACATGCGCAGTGTCACCTTGCCCAGAGGCGGGTGAGTACGGGAGAGGTTTTTTTATAAATGTTTTTATTCAAGCTTTTTCCAACCAACGTTTTTACATAACAAAAATAAACGAGAATTATTAAACAAACAAGGTGGGTGTTGTCTTTATACAAAGCAAAATTCACATTATATCCACAATTCCCCCCCACCTGTGTCCCCCTGCCCCCCCCCCCCCCCCGGGATGCAGCTGCTGCTGACACTGCTCCCCTAGAAAGTCAAGGAAAGGTTGCCACCGCCGAGAGAACCCCATCAAAGACCCTCTCAAGGCGAACTTTATTCGCTCCAGGCTGAGGAACCCCGCCATATTGCTAACCCTGGTCTCCACACTCGGGGGTTTTGAGTGCCTGCACATTAGCAAGATCCATCTCCGGGCTACCAGGGAGGCAAAGGCTAATACCTCAGCCTCTTTCGCCTCCTGCACTCCCGGATCCTCTGACACCCCAAATATCGCTATTGTTGGGCTCACCTTCACCCGAGTGTCCTAGATCCTGGACATCGCCCTCGCAAAGCCCTGCCAGAATTCTTTAAGCGCCGGGCATGCCCAAAACATATGGGCATGGTTCGCCGGACTCCCTGCACATCTTGCGCTCCTGTCCTCCACCCCAAAGAACTTACTCATTCTCGCCATCGTCATGTGAGCCCGATACACCACCTTAAAATGAATTAAGCTGAGCCTGGCACATAATGAGGAGGAATTTACCCTGCCCAGGGCATCAGCCCACAGGCCCTCATCCAGATCCATTCCCAGCTCCTCCTCCCACTTGCCCTTCAACTCCTCCACTGAGGCATCCTCAGCCTCCTGCAGCTCCTGATATATGTCCGACACCTTCCCCTCCCCTACCCAGATGCTAGACACAACCCTGTCCTGTATCCTACGCGGGGGCAGCAGCGGAAATGTCCCCACCTGCTTTTTAAGAAAGTCCCGAACCTGGAGGTACGTGAACGCATTCCCCGGGGGCAGGCCGAACCTCTCCTCCAGCGCCTGCACACTGGGGAAAGTCCCGTCTATAAACATGTCCCCCATTCTCCTAATGCCTGCCCTATACCAGTCTTGGAACCCCCCATCTATCCTACCCGGAGCAAATCTGTGGCTATTCCGTATCAGGCTCCACACTGAGGCCCCCTCCTCCTGCCTGTGCCTCCTTCACTGTCCCCAAATCCTCAGTGCCGCCGTCACCACCGGACTTGTGGTGTATCACGCCGGTGAGAACGGCAGCGGCACCATGACTAGTGCCCCTCGGCTGGTGCCTCTGCATGACGCCATCTCCAGCTGCCCCCTCCTCCATCATCAACTTTCTAATCATGGCCACATTGGCCGCCCAATAATCGCTGTAGAAGTTCGGCTGAGCCAGTCCTCCCCCTCCCCCTCCCCACGAATGCCCTTTTAACTCGCAGGGTTTTATTCGCCCACACAAATCCCATAACAATCCTATTCACCTGCTTAAAAAAGGACTTGGGGATGAAACTGGGGAGGCATTGAAAAACGAACAGGAACCTGGGGAGACCCGTCATCTTGCGGGAGAGGTTTTTGTTCATGGGAGAGAGTGGGCGGGGCGGAGGGAGGAATGGAGCCGGGAGGTGAGGGTGGGTAGGGAGCGGAGGCTTCAGAAACACCTGGTGTAGGCCCCAAGACCAAATATGACCCCGCAAGTCCGGAGTTTGTAGATCGGAGGGTTTTTCCTGAGAATAGGTCCAGATTTGAAGACCATCTTGTTTCAGCAGGAGCAGTGCGCACGCGGGACTATTTGTTTTACGTAATGGAGTGGGCGGGGCTTCAGGGTCCCAGTGACCAGAAGAGAAAAGTTTTGACTCGTTGATCTAAATCTGCTAATGGATGAGAAATGCCTCAATGAGTAAATAACGGCTGATTATAGAAGGGTAACTGAGGTGGCGGAATGGATGTGGAGGCTCCATAAACACCCTGTGGAGATGGCAGAATAAGAATCTAATGTTTAATCCAGGCGGGGCAACATCCGGGAGGCTGCACATGACATCAGGGGGGAGTGGGAGGAGGAGAAAATGTTGTGAATTTCTCTTCTAGACTGACAGGAATGGATTCTGGAAACTCTTTTTACTGGAGGTTAGAAGGGGAGGATTTACACACAGCAAACTCAAACCAAGAGAAATGTTTTTCTCTTCTGAATTTTTAATCCTGGACTGACAGTGATGACTTTTTACAGGACATTAGGAAAGCAGAATTTTAAGGTGAATAACTCACCCAAGATTCACTTCAAAACCTGAGAGAAACTCAGTTTATTAGTACCTGAATGTAAGTGTTTCTGTTTTATTTGGGTTCAAGATTTAAACATCTGTGTAGCTGGAAATAGGGTGGAGCAAGATTTGCAAACAAGGATGTTGCTTAACCGGGACCCAATGTAGATCAGTGAGCACAGGGGTGATGAGTGAGTGAGTGGGATTCAGTTCAGGGGGCATGGCAGCAGAAATTTGTATGAACTCAAGTTTGGCAGGTTCCCTACCCTGAACGACATAATTGAACCAGTTTGTTTTCTACAACATTCAGCAGTTTTTATGGTCACTTTTTCCTTGTGCCGGTCCCACACATCACCACATTCAGTTGGCTCAGTTTCACAACCTGCCTTTGTCTTTTTGTAGGTTTGCACTTACACCTTTTTCTGGTTTTAATCAATTTCACAGAGTATGAGAAAGGGACAAATTTGCAGTTGGGAAACTCGAACTAGGTATCATATCAGGATCTGATTGAGTCGCCCAATTTATCGTAACCTGAATATCTTTGGATTTTGAATATGGAAGGAGAAAGCACCATTCGCAGTTGGGAGAAACTAAACACATGCTCTGCGTGTGGACGAGACTTCAGCCAATCATCTGACCTCTTGAACCACAAGTGCAGACACAACGGGGAGAAAGCATGGACATGTGGGGACTGTGAGAAGGGATTCAATTATCCAGTTGAGCTGGAAACTCATCGGCGCAGTCACACTGGGGAGAGACCGTTCACCTGCTCCACGTGTGGGAAGGGATTCACTCTGTCTTGCAACCTGTTGGCTCACCAGCGTGTTCACTCTGAAGAGAGACCTTTTAAATACCCAGACTGTGGGAATTGCTATAAAAGTTCTGGCAAACTGTTGCGCCACCAACATATTCACAGTAACGAGAGACCTCAGGTGCTCTGACTGTGGGACTGGGTTCAGGCAATTATCTGATCTCACTGTACACCAGCGAATTCACACTGGAGAGAAGCCGTTTACCTGCAAAAAGTGTGAGAAGGGATTCAGTTGGTCGTCACGCCTGCTGACACACCAGCGAATTCACACTGGAGAGAGACCATTCTCCTGCACTGTTTGTGGGAAGGGATTCACTAATTCTTCCGCCCTGCTGAAACACCAGCAAGTTCACACTGGGGAAAGACCGTTCACCTGTTCTGTGTGTGGGAAGGGATTCACTGGGTCAACCGACCTGCTGGAACACCAGCGTATTCACAGCGGGGAGAGACCATTTGGCTGCTCCATGTGTGGGAAGAGATTCACTCAGTCATCACCCCTGCTGACACACCAGCGAGTTCACACTGGGGAGAAGCCATTCACCTGCTCCATATGTCAGAAGGGATTTGCTCACTCATCTACCCTGCTGAGACACCAGCGAGCTCACAAGTAACTACTTTGATAGAACTTTGCTGTTTATCCATTTGGGTGTGTTTCTAAAGAAAAGCAAGTCCAGCCCCGTTATAGGATTAATATTCCGGATTAAAGTCAAATCAGTTAGATGTTTTTAATATCTCCAACACAAGTTAGTTCCTTTTGAAGGGATCTCCCTCTCTTCTGTATCCCCTATCCTCACCTCCAAAAAGAGGAGCTTGAAGTTCTTTGAGGATATAATAAGCAGGGTGGATAAAGGGAACCAGTAGATGTGGTTTGCCCAAGACCGTAAGAAACGACAGAGAGTTGTGAACACCGCCCAATCCATCACGCGAACCCGCCTTCCATCTATTGACTCTATCTACACCTCCTGCTGCATTGAGAAAGAAGACAGCATAATCAAAGACCCCTCCCATCTGTGTTTTTCTTTCGTCCATCGGGCAGGAGACACAAAAGTCTGAGAAAAAGCACTAACAGGTTCAAAAACAGCTTCTTCCCCGCTGTTACGACTATTGAATGACCCTCTTATGGACTGAACTGATCTCTTCACAAATCTTCTCATCCGATGCCTGTGCCTATGTATTTACATTGTGTATTTATGCATGTCCTATGTTTTTTCATGCATGGAACGATCTGTCTGGACTGAAGGCAGAACAATACGTTTTACTGTACCTCAGTACACGTGACAATAAAACAAGTTCAATTTAGATTTCCAGAGGCATTCAGTAATAATAATGATCACCTTTTATTGTCACAAGTATGAAGTTACTGTGAAAAGCCCCTGATCGCAACATTCCGGCGCCTGTTCGGGTAAGCTGGTATGGGAATTGAACCCGTAAGGTACTACATACAAGGTTATTGCACACGATAAGGACTTATAGTGTTGGGGATGATTTTTTAGCATGGATAGAGGCTTGGATAACTAACAGAAAAGAGTGAGTTGGGATAAATGGGTCATTTTCAAATTGGCACATTAACTAATGGACTGCCCCTGGGATCAGTGTTGGGGCCACAACTATTTAGATCAATATAAATGACTTAGAACCATAGAATTCATACAGTGTAGAAGGAGGCAATTCAGCCCATCGAGTCTGCACCTAGCAGCAGAGGGCAGTAGAGCGGAGCTGCTGATTGGCCGTTGCAGGGGAAATTTGCATACGTCCGTGTGCTCACCCTAACTTGGAGGTGGTTTGTGGAGGAGCTCTTGTCAAGTGACACTTAAACCCAAAACATTTCTTCAGTGTTTCCCTCCGTACCCCCTCCTCTAACCAAAAATAACCAACCGCTGTAAGGATCAAGAGGAAGACTCGAGGGCAGGTAGAAGTGGAAAGTTGAACCGTGACATCACAGCCTGCAGGTAAGGGATTGGCTGGTGACTGGTAAGTAGTTTTTATTTATTTTCCCTCATGTGTTATCGTGCGGGGCGCAGAGGTTGCTGAGTGAGTGCTTGCTGAGAAGGGGAGTGAATAACAGGTAAGCTCTTTCTTTCTTTTTTTTTATCTAGAGGGGATGACAGGGAAGGTAGTGCAATGTTCCTCCTGTTTGAGGTGAGGGACGCCGTTAGTGTCCCTGCTGATTTCATCTGTGGGAAGTGCACCCATCTCCAGCTCCTCAGAAACTGCGTTCGGGAACTGGAGTTGGATGAACTTCGGATCATTCGGGAGGCAGAGGTGGTCATAGATAGAAGCTTCAGGGATGTAGTTACTCCGAAGAATAAAGATAGATGGGTGATGGTGAGAGGGGCTGGGAGGAAGCAGTCAATACAGGGATCCGCTGTGGCCGTTCCCCTTAGTAACAAGTATACCACTTTGGATACTGTTGGGGGGGGGGGGGGACTTACCAGGGTTAAGCCATGGGGTACAGGTCTCTCGCACAGAGTCTGTCCCTGTTGCTCAGAAGGGAAGAGGGGAGAGGAGTAGAGCATTAGTCATTGGCGACTCCATAGTTAGGGGGATAGATAGGAGATTCTGTGGGAACGAGAGAGACTCATGGTTGGTGTGTTGCCTCCCAGGTGCCAGGGTGCGTGATGTCTCGGATCGTGTTTTCGGGATCCTTAAGGGGGAAGGGGAGCAGCCCCAAGTCATGGTCCACATAGGTACCAACGACATAGGTAGGAAAAGGGATAGGGATGTAAGGCAGGAATTCAGACAGCTAGGGTGGAAACTTAGATCTAGGACAAACAGAGTTATTATCTCTGGGTTGTTACCCGTGCCACGTGATAGCGAGACGAGGAATAGGGAGAGAGAGGAGTTCAACACGTGGCTACAGGGATGGTGCAGGAGGGAGGGGTTTCAGATTTCTGGATAATTGGGGCTCATTCTGGGGTCAGTGAGACCTCTACAAACGGGATGGGCTGCACCTGGACCAGATGTGTACCAATATCCTGGGGGGGAAATTTGCTAATGCTCTTCGGGAGGGTTTAAACTAGTTCAGCAGGGGCTTGGGAACCTGAATTGTAGCTCCAGTATACAGGAGGTTGAGAATAGTGAGGTCATGAGTAGGGTTTCAAAGTTGCAGGAGTGTACCGGCAGGCAGGAAGGTGGTTTAAAGTGTGTCTTCTTCAATGCCAGGAGCATCCGGAATAAGGTGGGTGAACTTGCGGCATGGGTTGGTACCTGGGACTTCGATGTTGTGGCCATTTCGGAGACATGGATAGAGCAGGGACAGGAATGGTTGTTGCAGGTGCCTAGGTTTAGATATTTCAGTAAGCTCAGGGAAGGTGGTAAAAGAGGGGGAGGGATGGCATTGTTAGTCAAGGGCAGTATGGTGGCAGAAAGGACGTTTGATGAGGACTAGTCTACTGAGGTAGTATGGGCTGAGGTTAGAAACAGGAAAGGTCACCCTGTTAGGGGTTTTCTATAGGCCTCCGAAAAGTTCCAGAGATGTAGAGGAAAGGATTGCAAAGATGATTCTGGACAGGAGCGAAAGCAACAGGGTAGTTGTTATGGGGGACTTTAACTTTCCAAATATTGACTGGAAACTCTATAGTTCGAGTACTTTAGATGGGTCTGTTTTTGTCCAATGTTTGCAGGAGGGTTTCCTGACACAGTATGTAGATAGGCCAATGAGAGGCAAGGCTATATTGGATTTGGTACTGGGTAATAAACCAGGACAGGTGTTAGATTTGGAAGTAGGTGAGCACTTTGGTGATAGTGACCACAATTCGATTAAGTTTACTTTCGTGATGGAAAGGGATAGGTATATACCACAGGGCAAGAGTTATATCTGGGGAAAGGCAATTATGATGCGATGAGGCAAGACTTAGGATACATCGGATGGAGATGAAAACTGCAGGGGATGGGCACAATGGAAATGTGGAGCTTGTTGAAGGAACAGCTACTGCGTGTCCTTGATAAGTATGTACCTGTCAGGCAGGGAGGAAGTGGTCGAGTGAGGGAACCATGGTTTACTAAAGCAGTCGAAACACTTGTCAAGAGGAAGTAGACTTATGTAAAGATGAGACATGAAGTTTCAGTTAGAGTGCTCGAGAGTTACAAGTTAGCTAGGAAGGACCTAAAGAGAGAACTAAGAAGAGCCAGGAGGGGACATGAGAAGTCTTTGGCAGGTAAGATCAAGGATAACCCTAAAGCTTTCTATAGATATGTCAGGAATAAAAGAATGACTAGGGTAAGAGTAGGGCCAGTCAAGGACAGTAGTGGGAAGTTGTGCTTGGAGTCCGAGGAGATAGGAGAGGTGCTAAATGAATATTTTTCGTCAGTATTCACACAGGAAAAAGACAATGTTGTCGAGGAGAATACTGAGATTCAGGCTACTAGACTAGAAGGGCTTGAGGTTCATAAGGAGGAGGTGTTAGCAATTCTGGAAAGTGTGAAAATAGATAAGTCACCTGGGCCGGATGGGATTTATCCTAGGATTCTCTGGGAAGCTAGGGAGGAGATTGCTGAGCCTTTGGCCTTGATCATTAAGTCATCTTTGTCTGCAGGATTAGTGCCAGAAGACTGGAGGATAGAAAATGTTGTCCCCTTGTTCAAGAAGGGGAGTAGACATAACCCCGGTAACTATAGACTAGTGAGCCTTACTTCTGTTGTGGGCAAAATCTTGGAAAGGTTTATAAGAGATAGGATGTATAATCATCTGGAAAGGAATAATATGATTAGAGATAATCAACACGGTTTTGTGAAGGGTAGGTCGTGCCTCATAAACCTTATAGAGTTCTTTGAGAAGGTGACCAAACAGGTGGATGAGGGTAAAGCAGTTGATGTGGTGTATATGGATTTCGGTGGGCCCCGATCGCGGGCCAGGCCACCGTGGGGGCATCTCCCGGGGCCAGATCCCCCCTGCCCCCCCAAGAACCCCGGAGGGCACCCACGCCGCCAGGTCCTGCCGGTAAGGACCTACTCCAATTTACGCCGGCGGGACTGGCAAAAAACGGGCGGGACTTCGGCCCATTGTGGGCCGGAGAATTATGGCAGCCCCAGGGCCCATTGAGTCGCGCCGGTCCCCGCCATTCTCCGAGGCGGGCGGCGCGATTCACGCCGGGCTGAATTTTGGGGTGCCGAATAATTTGGAGGACGGTGGGGGTTGGATTCACGGCGACCCCCAGCGATTCTCCGACCCGGAGGGGGGGTCGGAGAATCCCGCCCCTAATTTATAGATTCCAATTTAAAAGATTTAATATGTACACAGTCTTTGGTATTTGAGCTATCTCATCTACTAAAAGTAAACTAAAAAAATACTCAACACAAATGAAATTTAAAAATCGCTTATTATCACAAGTAGGCTTCAATGAAGTTACTGTGAAAAGCCCCTAGTCGCCACATTCCGGCGCCTGTTTGGGGAGGCTGGTACGGGAATTGAACCGTGCTGCTGGCCTGCCTTGGTCTGCTTTCAAAGCCAGCAATTTAGCCCTGTGCTAAACAGCCCCTTGTACAGACGAGAATGTGATTGCGTGACTACATCACTTAATAAAGGAGTCAGTGAAAGTGGAAAAGGAGACCATGGAAACCAAAAATTAACTCCTGAAAATCAGAGAGCATCTCTCGAGAAAATCTCAAGAAGAGCCATTGAAAAAATATATTTTGAGCCCTGGAGTCGGATCTTTCAGATGCTGAATTGTAGATTTTACACCAAAGATTTATTTAAAATAGAAGCAAAAGTTCAGAAATTTATTCTAAACAGGTTTCTGCTGAGAGTTCTTGAATGAAGGGGAAAGATCACAGATGGTGCTTTTAAAAATAGATACTGGTAGCCCCCACAATAAATGACATTTTCAGCAGATTAAGTTCCAGCGGTTATAGGGGTTAACATCAGCAAGTACAAAATATTGTCAGATGATCAATACTAAACAACAGCAACAACAGCAGAATCCAACCCCTGCAGTCATTTATGAACTTGCTGATGTCTCTGGCGTGACTGAGTGAATCCCTTCCCACACACACACAGCAGTTGAATGGTCTCTTAGTGTGAGTGCGTTGGTGTGTCAGCAAGTTGAAAGACTTCACGAATCCATTCCCACACACTGAGCAGGTAAACGGTTTCTCCCCAGTGTGAGCGCGCTGTTAAGCAGTGAGGTTGGACGACCGATTGAATCCCTTCCCACACACGGAGCATGTGAATGGTCTCTCCGCAGTGTGAGTGCGTTGGTGAGCAGTGAGGTTGGATGACTGCCTGAAACTCTTTCCACAGGAGGTGCAGCCGAATGGTTTCTCTTCAGTGTGAATTTGCTGGTGTCTCAGAAGGGTGGGTAAAACTGTGAATCCCTTCCCACACACAAAGCAAGTAAACGGTCTTTCCCCAGTATGGAGCCGCTGGTGTACAAGGAGGGAGGATGCCTGTCTGAAACTCTTTCCACAGGAAGTGCAGCTGAATGGTTTCTCCTTAATGTGAACTCGCTGGTGTGACAGCAAGTGGGATGATCCGGTGAATCCCTTCCCACACACAGAGCAGGTGAATGGCCGCTCACCTCTATGAACACGCTGGTGTGACAGCAGGTGGAATGACTGAGTGAATCCCTTCCCACAGTCGGAGCAGGCGAACGGCCTCTCCCCAGTGTGAGTGCGTTGATGTACAGTGAGTGCTGAAGAATGCCTGAACCTCTTTCCACAGGAGGTGCAGATGAATAGCTTTTCCTCAGTGTGAATCCGCTGGTGAGACCAAAGGCCAGATGACTGAATGAATCCCTCCCCACACACACAGCAGGTGAATGGCCTCTCCCCAGTGTGACTGCGCCAATGGTTTTCCAGCAGGGAACGGTAACTGAATCCCTCACATTTCCACGGTCTCTCCATGGTGCCAGTGTCCTTGTGTCTCTCCAAGTTGGATGATCGCTTGAAGTCTTCTCCACATACAGGACACATGTATGGTTTCTCCCCAATGTGAATGGTCGTGATGTTTCTTCAGGCTGTGTAACTGGTTAAAGCTCTTTCCTCAGTCAGTTCACTGGAACACTCTCACTCAGGTGTGTTTGTCTCAATATCTTTCCAGTCACACTGATGTTTAAAAGTGTTTCTCACAGACAGAAGAGACAATCGTTTCTCCTTCAACATTCAAAGTCTGAGGATTTTCAGGTCCTGATGAATTGAGTGACTGTCAGATGATGTTTAGTTTCAGTCTCACATCTGTAAATCCTCCTTTCTAATATCCTGTAAAAGGAATTTACAAACGTCATCACTGTCAGTGGAGCATATAAATTCTGAACAGACAATTCTAGTTTCTCTGGAACATTTTTTCCTCTCTTGTTCCCCCAAAGCTGTAAATCCCCCTCCCACACACTCTCCCTGGGCTGAAATCCAAACTCATCTCCCCATCTGCACCATTTCTTTCCTCCACTCCCAGTTTTCTCCCTCCCTCTCCTCTGCCTGGGTTCAGTTCTCCAGCTCCTGTCTGCAGACTGACAATAAAATCAATTATTTTCTTTGTCAATTATTCTTTTTGTCTACTATGTATGGACTGTGTACGTTCCCTTGGCCACAGAAAAATACTTTTCACTGTTCTTCGGTCCATGTGACAATAAATCAACCAATCATCAACAAGATGCACTGCAGTAACTCACCAAGGTTCCTTAGACAGCACCTTCCAAACCCACAACCACTACCATCTAGAAGGACATGAGCAACAGACACCGGGAACCCCATCACCTGGAGGTTCACCAAGTCATTCAGCACCCTGACATTAAAATATATCACCGCTCCTTCACTGTCGCTGGGGCAACATCCTGGAACTACGTCCCTGACAGCACAGTGGGTGTACCTACACCTCAAGGACAGCAGTGGTTCAAGAAGGCAACTCACCATCACCTTCTGATGGGAAACTCGGAATGGGTAATAAATGCTGGCCTAGCCAGCGACGCCCACATCCCGCCAAAAATTGAATAAAAAATATATATCTGCTGCTCCTGTCCTAGATGGTAGTGGCTGCATGCCTGAGTGTGTGGGTGTGTCAGTCAATGTGTGCGGGGAGTGTCTGGTGTGTTCTTGATGTAAGGGTATCTGCTGATTAGATGGGAGTGGTTGTTGGTTTGGAAGGTGCTGTTCCCTGTTTCTGTAGTGTAGTGATTATCATGTTTGCTTAAAGGCCCTCGGTTTAAAACTGCACAGAAACATTATCAAACCCCATTCATTTCTGTGTGTGGAAAAGTTACGCGATTGACATTTTCAGTATTCATTTACACCCATCCTGAATTGCCCTTGAATTGCGTTGCTGAGTTGATCTGCCGTGTGGAACCCCGATCCCCAGGGCTTCAGCCTGGTTCTCTGCTTTACTAGTCTAGATGTGGAGATGCCGGCATTGGACTGGGGTGAGCACAGTAAGAAGTATTACAACACCAAGTTAAAGTCCAACAGGTTTGTGTCGAATCACATGCTTTCGGAGCGCAGCTCCATCCTCAGGTGAATGAAGAGGTGGGTTCCACAACCACATGTATAGACAAATTCAATGATGCAAGATGATACTTTGAATGCAAATCTTTGCAGGTAATTAAATCTTTACAGGTCCAGACGGTGCAACTGGAGAGAGGGATAATCACAGATTAAAGAGATGTGAATTGTCTCAAGCGAGAACAGTTGGTAGGATTTCGCAAGCCCAGGCCAGATTGTAGGGGGTGAATGTAATACAACATGAATCCAAGGTCTCGGTTGAGGCTGTACCCATGCGTGCGGAACTTGGCTATCAGTTTCTGCTTGGCGATACTGCATTGCTGCACGTCCTGAAGGCTGCCTACCTGAGCCCACACCTCCACCCTACCCCCATAACCCAGGCACCCCACCTAACCTTTTTGGACACTAAGGCAATTTAGCATGGCCAATCCACCGAACCTGCACATCTTTGGACTCATGTCTGTGCTATCACTAAGACTGCCCGTTTCCACCTACATTACATTATCCGGCCTCTCTCTTGTGTCTGTGTGCCTGGGCTGAAACCTCGGTCATGCCTTTGTCACCTCCCGATTCGACAATTCCATTACACACCTGGCTCCCCCACATTCTACCTCTGTAAACTTAAATCCATCCAAAAGTCTGCTTCCCATGTCTTAATTCACAGCAAGTTCCTTTCCCCTATGATCCCTGTGCTCCGAGACTTGCATTCGCTCCCAGTCAATTCTCACCCTTGTTTTCAAATCCCTCCATGGCCTCGTCTCTCCCTGTGTCTGTCATCTCCTCCAGCTCCACAACCCCCTGGGATATCTGCACAGCTCTGATCCTGGACTCTTGCACACCCCCGATTCTAATCACTCCGCCATGGTTTTAAGTTCCCTCGGCCCCAAGCACTGAATTCTCTCCCGAAACCTCCCTGTCTCCACCTCACTTACCTTCTTTAAGACTCTCTTTAAAACTCACCTCTTTGACCTCCTTTTGTGTCTGGGTCACTTTGTTTTATAATGTTCCTGTGAAGTTGACTGGGATGATTTCTGATGTTAAAGGTGTTATATAAATAGAAGTTGTTGTTGTTGACTGTAACCCTGACCTCCTGTTTTACATCCCATTGGTTTCACAACAAACTCTATCTCTGATGTTTTGCCCCCTGCGGGTTTGCAGCCTCTATAAAGATGGCGGCCGTTAACTCAGGCCTGTCACCGGGAGCAGGCCGCAGCTGTCCCCCCGCTCGATGCAAACCCGGCCCGGAAACCTTATTGGGGTTTGGAGCCTCCACCGGAGATCGGTGAAACCTCCCGTCCGAGTGCAGCATCGGCACTGCGCATGCTCCAGCTCACAAGGCCCAGGGAGTGATTGACGGCAGCTCTGGGCCAGTAGGAAGAGAGAGGTGGGCCTGGAGGACCGATTGGTTGCAGTGGGTCCTCCAACCAATTGGAGTGAATGAAGGGCGGGGCTGAGCCGGGTCTCCGACGTGAGGTGGAGCATGCGCAGTACCGATGACAACTCAGGATTCAGGCGGGAGGTTGGAAATCCTGAGCCGGTCAAATTCGATCAGGTGAGTCATGAGGGAGGGATGGAGCCGGCGGATGGGTCTGGAGGCTTCATAAACACTCCGTGCAGCCCGAAGCCCCGAATACGAAGGTCGATACAGCAGTTCATCCAACGAAAGCTGCTCGGGCTTTTCCCCGAGACAGGCCCGAGTGGCCGGGCGCATGCGGACGGAGCGAGAGCCCTGGCGTTGCCCCCTCTTCCTATTGGTCCGAACCCGCCGTCAATCAGTCCCCGGGCATTGTGAGCTGGAGCAAACCCGTCACCATCATTGTCAGCTCCCTGGTTTGCAGCTGCGGAGCTTCTCCCTCCCTCCCAGGAACAGGCCCAGGTTAACGGGCACCATCCTGCTTCAGACAGTGGAGGATGGTTCACATCAGAGGATGGGGGAGGGGGGGGATAATATTTTATTGTCAGTCTGCAGACAGGAGCTGGAGAACTGAACCCAGGCAGAGGAGAGGGAGGGAGAAAACTGGGAGTGGAGGAAAGAAATGGTGAGATGGGTTTGGATTTCAGCCCAGGGAGGAGGGAGCGTGTGTGGGACTGGGATTGACACCTTTGGGGGAACGAGAGGAAAACATGTTACAGAGAAACTAGAATTGCCTGTTCAGAATTTCTATCCTGGACTGACAGTGATGGCTTTTGTAAACTCCTTTTACAGGGGGTTAGAATTGGAGAATTTGCACACAACAAACTGAACCCAACAGAAAGGTTTGTCTCTTTGCGAATTCTATCCTGCATTGACAGTGATTACTTTTATAACATGAGAGATTACAGCTCTCAGGAAAGATTAAATGGAGTGGGGCCCTTTTTCTATCGACAACAACAAATGAAGCAGTGACATGCTATAAATCTTTTAAATTATCAGTCCTGTGGAGAGGGGCGATGTGAGAGAGTGACCATTAATAAACAAGTCATAAATACGGACAAATTTATTTATCACAGGTTCAGAATGTGCAACTCATTACCATGGAAAGGAGTTGAGGAAGGTGCTGAGATGTTTTCAAAATGCAACGGGACAAGCACATGAGAGAAAATGGAATCGAAAATCAGCTGAAAGGCTGAGATTTGATAGGTGTGACAGTCGGAGATGTGTGCCGAGTATTGACAGCAGCAGAATCTGTGACAGAATGGCCTGTTTGTGTCTTATATATTCACAGTAATTCAATGTAATCGCCTTTTACAGAATATTTGCAGATGCAAACATCATGTCGAGATCTGACAGTCACTTGATTCATCAGGACCGGCCTTTCAACGTGGAAGGAGAAATGTTTGTCTGTTTTGACTTTCGGAAAAAATGTCAAAAATCACTGTCATTGGAAAAGCACCGAGACACAGACATCTAAGTAATTTTCCACAGTTAGCTGGAACTGAGCTCTAACCAATCACACAGCATGAAATTAAATTGCAGCATTTACATGAGGGAGACACCATACTCAGGCTTCAACTGATGATCCAAGTTGGAGAGACATAAGGCCATTCGCACCAAAGGAATCAAGAAGCAGCAATAGGACATTCAGCCACGTGAGCCTGTTCCACCATTTAATAACATCAATGCTGATCTGATAGTGACCTCAAATCTGCATCCCACCTACACCTGATCACTTGTCGATAACTATGATGAAACCGTGGACATGTGGGGACTGTGGGATGGGATTCAATTATCCTTCTGAATTGGAAACTCATCGACGTATTCACACTGGGGAAAGGCCGTTCACCTGCTCCATGTGTGGGAAGGGATTCACTCGGTCATCCCACCTCCTGACACACTAACTTGTTCATACTGATCAGAGACCTTTTAAATGTGCTGACTGTGGAAAGAGCTTTAAAAGCAGAAAGGATTTACTGTTGCATCAACGCACTCACACTGGGGAGAGGCCGTTCATCTGTTTGGAATGTGGGAAGGGATTTAATGATTTGTCAAACCTCCGGATTCACCATCAGATTCACTCTGACCAGAGCCCGTTTAAATGTGCTGACTGTGAAAAGAGCTTTAAACACAGAAAGGATTTACTGACACATCAACGCACTCACACCAGGGAGAGGCCATTCACCTGCTCCATGTGTGGGAAGGGATTCACTCAGTCATCAATCCTCCTGAGACACCAACTTGTTCATACTGATCAGAGATCTTTTATATGTTCTGACTGTGAGAAGAGCTTTAAAAGTAAACTGAATCTGCTGAAACACCAGCGAGTTCACACTGAAACAGAATCATAGAATATACAGTGCCAAAGGAGGGCATTTGGCCCATCTAGTGCACCGGCCCTTGCAAAAAGCACCTTACTTAAGCCCATACCTCCAACCTAACCCATAACCCCACCTCACCTTTTTGGACAGAAAGGGCAATTTAGCATGGCCAATCCATCTAACCTGCACATCTTTGGACTGTGGGGGGAAACCGGAGCACCCGGAGGAAACCCACGCAGACACTGGGACAACGCGGACTCCGCACAGACAGTGACCCAAGCAGGGAATCAAACCAGGGACCCTGGAGCTGTGAAGCAACAGTGCTAACCACTGAGCTACTGTGTCACCCAAAAGTGGGAGCGGTACTTGGGAGAGGTTGTTCAACTGCTCCGTGTGTGGGAGGAGATTCACTCAGTCAAACAACCTGCACAGGCATCAGCAAGTTCACAGGCAACAGCAGGGTTTGGATTCAGACGTTGTTGCTGCTGTTAGTCACATCTAGGACTGAATGATGCCTGGACGTCTGTTTCCAGTGGGGCTCCACAATTTTCCGGTATATATCAATGATTTAGACTTAAATGTATGCACCAGGATTATACAAAAGTTGCTCATGTGTTTCAGACAATGAGGGAGAAAGCCATGGGCTGGGTCAGGTGGACAGAAAGGTGGGAAATTGAAATTTAGATAATGAGAGGTTAGGAACACACTTCAGTTAACTCCCGATAAAAATAAGGTCACTTCAGGATAATGGAAAAAACTGGGGGAACTACAAATAATCCTTTAAAAAAAAAAATTCAGAGTACCCAATTATTATTATTTTTCTCCAATTAAGGGGCAATTTAGCCTGGCCAATCCACCTAACCTGCACATCTTTGGGTTGTGGGGGTGAAACCCATGCAGACATGGGGAGAATGTGCAAACTCCACACGGACAGTGACCCAGGGCCGGGATTCAAACCCGGGTTCTCAGCGCTGTAGTCCCAGTGCTAACCACTGCTCCACGTGCTGTCCTAGCTACAAATAATTCTAATAACTTTATTGAACAGTTCTCAAATGGAAAGGCACTTGACCACATTAAAACTAAGGATCTGCAATAGACGTTTGATCCAGCAAGTCATATTTAGGGCAAGATTATAAATGGAGGGCATCCATTTCAAGTGATTATAATAAGAAACAATGCTGAACAAGGCTAGGAGAGTGGGCAAAGAAGTGGCAGATGGAATACAATGTGGAAAAGTGTGAGGTTATGGATTTTCGAAGCAGGCATAGACTATTTTCTAAATGGTGAAATGCTGAGGAAATCACAAGCACGAAGGGACTTGGGAGACCTTGTTCAAGATTCTCTTCAGGTTAACGTGCAGGGTCAGTCGGCAGTTAGGAAGGCAAATGCAATGTATTTGTGTCGAGTGGGCTAGAATACAAGACAAGGGATGTACCTCTGAGGCTATATAAGGCTCTGATCTGACCCATTTGGAGTATTATGAGCCGTTTTGGGCCCGTATCTAAGTAAGGATGTGCTGGCCGTGGAAAGGGTCCAGAGGAGGTTTACAAGAATGATCCCTGGAATGAAGAGCGTGTCGTATGAGGAACGGTTGAGGACTCTGGGTCTGTACTTGTTGGAGTTTAGAAGGATATGGGGGAATCTTATTAAAACTTACAGGATACTGCGAGGCCTGGGTAGAGAGGACATGGAGAAGATGTTTCCACTTGTAGGGAAAACTAGAAGCAGAGGACACAATCTCAGACCAAAGGGGCGATCCTTTAAAACAGAGTAAGAAGTCTTGCAACACCAGGTTAAAATCCAACAGGTTTGTTTCGACTCACTAGCTTCAGGGGCACAGTTCCTTCCTCAGGTGATGAGGAGGAATTAAAACAGATGAGGAGGAATTTCTTCAGTCAGAGGGTGGTGAATCTGTGGAACTCTTTGCCACAGAATGCCGTGGAGGCCAAATCACTGAGTGTCTTGAAGACAGAGATAGATAGGTTCTTGATTAATAAGGGGATCAAGGGTTATGGGGAGAAAGCAGGAGAATGGAGATGGGAAAAATATCAGCCATGATTTACTGGCGGAGCAGATTCGATGGGCCGTGTGTCCTAATTTTGCTCCTATGTCTTATGATGTGAAGAAAACCATTCTGTGCTGCATGTGGGTTCATGAATGCACTGCTCGAAAATGTGGTGGAGGCAGATTCAATTGATGCCTTGAAAAGAGAATTGGACAACTATCTGTTACTGTCAGATCAGCCATGAGGTTATTAAATGGTGGAGCAGACTGGGCTGAATAGCCAACTCCAGCTCCTTGCTCATCTGTTCGTATCTTTTGAGGAGAAAAATATCTGCAGAGTTCAGGGCCAATGACAGCGGATTGTGACAGTTGCAGAAAGTTGGCACAGATACAATTTGTTGAATGCCTTTGTTTTGTGCTGTCACCTTTCTATGTCACTGTGTTATGAGGGAAATGCAGAGCACCAATGCAAGAGAGGCAGATTACTCCCTCGATCTGGATTGGATTTGTTTATTGTCACGTGCACCGAAGTACAGTGAAAAGTATTATTCTGCGAGCAGCTCAAACAGATCATTTTGTACATGAAAAGAAAGTAAACTAAAAAGAAAATACATAATAGGGCAACCCAAGGTACACAATGTAAATATATAGACAAAGGCATTGGTTGAAGCATACAGGAGTGTAGTATTAATCAGGTCAGTCCATAAGAGGGTCGTTTAGGAGTGGTAATAGCGGGGAAGAAGCTGTTTAGAATCTGTTTCTGCGTGTTCTCAGACTTTTGTGTCTCCTGCCTGATGGAAGAAGTTGGAAGAGTGAGTAAGCTGGGTGGGAGGGGTCATTGATTATGCTGCCCGCTTTCCCAAGACAGCGGGAGGTGTGGATAGAATCAATGGATGGGAGGCAGGTTTGTGTGATGGACTGGGCTGTGTTCACTACTCTCTGAAGTTTCTTCCGGTCTTGGACCAAGCAGTTGCTATACCAGGCAGTGATGCAGCCAGATAGGATGATTTCTATGGTGCATCTGTAAAAGTTGGGAAGAGTCAGTGCGGACATGCCAAACTTCCTTAGTTTCCTGAAGAAGTATAGGTGCTGTTGTGCTTTCTTGGTGGTAGTGTCGATGTGCGTGGACCAGGACACATATTTGGTGATGGAAACCCTGTGCCCCCGTGCAGGAGAGGCTGGTTGTTGGGCAGTGTGAGCTGATCATGGCTTCATAAAGACTAAGGCAGGTGTCAAGACCCTTGGAGTGAAAACAGGTCTGGAGGGAGTGGGTCAAAAAACCTGGGGAGTTGCATTTTGCATCAATCGTGAGTGTGACCCAGTCACAATTATGAACAGTAATCAAATCTATCACTGATTTGATGCGATGATTTACCGTGTCCCAGGTGTTGTAAATACTGTACATACTGTAGATCAGCCTGCTTGTGCCCATGTCTGAGTGATATCTTATCAGAATAATGTGCTTCTGTATTAAATAAAGTATCCAAACCTCTCATTGTGATTCATGCCCAGCATCTTGCCTAACTGTGGATCTTCTGTTTTGCTGACTGGGAAATAGAATCTTCCTGTTTACTAATTGCTCTATGGCGGCTGTGTTACCCAGAATCCCCCGCGCTGCAGAAAGTTTCCGATCAGTGAGTGTACGAGGCCAGTGCGCAGGTGCAGTGTGGGTGTGTGCTCCGAGCATGCTCAGTGTCAGTCATGGTGAGAGAGTGAGGAGGAGCTGGGTTGAACACAACAGTGAGCTGCACCCCTGTGAGAAGGGCATCGCCCAGTCTCTGTTTGACTCTCCTACAGCTTCCTATCTTGATTGAGTTGGACAAGGAATTCTCATCATTTGAGCTGGAAAAGGCCATTGATTGCTGAGCAAGCAGAAAGCACCCGGCAAGGATGGAATTCCAGCTGAACTGCTCACACACAGAAAGTCCCATCGACTGTCACACCTTCCTGCCCTCCCCTTTTGGGCTGTGAGACTGGTCCACGGAACATGTGTGATGCAATAAAAACAGCAGTGACAGGGAGACAGCATCAACTACAGGGACATCTCACTCCTTAGAGTCAGGGGAAGACCTTCACTTGGCTGATGTTTAAAAGATTCATCTATTTGCAGACTGAGTGTATCCAGAAGCACAGTGCGGTCTCTGTGCTGACAGATCTACAATCTCCACACACCAGCTACAAGGGAAGAGAACAATTGGGATTTGATCTGAAGTGTCAGTGCTGAGAAAGTGAAATGTTCTAATTACTGAGTGAAAGTAAACCTTTCAGTGCGAATCACAATTTACTGGTCCAATTGGAAAAGACACCAAAACGTTTCAATCTCTGAAGATAAACTTCAGCCTTGAAGTTATGTTTCAGAGCTCACAAGTTGTGGGAAGCTTTGTGAATGTTTCCTCTTCCCTTTTGTGAACAAGCAGCAAAGTTAACCTTTTCTCTGACAGCACGGCAACAATTTGAAATACAGATTGACTTTTAAAGATTTGGCTTCACCCCATTTGTTGGGGTCATATTTCTGACCGTGAGAATCATCGCGGGTGGGATGGAAATTTGCTGGAACATTTTTTTATAATCCTAATCTTTATTGTCACAAGTAGTCTTACATTAACACTGCAATGAAGTTACAGTGAAAAGCCCCCAGTCAGCACATTCCGGAGCCTGTTCAGGTACACAGAGGGAGAATTCAGGATTGTCATGTGAGAGTACCTTTAAGAACCTGGTGTTTATCAAATAGCTGCAGTGAAGATGGACAGCCCAGCTCCACCCACACTCTGATATCACTGCAGCTATTTGATAAAATATATTTCACCCCCACAACCCAAAAATATGTGCAGGTTAGGTGGATTGGCCATGCTAAATTGCCCCTTAATTGGAAAAAATGAATTGGGTACTCTAAATTTATAAAAAAAACAAAGAAGGGTAGCAAGGATAGTATACAGGTGAAAGACGGGAGGAATGGCCAAAGCGCAGGTGAGCGCGAGACGATACTGGCAGCGAAGTCCGCCTGGGAGAAGCAAGTGACAACACCAACACCAGACCCATCAAGTATTGCCCTCTGTAATTGTTTCTCCGGCACCCAAGTGTATATCTACCTCCCCAGTCTCTCCCCCCCCCCCGCCCCCCCCCCCCCCCCCCCCCCCGCCCCCCATCACACACAAACAGATGCCTACTTCGGTGCTATAAATAATTTTGCCAATTGTACAGAGTTGCTGCTGTTGAGCTGGTGCATAATACTCGACCAGTTACTTCATTTGATTTTTTATTTCTTTTTTATTGTTACTTTTTTTTGTGATATGTTTGTGTGCCCTTCTCTTCTATGTATATGTACATATAGATATATATCATATTCTGTGTACATAACGCCAAATATACTTTGTTCAAAAACCCAATAAAAAAAAGAAGGGTAGCATGGATAATTCAGGTAATTACACGTCAGTGGCAGGAAATTATGGGAGAGAATTCTTTTGAGAAAAAATTTATTCCCACTTGGAAATAAGTGGACATATTAGCGAGAAGCAACATGGTTTTATGAAGGCGAGGTCGTGTCTCACTAACTTGATCGAGTTTTTGAGGAAGGGACAAAGATAATTGATGAGTGGAGGGCAGTGGAATTTGTCTACAAGGACTACATGGGCAGCACGTTAGCACAAGTGGCTAGCACTGTGGCTTCACAGCGCCAAGGTCCCAGGTTCGATTTCCCGCTGGGTCACTGTGCGGAGTCTGCACGCTCTCCCCGTGTCTGGGTGGGTTTCCTCCGGGTGCTCCGGTTTCTTCCCACAGTCCAAGACATGCAGGTTAGGTGGATTGGCCATACTAAATTGCCCTTAGTGTCCAAAAAAAAAAGGTGAGGAGGGGTTATTGGGATAGGGTGGAAATGAGGGCTTAATTTGTCGGTTATGGGGATAGGGTGGAAGTGAGGGCTTAAGTGGGTCGGTTACGGGGATAGGGTGGAAGTGAGGGCTAAAGTGGGCCTGTGCGGACTCGATGGGCTGAATGGCCTCCTTCTGCACTGTATGTTCTAAGTTCAGTAAGGTCTTTGTAAGGTCCCTCATGGCAGACTGGTACAAAAGGTGAAGTCACACTGGATCAGAGGTGAGCTGGCAAGATGGATACAGAACTGGCTCAGTCAGAGAAGACAGAGGGTAGCAGTGCAAGGGTACGTTTCTGATGGAGAGCTGTGACTAGTGGCGTGCCTCAGGGATCAGTGCTGGGATCTTTGCTGTTTGTAATATATATTAATGTTTTGGAGGAAAATGTAACTGGTTTGATTAGTGAGTTTGCAGGTGACACAAAGATTAGTAGAATTATGGATCGCGATGAGGACCGTTAGAGGATACAGCAGGATATAGATTGGTTGGAGACTTGGGCGGAAAGTTGGCAGATGGAATTTAATCCGGACAAACGTGAGGTAATGCATTTTGGAAGGTCTAATACAGATGGGAAATATACAGTAAATGGCAGAACCCTCAAGAGTATTGATAGGCAGAGGGATCTGGGTGTACAGGTACACAGGTCACTGAAAGTGGAAGCACAGGTGGAGAAGGTAGTCAAAAAGGCATATGACATGCTACCTTCGTCGGCCGGGGCATTGAGTTTAAAAATTGGCAAATCATGTTGCAGCTTTATAGAACCTTAGTTAGGCCGCACTTGGAATATGGAGTTCAATTCTGGTCGCCAGACTACCAGAAGGATGGGAAGCCTTTGGAGAGGATACAGAAAAGATTTACCAGCGTGTTGTCTGGTAGGGAGGGATTAACTGTGAGGAGCGGTTGGAGAAACTTGGTTTGTTCTCACTGGAATGACGGAGGTTGAGGTGCGATCTGATCGAAGTCTGCAAGATTATGAGGGGCATGGACAGAATGAATAGTCAGAAGTTTTTTCTCAGAGTGAAAGAGTCAATTGCTAGGGAACATAGGTTTAAGGTGCGAGGGGCAAGCTTTGAAGAAGATGGACGAGGCACATTTGTTTACACACAGGGTGGTGGGAGCCTGGAACTCGCTGCCGGGGGAGGTAGTGGAAGCAGGGATGATAGTGACTTTTAAGGAGCGTCTTGAAAAATACAAGAATAGGATGGGAATAGCAGGATACGGTCCCCGGAAGGGTAAGGGCTTTTAGTTCAGACGAGCAGCATGGTTGGTGCAGGCTTGGAGGGCCGAATGGCCTGTTCCTGTGCTGTACTGTTCTTTGTGACCATCAAACTGCATTACCGTTGACCTGGGTAATTTGACAACCATGACCCTGGTTTGTAGAGACCCAGGTGCCTGATTAATGAAGCAGAACAGCAGCAGAGGAAAGAATATTAAGCAAATTCTGCTCTCTGGATCCCACTGTCTGATGGGATGTCCTGCCCCATGTGTCCAAAAATCTGCAGCTCTGTTCAGTCTCATGAAGACCCAGGGCAGAAACACACAAACCTGAGAAGACGCCATCCTTGAATCGAGCGACTGCTGATGACAACAAGAGTCAATGTGCAGCAGGGAGCAGGAGCGGCCATCCTGGAGCAGGAGCGGTCATCCTGAACCAGGGAGCAGGAGCAGTCATCCTGGACCAGGGAGCAGGAGCGGTCATCCTGGACCAGGGAGCAGGAGCGGTCATCCTGGACCAGGGAGCAGGAGCGGTCATCCTGGACCAGGGAGCAGGAGCGGTCACCCTGGACCAGGGAGCAGGAGCAGTCATCCTGGACCAGGGAGCAGGAGCGGTCATCCTGGACCAGGGAGCAGGAGCAGTCATCCTGGACCAGGGAACAGGAGCGGTCATCTTGGACCAGGGAGCAGGAGCGGTCATCCTGGACCAGGGGGGAGTGGTCATCCTGGACCAGGGAGCAGGTGCGGTCATCCTGGACCAGGGAGCAGCAGTGGTCATCCTGAACCAGGGAGCAGGAGCAGTCATCCTGGACCAGGGAGCAGGAGCGGTCATCCTGGACCAGGGAGCAGGAGCGGTCATTTTGGACCAGGGAGCAGGAGCGGTCATCCTGGACCAGGGAGGAGTGGTCGTCCTGGACCAGGGAGCAGGTGCGGTCATCCTGGACCAGGGAGTAGGAGCGGTCATCCTGGACCAGGGTGCACGAGGGGTCATCCTGGACCAGGGTGCACGAGGGGTCATCCTGGACCAGGGAGCAGGAGCGGCCATCCTGGAGCAGGAGCGGTCATCCTGGACCAGGGAGCAGGAGCGGTCATCCTGGACCAGGGAGCAGGAGCGGTCATCCTGGACCAGGGAGCAGGAGCGGTCTTCCTGGACCAGGGAGCAGGAGCGGTCAACTTGACCAGGGAGCAGGAGCGGTCATCCTGGACAAGGGAGCAGGAGCGGTCAGGCTGGACCAGGGAGCACGAGGGGTCATCCTGGACCAGGGAGCAGGAGCGGCCATCCTGGACCAGGGAGCAGGGGAGTCATCCTGGACCAGGGAGCAGGAGCGGTCATCTTGGACCAGGGAGCAGGAGCGGTCTTCCTGGACCAGGGAGCAGGAGCGGCCAGCCTGGACCAGGGAGCAGGAGCGGTCATCCTGGACCAGGGAGCAGGAGCGGTCATCCTGGACCAGGGAGCAGGAGCGGTCATCCTGCACCAGGGAGCAGGAACGGTCATCCTGGACCAGGGTGCAGGAGCGGTCATCCTGGACCAGGGAGCAAGAGCGGTCATCCTGGACCAGGGAGCAGGAGCGGTCATCCTGGACAATGGACCAGGGAGCAGGAGCGGTCATCCTGGACCAGGGAGCATGAGCGGTCATCCTGGAGCAGGGAGCAGGTGGAGAGAATGCTGTGGATTTCTATCCTGCACTGTGTAAAGGGGAAATAAATAGTACATGTTAAGGTAATAATATGATTTAAGAATGAGGTTTCAGACTGAATAAAACAACAGATACGGGGTTACGGATTGTTACTAAGATTCTAATTGACCTTTGTAAAACTGAACGCACAAGTCAGCAGCATTTGCAGCTGTGTTCTCGCAAGGACAGCGAGCTTCAATAACAAGGAACAGGAGGTAACGGCTGTCTCAGTAACAGATAGGGACAGTGGACAATAACAAGATAAGCGGTGCCTGCAAGGGTAGGTGAGAGTGCGTGTTTATATATACCAGATTGAAACTTTAAACAGTGACTGTGCATGTGTTCAGAAAGTTAGAACTGTGCCACTTTGTGTAAACAATAAAATTAGTTCAGCGAGAATGCTTGTTGGCTACATCTCGTAAATCTGCTCTGATGCTCCTGTGAATCATTTGTTCGGAGAAGTTAACTGTGACAGGTGATGGTTTCTGTACATTTGTAGGATACTGGAAGTGGAGGATTGACAGACGGAAACTCAAACCAGACATCACATCGCGATCTGACAGAGTCACTCGATTCATCAGAACCTGAATTTCAGCAGCATCTGGGTGTGGAAGGTAAAAGGTTTGTCTGTTCTGTCTGTGAGGGAAGATTTCAGGTCTCAGTGTGACTGGAAAAGCCCCGAGATTCACAAACCCTGGTTAAGCCAAACCTGGAGAACTGTGTTCAGCTCTGGGCAACAAACCTGAGGAAGGACAGAATGTAGCACAGATTTACCCGAGTGATATCTGAACGCCCAGAGTTAAATTACAAGGTACAATTACAGGAAAGGCTGTGTGGACTGTGCACATTCTCCCGAGTCTGCGTGGGTTTCCTCCGGGTGCTCCGGTTACCTCCCACAAAAATGTGTAGGTTAGGTGGATTGGCCGTGCTAAATTGTCCCTTTGTGTACAAAAGGCGAGGTAGTGTTATGGGAATAGGGTGGGAAAGTAGGCCTCGGTAGGGTGTTCTTTCAGAGGGTCAGTATAGACTCGATGGACCGAATGGGCTCCTTCTGCACTGTAAGGATTTAAGGATTTCTTGGAAAGAGCCATAGAGTCAGAATGGTACAGAGGAGGCCATTCCACCCATTGAACCATGCCAGCTCACTACAGCAATCCAGTCAATCCCATTCTCCTGCTCTATCCCGTGTCCTTGCAGCTTTATTTCCCTCCAGTGTCTCTCCAATGTCCTTCAAAATCATTCATCGTGTTATTTCCACCCCTTCATGGGCAGCAGGTTTTGGGTCATTATCACTCACTGTGTAAAAATATCCTCCTCCACATCCCCCTCTATTTCTTATCCAAAAATGTAAATCTCTGTCCCAGATTGTTTCGTTTACCTTATCCAAACCTGTCAGAATCTTGAGAACCTGAATGAAATCTCCCCTCAGCTTCTTTTGCTCAAACTATTCTGGTAAATCTGCAACTTCTCAGAATCTTCACTTCCTTCCTAAAGTCTGGTTACCGGATCCGGACACAATACTCGAGATGTGACCTAACCAGAGCGTTATAAAGATTCAGCATAACTTCCCGGTTTTTCTATCAGTATTCCTGCTTATGAAGCTCAACACCCCATTTGCTTTACTAGTTACTCTCTCAATATATCTTGCAGATATACAAAATCATTTTCCTTCACATCCCACCTCTATCTCTCTCCTTTCGTAGAGGCCAGAGTCCTGTGTAGGTCCAGACCAGGTGGCAGGTTCCCTCCCTGAAGGACATTGGTGAACCAGTTGAGTTTTCACAATAATCCAGTAACTTTCATCATCACTTCTTCCTAGTCTCCGGTCGCACGGTGGTTCGCACTGCTGCTTTATGGTGATGGAGGCTGAAGGTTTGAGAGATTTGTCAAACTTCTGGTCAAGTTGTCCTTCGGGGAGGGATCCTTCCACCTGGTCTCCGAAAGGAGAGAGATAGAGGTGGGAGGTGAAGGAAAAGGATTTTGTATATCTGCAAGACATATTGAGAGAGTAGTTAGTAAAGCAAATGGGGTGTTGTGGCGTGGCCACAGGCTCAGCCTGACTGGCTAATTCTTGGCAGCATTTTGTGTTTGCGAATTAGAGCTGGAGATGGATGGTCAGTTCCCCTCTGTCTGGGGTGGGGGGGTGGTCAGTTCCCCTCTGTCCGGGGTGAGGGGGATGGTCAGTTCCCCTCTGTCCGGGGTGGGGAGGGTCAGTTCCCCTCTGTCCGGGGGTATGGGGGATGGTCAGTTTCCCTCTGTCCGGGGTGGGGGGGTCAGTTCCCCTCTGTCTGGGGTGGGGGGGATGGTCAGTTCCCCTCTGTCCGGGGTGGGGGGGGTGGTGGTCAGTTCCCCTCTGTCCGGGGTGGGGGGGTGGTCAGTTCCCATCTGTCCGGGGTGGGGGGGCGTCAGTTCCCCTCTGTCCGGGGTGGGGGGGATGGTCAGTTCCCCTCTGTCCGGGGTGGGGGGGGGTGGTCAGTTCCCTCTGTCCGGGGTGGGGGGGGGGGGTCAGTTCCCATCTGTCCAGGGTGGGGGGGATGGTCATTTCCCCTCTGTCCGGGGTGGATGCGGTGGTTAGTTCCCCTCTGTCCGGGGTGGGGGGGGGGATGGTCAGTTCCCCTCTGTCCAGGGTGGGGGGGGGGGTGGTCAGTTCCCCTCTGTCCGGGGTGAGGGGGATGGTCAGTTCCCCTCTGTCCAGGGTGGGGGTGGGGGTCAGTTCCCCTCTGTCCGGGGGTATGGGGGATGGTCAGTTTCCCTCTGTCCGGGGTGGGGGGGGTCAGTTCCCCTCTGTCCGGGGTGGGGGGGGGATGGTCAGTTCCCATCTGTCCGGGGTGGGGGGGGGGTCAGTTCCCCTCTGTCCGGGGTGGGGGGGATGGTCAGTTCCCCTCTGTCCGGGGTGGGGGGGATGGTCAGTTCCCCTCTGTCCGGGGTGGGGGGGGGGATGGTCAGTTCCCCTCTGTCGGGTGTGGGGAGGGGGGATGGTCAGTTACCCTCTGTCGGGGGTGGGGGAGGGGGGATGGTCAGTTCCCATCTGTCCGGGGTGGGGGGGGGGATGGTCAGTTCCCCTCTGTCGGGGGTGGGGCGGGGGGGGTGGTCAGTTCCCCTCTGTCGGGGGTGGGGGAGGGGGGATGGTCAGTTCTCCTCTGTCGGGGGTGGGGGAGATGGTCAGTTCCCTCTGTTTGGGGGTGGGGGGGATTCAAACTCATTTCCCCAGTGTGCTGTTGATCATCTGTACTTTACATGAGTAAGTCCCGCTTCAATCCCGCCTGGAAACTTTGTGTTTAAAATTGTTACTGATGAGGAACTAACAGTGAGTTTAGTTTCATGTTGGACAGGGTGAGAGTTCATGGGTGCGATTCTCCACTCCCACGCCGAAGTGGCCGCGCCGTCGTGAACGCCGTCGTTAACGGCCCCGGTCCCGACCGATTCAGGCCCTGACAATGGGCTAGGATCGGGGCCGCGTCATCTACACGCGCCAGGCCTTGTCGCCCGTGTAAAAGTGGTGCCAACCCGCGCATGCGTGGTTGCCGTCCTCTCTAGGTCCGCCCCGCAAGAAGGTGGGGGACGGATCTTGCGGTGCGGCGGAAGGAAGGAGGTCCTCCTTCAGAGAGGACGGCCCGACGATCGGTGGGCACCGATCGCGGGCCACCCCACATTCCAGGTGAAGCCCGGTGCAGGATCCCCCCTCGCCCCCCCACAGGCCGTCCCCCCAGCGTTCACGCACCGCCCACGACTGCAGCGACCAGGTGCGGACGGCGCTGGGGGGAACCCGCCGTTCTGGCCTGGCCGCTCGGCCCATCCGGGCCTGAGAATAGCGGGGGTGCCGGAGAATCGCCATTTTCGGTGTCTCCGGCGATTCTCCGGCCTGCGGCCCACGAAACTCGACCGGGCCGTTCCCGCCGCTTGGGAAAATCGCGGGAGGGCGTCGGACCGGCGTCCCGGGAAATTCTGGCGCCCCAGGTGATTCTCCCAACCGGCGTGGGAGTGGAGAATCGCGCCCCATGTGTCTCATTCTTGAAAAACTCCTTCTTCACCTTTAAACAGGGAACAGTATGTGGCGCAGTGGTTAGCACTGGGACTATGGCGCATGAGGACCCGGCTTCAAATCCCAGCCCTGGGTCACTGTCCGTGTGGAGTCTGCACATTCTCCCCATGTCTGCGTGGGTTTCACCCCCACAACCCAAAGATGTGCAGGTTAGGTGGATTGGTCACATGAAATTGCCCATTAATTGGAAATAAAATAATTGGGTTCTCTAAATTAAAAAAAAAAAACAGGGAACAGTAAGTGAGAGAAACCTGATCCACAGTGACCCAGAAACCAGATACTGTCGATGCTGGAAATCCGACCTCAAAACAGAAAATAGTAGAAACACGGAGCAGGTCAAACAACATCTGTGCAGAGGACCAGAGTGAATGCTTCAGGCCGGTGACCTTTTATCCAAGCTGGAAGAATTTGGAAATGTAATAGTTTATCAACAAGTACAGAGGCCGGGAAAGAGAGGGGGAGACGAACGTGATTAAATATAAGAAATGGTCATACTTCATAGTTTGTATGTTGCAGTAATATTATGAAAAGCTAGGTTAAATGTTTACAGACATGATGTCTGCGAGAGATTGATTATTTCACTTCTAATTCTGTGACTTTTGCAGGGGAAGTTTAATATGGACACGGTAGGGCAGCACGGTGGCGCAGTGGGTTAGCACTGTGGCCTCACGGCACCAAGATCCCAGGTTCGATCCCAGCTCTGGGTCACTGTCCATGTGGAGTTTGCACATTCTCCCCGTGTTTGCGTGGGTTTCGCCCCCACAACCCAAAAATGTGCAAGCTAGTGGATTGGCCATGCTAAACTGCCCCTTAATTGGAAAAATGAATTGGGTACTCTAAATGTAGAAAAATAATAATAAGGACTCCGAGAGTCCACACTGAGTAAAGAACTAGATTAATTTACAATACGGTATATACACTGCCTGCTCGCTCCCTCCCGGGTTCCTCTCATGGTTGGTCCCTTACCGACCATTTTACCGTTTGTAGCGAGAGAGCTAATGTAATGGTGTCACAGTTTGAGCCTGGCTAAACAAGTCAAGAGACCATGAGAACAAAAGATAAGGCAGCAGAATTAGGCCATTCGATCATGGCTGATATGTACCTCATCCCCATTCTCCTGCCTTCTCCATATAATACCTGATCCCCTTATTAATCAAGTACCTATCTATCTCTATCTTAAAAACACTCAGTTACTGGCATCGCATGGTGGCCAGTGGTTAGCACTACTACCTCACAGTGCCAGGGACCCGGGTTCAATTCCAGCCTTGGGAGTGTGGAGTTTGCACTTTCTCCCCGTGTCTGCGTGGGTTTCCTCGGATGCTTCACTTTCCTCCCACAGTCCAAAGATGTGCAGGTTAGGTGGATTGCCCATGCTAAATTGCCTTTGGTGTCCGGGGATGTGTTGGTTAGGTGGGGTTAAGGGGATAGGGCGGGAGAGTGGCTCTGAGTAGGGTGCTCTTTCAGAGGGTCGGTGTGCATACTTGATGGGGCAAATGGCGTCTTTCTGCACTATCAGGTTCGATGTTTATGTGACTTGGCCTCCACAACCTTCTGCAGCGAAGAGTTCCACAGGTTCACCACCCTCAGGCTGAAGAAATTCCTCCTCATCTCAGTTTTAAATGATCGTCCCTTCAGTCTGAGGCTATGCCCTCGGGTTCTAATCTCTCCTACCAGTGGAAACATTTTCTCCACGTCCACTCTATCTGGGTATTCTGTAAGTTTCAATAAGATTCCCATTCATCCTTCTAAACTCCATCGAGTACAGACCCAGAGTCCTCAATCGCTCCTCATATGACAAATCTTTCATTCCAGGGATCATTCTTGTGATCCTCCTCCAGACACCCTCCAAGGCCAGTACATCCTTCCTTAGACACGGGGCCCAAAACTGCTCACAATACTCAAAATGTGGTCTGATGAGAGGCATGGCAGTACATCCCTGCACTTGTATTGTAGCTCTCTTAAAATGAATGCGAACATTGCATTTGCCTTTCTAACTGCCGACTTTCCTTTATTTGTTCTTGGGATGTGGGTGTCGCTGGCTGAGCCCACCCCTAATTGCCCTTGAACTGAGTGGCTTGCTGGGCCATTTCAGAGGGGGCAGTTTGGGAGGATGTGAGGCTGAAGTGATTAAATGACAAAGGGGATAATGATGCAAGACAAAACTGGGTGACAATGAGATAAGTAAATAAACTAATAGGACACGAGAAGAAATAAAAGGCAGGTCCAGGTGAGGTATAAATGGCAACAGCAGAACCGTTACCAGCAACAACTGTCTGAAAATATCGGAGTGATGATTATAATCTGAAATTACTGAAATGAATGTTGTGTCTGGAAGGTCATAAATTGCCTGATCAAGGATGAAGTTCTGTTCCTCGAGTTTCCTTTGAGCTTTATTGGAGCAGTGCAGGAGGCCGAGGACAGAGTGGGAGTGGGGCAGGGAATTAAAATATTAAATGATCAGAAGCTCAGGATTATGCTTGCAGACTAAATGGTGATGTTCCACAGTCACCCAATCCAGATTTAATCTCCTCAGTGTGGGGGAGACCAAATCGTGAACAGTGAATACACAATACTGGATAGCAAGAAGTACAAGTAAATCACTGTCACCTGGAAAGTGTGTTTGGAATCCTGGAATATGGGAAGGATGGCGATGAACTGTTAGTTGGTTGTGTCTGCATGGAAATGACTGACCGTGATGTTCATGAAAACACAAGAAATGGGAGTGGGTGCAGACCATACGGCTCATCGAGCCTCTGCATTTCTTGCTGGCTGTAACCTGTCCGTTCAGGCTTCATTCCGATAAACTTTCCTGTATCTTCCTCAGTCCTTCTAGGTCCATCGAATGATATGGAGACATTAGCTCAACAATCCTATGAATTAAACTTTAGTCTGGCCCAGTGTCACCGAGCTGAAATCCAGTCTTTCTCTGACACATTATTCTTAATGTCATCACTGACAGGTTAAGAATGAAAAAGCCAACTGTTTAGCAGTAAGGGGAAGAGGCAAGTTTGTAGATACAGAATCACAGAATCTACAGTGCAGAAGGAGGCCGTTTGGCGCATCGAGTCTGCACCGGCCTTAGCACCCTACCTAACCCCACACCTCCACCCTATCCCCACACTTCCACCCTATCCCCGTAACCCCACCTTCCCTTAACTTTTTTGGATGCTAAGGGCAATTTAGCATAGCCAATCCACATATCCCTGCACATCTTTGGATTGTGGAAGGAAACTGGAGCACCGAATGGAAACCCACGCAGACACGGGGAGAACGTGCAGACTCCGCACAGACAGTGACCCCAAGCCGGAATCGAACCTGGGACCCTGGTGCTGTCAAGCCATTGTGCTAACCATTGTGCTACCGTGCTGCCTGATGTTCTACAGTGTCACAGACTGGCTCGTTGGATCTTATTCTGTCCCATCGTACATTCAGCTAATAGTAAAATGTGTAAAATACTGCAACATCCAGGCATTTGAGGACAACGGTGAGTTTGCTGCTCAGATTAGTTCAAGTCTCCATATTGTAAAATGGATCTAGAAGGACTGGAGAAGATGTAACAGATGTTACAGATAGTAAAAGTTTCTACAAATATATTTTTAAAAAAGAGTGGCTGAGGTAAATATTGGTCCATTAGAGGATGAGAAGGAGATTTAATAATGGGAGATGAGGAAATGGCTGAGGAACTGAACAGGTTTTTTGGGTCGGTCTTCACAGTGGAAGACACAAATAACATGCCAGTGACTGATGGAAATGAGGCTATGACAGGTGAGGACCTTGAGACGATTGTGATCACCAAGGAGGTAGTGATGGGCAAGCTAATGGGGCTAAAGGTAGACAAGTCTCCTGGACCTGATGGAATGCATCCCAGAGTGCTAAAAGAGATGGCTAGGGAAATTGCAAATGCACTAGTGATAATTTATCAAAATTCACTAGACTCTGGGGTGGTCCTGGCGGATTGGAAATGAGCAAACGTGACACCACTGTTTTAAAAAAGAGGTAGGCAGAAAGCGGATAATTATAGGTCAGTGAGCTTAACTTCGGTAGTAGGGAAGATGCTGGAATCTGTCATCAAGGAAGAAATAGCGAGGCATCTGGATGGAAATTGTCCCATTGGGCAGACGCAGCATGGGTTCATAAAGGGTAGGTCATGCCTAACTAATTTAGTGGAATTGTTTGAGGACAATACCAGAGCGGTAGATAACGGGGAGCCAATGGATGTGGTATATCTGGATTTCCAGAAAGCCTTTGACATGGTGCCACACAAAAGGTTGCTGCATAAGATAAAGATGCATGGCATTAAGGGTAAAGTAGTCGCGTGGATAGAGGATTGGTTAATTAATAGAAAGCAAAGAGTGGGGATTAATGGGTGTTTCTCTGGTTGGCAATCAATAGCTCGTGGTGTCCCTCAGGGATCAGTGTTGGGCTCACAATTGTTCACAATTTACATAGATGATTTGGAGTTGGGGACCAAGGGCAATGTGTCCAAGTTTGCAGACGACACTAAGATGAGTGGGAAAGCAAAAAGTGCAGAGGATACCAGAAGTCTGCAGAGGGATTTGGATAGGCTAAGTGAATGGGCTTGTGTCTGGCAGATGGCATACAATGTTGACAAATGTGAGGTTATCCATTTTGGTAGGAATAACAGCAAAAGGGATTATTATTTAAATGATAAAATATTAAAACATGCTGCTGTGCAGAGAGACCTGGGTGTGCTAGTGCATGAGTCGCAAAAAGTTGGTTTACAGGTGCAACAGGTGATTAAGAAGGCGAACGGAATTTTGTCCTTCATTGCTAGAGGATGGAGTTTAAGACTATGGAGGTTATGCTGCAATTGTATAAGGTGTTAGTGAGGCCACAGCTGGAGTATTGTGTTCAGTTTTGGTCTCCTTACTTGAGAAAGGACGTACTGGCACTGGAGGGTGTGCAGAGGAGATTCACTAGGTTAATCCCAGAGCTGAAGGGGTTGGATTACGAGGAGAGGTTGAGTAGACTGGGACTGTACTCGCTGGAATTTAGAAGGATGAGGGGGGATCTTACAGAAACATATAAGATTATGAAGGGAATAGATAGGATAGATGCGGGCAGGTTGTTTCCACTGGCGGGTGAAAGCAGAACTAGGGGGCATAGCCTCAAAATAAGGGGAAGTAGATTTAGGACTGAGTTTAGGAGGAACTTCTTCACCCAAAGGGTTGTGAATCTATGGAATTCCTTGCCCAGTGAAGCAGTAGAGGCTCCTTCATTATATGTTTTTAAGATAAAGATAGATAGTTTTTTGAAGAATAAAGGGATTAAGGGTTATGGGGTTCGGGCCGGAAAGTGGAGCTGAGTCCACAAAAGATCAGCCATGATCTCATTGAATGGTGGAGCAGGCTCGAGGGGCCAGATGGCCTACTCCTGCTTCTAGTTCTTATCATGGCCAATCCACCTAACCTGCACATCTTTGGACTGTGGGAGGAAACCGGAGCACCCAGAGGAAACCCACGCTACATACGGGGAGGATGTGCAGACTCCGCACAGACAGTGACCCAAGCCGGAATGGAACCTGGGACCCTGGAGATGTGAATCAACAGTGCTAACCACTGTGCTGACCATTGTGACAGGGGGATAGTGTGGGAAAACGGTGCTGAGGTAGGTCAGCCAATGATCCCATTGAATGGTTCAGGCTCGATGGGCCGAATGGCCGACTGCAGCTCATATTTGTTGTGATCTCCTGGACAGGAAGCTGTGAGCTTGGATCTGTCAATCAACATGAATCCGCACCTGAAGGGGAATTGCAAGGGTGAATATTAGATACAGCAGAGTGATAATGGAGGGAGAGTATGTGGGATGGAGCTTTACAGCTTTCGTGGAATAAGAGAGGACAAATGTTCCATAGAAACGAGAATTGTCTGTTCTAAGTTTTGATCCTGTACTAACAGTGATGAATTTTGTAAATTGTTTTTACAGGATATTAGATGAGGAGGAATTACAGACAGAAATCTCAAACATTACGTCTCGATCTGACAGAGTCACTCGATTCCTTGGAACCTGAACATCATCGGCCTTTGAATCTAGAAGGAGAAATGTTTACCCGAACTGTCAGCTAATGATTTCAAACATCAGTGTGACTGGAAAAGCACCGAGACCCACACAACACACACCCGAGTGAGAGAGTTCCAGTGAACTGACTGTGGAAACATCAGTGTGACTGGAAAAGCACCGAGACCCACACAACACACAACCAAGTGAGAGAGTACATAGACTCCCAGAATTTGGCCCATCGAGTCTGCACCGGCCCTTGGAAAGATCACCCTGCCTAAGCCCACACCTCCACCCTATCACCATAACCCAATAACCCCACCCAACCTTTTCCGAAACTAAGGGCAATTTATCACAGCCAATCCACCTAACCTGCACGTCTTTGGACTGTGGGAGGAAACCGGAGCACCCGGAGGAAACCCACGCTGACACGGGGAGAACGTGCAGACTCCGCACAGACAGTTCCAGTGAACTTACTGTGTAAAGAACTTTAACCAGTTACACAGCCTGAATAAACATAACATTCACAGCAGGGAGAGACCATACCCATGTTGTGTCTGTGGAAGAGGCTTCAATTGATCATCCAACCTGAAGAGCCACGGGGAGACCCTAGACATGGGGAAACCGTGGAAATGTGGGGACTGTGGCAAGGCATTCCGAGCCCCATCAGAGCTGGAGACTCATCGACGCAGTCACACTGGGGAGAGGCCATTCACCTGCTCTCAGTGTGGGAAGGGATTCAGTCAATTATCCGCCCTGAAGACACACCAGCGAGTTCACACAGGGGAGAGGCCGTTCACCTGCTCTCAGTGTGGGAAGGGATTCACTCAGTCATCCGGCCTGCAGACACACCAGCGAGTTCACACTGGGGAGAGGCCATTCACCTGCTCTCAGTGTGGGAAGAGATTCCGTGATTCATCAACCCTGCAGAGACATCAGCGAATTCTCACTGGGAAGAGGCCATTCACCTGTTCTCAGTGTGGGAAGGGATTCACTCAGTCATCCGGCCTGCAGACACACCAGCGAATTCACAATGGGGAGAGGCCATTCACCTGCTCTCAGTGTGGGAAGGGATTCACTCAGTTATCCGACCTGCAGACACACCAGCGAATTCACAATGGGGAGAGGCCATTCACCTGCTCTCAGTGTGAGAAGGGATTCACTCAGTCATCCGCCCTGCAGACACACCAGCGAGTTCACACTGGGGAGAGACCATTCACCTGCTCTCAGTGTGGGAAGAGATTCCGTGATTCATCATCCCTGCGGAGACACCGGCGAGTTCACACTGGGGAGAGGCCATTCATCTGTTCTCAGTGTGGGAAAGGATTTGCTCAGTTATCTTACCTGCAGACACACCAGCGAGTTCACACTGGGGAGAGGCCATTCACCTGCTCTCAGTGTGGGAAGGGATTCCGTGATTCATCAACCCTGCAGAGACATCAGCGAATTCACACTGGGGAGAGGCCATTCACCTGTTCTCAGTGTGGGAAGGGATTCACTCAGTCATCCGGCCTGCAGACACACCAGCGAATTCACAATGGGGAGAGGCCATTCACCTGCTCTCAGTGTGAGAAGGGATTCACTCAGTCATCCGCCCTGCAGACACACCAGCGAGTTCACACTGGGGAGAGACCATTCACCTGCTCTCAGTGTGGGAAGAGATTCCGTGATTCATCATCCCTGCGGAGACACCGGCGAGTTCACACTGGGGAGAGGCCATTCATCTGTTCTCAGTGTGGGAAAGGATTTGCTCAGTTATCTTACCTGCGGACACACCAGCGAATTCACACTGGGGAGAGGCCGTTCACCTGCTCTCAGTGTGGGAAAGGGTTCCGTGATTCATCCAACCTGCGGAGACACCAGCGAGTTCACACTGGGGAGAGACCGTCCACCTCTCAATGTGAGACGGGATTGCATGTTTAATCGCATCTGCTGTGACACCAACAATTTCACAATTGATTACAGGGGTTGGATTCTGCTGTTATTGTTTCTGCTCTACACCCAGGACTGCATTTTGTTCATTCTGACAGGTGGTCAGTGGGGATGGTCGGAGGGTTTCTTTCTGCTGGACTGGCCGGTCTCACCACTTTGCCTCCAGTGGGCTGATGATCTTTGAGCCTTGTTGCTAATCCCTGGCTTCAAATTGCACAAGGATCACAGTGTGAAAGGGGGTTTGGAAGTTTGAAGATATTTAGTTTCAATTTCTGTTTGGAACCCCCCCCCCCCCACCCCCCCAAGCCATGTTGCCATGGAGATGGGCCCTGGTGGTTACATGTTTTTTTTGTTTAATTTATCTGGGTGTTCCTCACAGAGGAAAACTATCAGGGTGTGAGGGGCAATTTGTCTGGGGTGGTCTGGGAAACTGATTGGTACAGATAATACCTAATATTTAAGGAATTATTACATATTTATCAGGGGGTTTGTTAGCTCAGTTGACTGGACGACTGGTTTGTGATGCAGAGCAAGGCCAACAGTGAGGATTCAACTCCCGTACAGGCTGAGTTTATTCATGAAGGCCCCGCCTTGTCAACCAGGTCCCTCGCCTGAGGTGTGCTGACCCTCGGGTTAAATCACCTCCAGTCAGCTCTCTCACTGAGAAAGGTGAGAGCAGCCTAAGGTCCTCTGGGGTTTTTGCAACTTTTATTTCACACATATACAACAAATATAGATTCCTTTAAGGAACAAAATTCCAACAGGAAAAGTGATGTAACCGTGGCGAACAAGAAAAATTAAAGATTCCATGAGATCCATTAGAATTCAGCAAAGGAGGACCAAGAAACTGATGAGAGCAAACTGGCGAGAAACATAAAAAATGACTGGAAAAGCTTCTACGGGAATGTGAAAAGGAAAAGATTAGCGAAGGCCAATGTGGGTCCATTCCAGGCAGAGACAGGAGAGTTTATTTATTTTTTTGAAAATATATTCATTAAAGTTTTTTAACAAAACATAACAATTTTTCCCCTTACAAACAATAAACCCCCCCCCCCCCACCCGTAACAAAATAACACAAAATCACCCTGAGCAAGATATATACATGGTAAGATGATATATTTACATAGCTTTATACACTGGCTCTTGCCCATTCGTGCCAGTTTCCCCCACCCTCCATGTTATCTCCCGCTCATCCGTCCTCTCAAGCAGTCTCTCGTTCCCCCCCCCCCCCAGGGTTGCTGCTGCTGCTGACCGACCTTCCTCTAACACTCCGCGAGATAGTCTAGGAACGGTTGCCACCGCCTGTAGAACCCCTGCGCAGACCCCCTTAAGGCAAACTTAATCCTCTCCAACTTTATGAACCCAGCCATGTCATTTGTCCAGGCCTGCACGCTAGGGGGCTTTGCCTCCTTCCACATTAGCAAGATCCTTCGCCGGGCTACCAGGGACGCAAAGGCCAGAATGCTGGCCTCCACTACTCTAAATATTGCTAGCCCCCAGCTTGGCTTGACCCGGACTTTCACCACCTGAGATATTGCTCCCGCCACTCCTCTCCAGAACCCCTCCAGTGCCGGACATGTCCAGAACATGTGGACATGGTTCGCCGGGCTCCCTGAACATCTTACGCATCTGTCCTCTACCCCAAAGAACCTACTCAACCTCACCCCCGTCAGGTGCGCTCTGCGAAACACCTTAAATTGTATCAGGCTAAGCCTGGCACATGAGGAGGACGAATTAACCCTACCCAGGGCGTCCGCCCACAAACCTTCCTCGATCTCCTCCCCCAGCTCCTCCTCCCATTACCCTTCAACTCTTCTGCTAGCGCTTCCCCCTCTTCTTTCATCTCTTGGTGTATTGCCGAAACCTTGCCCTCCCCGACCCATACACCCGAAATCACCCTGTCTTGAACTTCTTGTGCCGGGAGCAGCGAGAATTCCCTGACCTGTCGCCTCACAAAAGCCCTCACCTGCATATATCGGAATGCATTTCCCGGGGGTAGCTCAAACTTCTCCTCCAGTGCCCCTAGGCTCGCAAATGTCCCATCGATGAACAGGTCCCCCATTCTTCTAATCCCCGCCCGGTGCCAGCCCTGGAACCCCCCGTCCATCTTCCCCGGGACAAACCGGTGGTTACTCCTAATCGGGGACCACACCGAGGCTCCCATTGCACCCCTATGCCATCTCCACTGGCCCCAGATCCTTAACGTTGCCGCCACCACCGGACTCGTGGTGTACTTCGATGGCTGGAGCGGCAGCAGTGCCGTCACCAGCGCCCCCAAGCTCGTTCCTTTGCAGGACGCCATCTCCATCCTCTTCCATGCCGCCCCCTCTCCCTCCATAACCCACTTGCGGATCATCGCCACGTTTGCTGCCCAGTAGTAGCTCCCTAGGTTTGGCAGCGCCAGCCCTCCTCGGTCCCTACTGCGCTCCAGGAACCCTCTCCTTACCCTCAGGGTCTTGTTCGCCCACACAAACCCCATAATACTCCTACCTACTCTCTTGAAAAAGCCCTTGGTAATCAAGATGAGGAGGCACTGGAACACAAACAAAAACCTCGGAAGGACCACCATTTTGACCGACTGCACTCTACCCGCCAACGAGAGCGGCAACATGTCCCATCTTTTCAAGTCCACCTCCATTTGGTCCACCAACCACGTCAGATTCAGTTTGTGTAGGGCCCCCCAGCTCCTGGCTATCTGCATCCCTAGATACCGAAAGCTCCCCTCCGCCCTCCTCAGCGGTAGGTCCCCTATCCCTCTTTCTTGGTCCCCTGCCTGTAATACAAAAAGCTGGCTCTTCCCTACATTGAGCTTATAGCCCGAGAACTCCCTCAAAGTCTGCATGACCTCCACCATCCCCTCCATTGGGTCCGCCACGTACAGCAGCAGGTCGTCCGCATATAGCGACACCCGATACTCTTCTCCCCCGCGGACCACCCCCTTCCATTTATTGGACTCCCTCCGTGATATGGCCAAGGGTTCGATCGCCAATGCAAACAACGGGGGGACAGAGGGCACCCCTGCCTCGTTCCTCGGTACAGCCGAAAGTACTCCGACCTCCGCCGGTTCATCACCACACTTGCCACCGGGGCGCTGTAGAGAAGCCTAACCCAGCTAATAAACCCTCCCCCGAACCCAAACCTGTGCAACACCTCCCAGAGGTACTCCCACTCTACTCGGTCAAAGGCCTTTTCCGCGTCCATGGCTGCCACTATCTCCGCCTCTCCCTCCTCCGATGGCATCATTATCACGTTTAAGAGCCGCTGCACATTCGTATTTAGTTGCCTGCCCTTTACAAATCCCGTCTGGTCCTCATGTATCATCCCCAGCACACAGTCCTCAATCCTCGTGGCCAGCACTTTTGCCAATAGCTTAGCGTCCACATTAAGGAGCGAAATCGGCCTATACGATCCACATTGCTGTGGGTCCTTGTCTCGCTTCAGAATCATGGAAATTGTCGCCTCCGACATTGTTGGGGGCAGGGTCCCCTGCTCTCTTGCCTCGTTAAAGGTCCTCACTAATAGCGGGGCCAACAGGTCCGCATACTTTCTATAGAACTCCACCGGGAACCCGTCCGGCCCCGGGGCCTTCCCCGCCTGCATGCTCCCCAAGCCCTTACTCAGCTCCTCCAACCCGATTGGTGCCCCCAGACCAGCCACCTCTTGCTCCTCCACCCTCAGGAACCGCAGTTGGTCCAGGAATCTTACCATCCCCTCTTACCCCCCCGGGGGCTGGGATCTGTACAGCTCTTCGTAGAAGGCCTTGAATACCTTGTTTATTTCCGTTGCACTCTGGGCCATGACTCTCTCACCATCTTTGACTCCCCCTATTTCCCTCTCTGCCGCCCTCTTGCGGAGCTGGTGTGCCAGCATCCAACTGGCCTTTTTCCCACACTCGTAGGTCGCCCACTGCGCCTTCCTCCACTGTGCCTCCGCCTTCCCCATGGTCAACAGGTCAAACTCCATCTGGAGCCGTCGTCTTTCCCCAAGTAATCTTTCCTCCGGGGCCTCTGCGTATCTCCTGTCCACTCGCAAAATCTCCCCCGCTAACCTCTTCCTTTCCCTGCCCTCTGTCTTCCCTCTATGGGCCCTGATGGAGATTAGCTCTCCCCTGATCACCGCCTTCAGCGCCTCCCACACCACCCCCACTCGCACCTCCCCGTTGTCATTGGCCTCCAGGTACCTTTCAATACACCCCCTTACCTTACCACACACCACCTCATCTGCCAACAGTCCCACATCCAACCACCACAGCGGGCGCTGGTCCCTCTCCTCTCCCAGCCCCACTTCCACCCAGTGCGGGGCATGGTCCGAAACGGCTATGGCCGAATACTCCATCCCCTCCACCCTCGGGATAAGTACCCTGCCCAGCACAAAGAAGTCTATCCGGGAGTATGCCTTGTGCACGTGGGAGAAGAAAGAAAATTCTCTGGCCTGCGGTCTTGCAAACCTCCATGGGTCCACTCCCCCCATCTGGTCCATAAACCCCCTGAGCACCCTGGCCGCTGCCGGCCTCTCCCCGTCCTTGATCTGGAGCGGTCTAGTACTGGATCCAGCACTGTATTAAAGTCCCCTCCCATTATCAGTCCTCCTACCTCCAGGTCCAGGATGCGCTCCAACATGCGCTTCATAAATCCAGCATCATCCCAGTTCGGGGCGTATACATTTACCAACACCACCCACGTCCCTTGCAACCTACCACTCACGATCACGTATCTCCTTCCCTTGTCCGCTTTGATAGTCTTGGCCTCAAATGAAACATGTTTTCTCACCAGAATTGCCACCCCTCTGTTTTTCGCGTCCAGTCCCGAGTGAAATACCTGTCCTACCCATCCCCTTCTTAACCTAACCTGGTCCGCCACCTTCAGGTGTGTCTCTAGGAGCATTGCCACGTCTACCTTCAGTCCCTTCAAGTGCGCGAACACTCGAGCCCGCTTCACCGGCCCATTCAGGCCCCTCACATTCCACGTTATCAGCCGGATTGGAGGGGCTCTCACCCCCCACCCCCCCGCTGACTAGCCATCTCCTTTTCTGGGCCAGTCCCGTGTCCGCGTCTACCTCGCCCTCCAGGCCCCCAATCGGGGGACCTCCATCCCAGCCACCTCTTCTGTATCCCATTCCCTTTCGGCCAGTGCAGCAGCAACCGTTCCCCCCCCCCCCCCCCCGCCCAGATCCCTGTCTAGCTTTTTTGCTCCCCCCATATCACTCCCGTAAGTCTCCTGACCCCGGCTTCCCCCGCCATCCCTTTGACCCCCTCGTGTGGGAATCTCCCCATCAGTAGACGTTCCTACGTTCCCCCTCCCACCTTTCTTTCCGCGCGCAGGAGAAAATCCCTGCACTTTCCAGAGCCTGCCCCCCCCCCCCCCCCCCCCCCCCCGACGCAGCTTCTGTTGCGGCCTTGTCTCTCGTCCCCAGTCCATATAACATTCCCTGCGCGTGCTTGCCTCCCTATATACAACCGCCATCATACTGCAACCCTCAAATACCCCCCACCCTCACAAACCCTCAATTAGAGTCCAACTTTTCAGTTTGTATAAAGGTCCACGCCTCTTCGGGCGTTTCAAAATAGTGGTGTTGGCCGTTATATGTGACCCACAGTCGCGCTGGCTGCAACATTCCAAATTTCACTCCTTTCCGATGCAGCACCGCTTTGGCCCAGTTGAAACCCGCTCTCCGCTTAGCGACCTCCGTGCTCCAGTCCGGGTATATTCTAATCTCAGCATTGTCCCACTTGCTGCTCCGCTCCTTCTTGGCCCATTTCAGGACCCTCTCTCTGTCTGTAAACCGGTGAAATCTCACCACCATCGCCCTTGGCGGCTCATTTGCCTTGGGCTTCCTCGCCAGCACCAACAACCCCGGGGGGGGGGGGCCTCCGCGCCCATCAGCGCCCCGATCATTGTGCCCGCATATGCCGCGGCGTCGGCCCCCTCCACTCCTTCTGGGAGACCCAGGATCCTCAAGTTATTTCTCCTCGACCTGTTCTCCAGGTCTTCGTGTCTTCCCGCCCACGTCTTTTGTAGCGCCTCATGCCGCTCCACTCTCACCGCCAGGCCCAAGAACCCGTCCTCATTTTCACTCACTTTGTCCTGCATCTCCTGGATCTTCACCTCATGGGCTTTCTGGGTTGCCCCAAGTCCTTCAATTATTGCAAGCATAGGCGCCACCATCTCCTTGCGCAGCTCCTCGAAGCAGCGCTTGATGAATTCTTGCATCTCTTTGTCCCCAGCCACAGCCATTTTGTTTGTTTGGGGCAGCACGGTAACATTGTTGGGGCAGCACGGTAGCATTGTGGATAGCACAATTGCTTCACAGCTCCAGGGTCCCACGTTCGATTCCGGCTTGGATCACTGTCTGTGCGGAGTCTGCACATTCTCCCCGTGTGTGCGTGTGTTTCCTCCGGGTGCTCCGGTTTCTTCCCACAGTCCAAAGATGTGCAGGTTAGGTGGATTGGCTATGATAAATTGCCCTTAGTGTCCAAAATTGCACTTAGTGTTGGGTGGGGTTACTGGGTTATGGGGATAGGGTGGAGGTGTTGACCTTGGGTAGGATGCTCTTTCCAAGAGCCGGTGCAGACTCGATGGGCCGAATGGCCTCCTTCTGCACTGTAAATTCTATGATAATGGAGTTTTACTCTTCTTCTCCCGCTGCTCCAGTGCCGTTTTTTTGGCCGTTTCGCTGCGGGTCCGGTCCATACAGGTTAGTGGGGGACCTCTCTCCTCTCTTCCCCACGGGTTGGCTGTGTGAAAAGTTCCGTTGGGGCTCTTCTATCGAGCCCGAAAGTCCGTCTTCGCGGGAGCTGCTGACTCGTGCGGCTTAGCTCCGCATAGCCGCAACCGGAAGTCGACAGGAGAGTTTAGAATGGGGAGTAAGGAAATGGCAGAGAAACTAAACAATGTGTGTCTGACTTCACAGAGGAAGATACAGAAATTGGCCCCAAAACACCAGACAACCAAGGGACTGGCAGAGATTAGTATTGGTGAAAAAGTAGCACTGGAGAAATTAATGGGGTTGAAAGGGAATAAATCCCCAAAAGCTGATGATCTACATCCCAGAGTTAAACGAGGTGGCTGGAGAGATCTCTATTCCTCATTCTAAATTCTCCTGACTCTATCTGGAACGGACAAACATTGCCTTTTTACGTAGCCACAGCAGCTTTTACAGTCCATTTTTATGTATTTTGCCAGTTCACATTCTATTCTATTCTCCCTTTTGTTTCTCAGTGTCTTGGTTGAAGAACGGAAGTAAATCCTCAGGAATGAATCATCACTTTGGACAGGTTCTGAGACAATTAAATTCCAGGACAGAGTAACTATGATGGTGGAGTGTGATTTTAGATAGTGTAAAAGGGCAAAGTTTATAGTTTACTGTGTAGGTTTCCAAGTTAAAGTAGCTTCTAGTGCGTTTGTTTGTTGCATTAAAACTTATAAAACTTGAAGTCCCGTTGTGTGATCCTTTAATTTATTTACTGGGAATTTGATTTTTTTCTAAGAAGTTGCTGACCTTTATGGGGGTCCAAATCCACAAGTTTTGTCTTCCTATTTGACCCTCGGGCACCTTTCTGTCTCTATTGCTCGTGTCGGTGACAGCCAGGTGATGAAGCTGAGAGCTGACTTTCGCTGAATTTAGCTGAGAATAACGTGGCCTGTTCCCCAGTAGGGGAACTGCCATGGGCGTCGCTAATAGAGACAGGAAGGTGCTGGACGCCTGACTGAAATGAAATGAAAATCGCTTATTGTCACAGGTAGGCTTCAAATGAGGTTACTATGAAAAGCCCCTAGTCGCCACATTCCGGCATCTGTTCGGGGAGGCTGGTACGGGAATTGAACCATGCTGCTGGCCTGCCTTGGTCTGCTTTAAAAGCCAGCGATTTAGCCCTGTGCTAAACTGGAAACTGGACCTCCAACCAATCAGGTTTTGTGGGGGGAGGGGGTGGGGGGAGAATCACAGGGGCTGATGATGATGTGACCCCCAGGGTTCAGTGCCCCTGTGTCGAAAGCAGGGAGTCACGGGAACAGGGTACAGAGGAGCCGAAGGGAAACCATTTGGAACCAGAACATTGTGAACATCCTGTTACTCTGGTTGTCTTTGATCCTCAAGTAATTTTCTGTTAGTTTTTTTTTAACCATGTTCTGTTTCGTCAATAAACATTTAACAGGAAAATATTTGAATTTGTTGGACTTTTCCTGATTAAATTTGTTCACTTTCGGGAGAGTGGGTGAGAGGGGTTGACAGGCTCTTTAACAGAAAGTGAGTCCCTCTAAGGTAATTGGTAAAGGAGCCAGAGGGGTAGAGGAGATTTGAATTTTCTTTTGATACAGTGTTTGAAAATGGGTTTAGGGAATCAATCGTGACTGACTAATTTATCAAGGTTCTCTGAGGAAGTAACAAGGGATGTCAATAAAGGGGAACCTGTAGATGTGCTTTATCTGGATTATCTGGGGCTGTTTAGCACAGGGCCAAATTGCTGGCTTTAAAAGCAGACCAAGGCATACCAGCAGCACGGTTCAATTCCCGTAACAGCCTACCCGAACAGGCGCCGGAATGTGGTGACTAGGGGCTTTTCACAGTAACTTCGTTGAAGCCTACTTGTGACAATAAGCGATTTCCATTTCCATTCCAGAAGGTATTTCCCAAGGTGCCACATCAAAGGTTATTACACAAAATAAGAGCTCATGGTGTGGGGGCAACATATCAGCATGGATAGAGGATTGGTTAGCGAGCAGGAAGCAGCCAGTAGGTATAAATGGGTCATTTCTGGGTGGGTAAGATGTGACAAGTGGAATGTCACCAGGATCATAGAACATAGAACTATACAGCGCAGTACAGGCCCTTCGGCCCACGATGTTGCACCGAAACAAAAGCCATCTAACCTACACTATGCCATTATCATCCATATGTTTATCCAATAAACTTTTAAATGCCCTCAATGTTGGTGAGTTCACTACTGTAGCAGGTAGGGCATTCCACGGCCTCACTACTCTTTGCGTAAAGAACCTACCTCTGACCTCTGTCCTATATCTATTACCCCTCAGTTTAAAGTTATGTCCCCTCGTGCCAGCCATTTCCATCCGCGGGAGAAGGCTCTCACTGTCCACCCTATCCAACCCCCTGATCATTTTGTATGCCTCTATTAAGTCTCCTCTTAACCTTCTTCTCTCCAACGAAAACAACCTCAAGTCCATCAGCCTTTCCTCATAAGATTTTCCCTCCATACCAGGCAACATCCTGGTAAATCTCCTCTGCACCCGCTCCAAAGCCTCCACATCCTTCCTGTAATGCGGTGACCAGAACTGTACGCAATACTCCAAATGCGGCCGTACCAGAGTTCTGTACAGCAGCAACATGACCTCCCGACTCCGGAACTCAATCCCTCTACCAATAAAGGCCAACACTCCATAGGCCTTCTTCACAACCCTATCAACCTGGGTGGCAACTTTCAGGGATCTATGTACATGGACACCTAGATCCCTCTGCTCATCCACACTTTCAAGAACTTTACCATTAGCCAAATATTCCGCATTCCTGTTATTCCTTCCAAAGTGAATCACCTCACACTTCTCTACATTAAACTCCATTTGACACCTCTCAGCCCAGCTCTGCAGCTTATCTATATCCCTCTGTAACCTGCTACATCCTTCCACACTATCGACAACACCACCGACTTTAGTATCGTCTGCAAATTTACTCACCCACCCTTCTGCGCCTTCCTCTAGGTCATTGATAAAAATGACAAACAGCAACGGCCCCAGAACAGATCCTTGTGGTACTCCACTTGTGACTGTACTCCATTCTGAACATTTCCCATCAACCACCACCCTCTGTCTTCTTTCAGCTAGCCAATTTCTGATCCACATCTCTAAATCACCCTCAATCCCCAGCCTCTGTATTTTCTGCAATAGCCTACCGTGGGGAACCTTATCAAACGCTTTGCTGAAATCCATATACACCACATCAACTGCTCTACCCTCAGCTACCTGTTCAGTCACCTTCTCAAAGAACTCAATAAGGTTTGTGAGGCATGACCTACCCTTCACAAAGCCATGCTGACTATCCCTGATCATATTATTCCTATCTAGATGATTATAAATCTTGTCTCTTATAATCCCCTCCAAGACTTTACCCACTACAGACGTGAGGCTCACCGGTCTATAGTTGCCGGGGTTGTCTCTGCTCCCCTTTTTGAACAAAGGGACCACATTTGCTGTCCTCCAGTCCTCTGGCACTATTCCTGTAGCCAATGATGACATAAAAATCAAAGCCAAAGGTCCAGCAATCTCTTCCCTGTCCTCCCAGAGAATCCTAGGATAAATCCCATCAGGTCCCGGGGACTTATCTATTTTCAGCCTGTCCAGAATTGCCAACACCTCTTCCCTACGTACCTCAATGTCATCTATTCTATTAGCCTGGGGCTCAGCATTCTCCTCCACAACATTATCTTTTTCCTGAGTGAATACTGACGAAAAATATTCATTTAGTATCTCGCCTATCTCTTCAGACTCCACACACAATTTCCCATCCCTGTCCTTGACTGGTCCTACTCTTTCCCTAGTCATTCGCTTATTCCTGACATACCTATAGAAAGCTTTTGGGTTTTCCTTGATCCTTCCTGCCAAATACTTCTCATGTCCCCTCCTTGCTCGTCTTAGCTCTCTCTTTAGATCCTTCCTCGCTACCTTGTAACTCTCCATCGCCCCAACCGAAACTTCACACCTCATCTTCACATAGGCCTCCTTCTTCCTCTTAACAAGAGATTCCACTTCCTTGGTAAACCACGGTTCCCTCGCTCGACGCCTTCCTCCCTGCCTGACCGGTACATACTTATCAAGAACATGCAGTAGCTGATCCTTGAACAAGCCCCACTTGTCCAGTGTGCCCAACACTTGCAGCCTACTTCTCCGCCTTATCCCCCCCAAGTCACGTCTAATGGCATCATAATTGCCCTTCCCCCAGCTATAACTCTTGCCTGCGGTGTATACTTATCCCTTTCCATCATTAACGTAAACGTCACCGAATTGTGGTCACTGTCCCCAAAGTGCTCTCCTACCTCCAAATCCAACACCTGGCCTGGTTCATTACCCAAAACCAAATCCAACGTGGCCTCGCTTCTTGTTGGCCTGTCAACATATTGTTTCAGGAAACCCTCCTGCACACACTGTACAAAAAACGACCCATCTATTGTACTCGAACTATATCTTTTCCAGTCAATATTTGGAAAGTTAAAGTCTCCCATAATAACTACCCTGTTACTTTCGCTCTTATCCAGAATCATCTTCGCCATCCTTTCCTCTACATCCCTAGAACTATTAGGAGGCCTATAAAAAACTCCCAACAGGGTGACCTCTCCTTTCCTGTTTCTAACTTCAGCCCATACTACCTCGGAAGAAGAGTCCCCATCTAGCATCCTCTCCGCCACCGTAATACTGCTCTTGACTAGCAGCGCCACACCTCCCCCTCTTTTGCCTCCTTCTCTGAGCTTACTAAAACACCTAAACCCCGGAACCTGCAACATCCATTCCTGTCCCTGCTCTATCCATGTCTCCGAAATGGCCACAGCATCGAAGTCCCAGGTACCAACCCATGCTGCCAGTTCCCCTACCTTGTTTCGTATACTCCTGGCATTGAAGTAGACACACTTCAAACCACCTACCTGAACACTGGCCCCCTCCTGCGACGTCAAATCTGTGCTCCTGACCTCTCTACTCTCATTCTCCCTTACCCTAAAACTACAATCCAGGTTCCCATGCCCCTGCTGCATTAGTTTAAACCCCCCCAAAGAGCACTAACAAATCTCCCCCCCAGGATATTTGTGCCCCTCAGGTTCAGATGTAGACCATCCTGTCTGTAGAGGTCCCACCTTCCCCAGAAAGAGCCCCAGTTATCCAGAAATCTGAATCCCTCCCGCCTGCACCATCCCTGTAGCCACGTGTTTAAATGCTCTCTCTCCCTATTCCTCATCTCACTATCACGTAGCACGGGCAACAACCCAGAGATAACAACTCTGTTTGTTCTAGTTCTGAGCTTCCATCCTAGCTCTCTGAAAGCCTGCCTGACATCCTTGTCCCCTTTCCTACCTATGTCGTTAGTGCCAATGTGGACCACGACTTGGGGCTGCTCCCCCTCCCCCTAAGGACCCGGAAAACACGATCCGAGACATCACGTACCCTTGCACCTGGGAGGCAACATACCAAACGTGAGTGTCTCACGCTCCCACAAAATCTCCTATCTGTGCCCCTGACGATAGAGTCCCCAATTACTAATGCTCTGCTCCTCTCCCCCCTTCCCTTCTGAGCAACAGGGACAGACTCCGTGCCAGAGGCCCGTACCCCATGGCTTACCCCTGGTAAGTCCCCCCCCCCCACAAGTATCCAAAGCGGTATACTTGTTTCTCAGGGGAACGACCGCAGGGGATCCCTGCACTGGCTGCTTTTTCCCAGTCCCTCTTACAGTTACCCACCTATCTCCAATCTTTGGTGTAACTAATTCCCTGAAGCTGCTATCTATGACCCCCTCTGCCTCCCGATCAGTGCTAGGCTCTCAACCATTTACAATCTATATGAATGTGTTGGATGACGGGATTGAATGTCTGGCGGCTAAATTCTCTGATGCCTCAAAGACCGGTAGGAAAGTAATTTGTGAAGTGGATTTAAGGACTCTGCAAAGTACTACAAATTGGTTAAATGAGTGGGCAAAAAACTGATAAAGCTGGAGCATAACTTAAGAAAATGTCGATTGTCCACTTTGTCAGGAAGTATTAAATAAAACAATATTATTTAAATGGAGAGAGATTGCAGAACTCTGAGTTACAGAGGGATCGGGAGTGCCTGATCCCAAGTTAGTCTGCAGGTACAGCCAGTGATTAGGAAGGTCAATGGAATATTATTGTTATTGCAAAGGAAATCTAATATAAATGTAGGGATATTTTGCTGCAGTTGTATAGAGTCAAAAGAGGTTTACAGCATGAAAACAGGCCCTTCGGCCCAACTTGTCCATGCCGCCCAGTGTTTACCACTGAGTTAGTCCCAATTGCCTGATTTGGCCCATATCCCTCTATACCCAGCATTCCCGCCTCTACTACTGCCTCTGGCAGCTCATTCCAGATACTCGCCACCCTCTGTGTGAAAAACATTTCCCCTCTGGCCCCTTTTACATCTCTCCCCTCTTACCTTAAACCTATGCCCTCTAGTTTTATACTCCCTTACATTTGGGAAAAGATGTTGACTATCTACCTCACTTATGCCCCTCATTATTTTACAGACCTCTATAAGATCACGCCTACTCTCCAGGGCAATAAGTCCTGGTTGCATCCGAGTAAATCTTTTCTGCACTCATTCCAATTGAATTATATCCTTTCTATAATAGGACCAGAACTGTACACAGTGCTCCAAGTGTCGCCTTACTAATGTCTTGTACAACTTCAGCAAGACGTCCCAACTCCTGTATTCAATGTTCTGCCCAATGAAACCAAATATGCCGAATGCCTTCTTCACCACCCTGTCCACCTGTGACTCCACTTTCAAGGAGCTATGAACCTGTACTCCTAGATCTCTTTGTTCTATAACTCTCCCCAACTCCCTCCCATTCACTGAGTAGGTCCTGCCCCGATTCGATCGATCAACCAAAATGTCTCACCTCACATTTATCTAAATTAAACTCCCATCTGCCGTTCATTGGCCCAATTGATCAAGTTCCGTTGCAATCCTAGATAACCTTCTCTGGTCATTCTGCCACCAACCTTGGTACCATTTGCAAACTTACTAACCATGCCTCCTACATTCTCATCCAAATCATTAATATAAATAACAAATAACAGTGGACCCAGCACTGATCCCTGAGGCACACCGCTGGTCACAGGCCTCCAGTTTGAAAAAAAGTCCTCTACAACCACCCTTTGTCTTCTGTCGCCAAGCCAATTTTGTAGCCAATTGGCTACCTCACCCTGGATCCCGTGAGATTTAACCTTGTGGAACAACCTACCATGCAGTACCTTGACAAAGGCTTTGCTAAAGTCCATGTCAACATCGTCGACTGCACTGCCCTCATCTACCTTGTTGGTTCCCCCTTTAAAAAAACTCAACCAAATTTGTGAGACATCATTTTCCACTCAGAAAGCCATGTTAACTATCCCTGATCAGTCCTTGCCTCTCTAAATGCCAGTAGATCCTGTCTCTCAGAATACCTTCTCACAACTTACTCACCACGGATGCTAGGCTCACCGGTCTGTAGTTCTCAGACTTTTCCCTCTGGCCTTTGTTAAACAAAGGCACAACATTTGTTACCCTCCAATCTTCAGGCACCTCACCTGTGGCTGTCGACAATTCAAATATCTCTGCTAGGGGACCCGCAATTTCACCCCTAACCTCCCACACGTCCTGGGATACATTTCATCAGTTTCCGGGGATTTATCTATCTGGATGCGCTTTAAGCTTGATCTAACCCCATTCCCCCACTCCACTTTGTGGGTAATCTGCAATCCCAAAACCAAATTTTAACAGTCCCAGCTTGCCATACCTTCCATACTGTCTCTCCTAGCCTTTGCATCCAGGGATGGTTTGATAACCTGCCTGTGTATCTGCACCTGGCAGTGTTTGATGATCGAGAGGAACTGGAGCTTTACTCTGTATCTAACCCTGTGTTGTACCTGTCCTGGGAGTGGTTGATTGGAGAGGCAGCTTTACTCTGTATCTAACCCTGTACTGTACCTGTCCTGGAAGTGCTTGATGGGGTCAGTGTATAAGGAGACAGTCTGTGCGGAGTCTGCACATCCTCCCCATGTGTGCGTGGGTTTCCTCTGGGTGCTCCGGTTTCCTCCCACAGTCCAAAGATGTGCAGGTTAGGTGGATTGGCCATGATAAATTGCCCTTAGTGTCCAAAATTGCCCGTGTGTTGGGTGGGGTTACTGGGTTATGGGGATAGGGTGGAGGTGTTGACCTTGGGTAGGGTGCTCTTTCCAAGAGCCGGTGCAGACTCGATGGGCCGAATGGCCTCCTTCTGCACTGTAAATTCTATGATACCTATTATGGGAGTGTTTGATGGGGACAGCATCGAGGGAGATTTACTCTGTATCTAACACCATTTTGTATCAGCCTTGGGAGTGTTTCATGGGGCAATGTAGAGGGAGCTGTGCTGCAACGGATTGGAGAATGGTTCAAGCTGGCACTTGGTACTCAGATTTTCCAGTAGACACCCTTCGCTTTAAAAATAACATTTCATTCAGAGATCAGAGAAACCATCACTGGTTCCTCCACTGTTTCTCCCCCCTGCACCCCCCCCCCCTCCCCCCCTCCCCTCACTGCAGACAGCTCACCGTGGAAACACTGATAAAACATTCCTTCACTGCAGATAGGTCACTGTAGAAACGCTGATAAGACATTCCTTCACTGCAGACAGGTCACCTTGGGAACGCTGATCAGACATTCCTGCACTGCAGACAGGTCACCGTGGAAACGCTGATAAGACATTCCATTCCACAGAATCGACTCATTGGAAACTCTAATCGGATTGGGGAGAGGACAGAGTTTGTCTGTTATTAACCTCAATGTAAACTTAAACCAGAGTGAATAGTGGAACAGATTGAATTCTAATGTGTGATGCTTATATCTACAGTAATGGAATGATCAGAAATAATAGAATCAACAGGCAGGGTAGTTTAGGGAAAATGAGGAAATTACTGAAGAAACGTAACTGCTGGGAACCAGAGAATGTGTCCTTGTAAACCACAGATTAGAGAAATTCCTGCTGTCTTATCCTCACTTGCTGCATGAACTGTGTTCCGTACTGGCCACCAAACCTCAGGAAAGATACATTGCACTTGGTAACAGTCCAGCACAGATTGACCATGAATAAGTGAGGCTGGTTAGCTGAGTGAATCCCTTCCCACACACGGAGAACATTAACGGTCACTCCTCAGTGTGAACAGGTCGGTGAATCTCCAGGTCTGATTAAATCTATTCCACAATCCCCAGATTTCCAAGATTTCTCCCCAGCGTGACTTCATATCGTTCGAAAGGTCAGATCATCGGCTAAAACATCATCTACATTCAGACCACGTGAACTGTTTCTCCCCACATTGAACAGGGCTCTATTGCTTCTATAGTTAAAGGCTGACGGTGTTCATGGCCATGGAGGGATTTGACAACACAAATGCAAATTTTATAATGGAGGCTTTGCTTAATCAGACCCAATGTAGGTCAGTGAGCACAGCGGTGATGGTGAACAGGACTTGGTGTGAGAAAATACACGGCCAGCAGAGTTTTGGATAAGCTCACGTTTCCATGTGGGGTGAATATGAGAGGCTGGACAGGAATGTATTCGAATCACCAAGTCTAAAGGTAACAGGGGCATTGATGAGGTTTCAGCAGCAGTTGGGGTGGGGTTGGAGACAGGTGACATTATGGAGACTGAAATATCTGGTATTAGTGGTGGTATTAGTGGTGGTGTGGATTTGGGGTCAGAAACTCATCTTGGGGTCAGATCTGACACGGAGATTGTGCAGAGTGTGGTTCAGCCTCAGACAGTTCCCAGGGAGAGGGATGGACTCGGGAGTTAGGGAACGGAAGTTCTAATGGTGATTGAAGACAATGGCTTTGGTCTTCCAAATCTTTAATTGGAGGAAATTTCTGCTCATCCAGTACCGGATGTGGGATAAGCAGTTTGATCATTTAGTAACAAGTGGAGGAATGGAGAGGGATGGGGGTGAGGTAGAGCTGGGTGTTGTCAGTGTACATGTGAAAACTAACACTTTTGGATGATGTCACCTCGTGGCAGCATTTAAACGGTCTCGCGTCAGTGTGAACTCTTTGATGGGACACCTGATCCCGAGAACTTCTTGCATTTAAAAGGTCTCTCATTGTGAATCTGCTGGTGTGTCAGCAGTTGGGATGAATGAGTGAATCCCTTCCCACACTCGGGCAGGTAAAAGGCCTTTCCCCAGTGTGAACTCGCTGGTGCATCAACAGGCTGTATGACTGAGTGAATCCACGCCCACACTCGGGGCAGGTGAAAGGCTTCTCCCCAATATGAATGCGTTGATGGGTTGCCAGGTCAGATGGGTAAATGAACGCTTTGCCGCAGTTCCCACATTTCCATGGTTTCTCCCTACTGTGACTGCGCTTGTGTAGTGACAGACCAGATGATCGGCTGAAGCTTCGTCCACACACAAAATACGTGTACGGTTTCTCTCCACTGTGAACTGTGCTTTTTCCTTCCATGTTCAAAATCTGATGATATTCAGATTGTGATCAGTTACACGACTGTCAGATTTTGATGTGGTGCTTGGATGCAGTTTTTCCAATTGCACATCCTTCCCTGGTAATACCCTATGAAATTGATTTAAAACAGTAAAAAGGGAGTGAGAAAGATCCCACAAAAACACAAAGGCAGGTTGTGAAATTGAGCTAAATGAATCTGGTAACTTGTGGGGCCGGCACTGGGAAAAAGTGACCACGAAAACTGTTGAACCTTTTGTGAAAAGTGAACCAGTTTGTTAATGTCCTTCAGGGAAGGGAACCTGCCACCCGGCCTGAGACTACACAAAACTTGGGCCTCTGCAAGAACACAAGAAATAGGAGCAGAAGTAGAACATTCGGCCCGTCGAACCTGCTCTGCCATTGAACACGATTGTGGTTGATCTCAGTCTTCAATTCCTCTTTCCCGTTAGCTCTCTGCGTCCATTAACTTGCTGAGAGACCAAAGATCTCACCATCTCAGCCTTCAATATATTCAATTATGGTCACAGTAACTTCATTGCAGTGTTAATGTAAGCCTACAATAATGATTATTGTTTTTATCATCCACAACCCTCTGGGCTAGAGAATTTTATGTGAGAAACGGTGTGAGAGAGAAAGAGAGTGAGTAGTGGGAGAGAGAGAGAGAATCAAAAAGGTTGATGGAAGGGAGAGTGAGAACGGAGTGAGGGTAACGGGAAGCAATGGACCAACAACTGAATCACAATTTGACAAAATCTCCTGAACCCTTAACCTCCACCACCTGGATGGAGCAGGACAGCAGATGTATGTGAACATCACCACCTGCAAGTTCCTTTCCAAGACACACACTGTCCGATCTTGTCCAACATCCAGTGCTGGATGAGCAGAACTTTCCTCCATTTAAATATTGAGAAGACTGAATCCATTCCCTTCCTGTCCCCTCTACAAACTTCACTCCCTTGCCACCAATTCCATCCCTATCCAGTGTCTGAGGCTGAAGCAGACTGTTCACAACCATGGTGAAATATTTCACCCCTCGATGAGTTCTTGACCACAGATCCACACCATCACCAAGATTGTCGATTTCCACCTTAGTAACACAGCTCGACTCCACCGTTGTCTCTGTTCATCTGCTGCAGAACCCACCATCCATTCTTCTGTTACCTCTCAAACAAATTATTCCAATGCACTCGCAGCCAGACTCCAACATTAAACAACCCCCTCCATCCCATCCCCTGCTACCCATGTGCTTACTCACACCAGCCCCTGTGCCCACTGATCTACAAACGCTTCCTTTTAAAAGGCACAAAAAGTTTAAATTTTTCATTGTTTACTCCATGGTAGTGACCATCCTGATCACTGTAATCTCCTCCACACACACCTCTTTGAGATCTCTGCACTCATTTAATTCGAGCCACTTGAGCATTCCTGATTTTAATCTCTCCACCATTACTGTGTTCCCAAGGCCTCAATTTCCTCCTTAAAACTCTCCGACTCACTTTCCTCCGTTAAGATTCTCCTTAAAATCTAATATCTCCTCATGTGGCTCAGTGTCAATTGTTATTTTGTAACGTTTCTCTGAAAGTCTTCAAAGTTTTATTTCGTTCAAGTCACAATATAAATTCGAATTATTGTCACTGCCCTGGACAAATATTCTGCCCCATAAATAGGAATTTGTAACTCAGAGTGAAGCAGTTTGCTGGACATTCTGTCATGAAGAAACGTTTCAAAAATGTTGCCCCCAACAATGATGGCCACTGAGCCTGCCTCTGCTGCCCAATAAAGATGGTGGGTCCGCATGCGCACTGCTGCTGGTGATCCAAAGAAGGATGCCGAGGGCGCATGCGGACTACTGCTAGTGCGCCAAAGAAGGATGCCGAGGGCGCATGCGCACTTCTGCTAGTGATCCAAAGGATGCCAAGGGCGCATACCCACTGCTGCCACGAACCCAATATTGAGATGGCGCATGCGCACGTCTGCCAGAGCCAAATAAAGATGACGTTAGCTTAATCTTGTCTGTAACAAAGCTGCAGCTCGCGCTCAGATCCCCAGGTACCGGTAGGTTATTTTTCCGGATTTTTGGTCTATATAACATGTACACGAAGCGTGCCTAACGACCCTCCTGATTCATCTCTCTCTCCGTCCCGCCATTCCCACCTTCACGGATTGTGGATCCGAGATAGAACCTTTTGCTGCCTCGCCATTAATCACATTGCGCATGCTTCACTCAGCCCAGTCCCGCCTCATCATTCGCGCTGATTGGTTGGAGGACCAGTCGCTCCCGACCGGTCCTCCGGATCTGTCCACTCTTCGCCTATTGGTTCGGTGCTGCCGTCAATCACTCCGCGCGTTGTGATGTGTCAGGTGAGAGGTCAGTGTCGGGGAGGGGAACGGACGGACGGGGTTTACAAACAACAGAGCGGCCCCAGAGCCGAACAATGAACATTCTCCACTCTCACTGTCCACCGCTTCCGGCTTCTCTGCACAAACAACCTCACAGAGACCAGAGGGGGGGGGGGGGACACTGACCCAGACCCAGACCCAGTGACCATGTCACTGCATTAGAGGAAAAGACTAATGGCACCCCTCCTGTTCAAAAAGGCAGAAAGTAGGAAAATAGTTAGTTTAATGCCTGTTGTTGGGAAACTGCTGGAATCCTCACATCCTCTTAAAAGTACCTGGATGAAGACTGGCAGGTCATAACATTCAGGGCTATGGGCCAAGTGCTGGCAAATGGGATTAGGTAGGTGGGTCAGATTTTGATGTGTTGATGCAAACTCGATGGATCAAAGTGCCTCTTCTGCACTTTTGCTGATAATACAAAGTTTGGTGGCATCGTAGACAGCATTGATGACAACATAAAACTGTAAGAAGATAATGATAATAATAATTGCTTATTGTCACAAGTCGGCTTCAATGAAGTTACTGTGAAAAGCCCCTAGTCACCACATTCCGGCGGCTGTTCGGGGAGGCCGCTGCAGGAATTGAACCTGCGCTGCTGGCATTGTTCTGCATTACAAGCCAGCTATTTAGCCCACTGTGCTAAACCAGCCCCGATTGACAGATATTGACAGACAAGGTGAATGGCCAAGATTGTGGCAATGTAAACAAGTGTGAGGTTATCTGTTTTGAACCAAAAAAGGTTAGAGCTGAGTACTTTTTAAATGGAAAGGGGTTAAATACAGTGGGTGCCCAAAGAGACTTGGGGTTCATGGATAGAATCTACAGCACGCAAACAGGCCCTTCGGCCCAAACTGGTCCATGCTAACCAAAAGGTCCATCTAAGCTAACCCAATATCCCTCTGAACCTTTCCTATCCATGTATCTGTCCAAATGCCTTTTCAATGTTGCCAATGCCCCTGCCTCAACCACTTCCTCCGGCAGCTCATTCCACATACGTACCACCCTCTGTGTAAAACCGTTGCTCCTTAGGTTCCCATTAATTCTTTCCCCTCTTAACTTAAACCAAAGTCCTTTAGTTCTCAATTCCCCAACCCTGAGAAAAAGACAGAGCATTCACCCTATCCATGCCTCTCATGATCTTATACATCTCGATAAGATCACCCCTCAGTCTCCTACGCTCCAAAGAAACAGGTCCTGGCCTGTCCAATCTCTCCCTATAACTCAGTCCCTTGAGTCCTGGCAATATCCTTGTAAATCTCTTCTGCACTCTCTCCAATTTAATAACATCTTTCCTGTAGCAAAGCAACCAAAACTGAACACAATACTCCAGGTGCGACCTCACCAACATCCTGTACAACTGCAACATAACTTCCCAACTTCTATACTCAATGCCCTGACTGATGAAGGCCAAAAGCCTTCTTCACTGCCCTATACACCTGTGACTCCACCTTTAGAGAACCGTGCATCTGAACTCCAAGGTCCCTCTGTTCCATGGTATTCCCTCAGGCCCTACCATTCAATGTGAAAGTCCTACCTTGATTTGACTTTCCGAAATGCAACTCCTCAAACTTACTGTATTGAACTCCATTTGCCATTTCTCGGCCCACTTCCCCAGCAGATCAAGATCCAGCTGCAATTTTTAATAACCTTCCTCACTGTCTACAATATCACCTATTTTAGTGTCATCTGAAAACTTACTGATCAAGCCTTGTACTTTCTCATCCAAGTCATTGATATAGATAACATTCAGCAATCTCTTAGTTACAAATCTCCTGGTTACTTATCTCCTAGTTACTAATCTAGCTACAACCCGACTTAGTTAATTACTCTGATGTCACGTTTCAGTTTTTGCCCCCAGTCCAGATACCCAACAGGTAAGTTTTTTATACTTACTGATGGCAGCAGGGTGGCGCAGTGAGTAGCACTGCTGCCTCACGGTGCTGAGGTCCCAGATTCGATCCCGGCTCTGGCTCACTGTCCATGTGAAGTTTGCACATTCTCCCCGTGTTTGTGTGGGTTTTGCCCCCACAACCCAAAAGGATGTGCAGGATTGGCCACGCTAAATTGCCATTTAATTGGAAAAATGAATTGGGTACTCTAAATTTGAAAAAAAAAAATTATAGTTACTATTCCGAAGCTCCACCTTTCTGATTCGCACCAACTCCGCTCCCTGCCGACTAGGCCATGAATCCCTGAGGTAAGTTATTTATATTTACTGTTCCGAAGCTAATCCTCCCCGGATTCACATCAACTCTGCTCCCTGCCGACTAGGCCATTAATCCCCGAGGTTATTTATACTGACTGTTTCGAAGCTGCTCCTCCCCGGATTCGTACCAACTCCGCTCCCTGCCGGCTAGGCCGTGAATCCCTGAGGTAAGTTATTTATATTTCCTGTTCTGAAGCTCCTCCTCCCTGGATTCGCCCCAACTCCGCTCTCTGCCGGCTAGGCCGTGAATCCCTGAGGTAAGTTATTTATGTTTACTGTTCCAAAGCTCCTCTCCCCGAGTTCACACCAACTCCGCTCCCTGCGTTGGTGAGATTCATCCCTGGGTGTCTGGAAAATCATTAGGACAGTAACTGTCCTGTAAGGTAATGAATCCTTTTGCTTCCCATTTGGCCGAGGAAGGCAGTGTGTCACAAGGATGGATGTGTTGACCGATTAATAGCTGGAGGATGGGGGCAGGTCATGTGATCAAACCTCCAGGAATACATTCAATCAAGTTGATGAGGAGAGAATGTTGTAAATTTTTATCCTAAACTGACAGTGAGGTTTCTGTAAATTGACAGGATAATGGAAGTGGAGGTTGAACAGACTGGAAACGCAAACCAAATGTCACATCGCGATCTGACAGAATCACTCGATTCACCAGAACCTGAATTTCAGCAGCATCTGGGTGTGGAAGGTAAAAGGTTTGTCTGTTCTGTCTGTGAGGGAAGAGTTAAGGTCTCAGTGTGACTGGAAAAGCACCGAGATTCACAAACCCTGGTTAGACCAAACGTGGAGAACTGTGTTCAGTTCTGGACAACAAACCTGAGGAAGGATAGAATGGCCTTGGAGGGAGTGTAGCACAGATTTACCTGAGTGATATCTGAATACCCCGGGGTTAAATTACAAAACTAGATTACACAAGAGTCAGAGACATGATGCCACAAAGAAGGGCAATCGGCCCATTGAGTCCATGCTAGCTCTCTGGAGCAATCCAGTCAGTGCCATTCTCCTGCTCTCTCCCTGTATCCTCGCAGGTTATTTCCCCTCAGATGTCTATCCAATTTCCTGTTGAAATCAAATCATTCATTGTGTCTATTTTCAAACTCCCTCATAGGCAGGTCATTGCCGTTCGCTGTGTAAAAACATAAATCTCATATCACCTCATATCTCCTGTACCTTTTACATACAAACTAGGATCAGGCCACTCGGCCCCTCGAGCCTGATCAGCATTCAATAAGATTGCGGCTGATCTCATTCTAACCTCAACTCCACATCCCTGATGACCTTTCACCCCCTTGCTCATCAAGAATCTATCCAGCTCTGCCTTAAAAATATTCAAGGACTCTGCTTCCGCTGCCTTTTAAGGACGTGAGTTCCAAAGTCTTACAACCCTCGAGAATGAAAAATCCTCATCTCCATCTGAAATGGGTGACCCCTCACTTTGCAACAGTGACACCCTCGTTCTTGATTCTCCCACAAGAGGAAACATCCTCTCCACATCCACAGACCCCTCAGGATCTTATATCGTTCAATCCAGGTTTTACCCAAAACTTTTAATCTGTGTCCCGGCTGCTTGGACGATCAGTGAATGGAAACAGAGTTTCTTTGTCCACCCGATGGAAATCTGGCATAATCTTGTGTTCCTGAATCAAATCTCCCCTCAACCTCCTTTGCTGGAACCATTCTGGTAAATCTCCTCTGCACCTTCTCAAGAACCTTCACAATCTTCCTGAAGAGTGGTGACCAGAGCTTTATAAAGATTCATAGAATAGAATTAGAACCATAGAATTCCATCAGTGCAGAAGGGGGCCATTCGAGTCTCCACTGATTCTCTGAAGGGTCATCCTGCCTCGGCCCACACCCCTGCCCTGTCCCTGTAACCCCATAGCCCCACCTAACCTGCACAACCCTGGACACGAAGGGGCAATTTATCAAGGCTAATCCACCTAACTTTCCCTTTGGACTTTTGGAGGAAACCTGAGCACCGGGTGGAAGCCCACACAGACACGGGGAGAAAGTACAAACTCCACACAGTCACCAAGGCCGGAATTGAACCCGGGTCCTTGGTGCTGTGAGGCAGCAGTGCTAATCACTGTGCCACCAGAAACATAGTTTTGGTAACAATATTACTGTTGATGAAGCTCAAGATCGAATTTGCTTTGCCAACTACTCTCTTGATATCCCTCTTCACCTCTTTCTCTCCTCCCAAAGAGGCCAGTTGGGTTTTTATGACAATGCAGTAGTTTTCATGGTCACTTTTTCCCAGTGCCGGCCCCACAAATGAACAGATTCATTCAGCTGAATTTCACAACCTGACTTTGTGTTTTTGTGGGTTCTCTCTCACTCCCTATTTTCTGTTTTCAATCCGTTTCACAGGGTGTGCGAAGGGGAGACTTCAAAGTCCGGAAACTCAAACCAAACATCACATCAGGATCTGACAGAGTCCTCAATTTATCATTGCTGAATATCATCGGATTTTGAACATGGAAGGAAAAGGCATCATTCACAGTGGGGAGAAACCATACATGTGTTGTGTGTGTGGACGAGGATTCAGTCAATCATCAGGCTTCATGAAACACCAATGCAGTCACACTGAGAACAAATCCTGGAAATGTGCGGACTGTGGGAAAAGATTCACTTCCCCATCCAAGCTGGAAACTCATCGACGCAGCCACACTGGAGAGAGACCATTCACCTGTTCCAAGTGTGGGAAGGGATTCACTAAGTTATCCCACCTGCTGAGACACCAGCGAATTCACACTGGGGAGAGACCATTCACCTGCTGCAAGTGTGAGAAGGGATTCACTGACTCATCGGCCCTGGAGACACACCAGCTAATTCACACTGGGGAGAGACCATTCACCTGCTCCCAGTGTGGGAAGGGATTCACTCAGTCATCCAGTCTGTCCACACACCAGCGAGTTCACTCTAGGGAGAGACCATTCACCTGCTCAGAGTGTGGGAAAGGATTTAGTAATTTGTCCAACCTGCTGAGACACCAGCGAGTTCACACTGATGAGAGACCATTTCAATGTCCAGACTGCGGGAAGTGCTATAAAGGTTCTGGGGATCTGATGCGCCATCAACGTGTTCACACTGACGAGAGTCCGTTCAGGTGCTCTCACTGTGGGACTGGTTTCAGGCACTCATCTAACCTCACTGTACATCAGCGAATTCACACTGGGGAGAGGCCATACACCTGCTCCAAGTGTGGGAAGGGATTCACTCAGTCATCTGACCTGCAGAAGCACCAGCGAGTTCACACTGGGGCGAGGCCATTCACCTGCTCCGAGTGCGGGAAGGGATTCACTCTGTCATCCAACCTGCAGAAGCACCAGCGAGTTCACACTGGGGCGAGGCCATTCACCTGCTCCCAGTGTGGGAAGGGATACACTCAGTCATCCCACCTGCTGAGTCACCAAATAGGCCATAAGTAACCACAGTGAATGGGTTTTGCTGTTAACTCACATTCAGGACTGAACCATGTTCATTTGGGTCTTTTCTGCTGATAACAAACTCCAGCCCATTTACAGGGGCTAATATTCTGGCTAAAAATCAAAATAAATTAAGTCTGTGTGAAATGCACAGTGTGTTGAAACTTTTTAATATCTCTGACACAAATTAGTTCCTTTTGAAGTCCTCCAGCTCTCCCCTGTCTCTTCCATCCTCATCTCCACCTGTGAGGAGCTCATGGAACTTCTTTGTGACTGAGATTGAGTGAATCCGATCAGCTGCCTCTGCTGCTTCCCTCCTATTGGAGGGGAATTTCTGTGTTTTACAATGTATACCGAATTATAGAACAGTACAGCACAGAACAGGCCCTTCGGCCCTCAATGTTGTGCCGAGCTTTGTCCGAAACCAAGATCAAGCTATCCCACTCCCTGCCATTCTGGTGTGCTCCATGTGCCTATCCAATAACCGCTTGAAAGTTCCTAAAGTGTCCGACTCCACTGTCACAACAGGCAGTCCATTCCACACCCTAACCACTCTCTGATTAAAGAACCTACCTCGGACATCCCTCCTATACCTCCCACCACGAACCTTATAGTTATGCCCCCTTGTAACAGCTACACCCACCCGAGGAAATAGTCTCTGAACGTCCACTCTATCCCCCTCATCATCTTATAAACTTCTATTAAGTCGCCTCTCATCCTCCTTCGCTCCAATGAGAAAACCCTAGCTCCCTCAACCTTTCCTCAAAAGACCTACCCTCCAATCCAGGCAGCATCCTCATAAATCTCCTTTGCCCCCTTTCCAATGCTTCCACATCCTTCCTACAATGAGGTGACCAGAACTGCACACAATACTCCAAATGTGGTCTCACCAGAGTCCTGTACAGTTGCAGCATAACCCCACGGCTCTTAAACTCAAGCCCCCTTCTTCACGGCTCTATCCACTTGAGTGGCAACCTTCAGAGATCTGTGGACATGAACCCCAAGATCTCTCTGTTCCTCCACATTCCTCAGAACCCTGCCGTTGACCCTGTAATCCGCATTCAAATTTGTCCTACCAAAATGAATCACCTCGCACTTATCAGGGTTAAACTCCATGTGCCATTTTTCGGCCCAGCTCTGCATACTATCATTGTTTCTTTGCAGCCGACAACAGCCCTCAACCTCATCCACTACTCCACCAATCTTGGTGTCATCAGCAAATTTACTGACCCACCCTTCAACCCCCTGCTCCAAGTCATTTATAAAAATCACAAATAGCAGAGGACCCAGCACTGATCCCTGTGGTACACCGGTGGTAACTGGTCTCCAGTCTGAAAATGTTCCATCCACCACCATCCTCTGTCTTCCATGTGATAGCCAGTTACTTATCCAATTGGCCAAATTTCCCTCTATTCCACACCTCCTTACTTTCTTCATGAGCCGACCATGGGGAACCTTATCAAACGCCTTACTGAAATCCATGTATACAACATCAACTGCTCTACGTTCATCTGCACACTTAGTTACCTCCTCAAATAATTCAATCAAATTTGTGAGGCAAGACTTACCCTTCACGAATCCTTATTGACTATCCCAGATTAAGCTGCATCTTTCCAAATGGTCATTAATCCTATCCCTCAGGACCTTTTCCATTAACTTACCGACCAACGAAGTAAGACCAACCGGCCTATAATTACCAGGGTCATTCCTATTCCCTTTTTTGAATAGAGGAACAACATTTGCCACTCTCCAGTCCTCTGGCACTATCCCCATGGACAGCGAGAACCCAAAGATTAGAGCCAAAGGCTCTGCAATCTCATCCCTTGCCTCCCAAAGAATCCTAGGATATATCCCATCTGACCCAGGGGACTTGTCGATCCTCAGGTTTTTCAAAATTGCTAATACATCTTCCCTTAGAACATCTACCTCCTCCATCCGACCCGCCTGTATCACACTCTCGTCCTCAAAAACATAGCCCCTCTCCTTGGTGAACACTGAAGCAAAGTATTCATTCAACACCTCTCCTATCTCTTCTGACTCCATGCACAAGTTCCCACTACTGTCCTTGACTGTGCTAACCACTAGGCTACCGTGCTGCCCAGGTTCGATGTTTCATTACCATTTCTGTTTTAAAACCCCCAAAATCATGCCACATTGCCATGAAGATGGACTGTGGTGGTTACATGGTTCTTTTGTTTAATTTATCTCAGTGCTTCTCACAGAAGAAAACTATCAGGGTATGAGGGGCAAGTTGTCTGAGGTACACTGGGAACTACATTAAATAGTGTGGCGGGAGACAGGCAATCACTAATGTTTAAGGAATTATTGCAGATTTACACGGGGCTCGGTTAGCTCAGTTGGCTGGATGGCTGGTTTGTGCTGAGTGACACCAACAGCACAAGTTAAATTCCCATACCGGCTGAGGTTAGCCATGGATTGTGTCAGTATTTATGCTCCACATGAGCCTCCACCCACCCCTCTACATCTCCCCCATCAGCATCTTTTTCTATTCTTTTTCCCTCATGTGTGTATCTCGCTTTACGTTCAATGTATTCATGCTGTTCACCTCAACCACTCGCTGTGGGAGTGAGTTCCACATTCTCGCCACTCGCTGGGTAAAGAGGTTTCTACTGAAATTCCTGTTGGATTATTGAATTCCTTCATAATCTTAAAGATTCCATCAGGTCACCCATCAGTCTTCTCTTTTCCAGAAAAAAGCAGCCCCAACCTTTTCCTGAGTGTTAAATGCTCTCAGTTCTGTATATTATGAATCTTTGTTGCACCTTATCCAGTGCCTCTATTTCCTTTTTCTAAATGGAGATCACCAATGTTGACAGAGCTCCCAGTGTAGTCTAACCCTGATTCTAAACAAGTTGAACATTTCCTCCGTGCTTTTCAATTCTATCCCTCTAGAAGGGAACCCTATATATTGGCCCCACACTGTAGGAAAGATGTGAAGTTCTTCGAAGGGTGTAGAGGACATTAACAATAATAATCTTTATTGTCACTAATAGGCTTACATTAACAGTGCAATGAAGTTACTGTGAAAATCCCCCAGTCGCCACACTCCGGCACCTGTTCAGGTACATCAAGGGAGAATTCAAAATGTCCAATTCACCTAACCTGCACATTTTTCGGGACTTGTGGGAGGAAACTGGAGCACCCGGAGAAAACCCACCCAGACACGGGTAGAACGTGCAGACTCCGCACAGGCAGTGACCCAAACCGGGAATCAAACCTGGGACCTGGTGCTGTGAAGCATTAGTGCTAACCATTGTGCTAGAATGGCACCAGAGTTGAGGGACTCCAGTTAGTTGGAGTGACTGGAGCAGCTGAATTTCTCTCCTGAGATCACAGCATCTGGAGGGTGGGGAATTCAGCCCTTTGGGACGGTGTCGGCTCCCTGTGGAGGAAGCCAGTCTGTCCATTGCCCCGTTCTTTCCCCAAATCCCTGTTGGTTTATTTCTCTCAGTGTCTGTCCAATTTCTGATTGAAATCCTTCCGCCATCTCTGCATCTCCTACCCTCATAGGCAGTAGGTTCCAGGTCGTTACCACTCGCTTTACATGTACATAAGGCTCCTCGAGCACAGAGGAGTCTATTTGACCCATTTTCCCTATGCCAGCTCTCTGTACAGCGACCCATTTAATCCCAGAGTTCAACAATTTTGTTTTCTTTTTCAGAATGAATCAAATTATCTTTTGGAAGTTACAGTCCAATGAGATTCCAGCACCATTTATAGACAGTGTAAATCACAACAACTCGCTGTATTTTACAACAAATAATTGTGCATATGGTGTGTCTGGAATTTCACAGAGTATTCAAAATGGTATTAATGATGTGCTTATTACACAAAATTAAGACTCAACCTTTATTAATGATTCTGGTGAGGACACCGAGTGTAATGTATCCGAGTTTGCGAACAATTAGAACAAGTGTACATTTCTAGAAAACCTGTCACTACCACTGGACCTCCTGAAGTGTTTGAAAGCCAATGGAGTACTTTTGAAATATATTCACTGTTGTAATGTAGGAAACTGTAAGGACGGATGTGTGATCACATTTAGTTATAAAATTGTCATTTTCGTAGTGTATTCACTGTCATTTGTAACAAGGTCAAGGAAACCCTTTTATCCCTCTAACATGTGGCTTCCTGCAGCCATTTCACCTTCTGTACCTTTTCTATATTAACTATGCATTGATTTCATCGCAAAAAACAATAATTATAGTCATGATTATTCAGTAGTGAACATTGATTATCATAAGTGAATTGGTGACTTCCGGGTGCGGCGATGACCAGCTGAGTCGCACGTTTCGGCAGCTCCCTGTGAAACGGACTTTTGGGCTCTTGATAGGAGCCCCAACGGCAAATTTAACGGCTGAAAACACCGTGCGGTAAACCAGAAGGGTGTTCCCCCTGGACACGGATGGAAAAAGGAGAGGAAAGTGGCCGGATTGCAGCGGATCCTTTGGAGCAGCGGCAAGGAAGGCAAGCAGAAACCAAGATGGCGTCGGAAGGTGGCAGTTTCATATGGGGCCCTGAACAACAAGAGTTTTTGAAACGCTGCGTGGAGGAGATAAAAAAGGAAATGAAGAAAGAGTTGTTGGCCCCGATATTACAGGCGATTGAAGGGCTGAAAGAGGAACAAAAGACCCAGGAGCAGGAGCTTCGGGTCATGAAGGCGAAAGCAGCAGAGAATGAAAACGACATACAGGGCCTGGTGGTGAAGTCGGAGATACAGGAGGCACACCAGAAACGATCTGTGGAGAGGTTGGAGGCACTGGAAAATAACGCAAGGAGGAACAACTTGAGGATTCTTGGCCTTCCTGAAGGTGTGGAGGGGGCGGACGTCGGGGCATATGTGAGCACGATGCTGCACTCGTTAATGGGAGTGGAGGCCCCGACGGGTCCGTTGGAGGTGGAGGGAGCATACCGAGTTATGGTGCGAGGATCGAGAACAGGAGAAGCTCCCAGAGCCATAGTGGTGAGATTTCTCCGTTTTAAGGATAGAGAAATGGTCCTTAGATGGGCGAAGAAAACTCGGTGTAGTAAATGGGAGAACGCGGTGATCCGCGTCTATCAAGATTGGAGTGCGGAGGTGGCGAGAAGGAGGGCGAGCTTTAATCGGGCCAAAGCGGTACTTCACAAAAAAAAGATAAAGTTTGGAATGCTGCAACCGGCAAGACTGTGGGTCACATATCAAGGGAGGCACCACTACTTTGAGACGGCGGATGAAGCGTGGACTTTTATTGTAGAAGAAAAATTGGAATGATTGGACTACGAAAATGAACGTTTGGACAAAGTGGTGGGACGAGTGGGGGGGGGGGCCAAGAGGGATTGTATGATTAATCCTGCGGTATGGTAACTTTTCTTTCTCCCACAGGTGGTGATGGGGGGAGGTGGGGAGGGAGAGGAGATGGGGCGTTGGCCATGGGAGGCGGGGCCGAGGGAGAGGCGCGGGCTTGGTTCCCGCGCTATGATAATTATGGCGGGAATAGAGAAGCAGGAAGGAGGGGGCGCCGCACGGGGCGAGCCGTGATCACGGGGGGAAGCCGAGGTCAGCCAGAGTTTGCTGACTTCTGGGAGCAACATGGGGGGAGTAATTACGCTAGCGGGGGGGGGGGGGAGGGGGGAATTACTGGGTTGCTGCTGCTGGGAAAAGGGGGGAGTGGGTACGGGAAAGGATGGGCGGGGGGGCACCGTCTGGGAGAAATACAGCCGCGTGGGAACTGGGCGAGAAGCTGGAAAAAGATGATGGCTAACCGGCAAAGGGGGGGGGGGGGGGAAGCCCCCCAACTCGGCTGATCACGTGGAACGTGAGGGGGCTTAACGGGCCGATAAAGAGGGCACGAGTACTCGCACACCTTAAGAAACTTAAAGCAGATGTGGTCATGTTACAGGAAACGCACCTGAAACTGATAGATCAGGTTAGGTTGCGCAAAGGATGGGTAGGGCAGGTGTTCCATTCGGGGCTGGATGCGAAAAACAGGGGGGTGGCTATATTAGTGGGGAAGCGGGTAATGTTCGAGGCAAAGACTATAGTGGCGGATAACGGGGGCAGATACGTGATGGTGAGTGGCAAATTACAGGGAGAGATGGTGGTGTTGGTAAACGTGTATGCCCCGAATTGGGACGATGCCAATTTTATGAGGCGAATGCTAGGACGCATCCCAGACCTAGAGACCGGAAAGCTGATAATGGGGGGAGACTTTAACACGGTGTTGGAACCAAGGCTGGATAGGTCGAAGTCCAGGACTGGTAGGAGGCCGGCAGCAGCCAAGGTGCTCAAGGATTTTATGGAGCAGATGGGAGGGTTGGACCCATGGAGATTCAGTAGACCTAGGAGTAAGGAGTTCTCGTTTTTCTCCTATGTCCATAAAGTCTATTCACGCATAGACTTTTTTGTGTTGGGTAGGGCATTGATCCCGAGGGTGAGGGGAACGGAATATACGGCTATAGCCATTTCGGATCATGCCCCACACTGGGTAGACTTGGAGATAGGGGAGGAAACAAGAGGGCGTCCACCCTGGAGAATGGACATGGGACTAATGGCGGATGAGGGGGTGTGCTTAAGGGTGAGGGGATGCATTGAAAAGTACTTGGAACTCAATGACAATGGGGAGGTTCAGGTGGGAGTGGTCTGGGAGGCGTTGAAGGCGGTGGTTAGGGGGGAGCTGATATCAATAAGGACACATAAAGGGAAGCAGGAGAGTAAGGAACGGGAGCGGTTGTTGCAAGAACTTTTGAGGGTGGACAGACAGTATGCGGAAGCACCGGAGGAGGGACTGTATAGGGAAAGGCAAAGGCTGCATGTGGAATTTGACTTGCTGACCACAGGCACTGCAGAGGCACAATGGAGGAAGGCGCAGGGTGTACAGTATGAATATGGAGAGAAGGCGAGCAGATTGCTGGCACACCAATTGAGGAAAAGGGGAGCAGCGAGGGAAATAGGGGGGGTGAGAGACGAAGATGGAGAGACGGAGCGGGGAGCGGAGAGAGTGAATGAAGTGTTTAAGACATTTTATAAAAAATTGTATGAAGCTCAACCCCCGGATGGGAGGGAGAGAATGATGGAGTTTTTGGATCGGCTGGAAATTCCCAAGGTGGAAGAGCAGGATAGGATGGGATTGGGAGCACAGATCACGGTAGAGGAAGTGGTGAAAGGAATTAGGAACATGCAGACGGGAAAGGCCCCGGGACCGGACGGATTCCCAGTTGAATTTTACAGAAAATATTTGGACTTGCTCGCCCCGCTACTGACGAGGACCTTCAACGAGGCAAAGGAAAGGGGACAACTGCCCCCGACTATGTCAGAAGCAACGATATCGCTTCTTTTAAAGAAGGAAAAGGATCCGCTACAATGCGGGTCCTACAGACCAATCTCCCTCCTCAATGTAGATGCCAAGGTCTTGGCCAAGGTAATGGCAATGAGAATAGAGGAATGTGTCCCGGGGGTGGTTCATGAGGACCAAACTGGGTTTGTGAAGGGGAGACAGCTGCACACGAACATACGGAGGTTGTTAGGGGTAATGATGATGGCCCCACCAGAGGGTGAAACGGAGATAGTAGTGGCGATGGATGCCGAGAAAGCATTTGATAGAGTGGAGTGGGATTATCTGTGGGAGGTGTTGAGGAGATTTGGGTTCGGAGAGGGGTATGTTAGATGGGTGCAGCTGTTGTATAGGGCCCCAGTGGCGAGTGTGGTCACGAATGGACGGGGATCGGCATATTTTCGGCTCCATAGAGGGACAAGGCAGGGATGTCCTCTGTCCCCATTACTGTTTGCACTGGCGATTGAGCCCCTGGCGATAGCGCTGAGAGGTTCCAAGGGATGGAGGGGAATACTTAGGGGAGGAGAAGAACACCGGGTATCTTTATATGAGGATGATCTGCTCCTATATGTGGCGGATCCAGCGGAGGGGATGCCAGAAATAATGCGGATACTTGGGGAGTTTGGGGATTTTTCAGGGTATAAATTGAACATGGGGAAGAGTGAGCTGTTTGTGGTGCATCCAGGGGAGCAGAGTAGAGAAATAGAAGACCTACCGTTGAGGAAGGTAACAAGAGACTTTCGTTACCTGGGGATCCAGATAGCTAAGAATTGGGGCACATTGCACAGGCTAAATTTGACGCGGTTGGTGGAACAGATGGAGGAAGATTTCAAGAGATGGGATATGGTAGCATTGTCAATGGCAGGGAGGGTGCAGGCGGTTAAGATGGTGGTCCTCCCGAGATTCCTTTTTGTGTTTCAGTGTCTCCCGGTGGTGATCACGAAGGCTTTTTTCAAAAGGATAGAGAAGAGCATCATGGGTTTTGTTTGGGCCGGGAAGACTCCGAGAGTGAGGAAGGGATTCTTACAGCGTAGTAGGGATAGGGGGGGGGCTGGCACTACCGAGCCTAAGTGAGTATTATTGGGCCGCTAATATTTCAATGGTGAGTAAGTGGATGGGAGAGGAGGAAGGAGCGGCGTGGAAGAGATTAGAGAGGGCGTCCTGTAGGGGGACCAGCCTGCAGGCTATGGTGACAGCCCCATTGCCGTTCTCACCAAGGAACTATACCACGAGTCCGGTGGTGGTAGCTACACTGAAGATTTGGGGACAGTGGAGACGACATAGGGGAAAGACCGGAGCACTGGGGGGGTCCCCGATAAGAAACAACCATAGGTTTGCCCCGGGGGGAATGGATGGGGGATATGGAATGTGGCAAAGAGCAGGTATAACGCAATTGAAAGATCTATTTGTGGATGGGAAGTTTGCGAGTCTGGGAGCGCTGACCGAGAAATATGGGTTGCCCCAAGGGAATGCATTCAGGTACATGCAATTGAGGGCTTTTGCGAGGCAACAGGTGAGGGAATTCCCGCAGCTCCCGACACAAGAGGTGCAGGACAGAGTCATCTCAAAGAAATGGGTGGGGGACGGTAAGGTGTCGGATATATATAGGGAAATGAGAGACGAAGGGGAGACTATGATGGACGAACTAAAAGGGAAATGGGAAGAAGAGCTAGGGGAGGAGATTGAGGAGGGGATGTGGGCAGATGCCCTAAACAGGGTAAACTCGTCGTCCTCGTGCGCCAGGCTAAGCCTGATTCAGTTTAAGGTATTACACAGGGCACATATGACTGGAACACGGCTCAGTAAATTTTTTGGGGTGGAGGATAGGTGTGCGAGGTGCTCGAGAAGCCCAGCGAATCATACCCATATGTTTTGGTCATGCCCGGCACTACAGGGGTTTTGGATGGGGGTGACAAAGGTGCTTTCGAAAGTAGTAGGAGTCCGGGTCGAACCAAGCTGGGGGTTGGCTATATTTGGGGTTGCACAAGAGCCGGGAGTGCAGGAGGCGAAAGAGGCCGATGTTTTGGCCTTTGCGTCCCTAGTAGCCCGGCGCAGAATACTGCTAATGTGGAAAGAAGCCAAGCCCCCGGGGGTGGAGACCTGGATAAATGATATTGCGGGGTTCATAAAGTTAGAGCGGATTAAGTTCGTCCTAAGGGGGTCGGCTCAAGGGTTTACTAGGCGGTGGCAACCGTTCGTCGAATATCTTGCGGAAAGATAGATGGGGGAGAACAAAGAAGGCAGCAGCAGCGGCCCAGGACTTGGGGGGGGGGGGAGGGATGGGGGGGGGGGGGGTGTGGCCTGAGACAAGGCAGTTGCCAATTAGGGCTAGTTTTTATTTTTTGTTATTTAATATTTATTTATTTGTTGTTGTTTTTGTTTAAATTTAAAAAGGTCATTATTATCTGTATTGTTACAATGTTGTGTAAAGGATGCACAATGTACTGTGTTGGTTGACCAAAAATTTTCAATAAAATATTATTTAAAAAAAAAAAATAAGTGAATTGGTATGTTAGGTAATTATATTGCAAAGACTAGATATTTATTTTTTTAAATAACACGATCAACCAAAATGTTTCCAGAAACTGCAGAGCTATCAGAATTTGTTTGAAAAAAATAAATTACTCGATAATTTTAGAAGTTACGAGATGTGGTGATAAGCCTGGAATTAATATTACATGTAGTCAGCAGTGTGACCTCCCACCAGTAGGTGGTGTCCGGCATCAGTCAAGTGACATCCGGCTACCAACAGAAGGTTGTGGCTTACACGAGGACAGTCGCACGACTGTATAGTTCCAAGAGTGTCTTGTGGGAACATGGGGAGAATGTACAAATTCCACGCGGACAGTGACCCAGAGGTGGGATCGAACCTGGGACCTCGGTGCTGTGAAGCAGCAATGCTAATGACTAAGCCACTGTGCTGCCCTGCATTGTTAATGGCCGAGTAATCCAGAGAGCGAGGTTACTGCTCTGGGGATCTGGGATAGAATCTGCCTTTGACAGATGGTGAAATTGAAATTAATAAAAGTCGCGAATTAAAAGTCTGATGATAACATTGTCAATTGTTGTAAAAACCCATCTGGTTCACTAATGTCCTTCAGGAAATCCGCTCTCCTTATGTGGCCTGGCCTACACATGACTCCAGATCCACAGCAATGTTGTGGTTGATTTGTAACTGCCCTCTGAAATAGCCTCACAAGAGTTCAAGGGCAATTGGAATGAGCAATAAATGCTGGCCCAGCCAGTGACGCCCACCTCCCATAAATGAATAATTTTTAAGAAGACTCTTTTCAATTTGAAGATTAGTAAGAAACTGTCTCTTTGATTGGATTGGATTTATTGTCACGTGTACCGAGTACAGTGAAAAGTATTGTTCTGCGTACAGTCCAGACAGATCGTTCCATACACGAAAAAACAAAGTGCGGATCTTGGCAGTTTGCTCAGTTCACAAAAAAATTTAATGACTTTGTAGACGCAGATTAAAATTTTAATCACCATCCAAAACATATCTAGACAGCTCATATAGACAGACACAAACGATACTGTAACTGAATTAGAGGAAATGGCAGAGATTTAACTGAACCACATTTTTGAAAGATTCGGCCTTCATGATGGAGAAACAGGAAAAGCCACTCAGGGAGATGAGGAAATCCAGGCTCAGTGCGGATTTGCTGTCAGCCCTCCTTTCATTAACATGAACGGGATTTAGGCTGCAGAACGTTTAACAGCAAAACACAGAGGGGTCAAATATAAGCAACACATAATTCTCAATTCTCGTCCATTTAACTATATTTGACTGTGTTTAAAAGCTGACTGAGATTCATGGGATTTGTATTACCCAGTGACAAGCTTTCTTTTCTTGGTCAGTCATGTTTGCAATTCAATGGTGTATATTTCAGAATTATTCAGAGTGAAGACGCGAGAGCTATTCAATTCAAAATGAAGTCATTTATAACAAATCAATCTGATGTTCAACGTTGAATAACGAAACAAATATTGAGTAGAATTGATGGAAATTTTCTGTCGGAAGATAAGAATGATGCATTAATGATTGAACAGAGAGCATTGTTCCGTTAGATATTTGCTGAACAAATGCTAAAGTTCAACACAAGTTTTATAGCTTATGGTCTGACAAGTTGAGACATCTGTTTTAAAGGAACAGCTGTCTTCATGTAATCAGTGACCTGGCCTCCCAGCCGAACCATTGAAAGCTGCAGCAAGACTGTGCAATTGAGCATTGCATAGGGTGATTGGGTACTGTGCTGCCAGCTGTTCCTGCAGCGCAGATGTTATCACATTCACCTAATGCATGGTTCGAAACTGGCAGAAGCATTAAATGCTTCTCATTTATGATGTGGAGATGCTGGCGTTGGACAGGGGTGGGCACAGTAAGAAGTCTTACAACGCCAGGTTAAAGTCCAACAGGTTTGTTTCGAATCACTAGCTTTCGAAGAGGTGTGAATTGTCTCAAGCCAGGGCAGTTGGTAGGATTTTGCAAGCCCAGGCCTGATGGTAAGGGGTGAATAATGTGACGTGAATCCAAGGTCCCGGTGGAGGCCGTACCCGTGTGCGGAACTTGGCCACTAGTTTCTGCTCGGCGATTCTGCATTGTCGCGCGTCCTGAAGGCCGCCTTGGAGAATGCTTACCTGAAGATCAGAGGCTGAATGCCCTTGACTGCTGAAGAGTTCCCGACAGGAAGGGAACACTCCTGCCTGGCGATTGTTGTGCGATGTCTGTTCATCCGTTGTCGCAGCGTCTGCATGGTCTTGCCAATGCACCACGCCTCGAGACATCCTTTCCTGCAGCCTATGAGGTAGACATCGCTGGCCGAGTCGCACGAGTATGTACCGCATACATGGTGGGTTGTGTTCTTACGTGTAATGGTGGTACCCACGTCAATGATCTGGCACGTCATGCAGATATTGCCATGGCAGGGTTGTGTGGTGTCGTGGTCGCTGTTCTTCTGAAGGCTGGATAGTTTGCTGCAATCAATGGTCAGTTTGAGTTTGCGCAGTTGTTTGAAGGAAAGTAGTAGGGGTGTGGGGATGGCCTTGGCAAGATGTTCGTCTTCATCGATGACGTGCTGAAGGCTGCGAAGAAAATGTAGTTTTTCCCCTCCAGGGAATTCATCAGGCGAATGAGGCTCCGGGAGTTCTTCCACAGACCCCAAGAGGCCTACAGCAAACTCAATGAGACAACCAATGAACCGGAATAGCAGACCGAGAGATCTGTGGGACTGGAAGATCCAGCGAGCAGGGAGGACTGGAAAACCCCACCCATTGAAACAATCCGATCAGCTGATTCTGCTGCTCGTCTTCCATGAAACCATTCAGTAAAACTGCCTCGAAAGTCCTTTCTTTTCCAAATTCTGAACTCGCCTCTTTCCCCGTTAAATCCCATCATGCTCTCTCAGCGCTCATCTTGTCTGTGTGACTTACCCTTTGCTCCGATTCTCACGATACTGTTGAACATCCAATTTCCACAATCATAGAATTTACAGTGCAGAGGTAGGCCATTCGGTCCAACGAGTCTGCACTGGCCCTTGGAAAGAGCACCCAACCCAAGCCCACACCTCCATCCTATCCACGTAACCCAGTAACCTCACTTAACCCTTTTGGACACTAAGGGCAATTTAGCATAGCCACTCTACCTAACCTGCACATCTTTGGACTGTGGGAGAAAACCGGAGCACCTGGAAGAAACCCACGCAGACACGGGGAGAATGTGCAGACTCCACATAGACAGTGACCCAAGCCAGGAACTGAACCTGGGACCCTGGAGCTGTGAAGCAGCTTGCTAACCACTGTGCTACCGTGCTGCCCCTGATTGGATCCAAGTTGAAATACAAGCCATACTGAAGTATTTGCCATGGTGGGGTTTGAACCCGCATTCTCAGAGAATTGTGCTGGGTCTCAGGATTACTCATCCAGTGACAATACCACTACACCATCACCTCCCCAGTCAAGCGCTTTGCAGAGCTCGTCTGGGATATGAACCCGGGACCTCTCGCATTTTGGAAACCCCCGAAGCGAAAATCATACCCCACAGTTTCCACGGCATCTCCATGGAGTCAGTGTCTTTGTGTGTTTCCTCTTTAGACAATCAAGTGAAGCTTGGTCCTCACACAGAACACGTGTATGGTTTCTCCCCTTAGTGAATGGTGTGTTTTTTCAGGCTGTAACTGGTTAAAGCTCTTTCCACAGTCAGTTCACTGGAACACACTCACTCAGGTGCGTGTGTGTCTCGGTACTTTACCAGTCACACTGATCTGATGTTTGAAATATTTTCCCACAAACATTTTTCATTCCACATTTATAGTCTGAGGATATTCAGGTCCTGATCAATTGAGTGACACTGTCAGATCTTAATGTGATATTTGGTTTGTGTTTCATGTCTGAAAACGCTTTCCTAATGCCCTGTAAAAGGAGTTTACAAAGGTCACATTATCAGCACAGGATAGAAATTCAGAACAGTTAATTCCAGTTTCTGGGGAACATATTTTCTCTCTTCTGTCCCCAAAGCTGTAAATCCCCGTCCCACACACTCTCCCTCCTCCCTGGGGCTGAAATCCAAATAAAATATGAGATCATTATTTCTGTATCCTTTTACCAAATTTATATAATTAGAGATAAGAATCTGCTTTATAAGTCACTTCATCCATGACTTGTGACAGACATTAATCTGAATCACCCTGACTGAGCAGACAGAATAACAGATGTTAACCTTGTGTCCAGAACTGACTGTGTGGAGATTTGATGAGCCATCGCGAATGTCGTTTCTCCAAATCTTCCAGGGTTTCCTTTGTTCTTCCTCTCCCTCCCGAGCTAAGTTATACCAGATATCAGACTCAGGGTCCATTCTGGTTCTCTTCCTGCTGACTAAATAACTTCAATCAAATATGGAGAAGACTGAATCCACTGTTCGGTCCCTGCTCCAATCTCCAATCCTCGCATACCGATTCTATCCCTCTCCCTGGCAACAGTCTGAGACTTAGCCAGTCTCTTTGTAAACTTGGTTTCACACTTCATCCAATATGAGCTTCTGACCTCATAGAATTTACAGTGCAGAAGGAGGCCATTCCGCCCATCGAGGCTGCACCGGCCTTTGGAAAGAGCACCCTGGCTAAGCCCACAGCTCCACCTATCCCCGTAACCCCCTAACCATTTTAGATACTAAGGCAATTTACCATCGTAACCCCCCGATTCGACAATTCCATCACACACATGGCTGCTCTCCCACATTCTACCTCTGTAAACTTAAAGCTATCCAAAAGTCTGCTACCCATGTCTTAATTCACAGCCAGTTCCTTCCCCCTATGATCCCTGTGCTCCGAGACATGCATTCGCTCCCAGTCAATTCTCACCCTTGTTTTCAAATCCCTCCATGGCCTCATCTCTCCCTGTGTCTGTCATCTCCTCCAGCCCCACAACCCCCTGAGATATCTGCACAGCTCTGATCCTGGACTCTTGTGCACTTCCGATTCTAATTACTCCACCATGGTTTTAAGTTCCCTCGGTCCCAAGCACTGAATTCTCTCCCTAAACCGCCCCGTCTCCACCTCACTTACCTCCTTTTAGATGTTCATTAAAACTCACCTCTCTGACCAAGTTTTTGGTCAATTGTCCTAATATCTCCTTTTGTGTCTGGGAGTCTCACTTTGTTTTATAATGTTCCTGTGAAGTTGACTGGGATGATTTTTTAAAAAAATATATATTTTATTGAAAATTTTTGGCCAACCATCACAGTACATTGTGTATCCTTTACACAGTAATATAACAATATAAATAACAATGGCCAGTTTTATAAACAAGAAATAAATAGTATATAACAAAAACGAAAACGAAAACTAAATGGCAACTGCCTTGTCCCAGATAAATACTCTCCAAAAATATGATTTATCAGTCCAATATACAATTATCTATAACAACAACCTATACATATTATACATATATATTAACATCCCTGAGAGTCCTTCTGGTTCCTCCCCCCCCCCCCCCCCCCCCCCCGCCCCGCCCCCCTGGGCTGCTGCTGCTGTCTTCTTCTTTTCCATTCCCTCTATCTTTCTGTGAGGTATTCGACGAATGGTTGCCACCGCCTGGTGAACCCTTGAGCCGATCCCCTTAGGACAAACTTAATCCGTTCTAGCTTTATAAACCCTGCCATGTCGTTTATGCAGGTCTCCACCCCGGGGGCTTGGCTTCCTTCCACATCAACAATATCCTGCGCCGGGCTACTAGGGACGCAAAGGCCAAAACATCGGCCTCTCTTGCCTCCTGCACTCCCGGCTCTTCTGCAACCCCAAATATAGCCAACCGCCAGCTTGGTTCGACCTGGACCCCCACTACTTTCGAAAGCACCTTTGTCACCCCCACCCAAAACCCCTGTAGTGCCGGACATGACCAGAACATGTGGGTATGATTCGCTGGGCTTCTCGAGCATCTTGCACACCTATCCTCTACACCAAAAAATTTACTGAGCCGTGCTCCAGTCATATGCGCCCTGTGTAACACCTTAAATTGTATCAGGCTTAGCCTGGCACACGAGGACGATGAGTTTACCCTACTTAGGGCATCAGCCCACAGCCCCTCCTCAATCTCCTCCCCCAGCTCTTCTTCCCGTTTCCCTTTCAGCTCATCTACCATAATCCCCCCCTTGTCCCTCATTTCCCTATATATATCTGACACCTTACCGTCCCCCACCCATGTCTTTGAGATCACTCTGTCCTGCACCTCCTGCGTCGGGAGCTGCGGGAATACCATCACCTGTTGCCTCGCAAAAGCCCTCAGTTGCATATACCGGAATGCATTCCCTTGGGGCAACCCATATTTCTCGGTCAGCGCTCCCAGACTTGCAAACGTCCCATCCACAAACAGATCTTTCAATTGTGTTACTCCTGCTCTTTGCCATGTTCCAAATCCCCCATCCATTCTCCCCGGGGCAAACCTATGATTATTTCTTATCGGGGACCCCACCGAGGCTCCCGTCTTTCCCCTATGCCGTCTCCACTGCCCACAAATTTTCAAAGTGGCCACCACCACCGGGCTTGTGGTGTATTTCTTCGGTGAGAACGGCAATGGCGCCGTCACCATAGCTTGTAGGCTATTCCCCCTACAGGACGCCCTCTCCAATCTCTTCCACGCCACTCCCTCTTCTTCTCCCATCCACTTACATACCATTGAGATATTGGCGGCCCAGTAGTACTCACTTAGGCTCGGTAGTGCCAGCCCCCCCCCCTATCCCTACTACGCTGTAAAAATCCCTTCCTCACTCTCGGGGTCTTCCCGGCCCACACAAAACTCATGATACTCTTCTCAATCCTTTTGAAAAAAGCCTTCGTGATCACCACCGGGAGGCACTGAAACACAAAGAGGAATCTCGGGAGGACCACCATTTTAACCGCCTGCACCCTCCCTGCCAATGACAGGGATACCATGTCCCATCTCTTAAAGTCCTCCTCCATCTGTTCCACCAACCGCGTTAAATTTAACCTATGCAATGTACCCCAATTCTTGGCTATCTGGATCCCCAAGTAACGAAAGTCCCTTGTTACCTTCCTCAGCGGTAAGTCCTCTATTTCTCTGCTCTGCTCCCCTGGATGCACCACAAACAACTCACTTTTCCCCATGTTCAGTTTATATCCTGAGAATTCTCCAAACTCCCGAAGTATCCGCATTATCTCTGGCATCCCCTCCGCCGGGTCCGCTACATACAACAACAAATCGTCCGCATACAGAGATACCCGGTGTTCTTCTCCTCCTCTGAGTACTCCCCTCCACTTCCTGGAACCCCTCAATGCTATTGCCAGGGGCTCAATGGCCAGCGCAAACAATAATGGGGACAGAGGGCATCCCTGCCTTGTCCCTCTATGGAGCCGAAAGTACGCAGATCCCCGTCCATTCGTGACCACACTCGCCATCGGGGCCCTATACAACTGCTGTACCCATCTAATATACTCATCTCCAAAACCAAATCTCCTCAGCACCTCCCACAAATAATCCCATTCCACTCTATCAAATGCTTTCTCGGCATCCATCGCCACCACTATCTCCGCTTCCCCCTCTGGTGGGGGCATCATCATTACCCCTAGCAGCCTCCGTATATTCGTATTCAGCTGTCTCCCCTTCACAAACCCAGTTTGGTCCTCATGGACCACCCCCGGGACACAATCCTCTATCCTCATTGCCATTACCTTGGCCAGAATCTTAGCGTCTACATTTAGGAGGGAAATAGGTCTATAGGACCCGCATTGCAGCGGGTCTTTTTCCTTCTTTAGGAGAAGCGATATCGTTGCCTCTGACATAGTCGGGGGCAGCTGTCCCCTTTCCTTTGCCTCATTAAAGGTTCTCATCAGTAGCTGGGCGAACAAGTCCACATATTTCCTGTAAAATTCAACTGGAAATCCATCCGGTCCCGGAGCCTTCCCCGCCTGCATGCTCCTAATTCCTTTCACTACTTCCTCTATTTCGATCTGTGCTCCCAGTCCCACACACTCCTGCTCCTCCACCTTAGGAAATTCCAGCCGGTCCAGAAAGCCCATCATTCTCTCCCTCCCATCCGGGGGCTGAGCTTCGTATAATCTTTTATAGAATGCCTTGAACACTCCATTCACTCTCTCCGCTCCCCACTCCATCCTCATCCCTCACTCCCCCTATTTCCCTCGCTGCTCCCCTTTTCCTCAATTGGTGGGCCAGCAACCTGCTCGCCTTTTCCCCATACTCGTACTGTACACCCTGTGCCTTCCTCCACTGTGCCTCCGCAGTACCCGTTGTCAGCAAATCAAATTTTACGTATAGCCTTTGCCTTTCCCTGTACAGTCCCTCCTCCGGTGCCTCCGCATATTGCCTGTCCACCCTCAGAAGTTCTTGCAGCAACCGCTCCCGTTCCCTACTCTCCTGCTTTCCTTTATGTGCCCTTATTAATATCAGCTCCCCTCTAACCACTGCCTTCAGCGCCTCCCAGACCACTCCCACCTGGACCTCCCCATTATCATTGAGTTCCAAGTACTTTTCAATGCACCCCCTCACCCTTAGGCACACCCCCTCATCCGCCATTAGTCCCATGTCCATTCTCCAGGGTGGGCGCCCTTCTGTTTCCTCCCCTATCTCCAAGTCCACCCAATGTGGAGTGTGATCCGAAATGGCTATAGCCGTATACTCCGTTCCCCTCACCTTCGGGATCAACGCCCTTCCCAAAACAAAAAAGTCTATTCACGAATAAACTTTGTGGACATAGGAGAAAAACGAAAACTCCTTACTCCGAGGTCTGCTAAATCTCCACGGGTCTACCCCTCCCATCTGCTCCATAAAATCTTTGAGCACCTTGGCTGCTGCCGGCCTCCTTCCAGTCCTGGACCTCGACCTGTCCAGCCCTGGTTCCAGCACCGTATTAAAATCTCCCCCCATTACCAACTTTCCCACCTCTAGGTCCGGGATGTGTCCTAGCATGCGCCTCATAAAATTGGCATCATCCCAGTTCGGGGCATATACGTTTACCAAGACCACCGTCTCCCCCTGTAATTTGCCACTCACCATCACGTATCTGCCCCCGCTATCCGCCACTATGGTCTTTGCCTCAAACATTACCCGCTTCCCCACTAGTATAGCCACCCCCCTGTTTTTCGCATCTAGCCCCGAATGAAATACCTGCCCCACCCATCCTTTGCGTAGTCTAACCTGGTCTATCAGTTTCAAGTGCGTCTCCTGTAACATAACCACGTCTGCCTTAAGTTTCTTAAGGTGTGCGAGTACCCGTGCCCTCTTTATCGGCCCGTTCAGCCCTCTCACATTCCACGTGATCAACTGGGTTGGGGGGCTTTTTACCCCCCCCCCTTGTCGATTAGCCATCCCCTTTTTCCAGCTCCTCACCCGGTTCCCACGCAGCTGTGTCCCCCCCCAGGCGGTGCCCCCCCGCCCACCCCACCCCATACCAGCTCCCCCCTCTCCCCAGCAGCAGCAACCCAATAACTCCCCCCTCCCCCCCCACCCACCCCCCCCCCCCCCGCTAGATCCCCCACTAGCGTAGTTACACCCCTCATGTTGCTCCCAGAAGTCAGCAAACTCTGGCCGACCTCGGCTTCCCCCCGTGACCTCGGCTCGCACCGTGCGACGCCCCCTCCTTCCTGCTTCCCTATTCCCGCCATGATTATCATAGCGCGGGAACAAAGCCCGCGCTTCCCCCTTGGCCCCGCCCCCAATGGCCAACGCCCCATCTCCTCCACCTCCCTTCCTCCCCCCACCACCACCTGTGGAAGAGAGAAAAGTTACCGCATCGCAGGATTAATAACATAAAATTTCTCTTTCCCCCCTTTTTCCCCCCCTCTTCGCCCCCCATACTCGCCCCACCACTTTGTTTCAAACGTTCTTTTTTAATAACCCGCTTATTCCAATTTTTCTTCCACAACAAAAGTCCACGCCTCATCCGCCGTCTCAAAGTAGTGGTGCCTCCCTTGATATGTGACCCACAGTCTTGCCGGTTGCAGCATTCCGAATTTTATCTTCTTTTTGTGAAGCACCGCCTTGGCCCGATTAAAGCTCGCCCTCCTTCTCGCCACCTCCGCACTCCAGTCTTGGTATACGCGGATCACCGCGTTCTCCCACTTACTGCTCCGAGTTTTCTTTGCCCATCTAAGGACCATCTCTCTGTCCTTAAAACGGAGGAATCTCACCACTATGGCTCTAGGAATTTCTCCTGCTCTCGGTCCTCGCGCCATCACTCGGTATGCTCCCTCCACCTCCAGCGGACCCGCCAGGGCCTCCGCTCCCATTAACGAGTGCAGCATCGTGCTCACATATGCCCCGACGTCCGCTCCTTCTGCACCTTCAGGAAGACCAAGAATCCTTAAGTTATTCCTCCTCACGTTGTTCTCCAGCACCTCCAGTCTTTCCACACATCGTTTATGGTGTGCCTCGTGCATTTCCGTCTTCACCACCAGACCCTGTATATCGTCCTCGTACTCGGCAGCCTTTGCCTTCACGACCCGAAGCTCCCGCTCCTGGGTCTTTTGCTCATCCTTTAGCCCTTCGATCGCCTGTAATATCGGGGCCAACAGCTCCTTCTTCATTTCCTTTTTAAGTTCTTCCACACAGCATTTCAAGAACTCTTGTTGTTCAGGGCCCCATGTTAAACTGCCACCTTCCGACGCCATCTTGGTTTTTGCTTGCCTTCCTTGCCGCTGCTCTAAAGGATCCACCGCAATCCGGCCACTTTCCTCTCCTTTTTCCATCCGTGTCCAGGGGGGATTCCCTTCTGGTTTACTGCACAGTGTTTTTAGCCGTTAAAATTGCCATTGGGGCTCCTATTAAGAGCCCAAAAGTCCGTTCCACTGGGAGCTGCCGAAACGTGCGACTTAGCTGGTCATCGCCGCACCCGGAAGCCGACTGGGATGATTTATGATGTTAAAGGTGTTATATAAATAGAAGTTGTTGTGGTTGACTGTAACTCTGACCTCCTGTTTTACAATATCCCATTGGTTTCACAACAAACTCTATCTCTGATGTTTTGCCCCCTGCGGGTTTGCAGCCTCTATAAAGACGGCGGCCATTAACTCAGGCCTGTCACCAGGAGCAGGCCGCAGCTGTCCCCCCGCCCGATGCAAACCCGGGCCCGGAAACTTCTTATTGGGGTTTGGAACCTCCCGGCCGAGTCCAGCATCGGCACTGCGCATGCTCCAGCTCACAATGGGTGATGTTTAAAAGATTCATCTACTTGCAGACTGAGTGTATCCAGAAGCACAGTGCTGTTTCTGTGCTGACAGATCTACAGTGAACATGATCTTCTCCACACACCAGCTACAAGGGAAGAGAACAATTGGGATTTGATCTAAAGTGTCAGTGCTGAGAAAGTGAAATGTTCTAATTACTGAGTGAAAGTAAACCTTTCATTGTGAATCACAATTTACTGGTCCAATTGGAAAAGGCACCAAAACGTTTCGATCTCTGAAGATAAACTTCAGCCTTGAAGTTATGTTTCGGAGCTCACAAGCTGTGGGAACCTTTGTGAATGTATCCTCTTCCCTTTTGTGAACAAGCAGAGAAGTTAACCCTTTCCCCTGACAGCACGGCAACAATTTGAAATAAAGACTTTGACTTTTAAAGATTTGGCTTCATCCCATTTGCTGGGGTCATATTTCCGGCCGTGAGAATCTTCGCGGGTGGGTTGGAAATTTGCCGGAATATTTGTTTTTATAATCCTAATTTTTATTGTCACAAGTAGTCTTACATTAACACTGCAATGAAGTTCCTGTGAAAAGTCCCTGGTCAGCACATTCCGGAGCCTGTTCAGGTACAGAGAGGGAGAATTCAGAATTGTCATGTGAGAGTACCTTTAAGAACTGGGTGTTTATCAAATAGCTGTAGTGGATCTACCTTTAAGAACTGGGTGTTTATCAAATAGCTGCAGTGACGACAGACAGCCCAGCTCCATCCACACTCTGATATCACTGCAGCTATTTGATAAACACCCATTTCTTAAAGGTACACACACTACAGCTATTTGATGTGGCGACTAGGGGCTTTTCACAGTAACTTCATTGCAGTGTTAATGTATGCCTACTTGTGACAATAAAGATTATTATATTATAAAGGGACAATTTAGCGTGATCAATCCACCTAACCTGCACATCTTTGGACGGTGGAAGAAAACTGGAGCACCCGGAGGAAACCCACACAACCTCTGGAGTTAGTTGTGAACTTGTGGGTGGTCAGTAGGTTGGCAAACTTAATGATTCCCTCTCCGCACTGAGAGCAGATGAACAGCCTCTCCACAGTGTGAAGTCGCTGGTGTCTCAGCAGTGTGGATGACTGAATGAACCTTTTCCCACACTCTGAGCAGGTGAATAGCCTCTCCCCTGTGTGAACTCTCTGGTGTCTCTGCAGGGTGGATGACTGCGTGAATCCCTCTCCACACTCTGAACAGGTGAATGGTTTCTCTCCACTGTGCGTACGCTGGTGTACAGTGAGATGCGAGAATCGTCTAAAGCCTGTCCCACAGTGTGAGCACCTGAATGGTCTGTCCTCGGTGTGAATACGTTGATGGTACATAAGTTCCTGGGAAGTTTTAAAACACTTCCCACTATCTGGACATTTGAAAGGTTTGTCATCAGTGTGAACCTGCTGGTGTGTCATCAGGTTGGCTGAAAAAATGAAACCCTTCCCACACACGGATCAGGTGAATGGTCTCTCCCCAGTGTGACTGCGCCGATGTGTCAGCAGGTCGGATGACTGAGTGAATCCCTTTCCACAATTGGAGCAGGTGAATGGTCTCTCCCCAGTGTGACCTCGCTGGTGTGTCAACAGGTTGGATGACTGAGTGAATCCCTTTCCACAATTGGAGCAGGTGAATGGACTCTCTCCGGTGTGAGTGCGCTGGTGTGTCAGCAGTGGGTGATTTCGTAAATCCTCTCCATTAGCACTCTTTCCCCTTGACTTCTGTGGCCATTAGCACCCGGTTTCCCTGGGTTTCTGTGCCTTTGACTCATCTTTCATTCTTACTCCACAGTATAAATATTTCCCACTATCTCTGTCTGTTCGCTTTGACAAAGAGTTATCGGACTTGAAACATTAGCTATTTTCTCTCCCTATAGATGATGCCAGACCTGCTAAGATTTTCCAGCATTTTCTCTTTTGCGTGCTGTTAGGTAATTTTGTCATTCTGATTTCTCCCTCTGTGTACCCGAACAGGCGCCGGAATGTGGTGACTAGGGGATTTTCACAGTAACTTAATTGCAGTGTTAATGTAAGCCTACTTGTGACAATAAAGATTAATTCAAAAAAGTGTTGCAAATCTTGCAATAGGCCTGTAGTTTGATTTGTCGGACCAACGAGTCCTGACTCAGGGATAACCAGAGATAAAAGTAGAAAATGCCAGAAATACTAAGCACATTTGGGAGCATCTTTCAATTGAGCAACAGAGTTAAGTACAACGGTCTGTGCACTGATGCAGTGTAGGTCTGATGGAAAGTCATAGTCCTGAATCCTGAACTACGTTGGGTTCTGCACAGACACAATGTTTCTCATGCCACAGACACTACCAGATCTGGTGAAATTCCAGAGTTTTCTGTTTTCATTTCAGATTAACACTTTTTTTTCTCTAACTGTGGATGTTTGATCGTATAGAACTTATCAGAAGAGTTTCCTGGTCAGTAGAAGGGACAAAGACAGTATATATTCCCATCAGCTACTTTGTAAAATTATTAATTTTCTCTAGTTTTCAAGATTGACAATTGCTGGTCTGATAAAATTGCTGACTTATGGAAATTTCTGAACTGCTTAAAATCAAACAAAGGCTAACAGCTCACACCTCCTGGAATGTAACACTGTTGGCATCGTATAAATGTTCCAGCCAAGTCAACATAACGGTTCAACAAACCAGATGCCTGCCTCAGCCAGCTATGACAGTCAGATATTTGTGACTGCTATTCACCAATCTGGGGTTTATGGTCCGATCACTACCTTCTCCAAAGCACAATAGCTTCAATCAGGGGCCTTATTCGCCGAATCATTCAATGAGAAACAACCTGTCACATGACCGAGGATTGAGCTGTCTGAATTCCTTTAATTATACAGCTTTTGGATCTTTTGTCAGTCTTAATAATAACAATAATCTTTATTAGAGTCACAGGTATGCTTAGATTCACACTGCAATTAAGTTAGTGTGAAAAGCCCCGAGTCACCACACTACGTTGCCTGTTCGGGTACACTGAGCGAGAATTAAAAATGTCCAATTCACCAACAATTTGAACTCCAACAAGAACCAAGATTCCAGGCAGCCACTTGTTTCTATCTACTATTTTCCATCGTACGTGTAGCAGCAGAATGAGCCCATGCCCAAGTTGGTAATAGCCTGCCCCTCATCTACACTGTGAACTACTGGAACATTCGAACTTGCAGATTCAAGATTAATTTAACTCTATGTATCTTCTCCCAACATGGAAGTCTTCACTTCTGGAAAGGCGGCTCAGTCAGCCAACTACCCTCTGAAGAAATATGACATCAAATTTTTAATCTGGACTGAGAACCTACGTAAAAACATGTTTTTATTGTGATCTTGCTCTTTTTTCCCTTTATCTCTCTTTTATTGCATGAGAGCAAAAGGGACAGATATTGCGAAACCCCTTTCCTGTATTTTGTGTGTCTGAAATAAAATAACCATTTAATTTTATTTTATCTTGTTTTTGCTGTGTGAGTTAGAGTCATAGTCATAGAGTTTTGCAGCACAGAAAGAGGCCCTTCGGCCCATCATTTCTGCAGCAGCCATCAAGCACCTATCTATTCTAATCCCATTTTCCAAGTCATCATCTAAATGATTCTTAAAGTTGTGAATGTTCCCACTCCTACCAACCTTTCAGGCAGCATGTTCCAGATTCTCACCACCCTCGGCATGAAAATCTTTTCCTCAAATACCCTCTAAACCTCCTGCCGATTTCCTTAAATCTGTATCTCCTCCACTCAGTGGAAAAACTTCTTTCTCTCTATCGTATCTATGTCCTTCATACTTTTGTACATCTCAACAGGTCCCACCTCAGCCTTCTTTGCTCTACGTTATTCATAGAGAATTGGAACACTCCAAAATTAAGTGTTAGGGAAAATATACCACTACTTATAAAGAGGGGAATCAAAAATCAAAATCGTCTTACAGTTTACAGATGCAACCTCAAACGAACCATTGTTTGCAGCAAACTACCCAGTCTTCAGAACAGCGACCACGACACCACACAACCCTGTCATGGCAATCTCTGCAAGACGTGCCAGATCATCGACATGGATACCACTATTACACGTGAGAACACCACCCACCAGGTACGCGGTACATACTCATGCGACTCGGCCAACGTTGTCTACCTCATACGCTGCAGGAAAGGATGTCCCGAAGCGTGGTACATTGGCGAGACCATGCAGACGCTGCGACAACGAATGAACGGACATCGCGCAACAATCACCAGGCAGGAATGTTCCCTTCCAGTCGGGGAACACTTCAGCAGTCAAGGGCATTCAGCCTCTGATCTCCGGGTAAGCGTTCTCCAAGGCGGCCTTCAGGACCCGCGACAACGCAGAATCGCCGAGCAGAAACTTATAGCCAAGTTCTGCACACATGAGTGCGGCCTCAACCGGGACCTGGGATTCATGTCACATTACATTCATCCCCCACCATCTGGCCTGCGAAATCCTACCAACTGTCCTGGCTTGATACAATTCACACCTCTTTAACCTGGGGTTACCCCATCTCTGGATCTGTAAAGATTTAATCACCTGCTAATGCTCGCATTCCAAGCATTGTTTGGCATCTTTGAATTTGTCTATATATGTGTTTCTGGAACAGACCTCTTCATTCACCTGAGGAAGGAGCAGCGCTCCGAAAGCTAGTGACATCGAAACAAACCTGTTGGACTTTAACCTGGTGTTGTAAGACTTCGTACTGTGCTCACCCCAGTCCAACGCCGGCATCTCCACATCAAGTTTACAGATGGGTAGTGAGAGGATAAATCAAGACCATTTAAACAAATTACCCTCCTGCCTGTAACAAGGGTCTGAGATCCCAATGTGAGTTGGAAACTCATGGGTAAAATCGCACCATGAGAAGATCGTTCACCTTCTTAATTGCTACATTTTACTGACAAGATGGGGTTTAATTGTTCTGTGTATGGGAAGAAAAAACATTGTTTGCAACACCTACATACACTCCAGTGAGTTCAGATCTGTCAGTGTTTATTCTGTTGTTCATTACACCAGAGCAGAACTATGGCGACTGCACTTACATTGTCATGTTAATTGACTTAATAATTTCATATCTTGACCCCCTAGCTCCAAGGAAACATAATTTTTGATTCTACTAAATTGTCCCACAATTAATTGCAGGTGTCCCAGCATTCACTGGGCAGTAGAATGTGCTCTCTCAATGCACGAGCATCCCGCGCAGGCGCTACATTGTGTTACTGGAACATGCGCAATGCGGTTTCTAACGGGAGCATGCGCAGTACGCTCTGTTCCTCGTGCTGTTGGAAGGTGCTGAAAAATGTCGAGTGCGGGAGAGTAAATGGAGCCGGTGAGTGGAGAGGAAGAGAGGCGGCAGACTGGGAGGCGAGGCTTCATAAACGTCCAGAAGAGGCCTGAAACCGGAAATAAGAAGCTTCTGATGCCGTGGATGCAGTAATGAGGCGGTGGTAACTGCGGCCCGGGGCCTCCCAATGGAGACGGGACCGAGTTAGCGGCCGCCATTTTATAGGGGGCAGTGTGTAACACGGCGCATGCGCGGTCATACCTGTGTCAGAATCCTTGACCAATGCCCAACATTTGTCAGGGCACCAGACAAGAAACCCAAATACTCTTACAATTTGTAAAACTGCGAGGAAAGGATACTTTACCCCAGGAGTGATGACTGCCCAGTTAGTATCTGTCGTGTTGGGTGTTCCGATGCATAAATGATCCAACACGGCTGTAGATGGTACAACTTTGTTTTATTGTCTTAAACAACGACAACTACTAACTGCTGGTTTGGGTATGTGCTTCACCAGCTAACCTGTGGACCCAGCCCTATCACTATCTTAGTGAGGCACTCAGCACATGGTCTATGTCTGAGTGGCACGCTGTGAGTTCTGTGCTCTGAGCTATCTCCTGGTAGAATGAGCGGGAACTGTGGTGTTCCCTGTTTTATAGTGCGTGTGCTCTCACTGGTGATTGGCTGCGATGTTATGTGTGTGCTGGTTGGTCCAACTACCTGTCCATCAGTGTGTGTGTGATTGCACCATGATATGCTGATGTGGATATCATGACATTCCCCCCTTTCACAAGGACATGTGCCTACATGCTAATAAATAGAAATGTGTACTGAGTGCATCTGAGTATGTGTGTGCAATATTTACAACATGTACATGAGGCTAAACTGTATACAGAGGAAGGTGTCAGGTGCAACAAAGCAACGAGGTTGTACCAATAACAGAACAAATGCAATCAGCAAACGACGAGAGAAAACTTCTTGAACAATGAACGACAAGAAAAGAAACGCATTAACAGTACTGTAAAACAATTCAGTGAGTCCAATGTGCTAACAGGCTCATAAGTCAAGTCTCTCAGGTGGGCGACAAATTCGGTTTGACAGCCTCAAGGGTGGGTCAGGATCCACCGGCTGAGGAATGGGCCTGGCCACAGGCGAAAGAGGAAGAGGCAGAGTGGCAGGAAGCTCCACAAAGTCGACATCAGGGACAACAGGAGGGCGTGGCACCGGTGCATGATCTCGTAGCGAGCGCGGAACCAGACGAAGGGCCCACCGATTACGGCGGCGAATGGAGCCATCAGGCATGCGAACCAGGAAGGAGCGGGAAGCCACGTGGTGGAGAACCTCAGCGGTTGTCGACCAGCCACCCTCCGGTAGGTGTATGCGTACGTTGTCTCCAGGCGCCAGGGCAGGAAGATCAGTCGCCCGAGCGGCATGTGCCACCTTCTGCTGAGCACGCTGTTGTTGCGTCCTTCGCAGTACTGGAGCATGGTCGGGGTCAGGAACATGAATGGATGGCACAGTGGTCCTGAGGGTGCGACCCATCAACAGCTGGTCTGGCGAGAGGCCCGTGGACAATGGGGCCAAGCGATAGGCCAGCAGGGCTAAACAGAAGTCAGATCCGGCATCAGCAGCCTTGCAGAGGAGCCGCTTCACAATGTGGACGCCCTTTTCCGCCTTGCCATTCGACTGAGGATGCAAGGGACTGGACGTTACGTGTGTGAAGTTGTATGAAGTGGCAAAGGAAGACCATTCTTGGCTCGCAAAGCAAGGCCCGTTGTCAGACATGACGGTGAGGGGAATTCCATGGCGAGCAAAGTTTTCTTTGCATGCCCGGATGACAGCTGATGATGTCATGTCGTGCATGCGTATGACCTCCGGATAACTTGAGAAGTCGTCAATCAGAATAATGTAGTCCCTGCCGAGCCCACCTTCGCCCAGGGAGACGTGACCAACTCATGGGGCTGAAGTGTCTCAGGGGGTTGCGCCGGCTGAAACCTTTGGCATGTGGGGCAGTTGAGCACCATGTTGGCGATGTCGTCGCTGATGCCCGGCCAGTACACAGCCTTTCGGGCCCTCCGCCTGCACTTTTCAACTCCGAGATGGCCTTCGTGCAGTTGTTCGAGGACAAGCCGGTGCATGCTGTGTGGGATCATGATCGGGTCCAACTTCAAGAGGACACCATCAATAACGGCCAAGTCGTCCCGGACATTGTAAAATTGTGGGCACTGCCCCTTGAGCCACCCTTCCGTCATGTGGCGAATTACACGCTGTAGAAGGGAGTCAGCCACAGTCTCACGGCGAATGTGGGCCAGACGTGCGTCAGTGGCCGGCAGATTGGCCGATGTGAAGGCTACTTGTGCGTCGACCTGACAAACGAACCCCTCCGAGTCGGGTGGTGTGTTAACCGCCCTGGACAGAGCATCTGCGATGATGAGATCCTTCCCAGTGGTATATACAAGTTGGATGTCGTACCCCCAGAGCTTGAGCAGAATGCGCTGGAGGTGAGAGGTCATATCATTGAGGTCCCTCTGAATGATGCCGACCAGGGGGCGATGGTCGGTTTCCACAGTGAAATGCGGAAGACCATATACATAATCGTGAAATTTGTTGATGCCAGTCAACAGGCCTAGGCACTCCTTCTCAATCTGCGCATAGCGCTGTTCTGTGGGGGTCATGGCCCGCGACGCATAGGCGACCGGGGCCCATGGTGTAGTATCCCGTTGGAGGAGTACCGCCCCAATGCCAGACTGGCTGGCGTCAGTTGAGATCTTTGTTTCCCGTGTGGTATCGAAAAACGCCAGTATCGGGGGCGGTGGTGAGCTGGACCTTGAGCTCCTCCCATTCATTCTGGTGTGTGGGCAGCCACTGGAATTCCGTTGTCTTTTTGACCAGGTGGCGAAGAGCAGTCGTGTGCAAAGCAAGGTTAGGAATGAACTTCCCCAGGAAGTTGACCATCCCGAGAAAGCGCAGCACTGCCTTCTTGTCTGACGGCTGCTGCATGGCTGCGATGGCTGCCACTTTGTAGGCATCCGGCCGCACACCCGACCGGGAGATGTGGTCCCCCAAAAATTTTAGCTCAGTCTGGCCAAAAGAGCACTTGGCTCGGTTGAGGCGCAGGCCCTGATCTCGTATCCGTGCAAAGACACGCTGGAGACGGCTGATGTGCTCCTGTGGTGTGGTGGACCAGATGATAACGTTGTCTACGTAGACGCGAACCCCTTCGATGCCCTCCATCATCTGTTCCATAATGCGGTGGAACACCTCGGAGGCCGAGATGATGCCGTTACGGCATCCTATTGTAGCAGTATCTGCCAAATGGAGTGTTGAAAGTGCACAGCTTCCTGCTGGACTGATCCAATTGAATCTGCCAAAAACCCTTTGAGGCATCAAGTTTGGTGAATATTTTTGCCCGAGCCATTTCACTCGTGATTTCTTCTCATTTGGGTATGGGGTAGTGTTCCCTCATAATGTTGTTATTCAAATCTTTTGGTTCGATACAGATCCGGAGCTCGCCGGAGGGCTTCTTGACGCACACCATGGAGCTGACCCATGGCGTTGGCTCCGTGACCCGGGAAAGCACTCCTTGGTCCTGCAGGTCCTACAGCTGCTGCTTGAGGCGGTCCTTGAGTGGTGCTGGGCACCTCCGAAGTGTGTGAATGACCGGGGTGGCGTGCGGTTTGAGCTGTATTCTGTACGTGTAGGGCAGTGTGCCCATGCCCTCGAAAACCTCATGGTTGTGCGCGAGGAGTGGGTGGAGCTGCGCCCTAAAGTCTGCATCCGGGAAATCGGATGTGCCTTCTGGAGACAGAGTGTGTACCCGCTGAACAAGGTGCAGGATCTTGCACGCCTGTGTGCCTAATGCAGAGTCCTTCGAGGATCCAACGATTTCAAACGATAATGTGGCTTTGTGTGAGTTGTGTGTAACCTCGAGCTGGCAGGACCCCGTGGCCGGGATGACGTTTCCATTGTAGTCAACCAGCTGACAGTGGAATGGCAGAATCGGTGGTTTGACCTTCAGGGTCTGGAAGGCTGACCACGCGAGGAGTTTAGCGGAGGCACCAGTGTCCAGGTGAAATGTGATGTGTGATCGGTTGACTGTTAGGGTGGCACACCACTCATTGCCCGGATCAATGCTGTGCACTGGCAGCGGCTGGTGGTTCCGACTTGGGGACATCCGGTTCTTGTGGATTACCGCAACGCGGAAGGGCCCCCTGTCTTCGGTATCGCTGGTCTGCATACTATCAGGATATGACTCAGTGTAGGGGGGCTGAATCATCCGCACGTCCCTGCAAGGCTGGCGGAATTGTTGGGAGTTGGCAGGTTGAGCTGCTCGACAGCAGGCAGCGTAGTGGCCCATCCTGCCACAGCAGAGGCATTGTCGCGCTTTGGCCAGACATTGCCACTTTAAGTGGGCGGAGCCACAGTTGCCGCACGTTGTGACATCATGGCGTTCATTGCGTCACTGCGCATGCACGGTGCGGTCCTGCATAGAGAGCACCTGCACATCACGTCCCTCTGCGTCATGTCCCCTCTTTTGGCACACACAAGCGCGGGAGGCCTCGGAAAGCGTGCGTAATGGCTGCCCTCGTCGGGGCCGCGGGCCGGGCGGAACTCGATCGACTGGACCTGCTCCACCTCGTAGGACCGGTGCCGGGCCGTTTCGGCCGCCTGGATTTGGGAGTACCGGCTGGTCGCGATCTCATGGCGGTCACAGGTCTCGATGGCAGTCGCTAGGGTGAGGCGCTTTATTTTAAGGCGCTGCTGGCGTAGGGTGTCCGAGATGACCCCAAAAACTATCTGATCCCGTATCATGGAGTCGGAGGTGGCCTCATAGCTGCAGGACTGCGCGAGGATACGGAGGTGTGTCAAGTAAGATTGGAAAGGCTGCTGCTGGAAGAGGTACCTCTCGAAGCTCTCATTGACTTCCACGCTGAAGTGTTCCTCGAACTTCAGAAGTACCGTCTTATATTTTGTCTTGTCCTCGCCTTCTGCGAATGCCAGGGAGTTGTAGATGTGGATGGCGTGTTGCCCCGCCATGGAGAGGAGGAGGACGATCTTCCTGGTGTCCGATGCATTCTCCCTGTCTATGGCTTCTAGGAAGAGCTGGAAGCGCTGTTTAAACAGCTTCCAGTTGACGCCAAGATTTCCAGCGATTCGGAGCGGCTGCGGCGGGCTGATGTTTTCCATGGAGCAGGATGGCGGATTTCTGAAAGGGTGCAGGTAGGTCTCACAGTCGCTGGTTAGCTTCCACTACTGGTATCATGTCGTGTTGGGTGTTCCGATCCACAAATGATCCAACACGGCTGTAGATGGTACAACTCTGTTTTATTGTCTTAAACAATGACAACTACTAACTGCTGGTTTGGGTATGTGCTTCACCAGCTAACCTGTGGACCCAGCCCTATCACTATCTTAGTGAGGCACTCAGCACATGGTCTATGTCTGAGTGGCACGCTGTGAGCTCTGTGCTATCTCCTGGTAGAATGAGCGGGAACTGTGGTGTTCCCTGTTTTATAGTGCGTGTGCTCTCACTGGTGATTGGCTGCGATGTTATGTGTGTGCTGGTTGGTCCAACTACCTGTCCATCAGTGTGTGTGTGATTGCACCATGATATGCTGATGTGGATATCATGACAGTATATTTTATGTTATAACAAACTTTAATTTAAACACAGAACTAACCACACTTAACATGAAAGAAAATAGCTTTCCAATTATCAGTTAAACAGTTCTTACAGGCGGCACATTGGCACAGTGGTTAGCACTGCTGCCTTACGGCGCTGAGGACCCGGGTTTGATCCTGGCCCCTGTACGTGTGAAGTTTGTACATTCTGCATGGGTCTCACCCCCACAACCCACAGATGTGCAGGGTATGTGAATTGGCCGCACTAAATTGCCCCTTAAAAAATGACGGTCTTCCGAGATTCCGGTTTGTGTTTCAGTGTCTCCCCATCTTTATTCCGCGGTCCTTCTTTAAACTGGTCAATAAGGTGATCACAGGCTTTGTATGGGCGGGTAAGACCCTGCGAGTAAAAAAGGGGATGCTGGAGCGGGGGTGGGCTGGCGCTGCCGAACTTTAGTAATTATTGGACGACGAATATAGTCATGATTAGGAAGTGGGTGGTGGGGAGAGGGTCGGTGTCAGAGCGAGTAGAAAAAAATAATTGGGTACTCCAAATTTAAATAAAAGTTCTTAAAACAGAAGGAAAAACCTAAACTTAAGCCTTACACCTTCACTAACTCCAAGTAAGCAACACCAATATCAAATACTTCTGTCTTGTCAGAAGCTCCTGCTCATCTTTACAGCATCTGGCAAAACTGCTGTTCAACTTAAAATTCCGAGCAGACTGCAACCGTTCTGAAACTGCATAACTACAGACACACCTGGCTCCTCCCATTAATTGCATTATCTGTATCCGACTATGTTCCATGACCTTGTCTAGCATGGACAAAAAACACACCCCAATAAATTATCGGCACTCCAGGGAATCTCTAGAAATCATAACAATGTTACATTAGGCATCTCTATGAAAACACGTAAATGGTTAGAATGAATAATGACTTCACAACTTCTTAATTGCAGCTTTAGCAGACACACAGTCTGGACCTTAACCAAGGTCATTTAATAATATTACTGCAACAAGTAAAAACCCAGGCTTTTAAAAACCTTACTGCACCAGATATAAAATACAATATATATACCAATTTCTTACATTGATCACACATGTAAGCAGGAGGAGAGAATGTTATGAATTTCTATCCTGGACTGACCATGATGGATTTTGGAAACGTCTTTTATCGGGATTGGAAGGGGAGGATTTATACACAGCAAACTCAAACTAGGTGAAATGTTTGTTTCTTCTCAATTTCTCTCCTGGACTGACAATGATGGATTTTGTTAAAATTATTTTACATATTTTTAGATGCAGCATATTGACAGATGGGAAACTCAAACCAAACATCACTCAGTTGAGTCGTCACTCATTCATCAGGACCTGAATATCTTCAGCCTTTGATTGTGGAAGCTATAATTAACTGGGGAAAACCAACATTAGTGGTGTAAGAATGGACCTGACCCTGGTAAATTGGAGTCAAAGGGTGGCAGGGGAAACTGTAACTGAGCAATGGGCTGCCGATAAAGAAGAGTTCAATCAGAGTAAAGGAATATCTGACGAAGGAGATAGAGATACAGATAAGAAGAAAAGTGTGCTTATTAGGATCAGCAATGGCGAACAATCAGAGTGTGGGATAGATGATGGTAAACATTCAAAACGTGCATGGGAGAGCGGGGATTTGATAAAGTTATGGAAAATATTAAGAGGGATTGATAAACGTAAGCCAAATGTTCCCCCATGTGGGGCAATCTAGAACGAGAGGTCACAGATATAGGTTGAGAGGCGGTAAATTTAAAACTGAGATGAGGAGGAAATACTTCTCGCAGTGGGTGGTGAATTTGCAGTGCGGTGGAGTCTGAGTCATTAAATGGTTTCAATTTTAATTTATGGGATCTTAACCTGTCGAACTACGCCAAGTTTGGGGGAAGCTTAGTTGATGAATCAAGTCCTGGCGCAATACGACAAGTTGTAAGATTTGTAATATTTGTAGACTATGTCAAGTTGTTCGATTCCTTGTATTATTCGACTGTGTATAGTTGAAGGAATTTATATCATCTCTGCTATTCGGTTATCAGTAGCACTTTGCGAATACTGGAACTCAGCAGACATTTGTAGTATAAACTTCTCAGGTGCCAAAAAAGAATTGTTTTATTTGTAGTCGCTTGATTACAATTTGAAAGTCATTTAAAAGGCAATTCGTAGACAATTCGAAGCTTTCAGAGAATTACAGACATTATCTTTCTTTGCTTAGGCAGACAGCTCGAAAGTAACTTTTAAAAGGTCAAAGTCTGGCAATGAAACATGAAGAGAGAGAGAGAAAGCTAATCTTCAGCTAAACTCAAACTCAAAGTCAAAAGTGGACTAACATCACTGACACAGACTGTTAGACTGACAGAACCCCCAAAGACAAAACTAAAATGGCGGGGGGAAACTTTTCAGTTATACACTTTTTTATCAGTCTTAAGTCATCTAATCACACCCCAATATAATCCTAATTGGTTTGGGTTAGACTCAAACACATTTGATTTGATGGCAAGCCGTCCATCTTCAATGTGCAACATCAGCTTTTTAATTGTTTCATGTCTACATGTTATGGAATGTGATATTTTGCTAATCTTTTAGCTGGCTTGGCTAATGTAACAATTGAGACTTCATATCGAGAATATATATATGATTCAATGCTCTTACAAACTGCATTGGACTCTTGCCACCTAGTTGCCATGGAACTCAGTCCTTGGCCTTGACAATTAGCACAAGCAGTGTCGATTTGTCTTGCAACTGTGCTGCTATAATCTTATAATGGAATTTTATGCTGTTTCATGTATCATATTGAAGTCCTGAATTTATGTGTGCTAAAATTCTCATTTTTAAAAATGAGTACTAAAACAGCTATCTTTTACCTATACTAGTTGTATTTGAAATACCTGGCTTCTACAGGGAGATAGGTACATTTCTGATTTTTAAAAAATGGTTAAAAGGATATGGAGAACAGAAAGGGAGCTGGATTTGAAGCCAAGAAGAGATCAGCCATGATCTTATTGAATGGAGGAGCAGGCTCGAATAGCTGAATTGCCTACTACTGCTCCTTAATCCTATGTGCCCATGTAGATGTCCCGAACCCTGGCACCGGGAAGGCAACACAGCCAAAGGGACTCTCGATCCTCCTTGTAAAACATGAGCTTGAGTTGTAGAATTTCTTAAAGGATCCTGAAAGAATTATCCAACTTTATTTGGATTTCAGCCCAGGGATGAGGGAGAGTGTGTGGGACGGGGATTTACAGATTTGGGGGAATAAGAGATGAAAAATGTTTCAGAGAAACTAGAATTGTCTGTTCAGAATTTCTATTCTGCATTTAAAGTAATGATTTTGTAAACTCATTTTACAGGGGGTTAGACTTGCGGATGGTTCACTTGAATCAAACATTACATCAAGATCTGACAGTCACTCGAGTCATCAGGACCTGAATATTATCCACCTTTGAATGTGGAATGAGAGTTTGTCTGTTCGGTCTGTGGATAAAGATTTAAAACATCAGTGTGTCTGGAACAATTTTGAAACACACACATTCTCGAGTGAAAGTGTTCCAGTGAACTAACTATAGAAAGAGTTTTAACCAGTTACACATTCTGAAAGAACCATTCACAGTGGGGAGAAACTGTACACGTGTTCTGTGTGTGGACGAGGCTGCAATTGATCATCCAACCTGGAGAGACACAAGAACACCGTCACCAAGGAGAAACCATGGAAATGTGGCGATTGTGGGAAGGGATTCATTTCTCCATCCCTGCTGGAAATTCATCGGCGAATTCACACCGGAGAGAGGCCATTCACCTGCTCTGAATGTGGGAAGGGGGTTACTCAATTATCAAACCTTCTGATACACCAGCGCATTCACACTGGCGAGAGGCCTTTCACCTGCTCCGTGTGCGGGAAGGGCTTCATCAGTTCATCCAACCTTGGGACCCACCAACGGGTTCACACTGGGGAGAGACCATTCACCTGCTCTATTTGTGGGAAAGGATTCTCTCAGTCACCAGTTCTGCTGACACACCAACTTGTTCACAGTGATCAGAGACTGTTTAAATGTTCTGACTGTGAAAAGAGCTTTAAAAGCTCAACAAATCTGTTGAAACACCAACACATTCATACAGGGGAGAGACCATTTATCTGCTCCGTGTGTGGGAAAGGATTCAGTCAGGCATCTAACCTTCTCAGGCACCAGCGGGTTCACACTGTGAAGACACCTTTCATCTGCTCTGTGTGTGGGAAGGCATTCACTTTTTCATCCAACCTGCATAGACACCAGCAGTTTCACTTATGACTACAGGGGTTGGATTGTTGCTGCTGCTGTTTATGTCGTCCAGAACTGAACCATGTTCATTCTGATAGTTGGGTTGGTTTTTAGTTACCAGCGGAGGTGGGAACGGGCGCTGATGTGATGTGAAAATTACTTTCCTGGTCAGTGACACAGGATCTGCAGCCTCTGAGACCGTTTGTAATTTTCAAAAGGCTGGAAGAGAGGAGGGAACGAGAAACCTGCTCATTCCAATAAATAGCAATTTAAGCTCATCGATGAACTTCTTATGGAGCCTGTCTGGAACAAAATGGGATTGTCAATCTGTTTTTTGCATGAAGTTAGACAGTGTGGTGCATGTTAGTGCACTGCTGTCAGTCACCGTGGGTCAAAACATGGTTTGTTTTCATGTGATTTTCTGTGAGATTTGAGGGATAAACTAGCACAGATCTGAGTGCTGCACCTAGATTTGATGTCTATGGTCGCATAGTGCGCTCTTTATTCACCTGGTCCTTTCATGAGCTGCCTGCTTCCCTCGGCAAAACAGCAGTCCCCAAAATGGCTGCTGCCTGCATTTGGTGTTGGAGGTGAGCTCAGCTTTTGCTGAATCATTGACAATTTACATTTAACCTGGTGTCACGAGAATGATGCCGTTCAGTTGCAGGGTTCAAACCTGGAATCCATCCAGTATCAGGTTCCCTGACACCACTCTTGGACTCTTGGAGCTGATTTCTGTTGACGTTAGTGACCCCTATAATGGGGCTGGAGTTTAATATTCTAGATATTAATATTAAATGTGAAGTAAATCAGTTTGGTGTCAAACTCACACTGTGTCGAGTATTTGTTTCCTCCAAGGTAAAAAGAGACTAATTGAAATCCCGTTCTCAACTGTTCCACTTCTGGGTCATATCTCCTTTGTCAAAGAAAGATTTGTATTTTTGTCGAGCCTTTCATGAACTCAAGATGTCCTGGCATTTTACAGCCAATTTAATTCCCTTGAAGTGCAGTTAATGTTGTAATGTAGAAAATACAGCAGCTAAATCGTGCACAGCAAGATCTCATAGACTGCAACACGCTCAGACCCAGTGTGTTAGCTTCGTTAAAAAGGCATTGGAGTATAAGAGTCCACTACAGTTAAACATGGCAGTGCTGAGGCCTCAGCTGGAGTACTGTGCACAGGTTTTGTCTCCTTACCCAGGGAAGGACATACTTTCTGAGGGGTTGTTAAGGATCGGTTCACTGGACTGGTTCCTGGAGTGAGGGGATTGTCCCATGAGGAGAAATTGAGTTGACTTGGCCATTATTGAGTGGAGATGGTTAGGTTCTGTCTAGTAGGAGATGGTCATTGCCTGGCACTTAAACCAAGTTTTTGATCATCGTTAATATTATCATTTCAGTTCAGCATCTAATTCTGAGTGGACTTTAGGAGTCCTTGTATGTTCACCTTAAGACATAGGAGCAGAATTAGGCCACTTGGCCCATCGAGTCCGCTCCGCCATTCAATCGTGGCTGATATTTTTCTCATCCCCATTCTCCTGCCTTCTCTCCATAACCCCTGATCCCCTTATTAATCAAGAACCTATCTATCTCTGTCTTAAAGACACTCAGTGATTTGGCCTCCACAGTCTTCTGCGGCAAAGAGTTCCGCAGATTCACCACCCTCTGGCTGAAAAAATTCCTCCTCATCTCTGTTTTAAAGGATCGTTCCTTTAATCTGAGATGGTGTCCTCTGGTTCTAGTTTTTCCTACAATGGAAACATCCTCTCCACTTCCACTCTATCCAGGCCTCGCAGTATCTTGTACGTTTCCATAAGATCCCCACTCATCCTTCTAAACTCCAACGAGTACAGACCCAGAGTCTTCAAACGTTCCTCATACGACAAGTTCTTCAGTCCAGGGATCATTCTTGTGAACCTCTGGACCCTTTCCAAGGCTAGCACATCTTCCTTAGATATGGGGCCCAAAACTGCTCACAATACTCCAAATGGGGTCTGACCACAGCCTCAGAAGTACATCCCAGATCACAGTGCCATATAGGTTTTTCTAACTGGCGTCAATAGTCTACCATTAGTAAATTGATCTTTTAAATAATGCTGCTGCCTTATAAAATTGAATGTTGTTAGTCTGAGCATTCGCACACTATAACCATTTTGTATTTAACATACATTAATTCATATTGCATTATGGGCTTGAAAACAACACTTTTTTGTAGCACATGTTCTTGCAAAAGGAATTAGTTATAGTGTGGGATCACCAAAATACAACTAACATCAATGGGTGGACAATGCAATAGTTAGAATTGGAATGCCAGTTCTCAATTCTGGATTTGAGACAAGAATATATTTTTATAACTCAGTGTAGGATATATCTGAAGCTCAAGAATATTAAACGCAACGTAATGTACATTTATAAAACAACTAGTGATGCCACTGATGAGTTTGACTTTGAGAACTTCTGCAGGCAGATATGTTTTATCTTTTGAAGTGGATTTAACATAAGGAACCATTCAAGAAATTGACATTTCTATCATCGCATTTAGTCTGGATAGAGCTTAGGTATTCAAAGTGTTATACACAGAATTATTAAAAAAGATCTATGTACAGTAAGACCTGATGAGAACAAAAATGCGCTGATATGTATTTTAACTAAGGTTATATCAAGTGCAGTATGTTGAATAAAGTCATTACATCTGGATGTTGCATGTTAGTTCACAAATCCCGATATCCACTCCTCCAAGTTTGAGGACTCTGGGTCTGTACTCTTTGGAGTTTAGAAGGAAGAGCGGGGATCTTATTGAGACTTACAGGATACTGCGAGGCCAAGATAGAGTGGACATGGAGAGGATGTTACCACAAGTAGGGAAAACTAGAACCAGAGGGCACAATCTCAGACTAAAGGGACAATCCTTTAAAGCACAGATGAGGAGATATTTCTTCAGAGGGTGGTGAATCTGTGGAACTCTTTGCCGCAGAAAGCTGTGGAGGCCAAATCACTGAGTGTCTTTAAGACAGATATAGATAGGTTCTTGATTAATAAAGGGTCCGAGATTATGGGGCAAAAGTAGGAGAATGGGGATGAGAAACATGTCACCCATGATTGAATGGCAGCAGACTCGATGGGCCGAATGGCCTAATTCTGCTTCTATGTCTTATGGTCTATTCGTTACAAATTACAGTTAAACCTGGGCACATAGTCCTTTCCAGACATGTCTGAATGTAATCAGTTATCCAACAGTTCAGCAACAATCGAGAGAGATATTTCACAGAACAAGTAACATCCAGTGATTCACTGTATATCAGCACTAATGGACCAGAGTCTGAGAAATCGGTGAGTTTACTTTCAGAGTAATTCCTTCAATATCTGAGAAGCTAATAGCTTTGAACAGCCCATCTACCAAATAGCTCGAGCCTACTTGTGATTATAAATACTCAGAGCTCACACAGCCGCAATCTCGAGTTACAGAACAGATTCTGCTCCTGTCAATGGAGAGCTGCAGGACTGGACTGTGATCTGTTTACTGCTCATCTTCGGTTCAGCGCAGTCTCTGACTAATTTGCATTTAATAGGGTTTGCAGACATAATGCTTTATCCACACATGATGTGATGTGATGGGGTCCCTGCTCAGTCTAACTGACATTAGAGATCAACCCCAAATGTCAGAATAAACATGATTCAGTCTAGGATGTGATTAACAGCAGCAATTCCTGCAAAATCATTTGTGAACTCGCTGGTGTCTCCAGGTGGGACCAGTGAATGAATCCATTTCGACACCCACAGCAAGTGAACAGTTTCCCCGCCGTGTGAATTTGTCGGTGTATCAGCAGATTGAATGACTGAGTTAAAGATAGTTTTTTGAAGAATAAAGGGATTAAGGGTTATGGTGTTCGGGCCGGAAAGTGGAGCTGAGTCCACAAAAGATCAGCCATGATCTCATTGAATGGTGGAGCAGGCTCGAGGGGCCAGATGGCCTACTCCTGCTCCTAGTTCTTATGTTCTTATGAATCCCTTGCCACACTTGGAGCAGGTGAACGGCCTCTCCCCAGTGTGAGCGCGCTGGTGTGCAGTGAGATGAGATGATCGTCTGAACCCAGTCCTGCAGTGAGAGCACCTGAACGGTCTCTCATCACTGTGAACACGTCGATGGTATTGCAGATCTACAGAACCTTTGAAGCATTTCCCAGTCTGGACATTTAAAAGGTCTCTCGTCAGTGTGAATTCGTTGGTGTGTCAGTAGGTGGGGTGATGTCCTGAACCTCTCCCCACACTGTGAGCAGCTGAATGGTGCGTACCCGGTGTGAATGCGCTGGTGCTCCCTCAGTGGGTTTTAAAGCTCTTCTCACAGTCGGAGCATTTAAACTCTCTCTTGACGGTGTGAACTTGCTGGTGTGTCAGCAGGTGGGATGAGAGAGTGAATCTGTTCCACACAGGAATCAGGTGAACGGCCTGTCCCAGTGTGGCTGCATCAATGTGTTTCCAGCTCAGACGGGGATCTGAATCCCTTTCCACAGTCCCACATTTTCCCTGGTATTAACAGGGTTTTTTGCTGCCATGCGTAAAGGTCGATGATATCCGGGTCCTGATGAACAGGGCAACTCTGGCAGATTTTCATGTGATGTTTGGTTTGACTTTCCCCGAGTGTAAATCCTTCTAAAACCCAGTAAAACTATTTGTACAAACAAGGGACATTTAAAGAGAGCCCACCAAAACACAAAAGCAGGTTGTGAAATTGAGCTGAATGAATCTGGTCATTTGTGGGGCCAGTACTGGGAAAAAGTGACCATGAAAACTGCTGGATTGTTATAAAAACCCACTGGTCACTAATTACCTCCAGGGAAGGGAATCTGCCACCCGGTCTGTGCCTGCACAAGAGTCTGGCTTCTATGGGAGACAGAAATCTTATTGGAGGGATTCAAACATTGAGTTCGGGAAAGATGGGTATGGATTTTGGAGTTAAGACAGAATCTGGAGCGGAAATGGTGCATAGAGATGGAGCGGTTGTTTGCAAGGACAGTGGGGTGAAAAGTTGTTTTCATTGAGGAGAGGTGATGATGGCAGATTTGAAGGAAAGAGGTTCAGTCCCTGAAGAGAGAGAACTGTGAACAAAGTCAGTGAACTTGGGGAGTTTGGATTGTCAGTACTTTAATGGGAATAGGGCCATTGGAACAGGAATGGGTCTAATGGATAAGATGAATCCTGATAGGGCATGAGGGGAGATGGGAGTGAAACAAGAGAAAAATGTGGGTTCAGGGAGGGCTCAGGAAAGGGGAAACTTTAGAGACAGTTTGGCCCAGTGAGCTAGTGGAAGGAGGGAAGGGACAGAGATAACTGATCAGATTGTCTCAGACTTAGTGACAAAGAAACTCCATGAGCTCCTCACACTTGGTGTTGAAGGTGAGGATGGAGGAGACAGGGAGACTGCTTCAAAAAAAAGACTTGTGTTAGAGATATTTTGGTAGTTAATACAGAGCTGATTTATTTTCCATTTAACTTTAATTTCCAAAACCCAGTCTTAAAGGGAGACCTGAACAGTCTCTCATCACTGGGAACACCTTGATTATACATGATTTAAAACATCTCTTCACACTGGGAACCCACTGTTGTTTCAGCAGAAACGATGACTAAGTGAATCCATCCTGTCATTCGGGTCAGGTGAACGGTATCTCCTCAGGGAGACCTCGCTGTTGTGTTAGAAGGGTGGCTGTCTGAATTAATCCCTTCCCAAACACAGATAAGGTGAATGGTCTCTTCACACTGTGAGCTCGCTGGTGTCTCAGCAGGTTGGATGACTGGGTGAATGTTTTCCCACACTTGGAGCAGGTGAACGGCCTCTCCCCAGTGTGAACCCGCTGGTGTGTAATGAGGTCAGATGATCGCCTGAACCCAGTCCCACAGTCAGCGCACGTGAACGGCCTCTCATCAGTGTGAGCACGTTGATGGGACACCAAGTCCCAGGAACATTTAAAGCACTGCCCACAATCCGGGCATTTAAAAGGTCTCTCATCAGTGTGAACTTGCTTGTGTCTCTGCAGATGGGATGACCGAGTGAATCCCTTTCCACACATGGAGCAGGTGAATGGTCTCTCCCCCGTGTGAATTCGCTGGTGTGTCAGCAGATCAGACGACAGAGTGAATCCCTTCCCACACTCGGAGCAGGTGAATGGCCTCTCCCCAGTGTGAACTCTCTGGTGTGTCAGTAGGTCGGATGACCGAGTGAATCCCTTCCCACATTTGGAGCAAGTGAATGCCCTCTCCCCAGTGTGAATTCGCTGGTGTGTCAGCAGATTGGTTGAATTAATGAAACCCTTCCCACACTGTGAGCAGGTGAACGGCCTCTCCCCAGTGTGAACTCGTTGGTGTGTCAGTAGAGTGGATGACTGAGTGAATCCTTTCCCACACATGGAGCAGGTGAATGGCCTCTCCCCAGTGTGAATGCGTTGATGAGTTTCAAGCTTCGACTGGTAATTGAATCCCTTCCCACAGTCCCCACATTTCCACGGTGTCTCCCCGTTGTGACTGCATTTATGTTGTGAGAGGTAAGATGACTGGTTGAAGTCTTGTCCACACACACAACACATGTATGGTTTCTCCCCACTGTGAACGGTGCTTTTTCCTTCCATGTTCAAAATCCAATGATGTTCAGGTTAAATTGGGGATTCTGTCAGATCTGATGTAATGTTCAGTTTGAGTTTCCCAACTGCAAATTCGCTCTAATACCCTGTGAAATTGATTTAAAACAGACAAAAGAGAGTGAGAGAGAACCCACAAATACACAAAGGCAGGTTGTGAAATTGAGCTGAATGAATCTGGTCATTTGTGGGGCCGGCACTGGGAAAAATGACCATGAGAACTGCTGGATTGTCATAAAAACCCAACTGGTTCATTAATCTCCTTCAGGAAAAGGAACCACCCAGCATTCCTAGGCCTACGGAAGGCTGTGGCCTCGATGTGAAGAGGAAAGAGGGGAGTAAGACCATAAGACATTGGAGTGGAAGTAAGGCCATTCGGCCCATCGAGTCCACTCCACCATTCAATCATGTCTGATTTCAACTCCATTTACCCACTCTCTCTGCATAGCCCTTAATTCCTCGAGAAATCAAGAATTTATCAACTTCTGTCTTAAAGACATTCAACGTCCCGGCCTCCACCGCCCTCTGTGGCAATGAATTCCACAGACCCACCACTCTCTGGCTGAAGAAATTTCTCCTCATCTCTGTTCTAAAGTGACTGCCTTTTATTCTAAGGCTGTGCCCCTGGGTCCTAGTCTCCCCTGCTAATGGAAACAACTTCCCTACATCCACCCTATCTAAGCCATTCATTATCTTGTAAGTTTCTATTAGATCTCCCCTCAACCTCCTAAACTCCAATGAATATAATCCCAGGATCCTCAGACGTTCATCGTATGTTAGGCCTACCATTCCTGGGATCATCTGTGTGAATCTCCGCTGGACCCGCTCCAGTGCCAGTATGTCCTTCCTGAGGTGTGGGGCCCAAAATGGCTCACAGTATTCTAAATGGGGCCGAACAAATGCTTTATAAAGCTTCAGAAGTACATCCCTGCTTTTATATTCCAAGCCTCTTGAGATGAATGACAACATTGCATTTGCTTTCTTTTTTTTTTTTATAAATGTTTTATTGAAAATTTTTTCCCAAACAACAATTTTTCCCCTCTTACAAAGCAAACGCAACAATAACAATACAGAAATTTTAAACAATACACAAGTAACAAAACCCCTTTATCTTTGACCTAAACTAAACCCCCCCTCCCCCCCCCCCCCCTCCCCCTGGGTTGCTGCTGCTGGTCATCTGTCTTCCCTCTAACGTTCCCCTAGGTAGTCGAGAAATGGCTGCCACCGCCTGGTGAACCCTTGAGCCGATCCTCTCAGGGCAAACTTTATCTGCTCCAGTTTAATGAACCCCGCCATATCATTTACCCAGGCCTCCAGTCCGGGGGGTTTCGCCTCCTTCCACATGAGTAGGATCCTGCGCCGGGCTACTAGGGACGCAAAGGCCACAACGTCGGCCTCTTTCGCCTCCTGCACTCCCGACTCTTCCGCAACTCCAAATAGAGCTAACCCCCAGCCTGGTTTGACCCGGGCCCTCACCACCCGCGAAATCACTCCCGTCACTCCCTTCCAGTGCCGGGCATGCCCAAAACATATGTGCGTGGTTTGCCGGGCTCCCGCCACACCTCCCACATTTGTCCTCCACTCCAAAGAACCTGCTCAATCTTGCTCCCGTTATGTGTGCTCTATGTAGCACCTTAAATTGAATCAGGCTAAGCCTGGCGCATGAGGAAGAGGAATTTACCCTGCTTAGGGCATCAGCCCACATACCCTCCTCTATCTCCTCCCCTAGTTCTTCTTCCCACTTTCCTTTTAGTTCGCCCACCGACTCCTCCCCCTCTTCCCTCATCTCTCGGTAAATCTCTGACACCTTGCCCTCTCCGACCCACACCCCTGAAAGCACCCTGTCCTGTATCCCCTGTGTCGGGAGCAATGGAAATTCCCTCACCTGTTGTCTAGTAAATGCCCTCACCTGCATATATCTCAAGAAATTTCCCCGGGGCAACTTATACTTTTCCTCCAATGCTCCCAAGCTCGCAAAAGTCCCATCTATAAATAAATCTCCCACCCTCCTAATTCCCAACTGGAACCAGCTCTGAAATCCTCCATCCATTCTTCCTGGGGCGAACCTATGGTTGTTCCTGATTGGGGACCCCACCAGGGCTCCCCGCACCCCTCTCTGTCGCCTCCACTGTCCCCAGATATTCAATGTTGCCGCCACCACCGGGTTCGTGGTAAACTTTTTAGGTGAGATCGGTAGCGGCGCCGTCACCAGCGCCTCTAAACTCGTCCCTTTACAGGACTTTCTCTCCAGTCTTTCCCACGCCGCTCCCTCACCCTCCATCATCCATTTACGTATCATTGCCACATTGGCAGCCCAATAGTAATCGCCCAAGTTCGGTAGTGCCAATCCTCCTCTGTCCCTACTACGCTGAAGGAACCCCCTCCTTACTCTCGGAACTTTCCCTGCCCACACGAAGCTCGTGATGCTCCTGTCTATTTTATTAAAAAAGGTCTTAGTGATTAGTATAGGGAGACATTGAAATACAAATAAGAACCTCGGGAGGACCATCATCTTAATTGCTTGCACCCTGCCCGCCAGCGATAGAGGCTGCATGTCCCACCTCTTGAAGTCCTCCTCCATTTGTTCTACCAACCGTGTCAGATTAAGTCTGTGCAAGGTTCCCCAGCTCCTAGCGATCTGAATCCCCAGGTATCGGAAGTTTCTTTCCACTTTCCTTAGAGGCAAGCCTTCTATCTCTCTACTCTGGTCCCCTGGATGTATCACAAATAATTCACTCTTCCCCATGTTTAGCCTATACCCTGAGAAATCCCCGAACCCCCTCAAAATTCGCATAACCTCTATCATTCCCCCCGCTGGGTCCGACACGTATAACAATAGGTCATCCGCATATAACGAGACTCGGTGTTCTTCTCCCCCTCTAATCACCCCTCTCCATTTCCTGGAGTCTCTCAACGCCATGGCCAGAGGTTCAATTGCCAACGCGAACAACAATGGAGACAGCGGGCATCCCTGTCTTGTTCCCCTATATAGTCGGAAATACTCCGATCTATGTCGACCTGTAACTACGCTTGCCGTTGGAGCCCCATAAAGAAGTCTAACCCAGCTAATAAACCCGTTCCCAAACCCAAACCTCCTTAACACTTCCCATAAATACTCCCACTCCACCCTATCAAATGCCTTCTCTGCGTCCATTGCCGCCACTATCTCTGCCTCCCCCTCCACTGGGGGCATCATTATCACCCCTAATAGTCGTCGCACGTTAACATTCAGTTGTCTCCCTTTTACGAACCCTGTCTGGTCTTCGTGCACCACCCCCGGGACACAGTCCTCTATCCTCGATGCCAGTACCTTTGCCAACAATTTGGCGTCCACGTTCAACAATGAAATGGGTCTATAGGACCCGCACTGCAACGGATCTTTATCCCTCTTCAAAATTAACGATATCGTCGCCTCCGACATCGTCGGGGGTAGAGTCCCCCCTTTCCTGGCCTCATTGAACGTCCTCACCATCAACGGGGCCAACAAGTCCACATATTTTCTGTAATACTCCACCGGGAACCCGTCTGGTCCTGGGGCCTTCCCTGCTTGCATGCTTCCCAGTCCCTTAATAACCTCGTCCACCCCAATCGGTGCCCCCAGGCCTACCACCCCCCGCTCCTCCACTTTCGGGAACCTCAATTGGTCCAGGAACTGCCGCATCCCCTCCTCTCCCTCTGGGGGTTGAGACCTATACAGTTCCTCATAGAAGGTCTTGAACACCTCATTTATCTTTCCTGCCCTTCGCACCGTGTCTCCCCTTTCGTCTCTAATTCCTCCTATTTCCCTCGCTGCTGCCCTCTTTCGCAATTGATGAGCCAACAGGCGACTCGCCTTTTCCCCATATTCATACCTCCTCCCCTGTGCCTTCCTCCACAGTACCTCCGCCTTTCTGGTGGTCAGAAGGTCAAATTCCGTCTGGAGTCGTCTCCTCTCCCTGTACAATTCCTCCTCCGGGGTCTCTGCAAATTCCCTATCCACCCTTAAAATCTCCCCCAGTAATCTTTCCCTTTCCTTGGCCTCTGTTTTCCTTTTGTGGGCCCCAATGGAGATCAGCTCTCCTCTGACCACCGCTTTTAGTGCTTCCCATACCACTCCCACAGGGACCTCGCCGTCGTCATTGACCTCCAGGTATCTCTCAATACACCCCCGCACTCTTGCACACACTCCCTCATCCGCCATCAGTCCCACATCTAATCGCCAGAGTGTTCTCTGCTCCCTTTCCTCTCCTAATTCCAGGTCCACCCAATGTGGGGCATGATCCGAAACCGCTATGGCTGAGTACTCAGCTTCTTCCACCCTAGAGATCAACGACCTTCCCAAAACAAAAAAATCTATCCGGGAGTACACTTTATGGACATGGGAGAAGAAGGAATACTCCCTAGCCCTAGGTCTAAGAAATCGCCATGGATCCACTCCCCCCATTTGGTCCATAAACCCCTTAAGTACCTTGGCCGCTGCCGGCCTTCTTCCGGTCCTTGAGCTGGATCTATCTAGCCCCGGGTCCAGCACCGTATTAAAGTCCCCTCCTAAAATCAAGTTTCCTACCTCCAGGTCCGGTATACGCCCCAGCATCCGTCTCATAAATCCCGCATCGTCCCAGTTTGGGGCATACACGTTAACCAACACGACCTCCATTCCCTCCAGCCTGCCACTCACCATTACATATCTACCTCCGCTATCTGCTACGATGTTCTTTGCTTCAAATGCGACCTGTTTCCCCACCAAAATGGCCACCCCTCTATTCTTTGCGTCCAGTCCGGAGTGGAACACCTGTCCCACCCATCCTTTCCTTAGCCTAACTTGGTCCGCCACCTTTAGGTGCGTCTCTTGGAGCATAACCACGTCTGCCCTTAGTCCTTTCAAATGCGCGAGCACTCGGGCCCTTTTTATCGGTCCGTTCAGGCCTCTCACGTTCCACGTGATCAGCCTCACTAGGGGGCTACCTGCCCCCCTCCCGTGTCGACTAGCCATTACCTTCTCTAGGCCAGTCCCATATCCCGCCTCCACGCTCCCGCTCGCTCCCCCAGCGTCGCACACCATCCCCGCCCACCCACTCTTTAGCCATTTCCTTTTGGATTTCCGCAGCAGCAACCCAGTTGTCCCCCCCCCCCTTCTCCCTCCCTCCTCCCCTCCCCGCTAGATCTCTTTCTAGCTTGATTGCTCCCCCCATATTACTTCCGTAAGTCAGCTGACTTCAACTGACCCCGGCTACTCCTGCTCACTCCTCGACCCCCCCCATGTGGGGAACTCCCATCCGCCTTGCGCCTGTCTTCCCGCCTTATTCTTTCTGGTGCGGGAACATCCCTTTACCTGACCCGCCTCTTATGGCGCAGCTCCCTTTCCCCTCCCTCTCCCCTTCCCCATTCTCCAACTATGTCCCGTCTTTCCCCCCTCACCGGCGCCCACATTTCCCCAATGTCTCCCCCCTTCCCTGTTTACTTCTCAATTAACTTCCACCGTAACATTAACAATAACATTTCCTGCAGCATCAGTCCCTCAGTTCCGATCCAATTTCTCTTCTTTGATGAAGGTCCATGCTTCCTCCGCCGTCTCGAAATAATGGTGTCTCTCCTGATACGTGACCCATAGTCTTGCCGGCTGCAGCATCCCGAACTTCACCTTCCTTTTATGCAACACCTCTTTGGCTCGGTTGAAGCTCGCCCTCCTTCTCGCCACCTCCGCACTCCAATCCTGGTATACCCGTACCACTGCATTCTCCCATCTGCTACTCCGCACCTTTTTAGCCCATCTCAGGACCTCTTCTCTATCCTTAAGGCGGTAAAATCGCACGATTATCGCCCTGGGTGGTTCTCCCGCTTTTGGTCTTCTCGCCGGAATCCGATTTGCCCACTCCACCTCCAAGGGGCCCGTAGGGGCCTCAGCACCCATCAGTGAGCTCAGCATCGTACTTGCGTACGCTCCACAGTCCACTCCTTCCACACCCTCAGGGAGACCCAGTATCCGAAGGTTCTTCCTTCGCGCTCCATTTTCTAGGGCTTCGATCCTTTCAGTACACTTTTTATGAAGTGCCTCGTGCGTCTGTGTCTTAACCGCCAGGCCCAGGATCTCGTCCTCAATATCTGTCACCTTCTGCTCCACCACACGGAGCTCTGTCTCCTGGGTCTTTAATGTCTCCTTGAGCCCCTCAATTGCCTGTAGCAACGGGGTCAGCACCTCCCTCTTCAGCAGCTCCACGCACCGTCTCACAATTTCATGCTCAGGCCCCCATGTCGCCTGCGCTTTCTCCGCCGCCATCTTGTACTTCACTCTTTCTGACCCTTTGGTCGACGATTCCTCGCGCTGCAGCCGCCGCCGCCGGTTTTTTCCTCCTTCGTTTGGGGGGGACTCCCTTCTCACACGCCCCACACCGGGTTGCGTCGTCGAAAAATTCCCCGTTGAGGCTCTTAAAAGAGCCCGAAGGTCCGTCGGAGCTGGAGCCGCCGAAGCGTGCGGCTAGCTAGGCATCACCGCAACCGGAAGTCCCTTCAGTGGCCTTGATGAGGTCTTTTCACAGTTGTTCCCTCTGCTGCTAGAATTCACCTTTGATACAGGCCCTCAGGTCAGCTTGCAGCTTTAAGCTTGCCCTTCCCCCGCCTGCATGCTGGAAGAGGCCCTGTTTATCCTGTAGTTGCAGCCAAATCTTTCACTGTTTCTGCGTGTGTCTGGCAACCAAGAGACATACCCTTCCTGGGGGACACTGTCGGGGGAATATTGCCGCCTTCTTCCCACACCGGGAAATGTCAAACAAATGCCGTGGGGGCCCTGTAAAAGAGCCCAAAAGTCCGTTCCAAGCAGGAGCTGCCGAATATGCGACCTAGCTCTGCATAGCCGCACCCGGAAGTTGCATTTGCTTTCTTAATTACAGACTCAACCTGCAAGTTTACCTTTAGAGAATCCTGGACTAGGACTCCCAAGTCCCTTTGCACTTCAGCATTATGAATTTTGTCACCGTTTAGAAAATAGTCCACGCCTCTATTCTTTTTTCCAAAGTGCAAGACCTCGCACTTACCCACGTTGAATTTCATCAGCCATTTCTTGGACTACTCTCCTAAACTGTCTAAATCTTTCTGAAGCCTCCCCAACTCCTCCATACTACCTGCCCCTCCACCTATCTTTGTATCATCGGCAAACCTAGCCAGAATGCCCTCAGTCCCGTCATCTAGATCGTTAATATATAAAGAGAACAGCTGTGGCCCCAACACTGAACCCTGCGGGACACCACTCGTCACCGGTTGCCATTCCGAAAAAGAACCTTTTATCCCAACTCTCTGCCTTCTGCCTGACAGCCAATCGTCAATCCATGTTAGTACCTTGCCTCGAATACCATGGGCCCTTATTTTACTCAGCAATCTCCCGTGAGGCACCTTATCAAAGGCCTTTTGGAAGTCTAGATAGATAACATCCATTGGCTCTCCTTGGTCTAACCTATTTATTATCTCTTCAAAGAACTCTAACAGGTTTGACAGGCACGACCTCCCCTTACGAAATCCATGCTGACTTGTCCTAATCCGACCCTGCACTTCCAAGAATTTAGAAATCTCATCCTTAACAATGGATTCTAGAATCTTGCCAACAACCGAGGTTAGGCTAATTGGCCTATAATTTTCCATCTTTTTCCTTGTTCCCTTCTTGAACAGGGGGGTTACAACAGCGATTTTCCAATCCTCTGGTACTTTCCCTGACTCCAGTGACTTTTGAAACATCATCACCAACGCCTCCACTATTTCTTCAGCTATCTCCTTTAGAACTGTAGGATGTAGCCCATCTGGGCCCGGAGATTTATCAATTTTTAGACCTCTTCGTTTCTCTACAACTTTCTCCTTTGTGATGGCTACCATATTCAACTCTGTCTCCTAAAGTACTTATTCAGTTCCTCGGCTATTTCCTTGTCTCCCATCACAAAATTACCAGCGTCATTTTGGAGCGGCCCAATGTCAACTTTTGCCTCCCGTTTGTTTTTAATGTATTTAGAGAAACTTTTACCATCATTCCTAATGTTACTGGCTAGCCTACCTTCAAATTTGATCCTCTCTTTCCTTATCTCTCTCTTTGTTATCCTGTTTGTTTTTGTAGCCTTCCCAATCTTCTGACTTCCCACTATTTGCCACATTATAGGCTTTCTCTTTTGCTTTGATGCATTCCCTAACTTCCTTTGTCAGCCATGGCTGCCTAATCCCCCCTCTGATAACCTTTCTTTTCTTTGGGATGAACCTCTGTACTGTGTCCTCAATTACTCCCAGAAACTCCTGCCATTGCTGTTCTACTGTCTTTCCCACTAGGCTCTGCTCCCAGTCAATTTTCGTCAGTTCCTCCCTCATGCCCCTGTAGTTTCCTTTATTTAACTGTAACACCTTTACATCTGATTCTACCTTTCTTTCAAATTGAAGATTGAATTCGACCATATTATGATCACTGCCTCCTAAGTGCTCCCTCACTTTAAGACCTTTAATCAAGTCTGGCTCATTACATAACACTAAGTCCAGAATGGCCTGTTCCCTCGTGGGCTCCATCACAAGCTGTTCCAAAAAGCCCTCCTGTAAACATTCAATGAATTCCCTTTCCTTGGGTCCACTGGCAGTATTATTTACCAAGTCCACCTGCATATTAAAGTCCCCCATGATCACTGTCACCTTGCCTTTCTGACATGCACTTTCTATTTCGTGGTGCATCTTGTGCCCCTGGTCCTGACCACTGTTAGGAGGCCTGTACATAACTCCCATTATGGTTCCTCAACTCTACCCACACAGACTCCACATCATCCGACCCTATGTCGTTTAGTGCTATTGATTTAATTTCATTCCTAATTAACAAGGCAACCCGACCCCCTCTGCCCACCTCTCTGTCTTTTCGATAGGTTGTGAATCCATGGATGTTTAAATGCCAGTCCTGAACCCCCTGCAACCATGTCTCTGTGATGCCTACCACATCATACCTGCCAGTCACAATCTGGGCCACAAGCTCATCTACCTTGTTCCGTACACTGCGCGCATTTAAATATAGCACCTTTATATTGACCGTCCCTTTTTGTTTTCTTAGTGTGGTGGACCTTGGTTTACTGAGCCTTTCCATACAGTGTGTCATATTTTGTGGGATGGGGACTATTGTAACCTCTCCTGAGTTCTGTCTTTTCGTGCTTTTTTGCATTCCTAAGCAGCTACGCTTCCCACTGATTACTTCACCTCTTGGTTCCCTGACTTTCCCTTCCCCCCCCAATCTTTAGTTTAAAGTCCTATTGACCACCCTATTTACTCTTTTCGCCAGAACACTGGTCCCAGCTCGGTTCAGGTGGAGACCATCCCAACGGTATAGGTCCCCCCTAAGAGAAAAGAGAGAGGGGAGAGAGAAGGGAGGGAGAGAGGCAGGCAATGAAGCAGAGAGATTGGGTATTTCTCAACCAGAACTTTGACAGATTCTGACTTGGAAATATATCACTGTTCCTTCAAGTTCTTTGGGTAAAAATCATTGAATTCCCTCTTTAACAGCACTCTGGGTGTACCTACCCAACATGGACTGCAGCGATTCAAGAAAGTAGCTCACTACCACCTTCTCAAAGGCAATTAGGGATGGGCAATGAATTTCCTAGCCAGCAATGCCCAAATCTCTTGTATTCATTTAAAAAGAATCAAGACTGCATATTTTCAGCTCAGTAACATTGCCAGCCTCCAGCCTTTTCTTAGCTCATTTGCTTCTGAAACTCTCATCTATTCTTTTATTTCCTCTGGACCCAACTATCCTAATGCACCCTGGGATGAGCGCTCACATTCAACCTCCCTGTAATATTGAGTTCATCCAAAACTCTGCTTACTCACACAAAGACGTGGTCACCCACCTTCCCTGTGCCCACTGACTTATAAAATCTCTCGTTTAAGAAGCACCTTTTCCTCCAGGGTTGTATCTCCCTATCTCTTGTCATCTCATCCAGCCACCGAGATATTTACTTTCATCTAATTCAGGACTCATACTGAGATAGACAATTGTTAATCAGGAAGGGAATCAAGGTTAAGGGGATAAGACAGGAAAGTGGAGTTCAGGATATCAGATCAGCCACGATTTCATGGAATGGCAGGGCAGACTCGATGAGCCGAATGGCCGACTTCTGCTCTGCATCTTACATCTTATGGTCATGAGCATTTGCAATATTAATCACTCTATGACTGGTGGCTGTTCTTTCAGTTGCCTGATAGCCAAGCTCTGGAAATTCTTCCTTAAACCTCTCCTGCTCACTCCTTCACTTTCTTATATTAAGACCCTCCTTAAAACCTACCTTGGAAACAAGCTTTTGGCCATCTGCCCTGATATCTCCCTGAGTGGCTCAGTGTCAATTGGGCGAAACCTGGATGGCTTAGAGAAAAAAAAATGGATCAAATTAAAGCATGTTTCTCTCTTTCAAATCCTCGACATGTTGCATAATTACTCTTGGTGGCTGAGGATGCACCAGGATGTCCATCACCACCTGAACCAGTGTCGCCTCTGCGTCCACATGAATCCAGCTCTGAGAACAGAAAGGTCCCAAAGGAGACACTCCCCTGGTCACCGGGACCGAGGCCCCGCCCACACTATTGCGTCACATAACGGCGCATGCGCTTCACTCCCCACTGATCCAAGGTGGTGCCAGTCACCTGGGCCTGTTCATGGGGAAAAGCCTCGGTGTTCCAAACCCGGGGCCTCCAGGTTCTTATTGAGGTTGTGAGACCTGCACTGGGTTTTTATGAAGCCTCCGCTCCCTCCCCACCCCCACTCCAGCTCCATTCCCCCCTCCGGCCCACCGACTCTCACCCGTTCAGTAAAGCATCTCCCGCACACACAAGGCCTCAAGCAAAATGACACTGCGCATGCTCTACATATAGCCCAGCATTGCGCCTGCGCGGTTGGCTCCTGTGGTGTGAATAGGGCACTTGCACATACACAGGAAATGCTGGGTAATTGCACCGCCACTGAACGGTGAAACTGCAGAGAAAATAAATTTGTTACTCAATTGAGATGAATTGCTTTTCAAAAAATTCAGACAAATTTTTGTGAGTAGGTGCTTGCTTCTATATATATTTTTGAATTTTTCTAATTAAGGGGCAATTTAACGTGTCCAATCCACCGACCATACACATTTTCTTGGGATGTGGGGGTGAAACCCATGCAGACACGGATGTGACCCGGGGCCGGGATTGAACACAGGTTCTCGGAACCAGTGCTAACTACTGCACCACCGTTCCGTCCCAGTCCTCTCTTATATTTCATTTATGGGAATAAGGAGAGATTTTTAAACGTTTCCGACCTCCCTTTCACCTCCCCTGATTCTATTTGGACTGGGTTCTGTCCCGGAATCATTGCTTTCCCTCTCTTTTCTCTCTATTTCCTTACATTGACTGTTCATTCCATTATAGGTGTAAATCATGCGGCTCTTCATCCCTGTGCTGGCTCTTTGGACATTCAATCCAATTAATTACACACACCAGGCGGCACTGTCAGAACAATATCTATCTGATATATCAGATGTGGAGGTGCCGACGTTGGACTGGAGTGGGCACAATAAGAAGTTTTACAACACCAGGTTAAAGTCCAACAGTTTTGTTTGGAGTCACTAGCTCTCGGAGTGCAGCTCCTTCATCAGGGCAAAAGGTGAATGGAGAAGGTCTTCCAACGTTTCAGATCGAAGATCTACAGTCCTGCCACATCCAATCGTGAATTGTGGTGCAATTAAACAACTCACGGGACTTCCGGGTGCGGCGATGACCAGCTGAGTCGCACGTTTCGGCAGCTCCCGGTGGAACGGACTTTTGGGCTCTTGATAGGAGCCCCAACGGCAATTTTAACGGCTAAAAACACCATGCGGTAAACCAGAAGGGTGTTCCCCCTGGACACAGATGGAAAAAGGAGAGGAAAGTGGCCGGATTGCAGCGGATCCTTTGGAACAACGGCAAGGAAGGCAAGCAGAAACCAAGATGGCGTCGGAAGGTGGCAGTTTCATATGGGGCCCTGAACAACAAGAGTTCTTGAAACGCTGCGTGGAGGAGATAAAAAAGGAAATGAAGAAAGAGTTGTTGGCCCCGATATTACAGGCGATTGAAGGGCTGAAAGAGGAACAAAAGACCCAGGAGCAGGAGCTTCGGGTCGTGAAGGCGAAAGCAGCAGAGAATGAGAACGATATACAGGGCCTGGTGGTGAAGTCGGAGATACAGGAGGCACACCAGAAACGATCTGTGGAGAGGTTGGAGGCACTGGAAAACAACGCAATGAGGAACAACTTGAGGATTCTTGGCCTTCCTGAAGGTGTGGAGGGGGCGGACGTCGGGGCATATGTGAGCACGATGCTGCACTCGTTAATGGGAGCGGAGGCCCCGACGGGTCCGTTGGAGGTGGAGGGAGCATACCGAGTTATGGTGCGAGGATCGAGAGCAGGAGAAACTCCCAGAGCCATAGTGGTGAGATTCCTCCGTTTTAAGGATAGAGAAATGGTCCTTAGATGGGCGAAGAAAACTCGGTGTAGTAAATGGGAGAACGCGGTGATCCGCGTTTATCAAGATTGGAGTGCGGAGGTGGCGAGAAGGAGGGCGAGCTTTAATCGGGCCAAAGCGGTACTTCACAAAAAGAAGATAAAATTTGGAATGCTGCAACCGGCAAGACTGTGGGTCACATATCAAGGGAGGCACCACTACTTTGAAACGGCGGATGAAGCGTGGACTTTTATTGTAGAAGAAAAATTGGAATGATTGGATTATGAAAATGAACGTTTGGACAAAGTGGTGGGGCGAATGGGGGGGGGCGAAGAGGGGTTTTATGTTTTAATCCTGCGGTATGGTAACTTTTCTTTCTCCCACAGGTAGTGATGGGGGGAGGTGGGGAGGGAGAGGAGATGGGGCGTTGGCCATGGGAGGCGGGGCCGAGGGAGAGGCGCGGGCTTGGTTCCCGCGCTATGATAATTATGGTGGGAATAGAGAAGCAGGAAGGAGGGGGCGTCGCACGGTGCGAGCCGTGATCACGGGGGGAAGCCGAGGTCAGCCAGAGTTTGCTGACTTCTGGGAGCAACATGGGGGGAGTAATTACGCTAGCGGGGGGTCTAGCAGGAGGGGGGGGGAGGGGGGAATTACTGGGTTGCTGCTGCTGGGGAAAGGGGGGAGTGGGTACGGGAAAGGATGGGCGGGGGGGCACCGTCTGGGAGAGATACAGCTGCGTGGGAACTGGGTGAGAAGCTGGAAAAAGATGATGGCTAACCGGCAAGGGGGGGTGGGTGGGAAGCCCCTCAACTCGGCTGATCACGTGGAACGTGAGGGGGCTTAACGGACCGATAAAGAGGGCACGAGTACTCGCACACCTTAAGAAACTTAAAGCAGATGTGGTTATGCTACAGGAAACGCACCTGAAACTGATAGACCAGGTTAGGTTGCGCAAAGGATGGGTGGGGCAGGTGTTCCATTCGGGGCTGGATGCGAAAAACAGGGGGGTGGCTATATTAGTGGGGAAGCGGGTAATGTTCGAGGCGAAGACTATAGTGGCGGATAACGGGGGCAGATACGTGATGGTGAGTGGCAAATTACAGGGAGAGATGGTGGTTTTGGTAAACGTGTATGCCCCGAACTGGGACGATGCCAACTTTATGAGGCGAATGCTAGGACGCATCCCAGACCTAGAGACCGGAAAGCTGATAATGGGGGGAGACTTTAACACGGTGTTGGAACCAAGGCTGGATAGGTCGAAGTCCAGGACTGGTAGGAGGCCGGCAGCAGCCAAGGTGCTTAAGGATTTTATGGAGCAGATGGGAGGGGTGGACCCGTGGAGATTCAGTAGACCTAGGAGTAAGGAGTTCTCGTTTTTCTCCTATGTCCATAAAGTCTATTCACGCATAGACTTTTTTGTGTTGGGTAGGGCATTGATCCCGAGGGTGAGGGGAACGGAATATACGGCTATAGCCATTTCGGATCATGCCCCACACTGGGTAGACTTGGAGATAGGGGAGGAAACAAGAGGGCGCCCACCCTGGAGAATGGACATGGGACTAATGGCGGATGAGGGGGTGTGCCTAAGGGTGAGGGGATGCATTGAAAAGTACTTGGAACTCAATGACAATGGGGAGGTTCAGGTGGGAGTGGTCTGGGAGGCGTTGAAGGCGGTGGTTAGGGGGGAGCTGATATCAATAAGGACACATAAAGGGAAGCAGGAGAGTAAGGAACGGGAGCGGTTGCTGCAAGAACTTTTGAGGGTGGATAGACAATATGCGGAAGCACCGGAGGAGGGACTGTACAGGGAAAGGCAAAGGCTGCATGTGGAATTTGACTTGCTGACTACAGGCACTGCAGAGGCACAATGGAGGAAGGCGCAGGGTGTACAGTATGAATATGGAGAGAAGGCGAGCAGATTGCTGGCACACCAATTGAGGAAAAGGGGAGCAGCGAGGGAAATAGGGGGGGTGAGGGACGAGGAAGGAGAGACGGAGCGGGGAGCGGAGAGAGTGAACAAAGTGTTCAAGACATTTTATAAAAAATTGTATGAAGCTCAACCCCCGGATGGGAGGGAGAGAATGATGGATTTTTTGGATCGGCTGGAAATTCCCAAGGTGGAAGAGCAGGAAAGGGTGGGACTGGGAGCACAGATCACGGTAGAAGAAGTGGTGAAAGGAATTAGGAACATGCAGACGGGAAAGGCCCCGGGACCGGACGGATTCCCAGTTGAATTTTACAGAAAATATTTGGACTTGCTCGCCCCGCTACTGACGAGGACCTTTAACGAGGCAAAGGAAAGGGGACAACTGCCCCCGACTATGTCAGAAGCAACGATATCGCTTCTCTTAAAGAAGGAAAAGGATCCGCTACAATGCGGGTCCTACAGACCAATTTCCCTCCTCAATGTGGATGCCAAGGTCCTGGCCAAGGTAATGGCAATGAGAATAGAGGAATGTGTCCCGGGGGTGGTTCATGAGGACCAAACTGGGTTTGTGAAGGGGAGACAGCTGAACACGAATATACGGAGGCTGTTAGGGGTAATGATGATGGCCCCACCAGAGGGTGAAACGGAGATAGTAGTGGCGATGGATGCCGAGAAAGCATTTGATAGAGTGGAATGGGATTATCTGTGGGAGGTGTTGAGGAGATTTGGGTTTGGAGAGGGGTATGTTAGATGGGTGCAGCTGTTGTATAGGGCCCCAGTGGCGAGTGTGGTCACGAATGGACGGGGATCGGCATATTTTCGGCTCCATAGAGGGACAAGGCAGGGATGTCCTCTGTCCCCATTACTGTTTGCACTGGCGATTGAGCCCCTGGCGATAGCGCTGAGAGGTTCCAAGAGATGGAGGGGAATACTTAGGGGAGGAGAAGAACACCGGGTATCTTTATATGCGGATGATCTGCTACTATATGTGGCGGATCCAGCGGAGGGGATGCCAGAAATAATGCGGATACTTGGGGAGTTTGGGGATTTTTCAGGGTATAAATTGAACATGGGGAAGAGTGAGCTGTTTGTGGTGCATCCAGGGGAGCAGAGTAGAGAAATAGAAGACCTACCGTTGAGGAAGGTAACAAGAGACTTTCGTTACCTGGGGATCCAGATAGCTAAGAATTGGGGCACATTGCACAGGCTAAATTTGACGCGGTTGGTGGAACAGATGGAGGAAGATTTCAAGAGATGGGATATGGTAGCATTGTCAATGGCAGGGAGGGTGCAGGCGGTTAAGATGGTGGTCCTCCCGAGATTCCTCTTTGTGTTTCAGTGCCTCCCGGTGGTGATCACGAAGGCTTTTTTCAAAAGGATAGAAAAGAGTATCATGGGTTTTGTTTGGGCCGGGAAGACTCCGAGAGTGAGGAAGGGATTCTTACAGCGTAGTAGGGATAGGGGGGGGGCTGGCACTACCGAGCCTAAGTGAGTATTATTGGGCCGCTAATATTTCAATGGTGAGTAAGTGGATGGGAGAGGAGGAAGGAGCGGCGTGGAAGAGATTAGAGAGGGCGTCCTGTAGGGGGACCAGCCTGCAGGCTATGGTGACAGCCCCATTGCCGTTCTCACCAAGGAACTATACCACGAGTCCGGTGGTGGTAGCTACACTGAAGATTTGGGGACAGTGGAGACGACATAGGGGAAAGACCGGAGCATTGGGGGGGTCCCCGATAAGAAACAACCATAGGTTTGCCCCGGGGGGAATGGATGGGGGATATGGAATGTGGCAAAGAGCAGGTATAACGCAATTGAAAGATCTATTTGTGGATGGGAAGTTCGCGAGTCTGGGAGCGCTGACTGAGAAATATGGGTTGCCCCAAGGGAATGCATTCAGGTACATGCAATTGAGGGCTTTTGCGAGGCAACAGGTGAGGGAATTCCCGCAGCTCCCGACGCAAGAGGTGCAGGACAGAGTCATCTCGAAGAAATGGGTGGGGGACGGTAAGGTGTCGGATATATATAGGGAAATGAGGGATGAAGGGGAGACTATGGTGGACGAACTAAAAGGGAAATGGGAAGAAGAGCTAGGGGAGGAGATCGAGGAGGGGCTGTGGGCAGATGCCCTAAACAGGGTAAACTCGTCGTCCTCTTGCGCCAGGCTAAGCCTGATTCAGTTTAAGGTATTACACAGGGCACATATGACTGGAACACGGCTCAGTAAATTTTTGGGGGTGGAGGATAGGTGTGCGAGGTGCTCGAGAAGCCCAGCGAATCATACCCATATGTTTTGGTCATGCCTGGCACTACAGGGGTTTTGGATGGGGGTGACAAAGGTGCTTTCGAAAGTAGTAGAGTCCGGGTCGAACCAAGCTGGGGGTTGGCTATATTTGGGGTTGCACAAGAGCCGGGAGTGCAGGAGGCGAGAGAGGCCGATGTTTTGGCCTTTGCGTCCCTAGTAGCCCGGCGCAGGATATTGCTAATGTGGAAAGAAGCCAAGCCCCCGGGGGTGGAGACCTGGATAAATGATATGGCGGGGTTCATAAAGTTAGAGCGGATTAAGTTCGTCCTAAGGGGGTCGGCTCAAGGGTTTACCAGGCGGTGGCAACCGTTCGTCGAATATCTTGCGGAAAGATAGATGGGGGAAAAAAGAAGGCAGCAGCAGCAGCCCAGGACTTGGGGGTGGGGGTGGGGGGGGGGGGACCAACTTTAAATTCCAGATTTTATTAATTTAATGGATTGGAGCCCATGTCCCCAGAACATTTTCCTGTCTCACTAGGTGACTAATGCAGTGACATTATCACTGGGTCAGTGTCCCCCCCCCCCCCCCCCCCCCCCGAGGTTGTTTGTGGAGAGAAGCCGGAAGCGGCAGATAGTGAGAGTGGGGAATGTTCATTGTTTCACATTCGGCTCCAGGGCCCCACTGGGGTTTGTAAACCCCGCCCCCCAACACTGACCTCTCACCTGACACCTCACAATGGTTGACGGCATCGCACGACCAATAGGAGAAGAGTACGAAGTCTTACAACACCAGGTTAAAGTCCAACAGGTTTGTTTCGATGTCACTAGCTTTCGGAGCGCTGCTCCTTCCTCACCTTGCTTCCTGTTACCCTCACTCCATTCTCACTCTCTCTCCCTTTCCATCAATCTTTTTGATTCTCTCTCTCTCCCCCACTACTCACTCTCTTTCTCTCTCTCACTCTGTTTCTCACATAAAATTCTCTAGCCCAGAGGGTTGTGGATAATAATAACCATTATTGTCACAAGTAGGCTTACATTAACATTGCAATGAAGTTACTGTGACCATCAGTGAGGAAGGAGCAGCACTCCGAAAGCTAGTGACATCGAAACAAACCTGTTGGACTTTAACTTGGTGTTATCAGACTTCTTACTGTGCTCACCCCAGTCCAACGCCGGCATCTCCACATCATTAGGAGAAGAGTGGGCGGGTTCGGGGGACCGGGCGGGAGTGACTGGTCCTCCAGCCAATCGGAGTGAATCTGGGCAGGACTGGGCCGAGTGAAGCATGCGCAGTGTGATTAATGGCGAAGCAGAAAAGGTTCTTTCTCAGATGCACAACTCGTGAACGTGGGAATAGCGGGACGGAGGGAGAGCTGGATCATGCGGGTCGTTAGGCACGCTTCGTAAACATGTTAAATAAAGCAAAAATCCGGAAAAATAATCCACCGGTACCTGGGGATCTGAGCGGGGCCTGGAGCTTTCTCACAGACAGGACTATGCGGCCGCCATCTTTGGAGTATAGTGCACACTTGGAGTATAGTGTTCAATTCTGGTCGCCACACTACCAGAAGGATGTGGAGGCTTTAGAGAGGGTGCAGAAGAGATTTACCAGAATGTTGCCTGGTATGGAGGGCATTAGCTATGAGGAGCGCTTGAATAAACTCGGTTTGTTCTCACTGGAACGAAGAAGGTTGAGGGGAGACCTGATAGAGGTATACAAAATTATGAGGGGCATAGACAGAGTGGATAGTCAGAGGCTTTTCCCCGGGGTAGAGGGGTCAATTACTAGGGGGCATAGGTTTAAGGTGAGAGGGGCAAGGTTTAGATTAGATGTACGAGGCAAGTTTTTTACACAGAGGGTAGTGGGTGCCTGGAACTCGCTACCGGAGGAGGTGCTGGAAGCAGGGACGATAGTGACATTTAAAGGGCATCTTGACAAATACATGAATAGGATGGGAATAGAGGGATACGGACCCAGGAAGTGTAGAAGATTGTAGTTTAGTCGGGCAGCATGGTCGGCACGGGCTTGGAGGACCGAAGGGCCTGTTCCTATGCTGTACATTTCTTTGTTCTTTGTTCTTGTTCTTTATTTGGTACTGGCAGCGGTGCGCATGCGCCGTCTCAAATTGGGTTCCTCGCAGCAGTGCACATGCGCCCTCGGCATCCTTATTTGGATCACTGGCAGCTCACTGCGCACGCGCACCCACCGTCTTTATTGGGGCACAAGCATCAGAGCGCAGGCTCAGTCGCCATCATTGTTGGGGGCAACGTTTTTGAAATGTGTCTTCATGACAGAATGTCCATCCAACTATTTCACTCAGTTACAAATTCCTATTTAGGGGGCAGAATATATGCCGAGGACTGTTACAATAATTCGAATTTATATTATGACTTGAACAGAATAAAACTTTTTCGACTTTCAGAGAAACGTGACAAAATAACAATTGACACTGAGCCACATGACGAGATATTAGATTTTAAGGACAATCTTAAAGGAGGAAAGAGAGTCGGAGAGTTTTAAGGAGGAAATTCCAGAAATTGAGGCCTTGGCAACTCAGTAATGGTGGACAGATTAAAATCAGGAATGCTGGAATTAAATGAGTGCAGAAATCTGAAAGGGGTGTGTGTGGAGGAGATTACAGAGATCAGGGTGATCATTACCATGGAGTAAAGCAATGAGAAATTTAAACTTTTTGTGCCTTTTAAAAAGGAAGCATTTGTAGAATTGTGGGCACAGGGGCTGGTGTGAGTAAGCACTTGGGTAGCAGAGCTTTGGAGGGGGTTGTTTAATGTTGGAGTCTGGCTGCGAGAACATTGGAATAATCTGGTTGAGAGGTAACAGAAGAATGGATGATGGTTTCTGCAGCAGATGAACAGAGACGAAGGTGGAGTCGAGCTGTGTTCCTGAGGTGGAAATCGGCAATCTTGGTGATGGTGTGGATCTGTGGTCAAGAGCTCATCTAGGGGTGAAATATTTCACCAGGGTTGTGAACAGTCTGCTTCAGCCTCAGACATTTGATAGGGATGAAATTGGTGACGAGGGAATGGAGTTTGTAGAGCGGATGAAAGGGAATGGGTTCAGTCTTGTCAATATTTAAATGGAGGAAAGTTCTGCTCATCCAGCACTGGATGTCAGACAAGATCGGACAGTGTGTCCAATTCCTGTTCCAGCCTCCCCATACAGGCGCCGGAATGTGGCGACTAGGGGCTTTTCACAGTAACTTCATTTGAAGCCTACTTGTGACAATAAACAATTTTCATTTCATTTTCATTTCTTGGAAAGGAACTTGCAGGTGGTGATGTTCACGTACATCTGCTGTCCTGTCCATCCAGGTGGTGGGGATTAAGGGTTCAGGAGATTTTGTCAAATTGTGATTCAGTTGTTGGTCCATTGCTTCCTGTTACCCTCACTCCATTCTCACTCTCTCTCCCTTTCCATCAATCTTTTTGATTCTCTCTCTCCCCCACTACTCACTCTCTTTCTCTCTCTCATCTCTGTTTCTCACATAAAATTCTCTAGCCCAGAGGGTTGTGGATAATAATAATCATTATTGTCACAAGTAGGCTTACATTAACATTGCAATGAAGTTACTGTGACCATCACTGAACATATTGAAGGCTGAGATGGTGAGATTTTTGGTCTCTCAGGAAGTCAAAGGACGCAGAGAGCTCACGGGCAAGTGGAATTGAAGATGGAGGTCAGCCACAATCGTGTTCAATGGCAGAGCAGGTTCGATGGGCCGAATGCTCTACTTCTGCTCCTATTTCTTGTGTTCTTGCAGAGGCCCGAGCCTTGTGTGGGCTCAGGCCGGGGGGCAGGTTCCCTTCCCTGAAGGCCATTAACAAACTGGTTCACTTTTCACAAAAGGTTCAACAGTTTTCGTGGTCACTTTTTCCCAGTGCCGACCCCACAAGTTACCAGATTCATTCAGCTCAATTTCACAACCTGCCTTTGTGTTTTGTGGGATCTCTCTCACTCCCTTTTTACTGTTTTAACTCAATTTCACAGGGTATCAGCAGGGAAGGATGTGCAATTGTCCAACCAAACACCACATCAAAATCTGACAGTCGTGTAACTGATTGGAACCTGAATATCATCAGATTTTGAACATGGAAGGAAAAGGAAGTTCACAGTGGGGAGAAACCGTACACGTGTTCTGTATGTGGACGGAGCTTCAGCCGATCATCTGGCCTGTCAAAACACAAGCGCAGTCACAGCAGGGAGAAATCATGGAAATGTGGGGATTGTGGCAAGGCGTTCAATTACCCATCTGACCTGGCAACCCATCGACACATTCGCACTGGGGAGAAGCCTTTCACCTGCCCCGAGTGTGGGCGTGGATTCACTCAGTCATACAGCTTGTTGATGCACCAGCGAGTTCACACTGGGGAAAGGCCTTTCACCTGCCCTGCGTGTGGGTGTGGATTCACTCTTCATCCCAACTGCTGACACACCCGCAGATTCACAATGATGAGAGACCTTTTAAATGCAGAAAATGTGGGAAGTGCTTTATAAGTTCTCGGGATCTGGGTCGTCATTCTCCGCCGGCGGGAGTCTCCGTTTTGCCGGCGCCCGGGGGCTTCCCGACGGCGTGGGGCTGCCCCACAATGGGAAACCCCATTGACCGGCCGGTGTAACGGAGCATCCCGCCGGCGGGTCGGGGCAGAAATGTGGCGGGGCGGGATGGAGAATTTCGCTCCAGGTGTCCCATCAAAGAGTTCACACTGACGAGAGACCGTTTAAATGCCTAGACTGTGAGAAGTGCTTTAAAAGTTCCGGGGAACTGGTATCCCATCAACATGTTCACACTGACGAGAAACCATTCAGGTGCTCCGACTGTGGGACTGGGTTCAGACGATCATCTCAACTCACTCTACACCAGCGGATTCACACTGGGGAGAGACCATTCAACTGCTCCCAGTGTCGAAAGGGATTCATTCATTCAGGCAACCTGCTGAGACACCAGCGGGTTCACAAGTAACTGATGTGATTGGATTTTGCTGTTAATCACATCCAGGACTGAACCATGTTCATTGGACTCGGGTTTGACTCATATTTATAAACGCTAACCCAGTTATAAGGGATAATATTCTGGATAAAAGTCAATTATTTAACACAAGTTTGTCGAATCTTTTAACATCCCATCACAAGTTTGTTCTGTTTCAAGGTCTCTCCCTCTCCCCTGTCGCCTCCATCCTCACCTCAAGTGTGTGGAGTTCATAAACGTCTTTCTCACTGAGATTGAGACAATCTGATCAGCTGCCTCTGCTGCTTTCCTCTCTACCACTGGGCCAACCTGTCTCTAAAATTCCACCTGGTCTGAGCTCTGAACTCCTCTTTCCCCAGTTTCTCTCCTACCCTCCATCTTCCTCAGAGCTCATGTTGTCCATTAGACCTGCCACCTGCGCCAGGGTCCTGGGTTCGATTCCCGCCTTGGGTCACTGTCTGTGTCAAGTCTGCACGTTCTCCCCATGTCTGCGTGGGTTTCTTCCAGGTGCTCCAGTTTCCTCCCACAATTCCCGAAAGCCGTGTTTATTGGGTGAATTGAACATTCTGAATTCTCCCTCTGTGCACCCGAACAGGCGCCGGAGTGTGGCGACTACGGGATTTACACAGTAACTTCATTGCAGTGTTAATGTAAGCCTACTTGTGACAAAGATTGTTTGATTATTATTATTTAACCACATTCTCACAACACTGCTGACCATTCAAGATCTCCATGTTGTGTGATTTTGTTCATAGTTCTGTCTCTTGGTCCTGTCGCTCATCTTTAAACGCACCCTTCCTAAAACAATATTTTACCCCACCATCATTGCAAACTACCACATCAAAACCTCCCTTTCCTCTCCAAGTCCCTGTACTCTGTGTTCCCCAAGGATCTGTCCTCGGCCCCTCCTATTTCCCATCTACAAGCTGCCACGAGGTGACATCATCCAAAAACACCGTGCTAGTTTTCACATGTCACTGACAACACCCAGCTCTACCTCACCACCATCCCTCTCCATTCTTCCTCTGTTACTAAATTATCAAACTGCTTATCTCACATCCACCGGATGGGCAGAAATTTCCTCCAATTAAAAATTGGAAAGACCAAAGCCATTGTCTTCAGTCACCATTAGAAATTCCGTTCCCTAACTCCTGAGTCCATCCCTCTCCCTGGGAACTGTCTGAGGCTGAACCACACTCTGCACAATCTCCGTGTTAGATCTGACCCCAAGATGAGTTTCTGAACACATTTCCACACCATCACTGATACCAATGTCGCCTGTGTCCACCACTCCCCAGCTCATCTGCTGCTGAAACGCTCATCCGTGCCCCTGTTACCATAAGACCATAAGACATAGAAGCAGAATTAGGCCACTCGGCCCATCAAGTCTGCTCCGCCATTCAATCATGGCTGATATTTTCTCATCCCCATTCTCCTGCCTTCTCCCCATAACCCCTGGTCCCCTTATTAATCAAGAACCTATCTATCTCGGTCTTAAAGATACTCAGTGATTTGGCTCCACAGCCTTCTGCAGCAAAGAGTTCACAGATTCACCACCCTCTGGCTGAACAAATTCCTCCTCATCTCTGTTTTAAAGGATTGTTCCTTGAGTCTGAGATTGTGTCCTCCCTTTTTTACCTTCAGACTTGATTCCAATACATTCCTGTCCAGCCTCTCTCATTCACCGCACCCGCACACGGAAATATGAGATCATTCAAAGTCCTGTTCACCATCACCACTGTGCTCATTGACCTACTCAAGCTCTGATTAAGCAAAGCCTCCATTATAAAATTTGTATTCAGGTTGTCAAATCCCTCCATGGTCATGAACATTATCAGCCTTTAACCATGGAAGCAAAAAGCCCAGTTTAATGTTGGGAGAAACAGTTCATCTGTTCTGAATGTAGATGGTGTTTTAGCCGATGATCTGACCTTTCGAACGGTATGTAGTCACGCTGGGGAGAAGCTTTGGAAATCTGGGGATTGTGGAATAGATTTAATCAGACCTGGAAATTAATCGGCCTGTTCACACTGAGAAGTTACCGTTAATGTTCTCCGTGTGTGGGAAGGGATTCACTCAGATCACCAGCCTAACTTCTTCATGGTCAATCTGAACTGGACTGTTGCCAAATGCAATATATATTTCCTGAGGTTTGGGGCCCAGTATGGGACACAGTTCATGCAGCAAGTGAGGAAAAGACAGCAGGAATTTCTCTCATCTGTGATTTACAAGGACACATTCTCCGGTTCCCAACAATTACGTTTCTTCTGTAATTTCTTCATTTTCCCTAAACTACCCTGCCTGTTGATTCTATTATTCTGATAATTCCATTACTGTAGCTATAAACATCACAGATTAGAATTTAATCTGTTCCATTATTCACTCTGGTTTAAGTTTATGTTGAGGTTAATAACAGACAAACTCTGTCGTCTCCCCGATCCGATTAGAGTTTCCAATGAGTCGATTCTGTGGAATGGAATGTCTTATCAGCGTTTCCACGATGACCTGTCTGCAGTGAAGGAATGTCTTATCAACATTTCCACGGTGACCTGTCTGCACTGAAGCACCTGCTTGAGTTTCTCATTCTCCCTAAACTACGGATGCACGATCAATTGGACAAAGTTGAGAGTTGAATACAAATGAGGCTTTATTACTCTAAGATGTGTGGCCTCCCACAGCAGCTGGCAAAATGGCTGCTGTATGGAGGACATACATATTTATACTCCGCCTACTGGGCGGAGCCAGCAGGCAGGGACTACCGCTGTACCTGTAGTACAGGGTCTTACCAGACATATCCTAATATATGTACAACAGTGATTTACCACATTCACCCCCTGTAAAAATTGAGTCCGGCGGGGGTGCTGGAGAACTATATACAGAAAGTTTGAGTTTAATGTACAGCATTGCAAAATAAATGTTGAAGTCCAGTGGTTAGGCAGTCCCGAACCAGTTATAGATTTAGTCGGTCCGTGGCCTTGATGTACCGCTTGGAGTGACACAGTGGTGGCGGCGATAATTCTGATGTCGGTCTGGTCCTCGGTGACTCTGGGAGCATGCCAAAATCCTCTTCATCCTCGGGCGTGGGCAGGGGAAGGACGGATTGTCCTGGAGTGGTTGCTTCTGGGAGCGCTGGGAGAGGGTGGGGTGGAGCCAGGTCAGAGGTGTGTGTGTGTGTGTGTGTGTGTGTGGAACCTGCTGGTGCTAGGTCCCTGAGGAAGACAGTATCCTGGCAGCCGTTGGGGTATGCTACGTAGGCATACTGGGGGTTCACGAAGGGAGCAACTGCACCCTTTCTGCCAAAGGGTCCGGCTTGTGGAGTCGGAGGAGTACGGGTCCTGGAGCTGCGAGCCAAGTCGGGAGTGACACCCCAGATGTAGACTTCCTTGGGAAGGCAAAGAGACGTTCATGGGGTGTGTCGTTAGTGGCGGTGCATAGTAGTGACCGAATGGAATGCAGTGCATCGGGGAGGACCTCCTGCCAGCGGGAGTCCGGGAGATTCCTGGACCATAGGGCCAGTTGGACGGCCCTCCAGACCGTCCCGTTCTCCCTCTCTACCTGCCCATTTCCCCGGGGGTTATAGCTGGTCGTCCTGCTGGAGGCGATACCTATGCTGAGCAAGTCCTGACGCAGCTCATCACTCATGAATGAGGACCCCCTGTCACTGTGGATGTAGGCGGGGAAACCGAACAGAGCGAAGATTGTGTTGAGGGCTTTGATGACGGTGACAGATGTCATGTCGGGGCATGGGATGGCGAAGGGGAATCTGGAGTACTCATCGACCACACTGAGGAAATACGTGTTACGGTCGGTGGAGGGGAGGGGCCCTTTGAAATCCATGCTGAAGTGTTCAAAGAGGCGGGAGGCCTTCACCAGGCGTGCGCAGTCCGGCTGGTGGAAGTGCGGTTTGCACTCTGCACAGATCTGGCAGTCCCTGGTATTTGTCTGCACTTCCTCGACGGAGTAGGGCAGATTGCGGGCCTTTATGAAATGGTACAACCGTGTGACTCCTGGGTGACAAAGGCTGTCGTGCAGGGTCCGGAGTCAGTCTACCTGTGCGCTGGCACATGTACCTCGGGATAGGGCATCTGGGGGCTTGTTGAGCTTGCCGGGGCGATACATAATCTCGAAGTTGTATGTGGAGACCTCGATCCTCCACCTCAAGATTTTATCATTTTTGATCTTGCCCCGCTGTGTGTTATTAAACATGAAGGCTACCGACCGTTGGTCAGCGAGGAGCGTGAATCTCCTGCCGGCCAGGAAATGCCTCCAATGCCGCACAGCTTCAACGATAGCTTGGGCCTCTTTTCCGACGGAGGAGTGCCGAATTGAGGAGGCATGAAGGGTGCGGGAAAAGAATGCCACCCGCCTGCCTGCCTGTTTGAGGGTGGCCGCTAGGGCGATGTCGCATGCGTCGCTCTCCACTTGAAAGGGCAGCGTCTCATCTACTGCGTCCATCGCGGCCTTGGTGATATCGGCTCTGATACGGTCGAAGGAATGTAGAGCCTCGGCTGTCAGGGGTAAATGGGTGGACTGGATGAGTGGGCGGGCTTTGTCCGCATTGTTTGGGACCCACTGGGCGTAGTATGAAAAGAACCCCAGGCAGTGTTTGAGGGCCTTGGGGCAGTGGAGGAGGGGGAGCTCCATGAGGGGGCGCATGCGGTTGGGATCAGGCCCCAGAACACCGTTCTGGTCCACATAGCCGAGGATGGTTAAGCGGTTTGTGCTGAACACGCACTTCTCCTTGTTATAGGTGAGGTTTAGGAGAGTGGCGGTGTGGAGGAATTTTGCAAGGTTGGCTTCGTGGTCCTGCTGATCGTGGCCGCAGATGGTGACATTGTCTAGGTACGGGAAGGTGGCCCGCAATCCGTACCGGCCGACCATTCGGTCCATCTCCCTTTGGAAGACCGAGACCCCGTTGGTGACGTCGAAGGGAACCCTGAGGAAGTGATAGAGGTGACCATCTGCCTCGAAGGCAGTGAATGGACAGTCCGCCTTACGGATGGTGAGCTGGTGGTAGGCGGATTTGAGGTCTACAGTTGAGAAGACCCGGTACTGTGCAATCTGATTGACCATATCAGATATGCGTGGGAGGGGGTACGCGTCGAGCTGCATGTACCTGTTAATGGTCTGTCTGTAGTCGACGTCCATTCTGTGTTTCTCCCCAGTTTTAACCACTACCACTTGGGCTCTCCAGGGGCTGTTGCTGGCCTCGATGATGCCTTCCCGAAGCAGCGGCTGGACCTCTGACCTGATGAAGGTCCTGTCCTGGGTGCTGTACCATCTGCTCCTGGTGGCGACGGGTTTGCAATCCGGGGTTAGATTTGCGAAAAGGGAAGGTGGCCCGCCGAATTTCAAGGTTAGGCTCTGGAGGTTACATTGGAAGTCCAGGCTGAGTAGCAGGGCAGCGCAGAGATTGGGGAGGACGCAGAGGCGGAAGCCGCTGAGTTCTACATCCTGGACCGTGAGCGTGACTATACAGTACCCACGGATCGCCACGGAGTGGGACCCAGAGGCAAGGGAGTTTCTTTGATTGGTGGGGTGTACCGCGAGGGAGCAGCTCCTTAGCGTATCTGGGTGGATGAAGCTTTCAGTGCTCACGGAGTCCAGTCGGCAAGAGGTCACGTGCCCATCGATCTTAACACTGGTCAATGCGGTGGCCAGGTTGTGCGGGCGAGACTGGTCGATGGTGACCGAGGCGAGTCGTGGCTGGTCGTGGCTGGTGTCGGACGATGGGGTGCCCGGGTCCTGGAACGATGGTGGTGTCCATGTGCCGTGGGGAAGACAAGATAGCGGCGCCTGGAGATCTTGGGGTGGACAAAATGGTGGCACCCACTGGCCGCACGTGGCGGGGGTTGAAAAATATGGTGGCGCCCATGGGCCACACGTGTTCCACGGAGGGGATGATGGCGGCGCCCACTGGCCGCACGTGGTCTGAGGAGGAGAAGATGGCGGCGCCCACTGGCCGCGCGTGGTCCAGGGAGGTGTAGATGGCGGTGCCCATTGTGCATAAATGAGGGGGGGTCAGGGCGATAGCGGCGACTGCGTGGGCCTGGCACACTGCGGCGAAGTGCCCCTTCTTACCGCAGGCCTTACAAAGGGCAGCACGGGCCGGGCAGGGTTGGCGGGGGTGTTTTTGTTGGCCGCAAAGGTAACATCAGGGACCCCTGGAGTTGGCTGGCTGGCACGCAGCGCAGGCGTATTGGCTGGGTAAGGCCCCCACTGGGGCAGCCGTCTGTGGGGTCCACGATGTGTAGGAGGGGTGGGCCGCGCGGCTGGGGGTGTAGGTATGAATATTGTGCGAGGTGACAGTCATGGATAGCGCTAGTTTCTTTGTCTCTGCGAGATCGAGGTGGCCCCCTCTAAAGGTCGCTGGCATATGAGGTCCGACCCAATCCCCGTAACAAAAGCATCCTGCATAAGGAAGTTCGAATGTTCAGTGGCCGTAATGGCCTGGCAGTCACAGTCTCTGACTAGTGGAATTAAGGCACGCCAGAAATGGATTGGGTATTCTAAATTTATTTTAAAAAACACTCCCAGGCCAGGTACGGCACAGGGTTAGATACAGAGCAAATCCCCAGTTATCCTCTATCATCAAACACTGCCAGTTGCAGATACACAGGCAGGTTAGCAAAACAATCCCTGGATGCAAAAGCTCGGAGAGACAGTATGGAGGGTATGGCAAGCTGGGACTCTTAATTTCGAATTTGGGATTCTCAGATTACCCACAAAGTGGAGTGGGGGAATGGGGTTAGAGCAAGCTGACAAATGATTTTATTTATTTTTATCTTTTAAATAAATTTAGAGTGCCCAATTCATTTTTTCCAATTAAGGGGCAATTTAGCGTGGCCAATCCACCTACCTGACACATCTTTGGGTTGTGGGGGTGAAACCCACGCAAACACGGGGAGAATGTGCAAACTGCACACGGACAGTGACCCAGAGCCGGGATCGAACCTGGGACCTCGGCGCCGTGAGGCAGCAGTGCTAACCACTATGCCACCGTGCTGCCCAGCTAACGAGTGATTTTAAAGTAACAAGCATGTCCTATGTTTTTCACCAGCAAGCTGCAGTGAGATATTTCTTCATAAGATTTCAATAATATTAATTATTTTTAAACTATTTTAGATTATACAACAACTTTCTTGCAGATCTCACTATTATTATGAATAGAAAACATCCGTATTGACTTCTCACACAGAAAATAGCAGGAGGAGGCCATTCGGCCCTTTTGAGCCTGCTCCACCATTCATTATGATCATGGCTGATCATCCAACTCAATCGCTTGATCCTGCCTCCCCCCAATATTCTTTGATCCCCTTCGCCCTTAGTGCTGTTTCTAACTGCTTCTTGAAAACATACATTCTACATAAACATACATTCTACATAATTGGCCTCAACTACTTTCTGTGCCAACGAATTCCACAGGCTCACCACTCTCTGGATGAAGATATTTCTCCTCATCTCTGTCCTAAATGGGCTACCCTCATATCCTCAGACTGTGACCCCTGGTTGTGGACACACCCACCATCGGAACATCCTTCCTGCAACTACCCTGTCCAATCCTGTTAGAATTTTATAGGTTTCTATGCGATCCCCTCTCATTCTTCTAACTTCAGAGAATAAAATCTTAATTGATTCAATCTCTCCTCATACATCAGTCCTGCCATCCCGGGATTTGGTCTGGTAAACCTTCGCTGCACTCCCCCTCGAGGAAGAATAAAGATAAGGAGACCAAAACTGCACACAATATTCCAGTTGTTGCCTCACCAAGGCCCTGTATAATTACATCTGCCATTCATTTGCCCACTCACTCAACTTGTCCAAATCACACTGAAGGATCTCTGCACCCTCCTCACAGCTCACCCTCCCACACAACTTGATGTCATCTGTAATTTTGCAGATATTACATTTTGTTCCCTCATCTAAATCATTTATAGATATTGTAAATAGCTGGGGTTTGATCAGCAATCCCTGTGGTAGTCACTGCCTACCAATTTGAAAAAGACCTGTTAATTCCCATTCTGTTTCCTGTCTGCCAACCAGTTTTCTATCCATACCAATACACTACTCCTAATTCCATGTGCTTCAATTATAAAAGCTAATTTCCTAAGGAGGACTTTGCCAAAAGCCACCTGAAAGTCCAAATGCACCACATCCACTGGCTCTCCCTCGTCAACTCCACCAGTTACATCCTCAAAATTCCAGTAGATTTGTCAAGCATGATTTTCCCTTCATAAATCCATGCTGACTCTGTCCGATCCTGACACTGCTTTCTAAGCGCTGAGCTATAAAATCTTGATAATGGATTCTAGAATTTTCCCCACTACCGATGTCAGGCTTACTGGTCTATAATTCCGTTTTCTCTCTAGCTCTCTTTTTAAATAGTGGAGTTACATCAGCCACCCTCCAATCCGCAGGAACTGTTCCAGAGACTATAGAATCCTGGAAGATGACCACCAATACATCCACTATTTCTAGAGCCACCTCCTTAATTACTTGGCGATGCAGATTATTAGGCCCTGGGGATTTATCAGCCTTCAATCCCATCATTTTCCCCAACACTATTTTTCTACTAATATTGATCTCCTTCAGTTCCTTCCTCTCACTAAATCCTGCATTCCCCAACATTTCTCACAGTGAATTTTGGCTAATCCAGCTTTTTATAAGCTCTGAGACTATGTCTAATCAAATTATTCCTTTCCAGATGATTATACATCCTATGTCTTATAAACCTTTCCAAGATTTTGCCCACAACAGAAGTAAGGCTCACTGGTCTATAGTTACCGGGGTTTGTCTCTACTCCCCTTCTTGAACAAGGGGACATTTGCTATCCTCCAGTCTTCTGGCACTATTCCTGTTGACAAAGATGACTTAAAGATCAAAGCCAAAGGCTCAGCAATCTCCTCCCTAGCTTCCCAGAGAATCCTAGGATAAATCCCATCCGGCCCAGGGGACCTATCTATTTTCACCCTTTCCAGAATTGTTAACACCTCCTCCTTATGAACCGCAAGCCCTTCTGGTCTAACTAATCACTAATGGTTAGTGATTTGGAGGGGAACCTGGAGGTGGCAGTGTTCCCAGGTATCTGCTGCCATTCTGCTTCTAGATGGTGGTGATCCTGAGTTTAGAAGGTGCTGCCTAGGGAGCCTTGGTGAGTTACTGCAGTGCATCTTGTAGAAAGTACACACACCTGCCATTTTTCATATGTGGTAAAGGGAGTGAATGTTTGTGGATAGGTTGCCAATCAAGTGGGTTACTTTGTCCTTCTTGAGTGTTGTTGGATCTGCACCCATCCAGACAAGTGGGGAGTATTCCATTACATTCCTGATTTGTGTCTTTTAGATAGTGCACAGGTTTTAGGGAGTCAGGAGGCGAGTTACTCGCCGCAGGATTCTTGCCTTTGATCTGCTCTTGTAGACACCATTTATGGCTAGTCCAGTTTGGTTTCTGGTCAATGGTAACCCCCAGGATGTTGACAGCGAGGGATTCAATGATGGTAATGCTATTGAATGTCAAGGGGCAATTGTTAGATCCTCTCTTGTTGGAGATGATCATAGTCTGGCACTTGTGTGGCACAAATGCAACTTACCACTTGTCTGTATAAACCTAGATATTATCTCGCTGCATTTGGCCATGGACGCTTCAGTAACTGAGGAGTCGCAAATGGTGAACATTGTGCAGTCATTAGCGAGCATCCCCACTTCTGACCTTATCATGGGAGTACGGTCATTGATGAAGCATCAGCTGAAACTAGTTTGGCCTCAGACACAGTTTGAGCATGTCTGGGATTCATTCTTCAGTGAATTTCACAAAGCATTTCTGAATAAGTTATTTTACATTTGACAAATCACAGCTGCACACTCACACCAATATCCTCACATGAGGCTACAAGGGCTCCATCCAATGCAGACAATTCATAGACTTTCAGGTGATCTCATATTAAAATATAGAATTATGTAAGTCTAATTGCAATCAACCAATCCACCAGTGTTTGTAAATAGTTCACTCGATTGTTTTAGTTTGAACAAGACTGAACGATTAGGAAGGACAGGAATTTCAGATGGAAAATTGAAATTAATTTATTTAAAATAAAGATACACAGCAATACAGAAGGAAAAGAGTAAACTGATCGATACAAAACAGACTTTTACCATTTCTCTTGGTTGATCAGGCTGTAAAAACATAATCCCTCTTGTACCCCTTCTTTGACAACAGCTCTTGATGGGAATCTTGCTTTGGGGATTCCAGTACTTGGCTGGCAACAGACCTTCTCCTCGGGTTTTAAATCCCTCAGTCGCTCTTACCTCAGTTTGAATAAACTGATTAGAACTCAATGGTTGGTCAATTTCATACCTGAATCGGTTTGATTGGGTTTTAACCATTTGGGTAAATGTCGCAGATCGGGATACAATGGGAATGTTTAATGTATCCCTCCCATCATTGTGTGACCTTCCAGTTACAAATAAGGTTACCAAGGGTATGAAGACTTGTTGCTAACCATCATATCAGATCATACATTCCTTCTCACAGAAGCTGTCATATAGAATTTAAAACAGGCTTACAGTTTTAGGTACAACCAAGTCTTTTAACACAACCACTTCCAGATTATTAAATCTTCAATTAAAATCAACTGAGGCACACTACTTAATTAATAATTTGTTTCTGACTAGTGAATAATTAATACACATCATTGACTAATACAATAGATCAATTGCTGAATACAAAATGCCCTTTTCATTTAAATGTTAGTTTCAAAATGGCTTCCTTGATCTTATTAGCTTACTTCAGTAAACATAAAATGTACCTCACCTGAAAATGAATCATTTCTACTGAAACTTACTGCCTACTCCCACTTATATGTGTCTGTAAATATCTTTGCTCATCTCCCCCTGAATGCTTCAATGTCTCGGCAGTGGCCAGTTTATCAAATGCAATTCTCTTTGAACGTTTATCCACAACGATGCAAACATCTCCAAGAGAGCCATCAATTTATTAGTCTCATCTACACTTTCCTTTCATTAAAATATACATCAATCCCACATTGATATATTCCACTGAACTACACCCACAGTGAGGTATTCCAATTCCCATTTAGTGGAGTTAATTTTCCTTAACTTTATTCTGTGCTCAATCACTTCCTCTTATACAATTTTACATATCCCATTAGATATCTCATTCATGAGGCTGAGAGAAACATTACTGTCCAGTACTCCTACTACCTTTAAAACAGGAATCAGACTTTCCAATTTGATTCCAGGTATCAACAGTTTAAATGTTTTTATTTTCAAAATTAGTTCAAATTCAATTTCCAGTATTGTGGGGCTGGCGGGTTTTCTTAATCTTCAATTTATTTCCCAAAAGGAAACCTTCTTTTCCGATTCCCGGGAACCACCCAGACTGTTTGTCATCAGGTTTTGTTCTGAATATTTGATAATCCCACTCAGCTTCAGGTAAATTTCCATTTAGAAGTTTGAAATAGAAAAGCTACAATTTTACTTTATCAATTTTGGCAACAATTACTCTGACTTGCTGGTTTTAAATGGTATTTTTACATCAGAATCAGGAGTCTTGGCAATTGGTTTGGAGGCAAGTTCCATCTCTCCCATCTCAAGCTCTTTCTCTCAGAAAGTAGCAAATGGCCTGAATGGTTAAGGCCAAAGTCTCTGAAAGGCAAAGCCTTGAGTTCAAATTGTCACCATGTTGTGATATTTGATGCCAGTTCTTGAATTCAGAAATAAAAACCTTCTCGATCTCTTGCTGTAGCATCAGCACAAACCCTGGAAACCTGTTGAATCCACTTGGATTTGTCTGAGAGCCCAATGGATTAATGTGTTCAGGAGAGCAACCAAGGATGAGAGAGTGGAAATAATCTCGAGTTAACGATGAGGTGTTATTGTTCAGTGGTTATGTTCCCATCTGAGTCAGGATGATGTGGGTTCAATTTCAGCTCCAGAAACCTGACCATAAAATCCGGCTGGTATTCCGATGCTGTACTGAGGGAATACAGCACAGTACTGAGGGAATACAGCACTGTACAGAGGGAATACAGCACTGTACTGAGGGAATACTGCACTGTCTTTCAGAGGAAACCTTCCACTATAACCCCATCTGCTCTTGCAGCTAGATGTAAAAGTTCCCTTGATGATATTTCGAAGGAAGTTCTCTCGGGTGAACTGCTCAATATAAAGCCCTCGGTGATGAGCACTGAACAGATAATCTGGTCATAATCATAGTTCTGTTTTGAACTCACTTTCTTGCTTCACAGATGCTGCCTGACCTGCTGAGTATTTCCAGCATTCTTATTTGTGATTGTAGGAGCCTGTTGTACACAATCTGGCTGCTGCATTTCCCACATTACAACAGTGACTATACTTCAAAAGAACCTCAGTGTCTGTAAAGCACTTTGGGACATCCTGGAAGTTTTGAGCGGTGCTACATAAATCCAAGTGTTCCATTAACAAAGGAGAAAAGACCCAACAATGGAACAGTCGGTAACAGGACATCAATCAGTCTTCTCTTATCTTAGAGAAATCAAGGACTCCCACACTGTGTTTAATGCAATTCATGTCCATTCTGATAATCCCATTAACTGGGCTGGAGTTTAACATCAATGGAAATAAATCTGAACTGTCAGAATGAACATGGTTCATTCCTGGGTGTAGGAATCCAATCCCTGTAATCACATGTGAACTCTCTGGTGACTCAGACGAGCGGATGGCTGAGTGAATCCTCTGCCACACACGGGGCAAGTGAACGGCTTCTCCCCCTTTGACAAGGTCCCTCATGGTAGACTAGTACAAAAGGTGAAGTCACACGGGATCAGGGGTGAACTGGCAAGGTGGATACAGAACTGGCTAGGCCATAGAAGGCAGAGGGTAGCAATGGAGGGATGCTTTTCTAATTGGAGGGCTGTGACCAGTGGTGTTCCACAGGGATCAGTGCTGGGACCTTTGCTCTTTGTAGTATATATAAATGATTTGGAGGAAAATGTAACTGGTCTGATTAGTAAGTTTGCAGACGACACAAAGGTTGGTGGAATTGCGGATAGCGATGAGGACTGTCTGAGGATACAGCAGGATTTAGATTGTCTGGAGACTTGGGCGGAGAGATGGCAGATGGAGTTTAACCTGGACAAATGTGAGGTAATGCATTTTGGAAGGGCTAATGCAGGTAGGGAATATACAGTGAATGGTAGAACCCTCAAGAGTATTGAAAGTCAAAGAGATCTAGGAGTACAGGTCCACAGATCACTGAAAGGGGCTACACAGGTGGAGAAGGTAGTCAAGAAGGCATACGGCATGCTTGCCTTCATTGGCCGGGGCATTGAGTATAAGAATTGGCAAGTCATGTTGCAGCTGTATAGAACCTTAGTTAGGCCACACTTGGAGTATAGTGTTCAATTCTGGTCGCCACACTACCAGAAGGATGTGGAGGCTTTAGAGAGGGTGCAGAAGAGATTTACCAGAATGTTGCCTGGTATGGAGGGCATAAGCTATGAGGAGCGGTTGAATAAACTCGGTTTGTTCTCACTGGAACGAAGGAGGTTGAGGGGCGACCTGATAGAGGTATACAAAATTATGAGGGGCATTGACAGAGTGGATAGTCAGAGGCTTTTCCCCAGGGTAGAGGGGTCAATTACTAGGGGGCATAGGTTTAAGGTGAGAGGGGCAAAGTTTAGAGTAGATGTACGAGGCAAGTTTTTTACGCAGAGGGTAGTGGGTGCCTGGAACTCACTACCGGAGGAGGTAGTGGAGGCAGGGACGATAGGGACATTTAAGGGGCATCTTGACAAATATATGAATAGGATGGGAATAGAAGGATACGGACCCAGGAAGTGTAGAAGATTGTAGTTTAGTCGGGCAGTATGGTCGGCACGGGCTTGGAGGGCCGAAGGGCCTGTTCCTGTGCTGTACATTTCTTTGTTCTTTGTTTGAATGGATTCGCTGGTGGTTCATCAACTCCCTTCTGCTTTTAAAGCTCTTCTCACAGTCAGAACATTGAAATGGTCTCTCATCAGTGTGAACAAGTGTATGTGTCCTAAGCTGCGATTTTGCAGCGAATCCCTTCCCACACTCAGCACAGGTAAAGGGTTTCTGTCCATTGTGAATTCGCTGGTGATTCTGAAAATTAGGTAAATTAGTGAAACTCTTCCCACACTCAGTGCAGGTGAATGCCTTCTCTTCAGTGTGAACACGCTGGTGTCTAAGAAGATGTGATGATCTAATAAATCCTTTCCCACACACAGAGCAGACATATGGCCTCTCACCAGTGTGGACACGCTTGTGTAGAATGAGGTGGGAAGAACAAGTGAATCTCTGCCCGCACTCAGAGCAGTGGAATGGTCTCTCCCCAGTGTGAACCCGTAGATGTTCAGTGAGGTGGGATGAACACCGGAAGCTCTTCCCACACTGAGAGCAATCGTATGGTTTCTTTCCAGTGTGAACTCGCTGGTGTGTCATTAGGCTGGATGACTGAGTGAATTCCTTTCCACAGTTGGAGCAAGTGAACAACTTATCTCCAGTGTGACTGTGTTTATGAGTTTCCACTGCAGATGGGGAGCTGAAACCCTTCCCACAGTCCCCACATTTCCACGGTTTCACCATGGTGTCACTGGATTGGATAATCAGTTAAAGCCTCGTTGACACAAAGAATAATTGTACAGTGTCTCCCCGCTGTGAATGATGTGATGGTTTTTCAGGTTGTGTAATAGTTCCTCTCACTCGGGTGTGTGTCGGTGTGGGTCTCGGTGCTTTTCCAGTCACACTGATGTTTCAGATCCTTTCCTACATCAACGGCTGGTGATCTTCAACTCATCGTGAATGTGTGACATCCTCTCCTTCCAATCCCCTGTAAAAGGAGTTCACTGTGTCAGTATCACTGTCTGCCCAAGATAGAAATTCAGAACAAATAATTCTAATTTCAATGGAATATTCTTCTCTCTCTTATTTCCCCAAATATGTTGCCCAATCAAAGTAAAAGAAGGCAAAATCACAACAAAAACAAGGAAAACTTTTTAACTAAACCAGAATGTTGTTTTCAGTGTCTCAGAAGCACTCTGCACCCTGAGGTACCAACCATTGTGGAAGGTGTCAAGTGTACTGGAGGACACCTCATGTTTCCGTTCCAGGGCCACCTGAACATGGACAAGACCACGGAAGAGAGGCGAGCAGCCAGAGGAAGCCCTACATTCTCCCCCCATAGGGCTCCAATCTGGATCTACAAATTGGTGTTTTAAACAGATCAGGAGCAGATCTTCTTCCGCTCCGACTGGCCCAGACCCCTCTGTGCAGCAAAGCTGACCTTCCAAAAGAACATCCTGCCTAAGCCCACTCCCCCACCCTATCCCCATAACCCCACCTAACCTGCAGATCTTTGGGTTGTGGGAGGACAGCAGAGCACCGGAAGAAACCCAGGCAGAAACGGGGAGAATGTGCAAACTTCACAACGACAGCCACCCAAGTTCGGATTCAAATCCGGGTCTCAGTCGCTGTGAGGCAGTTCCAATTAACAACTTTAAACTATACTGAATATTTCCGGGCACTAGGACCCAGTTGGAAAAGAGACCCTGAAGGTTCTGCCCATTCTCTCCTACGTCACCCAGAGACCATCGCATGCGCTCTTCCTTTCTCAGAACCATCATGGCGGCCGTTCACCTGGCCCTGATCCCAGGCTCAGGAACCGGAGCCACAAACTCGCTCCGGCAGCGTCTTATTTTGGGTTTACGGCGTTCACTGAGGAGTTGAGAAACTCTCTCCGTCCAGAGCTGGCTCCATCACTCCCCCTGGATTCCATATCCTAACCAGTTTACTGCAGCCCATCTGCACCACCGCTTCCCGGTCCTCTCCGACTCGGAACAGAGGAGCCATCCAGAATGCCCCGCGGCTGGCTGGGCCTGGAGCATGCGCACTCAGCACCTGCGCAATGAGTCAGTTGGATCGAGCGGTTTCTGGGCCGCGGGGGATTGTGGGAACAATGGCCACCATTCATCAGCTCTAGTAGGGAAATTTTATTTTTAAAAAATAATCTTTACTGTCACAAGTAGGCGTATATTAACAATGCAATGAAGTTACTATGAAAAGCCCCTAGTCGCCACATTCCGGCGCCTGTTCGGGTCACAGAGGGAGACTTCAGAATAGAACAAAGAACAAAGAAAAGTACAGCACAGGAACAGGCCCTTCGGCCCTCCAAGCCCGTGCCCACCATGCTACCCATCTAAACTAAAATCTTCTACACTTCCTGGGTCCGTATCCCTCTATTCCCATCCAATTCACCTAACAAGCACGTCTTTTGGGACTTATGGGAGGAAACATTAGTACCCGAAGAAACCGACGCATACATGGGGAGAACGTGCAGACTCCGCATAGACAGTGATCCAAGCCGGAAATTGAACCCAGGACCTTGTGAAGCAACAGTGCTAACAACTGTGCGACCGTTCATTAGGCTGCAAGTGATGTTTTTAGCCTTGATGAGTCCATGGGCCAAGTATTTGTTCAAAGGTTGCAGCCCCTGAATAGTTACCTGAAGGGACTGCTCCTCAATATTTGGTTAATTTTGGTCCCAAAAGATGTGCTGTTAGGTAATTTGAACATTCTGAATTCTCCCTCTGTGTCCCCGAACAGGTGCCGGAGTGTGGTGATTGGGGGCTTTTCACAGTAACTTCATTACAATGTTAATGTAAGCCTACTTGTGACAACAAAGATCATTATTATTAAATAGCCTGGCAAGGTGGGGGGGGGGGGGGGGGGGGGGTCTTGTGGAGCAGTGTGGTTGCCTCTGAGCTGGAATCTCCGGATTTGAGTTCTACCCCAGGACATGATGGCCAAGGAAAGTATGTTCATAACCCGGTCAAACAGGTTGAGTGTGTCAACCTGCAAATGCTTCTCAGCACACCAATGTCTGACGGCAAGAGTGGGAGAGAGTCCTGGTCAGCCACATGTTGCGTGTGAGCCTCTCAAGTTATAAACCCTTGGTATCAGACTAGTGACCAGTTCCAGGAATTGCTCGCTATGGAAACACGAGTGAGAAAATAATTAAATTGATGTTTTTGTCAGGCGCTAGGACCCGGGTGGGAACATGTGCTGAAGCCCCGCCCACCATATTTTACATCTCCAAAACCCGGCGCAAATGCTCTCTCCCCGTTAAATCAACAGTTAACCTTGGGCTTTTGGGGGGATAAAGCCCGAAGCTGCAAATGAGGGACCCGCAGGTTCATATTCGGGGTTTGAGGCATTCACCAGGTGTTTAGAAACCCTCCACGTCCACCCACCAGCTCCATTGCTCCCTCCGCATTCCACATCTTCACCAATTTGGCGATATGACAGACAAGAGACTTGCCATCGCTATCACTGCACATGCTCCAGACACCGGGCGGTACTGCGTTTGCGCACTACTCTCCTGTGGTGTGAATGGAGGACATTCCCCACCGCGGGGGATACTGGGTATAAACACTGCCATTGAATGTTAAAACCAGTGAACAGTGAATTGTTTTGATATCATGTGGCGAATGGGTACGCTGGGACGGGAATCAATAAAATTAAGAATCAAATTATACACCTACCTAAGTGAACCTTTCCTTTAGATAATTTGGATATTCTGAATTCTTCCTCCATGTACCCGAACAGGTGCCACAGTTACTTCATTGCAGTGTAGTGTAAGGCTACTTGTGACAATAATAAAGATTATTATTATTATTGTGCATAAGCCAGTGGTTCTTTCTATCCAGGGGCCTTTTAATGCTCCTGAGTCAGGAATCTGACCTGAACTCGATTGTGTAATAATAATAATTATTATTATTGTCACAAGTAGGCTCTGAGAGGTCTATGAAATGCAGGAGAGATTAAATGGTGAAAGGGATGCAAGGCAAAATGAAATGGCAATTGGGAATATAGAAAGATTTCTAACACTGATGGTGGCCATTCTGCAGGGTCGACGATTCAGTGAATCGAGAATGATTAGAGTGTGGTGCTAATAATGCCAGGGTTACAGGGTTGATCCCCGTGCTGGCTGTCCAAGTTCCCCTGTGTGCAGGTTGCTGCATTCTGTTATGATTCTTGGATTTGGATTTATTGTCACGGGTACCGAGGTACAGTGAAAAGTATTGTTCTGTGTACAGTCCAGACAGATCGTTCCATACATGAAAACATAGTACATACTGTGGATTACCTCCAGAGTTGACAATTCTAATGTACTCCTGAAGGCTCTGCCACATTCTCCCATCTATAAAATTGAGGTCATTCAAAATTCTGCAGACCAATGTCTCAACTTGCAGACAGCCATCTATTTACACAACCCCCCCCCTCCTCTAATTGTGGCCCCTCTTGCCCCCCATTTCAATTGTGCACCATTGGTGGCCCTGCCCCTTCAGTTGCCTCGACACAAAGCTCTGGAATATGTTCTACCCACTCCCACATCCTGTCAACATGCTGAGATTTGAACCCGTGCCCCCAGATCATTCGCCTGAGCCTCTGTATAACTAGTCCAGATGACATGACCACTACACCATATTCTCCCCTCAACTTGGGGTGAGAAAAGGGCAGCATGGTGGCGCAGTTATTAGCACTGCTGCCTCACAGTGCTGGGGACGGGTTTGATCCCGGGTCACTGTACATTGGAGTTTGCACATTCGCCCCGTGTCTGTGTGGGTCTCACCCCAACAACAAAAAAGATGTGCGGGATAGGTGGATTGGCCATGCTAAATAGCCCCTTAAGTGGAAAAATTAATAAAAATGAAATAGATTTGGGGTGGGAAAGCATATGAGCAGCAAGAGTTTTGGATGATTTCAGCTTTCCAGGTGCTGGGAAGCAGGATCAATGAGAGAGGCTGGTCAGGAATGCATTGGAATAGTCAAACCTCAAGTTGACGTGGGTTTGAATGAGGATTCCAGCAGCAGACAAGCTGGGGCAGGCTGGAGACAGGTAACGTTACAGAGGTGGAATTCCGTGGTGTTTCCGATGGTGTAGATATGTAATCAGAAACTCGTCGGATTGGTTCAGCCTCAGACAGTTCCCAGGGAGAGGGATGGGCCCGGGAGTTCGGGAACGTAATTTCAAATGGTGACTGGAGATAACGGCTTTGATCTTCCCAAATTTTAATTGGAGGAAATTTCTGCTCATCCAGTGGATGTGGGATAAACAGTTTGATAATTTAGTATCAGTGGAGGAATGGAGAGGGGTGGTGGTGAGGTAGGGCTTGGTGTTGTCAGTGTCCATGTGAAAACTAACATGGTACTTTTGGACGGTGGGACAGTGGATAGCATTGCTGCCTCACAGCACCAGGGACCAGGTTTGAATCTGGCCTTGGATGACTGTCAGTATGGAGTTTGCGCATTCTCCCCAAATCTGTGTGGGTTTCCTCCGGGTGCTGCCACAGTCCAAAGATGTGCAGGTTAGGTGGTGTTATGGGGATAGGGTGAGGTTATGGGCCTAGCTAGCGCGCTCTTTCAGGCGTATAGTGCAATCCTGAGCGGCCGAATGGCCTCCTTCTGCACTTTAGGGATTCTATGGATTCTAGTGCCATCATGTCGATGGGAAATAGGAGGGGCCAAGGATAGATCCTTGGGGGACACCATGTTGGAGAGGAAAGGGAGTTTGGAGATGGGGTGGTACTTTGCAGGAAGTTAGGGTCAAAGGTTGTTTTCTCAGGAAAGGTGAAGATAGTGTATTTAAAAGTGAGAGGGCCAAAGCCAGAAGAGAGAGAGAACTGTTAACGATATCAGTTAATGTGGGGAAGTTGGATGGTCAGCGGTTTAGTGAGAATTGGGTCAAGGGAGCAGAAGGCAGGTCTCGTAATCAAGATGAGATTGAACAGGACATGACAGGAGATCGGAGAGAAACCGGAGATAGATCCGAGTTCACACTCAGACAAGGGGGATTTTTAGAGACAGTTTGGCCCAGTGGAGCTAGTGGAAGGGAGGGAAGCAGCAGAGCAGCTGATCAGATTGTCCACTCACTGTAATTACTTGTGAATTCGCTGGTGTCTCATCAGGTTTGATGACTGTGTGAATCTCTTCATACACTTGGGGCAGGTGTATGGCCTCTCCCTAGTGTGAACTCGCTGATGTGCCAGCAGGCTGGATGACTGAGTGAATGTCTTCCTACACTGGGAGCAGGTGAACGGTCTTTCCCCAGTGTGAGTTCGCTGGTGTACAGTGAGGTCAGATGATGTCTTGAACCCAGTTCCGCAGTAAGAGCACCTGAAAGGTTTCTCGTCAGTGTGAATACGTTGATGACGCATCAGTTCCCCGGAACTTTTAAAGCACTTCTCACAGTCTTGGCATTTAAAAGGTTTCTCATCAGTGTGAACACGTTGATGGTGGAGCAGTTCCCGGGAACTTTTGTAGCACTTCCTGCAGTCTGGGCATTTAAATGGTCTCTTCTCATTGTGAACACTCTGGTGATTCAGCAGAGTGGATAACTGAGTGAATCCCTTCCCACACTCAGAGCAGGTGTAAGGTCTCTCCCCAGTGTGAGTGCGCTGGTGTGTCCGCAGGTTTGATGACCTACTGAACCCACTGCCGCACGCGGAGCAGGTGAAAGGTCTCTCCCCAGTGTGAGTGCGTTGGTGTTCACGGAGTTGAGATGACTGCTTGAACCCAGTCCCACAGTGAGAGCATCTGAACGGTCGCTCGTTGGTGTGAGCACGTTGATGGAGTATCAGGTCCCGGGAACTTTTATAGCACTTCCCACAGTCTGGACATTTAAATGGTCTCTCGTCCATGTGAACCCGCTGGTGCGTCATCAAGTCAGATGACCGACTGAATCCCTTCCCACACTCTGAGCAGATGAATGGTCTCTTCCCAGTGTGAACTAGCTGGTGTCTCAGCAGGTTGGATGACTGAGTGAATCCCTTCCCACAGAGGGAGCAGTTGAATGGTTTCTCCCCGGTGTGCACTCGCTGGTGTTGCAGCAGGCTGGTTGATCGAGAGAATCTCTTCCCACAATCAGAGCAAGTGAATGGCCTCTCCACAGAGTGTCTTGGATGATGAATTTCCAGTTGAGATGTGGATCTGAATCCCTCCTCACATTCCCATGGTTTCTCCTCACTGTTAACGGAGCTTTTGCCTTCCATGTTCAAAATTCACCGATATTCACGTTACAACAAATTGAGCGATTCTCAGATCCTGATGTGATGTTTGGCTTGAGTTTCCTGAATGCAAATCTTCCCCTTGTAACACTCTGTCAAATTGATTTAAAACAGAAATATGGAAGTGAGAGACAACCCACAAAAACACAAAGGCAGGTTGTGAAATTGAGCTGCATGTATCTGGTCATTTGTGGGGCCGGCACTGGGAAAAAGTGACCATGAAAACTGCTGGATTGTTATAAAACCCAACTGGTTCACTAATGTATTTCAGGGAAGGCAACCTGCCACCCAGTCTGAGCCCACACAAGACTTGGGCCTCTGCAAGAATACAAGAAACAGGAGCAGCAGTAGACCATTCGGCCCGTCAAACCTGTTCTGCCATTGAACACGATTGTGGCTGATCTTGGTCTTCCTTCCCCTTTCCCGCCAGCTCCCCATCTCCTTGACTTCCTGAGAGACCAAAAATCTCACCATCTTAACCTTAAATATATTCAATGGTGGATCATCCACAATCATCTGGGCGAGGGAATTCCATGTGACAAGAAAGACAGAAAGGGAGAGAAAAAGAGAGTGAGTCGTGGTGGAGAGACAGAGAGGGAGAGACAGAAATGATGAGAGAAAGAAGGGAGTGGGAGTGACAGGAGCAATGGAGAGACATTTTCTCAACCGACAACTGAATCACAATTTGACAAAATCTCCTAAACCCTTAACCTGCACCACCTGGATGGACCAGGACAGCAGATGTATGAGAAAACCATCACCTGCAAGTTTCACTCCAAGACACACACCATCCGAACTTGTCTGACATCCAGTACTGGAGGAGCAGAAATTTCCACTATTTAAATATTGAGAAGACTAAACCCATTCTCTTCATCCCCTCGACAAACTCCACTCCCTTGCCACCAACTCCATCCCTGTCAAATGTGTACGGCTGAAGCAGTCTGTTCACAACGCTGGTGAAATATGTGACACCTGATGAGGTTCCAAACACATATCCACATCACCACCAAGATCACCTATTTCCACCTCAGTAACACAGCCTGACTCCGCCTTAGTGTATTCTTATCTGCTGCAGAAATTATCATTCATTCCTTTGGTATCTCTCGGCCAAATTATTCTAACACACTCCCAGCCGGCCTCCAACAACCCCTCCATCCCATCCAAAACTCTGCTACCCATGTGCTTACTCACAACAAGTCTTGTTTATCCATCCCCTGTGCTCACTGATCTACAAACGATTCCTTTTAAGAAGCACCGAAAGTTGAAATTTCCCATTCTTCTTTTCCTCTAATTGTGATCATCCTGATCTCTGTAATCTCCTCCACACCCCTTTGAGATCTCTGCACTCATTTAATTCCAGCCACTATAGCATTCCATATTTTAACCTCTCTACCATTACTGGCCTTTTATCATTTGACTGCTGCGAGTACCCAATTAAAAAGGCTTGTGCGCATGCGGATTTCTGGGAATACGCAAACAAGATGGCGGCCGCTTAGTTCTGTCTGTGACAAAGCTGCAGCCACCGCTCAGGTCACCGGGTACCGGTAGGTTTTTTTTTTCTGGTTTCCTGTTTCTATAACATGTTTTCGAACCGTGTCTAACGACCCGGCTGATCCCTCCGTCCCGCCATTCCCACCTTTACTGATTGCGAATCCGAGAAAGAACCTTCTTCACGTCGCCATTAATGACACTGCGCATGCTTCACTCAGACCAGTCCCGCCTCCTCATTCGCTCCGATTGGTTGGAGGACCAGCCGCTCCTGCTCGGTCCCCCGGTTCCGCCCCCTCTCCTCTCATTGGCCTGGAGCTGCCGTCAATCACCCCGCGCATTGTGAGGTGTCAGGTGAGGGGTCAGTGTCGGGGGCGGGGTTTACCAACCCCAGTGGGGCCCCAGAGCTGAATGTGAAACAATGAACATTCTCCACTCTCACTGTCCGCCACTTCCGGCTTCTCTCCACAAACAACCTCACAGAGACCAGGAGGGAGACACTGACCCAGTGACAATGTCACTGCATTCGAGGAAAAGTCTAATGTAACCCCTCCAAGTCAAAAAGGCAGAAAGTAGGAAACCAGTAAGTTTAAAGCCTGTTGGGAATGGAATCCATTATTGAGGAAGTAGTAACTGGACATTTGGAAAGTCAAACCGCAATCCATCAGTGGTTTTGTGAAGGGTAAATCGTGTTTGACAAATTTGTTGTGAGCTCTTGGAAGATGTAACAAGCCAAGTGGATAATGGAGGTCCTGTAGATGTATTTGGACTTCCAGAATACATTTGATATGGTGTCATATAAAAGATAATAAACAAGGTAAGATCCCACGGTGTTGAGAGGTAATATATTAGTTTGGATTGAGGATTGGCTAAACAACAGACAGCAGAGAGGGCATGATATCATATTAGATTTATTGACACGTACTTGGGTATAGTGAAAAGAATTGTTCTGCGTACAGTTCCATACATGAAAGACATAGGACATAACGATAAATACACAATGTAAATGCATAGACATTGGACGAAGCATCTGGAGTGTAGTACTACATCTTCAGTACAGAAGATACGTGGAGAGGTCAGTTCAGTCCATGACCGGGTGGTTCAGGAGTCTGGTGACAACATGGAAGAAGCTGTTTTTGAATCTGTTTGTGCGTGTTCTCAGACTTTTATATTTTCTGCACGATGGAAGAGAGAATAGCAGGTGTGAGGGGACTTGGATTATGCTGATCTGTCTTTTTCTGGTTGGCAAGCTGTAACTAGTGGTGTGCCACAGGGTTCGGTCCTCGGGCCCCAACTATTTACAATCCAAGTTAATGACTATGGGACAGATAGAATGTACGAGAGCCAAATTTGCAGCTAACACTGAAATGGGTGGGAAAGCAAGTTGCAATGAGGAAATAAGAAATAAACAAATGGTTAGGTGAGTGGGCGGGTACTCTGAATTGATTTTTAAAATTAAAAAATAATAATAACAGAGTGATTTGGCCTCCTCAACTGACCGTGAGGTTTCTGTAAATTTACAGAATACTGGAAGTGGAGGTTGAACAGACGGGAAACGCAAACCAAATGTCACATCGCGATCTGACAGAGTCACTCGGTTCATTGGAAACTAAATTTCAGCAGCATCTGGGTGTGGAAGGTAAAAGGTTTGTCTGTTCTGTCTGTGAGGGAAGATTTCAGGTCTCAGTGTGACTGGAAAAGCCCCGAGATTCACAAACCCTGGTTAGATCAAACCTGGAGAACTGTGTTCAGTTCAGGGCAACAAACCTGAGGAAGGATAGAATGGCCTCGGAGGGAGTGTGGCACAGATTTTTTACCTGAATGATATCTGAACACCCCCCGGGGTTAAATTACAAAACTAGATCACACAAAAGAGTCAGAGACATGATGACACAGAGAATGGCATTCAGCCCATTGAATCCATGCTAGCTCTCTGGAGCAATCCAGTTAGTCCCATTCTTCTGCTCCCTGTATCCTCGCATGTTTATTTCCCTCAGATGTCTATTCAATTTCCTTTTGAAATCAAATCATTCATTGTGTCTATTTTCAAACTCCCTCATAGGCAGCGAGTATCAGGTCATTGCCGCTCGCTGTGTAAAAACATATCTCATATCACCTCCATTTCACTTTAGTAATGGAGAGGGATAGGTGCGTGCAACAGGGCAAGGTTTACAATTGGGGGAAGGGTAAATACGATGTTGTCAGACAAGAATTGAAGTGCATACGTTGGGAACATAGGCTGTCAGGGAAGGACACAAGTGAAATGTGGAACTTGTTCAAGGAACAGGTACTACGTGTCCTTGATATGTATGTCCCTGTCAGGCAGGGAAGAGATGGTCGAGTGAGGGAACCATGGTTGACAAGAGAGGTTGAATGTCTTGTTAAGAGGAAAAAGGAGACTTATGTAAGGCTGAGGAAACAAGATTCAGACAGGGCGTTGGAGGGATACAAGATAGCCAGGAGGGAACTGAAGAAGGGGATTAGGAGAGCTAAGAGAGGGCATGAACAATCTTTGGCGGGTAGGATCAAGGAAAACACCAAGGCCTTTTACACATATGTGAGAAATATGAGAATGACTAGAGCGAGCGTAGGTCCGATCAAGGACAGTAGGGGGAGATTGTGTTTTGAGTCTGAAGAGATAGGAGAGGTCTTGAACGAGTACTTTTCTTCTGTATTTACAAATGAGAGGGGCCATATTGTTGGAGAGGACAGTGTGAAACAGACTGGTAAGCTCGAGGGAATACTTATTAGGAGGGAAGATGTGTTGGGCATTTTGAAAAATTTGAGGTTAGACAAGTCCCCGGGCCTGACGGGATATATCCAAGGATTCTATGGGAAGCAAGAGATGAAATTGCAGAGCCGTTGGCAATGATCTTTTCGTCCTCACTGTCAACAGGGGTGGTACCAGGGGATTGGAGTGTGGCGAATGTCGTGCCCCTGTTTAAAAAAGGGACTAGGGATAACCAAAGGCCAGTTCGTCTTACTTCGGTGGTAGGCAAAGTAATGGAAAGGGTACTGAAGGATAGGATTTCTGAGCATCTGGAAAGACACTGCTTGATTAGGGATAGTCAGCACGGATTTGTGAGGGGTAGGTCTTGCCTTACAAATCTTATTGAATTCTTTGAGGAGGTGACCAAGCATGTGGATGAAGGTAAAGCAGTGGATGTAGTGTACATGGATTTTAGTAAGGCATTTGATAAGGTTCCCCATGGTAGGCTTCTGCAGAAAGCAAGGAGGCATGGGATAGTGGAAAATGTGGCCAGTTGGATAACAAACTGGCTAACCGATAGAAGTCAGAGAGTGGTGGTGGATGGCAGATATTCAGCCTGGATCCCAGTTACCAGTGGCGTACCGCAGGGATCAGTTCTGGGTCTGCTGCTGTTTGTGATTTTCATTAATGACTTGGATGAGGGAGTTGAAGGGTGGGTCAGTAAATTTGCAGACGATACGAAGATTGGTGGAGTTGTGGATAGTGAGGAGGGCTGTTGTCGGCTGCAAAGAGACATAGATAGGATGCAGAGCTGGGCTGAGAAATGGCAGATGGAGTTTAACCCTGAAAAGTGTGAGGTTGTCCATTTTGGAAGGACAAATATGAATGCGGAATACAGGGTTAACGGTAGAGTTCTTGGCAATGTGGAGGAGCAGAGAGATCTTGGGGTCTATGTTCATACATCTTTGAAAGTTGCCACTCAAGTGGATAGAGCTGTGAAGAAGGCCTATGGTGTGCTAGCGTTCATTAACAGAGGGATTGAATTTAAGAGCCGTGAGGTGATGATGCAGCTGTACAAATCTTTGGTAAGGCCACATTTGGAGGACAGTGTACAGTTCTGGTCACCTCATTTTAGGAAGGATGTGGAAGCTTTGGAAAAGGTGCGAAGAGATTTACCAGGATGTTGCCTGGAATGGAGAGTAGGTCTTACGAGGAAAGGTTGAGGGTGCTAGGCCTTTTGTCATTAGAACGGAGAAGGATGAGGGGCGACTTGATGGAGGTTTATAAGATGATCAGGGGAATAGATAGACAGTCAGAGACTTTTTCCCCGGGTGGAACAAACCATTACAAGGGGACATAAATTTAAGGTGAATGGTGGAAGATATAGGGGGGATGTCAGAGGTAGGTTCTTTACGCAGAGAGTAGTGGGGGCATGGAATGCACTGCCTGTGGAAGTAGTTGAGTCGGAAACATTAGGGACCTTCAAGCAGCTATTGGATAGGTACATGGATTACGGTAAAATGATATAGGCAGCATGGTAGCATTGTGGATAGCACAATTGCTTCGCAGCTCCAGGGTCCCAGGTTCGATTCCGGCTTGGGTCACTGTCTGTGCGGAGTCTGCACATCCTCCCTGTGTCTGCGTGGGTTTCCTCCGGGTGCTCCGGTTTCCTCCCACAGTCCAAAGATTTGCAGGTTAGGTGGATTGGCCATGATAAATTGCCCTTAGTGTCCAAAATTGCCCTTAGTGTTGGGTGGAGGTGTTGACCTTGGGTAGGGTGCTCTTTCCAAGAGCCGGTGCAGACTCAGTGGGCCGAATGGCCTCCTTCTGCACTGTAAATTCAATGATAATCTATGATTAATCTAGGACAAAGGTTCGGCACAACATCGTGGGCCGAAGGGCCTGTTCTGTGCTGTATTTTTCTATGTTCTATCTCCTGTAACTTTTACATACAAACTCTGAACAGGCCACTCGGCCCCTCGAGCCTGCTCCGCATTCAATACGATTGCGGCTGATCTCATTCTAACCTCAACTCCACATTCCTGCCTACCCCTGATGACCTTTCACCCCCTTGCTCATCAAGAATCTATCCTGCTCTGCTTAAAAATATTCAAGGACTCTGCTTCTACTGCCTTTTCCGGCAGGCGTTCCAAAGTTTTCCAACTCTCGAGAAAGAAATCCTCATCTCCATTTTAAATGGGTGACTCCTTATTTTGCAACAGTAATGCCCTCGTTCTAGATTCTCCCACAAGAAGAAACACCCTCGCCACATCCACCCTGTCAAGACCCCTCAGGATCTTGTATAGTTCAATCCAGGCTTTACCCAAAACTTTAAATCTGTGTCCCGGCTGCTTGTACGATCAGTGAATGGAAACAGAGTTTCTTTGTCCACCCGATGGAAACCTGGCGTAATCTTGTGTCCCTGAATCAAATCTCCCCTCAACCTCCTTTGCTGGGACCATTCTGGGAAATCTCCTCTGCACCTTCTCCAAGAACCTTCACATTCTTCCTGAAGAGTGGTGACCAGAGCTTTATAAAGATTCATAGCATAGAATTAGAACCATAGAATTCCTGCAGAGCATTCAGCCCATCAAGTCTGCACCTATTCACTGAAAGGTCGTGCTACCACTCCCACGTCGACGCTACCACCAAGAAAGCACAACAGCGCCTATACTTCCTCAGGAAACTAAGGAAATTCAGCATGTCCACATTGACCCTTACCAACTTTTACAGATGCACCATAGAAAGCATCCTATCGAGCTGCATCACAGCCTGGTATGGCAACTGCTCGGCCCAGGACCGCAAGAAACTTCAGAGAGTCGTGAACACCGCCCAGTCCATCTCACAAACCTGCCTCCCATCCATTGACTCCATCTACACCTCCCACTGCCTGAGGAAAGCGGGCAGCATAATCAAAGATCCCTCCCACCCGGCTTACTCACTGTTCCAACTTCTTCCATCGGGCAGGAGATACAGAAGTCTGAGAACACGCATGAACAGACTCATAAACAGCTTCTTCCCCACTGTCACCAGACTCCTAAATGACCCTCTTATGGACTGACCTCATTAACACTACACCCTGTATGCTTCATCCGATGCCAGTGCTTATGTAGTTACATCGTATATCTTGTGTTGCCCTATTATGTATTTTCTTTTATTCCCTTTTCTTCTCATGTACTTAATGATCTGTTGAGCTGCTCGCAGAAAAATACTTTTCTCTGTACCTCGGTACACGTGACAATAAACAAATCCAATCCAATCCAATCGAAAGGACACCCTGCCTGGGCCCACACCCCTACCCTGGCCCTATAACCCCATAGCCCCACCTAACCTGTACATCCCTGGACACTAAGGGGCAATTTATCAAGGCCAATCCATCAAAGCTGTCCTTCTTTAGACTGTTGGAGGAAACCTGAGCACTGGGTGGAAACCCACGCAGACACGGGGAGAAAGTGCAAACTCCACACAGACCGTCATCAAGGCCGGAATTGAACCCGGGTCCCAGGTGCTGTGAGGCAGCAGTGCTAATCACTGTGCCACCGGAAGCATCGTTTTGGTATCAATATTACTGTTCATGAAGCTCAAGGTCGAATAATTTGCTTTGCCAACTACTCTCTTGTAGATATACAAAATCCCTATTCGCCTCTTTCTCCTCCCGAAGAGGCCAGTTCGGTTTTTATGACAATCCAGCAGTTTTCATGGTCACTTTTTCTTAGTTCCGGCCCCACAAATGACCAGATTCGTTCAGCTCAATTTCACAACCTGTTTTTGTGGGTTCTCTCTCACTCCCTATTTTCTGTTTTCAATCAATTTCACAGGGTGTTCGAATTGGAGGCTTCAAAGTCCGGAAACTCAAACCAAACATCACATCAGGGTCTGACAGAGTCGTCAATTTATCATTGCTGAATATCATCGTACTTTGAACATGGAAGGAAAAAGCAGCATTCACAGTGGGGAGAAACCGTACACGTGTTGTGTGTGTGGACGAGGATTTGCTCGATCATCAGGCCTTACAAGCCACAAATGCAGTCACACTGGGGAGAAACTGTGGAAATGTGGGGACTGTGGGAAAGGATTCATTTCCCCATCCAAGCTGGAAACTCATCAACACAGCCACACTGGGGAGAGACCATTCACCTGCTCCAAGTGCGGGAAGGGATTCTCTCAGTCATCCGACTTGCTGAGACACCGGCAAGTTCACACTAGGGAGAGACCATTTACCTGCTCCAAGTGTGGGAAGGGATTCACTCAGTCATCCGACCTGCTGAGTCACCAGCGAATTCACACTGGGGAGAGGCCATTCACCTGTTCAGAGTGTGGGAAGGGATTTGCTATTTCATCCAACCTGCAGAAGCATCAGCGAGTTCACACTGATGAGAGACAGTTTCAATGTCCAGAGTGCGGGAAGTGCTATAAAGGTTCTGGGGATCTGATGCGCCATCAACGTGTCCACAGTGACGAGAGACCGTTTAGGTGCTCTCACTGCGGGACTGGATTCAGACAATCATCTCACCTCACTGCACATCAGCGGATTCACACTGGGGAGAGACCATTCGCCTGCTCCTGGTGTGGGAAGAGATTCACTCGGTCATCGGCCCTGCTGGGACACCGGCGAGTTCACACTGGGGAGAGACCGTTCATCTGCTCCAAGTGTGGGAAGCGATTCACTCAGTCATCCGATTTGCAGAGACACCAGCCAGTTCACACTGGGGAGAGGCCATTCAGGTGCTCTCACTGCGGGACTGGGTTCAGACAATCATCTCACCTCACTGTACATCAGCGAATTCACACTGGAGAAAGGCCATTCACCTGCTCCAACTGTGGGAAGGGATTCACTGAGTCATCCGCACTGCGGAAGCACCAGCGAATTCACACTGGGGAGAGACCACTCACCTGCTCCGAGTGTGGGAAGGGATTCACTGACTCATCCAACCTGCTGAGACACCAACGAGGCCACAAGTAACCACAGTGATTGAAATTTGCTGTTCCTCACATTCAGGACTGAACCACGTTCATTTGAGTCTCTTTCTGCTGATAACAAACTCCAGCCCATTTACAGGGGCTAATATTTTGGCTAAAAGTCAAATAAATTAGATTTGTGTTACATACGCAGTGTTGATACTTTTTAATATCTGACACAAGTTAGTTCCTTTTGAAGTACTCTCGCTCTCCCCTGTCTCTTCCATCCTCACCTCCAACAAGAAGTGTGAGGAGCTTGTGGAGCTTCTTTGTGACTGAGATTGAGTAAATCCGATCAGCTGCCTCTGCTGCTTCCCTCCCTTCCAAGAGCCCACCGGACCAAACTGTCTCTAAATTTCATCCTTTCCCGAGCACTGAACCCACATCTTTCTCTAGTTTCTCTCCCATCTCCCCTCATGCCCTCTCAGAGCTCATCTTGTCCATGAGACCCAGCTCCTGCTCCATCGACCCTTTTCCCACTGAGCTACTGATCAGCTTTCTGTCTCTTCAGTCACTGTCCCTCTGTCCTTCAAATCTGCCATCATCACCCCCTCCTCAATAAAACAAACCCTTGACCCTGCCATCCTTACAAATTACTGCCGTATTTTCAACCTCCCTCTCCTCTCCAAACTCTTTAAACATGTTGCCAACTCCCAAATCCTTGCCCATCTTTCCCAGAACTCCCATGTTTGAATCCTTCAATCAGGTCTCTGCCCTGTCACAGTGAAGTACAAGAGACAAACAGAATCTTACCCGGAGAGAAAGACAGACAATCCAGGAGCTTGGATCCAACACTGATATGTTCAGAAGATCAGGATAGCAGCACAGTCATTATCGAGAGACAACAATACCTGCTGGAGACAGACAGACAACTAAACAACACTAATCACAACACTAAATTACCTAGACCCATATACCCGAGAGAGGAAGGAGAATTGGAGATGGACTGGAAGAACTCAAAGACTCCAGACACATTAACCAAAAACAACCGGTAGAACCAAGGAAGTTCTACCTGTTCCCTAAAATACCCAAACACTAAACTGTACAAGGGAAATACCCCCAGACAGATCCATCGGATCAGACTGAGAGCGAAAGTCCAACAGAATCATAGAATTTACAGTGCAGAAGAAGGCTATTCGACCCATCAAGCCTGCACAGCTCTCGGAAAGAGCACCCTACTTAAGATCATGCCTCCACCCTATCCCTGTAACCCACCTAACCTTTTTTTGGGCACTGAGGGGCCATTTAGCATAGCCAATCCACCTAACCTGCACATCTTTGGATGGTGGGTAAAAACTGGAACACAACGGAGGGAACCCACGCAGACAGAGGGAGAATGTGCAAACTCCACACTGAATTGAACCCAGATCCCAAACACAAAATGCTGCCGGAAATCAGCAATTCAGTTTCAGTGTCTGTGTGAAGCTCAAACTTCATTCACACACAGCCCGCAGTCTGATTGGCTGGAGGACCAGAGTCCATCCGGTCCGCCAATCCTTCCCATTGGTCAACACATCTCAGGGATGAAATTAGGTTTTTGGAACCCGCGCCCACATGGCCAATGGGAAGAACTCAAAAGATGCAGAGTCTCAGCCAATGAGGGAGATCCAGATCAGCCCCGCCCCTCATTCACTCTGATTGGCTGGAGGATCAGCCGCTCGCGCTCTGTCCTCCAGACCCGCCCCCTGTTCCTATTGGTCTGGAGCTGCCGTCAATCACCCCCGGGCATTGTGATCCGGAGCACGCGCAGTGTGGCTGCTGGACATGGATTTCGCCACTTGTTTGTCCTGGAGAAGCGGAGTCAGCGTCAGGCGGTGGGTGGGAGGATTTGGAAACACTTTGTGGATCCGCAAACTCTTCACAATCATTGTCAGCTCCCTGGTTTGCAGCTGCGGGGCTTCTCCCACCCTCCCGGGAACAGGCCCAGGTTAATGGGCACCATCCTGCTTCAGACACTGGAGGATGGTTCACATCAGAGGATGGGGGAGGAAGGGTAATAAATAAAAGCTTCCACTTTGCACTCAAATCAATGAGGACTCCGATCTCTGGCAAGGAAGGAAACCCTGGGGGGTGGACGGGGCCGATTCACAAACACCCGCTGGAGGCCCCAAACCCCCAATAAAGAACCTGCAGCCCCTGGATTTCCAGCTCCGGGGGATTGGTGGCTTCAAGTGCAGCCATCTTGGTAAAGGAACATAGAGTGGGTGGGGCTTCAGGGTCCCAATGACCAGGAGGCAAAATGATTATTGATTAATTGATTTTATTCTCACTTTGCACAGAGGGGTTTGAGAACTGATCCCAGCCAGAGGGGAGGGAGGGGGTGAGCTGTAAGGAAAAGAATTGTGAAGGTGGTGTGCAGGATTTGCCGGGCTGACCAACTCTCATGGTGAAAATTAAGGTCCAGCCTGCACTGAAAGGCTGGCGTTCTGCCAGAGCTGGGACCAGTCCGCCTGGGGTAAGTGTCTGCCAGAGCTGTTGGAACACAGAAACAGTAAGGAACATGATCCTGTGCATTGAGAAAGGTCCAATTTGTATGACAGACAACATCCAGGCAGCATGCAGCCTGGGACAGAGGACACAAATACATTCAGTAAAATATGGGACTGTTAGTCACCCTGGGATTTGCATCCAGCAAGGGAGGTGAGAGAGTGCATGGGATTGGGATTTACTGCTTTACAGGTACAAATGAAGAAAATATCTTTCATGGAAAATAGAATTATATGTTCAATATTTCTCAAGTTTTGTGAACTCCTTTTCCAGGGTAATAGATTTGGTGGATTTACAAACAGGAAGCTCGAACTGCATGGTCTGACAAAGTCACTGAGTCACCACGGCCTCAATATCATCAGAAATTGAATTCCGGAGGAGACATGTTTGTGTGTTCTGTCTGTGCGACACCATTTATAACATCTGTGACTGGAAAAGCATCAAGACACACACTGGAGTGAGTGTTCCAGTACACTGACTGTACAAAGAGCTTTAAACAGTTAAACCGCCTGTTAAAATCATCGCACGATTCGCAAAGGGAAGGAAGCGTACTCGTGCTGTGTGTGCGGACAAAGCTTCAACTGATTGTCCAAACTGGAGAGATACGAGGAAACGGGCGCCATGGAGAAACCGTGGAAATGTGAGGACTGGGGTAAAGGATTCAGTTCTTCATCCCGGCTGGAAATCCATTGACGCGTTCACACTGGGGAAAGGCCATTCATCTGTTCTGTGTGTGAGAGGAGATTCACTCAGTCCCAACACCTGCTGAGACACCAGCGAGTTCACAAGTGAGTGCAGGGACTGGAACCTGCTGTTTTGCTGCTGCTCATCACATCCAGGATTGATAGTCTGACAATATCTGGTTTGATTCTGCTGATGTTAACAATCTCTTCAACTGGCTGCAGTTTAATATTCTGGAGATGTCACTGATTTTAAAAATGCCCCTTTTTAAAAGCAGCGCCTGTGATTTTTCTCCTATATTCAAGAACTGTCAACAGAAACACCATTACAGTAAAATTATGAACTTGTACTTCAATCCTAAATTGATCTTTGATGCAAATCCGTGTCTGAACGGTTCCACTGATCAACATCTCCAATCAGCAGGTTAATCTTTCCTGACAATTCTTACTGACTTCTTCAGTGTTATGTCCATTAGGAAATTAAATTGTGAAGGAAGCAAAACAAAACAGTTAAATATTTTACAGGCACTGTGAAAATGGACATAATCACTGAACAGCAACATTGTTATTGATGAAGTTTGGAAGTCACGGAGTTGAATCATTTCTGACACAGCAGCAGCAACATTTGGTAACGGCGGAACAAAGAACAAAGAGATGTTTCCCTGCGGCCCTCCAAGCCTGTGCCGACCATGCTGCCCGACTAAACTACAATCTTCTACACTTCCTGGGTCCGTATCCCCTCTATTCCCATCCTATTCATGTATTTGTCAAGATGCCCCTTAAATGTCACTATCGTCCCTGCTTCCACCACCTCCTCCGGTAGCGAGTTCCAGGCATCCACTATCCTCTGTGTAAAAAAACTTGCCTCGTACATCTACTCTAAACCTTGCCCCTCTCACCTTAAACCTATGCCCCCTAGTAATTGACCCCTCTACCCTGGGGAAAAGCCTCTGACTATCCACTCTGTCTATGCCCCTCATAATTTTGTAGACGTCTACAATTACTTACAATTAAGAGGCCTGCACACAACTCCTCGAAGTAAATTCTTGCCTCTCCCATTTTTTCTCTCAAACCAAACCACTCCTACATCCTGATTTCCTGAACTTCGCTCACCCCTGTCTAATGTGCTAACACCATCAACAATTAACAGAGCCGCTCTTCCACCTTTTCCGTGATTTCTGTCTTTCCTAAATTTCACATACACTACAATATTCAGCTCACCGCCACCTTTTGTAGGGAAATGAGGGATGGGCAATAAATGTTGGACTTGCCAGCGACACCCATGAATGCATATAAAAAAATTCAGGTCCCAATCTATGTTTCTGCAATGGCCATCAGGTCGTACTTACTTATTTCTATAGGTGCTGGCAATTCATCAGTTTTGTTTCAAATGTTACTTGTGTTTTGATACACAGCCTTTAGTTTTTTGCTTTTATTATTTTTGTCGCGTTTATCTCTGTCTCTTCCTGCCTCAATCTGTTTATCATTTCCCATATCCTTACCTTTCTCTCTGGTCTTACTCTTTGCTTTACCACATCTTCCAAAACAAATCAGAAAACACCCAACAATGGAACAGTCGGTAACAGGACATCGACAGTCTCCTCTTATCTTAGAGAAATGAAGGACTGGAACACTGTCGTTAACACAAAGCTAATTTTATTAATCTATATCCAGAATATTAAACTCCGGCCAAGTCACAGGAATGATTAACATCAACTGAAACAAACTCCAACCGTCAGAACGAACATGGTTCAGTCCTGGATGTGTTTAACTGCAGCAATAACAGAATCCAATCCCTGTAATCGCCTGTGAACTCGCTGGTGTTTCTGCAGGGTGAATGAACGAGTGAATCCCTTCCCACACACACAGCAGATGAATAATGTCTCCCTGGTGTGAATGCGCTGGTGTTTCAGCCAGAGGGAATGCTGAGTGAATCCCTTCCCACACACGGAGCAGGTGAATGGCCTCTCTCCAGTGTGACTGCGTTGGTGAATCAGCAGATCCATTTGCCTTTGAAGCTCTTCTCACAGTCTGAACATTTAAAATGTCTCGTGTCAGAGTGAACACGCTAGTGTGAGGTGAGTTGGGCAGACTGAGTGAATCCCTTCCCACATTCAGAGCAGGTGAACTATCTCACCCCAGTGTGAATGCGCTGGTGTCTCAGCCGGGTGGATGACTGGGCGAATCCCTTCCCACACACACAGCAGGTGAATGGTCTCTCCCCAGTGTGAACCCGCTGATTATCTAACAGTTTGCATAACTGAGCGAATGTCACCCCACACTCAGAACAGGCGAATGGTTTCTCCCCAGTGTGAACTCGCTGGTGCGTCAGAAGATTACATTTGTTTTTAAAGCTCTTCTCACAATCGGAGCATTTGAAAGGTCTCATGTTAGAGTGAACAAGTTGGTGTGCAGTCAGATGTGTTAGTCGAGTGAATCCCTTTCCACACTAGGAACAGGTGAATGGTCTCTCCCCGGTGTGACTGCGGTGATGAGTTTCCAGCTCAGAAGTTAGTTGTGATAGTTGTGGATAGCACATTCAGTGAGTTGGTCACACCGCAGATTAAAATTACTGAGGCAGATAGGGAAAGGGTGACCAACAGACAGAGGAAGAGTAGGAAGGCAGTGCAGGGATCCCCTGCGGTCATCTCCCTCCAAAACAGATTTACCGTTTTGGAAACTGTTGGGGGAGATGGCTCACCAGGGGAAGGTGGCAGTAGCCAGGTTCATGGCACCGTGGCTGGCTCTGCTGCACAGAAGGGCGGGAAAAAGAGTGGCAGAGCTATAGTGATAGGGGATTCAATTGTAAGGGGAATAGACAGGCGTTTCTGCGGACGCAAACGAGAATCCAGGTTGGTATGTTGCCTCCCTGGTGCAAGGGTCAAGGATGTCTCGGAGCGGCTGCAGGGCATTCTGGAGGGAGAGGGTGAACAGCCAGCTGTCGTGGTGCATAGAGGCACCAACGATATAGGTAAAAAACGGGATGAGGTCCTACAAGCTGAATTTAGGGAGTTAGGAGTTAAACTAAAAAGTAGGACCTCAAAGGTAGTAATCTCAGGATTGCTACCAGTGCCACGTGATAGTCAGAGTAGGAATGACAGGATAGCTAGGATGAATACGTGGCTTGAGAGATGGTGCAAGAGGGAGGGTTTCAAATTCCTGGGACATTGGGACCGATTCTGGGGAGGTGGGACCTGTACAAATCGGACGGTCTGCATCTGGGTGGGACCGGAACCAATGTTCTCGGGGGGGTGTTTGCTAGTGCAGTTGGGAGGGTTTAAACTAATGTGCCAGGGGGATGGGAACCGATGTAGGAAGTCAGTGGGGACAGAAACAAAAGGCAGGAAGGGAGAGTGTGTAAAGCATGACCAGAGAAAGCAGGGCAGAGAGCAAGGAAGGTCTACATTAAACTGCATTTATTTCAATGCAAGGGGCCTGACGGGCAAAGCGGATGAACTCAGGGCATGGACGGGCACATGGGACTGGGATATTATAGCTATGACTGAAACATGGCTAAGGGAGGGGCAGGACTGGCAGCTCAATGTTCCGGGGTACAGATGCTATAGAAAGGATAGAACAGGAGGTAAGAGAGGAGGGGGAGTGGCGTTTTTGATTAGGGAGAACATCACAGCAGTACTTAGAGGGGATATATCCGAGGGTTCGCCCACTGAGTCTATATGGGTGGAACTGAAAAATAAGAAGGGAGAGATCACCTTGGTAGGACTGTACTACAGGCCCCCAAATAGTCAGCGGGAAATTGAGGAGCAAATATGTAAGGAGATTACAGATAGCGGCAAGAATAATAGGGTGGTAGTAGTAGGGGACTTTAACTTTCCCAACATTGACTGGGACAGCCATAGCATTAGGGGCTTGGATGGAGGGAAATTTGTTGAGTGTATTCAGGAGGAATTTCTCATTCAGTATGTGGATGGACCGACTAGAGAGGGGGCAAAACTTGACCTCGTCTTGGGAAATAAGGAAGGGCAAGTGACAGAAGTGCTAGTGAGGGATCACTTTGGGACAAGTGACCATAATTCCATTAGTTTTAAGATAGCTATGGAGAATGATAGGTCTGGCCCAAGAGTTAAAATTCTTAATTGGGGCAAGGCCAATTTTGATGGTATCAGACAGGAACTTGCAGAGGTAGATTGGGGGAGACTATTGGCAGACAAAGGGACGGCTGGTAAATGGGAGGCTTTTAAAAATGTGTTAACCAGGGTGCAGGGTAAGCACATTCCCTTTAGAGTGAAGGGCAAGGCTGGTAGAAGTAGGGAACCCTGGAAGACTCGAGATATTGAGACTCTGTAAAGGAATTTTTAATTATAGGAATAACTTGTAATCAGAAGATTCTAGGTTCGACTCCTGGCTGGCTCGCCAATTAAAGGAATCTATAATTTAAGGGAATCTTAACCTGTCGAACTACGCCAAGTTTGGGGGAAGCTTAGTTGATGAATCAAGTCCTGGCGCAATACGACAAGTTATAAGATTTGAAATACTTGTAGACTGTGTTAAGTTGTTTGATTCCTTGTATTATTCGACTGTGTAAAGTTGAAGGAATTTATATCATCTCTGCTATTCGGTTATCAGTAGCACTTTGCGAATACTGGAACTCAGCAGAAATTTGCAGTATAAACTCCTCAGGTGCCAAAAAGAATTGTTTTATTTGTAGTCGCTTGATTACAATTTGAAAGTCATTTAAAAGGCAATTCGTAGACAATTCGAAGCTTTCAGAGAATTACAGACATTATCTTTCTTTGCTTAGGCAGACAGCTCGAAAGTAACTTTTTAAAGGTCAAAGTCTGGTAATGAAACATGAAGAGAGAGAGAAAGCTAATCTTCAGCTAAACTCAAACTCAAAGTGAAAAGTGGACTAACATCACTGGCACAGACTGTTAAACTGACAACCCCCAAAAGACATAAACTAAAATGGAGACTAGAATCAAAGGCAAAAACTGACTAAACTAACAGAAAGACAAAACTTAAAACTACAAAGACAATACTCACAAAGACAACAAAACCCCAACCTAACCTAACCTAACCCAACCTAACCTAACCTAACCTAACCCAACCTAACCCAACCTAAAATGGCCGGGAGAAACTTTTTCAGTTATACACTTTCATATCTGTCTTAAATCGTCTAATTACACCCCAATATAATCCTAATTGGTTTGGGTTAGACTCAAACACATTTGATTTGATGGCAAGCCGTCCATCTTCAATGTGCAACATCAGCTTTTCTGACCTAGCTGTTATCTGCATTGTGAACAATGGTGCTGTGTATTCAATCCCTTGACCTTGACAATTAGCACAAGACAGTGTCATTATCTTGAAAATATGCATTTGCCAGAACAACGGACTTCAGTGAAAGTGAATTATGCTGTATAAATGGGTATTTAAAACTGGGGCTCAACATTTATGCTTAAACAGCTATCTTTTACCTATACTAGTTGTATTTGAAATACTTGGCTTCTACACTCTGGTCAAAAAGAAGAAGGAGGCATATGACGTACATAAGCAACTGGGATCAAGTAGATCCCTTGAAGAGTATAGAGATTGTCGAAACGAGTTAAGAGGGAAATCAGGAGGGCAAAAAGGGGACATGAAATTGCTTTGGCAAATAATGCAAGGGAGAATCCAAAGAGATTCTACAGATACATAAAGGGGAAAAGAGTAACTAGGGACAGAGTAGGGCCTCTTAAGGATCAACAAGGGCATCTATGTGCAGAGCCACAAGAGTTGGGTGAGATCCTGAATGAATATTTCTCATCGGTATTCACGGTGGAGAAAGGCATGGATGTTAGGAAACTAAGGGAAATAAATAGTGATGTCTTGAGAAGTGTGCATATTACAGAGGAGGAGGTGCTGGAAGTCTTAAAGCGCATCAAGGTAGATAAATCCCCGGGACCTGATGAAATGTATCCCAGGATGTTGTGGGAGGCTAGGGAGGAAATTGCGGGTCCCCTAACCGAGATATTTGAATCATCGGCAGCCACAGGTGAGGTGCCTGAAGATTGGAGAGTGGCGAATGTTGTGCCCTTGTTTAAGAAGGGCAGCAGGGAAAAGCCTGGGAACTACAGACCGGTGAGCCTAACGTCTGTAGTAGGTAAGTTGCTAGAAGGTATTCTGAGAGACAGGATCTACAAGCATTTAGAGAGGCAAGGACTGATTCGGGGCAGTCAGCATGGCTTTGTGCGTGGCAAATCATGTCTCACAAATTTGATTGAGTTTTTTGAGGGGGTGACCAAGAAGGTAGATGAGGGCAGTGCAGTAGACGTTGTCTACATGGACTTTAGCAAAGCCTTTGACAAGGTACCGCATGGTAGGTTGTTGCAGAAGGTTAAAGCTCACGGGATCCAGGGTGAGGTTGCCAATTGGATTCAAAATTGGCTGGACGACAGAAGGCAGAGGGTGGTTGTAGAGGGTTGTTTTTCAAACTGGAGGCCTGTGACCAGTGGTGTGCCTCAGGGATCGGTGCTGGGTCCACTGTTATTTGTGATTTATATTAATGATTTGGATGAGAATTTAGGAGGCATGGTTAGTAAGTTTGCAGATGACACCAAGATTGGTGGCACAGTGGATAGTGAAGAAGGTTATCTAGGATTGCAACGGGATCTTGATCAATTAGGCCAGTGGGCCGACGAATGGCAGATGGAGTTTAATTTAGATAAATGTGAGGTGATGCATTTTGGCAGATCGAATCAGGCCAGGACCTACTCAGTTAATGGTATCGCGTTGGGGAGAGTTATAGAACAAAGAGATCTAGGAGTACAGGTTCATAGCTCCTTGAAGGTGGAGTCGCAGGTGGACAGGGTGGTGAAGAAGGCATTCGGCATGCTTGGTTTCATTGGTCAGAACATTGAATATAGGAGTTGGGACGTCTTGTTGAAGTTGTCCAAGACATTGGTACGGCCACACTTGGAATACTGTGTGCAGTTCTGGTCACCCTATTATAGAAAGGATATTATTAAACTAGAAAGAGTGCAGAAAAGATTTACTAGGATGTTGCCGGGACTTGATGGTTTGAGTTATAAGGAGAGGCTGGATAGACTGGGACTTTTTTCCCTGGAGCGTAGGAGGCTTAGGGGTGATCTTATAGAGGTCTATAAAATAATGAGGGGCATAGATAAGGTAGATAGTCAACATCTTTTCCCAAAGGTAGGGGAGTCTAAAACTAGAGGGCATAGGTTTAAGGTGAGAGGGGAGAGATTCAGAAGGGCCCAGAGGGGCAATTTCTTCACTCAGAGGGTAGTGAGTGTCTGGAATGGGCTGCCAGAGGTAGTAGTAGAGGCGGGTACAATTGTGTCTTTCAAAAAGCATTTAGATGGTTACATGGGTAAGATGGGTATAGAGGGTTATGGGCCAAGTGCGGGCAACTGGGACTAGCTTAATGGTAAAAACTGGGCGGCATGGACTGGTTGGGCCGAAGGGCCTGTTTCCATGCTGTAAACTTCTATGATTCTATAAGGGTAACTGAATCCCTCCCCACATTTCCACGGTTTCTCAATGGTGTCAGCGTCCTTGTGTCTCTCCATTTTGGACGATCAGTTGAAGCTTCTTCCACACACAGAACACGTGTATGGTTTCTCCTCACAGTGAGCGTGTGCTGTTTTTCAGGCGGTGCAACTGGTTAAAGCTCTTTTCACAGTCAGTTCACTGGAACGCTCTCACTCGGGCGTGTGTTGTGTGGGTCTCGGTGCTTTTCCAGTCACACTGATGTTTGAAATCTTTTCCCACAGACAAGCATTTCTCCTTCCACATTCAAAAGCTGATGATATTCAGATCCTGATGAATTGAGTGACTGTCAGATCTTGATGTGATGATTGATTTGAGTTTCCTGTCTGTCAATCCATTCCTTGTAACCCTGTAAAATCAGTTTACATAGGTCAGAAATTCAGAACAGATAATTCTAGTTTCTGGGGAATAATTGATTCTCTCATTTCCCAAAGCTGCAAATCCCAGTCCCACACTTTCCCTTTCCGATAAACTCGCCACAATGGTTTCAAGGTCATTAACTGGCGGGAGCGGTGCGCAAGTGATTTCTGGGAGGTAAGTTTCTCCTTTAAAAACACTTGCCTAGTCCCGTTTCTGTTCTTCTTTTCTGTTTTATTTTTAATTTTTTTTTAAAACAAGGCGGGAACCGGAAGTTCGACTTCTGGGAAGCCCCCCCCCCCCCCCCCCCCCAACCAATAAATTCTGGTTTCTGGTGGAGAGGAAACCCGAGACACTACACGTGTAGTGTCTCCCACCCACCCTCCTCCTCTAACCTAATAATAAGATCCATTGGTGTGAGGTAAGTGCCATATTATATTATTAGCATTATTATATTATAAGCATTGCGCAGGTCAAGGAGACACAGCCTGAGTGAGAGAGATACAGACAGTGAGAATTTGGTAATTTGGTGCAGTGAGGTAACCAGGAAAGGTAAGTGGTTAATCTAATTGTGCTGTTTTTCAGTAAAAAGTGCAGTGTAGATGAGTGTCTGATTGGCTGAAGCTACCCCCACCATAAACTTAAATTAAACTAATTAATTAATTGGTGATGGCTGGTCAGATGATGTGCCTGAGCTGCTTGATGTGGGAGCTGGCAGATCCCATTGCGAGCTGCAGCGACCACATCTGCAGTAAGTGTTGGCTGCTCGAAGAGCTCTGGCTCAGAGTTGATGAGCTGGAGTCTGAGCTTCAAACACTGAGGCACATCCAGGAGGGGGAGACTTACCTGGACACTGTGTTTCAGGAGGCAGTCACACCTGTCAGAGTAAGTAGTTTAAATCCTGCCAGTGGCCAGCGACAGCAGGGTGTGACTGCAAGTCAGGCAGGTAAAGGGAACCAGCAGGAACTCAGGAGCCTCAGCCCTTGACTCTGCCCAACAGGTATGAGGCACTTGCTCCCTGTGTGGATGGCGAACAGGGTTGCAGGAAGGATGAGTCAGCTGACCAAGGCACCATGGTTCAGCAGGCCATTCAAGGGGAGGGAGTAAATAGTCAAGTTGTAGTTGTAGGGGATTCTATTATCAGGGGGATAGATAGTATCCTTTGTGAGCAGGATAAAGAGTCCCGCATGGTATGTTGCCTGCCCGGTGCTAGGGTGCGGGACATCTCTGACCGGCTTGAAAGGATACTGGAGAGGGAGGGGGAGGATCCAGTTGTTGTGGTCCATGTCGGTACCAACAACATAGGCAAGTCTAGGAAAGAGGACCTGTTTAGAGATTATAAAGAGCTAGGATTCAAATTTAAAAAACAGGTCCTCAAGGGTCATAATCTCCGGATTACTGCCCGAGCCACGTGCAAATTGGCATAGGGAGGCAAGAATAAGGGAAGTTAACACGTGGCTGAAAGAGTGGTGTGGGAATGAGGGGTTCCTTTTCATGGGACACTGGCATCAGTTTTGGGACAGGGGGGACTTATACCGTTGGGATGGCCTCCACCTGAACCGAGCTGGGACCAGTGTTCTGGCGAAAAGAGTAAATAGGGTGGTCAATAGGACTTTAAACTAAAGATTGGGGGGAAGGGAAAGTCAGGGAACCAAGAGGTGAAGTAATCAGCGGAGAGCGTAGCTGCTTAGGAATACAAAAAAACACGAACAGACAAAACTCAAGAGTGGTTACGATTGTCCCCATCCCACAAAATATGACAGTGTAGGGAAAGGCTCAGTAAACCAAGGTCCACCACACTAAGAAAACAAAAAGGGACGGTCAATAGAGAATTAAAGGTGCTATATTTAAATGCGCGCAGTGTACGGAACAAGGTAGATGAGCTTGTGGCCCAGATTGTGACTGGCAGGTATGATGTGGTAGGCATCACAGAGACATGGTTGCAGGGGGTTCAGTACTGGCATTTAAACATTCAGGGATTCACAACCTATCAAAAAGACAGAGAGGTGGGCAGAGGGGGCGGGGTTGCCTTGTTAATTAGGAATGAAATTAAATCAATAGCACTAAACGACATAGGGTCAGATGATGTGGAGTCTGTGTGGGTAGAGTTGAGGAACCACAAAGGCAAAAAAAACATAATGGGAGTTATGTACAGGCCTCCTAACAGTGGTCAGGACCGGGGGCACAAAATGCACCACGAAATAGAAAGTGCATGTCAGAAAGGCAAGGTCACACTGATCATGGGGGACTTCAATATGCAGGTGGACTGGGTAAATAATGCTGCCAGTGCACCCAAGGAAAGGGAATTCGTTGAATGTTTACAGGAGGGCTTTTTTGGAACAGCTTGTGATGGAGCCCACGAGGGAACAGGCCATTCTGGACTTAGTGTTATGTAATGAGCCAGACTTGATTAAACATCTTAAAGTAAGGGAGCACTTAGGAGGCAGTGATCATAATATGGTCGAATTCAATCTCCAATTTGAAAGAAAGAAGGTAGAATCAGATGTAAAGGTGTTACAGTTAAATAAAGGTAACTACAGGGGCATGAGGGAGGAACTGACGCCAATCAACTGGGAGCAGAGCAGCAATGGCAGGAGTTTCTGGTAGTAATTGAGGACACAGTACAGCGGTTCACCGCAAAGAAAAGAAAGGTTATCAGAGGGGGGATTAGGCAGCCATGGCTGACAAAGGAAGTTAGGGAATGCATCAAAGCAAAAGAGAAAACCTATAATGTGGCAAAGAATAGTGGGAAGTCAGAAGATTGGGAAGACTACAAAAACAAAAACAGAGGATAACAAAGAGAGAAATAAGGAAAGAGAGGATCAAATTTGAAGGTAGGCTAGCCAGTAACATTAGGAATGATAGTAAAAGTTTCTTTAAATACATTAAAAACAAACGGGAGGCAAAAGTTGACATTGGGCCGCTCCAAAATGACGCTGGTAATTTTGTGATGGGAGACAAGGAAATAGCTGAGGAACTGAATAAGTACTTTGCGTCAGTCTTCACAGTAGAAGACATGAGTAATATCCCAACAATTCTGGAGAGTCAGGGGCAGAGTTCAATATGGTAGCCATCACAAAGGAGAAAGTGCTAGAGAAACTAAGAGGTCTAAAAATTGATCAATCCCCGGGCCCAGATGGGCTACATCCTAGAGTTCTAAAGGAGATAGCTGAAGAAATAGTGGAGGCGTTAGTTGTGATCTTTCAAAAGTCACTGGAGTCAGGGAAAGTCCCAGAGGATTGGAAAATCGCTGTTGTAACCCCCCTGTTCAAGAAGGGAACAAGGAAAAAGATGGAAAATTATAAGCCAATTAGCCTAACCTCGGTTGTTGGCAAGATTCTAGAATCCATTGTTAAGAATGAGATTTCTAAATTCTTGGAAGTGCAGGGTCGGATTAAGACAAGTCAGCATGGATTTAGTAAGGGGAGGTCGTGCCTGACAAACCTGTTAGAGTTCTTTGAAGAGATAACAAATAGGTTAGACCAAGGAGAGCCAATGGATGTTATCTATCTTGATGTCCAAAAGGCCTTTGATAAGGTGCCTCAGGGGAGACTGCTGAGTAAAATAAGGGCCCATGGTATTCGAGGCAAGGTACTAACATGGATTGCCGATTGGCTGTCAGGCAGAAGGCAGAGAGTTGGGATAAAAGGTTCTTTTTCGGAATGGCAACAGGTGACGAGTGGTGTCATAGATAGATTTCATAGATAGATTTCATAGAATTTACAGTGCAGAAGGAGGCCATTCGGCCCATCAAGTCTGCACCGGCTCTTGGAAAGAGCACCCTACCCAAGGTCAACACCGCCACCCTATCCCCATAACCCAGTAACCCCACCCAACACTAAGGGCAATTTTGGACACTAAGGGCAATTTATCATGGCCAATCCACCTAACCTGCACATCTTTGGACTGTGGGAGGAAACCGGAGCACCCGGAGGAAACCCACGCACACACGGGGAGGATGTGCAGACTCCGCACAGACAGTGACCCAAGCCGGAATCGAACCTGGGACCCTGGAGCTGTGAAGCAATTGTGCTATCCACAAGGCTACCGTGCTGTCCTTCAGGGTTCAGTGTTGGGGCCACAGCTGTTCTCTTTATATACTAACGATCTAGATGACGGGACTGGGGGCATTCTGGCTAAGTTTGCCGATGATACAAAGATAGGTGGAGGGGCAGGTAGTATGGAGGAGGTGGGGAGGCTGCAGAAAGATTTAGACAGTTTAGGAGAGTGGTCCAAGAAATGGCTGATGAAATTCAACGTGGGCAAGTGCGAGGTCTTGCACTTTGGAAAAAAGAATAGAGGCGTGGACTATTTTCTAAACGGTGACAAAATTCATACTGCTGAAGTGCAAAGGGACTTGGGAGTCCTAGTCCAGGATTCTCTAAAGGTAAACTTGCAGGTTGAGTCCGTAATTAAGAAAGCAAATGCAATGTTGTCATTCATCTCAAGAGGCTTTGAATATAAAAGCAGGGATGTACTTCTGAAGCTTTATAAAGCATTAATTAGGCCCCATTTAGAATACTGTGAGCAATTTTGGGCCCCACACCTCAGGAAGGACATACTGGCACTGGAGCGGGTCCAGCGGAGATTCACACGGATGATCCCAGGAATGGTAGGCCTAACATACAATGAACGTCTGAGGATCCTGGGATTATATTCATTGGAGTTTAGGAGGTTGAGGGGAGATCTAATAGAAACTTACAAGATAATGAATGGCTTAGATAGGGTGGATGTAGGGAAGTTGTTTCCATTAGCAGGGGAGACTAGGACCCGGGGGCACAGCCTTAGAATAAAAGGGAGTCACTTTAGAACAGAGATGAGGAGAAATTTCTTCAGCCAGAGAGTGGTGGGTCTGTGGAATTCATTGCCACAGAGGGCGGTGGAGGCCGGGACGTTGAGTGTCTTTAAGACAGAAGTTGATAAATTCTTGATTTCTGAAGGAATTAAGGGCTATGGAGAGAGAGCGGGTAAATGGAGTTGAAATCAGCCATGATTGAATGGTGGAGTGGACTCGATGGGCCGAATGGCCTTACTTCCACTCCTATGTCTTATGGTCTTATAATAACTTTAGTTTCATTGTGAACAGGGTGACAGTTACAGTGTGCCATTCTTTAAAAGCTCCTTCACCTTTAAACAGGTAACGGTGAGTGAGAGAAAACTGATGCACAGTGACCCAAAAACAAGACACTGTAGACATTCCCTGTCTGCTCAGTTCTTTTTTGAAGTTCATTAATAATCTTATTGCCACAAGTAGGCTCACATTAACACTGCAATGAAGTTACTGTGAAAAGCCTCTAGTCGCTACATTCCAGCGCCTGTTCGGGTACACAGAGAGAGAATTCAGAATGACCAATTCACCTAACATCACTTCTTTCGGGACTTGTGGAAGAAAACCGGAGCACCCGAAGGAAACCGTCGCGGACACGGAGGATGTGCGGACTCCACACAGACAGTGACCCAAGCGGGAATCAAACCTCAGTTTCCTCCTTTAAGACTCTCTTAAAACTCACATATTTAATCAGGTTTTTGGTCATCTCTTCTAATATCTCCTTTTGTGTCTGGGTGTCTCACTTTGTTTTATAATGTTCCTGTGAGGTTGACTGGGATGATTTATGATGTTAAAGGTGTTATATAAATAGAAGTTGTTGTTGTTGACTGTAACCCTGACCTCCTGTTTTACATCCCATTGGTTTCACAACAAACTCTATCTCTGATGTTTTGCCCCCTGCGGGTTTGCAGCCTCTATAAAGACGGCGGCCGTTAACTCAGGCCTGTCACCGGGAGCAGGCCGCAGCTGTCCCCCCGCTCGATGCAAACCCGGGCCCGGAAACTTGTTATTGGGGTTTGAAGCCTCCACTGGGTTTAGTGAAACCTCCCGGCCGCGTCCAGCTTCGGTACTGCGCCTGCTTCAGCTCACAATGACTGGGGAGTGATTGACGGCAACTCTGGACCAATAGGAAGAAATGGGCGGAGCTGGAGGACCGAGCGGAGCTGGAGGACCGAGCGGAGCAGCTGCGCCTCCAACCAATCGGAGTGAATGAGGGGCGGGATTGAGACCCAATCACCATCGTGAATTGGAGCATGCGCAGTGCCGATGATGGATCAGGATTTTGGCAGTCGGGTGGAAATCCTCGGCCGGTCAAATTCAGCCCGGTGAGTCATGAGGGATGGATGGAGCCGGTGGATGGGTTGGGAGGCTTCATAAACACTCCGTGCAGGCCCCAAGCTCGGATTACGAAGCTGGGATACGGGAGTTGAATCAGCAAAAGCTGCTCGGGCTTTTCCCCGTGACAGGCCCGGAAGACGAAGTGTGCGGCGGGGCGCATGCGTAGGGAGCGAGAGCACGGCTTTGCTCCGCCTCCCATTCATTCGGAATTCTTGGAGGACCAGCCGCTCCTCCAGACGGTCCTCCAGACCTGCCCCCTCTTCCTATTGGTCTGAACCTGCCGCCAATCAGCCCTCGGGCATTGTGAGCTGGAGCAAACCCTTCACAATCATTATGTGGAGATGCCGGCGTTGGACTAGGGTGAGCACAGAGTCTTACACCAGGTTAAAGTCCAATAGGTTTGTTTCAAATACTAGCTTTCGGAGCACTGCTTCCTCAGGTGAATGAAGAGGTAGGTTCCAGAAATATATATTTAGGCAAAGTCAAAGATGCAAGACAACGCTTTGAATGCGAGCATTTGCAGGTAATTAAGTCTTGACAGATCGAGAGAGAGGGGGCATCCAGGTTAAAGAGGTGTGAATTGTCTCAAGCCAGGTCAGTTGGTCGGATTTCGCAAACCCAGTCCAGATGGTGGGGGTGAATGTAATGCGTCATGAATCCAATGTCCCTGTTGAGGCTGTACTCATGTGTGCGGGACTTGGCTATAAGTGTCTGCTCGGCGATTCTACGTTGTCGCGCATCCTGAAGGCTGCCTTGGAGAACGCTTACCCGGAAATCAGAGGCTGAATGCCTTTGACTGCTGAAGTGTTCCCTGACTGAAAGGGATCATTCCTGCCGGGGTAGGAAACCCTGGCAGGTGTGCGGGGAGGATTCACAAACCCCCAATAAGCTCCCGAAGCCTGGTACATTGGCTAGACCATGCAGACGCTGCGACAGCAGATGAACGGACGTCACGCGACAATGAATTGGGTGCACACAATTTATTTTTAAAAAAGGAAACTTTAAATGAATTCAAATTTTACCTTCTGTCTTGGTGAGATTCACACCTGGGTGTCTGGAAGATCATTGGGACAGTACAAAATATTTCAGTGACTCTGGAACATGATTTGGACAGTAAAAATATAAATTTTGGATCATTAGGACAGTAAAAAATATTTTTGAACATTTCTCTTCAGCGGATATAAAAATATTGAAAATGGGATAAAGGTTGTTCGGCTGACAGTCAATCACTACTTTTTAAAAATAAATTTAAAATTCCCAATTCATTTTTTTCAAATTAAAGGGCAATTTAGCTTAGCCAATCCACCTAACTGCACATCTTTGGGTTGTGGGGGTGAAACCCATGCAAACACTGGGAGAATGTGCAAACACCACACAGACAGTGACCCAGAGCCGGGATCGAACCGTGAGACAGCAGTGCTAACCACTGCACCACCATGCTGCCCTAGTCAAACACTGTCCTGTGAGGTAAGGAGTCCTTTTCCTTCTCAATTGGCCGAGGAAGGCAGTGTGTCACAAGGATGGATGTGTTGACCGATTAATGGCTGGAGGATGGGGGCAGGTCATGTGATCAAACCTCCAGAAATACATTTAATCAAAGTTGGCGAGGAGAGAATGTTGTGAATTTCTATCCTAAACTGACAGTGAGGTTTCTGTAAATTTACAGGATACTGGAAGTGGGGGTTTAACAGACGGGAAACGCAAACCAAACAATCTGACAGAATCACTTGATACATTAGAAACTGAATTGCAGCAGTATCTGGGAGTGGAAGGTAAAAGGTTTGCCTGTTCTGTCTGTGAGGGACGATTTCAGGTCTCAGTGTGACTGGAAAAGCCCCGAGATTCACAAACCCTGGTTAGACCAAATCTGGAGAACTGTGTTCAGTTCTGGGCAACAAATCTGAGGAAGGATAGAATGGCCTCGGAGGGAGTGTAGCACAGATTTACCTGAGTGATATCTGAACCCCCCCCCGGGTAAATTACAAGGCGAGATTAGACAGAAATGTCAGAGTCAGCTGGCAGCATGGTGGCGCAGTGAGTAGCACTGCTGCCTCACAGGTCCCAGGTTCGATCCCTGCTGTGGGTCACTGTCCATGTGGAGTTTGCACATTCTCCCCATGTTTGCGTGGGTTTCGCCCCCACAACCCAAAGATGTGCAAGCAAGGTGGATTGACCATGCTAAATTACCCCTTAATTGGAAAAAATGAATTGGATACTTTAAAGTTATTTTTTAAAAAGGGCAGAGAAGGGCATTCGGTCCATTGAGTCCATGCTGGCTCTCCAGTCGGCACGGTGGTTAGCACTGTTGCTTCCCAGCGGCAGGGACCCGGGTTCGATTCCCGGCTTGGGTTACTGTCTGTGCGGTGTGTGCACATTCTCCCCGTGTCTGCGTGGGTTTCCTCCGGGTGCTGCGGTTTCCTCCCACAAGTCCCAAAAGACGTGCTTGTTAGGTGAATTGGACATTCTGAATTCTCGCTCAGTGCACCCGAACAGGAGCCGGAGTGTGGCGACTTGGGGCTTTTCACAGTAACTTCATTGCAGTGTTAATGTAAGCCTACTTGTGACACTAATAAATATTATTATTATCTGGAGCAATCCATTCAGTCTCATTCTCCTGCTCTGTCTCTGTATCCTCACAGCTTTATTTCTCTCAGGTTTCTCCCCAATTAAAAAAAAAAATAATAATTTATTGTGTCTATTTCCAAACTCCATCATAGGCAGCAAGTTTAAGGTCATTGCCACTGGCTGTGTAAAAACATTCTTCCTCATACCTCCTGGACCATTTACATGCATAGATACGGAGCAACATAGAAAATAGGAGCAGGAGGAGACCATTTGGCCCTTCGAGCCTGCTCCACCATTCATTACGATCAGAGCTGATTAGGCTCAATAGCCTAATCCTGCTTTCCCCCCATATCCTTTGGTCCCCTTCACCCTAAGTGCTGTATCTAACTACTTCTTGAAAACATGCAATGTTTTGTCCTTAATTAGTTCCTGTGGCGACGAATTCCATAGGCTCACCACTCTCTGGTGGAGACAGTTCTCCTCATCCTGTACCAGCCTCCCCGAACAGGTGCCGGAATGTGGCGACTAGGAGCTTTTCACAGTAACTTCATTTGAAGCCTTCTTGTGACGATAAGCGATTTTCATTTCATGTTCATTTCATTTCACCTCTGTCCTAAATGGTCTACCCCGTATCCTCAGACTGTGACCCTATTTCTGGACACTCTCGCTATTGGGAACCTCCTTCCTGAATCTACTCTGTCTCGCCCTGTTTTTTTCAACATAAATTGAGTGCCCAATTCTTTTTTTGCAATTAAGGGGCAATTTTAGCATGGTCAATTAACCTACCCTGCACATCTTTGCATTTATAGTGGTGAGAACCACGCAAACACAGGGAGAATGTGCACACTCCACACAGACAGTGACCCGGGGTAGGGATGAAACACGGGTCCTCGGCGACATGAGGCAGCAGTGCTAACCACTGCGCCGCCCACTTTTTATAGGTTTCTATGAGATCCCCCCTCATTGAACTCCAGTGAATACACTCCTAACTGATTCAACCTAACCTGCACATCTTTGAACTGTGGGAGGAAACCAGAGGAAAACAACACAGACACGGGGAGAAAGTGCAAACTCCACACAGTCAGAGTGGAAATTGAACCCGGGTCCCTGGTGCTGTGAGGCAGCAGTGCTAACCACTGTGCCACCCCCTGTCTTGCAACCCTCAAGAGAAAAAAAAAATCCTTATCCCCATCTGAAATGGGTGACCCCTCACTTTGCAACAGTGACCCCCTTGTTCCAGATTCTCCCACAAGAGGAAACATCCCCTCCACATCCACCCTGTCAAGACCCCTCAGGATCTTATGTAGTTCAATCCAGGTTTTACCCAAAACTTTAAATCTGTGTCCCGACTGCTTGTACGATCAGTGAATGGAAACAGAGTTTCTTTGTCCACCTGATGGAAATCTGGCATAATCTTGTGTACCTGAATCAAATCTCCCCTCAACCTCCTTTGCTGGAACCATTGTGGTAAATCTCTGCACCTTCTCCAAGAACCTTCATATTCTTCCTGAAGAGTGGTGACCAGAGCTTTACAACGATTCAGAGAATAGAATTGGAACCAAAGAATTCCTACAGTGAAAAAGGGGGCCATTCGGCCCATCGAGTCTGCACTGATTCTCTGAAACTGCACCCTGCCGAAGCCCACACTCCTACCCTATCCCTGTAACCCCATAGCCCCACCTAACCTGCAGATCCCTGGACACCAAGGGGCAATTTATCAAGGCAAATCCATCTAACCTGCTCTTCTTTGGACTGTTGGAGGAAACCTGAGCACTGGGTGGAAACCCACGCAGACACGGGGAGAAAGTGCAAACTCCACATAGTCACCAAGGTCGGAATTGCTGTGAGGCAGCAGTGCTAACCACCATGCCACCAGAAGCATAGTTTTGGTATCAATATTTCTGTTTATGAAGCTCAAGATCGAATTTGCTTTGCCAACTACTCACTTAACATGTGTTGTAGATATACAAAATCCCTCTTCTTACTCTCTCCTCCCAAAGAGGTCAGTTGGGTTTTTGTGACAATCCAGCAGTTTTCACGGTCACTTTTTCCCAGTGCCGGCCCCACAAATGACCAGATTCATTCAGCTCAATTTCACAAGCTGCCTTTGTGTGTTTTTACGGGTTCTCTCTCACTCCCTATTTTTTGTTTTAAATCAGTTTCACAGGGTGTTCAAAGGGGATGTTTCAAAGTGCGGAAACGCAAACCAAGCATCGCATCAGGATCTGACAGAGACCTCAATTGATCATATCCTGAATATCAGCGATCATGGAAGGAAAAAGCATCGTCCACAGTGGGGAGAAACCGTACACGTGTTGTGTGTGTGGACGAGGATTCAGTAGATCATCAGGCCTCACGAGACACAAATGCAGTCACACTGAGGAGAAACCGTGGAAATGTGCGGACTGTGGGAAAGGATTCACTTCCCCATCCAAGCTGGAAATTCATCGACGCAGTCACAGTGGGGAGAGACCATTCACCTGCTCCAAGTGTGGGAAGGGATTCACTCAGTCGTCCAACCTGCAGAATCACCAGCGAATTCACACTGATGAGAGTTCATTCACCTACTCAAAGTGTGGGAAAGGATTTGTTATTTCAGCCAACCTGCTGAGACACCAGCGAGTTCACACTGGGGAGAGACCATTTCAATGTCCAGACTGCGGGAAGTGCTATAAAAGTTCTGGGGATCTGATGAGCCATCAACGTGTTCACACTGACGTGAGACCGTTCAGGTGCTCTCACTGCAGGACTGGGTTCAGACACTCATCTCACCTCACTGTACATCAGCGAATTCACATCGGAGTGAGGCCATTCACCTGCTCCGAATGTGGGAAGAGATTCAGTGATTCGTCCAACCCGCTGAAGCACCAGCGAATTCACACTCTGGAGAGGCCATTCGCCTGCTCCCACTGTGGGAAGGGATTCACCACTTCATCCCACCTACTGAAACACCAACGAGGCCACAAGTAATCACAGCGATTGGATTTTGCAGTTACTCACGTTCAGGACTGAACCATGTTCATTTGGGTCTCTTTCTGCTGATAACAAACTCCAGTCCATTTACAGGGGCTAATATTCTGGCTAAAAGTCAAATAAATTAGATTTGTGTTAAATACACAGCATCTTGAAACTTTTTAATATCTGACACAAGTTAGTTCCTTTTGAAGTACTCTCGCTCTCCCCTGTCTCTTCCATCCTCACCTCCAACAAGAAGTGTGAGGAGCTTGTGGAGCTTCTTTGTGACTGAGATTGAGTAAATCCGATCAGCTGCCTCTGCTGCTTCCCTCCCTTCCACGAGCCCACCGGACCAAACTGTCTCTAAATTTCATCCTTTCCCGAGCCCTGAACCCACATCTTTCTCTAGTTTCTCTCCCATCTCCTCTCATGCCCCCTCAGAGCTCATCTTGTCCATGAGACCCAGCTCCTGCTCCATCGACCCTATTCCCACTGAGCTACTGATCAGCCAACTACCCTGTGTCCACGGATATTGTCAACATTTCTCTCTCTTCAGGTACTGTCCCTCTGTCCTTCAAATCTGCCACCATCACCCCCTCCTCAATAAAACAAACCCTTAACCCTGCCATCCTGACAAATTACTGCCCCATCTTCAACCTCCCTCTCCTCCTCAAACTCTTTGAACATGTTGTCACCTCCCAAATCCTTGACTAGCTTTCCCAGAACTCCCATGTTTGAATCCCTTCAATCGGGTCTCTGCCCTGTCACAGTGAAATACAAGAGACAAACAGAATCTTACCCGGAGAGAAAGACAGACAATCCGGGAGCTTGGATCCAACACGGATATGTTCATAAGACCAGAAGACAAGGGTAGCAGCACAGTCATTGTCGAGAGACAACAATACCTGCTGGAGACAGACAGACAACCAAACAACACAAAGCTACCTAGACCAATATACCCGAGACAGGAAGGAGAATTGGAGACAGACTGGAAGAACGCAGACTCCAGACACATTAACCAAAAACAGGGGGAATATCCGAGGGGACAACGGGCAGAACCAAGGAAGTTCTACATGTTCCCTAAAATACACAAACACCCAAACACATGGACAGGAGCAGGGAAATACCCCCAGACAGACCCATCAGACTGAGCGAAAATCCTACAAAGTAGCTGAAACATCAACACGCTGTTCCGAATAGTTGATGGTACAGTGGTTCAATAAATATAATTAGTGGATTAAATATGTGTATAATGTAGAGTGAAAACAGTAAATGCTAGATTAACCCAGCGGGTCTGACTGCATCATAGAATCCCTACAGTGCAGAAGGAGGCCATTCAGCCCATCGGGTTTGCACTTGCCCCACAAAAGAGCACCGCACCCAGGTGCAGTTCCCTTCCCCTCTCCCCATAACCCCACCTCATCCTTGGACACTAAGGGGCAATTTAGCATAGTCAATCCACCAAACCTGCACATGGGAGAAAACTGGAGCGCCCGGAGGGACCCCACGCGGACACGGGGAGAATGTACAAACTCCACACAGTCATCCCGGGCCGGAATTGAACACTGGTCGCTGGCTCTGTGAGGCAGCAGTGGTACCGACTGTGCCATATCTATGGTGAGATAAACAGAGTTAACGTTTGTTGTTCCTTCTTGTAACAGTTCTATGGAAGGGTCAATGGACCCTTTTTTTAAAGTCCGCTGAAGTGGAAAGAATGTGTTTTACTCCGAGGTTTGACTCAGGAAGACATTTCAATTGTAAGCTCAGTCGTAATTCACACACAGCCCGCAGTCTGATTGGCTGGAGGACCGAGACCATCCGGTCCTCCAAATCTTTCCATTGGTCAACACCTCTCAGGCAAGAAATGAGATTGTGGAACCCGCTGCCACATAACAGGCGCCGGAATGTGGCGACTAGGGGCTTTTCACAGTAACTTCATTGAAGCCTACTTGTGACAATAAGCGATTTTTATTTTCATTTCATTTCACATGGCCAATGGGAAGAACTCAGAATGATGCAGATTCTCAGCCAATGAGGGAGATCCGGGCTCAGCCCCCCCCCTGATTCACTGTGATTGGTTGGAGGACCAGCCGCTCCCACATGGCCCGCCAGTTCCGAGCCTTCGCCTTATTGGTCCGGAGCTGCCGTCAATCACTCCCTGGGCATTGTGAGCTGGAGCAAACCCTTCACAATCATTATGTGGAGATGCCACCGTTGGACTGGGGTGAGCTCAGTAAGAAGTCTTACACCAGGTTAAAGTCCAAAACGCAATGCGGGAACAGGCCCAAGTTAACGGGCACCATTCTGCTTCAGACACTGGAGGATGGTTCACATCGGTGGATGGGCACAATAAATAAGAGCTTACACTTTGCACTCAAATCATTAAGGACCCTGATCTCTGGCAAGGAAGGAAACCCTGGCAGGTGGGTGGGGAGTATTCACAAACACCCGCTGGAGGCCCCAAACCCCCAATCAGACCCATTGATTTTATTGTCAGTCTGCAGACAGGAGCTGGAGACCTGAACCCAGGCAGAGGAGAGGGAGGGAGAAACTGGGAGTGGAGGAAAAAAATGGTGCAGATGGTGAGATGGGTTTGGATTTCAGCCCAGGGAGGAGGGAGAGTGTGTAGGACGGGGATTGACAGCTTTGAGGGAACAAGAGAGGAAAAAATGTTCCAGAGAAACTAGAAATGTCTGTTCAGATATTCTACCCTGGACTGACAGTGATGGCTTTTGTAAACTCTTTTTACAGGATATTGGAAGTGGAGGATTGGCCAACAGAAAACTCAAACCAAACATCACATCGAGCTCCCACAGAGTCACTCAATTCATTACAACCTAAACATCAAAATTTGAACGTGGAAGGTGAAATGTTTGTCTGTTCTGTCTTTGGGAAAAGATTTCAAGCATCAGTGACTGGAAAAGCGGCGAGACGCACATAACACCCGGGTGTGAGTGTTCCTGTGAAATGACTGGAAAGAGCTTTAACCAGTTACGCAGTCTGAAAAACATCACCATTCACAGTGGGGAGAAACCGTACACGTGTTCTGTGTGTCTTCGAAGCTTCAACTGATCTCCAACCTGGAGAGACACACGGACACGAGTACCATGGAGAAACCATGGAAATGTGAAGATTGTAGTAAAGGATTCAATTATCCATCCTTGCTGGAAAACCACCGACGCATTCACACTGGAGAGAAACCATTTACTTGCTCTGTGTGTGGAAAGGGATTTACTCAGTTATCCTGCTTCCAGTCACACCAACAAACCCACACAGAAGAGAAACCGTTCAGCTGCACCTCCTGTGGAAAGAGGTTCAGGTCTTCATCCAACCTCACTGCACACCAGCGAGTTCACACTGGGGAGAGACCATTCAGCTGCTCTGTATGTGGGAAGGGATTCACTCGGTCCTCCCATCTGCTGGAACACCAGCAAACACACAGCGAGGAGAGGCCGTTCAGCTGCACCACTTGTGGAAAGAGGTTCAGGTCTTCACCCAATCTCATTGCACATCAACGGGTTCACTCTGGGAAGAAACCATTCACCTGCTCTGTGTGTGGTAAGGAATACACTCACCCATCGAACCTGCTGATACACCAGCGAACTCACACAGGGGAGAGGCCATTCACCTGTTCCGACTGTGGGAAGGCATTCACCAAGTCCTTTAACCTAGTGATACACCAACGCACTCACACTGGAGAAAGGCCGTTCACCTGCTCCGTGTGTGGGAAGGGATTCACTCAGCCATCTAACCTGCTGACACACCAGCAAATTCATAAGTAACTGCAGGGGTTGGATTCATTAGTTTCGCTGCTGTTAATCACATCCAGGATTGTTAGTCTGATAATATTTGGTTTGCTCCTGCTGATGTTGACAGATCCTATAAATGGCAGGCATTTAAATACCTTCAGACATGTCACTGATCTTTGGGGCTGTGGTGTCCTTTTTTGAATGCACCGTCTGTGATGTTTCCCTTTGATTCAAGAACGCCTCCACCTGGAAGTTCACCTCCAAGTCACTCACCATCTCTACTTGGAATTATATCGACATTCCTTCACTGCAGCTGGATCAAAACCTTGGAATTCCCTTCCTAACATGGTTGGACTGCAGCGGCTCAGGAAGGCTGCTCACCTCCATCTTTTCAAGGGCAATTAGGGATGGACAATAACTGCTGACCGAGCCAGCGACACCCACATCCCATGAAGGATTTTTTAAAAAGTCTCAACAAGAACTCATTCACAAAATTATGAACTTACAGTTCAATCCTAAATTGATCTTTCATTTAGTCTCTTGTCAACTCTACATGGCCGCCCATTGCCATCTGTACAGGCAGCCTGGTCACAGAACTCTAATCACTTCACTCCGCTGTGTTGGTAGTTTTCAAATCAATGGTTTTAACGTAACCCAACTATTTTCAGGTTAATTCACTTTAGAGTCATTGTCATGAAAGGATAAAATGCCATTTTGTACACGAGCAGATGTCGGGCCAAATATAAATCAGCAGTCCATTAAGTTAACCAATTATTGTTGACACTTTGGCTAATTAGAGATTAGAAAAGTTGAGCTGAGGGGATAAAACTAATGTTTTGATGAACCATTTTGTTAACATGTTACCACGTTTTGGGATTATTACTTCATGTCTTTCGTCTGCTCAACTGAGGAAAGTTGTAAGAAGTCTGTTTAATTGTTAAAGATAATCTTCTCTGTCAATTACTGTCCATTAAACTTTCTTTTTTAATCTTTCTGACTTGTTACGTTTTTTGAAAATTTAGAGCACCCAATTATTTTTTTCCAATTAAGGGGCAATTTACCGTGGCCAATTCACCTACCCTGCACAGATTTTTGGATTGTGGGGGTGAGACCCACGCAGACACGGGGAGAATGTGCAAACTCCAGATGGACAATGACCCGGGGCCGGGATCGAACCTGGGTCCTCGGCGCCATGAGGCAGCAGTGCTGGCCACTGTACAACTATGCCGCCCCCAACGTGTTTCCTTTCTACCTTTTAATGGTTTAAAAATAATTTGAATTTACTATTTAAAGTGATCATTCTGTCAGATAGTTAAATCTTGTATAATCTGATTTAATTGAAAGCTGGGGATTTATTGCAAACAATCTGTACCCATAAGTCAACCTCAAAATGTAAATGTTACCTGGATTTGGTGTCTCGGCGTAAGCCGCACCTGGATTTGGTGTCTCGGCGTAAGTGGTTCCTGGATTTGGTGTCTCGGCGTACGTGGTCCCTGGATTTGGTGTCTCGGTGTAAGCCGCACCTGGATTTGGTGTCTCGGTGTAAGTGGTCCCTGGATTTGGTGTCTCGGCGTACGTGGTCCCTGGATTTGGTGTCTCAGCGTAAGCCGCACCTGGATTTGGTGTCTCGGTGTAAGTGGTCCCTGGATTTGGTGTCTCGATGTAAGCCGCACCTGGATTTGGTGTCTCGGCGTAAGTGGTCCCTGGATTTAGTGTCTCGGTGTAAGCCGCACCTGGATTTGGTGTCTCGGCGTAAGTGGTCCCTGGATTTAGTGTCTCGGTACAAGTGGGCCCAGCTCTGCTTCCAACCCAGTCTCTCATCTTTCATTAATTTCAATTGAATGGAAACTGACTGCAGGAACCTGTCAGGATTTGAAAGATATTTACAAATGGTTTGAGAATTTCTGACAGTTGGGATTTTTCTCTGTTCTGTCCATTCGAGGTGTTTGATAACAGACTTTCTCCTGTGAATATCCAACTGGAGTTTTGGGCCTTGATGTGTTTCCTTGTTCATCTTGTTGACTCTAAACATTGAATCTTGTGGTTCAGACACCAGAGAATCAAAACTCCCAACAGCAGATTGTCATTTACTGACTTTATTAACAGTTCTGCAATAATACAGAGAGAGTAAAGTTCCTTGTTCTGGGGAACAGAGATAATACAGGGATTCAGAGCTCCCTTTTCCTCAGCTCTGATCTAACAAGCTGCAGCCACACTGGAGATATTTATATTTAACTTTTCCAGAACATTTGTGATCTGACCCTTTCAAACCCTCACCACAAGGATATCTTTGTTCTGAGTGTGAGCACAAGGCTGTGTCTCTGTCACACACACAGATACCATTTCCTTGGTTCACATCTCCACACACAGACCAGCGCTTTACACATCCCCTTTCCACACAACTGCAGCAATATGAGCAAGGATGTGAGGCTCAAAAATATTCACCCACATTTCAGAACAGCAAAGTTTCCACTGGAACAAAGATTCAGTCATTTTCTACTACAGGCAAAATACAGAGCAGTGCAGGAGCACACTGACAGTGTAACACAGTCTCATCAGTCTGCAGGCTCCTGTTAAATACAGAGCAGAACAGGAGCACACTGACAGTGTAACACAGTCTCATCAGTCTGCAGACTCCTGTTAAATACAGAGCAGTACAGGAGCACACTGACAGTGTAACACAGTCTCATCAGTCTGCAGACTCCTGTTAAATACAGAGCAGTACAGGAGCACACTGACAGTGTAACACCGTCTCATCAGTCTGCAGACTCCTGTTAAATACTGAGCAGTACAGGAGCACACTGACAGTGTAACACAGCCTCATCAGTCTGCAGACTCCTGTTAAATACAGAGCAATACAGGAGCACATTGACTGTGTAACACAGTCTCATCAGTCTGCAGACTCCTGTTAAATACAGAGCAGTACAGGAGCACACTGACAGTGTAACACAGTCTCATCAGTCTGCAGACTCCTGTTAAATACAGAGCAGTACTGGAACACACTGACAGTGTAACAGAAACTCATCAGTCTGCAGGCTCCTGTTAAATACAGAGCAGTACAGGCGCACACTGACAGTGTAACACATACTCATCAGTCTGCAGACTCCTGTTAAATACAGAGCAGTACAGGAGTCACTGACAGTGTAACACAGTCTCATCAGTCTGCAGACTCCTGTTAAATACAGAGCAGTACAGGAGCACACTGACAGTGTAACACAGTCTCATCAGTCTGCAGACTCCTGTTAAATACAGAGCAGTACAGGAGCACACTGACAGTGTAACACAGTCTCATCAGGCTGCAGACTCCTGTTAAATACAGAGCAGTACAGGAGCACACTGACAGTGTAACACAGTCTCATCAGTCTGCAGACTCCTGTTAAATACAGAGCAGTACTGGAACACACTGACAGTGTAACAGAAACTCATCAGTCTGCAGGCTCCTGTTAAATACAGAGCAGTACAGGCGCACACTGACAGTGTAACACATACTCATCAGTCTGCAGACTCCTGTTAAATACAGAGCAGTACAGGAGTCACTGACAGTGTAACACAGTCTCATCAGTCTGCAGACTCCTGTTAAATACAGAGCAGTACAGGAGCACACTGACAGTGTAACACAGTCTCATCAGTCTGCAGACTCCTGTTAAATACAGAGCAGTACAGGAGCACATTGACAGTGTAACAGTCTCATCAGTCTGCAGACTGCTGCTTCACGGCGCCAGTGTCCCAGGTTTGATTCCCGGCTTGGGTCACTGTCTGCAGAGTCTGCACGTTGTCCCCTGTCTGCGTGGGTTCCCTCCGTGTGCTCTTGCTTCCTCCCACAAGGCCCGAAAGACGAGCTGTTAGGTGAATTGGACATTCTGAATACTCCCTCTGTGTACCCGAACAGGCGCCAGAATGTGGCGACTAGGGATTTTTCACAGTAACTTCATTGCAGTGTTAATGTAAGCCTACTTGTGACAATAAAGATTATTATGATTATCATCAGTCTGCAAGATATGGAGAGCTGGGAATTGTCCACGAGAGTGATTGAAACTCAGATCTGAAATAATCTCGGATTAGAAAAGAGAAAAGGCCCCAAAAATGAAGCAGTCGGCAACAGGACATCAGTGAATCTCCTCTTACATTGGAGAAAAATGGAACATAACACCGTGTACTTGCTCAACAGCTGACCAAGCTCACATTCATCTAGAATTAAAAAGAAATAGATTTAAAGTACCCAATTTTCTTTTCCAATTAAGGGGCAATTTAGCGTGGCCAATCCACCTACCCTGCACATCTTTGGTTGTGGGGGTGAGCCCCTCGCAGACACGGGGAGAACGTCTTCATCTAAAATTTCAATAACCTCCAAGATGGGGCTGGAGTTTCCCATCAGCAGAAACAAACAGTGAAAGTGATGAACAGCAGAGTCCCACCCCTGCAACCACATGTAAACTCACCGCTCTCACAATAGGTGCTGTGACTGAGTGAACCCTTTTCACACACAGAGCAGGTGAATGGCCTTTTCCCAGTGTGAGTCTGCTGGTGCCTCATCATTGTGGATGGCTGAGTTAATCGTTTCCCACACACAGAGCAGGTGAATGGCCTCTCCCCCATGTGAACCCGCTGGTGCCTCAGCAGGGTGGATGACTGAATGAATCTCCTCTCACACACAGAGCAGGTGAATGGCCTTTTCCCAGTGTGAACCCGCTGGTGCCTCAGCAGGGTGGATGACTGAATGAATCTCCTCTCACACACAGAGCAGGTGAATGGCCTTTTTCCAGTGTGAGTCTGCTGGTGCCTCATCAGGGTGGCTGACTGAGTGAATCCTTTCCCACACATGGAGCAGGTGAGCGGCCTCTCTCCAGTGTGTGTGTGTTGGTGTTGCATCAGGTTCTTTCTGCTTTTCAAGCTCTTCCCACAGTCAGAACATTCTAAAGGTCTCTTATTGGAGTGAGCACGCTGGTGTGACTGCAGGTGTTGTGACTGAATGAAATCTTTTCCACACAAGGAGCAGGTGAACGGCCTCTCCCCTGTGTGACTGGGTCGATGAGTTTCAAGATGGGATGGGTAATTGAATCCCTTCCCACAGTCCCCACATTTCCACGGTTTCTCCATGGTGCCGGTGTCCTTGTGTCTCTCCAGGTTGGATGGTCAGTTGAAGCCTTGTCCACACACAGACCACGTGTATGGTTTCTTCTCACTGTGAATGGTGGAATTTTTGTTCATGCTGTGTAACTGGTTAAATCTCTTTCCACAGTCAGTTCACTGGAACACTCTCACTCGGGTGTGTGTGTGTGTATGTGTCTCAGTGCTTTTCCAGTCACACTGATATTTGAAATCTTTTCCCACAGACAGAAGACAAACATTTCTCCTTCCACATTCAAAGGCCAATGAGATTCAGGTCCCAATGAATCGAGCAACTTTGTTGAATCTTGATGTGATGCTTAGTTTGAATTTCCCGTCTGTAAATTATCCCCGTTGAATATCCTGTAAATGGTGATTACCAAAGTCAAAGCTGTAAATCCCCGTCCCACACTCTCCCTCCTCCCTGGGCTGAAATCCAAACCCATCTCACCATCTGCACCATTTCTTTCCTCCACTCCCAGTTTTCTCCCTCCCTTTCCTCTGCCTGGGTTCAGTTCTCCAGCTCCTGTCTGCAAACTGACAATAAAGTCAATGGGTCTTATAGCAGGGGGGGGGGGGCTCTCCTTATCCACCTGAGTCCAGAGCATGAACCCGCTCTGCGCATGGTAGCTGACAATGCCCGAGTTCGGATTGATGGCATCTCTGGACCAATAGGAAGCAGCAGTTGGGCTGGAGGACCGAGCGGGAGCAACTGGTCCTCTAACCAATCGGAATGAATGAGGGGCGGGATTGAGCCCGGATCTGCCTCATTGGCTGAATCTCTGCATAATTTTGAAAACTGATTTGTCTCAAATATGAGGAGAAAAGTGGACCGTTTTAAAAATAAATTTAGAGGACCCAATTCATTTTTCCCATGAAGGGGCAATTTGCCGTGGCCAATCCACCTATCCTGCACATCTTTGGGTTGTGGGGGCGAAACCCACGCAGACATGGGGAGAATGTGCAAACTCCACATGGACAGTGACCCAGAGCCGGGATTGAACCTGGGACCTCGGCAAGACAGGCCAGCAGCACTGTTCAATTCCCGTACAAGCCTCCCCGAACAGGCGCCGGAATGTGGCGACTCGGGGCTTTTCACGGTAACTTCATTTGAAGCCTCCTTGTGACCATAAGCGATTTTAATTTCATTTCATTTCACATGCAGTGAGCGGGACTGCCCTGGAGCTTAATTATACTCAAATTCTGATAATGTTCAGGTTCTGATGAACTGAGTGACTCTGTTCGAACTTGATGTGATCTTTGATTTGAGTTTTCTGTGTGTAAATCCAGCCATCCCAACCCCCTGTGAAAGGAGTTTGCAGAATCCATCCCTGTCAGTCCAGCAGAGAAATTCACAACATTCTCTCCTCCTGCTGACAGGACAGGGAGTATCGCGCATGCGCCCAGAACCCGGGCCTCTCACTCCAGATGCGGTTCCGCCGCCTCCGCCGCACAGATATAAACCCAACACCGGCAGCTTATTATTCCAGTGTCAGAGCTGCATCAGGGACTCACGGACCCTCTGAGGCACGATCAATTTGACGGAGACAAAGTTGAATCCAAACTGAGGCTTTATTAGTATCAGATGTGTGGGCTCCCACAGCAGCTGGCGAAATGGCTGCGAGCTGGAGGTCACGCATATTTATAACCCACCTCCTGGGTGGAGCTAGCATGCAAGGGCCACAGGTGAACCTGCAGTGCAGGTTCTACCGTACAACCTCTAATATCAGAACACAGTGGTTTACCACATTCACCCCCTGTTAAAATTGAGTCCGGCAGGGATGGTGGATAACCATATACAATTAGCAATTTTTTATATTTACAGAGTAGTAAAAAAATGACTCTGGTCATCAGGCGATCCGGTCAGAGGTTCAGCCGGTCCGGTGCCTTGATGGTCTTTTGAGATCGACAAAGTGGTGACAGTGATGTTGGCGCTGTCGTGGTCGAAGTTGACTCCGGGAGCATGCCAAAATCCTCTTTATCAATGGGGGTGGGCAGGGGGAGGACGGACGGTCCTAGGGGGGGGGGGGGGGGGGGGTGATGGGGGTGGCGGGGGAGGGGAGGGTGGCACCGGGGGTGGTGTGAGGGTTGAACCTGCTGGTGCCAGGTCCCTGAGGGAGACGGTATCCTGGCGGCCGTCAGGGTACGCCACGTAGGCATACAGTGGGTGTGCGTGGAGCAGGTGCACCCTTTCTACAAATGGATCCGCCTTGTGGAGACGCACATGTTTACGGAGAAGCACGGTTCCCAGAGCTGTGAGCCAAGTTGAGAGCGATACCCCGGATGTGGACTTCCTGGGGAAGGCAAAAAGACGTTCATGTGGTGTACTGTTAGTAGCAGTGCAGAGTAATGAGCGAATGGAATGTAGTGCATCAGGGAGGACCTCTTGCCAGCGGGAGGCCGGGAGATTTCTGGACCGCAGGGCCAGCTGGACGGCAGTCCATACCGTCCCATTCTCCCTTTCTACCTGTCCATTTCCCTGGGGGTTGTAACTTGTCATTCTGCTGGAGGTGATACCCCTGCTGAGCAGGAACTGACGTAGCTCATCACTCATGAATGAGGATCCTCTGTCACTGTGGATGTAGGCGGGGAAGCTGAACAGAGTGAAGATAGAATTAAGGGCCTTAATGACGGTGGCCGACGTCATGTCGGGGCACGGGATGGCGAAGGGAAACTGGGAGTATTCATCGATCACACTGAGGAAATATATGTGACGGTCGGAGGAGGGGGCCTTTGAAATCCACGCTGAGGCGTTCAAAGGGGCTGGAGGCCTTCACCAGGTACGCGCGGTCCGGACGGTAGGAGTGCGGCTTGCACTCCGCACAGACCTGGCAGTCCCTGGTGATTGTTCTTACTTCCTCAATGGAGTAGGGCAAATTTCGTGCCTTAATGAAACGGTACAACCGAGTGACCCCTGGGTGACAAAGGCTGTTGTACAGGGTCCGGAGTCGGTCTACCTGTGCGCTGGCACATGTACCTCGGGATAGGGCGTCTGGGGGCTCGTTGTGTTTGCCAGGGCGATACTTAATCTCATAATTATAGGTGGAGCGCTCGATTCTCACCCACAAGATTTTATCATTTTTGATCTTGCCCCGCTGTGTGTTGTTGAACATGAAAGCTACCGACTGTTGGTCAGTGAGGAGAGTAAATCTCCTGCCGGGCAATGTCGCACAGCCTCAACGATAGCCTGGGCCTCTTTTTCGACGGACGAGTGCTGAATTTCGGAGGCATGGAGGGTGTGGGAAAAGAATGCCACGGGCTTGCCTGCCTGGTTGAGGGTGGTGGCAAGGGAGACGTCCGATGCGACGCTTTCTACTTGGAAAGGAAGTGTTTCGCCTGCAGCGTGCATTCCAGCTTTGGCAATATCAGCTATGATCCGGGCGAAAGCCTGTTGGGCCTCAGCCGTCAGGGGGAAATGAGTGGACTGTGTGGGTGGGCGGGCCTTGTCCGCATTGTTTGGGACCCACTGCGCGTAATATGAGAAGAACCCCAGGCAGCGTTTGAGGGCCTTGTGGCAGTGGGGAAGGGGGAGCTCCATGAGGGGGAGCATGCAGTCGGGATCGGGCCCCAGAACTCCGTTCTGGACCACGTAGCCGAGGATGGCTAAGCGGTTTGTGTGGAACACACACTTCTCCTTGTTATACGTGAGGTTGGGGAGAGTGGCGGTGCGGAGAAATTTAGCGAGTTTGGCGTCGTGGTCCTGCTGATCATGTCCGCAGATGGTCACATTGTCTAGGTACGGAAACGTGACCCGCAAGCCGTACCGGTCGACCATTTGGTCCATCTCCCTATGGAAGACCGAAACCCCATTGGTGACGCCGAAGAGGACCCTAAGAAAGTGATATAACCGGCCGTCTGCCTCGAAGGTAGTGTATGGCCGGTCCGATTTATGGATGGGGAGCTGGTGGTAAGCGGATTTCAGGTCTACCATTGAGAAGACCCGGTACTGTGCAATCTGGTTAACCATGTCAGATTCTATGCGTGGGAGGGGGTATGCGTCGAGCTGCGTGTACCTGTTGATGGTCTGACTGTAGTCCATGACCATACGGTTTTTCTCCCCCGACTTAACCACTACCACTTGAGCTCTCCAGGGGCTGTTAATGGCCTCGATGACGCCCTCCCGAAGCAACCGCTGGACCTCGGACCTGATGAAGGCCTTATCCTGGGTGCTCTACCGTCTGCTCCCTGGTGGCGACGGGTTTGCAATCTGGAGTTAGATTGGCAGAGGGAAGGAGGATCGACCTTTATGGTCGCAAGGCCGCACACAGTGAGGGGTGGTAAGGGTCCGCCGAATTTAAGGGTCAGGCTCTGGAGGTTGCACTGGAAGTCCAGGCGGAGGATAAGTGCTGCGCAGAGGTTAGGGAGGACGTAGAGGCGAAAGCCGTGGAACTCTATGCCTTAGACTGTGAGTGTGACCGTGCAGTACCCCCGGATCACTACGCGATGGGATCCGGAGGCCTTACCGTATTTGGGTGTACAAAGCTCTCGGTGCTCCTGGAGTCCAGTAGGCAGGAGGTCATATGGCAGTTGACTTTCACACTGGTGGATGCGTTGGTCAGGTTATGTGGTCGGGACTGGTCGATTCCCATGGAGGCGAGCCGTGGTTAATCGTCGGGTAGTGAGGCGGCCGATGAGTTGTGGTCCTGGAACGCCGTTGGTGTACATGTGCTGCGGGGTGGACAAGATGGCGGCGCCCGGAGATCCTGGGGATTACAAAATGGCAGCGCCCATGGAACGCATGTTGCGGGGGTGGAGCAAGATGGCGGCGCCCATGAAACGCACGCGTTGTGCGGGGGAAAGATGGCGGCGCCCATTGGTCGCACATGGCCTGGGGGGGGGGGGAAGAGGAGGATGGCAGCGCCCATTGTCTGTTACCGGCGGGGGGTGGGGACGACCGCGGCCGCTGGGCGGGCCTGGCACACCGCAGCAAAGTGGCCCTTCTTCCCGCAGGCCTTACAAAGGGCAGCGAGGGCCGGGGAGCGTTGGCAGGGATGTTTTTGCTGGCCGCAAAAATAGCTTCGGGGCACCCCGGAGATCACTGGCTGGCGGGTAGCGCAGGCGCATTGGGTGGATAGCGCCCCCGCTGGGGCGGCTGCATGTGGGGCCCATGAAGCGTAGGAGGAGTGGGCCGTGCGGTTGGGGGCGTAGGACTGGACATTGCGCAGGGCACCCGTCATGGAGAGCGCTCGAGTTTTAGTCTCTGCGAGGTCACGTGTGGCCCCTTCTAGGAGCCGCTGCCTGATAGCATCAGAACCAATTCCACGTCCTGGCAGTCACAGTCTGGAACTAGTGGGATCAGGGCCCTCCAGAAGTCCTCGATTGACTCACCAGGTAGTTGAATCTGCATTGCGAGCGTGTGTCTGGCGAAGAGCATGTACGTCTTCTGTTCATAATTTTTTTTGAGTCGAGTCATGGTAGCGTAATTGGGCGCATCCTGGATCAGCGGGAAGACTTTGGAGCTGAGTCTGGAGTACAATATTTGAATCTTCTGAGCCTCTGGAACAGGGGTCGGCGCCGCGTTGATATACGCTTCAAAACAAGCTAGCCAGTGCTGGAAGTCCTTTCTGGCGTCGCTTGCGTGTGGATCCAGCTCCAGGTAATCTGGTTTAATCCAGAGGTCCATCTTCAGAATCTGATACGAATAAATTGAGGCACGATCAATTTGGCTGGGGACGAAGTTGAATCCAAAATGAGGCTTTATTAGTATCAGATGTGTGGCCTTCCACAGCAGCTGGCGAAATGGCTGCGAGCTGGAGGCCATGCATATTTATACCCCGCCTCCTGGGCGGAGCTAGCATGCAGGGGTCACAGGTGAACCTGTAGTGCAGCTTCTACCGTACAACCTCTAATATCAGAACACAGTGGTTTACCACACTCTCCCCGTCCACCCCTCGGCTCCGTTTCTCCCTCCATTCCGCCACTTCCCTCACCGCCGGTGGATCTGACAAACAAGCTTCTGTCCCTGCACACCACCCGCATTGCACATGCTCAACGTCACAATGCCCGGGGAGTGATTGACGGCAGCTCCGGGCCAATAGCAAGAGGGGGTGGGACTGGAGGACTGAGCGGCAGCGGGTTGTCCTCCCACCGATTTGATTGAATGAAGGGGGGTGCTCAGCACTGACTGAAGCATGAGCCATACGAGCCCCAGGGCCGGAAGAAGGCGGTCGGGTTGAGGTCACAAAGGGTGAGAAGTGAATCCGGGGGGGGAAGAGGAGTTGTGAACAAAGCGGGAGGTTGGGAACCAGGGATGAGATGTTGGTGGAGTGGGAATGTCCCTGGGCGGGTATTACTGAGTCCCCGAGGGTAATGGTCTGAGGAGCTAGTGGAATATTCCCAGTTACCAAACAACTAAATTCAATTCATAAAACATAGTGAAAACTAGCATCAGTACTGGTAACCAGGCAGCTATCACTGGTTGTGTTTAAACGGATCTGGTTCACTAATGGCCTTTAGGAAATCTGCCATCCCTACCTGGTCTGGCCTACATGTGACTCCAGCGCCACAGCAGTAAATCTGCCCTCTGAAATAGCCCAGCAAGCCATTCAGTTCAAGGGCAATTCGGGATCGGCAACAAATAGTGGATTCACCAGTGATTCCCACAGGAATTGTCATTTGTGGGAGAGAATTCCAAATGTTTCCCAGACTGTGTGTCAACAAGTATTCCCTCATTTCACACTGAGTTCTGTGACCTGGCTACAATTTTTAGGCAATGTCCCAAGTCCTTACTCCCCAGTCAGCAGAAATCACCCCTCTCTGTCTTTGATTAAATCATGCTGTAATTTACTAAACACCAGGACGTGGAGATGCCGGCGTTGCACTGGGGTGGGCACAGTGAGAAGTCTTACAACACCAGGTTAAAGTCCAACAGAGTTATTTCGAATCACGAGCATTCAGAGCATAGCTCCTTCCTCAGCTGTGCTCCAAAAACTAGTGCTTCGAAATAAACCTGTTGGACTTTAACCTGGTGTTGTAAGACTTCTTACTGTGCCCACCCCAGTGCAACGCCGGCATCTCCACATCATGGCCTGAAGATGAGTCAAACAAGCGTCTGTCCCTGGGCATGAGCCGCAGTGCCCATGCTCCACATCACAATGCCCGGCGAGTGATTGACGGTAGCTTTGCACCAATAGGAAGAGGAGGCGGGACTGCTGGACCGAACGACAGCTGCTGGTCCTCCAACCAATCGGAGTGAATGAGGGGCGTGGCTGCTCTCAGATCTCCCTCATAGACTGAGACTCTGCATCATTTTGAGTTCTTCCCATTAGCCACGGGTGTGGGTTCAAAAACCTCATTTCCTGTCTGAGAGATGTTGACCAATGGGAGGAATTGGAGGACTGGATGGAGTCTGCTCCTCCAGCCAGTCAGACCTGCCGGCTTTGTGTGAATAAAAATGGAGCTTCACACAGACTGAAACATGTTCCTGTGTCAAACATCTGAGTAAAACGTTTTCTTTCCACTTCAATGGACTTTTCTTTAGAATCCATTGACCCTTCGACAGAACTGTTACAAGGAACAGCAAACGTTTACTGTTTCTCTCGCCACAGATGTGGCACAGTGGTTAGCACTGCTGCCTCACAGCGCCAGAGACCAGGGTTCAATTCTGGCCTTGGATCACTGTTTGGAGTTTGCACATTCTTCTCGTGTCGGCGTGGGTCCCGACGGGTGCTCCGGTTTTCTCTCACGAGAATGTGCAGTCTTGGTGGATTAGCTATGCTAAATTGTCCCTTAGTGTCCAAAGGTGAAGTGGGGTTAGGGGGAAGAGGGTGGGGGAAGTGCACCTGGGTGGGGCGCTCTTTTGAAGGTTGGTGCAAACGCGATGTACCGATTGGCCTCCTTCTTCACTGGAGCAATTCTATGATACGACCAGACCTGTTGAGTTAATCTAGCATTTTCTGTTTTACTCTATATTACACACATTTTTAATCCACTCATTATATTTATTGAGCCACTATACCATCAACTACCTGGTGCAGTGTTACGTTTCAGCTATCCGGCCTTGAGTGACTGTGTGAAGTTTGCACATTCTCCCCGTGTCTGTGTGGGTTCCCTCCCGGTGCTCCAGTTTTCGCCCACCATCCAAATTGAGGTTGATTGGCCATGCTAAATTGCCCTTTTGTGTCCAAACAAAGGTTAGGTGAGGTTACTGGGTTACAGGGATGGGCTGAAGTAGGATACTTTCTGTGGGCCAGTGCAGGCTTAATGGGCCGAATGGCCTCCTTCTGCACTGTACATTCTATGATTCTGTTGGAATTTCTCTCCCACAGTCTGACCCAGTGGGTCTGTCTGGTGGTATTTCCCTGGTACTGTCCATGTATTTGAATGTTTGGGTATTTTAGGGAGCAGGTAGAACTTCCTTGGTTCTACCTGTGTCTTTGGTTAATGTGTCTGGAGTCTTTGAGTTCTTTCAGTCTATCTCCAATTCTCCTTCCTGCCTCGGGTGTATGGGTGTAGGTAGCTTGGTGTGATTCGTGTTGTTCTATTGTCTGTCTGTTTCCAGCAGGTATTGTTGCCTCTCGATAATGACTGTGCTGCTACCCTTGTCTTCTGGTCTTATGAACATATCCGTGCTGGATCCAAGCTCCTGGATTGTCTGAATTTCTCTCCGGGTAAGATTCTGTATTTATTTCACTACTATCATAGAATTTAGATATCATAGAATTTACAGTGCAGAAGGAGGCCATTCGGCCCATCGAGTCTGCACCGGCTCTTGGAAAGAGCACCCTACCCAAGGTCAGCACCCTACCCAAGGTCAACACCTCCACCCTATCCCCATAACCCAGTAACCCCACACAACACTAAGGGCAGAGACCTGATTGAAGGATTCAAACATGGGAATTCTGGGAAAGATAGTCAAGGATTTGGGAGGTGACAACATGTTCAAGGAGTTTGGAGAGGAGAGGGAGGTTGAAGATGGGGCAGTAATTTGTAAGGATGGCAGGGTCAAGGATTTATTTTATTGAGGAGGGGGTGATGATGGCAGATTTGAAGGACAGAGGGACAGTACCTGAAAATAGAGAAATGTTGACAAAACTCTTGGCACAGGGTAGTTAGCTGATCAGTAGCTCAGTGGGAATAGGGTCGATGGAGCAGGAGCTGGGTCTCATGGACAAGATGAGCTCTGAGAGGGCATGAGGGGAGATGGGAGAGAAAATAGAGAAAGATGTGGGTTCAGGGCTCGGGAAAGGATGAAATTTAGAGACAGTTTGGTCCGGTGGGCTCGTGGAAGGGAGGGAAGCAGCAGAGGCAGCTGATCGGATTTACTCAATCTCAGTCACAAAGAAGCTCCACAAGCTCCTCACATTTCTTGTTGGAGGTGAGGATGGAAGAGACAGGGGAGAGAGAGAGTACTTCAAAAGGAACTAACTTGTGTCAGAGATATTAGAAAGTTTCAACACACTGCGTATTTCACACAAATCTAATTTATTTGACTTTTAGCCAGAATATTAGCCCCTGTAAATGGGCTGGAGTTTGTTATCAGCAGAAAGAGACCCAAATGAACATGGTTCAGTCCTGAATGTGAGGAACAGCAAAATCCAATCACTGTAGTTACTTGTGGCCTCGTTGGTGTCTCAGCAGGTAGGATGAAGTGGTGAATCCCTTCCCACACATGGAGCAGATGAATGGCCTCTCCCCAGTGTGAACTCGTTGGTGCTTCTGCAGGGCGGATGACTGAGTGAATCCCTTTCCACACTTGGAGCAGGTGTATGGTCTCTCCCTAGTGTGAATTCGCTGATGTGCAGTGAGGTGAGATGATTGTCTGAACCCAGTCCCGCATTGAGAGCACCTAAACGGTCTCTTGTTAGTGTGAACACGTTGATGGCGAATCAGTTCCCCAGAACGTTTGTAGCACTTCCCGCAGTCTGGACATTGAAACGGTCTCTCATCAGTGTGAATTCGCTGGTGATTCAGAAGTTCGGATGACTGAATGAATCCCTTCCCACACTCGGAGCAAACGAATGGCCTCTCCCCAGTGTGAATTCGCTGATGTACAGTGAGGTGAGATGATCGCCTGAACCCAGTCCCGCAGTGAGAGCACCTAAACGGTCTCTCGTCAGTGTGAACACGTTGATGTTGTAACAGTTCCCCAAAACGTTTATAGCACTTCCCGCAGTCTGGACATTGAAACGGTCTCTCATCAGTGTGAATTCGCTGGTGCTTCTGCAGGTCGGATGGCTGAGTGAATCCCTTCCCACACTTGGCACAGACGAATGGCCTCTCCACTGTGTGAATTCGCTGATGTACAGTGAGGTGAGATGATCGTCTGAACCCTGTCCCGCAGTGAGAGCACCTAAACGGTCTCTCGTCAGTGTGAACACGTTGATGAAGCATCAGTTCCCCCGATCTTTTATAGCACTTCCCGCAGTCCAGACATTGAAACGGTTTCTCATCAGTGTGAACTAGCTGGTGACTCAGCAAGGGGGCTGAAATAGTAAATCCTTTCCCACACTTGGAGCAGGTGAATAGTCTCTCCCCAGTGTGAACTCGCTGGTGTGTGGACAGAGCGGATGGCTGAGTGAATCCCTTCCCACACTTGGAGCAGGTGAATGGTCTCTCCCCAGTGTGACTGCGCCGATGAGTTTCCAGCTTGGATGGATAAGTGAATCCTTTCCCACAGTCCGCACATTTCCACGGTTTCTCCTCAGTGTGACTGCATTTGTGTCTCGTTAGGCCTGATGATTGACTGAATCCTCGTCCACACACACAACATGTGTATGGTTTCTCCCCACTGTGAACGATGCTTTTTCCTTCCATGTTCAAAATATAATGATATTCAGGATATGATAAATTGAGGACTCTGTCAGATCCTGATGTGATGTTTGGTTTGAGTTTCCAGACTTTGCAGTCTCCCCTTCAAATATCCTGTGAAACTGATTGAAAACAGAAAATAGGGAGTGAAAGAGAACCCACAAAAACACAAAGGCAGGTTGTGAAATTGAGCTGAATGAATCTGGTAATTTGTGGGGCCGGCACTGGGAAAAAGTGACCATGAAAACTGCTGCATTGTTGTAAAAACCCAACTGGCCTCTTTGGGAGGAGAGAGGAAGAGGTGAAGAGGAATTTTGTATATCTACAAGACATATTAAGAGAGTAGTTGGCAAAGCAAATTCGACCTTGAGCTTCATAAACAGTAATACTGACACAGAAACTATGCTTCTGGTGGCAAGGTGATGAGCACTGCTGCCTCACAGTGCCAGGGACTCGGGTTCAATTCTGGCCTTGATGACTGACTGTGTGGAGTTTGCACTTTCTCCCAGTGTCTGCGTGGGATTCCACCCGGTGCTCAGGATTTCTCCAACAGACCAAAAAATAATGATAATGATAATAGTTTATTGTCACAAGTAGGCTTCAATGAAGTTACTGTATAAAGCCCCTAGTCGCCACATTCCGGCGCCTATTCGGGGAGGCCGGTACGGTAATTGAACCCACGCTGCTGATCTTGTTCTGCATTACAAGCCAGTTGCCTTACCCCACTGTGCTATACCAGCCCCAAAGTCCCTGGTCGCCACATTCCGGCGTCTGTTCGGGAGGCTGATCCGGGAGCAAGTTAGGTGGATTGGCCTTGATAAATTACCCTTTAGTGTCCAGGGATGTGCAGATTAGGTGGGGCTATGGGGTTACAGGGTAGGGGTGTGGGCCTCGGCAGGGTGCCCTTTCAGAGAATCAGTGCAAACTCGATGGGCCGAATGGCATCCTTCTGCACTGTAGGAATTCTATGGTTCTAATTCTATTCTATGAATCTTTCTAAAGCTCTGGTCACCACTCTTCAGGAAGAATATGGAGGTTCTTGGAGAAGGTGCAGAGGAGATTTACCAGAATGGTTCCAGCAAAGGAGGTTGAGGGGAGATTTGATTCAGGTACACAAGATTATGCCAGGTTTCCATCGGGTGGACAAAGAAACTCTGTTTCCATTCACTGATCGTACAAGCAGTCAGGACACAGATTTAAAGTTTTGGGTAAAACCTAGATTGAATGATATAAGATCCTGAGGGGTCTTGACAGGGTGGATGTGGAGAGGATGGTTCCTCTTGTGGGAACAAGGGGGTCACTGTTGCAAAATAAGGGGTCACCCATTTCAGATGGGGATGAGGATTTTTTTTTCTCTTGAGGGTTGTAAAAGAGGGGGTGGCACAGTGGTTAGCACTGCAGCATCACAGCACCAGGGACCCAGGTTCACATCTGACCCTGGGTGACTGTGTGGAGTTTGCACGTTCTCCCAGTGTCTGTGTGGGTTTCCTCCGGGTGCTCCAGTTTCCTCCCACAGTTCAAAGATTTGCAGGTTAGGTGCTAAATTGCCCCTTCATCTCCAAGGATGTGCATGTTGGGTGGGATATGTGGATGGGGCAGGGTTGGGGGGGGGGGGGGGGGCGGGGGTTTCGGAGGGTTGGTGCTGACTTGGGCTCCTTCTGCACCGTTGGGATTCTACAACTTAGAACTTCCGTCCTTAAAAGGCAGTGGAAGCAGAGTCCTTCAATATTTTTAAGGCAGAGCTGGATAGATTCTTGATAAGCAAGGAGGTGAAAGGTTATCGGGGTCGGCAGGAATGTGGAGTTACGGTTAGAATTATTGTATGATGGAGCAGGCTCGAGGGGCGACTCCTAGTTTGTGTGTAAGGAGCAGGCTCGAGGGGCCGACTCCTAGTTTGTGTGTGAGGAGCAGGCTCGAGGGGCTGACTCCTAGTTTGTGTGTAAGGAGCAGGCTCGAGGGGCCGACTCCCAGTTTGTGTGTAAGGTGCAGGCTCGAGGGGCCGACTCCTAGTTTGTGTGTAAGGAGCAGGCTCGAGGGGCCGACTCCCAGTTTGTGTGTAAGGTGCAGGCTCGAGGGGCCGACTCCTAGTTTGTGTGTAAGGAGCAGGCTCGAGGGGCTGACTCCTAGTTTGTGTGTGAGGAGCAGGCTCGAGGGGCAGGCTCCTAGTTTGTGTGTAAGGAGCAGGCTTGAGGGGCGACTCCTAGTTTGTGTGTAAGGAGCAGGCTCGAGGGGCAGGCTCCTAGTTTGTGTGTAAGGTGCAGGCTCGAGGGGCCGACTCCTAGTTTGTGTGTAAGGAGCAGGCTCGAGGGGCAGGCTCCTAGTTTGTCTGTAAGGAGCAGGCTCGAGGGGCAGGCTCCTAGTTTGTGTGTAAGGAGCAGGCTTGAGGGGCGACTCCTAGTTTGTGTGTAAGGGGCAGGCTTGAGGGGCGACTCCTAGTTTGTGTGTAAGGAGCAGGCTTGAGGGGCGACTCCTAGTTTGTGTGTAAGGGGCAGGCTCGAGGGGCCGACTCCTAGTTTGTGTGTGAGGAGCAGGCTCGAGGGGCCGACTCCTAGTTTGTCTGCAAGGAGCAGGCTCGAGGGGCCGACTCCTAGTTTGTGTGTAAGGGGCAGGCTCGAGGGGCGACTCCTAGTTTGTGTGTGAGGAGCAGGCTCGAGGGGCCGACTCCTAGTTTGTGTGTAAGGAGCAGGCTCGAGGGGCTGACTCCTAGTTTGTGTGTAAGGGGCAGGCTCGAGGGGCGACTCCTAGTTTGTGTGTGAGGAGCAGGCTCGAGGGGCTGACTCCTAGTTTGTGTGAAAGGAGCAGGCTCGAGGGGCCGACTCCTAGTTTGTCTGCAAGGAGCAGGCTCGAGGGGCCGAGTGGCCTGCTCCTAGTTTGTATGGAAGCAAGCAAATACAGCAGGCGGTAAAGAAGGCAAATGGTTTTTTGGCCTTCATAGCCGGATTCGAGTAGAGGAGTAGGGATGTCTTGCTGCAATTGTACAGGGCCTTGGTGAGGCCACACCTGGAATATTGTGTGCAGTATTAGTCTCCTTATCTGAGGAAAGATGATCTCACTAAAGAGAAAGAGCAGCAAAGTTTTGCCAGACTGATTCCTGGGATGGTGGGACTGACGTATGAGAGATTGAATCAGTTAGGATTGTATTTGCTGGAGTTCAGAAGAATGAGGAGGAATCTCATAGAAACCTATAGAATGTGGGCTGCACGATGGTGCAGTGGTTAGCACTGTTGCCTCACGTCGCCAAGGACCTCGGTTCGATCCCGGTCCCGGGTCACTCTCCGTGTAGCGTTTGCGCATTCTCCCTGTGTCTGTGTGGGTCTCACCCCCACAACCCAAAGATGTGCAGGGTAGGTAGATTGGCCATGCTAAAATTACCCCTTAATTGGAAAAAAAGAGAATTGGGCACTCTAAATCTATATTAAAAAAAAGAAAACCTATAAAATTCTAACAGGGCGAGACAGATTAGATTCGGGAAGGATGTTCCCGATGGTGGGTGTGTCCAGAACCCTGGGTCACAGTCTGAGGATACGGGATAGCACGGGCAGCACAAGTGGCTAGCACTGTGGCTTCACAGCGCCAGGGTCCCAGGTTCGATTCCTGCTGGGTCACTGTCTATGCGGAGTCTGCACGTTCTCGCCGTGTCTGTGTGGGTTTCCTCCGGATGCTCCGACTTCCTCCCACAGTCCAAAGATGTGCAGGTTCGGTGGATTGGCCATGCTACATTGTCCTTCGTGTCCAAAAAGGTTAGGAGGGGTTATTGGGTTACGGGGATAGGGTAAAAGTGAGGACTTAAGTGGGTCGGTGCAGACTCGATGGGCCGAATGGCCTCCTTCTGCACTGTATGTTCTATGACAGACCATTTAGGACAGAGGTGAGGAGGAATCTCTTCACCCAGAGAGTGGTGAGCCTGTGGAATTTGTCGCCACAGGAAGAATTGAGACCAAAACATTTCATGTTTTCAAGAAGCAGTTAGATACAGCACTCAGGGTGAAGGGGATCAAAGGATATGGGGGGAAAGCGGGATTAGGTGATTGAGCCTAATCAGCTCTGATCGTAATGAATGGTGGAGCAGGCTCGAAGGGGAAAATGACCTCCTGCTCCTATTTTCTACGTTGCTCTGTGTCTATGCACGTAAATGGTCCAGGAGGTATGAGGAAGAATGTTTTTACACAGCCAGTGGCAATGACCTTAAACTTGCTGCCTATGACGGAGTTTAGAAATAGACACCAATTAAATGATTTTTTTAAAAATTAGATAGAAACCTGAGAGAAATAAAGCTGTTAGGATACAGGGATAAAGCAGGAGAATGAGACTGACTGGATTGCTCCAGATAACAGTAATCTTTATTAGTCTCACAAGTATGAATGTTTGAGGTGAGGGACGCCGTCAGTGTCCCTGCTGATTTCACCGGTGGGAAGCGCACCCATCTCCAGCTCCTCAGAAACCGCGTTAAGGAACTGGAGCTGGAGCTGGATGAACTTCGGATCATTCGGGAGGCAGAGGTGGTCATAGAAAGTAGCTTCAGGAATGTAGTTACTCCGAAGAATCAAGATAGATGGGTGATGGTGAGAGGGGCTGGGAGGAAGCAGTCAGTGCAGGGATCCTCTGTGGTCGTTCCCCTCAGTAACAGGTATACCGTCTTGGATACTGTTGAGGGGGACGACCTACCAGGGGTAAGCCACGGTGAACGGATCTCCAGCGCTGAGTCCGTCCCTGTGGCTCAGAAGGGAAGGAGGGAGAGCAGGAGAGCAATAGTTATTGGGGACTCGATAGTTAGAGGGACAGATAGACGGTTCTGTGGCAGCGAAAGAGATTCACGGATGGTATGTTGCCTCCCGGGTGCCAGAGTCCGTGACGTCTCGGACCGCGTTTTCAGAATCCTTAAAGGGGAGGGGGAGCAGTCACAAGTCGTGGTACACATCGGTACCAACGACATAGGTAAGAGAAGGGACGGGGATTTAAAACAGGAATTTAGGGAGCTAGGGTGGAAGCTGAGAGCCAGAACAAACCATGTTGTTATCTCTGGTTTGTTGCCGGTACCACGTGCTAGGGAGGTGAGGAACAGGGAGAGAGTGCAGATAAACACGTGGCTGCAGGGATGGTGTAGGAGGAAGGGTTTCCGGTACGTGGATATTTGGAACACATTCTGGGGAAGGTGGGACCTGTACAGACAAGACGGTTTGCACCTGAACCAGAGGGACACCAATATCCTGGGAGGGAAATTTCCGACGGCTCTTCTGGGGGGTTTTAACTAATTTGTCAGGGGGCTGGGGAAACGAGCTGTAGTCCAGAAGCCAGTGTTGAGAGTAGTGAGGTACTGAGGAGGGTATCAAGGTCGCAGGAGTGTACCGGCAGACAGAAAGGTGGGTTGATGTGTGTTTACTTCAATGCAAGGAGCACCCGGAATAAGGTAGGTGAACTTGGAGTGTGGATTGGTACTTGGTACGATGTTGTGGCCATTATGGAGACATGGTTAGAACAGGGACAGGAATGGTTGTTGGAAGTTCCGGGGTATAGATGTTTCAGTAAGAGTAGGGAAGGTGGTAAAAGAGGTGGAGGAGTAGCATTGTTAAGGATAGTTTAACAGCTGCAGAAAGGCAGTTTGAAGGGGATCTGCCGAAGTTAGAAATAGGAAAGGAGCTGTCACATTGTTGGGAGTTTTCTATAGGCCCCCAAATAGTAATAGAGATGTGGAGGATGAAATTGCAAAACAGATTCTGGATAGGTGTGGAGGTCTCAGGGTAGTTAACATGGGTGACTTTAACTTTCCAAATATTGATTGGAACCTCGAGAGGTCGAACAGTTCGGGTGGAGCAGTTTTTGTACAGTGTGTGCAGGAGGGTTTCCTGACACAATATGTGGATAGGCCGTCAAGAGGGGGGGCCACATTGGATTTGGTACTGGGTAATGAACCGGGCCAAATGTTAGATTTGTTTGTGGGAGAGCACTTTGGAGATAGTGACCACAATTCAGTGTCTTTCATTATTGCAATGGAGAGGGATAGGGCCATACGGCAGGGCAAGGTTTATAATTGGGGGAGGGGTAATTATGATGCGATTAGGCAAGAATTGGGAGCATAAGATGGGAACAGAAACTGTCAGGGAAAGGCACAAATGAAAAGTGGAGCTTGTTCAAGGAACAAATAATGCGTGTCCTTCATACACATGTCCACGTCAGGCAGGGTGAAAATGGCCGTGTGAGGGAACCATGGTTCACAGAAGAGGTTGAATGTCTTGTCAAGAGGAAAAAGGAAGAGTATGTAAGGATGAGAAAACAAGGTTCAGTAGGGTCGCTTGAGGGTTACAAGGCAGCAAGGAATGAGCTGAAAAAAGGGCTGAGGAGAGCTAGGAGGGGGCATGAGAAGTCCTTGGCGAGTCGGATCAAGGAAAACCCCAAGGCTTTTTACTCTTATGTGAGAAATAAAAGAATGACCAGGGTGAGGGTAGGGCCGGTCAAGGACAGTAGTGGGAACTTGTGCATGGAGTCAGAAGAGATAGGAGAGGTGTTGAATGAATACTTTTCTTCAGTGTTCACAAAGGAGAGGGGCCATGTTTTTGAGGATGAGTGTGTGATACAGGCGGGTAGGCTGGAGGAGGTAGATGTTCTGAGGAAGAATGTATTGGCAATTTTGAAAAGCCTGAGGGTTGACAAGTCCCCTGAGCCATATGGGATATATCCAAGGATTCTTTGGGAGGCAAGGGATGAGATTGCAGAGCCTTTGGCTTTGATCTTTGGGTCCTCACTGTCCACGGGGATAGTGCCAGAGGACTGGAGAGTGGCAAATGTTGTTCCTCTGTTCAAGAAAGGGAATAGGAATGACCCTGGTAATTATAGGCCAGTTAGTCTTACTTCGGTGGTCGGTAAGATAATGGAAAAGGTCCTGAAGGATAGGATTTTTAACCATTTGGAAAGATGCAGCTTAATCCGTGATAATCAACACGGATTCATGAAGGGTAGGTCTTGCCTCACAAATTTGATTGAATTCTTTGAGGAGGTAATTAAGTGTGTAGATGAAGGTAGAGCAGTTGATGTCGTATACATGGATTTTAGTAAGGCGTTTGATAAGGTTCCCCATGGTCGGCTCATGAAGAAAGTAAGGAGGTGTCGGATAGAGGGAAATTTGGCCAATTGGATAAGTAACTGGTTATCACATAGAAGACAGAGGGTGGTGGTGGATGGAAAATTTTCAGACTGGAGACCAGTTACCAGCGGTGTACCACAGGGATCAGTGCTGGGTCCTCCGCTATTTGTGATTTTTATCAATGACTTGGAGGAGGGGGCTGAAGGGTGGGTCAGTAAATTTGCTGATGACACCATGATTGGTGGAGTAGTGGATGAGGTGGAGAGCTGTTGTAGGCTGCAAAGAGACATTGATAGGATGCAGAGCTGGGCCGAAAAATGGCAGATGGAGTTTAACCCTGATAAGTGCGAGGTGATTCATATTGGCAGAAAAAAATTGAATGCGGATTACAGGGTCAACAGCAGGGTTCTGAGGAATGTGGAGGAACAGAGAGATCTTGGGGTTCATGTCCACAAATCTCTGAAGGTTGCCACTCAAGTGGATACAGCCGTGAAGAAGTCTTATAGTGTGTTAGCGTTTATTAAAGGAGGCTTGAGTTTAAGAGCCGCAGGGTTATGCTGCAACTATACATGACCCCGGTGAGACCACATTTGGAATATTGTGTGCAATCCTGGTCACCTCATTATAGGAAGGATGTGGAAGCATTGGAAAGGGTGCAAAGGAGATTTACCAGGATGCTGCCTGGTTTGCAGGATAGGTCTTATGAAGAAAGGTTGAGGGAGCTAGGGCTTTTCTCTTTGGAGTGGAGGAGGATGAGAGGCGACTTAATAGAGGTTTATAAGATGATGAGGGGGATAGATAGAGTGGACGTTCAGAGACTATTTCCTTGGGTGGATGTAGCTGTTACAAGGGGGCATAACTATAAGATTCAGGGTGGGAGATATAGGAGGGATGTCTGAGGTAGGTTCTTTACTCAGAGAGTGGTTCGGGTGTGGAATGGACTGCCTGCTGTGATAGTGGAGTCGGACACTTTAGGAACTTTCAACCGGTTATTGGCTAAGCACATGGAGCACACCAGAATGACAGGGAGTGGGATAGCTTGATCTTGGTTTTGGACAATTCTCGGCACAACATCGAGGTCCGAAGGGCCTGTTCTGTGTTGTACTGTTCTATGTTCTAAGAAGGCTTACATTAACACGGCAATGAAGTTCCTGTGAAAAGCCCCTAGTCGCCACATTCCGGCACCTGTTTGGGTACACAGAGGGAGAATTCAGAATGTCCAATTCACCTAGCAAGCACATCTTCCGGGACTTGTGAGAGGAAACCGGAGCAACCGGAGGAAACCCACGCAAACAAGGGGAGAACGTGCAGACTCCACCCATTCCGTGACGCAAGCCAGGAAAGAAACCGGGTTCCCTGGCGCTGTGAAGCAATGGTGCTACCGTGCCGATTAGAGAGCTGGCATGGACCGATTGCTTTTCTCCATACTGACAGATTTTTTTGCGCAATCTAGTTTTGTAATTTAACCCCGGGGCGTTAACATATCACTCAGGTAAATCTGTGCTACACTCCCTCCGAGGCCATTCTATCCTTCCTCAGGTCTGTTGCCCAGAACTGAACACAGTTCTCCAGGTTTGGTCGAACCAGGGTTTGTGAATCTCAGGGCTTTTCTAATCACACTGAGACCTGAAATCTTCCCTCACAGACAAACCTTTTACCTTCCACATCCAGATGCTGCTGATATTCAGTTTCTGATGAACCGAGTGACTCTGTCAGATCGCGATGTGACGTTTGGTTTGCGTTTCCCGTCTGTTAAACCTCCAATTCCAGTATCCTGCAGATTTACAGAAACCTCACTGTCAGTTTAGGATAGAAATTCACAACATTCTCTCCTCACCAACTTTGATTAAACGTATTCCTGGAGGTTTGATCACATGACCTGACCCCCATCCTCCAGCCATTAATCGGTCAACACATCCATCCTTGTGACACACTGCCTTCCTTGGCCAATTGGGAAGCAAAATGACTAATTACCTCAAAGGACAGTGTTTGACTGTCAGCCAATCAACCTGTATCCCATTTTCAATATTTTTATATCCGCTTAAGAGAAATGTTCAAAAAACTATTTTTTACAACCCTAATCATTTTCCAAAGATCCAAAAATATTTTCCACTGTCCTAATGATTTCCTAGGTATGAATCTCACCAAGACAGAAGGTAACATTTGAATTCATTGCAAGTCTACTGATGACCATGAAACCATTGTCAATTGTTGTAAAGACCCATCTGTTCACTCATGTCCTTCAGTGAAGGAAATAATCTATCCTTACCTGGTCTGGCCGACACGATTCCAAATCACAGCAATATGGTTGACTCTTTAAATGCCCTCCGAGATGGCCGAGCAAGCCGCTCAGTTCAAGGGAAATTAGGGATGGGCAATAAATGTTGACCCAGCCAGTGACTTCCACAAATGATTAAAATAAAATCTGGGGGCAGCACAGTGGGCGATCCCTATTGCCTCACGCCGCTGAGGACCTGGGTTCGATCCCTGCTCTGGGTCACTGTCTGTGTGGAGTTTGCACATTTTCCCCATGTTTACGTGGGTTTCGCCCCCACAACCCAAAGATGTGCAGGGTAGGTGGATTGGCCACACTAAATTGCCCCTTAATTGGATCAAATTAATTGGATGCACTAAATTTCTGAAAAAAATAAAATCCTGTACACTCCACTCAGTGAATCCGCGAGAGTTGGCATCCGGTCCAGGCTCGCAGCGCATGCGCCCTGTGGCAACTTGTCCTCTGTGAAGATGGCGGCCGGTAACCCGGGCCTGTTACCGCTCAGCTCTCAGTCTATAGAGAAACGACCAAAGCCACAACAATCACCAGCTCTGAGGACACACCGTAGCTCCCTTTCCAATCTGAAAGCAGCCTGAGCTGGATTTACATTCCCCTTAATTGATCATTGCTGGGTGATAATCCTGTACTTCCTCACCTCACACCACTGTGACAGCACCTTCACTACACAGACTGCAGCAACTGACCAAACATCACCTTCCCAGTTATTCCTGAAGGCACCGCCTTCCCAACCTGCCCCCTTGCCTGAGATGTGGTGATCCTCAGGTCACATCACCGCCGGTCAGCTCTCTCCCGGGACCAGGCCCTGGTTCACAGCCGCCATCTTGGGGAAACAGAGCGCATGCGCTGGCGTCTTGGTGACGCATCAGCTAGTGGGTGGGGCCTTAAGGTTTCTGTTCCCAGGCGTGTCCTAGTGCCGGTGAGCGGTTTACAGGCGAAAAGGTTTTTAATACGTTTCACCCACTCCCAGGCTCCAGCTGATGTTTGTCGCCTGGAGGTGTCTATGGATCACGTGTACGTTCAGTGTGAGAGGCTGCAGCCTCTATATAGCTACCTGAAGGGGGTTATACAGCGTTTGATTACATCCCTTCCAGTCCATTATTAGGATGTTTGTGTGATATTTTCTTACCCTCAGTGTGATATTTCTTTATTTAAAATACATTTCAGCAGCAGGCTTACTGGTCATTTTTAATGGAAAGGAGGTTATTTATTATCACACCCTTTCCCTGGATGTTTGAACATCTCAGTCTCTCGTCTCTTTCACACTCACTGACACATACACAGAAATTAGGTACAGATCAAGTTAAAGCTGTAATGATGAAAATGGAATGTAGACTGCAATCTTTATATCGCTGCAGGTCTGTTGTCTTCTTGTTGAGCTGATCCTTTAGTTGGAGTGAAGGGTTTTTAGAAACAAATAATTCTCATGAGGCTTTGAAGCTTCTTGTAGATGAATAGCCAGGAGGTTGGTTCTCAGGTGGGTTTGGAAGTTGGAATAAGTTCAGTACTGTGGCTGCACTGGAAAACATTCAGCTCTGCTGTTTCAGTTGTTTCCTGCTGCTTCAGTTGCCTCTCACACACACACATTTTCTTTGTTCAGGGTTTATTGTACTGCATCCCTGACGATTAACTGCAGAGTTAAAACTCTGAGACCCAGAACATCCCGATACAATAGCAGTTTACGATGCTCACTCACGCTTATCTCTATCCCAATTCGAGCTCATTCTCCAGTGTTCAATACGGCACTTGGCGACTAACAGTCCCGAGATTTCATATTCCTCAAATGCTGGTTCACCGTGACACAACGAGACATTTAAACTTCACAGGTGGCTCAAAGTTTCCTTATTCAGGACCGTGTTTAACTAATTATTGGTCACAGAATCGAATATTGCCCACAGTTTAATGTCCATAATAACCTGTTAAATTGCAGTCATCTTGGCAGAGTTTGTGGATCTTACAGTCTATAATATCTAGTATCCTTGTGCCGAACGTGACATCCTGAATCTACTCTTGGGTCTGGATAAAACAGTGCATTGTAGCTGGGTGAGGACCTTGGAGGTGGGTGGGTGGTTACTCTGGCTGCTGACTGTGTTGCGTGGTTTTGTCTATTCCCAGTGGCTCTGCAGAGGGAGCATGCGGTATCCACCGGAATGCTTGACACCTTCCACAACCAGTGGAATGCTTGACACCTTCCACAACCACACCTCAGCGGACAGCTGTTTCAGAGACACTGGGAACAATATTCTGGTTCAGTTAGGAAGGTTCCCTACACTTTTGTTGGGACTTCTAGCTGATTTTGGTCTTTTTGTTTGACTGGACCACATGCTTGGGGAAAGCAAGAGAGGAAAGAAGGTTCTATAGAAACTAGAATGATCTGTTGTGAATTTCTATCCTATTCGTACAGTGATCATGTTTGGAAAACTCTTTTTCAGAGCATTAAAATGGGAGGTTTGGCAGCTGGGCAACTCGAACCAAACATCATATTGAGATCTGACAGTGTCATTCAATTCATTACGACCTAAAAAACACAAACTTTCAATGTGTTTGCCTGTTCTGTCTGGGGGCAAAGATTTCAAATATCAGTGTGATACCCAAGTGAGAAGGTTCCAGTGAATTGACTGTGGAAAGAGATTTAACCAGTTTCACAGCCTGAAAGAACATCACACCATTCACAGCAAGGAAAGACTGCACACGTGTTCTGTGTGTGGACGAGGATTCAACTGATCATTGGGTTGGATTGGATTGGATTTGTTTATTGTCACGTGTACCGAGATACAATGAAAAGTATTTTTCTGCGAGCAGCTCAACAGATCATTAAGTACATGAAAAGAAATGGGAATAAAAGAAAATACATAACAGGGCAACACAAGGTACACAATGCAACTGTGTAAGCACCGGCATCGGATGAAGCATACAGAGGTGTAGTGTCAATGAGATCAGTACATAAGAGGGTTGTTTAGGAGTCTGGTAACAGCGGGAAGAAGAGGACTTCTGGTGGTGGCTATGAAGGAGTAAGTCACACACTTGCTGGCTCCCACTCGAGTCAGCATTTTGGGCCTTTCCCCCCAATTTTCTACCGGACTTGAATTGTAAAACTGATGACAGAGGCAATTGTGTACTGAATTCCCACATTGGTGCATGGAGAGAAGGACTAGACATGCTCATCAAGGCAGAAACAGAAAGACAGAGAAGGCTTGGGCTGAAGCTGCAGCGGGAGACAGCATAGCGGATGACCGGACCTCTGGTTTGTCAACCCAGCAGTCTCTGGAGCAGCTGATGCAAGTTATTCAGGAAGGCTTTGCTTAGCAGAAACTGGACAGCTTGGACCCGATAAAAGTGTCAATTGAGCGGCTGGAGCTTAGATTGGACGCCCAAGATTGGGCGATCCTGAAGGTAGAGAAGGCACTGGCTGAGCAGGAGGAACATCAAACTGCAGTGGAGTTGGAGGTGGGGATGCTGAGAGACCAGCAGAAGCAGCCCCTGGAGAAGGTGGAGGACCAAGAGAATAGGTCTCGCCGGCAGAAATTGAGAATTGTTGGGCTCCCGGAGGGGTCTGAAGGAGTGGTTGCTGGGGCATACATCGCGGACGCTGGGGCATACATCGCGGACATGTTTGAGAAGCTGCTGGGGGATGGGACATTCCCCCGACCCTTGGAGGTTTAGCACACTGGGCTAAATCGCTGGCTTTTACAGCAGACCAAGGCAGGCCAGCAGCACGGTTCAATTCCCATACCAGCCTCCCCGAACAGGCACTGGAATGTGGCGACGAGTGGCTTTTCACAGTAACTTCATTTGAAGCCTACTTGTGGCAATAAGCAATTTTCATTTTCAGGTGGACAGGGCTCACAGAGCGCTCGCGAGGAAGTCATGAATGGGAGACCCCCAGAGGGCAATGGTGGTGAGATTCCACAGGTGCTTGGATAAGGAGCGCATTCTACAGTGGGCCAAGCCGACACGGAGCTGTAAGTGGGACAACAGTATCCTGCGGATCTATCAGGACCTGAGTGTGGAGGTGGCCAGGAGAAGAGCAGGCTTCAACCAGATCAGGTCGATCCTTTTTAAGAAAAAGGTGAAATTCAAACTGTTGTATCCGGTCCGACTTCGGGTCACGCACGAGGAGCAGCACTTTTATTTTGAGTGGCCCGAGGACGCGCTGGACTTCGCGAAAAGGAAAGGACTGGTGGTGGACTGAGAACTTTTGAACTTTGCTACAATGTTCATGTTTTTTTTTGGCTTTTCTGTTCTTCTTTTAAAAAAAAGTTTCTTGTTTCTCGTTTTATGGAAGCTGTTTGTAATGCATTTTGCATTGATTTGGGACCAGCGGTAGAGCTGAGTGAGTTAAGGTTTTCATTTGCACTGTTGGGGATGGAGGTATGCTTGTTTAGATTTTGGTGTTTTCTGTCGGGGATTGTGTGGGGATTGTATGACGTTGGAGTTTGTTTGTATGAGCAAGGGGAGGGTGGTGAGGGAACAATAGGTGGGAGACTATCCAGCGCCAGGGATGGGGCCACCAAGCGAGCTGGGCGGGTTTGCTCACGAAAGCGCAGTGGTGGGTGTGCATATGTTCGGTTTATTAAAGAATTTGGGTTACAGAGTGTGGTTACTTGGGGGAGGGAGGGGGTGAATGTTCTGCTGACGAAGGAGGGATTTGGGCTAAGGGACAGAGAGGAGGTTGGGGATGGAGGCTGTCTGGGGGCGGGCTGGTGGAGGCGTGGAGCATGGGCTGCAGGTGGGCCCAAAAAAGGGGATGGCTGATCGGTGAAAGGGGGAGGCAATGAGCCCCCCAACTAGGCTGATCACCTGGACTGTTCGAGGGTTATGTGGGCCGGTCAAGAGGGCATGTGTGTCGCACATCTTAGGGGACTGAAGGTGGATGTGGTAATGTTGCGGGAGATGCACCTTAGAGTAACTGATCAGATTTGATTGAGGAAAGGCTGGGTCAACCAGGCCTTCCACTCGGGACTAGACTCAGAGACTGGAGGGGTTGCGATCCTGATCAATAAGCGGTTGGTGTTTGAGGCGGGTAGAATAGTCTCAGATGTGGGAGGTCGGTACATTATGGTCTGTGGGAAACTGGAGGGGGTGCAGGTGGTATTAGTAAATATGTACGTGCCAAATTGGGATGATGTGAAGTTTATAAAGAGGCCGCTGGGGAAGATACCGGACCTGGACTCGCAAAGTTGGTCATGGGAGGGGATTTCAACATAGTTATTGACCCTGGCTTGGACCTGTCAAGCTCGAAAACGGGCAGGGTGCCAGCAATGGCAAAGGAACTAAAGGGTTCATGGAGCAGATGGAGGGGGGGGGGGGGATCCATGGAAATTTTGGGCAGCCGAGGGTGAAGGAGTTCTCCTTCTACTCACACGTGCAGTACTCCCGGATTGACTTCTTTGTTTTTGAGTAGGTGAGTAGGTCCTTATTGACAGGGGCGGTGGACACAGGGTACTCGGTGCTCACAATCTCAGACCATGCTCCACACTGGGTTGACCTGCAGGTTAGTAAAGACAGTAACCAGTGCCCACACTGGAGGTTAGATGTGGGAATTTTGGCCGACGAAGGGGTGTGTGAGCGGCTGAGGAAATGTATTCAGAATTACCTGCAGGTCAATGACATGGGGGAAATTTAAGCAGCAATGGTCTAGGATGCAATGAAGGCAGTGGTCAGAGGGGAGCTGATCTCGTTACGGGCCCAGAGGGAGAAGGTGGATAGAGCAGAGACGGGCCAACTGGTAAAGGAGATACTACAGATTGATAGGAGGTATGCGGAGACCCCAGAGGCAGGGCTTTGAAGGGAATGGCGGAGGCTACATCGGAGTTCAGCTTGTTAACCACAGAGAGGGCGGTGGAGCAGCTGAGAAAGGCGAGGGGGGCGATCTATGAGTATGGAGAGAAGGCCAGCAGAATGCTTGCACAGCAGCTTAGAAAGAGGGAGGCAGCCAGGGAGATAGGGAAAGTAAATGACGGAGATGGGAACCTGTTTGGAGATTCAGCAGGGGTGAATAAGGCGTTCAGGGATTTCTACAGTAGGCTGTATAGATCGGAACCCCCAGCTGGGACGGAGGTGCTGAGGCACTTCTTGGAGGGACTGCATTTCCCAAAGGTGCACGGGGAGCTGGTAGAAAGGCTGGGGGCCCCGATTGGGTTGGAAGAGATAGCGGAGGGTCTGAAGGCCATGCAGTCGGGTAAAGCCCTGGGGCCAGACGGGTACCCAGTGGAGGTTTATAAAAGATTCTCTGAGATATTGGGGCCGGTGTTGTTGAGGATGTTCAATGAGACAAAGGAAAGAGGGGTGCTGCCCCCGACGTTGTCACAGGCCACGATTTCGCTGATCCTTAAGCGGGACAAGAACCCGGAGCTGTGTGGATCCTACAGGCCGATCTCCCTGTTGAATGTGGATGCCAAATTGCTGGCCAAAGTTTTGTCCTCCAGGATTGAGGATTGAGTTCCTGATGTTATTGGGGAGGACCAGACGAGGTTTGTTAAGGGTAGGCAGTTGGTGGCCAATGTAAGAAGGTTGTTAAACGTGATCATGATTCCCCCGGAAGGTAGGGAGTTGGAGGTAGTGATCGCAATGGATGCAGAAAAGGCCTTTGATCGGGTAGAATGGGATTATCTGTGGGAGGTACTGGGATGGTTCGGATTTGGGCAGGGTTTTATTGACTGGATCAGGTTGCTGTATAAGGCTCCTGTGGCAAGTGGACCGATGAATAGGACAACATCGGACTATTTTAGACTGCACAGAGGGACGAGACAGAGATGTCCCCTTTCCCCACTGTTGTTTGCGCTGGCGATTGCTCTGAGAGCCTCAAGGGGCTGGTCCGAGGGGGGGGGGGTTGGAGCACAGAGTCGCGCTCTATGCAGATGCTCTGCTTCTGTATGTATCGGACCCAATAGAGGGGATGGAAGAAATTATGAGGATTCATGGGGAAAAGTGGGATGTTTGTGGCCCAGACGAGAGGTCAGGAGATGGCATCTGCTGTGGACCGGTTGTGGCGGTATGCGAATTGCAGTGGATCAAGGCGTTCTGTGAGTATGGAGGTGATGCGCTTCATGACCAACCTATCGAAGTACTTCATTATGACTGAAGTCAGGGCCACCGGTTGGTAGTCATTGAGGCACGCTGCCTGGTTCTTCTTTGGCACCGGTGTATGATGGTGGTCTTCTTGAAGCCAATCTGGACAGACACAAGAACACTGGCACCATGGAGAAACCATGGAAATGTGGGTATTGTGGGAAGAGATTCAGATCCCTGTCTGTGCTGGAAACTCATCAATGGAGTCACACCGGGGGAGGCCATTCATCTGCTCAGCATGTGGTCAAGGATTCACTCAGCTATCCAACTTACATAAACACCAGAGAACTCACACCGGCGAGAAACTGTTCATCTGCTCTATTTGTGAGAAGGAATTATCAACTAACTGACCTCACTTCAAACCGACTTCTTCACTCTGACTTGAGGCCGTTTAAATGCTCCAGCTGGGAAAAGAGCTTTAAAAGTAACAAGCTTTTGCTGACTCACCGGCGAATTCACAGTGGGGAGAGGCTATTCACCTGCTCCGTGTGCGGGAAGTGATTCACTCATTCAGCCTACTGAAACACCACCAAATTCACACCGGGGAGAGACCATTCACCTGCTCCGTGTCTGGGAAGGGATTCACTCAATCATTCAGCCTGCTGAAACACCAGATTACACCGGGAAGAGACCGTTCACTGCTCTGTGTGTGGGAAGAGATTCACTCAGTCATTCACCCTGCTGAATCACCAGTGGGTTCACACTGGGGAGAGACCATTCATTTGCTTCATGTGTGAGAAGCGATTCACTCAGTTATCCCAGTTTCAGAGGCGGTGTATAGGGGAGATGGTGGCGTAGTGGTCTTGTCGCTGGACTAATGATCCAGATCCCCAGGATAATGACCTGTGGACCTGGGTTCGAAGATGATTGGGCCTAGTACACTACCCTGAGGAACTCCTGCAGTGATGTCCTGGAGCTGAGATGATTGACCTCCAAACACCACAACCATTTTCCTTTGTGCCAGATATGACTCCAGTAAGTGGAGAGTTTCCCCCCTGATTCCCATTGACTCCAGTTTACCTAGGGCTCCTTGATGCCATAGTCTATCAAATGCTGCCTTGATGTCAAGGGCAGTCATTCTCACCTCTCACATTCAGCTCTTGTGTCCATGTTTGAACCAAGGTTGTAATCAGGTTAGGAGCAGATTGACCCTGGCGGAACCCAAACTGAGCATCCAAGAGAAGGGTATTGCTGAGTAAGTGCCACTTGATCGCACTACTGATGACTCCTTCCATCACTTTGCTGATCATGGAGAGTAGATTGACAGTGTGATAATTGGCTGGATTGCATTTGTCATGTTGTATACAGGACACACCTGGGCAATTTTCGACAGTGTAGATGCTAGTGTTCTAGCTGTGCTGGGACAGCTTGGCTAGGGGTGCGGCAAGTTCAGGAGCACAAGTCATCAGTACTATTGTCCCTATATTGTCAGAGCCCATAGCCTTTTCAGTATCCAGTGCCTTCAGCCGTTTCTTCATATCACGTGGAGTGAATTTATCGGCTGAAGACTGACATCTGTGATGCTGGGGCCCTCCGAAGGAGACCGAGATGGATCATCCACTCGGTACTTCTGGCTGATGATTGTTGCAAATGCCTCAGCCTTGCCTTTTGCACATATGTGCTTAGCTCCTCCATCATTGAGGATGGAGGTATTTGTGGAGCCTCCTCCTCCAGTGAATTGTTTAATTGTCCACAACCATACGTGACTGGATGTGGCAGAACTGCAGAGTTTGGATCTGATGTGTTCGTTATGGAACCGTTTAGCTCTGTCTATTACTTGCTGCTTATGCTGTTTGGCACACAAGAAGTCCTGTGTTGTAGCTTCACCAGGTTGACACCTCATTTTTTGGTATGTCTAATGTTGTTCCTGGCATGTTCTCCTGCACTCTTCATAGAACCAGTGTTGATCCCCTGGCTTGGTGGTAATGGTAGAGTGGTGGCCATGAGGGTGGCAGGTTGTGGTTGAATACAATTCTGCTGCTGCTGATGGCCCACATAGCCTCATAGACACCCAGTTTTGAGTTTCAAGATCTGTTCGAAGTCTATCCCATTTAGCACAGTGGTAATGCCACACAACACGATGGAGATAATATCCTCAATCTGAAGACGTGACTTTGTCTCCACAAGGACTGTGCGGTGGTCACTTCTACTGATACTGTCATGGACAGATGCATCTGCAGCAGGCAGATTGGTGAGGATGAGGTCAAGTATGCTCTTCCCTCTTGTTGGTCCCCTCACCACCTGCTGCAGTCCCAGTCTAGCGGCTATGTCCTTTAGGGCCCGGCCAGCTCGGTCTGTGGTGGTACTACCAAGACACTCTTAGTGATGGACATTGAAGTACCCCTCCCAGAGCATAATCTGCTCCCTTGCCACCCTCAGTGCTTCCTCAAAGTGGTGTTCAACATGGAGGCGTACATCATTCATCAGCGGATGGTGGCCGGTACATTGTAATCAGCGGATGGTGGCCGGTACATTGCCCATATTTAACCTGAAGCCGTGGGACTTCATGTTGTCTTCATGTTCTCAACAGAGCCCATGTTGAAGACCCCCAGGGCATCTCCTTCCTGAATGTATACCACTGTGCCGCTGCCCCTGCTGGATCTGTCCTACCGGTGAGACAGGACATACCCAGGAATGGTAACAGTGCTGTCTGGGACATTGTCTGTAAGGTATGATTCTGTGAGTATGACTATGTCAGGTTGTTGCTTAACTAGTCTGTGAGGCAGCTCTGCCAAGTTAAATATAGTCTTAAACTCAAAGTTAAAACGTATCTTGGCAAATATATTCCCAGAGGTTTGGGAAAGTTTTCAGAAAAAAAACAATAGATGAGCAAAAACAGGGAGGACATATACCATGAGGATAAACTAGGAAGTAATATAGAAATGGACTGCAAGAGTTTCCTTAAATTCTTAAAAATGAAGAGAGGCACTGAAGTGGACGTCGGTTCCTGAGAGAATGAGACTGCGGAAAGAATAATGGGGAGTCAGGAAATGGCAGAGGAGTTAAATAAATACTGTGAGTCAGTCTTCATGGTAGGAGACAGTAATAGCATTCCACAAATACTAAATAATCAAAGGCAAAAGGGGAAGGCAATAAACACAATAACTAGACCGGAGAAAAAGTATTCTGGAAACGAATGGAGCAAAAGTCTGCTATGTTCCTGGCCTGACGGGTTGCATCCCAGGATAGTAAAGGAAGTAGCTGCAGAGATAGTGGATGCCCTGGTCAAATTCTTGACAAGTCCCGAAGGATTGGAAAACTGCTAATGCAACATCGTTATTTAATAAAGGAGGGAGACAAAAACCAATAACGATAGGCCAATAAACTTAACATCTGTCATCGGGAAAATGTTAAGAGCCCATTATAAAGGATGTAATAGCAGAACATTTTGAAAAGCATAATATCATCAAACAGAGTCAGCATGGCTTCATGAAGGGGAAATCATGTTTGAAACATTTTTAGAAATTTTTGAGGTGGTAACAAGCAGGATAGATGACGGGGAGCCAGTAGATCTAATACACTTGGATTTCCAAAAAGTGTTTGATAAGGTACCACACAACCGGCTACATAATAAGATAAGAGCTCATAGTGTTGGGAAACTGACCATGATAATGCACGTTCTCCCCGTGTCTCCGTGGGTTTCCTCCAGGTGCTCTGGTTTCCTCCCCCAAGTCCCGAAGACGTGGTTGTTAGGTGAATTGGACATTCTGAATTCTCCCTCAGTGTACCCGAACAGGCGTTGGTGTGTGGCGACCAGGGGGTTTTCACAGTAACTTCATTGCAATGTTAATGGAAGCCTACTTGTGACAATAATTATTACTATTATAAAAGACAGGAAATTGGGATAAGGGGGCATTTTCAGAATGGCAACGTAACTAGCGGAGTGCCGCTGGGATCCATACTGGGGCCACAGTTATTTACCATATATATTAATGACTTGGACGAGGGAAGCGAATGCACTTTTGCAAACTTTGTGGATGACACAAAAATAGGTGGGAAGTCTACACACGGCTATAAACAGGTTAGTTGAGTGGGCAAAAACTTGAGAAATGGAATATAATGTAGGAAACCGAAAATGTATGCACTTTGATGGGAAGAATAAAGGAGTTGAATATTATTCAAAGTGAGAAAGACTACAGAAAACTGCAGCACAGAGGGGCCTGGGGGTCTTTGGGCATAAATCACAAAAGCTAGCGTGCAGGTTCAGCAGGTCATTGGGAAGGTAAATGGAAGGTTGGCCTTTATTTCAAAGGGAATGCAGCATAAAAATAGAGAAGTCCAGCTGGAATTATACAAGGCAATAGTTAGACCACACTTGGAATACTGTGAACAACATTAGTCCCCTTTCCTGAGGAAAGATATGCGGGCATTGGAGACAGTCAAGAGAAGGTTCACTAGGTTAGAACATAGAACATAGAAAAATACAGCACAGAACAGGCCCTTCGGCCCACGATATTGTGCCGAACCTTTGTCCTAGATTAATCATAGATTATCATAGAATTTACAGTGCAGACAGAGGCCACTCGGCCCATCGTGTCTGCACCGGCTCTTGGAAAGAGCACCCTACCCAAGGTCAACACCTCCACCCTATCGCCATAACCCAGTAACCCACCCAACACTAAGGGCAATTTTGGACACTAAGGGCAATTTATCATGGCCAATCCACCTAACCTGCACATCTTTGGACTGTGGGAGGAAACCGGAGCACCCGGAGGAAACCCACGCACACACGGGGAGGCGGTGCAGACTCCGCACAGACAGTGACCCAAGCCGTAATCGAACCTGGGACCCTGGAGCTGAGAAGCTATTGTGCTATCCACAATGCTTCCGTGCTGCCCTTAAGAACAAATTAATCTACACTGTATCATTCTACCATGATCCATGTACCTGTCCAATAGCCGCTTGTAGGTTCCTAATGTTTCCGACTCAACTACTTCCACAGGCAGTGCATTCCATGCCCCCACTACTCTCTGGGTAAAGAACCTACCTCTGACATACCCCCTCTGTCTTCCACCATTCACCTTAAATTTATGTCCCCTTGTCATGGTTTGTTCCACCCGGGGAAATGGTCTCTGACTGACTACTCTATCTATTCCCCTGATCATCTTATAAACCTCTATCAAGTCACCCCTCATCCTTCTCCGTTCTAATGAGTAAAGGCCTAGCACCCTCAACCTTTCCTCGTATGACATACTCTCCATTCCAGGCAACATCCTGGTAAATCTCCTTTGCACCTTTTCCAAAGCTTCCACATCCTTCCTAAAATGAGGTGACCAGAACTGTACACAGTACTCCAAATGTGGCCTTACCAAAGTTTTGTACAGCTGCATCATCACCGCACGGCTCTTAAATTCAATCCCTCTGTTAATGAACGCGAGCACACCATAGGCCTTCTTCACAGCTCTATCCACTTGAGTGGCAACTTTCAAAGATGTATGAACATAGACCCCAAGATCTCTGCTCCCCTACATTGCCAAGAACCCTACCGTTAACCCTGTATTCCGCACTCATATTTGTCCTTCCAAAATGGGCAACCTCACACTTTTCAGGGTTAAACTACATCTGCCACTTCTCAGCCCAGCTCTGCATCCTATCTATGTCAATTTGCAGCCGACAACAGCCCTCCTCATGATACACAACTCCACCAATCTTCATATCGTCTGCAAATTTACTGACCCACCCTTCAACTCCCTCATCCAAGTCATTAATGAAAATCACAAACAGCAGAGGACCCAGAACTGATCCCTGCGGTATGCCACTGGCAACTGGGATCCAGGCTGAATATTTGCCATCCACCACCACTCTCTGACTTCCAGCGGTTAGCCAGTTCATTATGCAACTGGCCAAATTTCCCGCTATCCCATGCCTCCTTACTTTCTGCATAAGCCTACCATGAGGAAACTTATCAAATGCCTTACTAAAATCCATGTACACTACATGCACTGCTTTACCTTCATCCACATGCTTGGTCACCTCCTCAAATAATTCAATAAGACTTGTAAGGCAAGACCTACCCCTCACAAATCCGTGCTGACTATCCCTAATCAAGCAGTGTCTTTCCAGATGCTCAGAAATCCTATCCCTCAATACACCTTCCATTACTTTGCCTACCACCGAAGTAAGACTAACTGGCCTGTAATTGCCAGTGTTATCCCTATTCCCGTTTTTGAACAGGGGCACGGCATTCGCCACTCTCCAATCCCCTGGTACCACCCCTGTTGACAGTGAGGACGAAAACATCATTGTCAATGGCTCTGCAATTTAATCTCTTGCTTCCCATAGAATCCTTGGATATATCCCGTCAGGCCCGGGGGACTTGTTTATCCTCAAGTTTTTCAAAATGCCCAACACATCTTCCTTCCCAACAAGTATTTCCTCGAGCTTACCAGTCTGTTTCACACTGTCCTCTCCAACAATATGGCCCCTCTCATTTGTAAATACTGAAAAAAGTACTCGTTCAAGATCTCTCCTATCTCTTCAGACTCAATACACAATCTCCCGCTACTATCCTTGATCGGACCTACCCTCGCTCTAGTCATTCTCATATTTCTCACATATGTGTAAAACATCTTGGGGTTTTCCTTGATTCTACCCGCCAAAGATTGTTCGTGCCTTCTCTTAGTTCTCCTAATCCCTTTCTTCAGTTCCCTCCTGGCTATCTTGTATCCCTCCAGCGCCCTGTCTGAACCTTGTTTCCTCAGCCTTACATAAGTCTCCTTCTTCCTCTTGACAAGACAGTCAACCTCTCTTGTCAACCATGGTTTCCTCACTCGACCATCTCTTCCCTGCCTGACAGGGACATACATATCAAGGACACGTAGTACCTTTTCCTTGAACAAGTTCCACATTTCACTTCTGTCCTTCCCTGACAGCCTATGTTCCCAACTTATGCACTTCAGTTCTTGTCTGACAACATCGTATTTACCCTTCCCCCAATTGTAAACCTTGCCCTGTTGCACGCACCTATTCCTCTCCATTACTACAGTGAAAGTCACAGAATTGTGGTCACTATCTCCAAAATGCTCCCCCACTATTAAATCTGCCACTTGCCCTGGTTCATTACCAAGTACCAAATCCAATATGGCCTCCCCTCTGGTCGGACAATCTACGTACTGTGTTAGAAAAGCTTCCTGGACACACTGCACAAACACCACCCCATCCAAACTATTTGATCTAAAGAGTTTCCACTCAATGTTTGGGAAGTTGAAGTCACCCATGACTATTACCCTGTGACTTCTGCACCTTTCCAAAATCCGTTTCCCAATCTGTTCCTCCACATCTCTGCTACTATTGGGGGGCCTATAGAAAACTCCCAACAAGGTGACTGCTCCTTTCCTATTTCTGACTTCAACCCATACTACCTCAGTAGGTAGATACTCCTCGAACTGCCTTTCTGCAGCTGTTATACTATCTCTAATTAACAATGCCACCCCCCCCCCCCACCTCTTTTACCACCCTCCCGAATCTTATTGAAACATCGAGAACCAGGGACCTCCAACAACCATTTCTGCCCCTCTTCTATCCAAGTTTCCGTGATGGCCACCACATCGTAGTCCCAAGTACCGATCCATGCCTGAAGTTCACCCACCTTATTCCTGATGCTTCTTGCGTTGAAGTATACACACTTCAACCCATCTCCGTGCCTGCAAGTACTCTCCTTTGTCAGTGTTCCCTTCCCCACTGCCTCACTACACGCTTTGGCGTCCTGAATATCGGCTAACTTAGTTGCTGGACTACAAATCCGGTTCCCATTCCCCTGCCAAATTAGTTTAAACCCTCACGAAGAGTACTAGAAAACCTCCCTCCCAGGATATTGGTGCCCCTCTGGTTCAGATGCAACCCGTCCCGCTTGTACAGGTCCCACCTTCCCCAGAATGCGCTCCAATTATCCAAATACCTGAAGCCCTCCCTCTTAGACCATTCCTGCAGCCACGTGTTCAACTGCACTCTCTCCCTATTCCTAGCCTCGCTATCACGTGGCACCGGCAACAAACCAGAGATGACAACTCTGTCTGTCCTGGCTTTTAACTTCCAGCCTAACACCCTAAACTTGTTTATCACCTCCACACCCCTTTTCCTACCCACGTCGTTGGTACCAATGTGCACCACGACTTCTGGCTGCTCCCCCTCCCCCTTAAGGATCCTGAAGACATGATCCGAGACATCCCTGGCCCTGGCAACCAGGAGGCAACATACCTTCCGGGAGTCTCGCTCGCGACCACAGAATCTCCTATCTATTCCCCTCACCATTGAATCTCCTATTACTATTGCTTTTCCATTCTCCCCTCTTCCCTTCTGAGCCCCAGAGTCAGACTCAGTGCCAGAGACCTGGCCGCTAGGGCCTTCCCCCGGTAGGTCATCCCCCCCCCAACAGCATCCAAAACGGTATACTTGTTTTGAAGGGGAACGGCCACGAGGGATCCCTGCACTGTCTGACTGTTTGTTTTCTTTCCCCTGACTGTAACCCAGCTACTCTTGTCCTATACCTTGGGCGTGGTTACCTCTCTGTAACTCATCTCTATAACCCCCTCTGCCTCCCGGATGATCCGAAGTTCATCCAGCTCCAGTTCCCTAACACGGTCTCTAAGGAGCTGGAGTTGGGTGCATTTCCCACAGGTATAGTCAGCGGGGACACTGGTGGTATCCCTCACCACCCACATCCTACAGGAGGAGCATGCAACTGGCCTAGCCTCCATCCCCTCTTACCTTACAGAATATAGCTGCCCTGTGGACCAACTGGACCTCCGCCCTCCGACTCTGCTCCCAGTCAGTTGCACTCTCTGTAAACTCCTGGCTCCCTTCTCACTCTTTGAGGAAATGTAGGAAACAAAATGAAAGGAGCACCTTACTCCCTCCTCCCCCAGCTCCCTCAGTCACCAAACTCTCACTATAGCACTCAAATGCACCAAATTCAGCACTCAGTGCAAACAAAGTCTGCACTGTCGGTGGATCACTTTTATACTGTGAATCTAGCCTCTGAAAACTGGCCTAATCCAATTAACTAAAGGTTCGTCCCGGATATGGAGAGATTTTCTGATTGGAAGAGGTTGAGTTGTTTGGGCCTGTACTCATTGGAGTTGAGACGAATGAGAGGTGACCTTTTTGAGACATAAGCATTCTCAGGGGGGTTGACAGGGTAGATGCTGAGAGGATGTTTCCTCTTGTGGGAGAGTCCAGGACCAGAGGGCATAATCTCAAAGTAACGGGTCTCAAATTTAAGACAGACATGAGGCGACATTTCTTCTCTCAGAGCGCAGTGAATCTGTGGAATTCTTTAGCTGTGCAATCATCCTGTCGCTGGAGTTTAACCAGAAAAAGGCAAAGGTGAAGATGTGTTTACCCGGATGGACCGCTTGGTGGCGCAGTGGCTCTTTCACTGAGGGGCCTTGAGTTCAGACACATCCCAGACAGGACTGGTGAGAAATATCTGTCTGGGAAAGGGGAGAAAACTGGATAATCGGGGAAATGGAGCGGTGCCGATTGGCCTGAGAGAAAGGATTCAGACAAGTCTTATTTTCTTCATTTTTCATTCAATATTTATTAAAATTTCAGAGAAAATATTACACAAAAGTTTATTTTGAAGTTGACGAAAGGAAACATAACGATTGAGGGTCACAGTGAGAACAGAACACATGCCCTCTGAGCTGCCAAATGTATGTACAACTGTAACAGACACCAGAAAGAGAGAACAGGAGCTCAATGTAAAGGGAAGGCCAAAGTTATGAGTAAGGAACGAGATAAGTTACTTTATTTAGACATGATATTGAGGGAAATTATTAGCTACAATTACATTACAGCCAAAATTATCTCGTACATTTCAAACTGGGAAACAGAAATACTGTCCAAGATTGTCTCAGTTACAGATGCAGAATAATAAACTGAGAGAATTTTACTGTTAGAGTCACCAAGAGGAAATATTGTATTTGTGTCACACACAGATCATAATAAACAGCTGAGGAAAATCTACAGCGTCCGAACGTCAACCGATCACTTGATCTGTAAAAGAGAGAGAGAATGATGAAGCAGATGTTTATAATCTGGGACATTGATGTTAGAGTTTTTAATCAATCAAACATTTAGAGATTTTTGAAACGGCTTCTGTCAGTTTGAAGTGTGAGTGGATTGAATCTTCTCACCTTCACCAGAGTGACTGCAGCGCTGTAGGAAATGCTCAGGAAGAACAGGGTGATGAATGTGGAAGCGGTTGTCCAGATGTTGCCGTTATCATCCTCATCGTCTTCAGTCCAGGTGTGTTCTGTGGTATCTACGAAGATAGAGCCGAATAAGTATAATCAGATTGTTCATTAATCCACGATTTATTTTTAATATTCTCGTTTCATTTTCTCCAGCTGCTAATTCATTCTTTAATATATTTGTCATTGCATATCTACTGTTGCGTTCATGACACTCAGAAATTGATGTCTTTAACTTTTTTTTTCTAATTAAGGGGCAATTTAGCATGGCCAATCCACCTACCCTGCACATCTTTGGGTTGTCGGGGTGAGACCCACGGGTCATGGGGAGAATGTGAAAACTCCACTGGGACAGGGACCCAGGAGCGGGATCAACCCCAGGTCCATGGTGGCGTGAGGCAGCAGCGCTAACCACTATGCCACCGTGCCGCCATTGCCTGCCGTTTCTGTTTGTTCCTTCGCTTTTGTGTCTGTGTCGATGCGAAATTCCGTGTTTTGATTTACTCCCCTGTTGTGTGTCCAGATGTCTGTGTAGGTTCACTGTGTGTTCATCGTGTCAATGAGTATTGGTCTGTGTATTTGTGTGTCAGCGCCTGTGTGTGAACTTTGTTTGTCTTCTGTCAATGTGTATATATGAGTGATATATTGTATGTGTATGTGTTGAAATCTATGTTTATATATTATTGCCTGTGTTAATATGTGTTTATACTTTCCTGTCTAGTAATATATGTGTTAATGTGTCTTTTTGCGTTCAACATGCATGCCAGTGTCTTAATGTTTGTGTCTGGATAAATGCGTTTGTGTGTGTGTGTGTCAATGCGCGTATTTCATCACAGAATCATCATCATATAATCCCTACAGTGGAGAACGAGGCCATTCGGCCTATTGAGTCTGCACCGACCCTCCGAAAGAACACCCTCCCGAGGAGAACGGTGCACGCCCTGCCTATCCCCAGAACCTCGTAACACCACCTAACGTTTTGGGCGCGAAGGGGTGATATAGCGTGGCTAATCCACCTAACCTGCACATCTTTGGACTGTGGGAGGAAACTGGAGCACGCGGAGGAAACACGGACACGGGAGAATGTGGAAACTCAACACGGACAATCACCCGAGGCTGGAATTGAACCCGGGTTTCTGGCGCTGTGAGGCAGCAGTGCTATTTGTGCGTTGATGTTTGTTTATATCTATTGCTGTGTATTGACGCCTCCATGTGTATTCATGTGTGTTTGTATGAGCGTGTGTACGAATCTGTTAATATGTAACTACATGTGCCCATTAGTGTGTTAATGTGGATTATTGTCTCTGTTTTAATGGAAATATTTCTGTCATTGTGAAATTGTGCGATTACGGGCGGCGCGGTAGCACAGTGGTTAGCACTGTTGCTTCACAGCGCCAGAGTCCCAGGTTCGATTCCTGGCTTGGGTTACTGTCTGTGCGGAGTCTGCACGTTCTCCCTGTGTCCGTGTGGGTTTCGTCCGGTGCTCCGGTTTCTTCCCACAAGTCCCGAAAGATGTGCTTGTGAGGTAATTTGGACATTCAAAATTTTCCCTCTGTGTACCCGAACAGGCGCCAAGAGTGTGGCGACTAGGGTTTTTTCACAGTAACCTCTTGCAGTGTTAATGTAAGCCTTCTTGTGACAATAAACTTTATTTTTACTATTATGTATATGTTATTGCTTACAGTTGTGTTTCATATTCTTGGGTCAGTCTGCATGTATGGTTTTATATGTTTGTGTTTGCATATTTGTGTGTCTGTGTGGACATGTGGATGTTTGTGCATGCCGGCTTGTGTGTGTGGATTTGTGTGTGTGTGTACACGAGTGTCTTTGTGTACATAAACGTGTGCTTGTTTGTGTTTATGTGCATGTTTGTAAATTTTTGTTTGTTTGTGTGTATATGTATGCATGTGTTTCTATGTGTACATCTATGTGTGTGTTTGTGTCTATGTGTGCTCATGTATATGGTTGTGGGTGTGTGTACGTGTGCATGTATGTTTAGTGTTTGTGTCTTTATCTGTCTGTGTATTTGTATCAGCTGCCTGTAGCTTTGCCAGTTGTGGGTATTATTGGTACCGATGTGGAATATGTTGAACTTTCTGCTTATAAATGTGTTTTCTGTGAGGTGCAAGCTGACATCATTGACAGAATGCAAAAATACAAGGAAGTGCCTCAGGAGAGAACAGTGAAAACCCAGGGAGAATTCAATCACCATCTGGATTTGGATTTTGGGAAATCAGTTGTCGCATATGGATAAGAGGAACAAGGGTGCTAAAGAAAAATATGTTGCGTGAATAGATAGTTTAAGAACATATTTAGCATGATGGGCTTTTAAAATCTTCAGCCAGTAAGCTACAAGCCATCTTGTAATGTCAGTAACTGAATCCTTAGTGTAGAGACACATCCACTCCCAAATTCCCTGCTTGGGGAGTAGGTGGATAGTGATTTAATAGTCTCTCCCTCTCTGGCCAGCTGAACAAATTCTCTTTGGGTTCCCCCTGCTGAGGAGGTGGAGATACAGAGAGTTCACTCATCACATTCCTTCTCTTTTGGTCGGGAAAGTGGAGGTAAAATGGGTTTATAATGCCCATCCCCCTCTCTCTGTTGGGGAAGTGGGCGGACAGTGCATTTATTTAGGCCCTCCCACTCTCTTTGTTGGAAGCGGCTGTACAGTGAATTAACTAATGCCCCAGCTCTTTGGTGGGAAAGTGGGGGTACAGGGTTAATTAATGCTCCTCCCCCACTATTTGTTGGGGCGTGGTGATACACTGGATTAACTACTGCCCCCATGCTTTGGTGTGGAAGTGAGGGGTATAGTGGGTTCACTAAGTCCCTTCCTCTTTGTTAGGGAGTTGGGGTGCAGGGCATTAGCGAACGTCCATTCCCCACTCTCTGTTGGAGAAGTGGGGGTGCAGTCGATTAACTATAACCCCTCCCCCTCTCTGTTTGGGAAGTGTGGTTGCAGTGGATTAATTTATGCCCCTTCCTCTCTCTTTTGAGGAAGTGGCAGTTGAGTGCATTAACTAATGCCCCTCCTCCTGTCTCTGTTGGGGAGGTGGGGGGGGGGGGGACAGTGGATTAACTAACGCCCCTCCTCCTGATTTTGTAGGAGAGGTGGAGATATAATGGATTAACAATTTCTCTTTTCCCTCTCCGTGATGGGCGATTGTTGGTCCTTGTTTCTGTTTGATTCTCAATTCAGTTCCCAGTGGGTGTGATGCAGCAATTTTAAGCTGACATCAATTTTAAAGGGATGGGCAATGGGAGAAGCAGGAACACCGAGATCTAAATGTGATGTGTTTGTCTGTCTGAAATGGGAAATTGTCCGATTTCTCCTCAGCGAGAAGAAAGTCAATGAATATATTTTGTGAATACTGCAATGAATGAATTTTACTCTGTCTCTGACCCAGGGTGTATCTGAGCTCGGAGCTCTGGTTGTATCAGACTTGGGGCTGAGACCTGTAGAAATCTTGGTCTCCTTGAACAGATCTAATATCAGCAAAGTCGAAGCTCCATTAATTAAGCGGCTGTGCATTTAAATCACAATTAGAGGAAAAAAAACTTTATTATTTTTAATTTAGTTCGAAATGCAATTGATAGATTCTCATTGACATGAATTAACGGTGTCCATCAGAGCGAGGGAAATGTTCACAAAACTGGGTTTACCGCTGGATTTATCAACCGTTCTGTTGATGATCTTCAAGGGGATGGCTTCATGTCCCACCACACAGGAGTAAGAAGCGCCGCTGGCCCACTCCTCCGCTGCAATGGATAACAGGCTGTACATGAAGAAGGAGCTATTGCCGTTCTCCGCCATCACCTCGGTGTTCTTGTAGTTCCCGGGATTCACCGGCTTGTCATTGACGGTCCACTTGACGAAGATCTCTCGGGGGGAGAAACCTCTCACTAAGCAGCTGAGGGAGACGAATCTCTGAGCGGAGACGTCTTCAGCCGAGGGCAGGAGGACAGAGACGGACGGTTCCCGCGGATTGGGATCTGCAGAAGATGTACAATAGATGTCAGTAAAATGGGGAATTCGGGAGACATTGGAACCGCGGGTTAGATGTGAGAGAAATGTGTTTTGTGTTGGATTTTAAAGGTTTCCATTTTCCACTTTGGGATCTGTCCGGTTTCCCAGCTCGGAGCTGAGGCGGACACAAGCCTTTTCCCTGAGAATTTACGGATATTGGATTCGAAAGTTTCAGAAAGTGTACAGCAGGGAAACAGGCCATTCGGCCCGCCTGTTCTGTGCTGGTGTATAAGCTCCACACCAAGCCCCTCCCACCTTACTCCCAAAGGATTGGGAAACTGCCAATGTAACACCCTTATTCAAAAGGGAGGGAGACAAAAACATGTAATTATCGGCCAGTGACCTTAACATCTGTCAGTGGGAAACGGTTAGAGTCCATTATAACGGATCCAATCGCTGAGCATTTAGAAATACACAATATAATCAACAGAGTCAGCGCGGCCTCGTGAAGGCGAAATCAGTGCCGAACAAATTTAGATGGAGAAAGACTGGATAAAGCTGAAGTAACGGGGGAATTGGGGGCCCTCGTGCAGAAACCACACAAAGCAAGTTCTGCAGGTAATATGGAGACAAATTGAATGTTGACATTTATTTCAAAGGAAATAGAATATAAACATGGGGAAGTCTGGCTAAAACTATACAAGGCACTAGTTAGTCGACACCTGGTATACTTTGAATAGTCTCGGTGCCCTTATCTACGGAAGACAGATTGGTTTTGAAGGCAGTCCAGAGAAGGATCACGAGGTTGATCGCGAGTATGGAGGGATTTTCTTATGGGGAGAGGGTAAGTAGGCTGGGCTGTACTGATTGGAGTTTAGAAGAATGAAGGCGACCTAATCGAGACATGAAAGATTTTCAGGGAGCTTCTTAGGATAGACGCTGGGAGGTTGTTTTCCCCTGTGGGAGCGTCTAGGACCAGAGCGCAGGATCACAAAGTGAGGGTTCTCCCATTTAACAAAGAGATGAGGTGGACTTCCTCTCTCAGAGAGTAGTGAAGCTGTGGAATTATTTAACCCGGGGGCAGTAGATTCTGGGTTGTTCAATATGTTCAAGGTTGAGAGAGAAATATTTTAAATCAGTAAAGGCGTCAAGAGATATGGGGATAAGTCGGGAAAGAGGAGTTGAAGATTATCACATCAGATCAGTCATGACCTCACTGCCGGCTGGACCGGTGTTGATGGGCCCAATGGCCTATGTCTGTTCCTAAGTCTTGTGGTCTATGGTCTCGCTCCATCTAAACCCAATATCACTGCTTTCAATTCATTGTTCGATCATCTGCATATCAATTTCCCCCTTAAACTCTAAACGCCCAGAGTATTTAGTTAGTGGAATTCCCAATCAGAATGGACCATAAATACCCTGAATGCTAAATACTGACCGCTGCACTGACACTAGAAATAGACACAATGACTCACTTATTGCTTCAATCTCTCTACCCACCTATTTTTTTGTGGATTGAAATTCTTAAAGGAGTTGGCAGGTCCTGATGGCTCGCCACACAGTCAAACACAGCACCACTCAGCCAGGCTTGTGTCGAGATGTTTAATTTGCTGACCACGCTTTCAGTATCTGCCCCAGGCTGGTCGGCAATCTCTGATTTCAGCGGCTTCTTCGCTTCACTCCAGGACACGTTGACTCCATAAGGAGCCTTCGAAATGACGCAGGTTAAGGTTACAGTCGCCTCCAATAAGACCTGTTCTATTGGTGGTGGCAGTATTGTTACTGAGGCATCAGTGCAACCGGAAGGATCTGCGAATGAAAAAAGTGGAAATTAACCCAAGTTTGATCTTCAGAATCAGGGCAGCAGGATTCAGCCTGAACTCTACATGGGAATAAATCAACTTAGAAACATCAACCTCTAAAGATCGCCTTTAATCTTCTGTAAGCAATGGAAAACCAGTTTGGTTTGTGAAAACTATTCTCATTGTGAAATACAGTCAGCCCCGATATCATTCTAACGAATCAGTATTTCAGCATTCCCAATACAAATATTCCATTCCTGATCTCAGGAACGAAGTACTGGCGGCTGATCCATAAATAGGTTGGATGAACTTTCCAACACTTTCCCCCGGAGCTGTTATCAGTTAAGTGTTTGAGACACCCACTGACTCAAATATAATCAGCTGTCTCAGGATAAAGCTGGCATCAAGTACCCCAGGGGCTGGTTTAGCACAGGGCAAAATAGCTGGCTTTTAAAGCAGACCAAGGCAGGCCACCAGCGCGGATCCAATTCCCATACCAGCCTCCCCGAACAGGCGCCGGAATGTGGCGACTCGGGGCTTTTCACAGTAACTTCATTTGAAGCCTACTTGTGACAAGAAGCGATTTTCATTTCATTCATTCACCTCACTCACTAAATGACTTCAAATTATACGGATACATTTATTTCTATATTCATAAAATCGTGAATGATTAGCAACCCTCATGCAGCTCTTACATCAGAATGAAACACAAACGACATGGCAGTAAATTAGAAGTTATTCTGTGCTTTACACTAACTTCAGTAAATTCCTGATTTGGATTAACATCAGAGTGCAGGATGATTTATTGTTTCCTCTGTTTGAGTCTCTTACCAGACGCGGTGATGTTGTGACTTTGGGTGACCTCTTGATGAGTGACCAGGCAGGTATAGACGGCTTTGCTGAACCATTCCCGAGCGGAGACTGTCAGCCGACTGCTCGCCGAGAAGTTCCCGTTCACTTCACAGGGGGGCGAGGTGACAAATCCTGAACCCATGGGTTGTCCATTCTTCAGCCACTTTACCGTCATTGACTTTGGCTGGAAATCGTTGATTGAACAGACCATGGTTGCAAATTTCTGTCTTGAGATTTCTTCATTGGAACTCACGGTGAGGAGAACATTTGGAGTGTTGACAGGTGGAGGGCCTTCAAGAAACACAAGTTAGACATTTCTTGAAGAAGATGTTGTAACGAATAAAATGACGAATTATATTTTAACAGTTTCTCTGTGGTCACTATTTCGCGCAGGAATCAGAACTATGCAGAGAACCATAAATGTGTAATCACCAAAGATGTAAATAAAGTAATCAAAGCATCTGTTTCTCACAGATTCCACAAAACTTACATGGAATTCCAATGCTCTTGTCTGAGCCGCTGTGTCGAACCTCACAGCTGATTTTGCTGCATCCCCCCTCTGACTCGGTGATGGTTAACTGGCTGCTCAGGGTGTAGGTTCCCTTCTTGTTTCTCACTGACGGGTATTTCTTAACTCCAGTGGTGATCAGCTGCCCATCTTTCTTCCAGGTAAGGCTGGTGATTTCTGGGGAGTAGTCCATCGCCAAACAGCCGTAGGTCACGGAGCCGTCATTGTTGTGTTGCTGACAGGAGGAGACCAGGCTGTAGAGAGTGGGTGGAGACGGTGTTGCTGGGAAAGAATGGCCCATTCAACAAGTTAGACTCTGTTATTTGTGATCTATAAGTTACCAAGCACATCAAAATGTGACGATGCATTTAACCTAACATGTTTTCATTAACTGTTACATCCATATTTCAGCGTCTATTAGTTCTATGATTTGAGAATCACCATCTCTTTGCCGCCTCATTAGAAACTCGCATCCCTTTCTCCGTTTCTAACACATACAAAAAAATAACATTTGATGCCGCCTGAATGATGTAACTGTCATTGGATTGAAGGAGAGGAGCAGAGAGTTTCCCCCATTATTTCAGCCACCATGTAAAATAAAATAGAAATGTTGCCATAGTCCCGGGGACTGCCCTTTCCTTCTGAGAGCTGACTGGTGGTGATTTAACCTGAGGGTTAAATCTTTATGAATATCCTCAGCCGGTACAACAATTGAATCCGCGCTGTTGGGATTGCTCTTCATCACAAACCAGCCGTCCAGCTAACTGAGTTGTATACGTCACAATCCAGCTAACTGAGCTGCTACGTCACAATCCAGCTAACTGAGCTGTGGACGTCACAATCCAGCAAACTGAGCTGTGTACGTCACAATCCAGCTAACTGAGCTGTGTACGTCAAAATCCAGCTAGCTGAGCTGTGTACGTCACAATTCAGTTAACTGAGCCGTGGACGTCACAATCCAGCTCACTGAGCTGTGTACGTCACAATCCAGCTAACTGAGCTGAGTACGTCACAATCCAGCTAACTGAGCTGTGGACGTCACAATCCAGCTAACTGAGATGTGTATGTCACAATCCAGCGAACTGAGCTGTGTACGTCACAATCCAGCTAACTGAGCTGTGTACATGACAATCCAGCCAACTGAGCTGTGTACATCACAATCCAGCTAACTGAGCTGTGTACGTCACAATCCAGCTAGCAGAGCTGTGTATTTCACAATCCAGCTAACTGAGCTGGGTACGTCACAATCCAGCTAACTGAGCTGTGTACGTCACAATCCAGCTCACTGAGCTGTGTACGTCACAATCCAGCTAACTGAGTTGTGTACATCACAATCCAGCTAACTGAGCTGTGTACGTCACAATCCAGCTCACTGAGCTGTGTACGTCACAATCCAGCTAACTGAGCTGTGTACGTCACAATCCAGCTAACTGAGCTGTGTACATCACAATCCAGCTAACTGAGCTGTGTACGTCACAATCCAGCTAACAGAGCTGTGTACATCACAATCCAGCTAACTGAGCTGTGTACATCACAATCCAGCTAACTGAGCTGTGTACTTCACAATCCAGCTATCTGAGCTGTGTACGTCACAATCCAGCTAACTGAGCTGTGTACGTCACAATCCAGCTAACTGTGCTGTGTACGTCACAATCCAGCTCACTGAGCTGCGTACGTCACAATCCAGCTACTGAGCTGCGTACGTCACAATCCAGCTAACTGATCTGTGGACGTCACAATCCAGCTAACTGAGCTGTGTACGTCACAATCCAGCTAACTGAGCTGTGTACGTCACAATCCAGATAACTGAGCTGTGTACGTCACAATCCAGCTAACTGAGCTGTGTACGTCACAATCCAGCTAACTGAGCTGTGTATGTCACAATCCAGCTATCTGAGCTGTGTACGTCACAATCCAGCTGACTGAGCTGTGTACGTCACAATCCAGCTAACTGAGCTGTGTACGTCACACTCCAGCTAACTGAGCTGTGCACGTCACAATCCAGCTAACTGAGCTGTGTACGTCACAATCCAGCGAACTGAGCAGTGTACGTCACAATCCAGCTAACTGAGCTGTGTACGTCACAATCCAGCTAACTGAGCTGTGCACGTCACAGTCCAGTGAGGGTGTGTGTGAGTGAGGGTCAGTGAGTGAGCTGTGTGAGTGAGGGTGTGTGAGTGAGGGTGTGTGAGTGAGGGTGTGTGAGTGAGGGTGTGTGAGTGAGGGTGTGTGAGTGAGGTTGTGTGAGTGAGTGAGGGTGTGTGAGTGAGTGAGGGTGTGTGGACGAGGGTGTGTGAGTGAGGGTGAGTGAGTGAGGGTGTGTGGACGAGGGTGTGTGGACGAGGGTGTGTGAGTGAGGGTGTGTGAGTGAGGGTGTGTGAGTGAGGGTGTGTGAGTGAGGGTGAGTGAGTGAGGGTATATGTGAGTGAGGGTGAGTGAGTGAGGGTGTGTGAGTGAGGGTGAGTGAGTTAGGGTGTGTGAGTGAGGGGGTGTGAGTGAGGGTGTGTGAGTCAGGGTGTGTGAGTCAGGGTGTGTGAGTCAGGGTGTGTGAGTCAGGGTGTGTGAGTGAGGGTGTGCGAGAGGGTGTGCGAGAGGGTGTGCGAGTGAGGGTGTGCGAGTGAGGCTGTGCGAGTGAGGCTTTGCGAGTGAGGGTGTGTGAGTGAGGGTGTGTGAGTGAGGGTGTGTGAGTGAGGGTGTGTGAGTGAGGGTGTGTGAGAGGGTGTGCGAGTGAGGGTGTGTGAGTGAGGGTGTGTGAGTGAGTGAGTGTGAGTGAGGGTGTGTGAGTGAGGGTGTGTGAGTGAGGGTGTGTGAGTGAGGGTGTGTGAGTGAGGGTGTGTGAGTGAGGGTGTGAGTGAGGGTGGGTGAGTGAGGGTGGGTGAGTGAGGGTGGGTGAGTGAGGGTGTGTGAGTGTGTGTGTGTGAGTGAGGGTGTGTGAGTGAGGGTGAGTGAGTGAGGGTGTGTGAGTGAGGGTGAGTGAGTGCGGGTGTGTGAGTGAGGGTATGTGAGTGAGGGTGTGTGAGTGAGGGTGAGTGAGTGCGGGTGTGTGAGTGAGGGTATGTGAGTGAGGGTGAGTGAGTGCGGGTGTGTGAGTGAGGGTGTGTGAGTGAGGGTGTGTGAGTGAGGGTGTGTGAGTGAGGGTGTGTGAGTGAGGGTGAGTGAGTGCGGGTGTGTGAGTGAGGGTATGTGAGTGTGGGTGTGTTAGTGAGGGTGTGTGAGTGAGGGTGTGTGAGTGAGGGTGTGTGAGTGAGGGTGTGTGAGTGAGGGTGTGTGAGTGAGGGTGTGTGAGTGAGGGTGTGTGAGTGATGGTGAGTGAGTGAGGGTGTGTGAGTGAGGGTGTGTGAGTGAGGGTGTGTGAGTGAGGGTGTGTGAGTGAGGGTGGGTGAGTGAGGGTGGGTGAGTGAGGGTGTGTGAGTGAGGGTGTGTGAGTGAGGGTGTGTGAGTGAGGGTGTGTGAGTGAGGGTGTGTGAGTGAGGGTGTATGATTGAGGGTGTGTGAGGGAGGGTGTGTGAGTGAGTGTGTGTGAGTGAGGGTGTGTGTGTGAGGGTGTGTGAGTGAGGGTGTGAGTGAGGGTGTGAGTGAGGGTGTGTGAGGGAGGGTGTGTGAGTGAGGGTGTGTGTGTGAGGGTGTGTGAGTGAGGGTGTGTGAGTGAGGGTGTGTGAGTGTGGGTGTGTGAGTGAGGGTGTGTGAGTGAGGGTGTGTGAGTGAGCGTGTGTGAGTGAGGGTGAGAATGAGGGTGTGAGAGTGAGGGTGTGAGACGGTGTGTGTGTGAATGTGTCTGTGAGAGGGTGTGTGAGTGAGGGTGTGTGAGTGAGGGCGTGTGAGTGAGGGCGTGTGAGTGAGGGCGTGTGAGTGAGGGCGTGTGAGTGATGGTGTGTGAGTGACGGTGTGTGGGTGAGGGTGTGTGGGTGAGGGTGTGTGAGTGAGGGTGTGTGAGTGAGGATGTGTGAGTGAGGGTGTGTGTGTGAATGTGTGTGTGTGTGAATGTGTGTGTGAGTGAGGGTGTGTGAGTGAGGGTGTGAATGAGGGTGTGAGAGTGATGGTGTGTGAGTGAGGGTGTGAGACGGTGTGTGTGTGAATGTGTGTGTGAGAGGGTGGGTGAGTGAGGGTGGGTGAGTGAGGGTGGGTGAGTGAGGGTGTGTGAGTGAGGGTGTGTGAGTGAGTGTGTGTGAGTGAGGGTGTGAGAGTGAGGGTGGGTGAGTGAGGGTGTGTGAGTGAGGGCGTGTGAGTGAGGGTGTGTGAGTGAGGGTGTGTGAGTGAGGGTGTATGAAGGTGTGTGAGTGAGGGTGTGTGAGTGAGGGTGTGTGAGTGAGGGTGTGTGTGTGAGGGAGGGTATGTGAGTGAGGGTGAATGAGGGTTTGTGAGTGAGGGCGTGTGAGTGAGGGCGTGTGAGTGAGGGTGTGTGAGTGATGGTGTGTGAGTGAGGGTGTGTGGGTGAGGGTGTGTGAGTTAGGGTGTGTGAGTGAGGGTATGTGAGTGAGGGTGTGTGTGTGAATGTGTGTGTGTGTGAATGTGTGTGTGAGTGAGGGTGTGTGAGTGAGGGTGTGAATGAGGGTGTGAGAGTGATGGTGTGTGAGTGAGGGTGTGAGACGGTGTGTGTGTGAATGTGTGTGTGAGAGGGTGGGTGAGTGAGGGTGGGTGAGTGAGGGTGTGTGAGTGAGGGTGTGAGAGTGAGTGTGTGTAAGTGAGGGTGTGTGAGTGAGGGTGTGTGAGTGAGGGCGTGTGAGTGAGGGTGTGTGAGTGAGGGTGTGTGAGTGAGGGTGTGTGAGTGAGGGTGTATGAAGGTGTGTGAGTGAGGGTGTGTGAGTGAGGGTGTGTGTGTGAGGGAGGGTATGTGAGTGAGGGTGAATGAGGGTGTGTGAGTGAGGGCGTGTGAGTGAGGGTGTGTGAGTGAGGGTGTATGAGGGTGTGTGTGAGAGGGTGTATGAGTGAGGGTGTGAGTGAGGGCGTGTGAGAGAGGTTGTGTGAGTGAGGTTGTGTGAGAGGGTATGTGAGCGAGGGTGTGTGAGTGAGGGAGTGAGACGGTGTGTGTGACTGTGTGTGTGAAAGTGTGGGTTAGTGAGGGTGTATGAGGACGTGTGTGACTGCAGGTGTATGAGTGAGGGTGTGTGTGAGGGTGTGTGTGTGAGGGTGTGTGAGTGAGGGTGTGTGAATGAGCGTGTGTGAGTGAGGGTGTGTGAGGGTGTGTGTGTGAGGGTGTGTGAGTGAGGGTGTATGATTGAGGGTGTGTGAGTGACGGTGTGTGAGTGAGGGTGTGTGTGCGAGGGTGTGTGATTGAGAGTGTGTGAGTGAGGGTGTGAGTGAGGGTGTGTTTGTGAGGGTGTGTGAGTGTGTGTGAGTGAGGGTTTGAGTGAGGGTGTATATGCAAGGGTGTGTGAGTGAGGGCGTGTGAGTGATGGTGTGTGAATGAGGGTGTAAGTGAGGGCGTGTGAGTGAGGTTGTGTGAGTGAATGTGTGTGAATGAGGGTGTGTGAGTGAGGTTGTGTGAGTGAGGGTGTGTGAGTGAGGGCGTGTGTTTGAGGGTGGGTGAGTGAAGGTATGTGAGTGAGGGAATGTGAGTGAGGGTGTGTGAATGAGGTGGTGTGTGAATGAGGGTGTGTGTGTGAGGGTGTGTGTGTGAGGGTGTGTGAGTGAGGTTGTTTGAGTGAGGTTGTTTGAGTGAGGTTGTTTGAGTGAGGGTGTGTGAGTGAAGGTGTGTGAGTGAAGGTGTGTGAGTGAGGGTGTGCGCGCGCGAGGGTGTGTGAGTGAGTGTGTGTGAGTGAGGGTGTGTGAGTGAGGGTGTGTGAGTGAGGGTGGGTGAGTGAGGGCGTGTGAGTGAGGGTGTGTGAGTGAGGGCGTGTGAGTGAGGGTGTGTGAGTGAGGGTGTGTGAGTGAGGGTGTATGAAGGTGTGTGAGTGAGGGTGTGAGTGAGGGTGTGTGAGTGAGGGTGTGTGTGTGAGGGAGGGTATGTGAGTGAGGGTGAATGAGGGTGTGTGAGTGAGGGTGTGTGAGTGAGGGTGTGTGAGTGAGGGTGTATGAGGGTGTGTGTGAGAGGGTGTATGAGTGAGGGTGTGAGAGTGAGGGAGTGAGACGGTGTGTGTGAATGTGTGTGTGAAAGTGTGGGTTAGTAAGGGTTTTTGAGGACGTGTATGACTGCAGGTGTATGAGTGAGGGTGTGTGTGAGGGTGTGTGTGTGAGGGTGTGTGAGTGAGGGTGTGTGAATGAGGGTGTGTGAGTGAGGGTGTGTGAGGGTGTGTGAGTGAGGGTGTGTGAGTGAGGGTGTGTTAGTGACGGTGTGTGAATGAGGGTGTATGAGTGAGGTTGTGAGAGTGAGGGTATGTGTGTGAGGGTGTGTGTGTGAGGGTGTGTGTGTGAGGGTGTGTGAGTGAGGGTGTATGATTGAGGGTGTGTGAGTGAGGGTGTGTGAGTGAGGGTGTGTGTGCGAGGGTGTGTGATTGAGAGTGTGTGAGTGAGGGTGTGAGTGAGGGTGTGTTTGTGAGGGTGTGTGAGTGTGTGTGAGTGAGGGTTTGAGTGAGGGTGTATATGCAAGGGTGTGTGAGCGAGGGCGTGTGAGTGATGGTGTGTGAATGAGGGTGTAAGTGAGGGCGTGTGAGTGAGGTTGTGTGAGTGAGGGTTGTGTGAGTGAGGGCATGAGAGTGATGGTGTGTGAGTGAGGGTGTGTGAGTGAGGGTGTGTGAGTGAGACTTTGAGTGAGGGTGAATGAATGTGGGTGGTTGAGTGAGTGAGATCTATGAGAGTGTGTGTGTGAGAGGGTGTGTGAGAGGGTGTGTGAGTGAGGGTGTGTGAGTGAGGGTGTGTGAGTGAGGGTGTGTGAGTGAGGGTGTGTGAGTGAGGGTATGAGAGTGAGGGTGTGTGAGTGACGGTGTGTGAGTGAATGTGTGTGAATGAGGGTGTGTGAGTGAGGTTGTGTGAGTGAGGGTGTGTGAGTGAGGGTGTGTGAGTGAGGGCGTGTGTTTGAGGGTGGGTGAGTGAAGGTATGTGAGTGAGGGTATGTGAGTGAGGGTGTGTGAATGAGGTGGTGTGTGAATGAGGGTGTGTATGTGAGGGTGTGTGTGTGAGGGTGTGTGAGTGAGGGTGTGTGAGTGAGGTTGTTTGAGTGAGGTTGTTTGAGTGAGGTTGTTTGAGTGAGGTTGTTTGAGTGAGGGTGTGCGCGCGAGGGTGTGTGAGTGAGGGTGTGTGAGTGAGTGTGTGTGAGTGAGGGTGTGTGAGTGAGGGTGTGTGAGTGAGGGTGTGTGAGTGAGGGTGTGTGAGTGAGGGTGGGTGAGTGAGGGTGTGTGAGTGAGGGTGTGTGAGTGAGGGCGTGTGAGTGAGGGTGTGTGAGTGAGGGTGTATGAAGGTGTGTGAGTGAGGGTGTGAGTGAGGGTGTGTGAGTGAGGGTGTGTCTGTGAGGGAGGGTATGTGAGTGAGGGTGAATGAGGGTGTGTGAGTGAGGGTGTGTGAGTGAGGGTGTGTGAGTGAGGGTGTATGAGGGTGTGTGTGAGAGGGTGTATGAGTGAGGTTGTGAGTGAGGGCGTGTGAGAGAGGTTGTGTGAGTCTGTGTGTGAGAGCGTGTGTGAGAGGGTGTGTGAGTGAGGTTGTGTGAGAGAGTATGTGAGCGAGTGTGTGTGAGTGGGGGAGTGAGACGGTGTGTGTGAATGTGTGTGTGAAAGTGCGGGTTAGTGAGGGTGTATGAGGACGTGTGTGACTGCAGGTGTATGAGTGAGGGTGTGTGTGAGGGTGTGTGAGTGAGGGTGTGTGAGTGAGGGTGTGTGAGTGAGGGTGTGTGAGTGAGGGTGTGTTAGTGACGGTGTGTGAATGAGGGTGTATGAGTGAGGTTGTGAGAGTGAGGGTGTGTGTGTGAGGGTGTGTGTGTGAGGGTGTGTGAGTGAGGGTGTATGATTGAGGGTGTGTGAGTGAGGGTGTGTGAGTCAGGTTGTGTGAGTGAGGGTGTGTGAGTGAGGGTGTGTGATTGAGAGTGTGTGAGTGAGGGTGTGAGAGTGAGGGTGTGTGAGTGAGGGTGTGAGTGAGGGTGTGTGATTGAGAGTGTGTGAGTGAGGGTGTGAGTGAGGGTGTGTTTGTGAGGGTGTGTGAGTGTGTGTGAGTGAGGGTTTGAGTGAGGGTGTATATGCAAGGGTGTGTGAGTGAGGGCGTGTGAGTGATGGTGTGTGAATGAGGGTGTAAGTGAGGGCGTGTGAGTGAGGTTGTGTGAGTGAGGGTTGTGTGAGTGAGGGCATGAGAGTGATGGTGTGTGAGTGAGGGTGTGTGAGTGAGGGTGTGTGAGTGAGACTTTGAGTGAGGGTGAATGAATGTGGGTGGTTGAGTGAGTGAGATCTATGAGAGTGTGTGTGTGAGAGGGTGTGTGAGAGAGGGTGTGTGAGTGAGGGTGTGTGAGTGAGGGTGTGTGAGTGAGGGTATGAGAGTGAGGGTGTGTGAGTTGCGGTGTGTGAGTGAATGTGTGTGAATGAGGGTGTGAGAGTGAGGTTGTGTGAGTGAGGGTGTGTGAGTGAGGGCGTGTGTTTGAGGGTGTGTGAGTGTGGGTGGGTGAGTGAAGGTATGTGAGTGAGGGTATGTGAGTGAGGGTGTGTGAATGAGGTGGTGTGTGAATGAGGGTGTGTGTGTGAGGGTGTGTGTGTGAGGGTGTGTGAGTGAGGTTGTTTGAGTGAGGTTGTTTGAGTGAGGTTGTTTGAGTGAGGGTGTGTGAGTGAAGGTGTGTGAGTGAAGGTGTGTGCGCGAGGGTGTGTGAGTGAGGGCGTGTGAATGAGGGTGTAAGTTTGGCGTGTGAGTGAGGATGAGAGAGTGAGGGTTGTGTGAGTGAGGGTATGAGAGTGACGGTGTGTGAGTGACGGTGTGTGTGAGAGGGTGTGTGAGTGAGGGTGTGTGAGTAAGGGTGTGTGAGTGAGGGTGTGTGAGTGTGGGTGTATGAGGGTGTGTGAGTGAGGGTGTGTGAGTGAGGGTGTATGAGTGAGGGCGAATGAATGTGGGTGGGTGAGTGAGGGTGTGTCTGGGTGGGAGAGTGGGAGCTGTGAGTGTGTGTGTGTGTGAGAGGGTGTGTAAGAGGGTGTGTGAGTTTGTGTGTGTGAGAGGGTGTGTGAGTGAGGGTGTGTGAGTGAGGGTGTGTGAGAGGATGTGTAAGTGAGGGTGTGTGAGAGGGTGTGTGAGTGAGGGTATGAGAGTGAGGGTGTGTGAGTGACGGTGTGTGTGAGAGAGGGTGTGTGAGAGAGGGTGTGCGAGTGAGGGTGTGCGAGTGAGGGTATGTGAGTGTGGGTGTATGAGGGTGTGTGAGTGAGGGTGTGTGAGCGAGGGTTTGTGAGTGAGGGTGTGTGTGTGAGGTTGTGTGAGGGTGTGTGTGTGAGTGAGGTTGTGTGAGTGAGGTTGTGTGAGTGAGGTTGTGTGAGTGAGGGTGTGTGAGTGAGGGTGTGTGAGTGAGGGTGTGTGAGTGAGGGTGTGTGAGTGAGGGCGTGTGAATGAGGGTGTAAGTGAGGGCGTGCGAGTGAGGTTGTGTGAGTCTGTGTGTGAGAGGGTGTGTGAGTGAGGTTGTGTGAGAGGGTATGTGAGTGAGGGTGTGTGAGAGTGTGTGTGAGTGAGGGTGTGAGACGGTGTGTGTGTGAATGTGTGTGTGAGAGGGTGGGTTAGTGAGGGTGTATGAGGGTGTGTGTGACTGCGGGTGTATGAGTGAGGGTGTGTGAGTGAGGGTGTGTGAGTGACGGTGTGTGTGAGAGGGGGTGTGTGAGAGGGTGTGCGAGTGAGTGTGTGTGAATGAGGGTGTGTGAGTGAGGGTGTGTGAGTGAGGGTGTGTGTGTGTGTGAGGGTGTGTGTGTGAGGGTGTATGATTGAGGGTGTGTGAGTGAGGGCGTGTGAGTGAGGGTGTGCGAATGAGGGTGTAAGTGAGGGCGTGTGAGTAAGGTTGTGTGAGTGAGGGTGTGTGAATGAGGGTGTGTGTGTGAAAGGGTGAGTGAGCGTGTGTGAGTGAGGCTTGATGTGTTAGAGTGGGTGAATGCACTTTGCTGAAAGAGGATGAGTGAGTGGGGATGTGTGATTTAGGGTTGATGTGTTAGAGTGGGTGAGTGCGTGGTGCTGAAAAAAGTTGAGTGAGAAAACAATTTAGAACTGGGACAATGAACATTCCTGCGACTTAACGGATTTTCATTTTGCAAATGGGATTTTTGTGCCCGTAAAAGTCTTGTCATATTGTGTCAGAGACAGTGTGTTGTGTTTATTCATTCTTGTGATGTAGGCTCGGCCTGCATTTATCTTCCATCCCTCATTGACGTTGAGAAGGTGCTGAGCTTCCTTCTTTAACCGTTGCAGTCCATGTGGTGTTTCCCCGAGTCCGATACATGATGTTGAACCAGCGGCAGTGCAGGAACGGAGATATATTACATAGTCATGATGGTGAATGGTGAGGAGGGGACCTTCCAGTTGGTGATGTTCCCATGTGTCTATTGTCCTTGTCCAAATGGCCGCTGTCAACGGTTTGGATGATGCTGCCTACGGAGACACGATGAGCTTCTGCAGCGGATCTTTAGACAGTCGACAGGCTTTGGGGAGTCAGAAGATGGGTTTTTCACCTTTGATCTGTTCTTCTGGCCTCAAAATTTCTATGACTCGCCCAGATCACTTTCTGGTCCATGTTAAGCACCAGGAGGTTGTTAGTGAGGATTCACTGATGGTAATGCCAGTGAATGTTAAGGGGCGGTGGTTAGATCCGTTCTTACTGGAGGTGAGCATTGCCTTCAATTGGGTGACTTGACTGTTACTTACCACTTGTCAGCCAGAACCGGATAGAGCCTCCATGTTGCTTTATTTACATGTTTATTTAGTGACTGCACAGTTGCAAATTGTGCTGAGCATGGTGCAATCATCTGCCATCAACCCCTGTTCAGACCTGATGATGGAAAGAAGGTAATTGATGAACAAGCTGAAGACGGTTGGACCTCGGACACTGCCCTGAAGAAGTCTCGCAGTGATGTCCTAGAACTGAGCTGATTGGCCTCCAGCAATGGAATCCATCCACCTTGGTGCTGGTTGTGACTCCAACCAGCGGAGATTCTTCCCCTGATTCCCATCCATTCATTCTTTGGTTGGGCTGCTTGAGGTCTCACGTTTCAATGCTGCCTTGATTTGGCGGCACGGCAGCACAGTGGTTAACCCTGTTGCTTCACAGCACCAGGGACCCGGGTTCGATTCCCACTTGGGTCATTGCCTGTGCGGAGTCTGCACGTTCTCCCCGGAGTCTGGGTGGGTTTTCTCCGAGTGATCCGGTTTCCTCCCACAAGTCCCGAAAATCGACCTGTTAGGTGGTTTGGATATTCCGAATTCTCCCTCTGTGTACCCGAACAGGCGCCAGAGTGTGGTGACTGGGGGCTTTTCACAGTAACTTCATTGCAGTGTTAATGTAGGCCTACTTGTGACAATAATAATGATTATTATTATTGATGTTAGTTCAGTCGCTCTCACCTGTGTATCTGAAAGTGTGTGCGTGTCAGAGTGTGTGTGTGTGTGTGTGTGTGTGTGTGAGGGAGAATTTGGGTATGTGAGAGCCCGTGACTGTGTGTATGCATGTGTCTGCATGCATGCGTGTGATTGTTTCTGCGAGAGATGGATCAAGAGAGTGGAAGAGAGAGAGTACACGTGTGAGTGTGTGTGTGCGAGAGGGTATCTGTGTGCGAGAGTATCTGTGTGTGAGAGAATATCTGTGTGTGAGAGCGCGATTGTGTGTATTTCTGCGAGCGACAGGATATCTGTGTGTGTGAGGGAGCAAAATAGTGTGCACAGGAGAGAGACTGCATGTGCAAAATTGTGTGTGTGAGACAGCATGTGAGTGAAAGAGTGCTTTCACAAGAGAGCATGTGTGTGAGAGAGCATGTATGCACCAAAGCATGTGAGTGAGACAGCATGTATGTGAGAGCATGTGTGCGAGAGATCATGTGTGTGAGAACACGTGTGTGTGAGTGTGTAACAGACCATATGTGTGAGAGAGCATGTGTGCAAGAGAGCATATGTGTGAGAGAGCATGTGTGTGAGAGAACGTGTGCATGAGACAGCATGTGTGCAAAAGAACATGTGTGAGAGAGCATCACTGCGAGACAGCATGTGTGAGAGAGCATGTGTGCGAGAAATCATGAGTACGAGAGAGACCATGAGGTGTGTCAGAGTGCGTGTGTGCAAGAGAGAATGAGAGAGAGTGTGTGGGTGTGAGCGTGTGTGTCAGAGTGTGTGTGTGTGTGAGCATGAGTGTCGAGAGTGAGTGTATGAGAGAGTGTGTATGTGAGAGAGCAAGTGTATGAGAGAACATGTGAGTGAGAGGGCATGTGTGTCAGGGAGCGTGTGTGCAAGAGAGCGTGAATGTGAGAGATATGTGATTGAGAGAGTGTGCGTGAGAAAGCATGTGTGGGAGAGTACATGGGTGTGAGAGCATGTGTGCAACAGAGCAAGTGTGTGAGAAAGCATGTGTGTGAGAGAGCATGTGTGTAAACGAGCATGAGTGTGAGTGAGCAAGTGAGTGAATGTGCGAGAGAGTGTGAGTATCAGAGCGCATGTGTATGAGAGAGCATGTATGCAAGAGAGGATATATGTGTGAGAGAGCAGGAGTACAAGAGAGCATGTGTGAGCGAGAGGCTGTGTGTGTGCGAGAGAGCGTGTGTGTGAGAGCATGTGTGTGAGAGAGCATGCCTGCAAGAGACCATGCATGTCAGAGAGAGTGTATGTGTGAGAGAGTGTATGTGTGAGAGAGTGTATGTGTGAGAGAGTGTATGTGTGAGAGAACGGATGTGTGAGAGAGCCTGTATGTGAGAGAGCGTTTTTGTGTTGGAGAGATGTGTGTGACAGGGCATGTTTGTGAACGAGCGTGTGTGCAAGAGATAATGTGTGCGAGAGTGCATGTGCGCGAGAGTGTGTGTCTGTGAATGATTGTGTATGTGAGTGAGATTGGTAAAACGTGTAAGAGAGAGTGTGTGTGAGAGTGTGAGAGAGGGAGATTGTCTGAAAGAGAGAGAGGGATAATGTGCCTGTGTCTGTGAGAGAGCGAGTGACAGTCTGTTGGTGTGTGAGGGAGAGTTGGAGAGAGAGAAAGTTGGAGACAGAGAGTATGTAAGAGAATGAGTGTGTGAGGCAATGCGTGTGTGACCGAGTATGTGTGTGAGAGAGACTGTGTGTTTTTGAAGAGCTATCGTGGATGTGAGAGTGTCTGTGAGAGAGAGTGTCTGTGTGTTTGAGGAATAGTCCGGGTTTCTGGGAGAGAGGGAGTGTGTGAGGGAGAAACAGTGTGCGGATGAGAGTGTACCTAGTGTGTCAAATTTCACTCTGAAACACAGGGGATCGAATCATTCAAACTGCTTGATTCTAATTGATAAATGGTCAACTTACGACAAATGAAATTAATAACCACTGTGAAATTAAACTGATATAAATTTCAAACTCCCTTCGCCTTTCAGCTATTTCTCCTGTCTGAACTGGGCAGAATGTATTTTCACTGAGAATGAACACATTAAATAGAACAGATTGAGGGGAGTTTAATGTCTGTGACAGGGATCCAGTGTTTGATAAGAAATAAACAAACCAGGAAACATTCACATTGGAAACTGATTACCCGATTTGATCCAATGTCTTAATTAAATACAATCAACAAAACAATGGAGGCGGGCCACCTATTCAACCGGAGCAAATAAATGTATTGTTTTCTAAATTATTTTCAGGGCAATTAAACATTCTCCAATAGCTTTGATATAACACGCCAGTATGCTACTCAATTGTAGCAGTTAATTTATGTTGAATTAGTTAGTACTAAAGTCGCATTGCAAGTTATTGCCAATTGTCAATTAGTTGACCTGTCAGCTGATTTGTACTCTATAATATAAATAATAAAACATGGTTCTCTGTAATTCAAAACCTGCTCCTGCCTGAAATTTGATAAATATTTGGATTTAATTAAATATTAAACTTCAAATTATCGGATGGAATAATTCAGACATGTGTAATATCTAGAAAATGATGGAGAAATGTTTTTGTTCAATTTACGAGTTAAGAAGAAATAAGCTTGAGGCTCAGATATAATCTATTCTTCGATTGTATAATTTGTTTTATTTCAATAATGTTATATTGTGTACAGCACAGCTCTGCGAGACAGGATGTTATTATTTTTTGCAAAGCTAATATTCTCTTTTTGTAATTAAATTAATCTCTTTGAATTTCAAGCTTTTACTTGTCAAGCTCCAGCACTGTGCAGTCTGGACATTCCTACAATTCAGATAAAATCATAAGAACAATTCCTGCACTGTCAGCGACTTCCACCTCTGAGAAAACTCTTTATGATTAGGTCAGAGACAACTACAAATGACGTTGAAGAAATAATTAATATTCTTGCTGCTGCACATAAATAATACTATAACCGGATACATAAATTGCCAAACTGCAATATAAAACTCCTATTTAAGTAACTGCAAACGTAATCAGAGAAATAAAAATTAATTCAAATATATCTTGTGTAATTGAACAGTGCTGTAGAATCAGTATGTTATTATTAAAACAGTTTCATAAATAATCACAAAATATTCCCAGCCTACAAACTTTTCCGGTCATGCTGATGGTGTGCAAAGCACAGCAGAATTGTGGAAGGAGATTGATGATTAATGATATTAATATGGAAACATATTTGGATAATATGGTGATAATACCGCATTATAATTGTTTAAGTTATATTAATTTTACTCACGAATTTGAAAACGTTTTAATTAAATAGTTTCAGACTGCAGTAACGAATTGCGTTCTTAATGACGCTATGGTTTAGTTTAATCAGTAATCATTAGGTAAAATTTAAAAATGTCAATCAAATCTTTAATTCCTTTCTTTATTTTCGAAACCGGCCACGTTTACTCCCCACAATTGTGTTTCAAGGAGATTCAAACGCGCAAACCTTTTTACATTTAACCAGAAAACGTGTAACTGCTCAATGTCACCCAGTTTGAACAATGCAGAAACAACGTAGAAACAGAAAACCGCTTCACAAATTGTACTTATTCAAAGTCACCCAGACACACCATCTCCTCAGCAGCAAAACACCAAAACTCATCGTGAGGACTGAACCCGTTTCATTGAGAAGCAGCTCAATTCTACATTCAACAGAATCAAACGTAACATTTCAAAAACATCTGAATATCGAATCCAGCAAATCAGTTCGGCACCAAATGTATGAATTATCAAACTAAATAGAAATACAGAACAACAGTAATATCACTGTGAGCAGGTGGGGTATATCCAAAATATTTTTGAAACTTTACCATATTTTATTCATGTTGGACCATATTTCAAACGCATTTCAACAGTTGACAGGAGAGATAAAAGCTGCATCCATCAATCCCACCAAGATGGAACATTGAAGAAAAGCCAGGCTGTGATTGCAGGAACAAATTATGTTCGGAAAGAGCATTTTAAACTGTGGCTTAGTTTAATCTGCAATCATCACTTTTAAAAAACTCTAAAATCCTGACCGTTGTCCACCCACAATCGTGTGCCAAGCAGTTTCAAACACGTGTCTTATTTTCATTCAATTACAAAACATGGAAACGCTCAATATCACCGAGTTTAAAGAGTATAGACACGCCAGAACCGTTTCACAAACTTTACTCATTCAAAATCACCCAGACACAATCTCCTCAGCAGAAAAACACCAAATCACATCACCGAGGGGCTGAAACTCGTCTCATGGAGAACCAGCTCAATTCTTCAAACACTTTCAATAGAATCAAACAGCATTTCAAGAAAATTTATATCTAGAACCCACCAAATCCGCCTTTCAGCAAGTGAATGAACAATTAAAACAAACAGAAATATGGAAGAATATCATCAGCATTGTCAATATGCGGGAAGTGTTCAATAAATTGACACAGATACTTCAGCATATTTTGTGAATATTGGGTAGATTTCTAACACTTGTGCAGGAGGCGGTAAAATCTGCAGCCACCAGGTGTCACCGAGATTAAACATTGCAGAAATACCAAACTGTTTAACAGGCGTTAGGTATTTAAAGTAACCCGGCCACAGTATCCTCAGCAAATAAACATCAAATCACAACAACCAGGGACTGAATCCCTCAGCAGAACCTTTTGTCAAGAGGCAGAATAATTCCTTTTCCAGCAGAATCACATAAAACATGACAACAAAATCTCAATACAGAATCCAGCAAACCCGCAATTCAGTGAACGAATGCATAGTTAAAATAGAAAAATAAATAAAACATAGACTCAAGTAAAACAGTTCATAAATAATTGAATGATTCTTACCTGCAGTCACCGTCACCATGGTGCCTTGTCCCCAGTAGTCCATAGCGTCACAGTGTCACATTCCCTGAGCAGCTCCGTACAATAACCGGACCTGCACAAAATAGACAGAAATCCACCATTATTTTAAATATTCACAAACCAGAGACAAGGTAAAATCGCGGTACATTTTCATTAAACTAGAATTGTACTTGTGGAGATCGCTTGCTGTTCAGAAACGACCCTAATGTTTTATATTTCAGAGTAACACATGATCATGTTCTTGAAATCACCAACTAACGAGTGAATAATTGTCACAGATTTCCATATTAATTATTGTCATTTTGTCAATGCTGGACATGAATAATACTTCACTGTAAATAAAGTTGGATTGTAAAAGCGATCACTGAGCCAGCCTCAGTTAATTGGTGCTGAGGGGCTTTTTGTATTGACAGTAACTGCTGTGATCCAGTTATCACAGTGAGACACAGCGTGTCAAATACTGCGGCAGACTGTTAATTGTAAAATACAGAGATTTAATTTCACTGCGCGTTCAAAAAACGAACTCTGTCTCTTCCAAGAGCGAATCTGAGTTATTTCAGCTTGTCCTGGTCAATACATTTATAAAGAGGATCGGAACACTTTTAAACCCTCTGGGCACATTTAGCGTGTCGTTCCACGGAGATAAAGTGGAAGATTGTTCTACCTTTTCACAAACTAATATTGTGTTTTATTTAAGCCTCATTTACGTTGACAATCCTGCTGTGGCAATGATCACCAATTTGGACAAACACTTTCACTGAGGTTTTTGTATGAGGATGTCGCTGTGCACAGCACCGTGACCCCACTGCTGTAGTCACAGTGACAGACACCCGCACAAAAACTGCACTCACTCCCTGTTCAGCCCTGCCGCTCAATATTCACTTCAAATAGACGATTACTTCTGATCTAATTTACAATTTAGACAGCAGTTCATAAAACGCAATGTACAGATACTTTCTCCAAGTATCAGAAATAATACAACGATGAGTATATCCAGGCCTGGATTTACTGAAACTGTTAACAGTAAACATCAACAGACAAAAGCTAATACTTGCAGATCGATTGGTTTGTTCGGTTTTACTGTTTAATTTTCCCTGTGTCAGTTATGTAAGAAGCAGCTTGTGTTTTGACTCTGATCACTGCCATAAATAATTACATTTGGATCAAGTACTGACCTTCAGGTTAAGGTGCAAGTTGCTGAATTCCCTCTCGAGCTGTTCTTGTGCGGGTCCAGCCCTGGTTCCTCTCGCTGTGGTCTCTTGCACAGTAATAGATGGCGGTGTCTTCGGTCTTCAGGTTCGTCATGGCCAAAGAGAAGATGTTGTTCGAAGTGTCTTTGGACGCAGTAAATCGATCTTTAATTGCTGGAGCGTAGTTGTTGCTGGATGAACTATAGTAGTAAACCAGCCACTCCAGCCCCTGACCGGGGACCTGGCGGACCCAGTGCATACGGTAGCTGCCAAGATTGAACCCGCTGGTTTTACAGGTCAGCCTCAGGGAGCCTCCGGGACGCCCGCTCTCTGCCTCTGGCTGAGTCAACACAACCTCCGACTGGACACCTATAAAAATATATCAAAAAGCCCGAGGATTAATGCTGGTGAAATGATTGGTGACTCTGGAACATTCCAGAGAGAGACTAACACTGAGACAGTAACAGTGAGAGACTTGGACAGTAAAAACTACTCACGGGATACGAAGGTCAGCAACAAACTGAGAGAAATGGCCCACCTCATCCTTCTGGTCATTTGGGGGAAATGGTTGTGTCAGGAACTCAGTGAACAAACCAGCTCCCGGACTGTTGGATTCGGGTCCCAGTGAGCGGCATTTAAATACCCGGCAGAAGGGGGCGGGTTTCCAGGCGCCGCCTGTTGATTCCCTGGTGGAGGCGGCGACTGGATCCACGCCCCGCCCCCCCCCCCCCCCCCCCCCTACAGAATGGACCCAGAGATTTACTATGGGTTATTATTAAATAGACATTTATCTGTAGCGGGATATTTGTTTCTCTGAATCGATTCTTTATAATGTCCCCATTGCGAAATTACGTTTGCTCATCTGTTAAGAAAATAACGATTCCATTGCAAATTCAGTCCCTTTATTTCTACTCCAATATATTGAGATGATCTTAAAAAGACTAATTATTTTGTCAGGGAATAGGTTGTATGTCAGTCTGATTTGCAACACTCCGGGTCCCTATTCCATTTGTAAACATGTATCATTTATCAGAGGAATTGTTGACGATTTATGTCGGAATGCGGGAATGAATAAGGTGATTCCATTTGCAGTGCGGATGGCTATCACTGAGCATTGCGGGTCTGCAGACAAGGCTCCTAACATTACACAACGTCTCTCCTTACATTTCCGGAACTGCCCCTGAGCCTCAGACAGTCCTGTGAACATTAGCGGTAAAAGAAACCCGCTTGCAAACATAAAATTGACATTAACATTTGACAGAATGAATCAGAACGGACAGGGCGATCAGCAAAGTTATCCTTCAGCATCCAAATCAATGCCGCTAATTTCACTGGCCACCGGCTGTCTAACTTTCGCTATGTTGGGAACACAGGATTTTGCGGAATGTTACACAATATCACAAGAATAAATGTTTTATCTTCCACTGAAGCAGGTCATGAACTGGTCATTTCTCCACTCATTGGCAGCAATGAGAGGGACTGTTAAATAATAATGGAAATCAGCACAAATTAAACTGTACAGAACACGGTGTTAATCAGGTATAAGAGACGCCTCCGTTTAAATGAAGTGAACAACTCGGAGAATATTCCAGGAATTCAGGCGGGTTCAAGGCAGTTTTATGATTTTATTTAAGTACCTCGTCTTATTGGGCTTGTGGATTGGGTCCATGAACACCACTCACTCTCACTTCATTAGGTACTTAACAAACGGACTTCAATAACTACAGTGATCTTTACTCAGAACTAATATAAATTAAATAGCATCTGGTCAGTTTACAATGTTCCAATCGCGTCTAACCTCAGCGTGATCACAGCATTCACTGAATATATTTATTTAGATGGAACACCATTTAAAACGTTTACTTCATGTGCGACTGAAACATTTATTGTTTAAATGAATAAATCCCATTTTATCCATTCATATTCAGGCTAATCTGCCCCACACAGTATTTGGCAGCAATCCAGCCGCCTGCAGCAGGCAGGCTCGAATGTTCAAAGTTGTTTACAGGAAGCATCTGGATTTTTCTTCAGAGATCTGTTTCCTCAGTACTGACCGTTTGGCTGCAAGCCAACTTCAAACTCTTAACATTGTCAATGAGGACTATTTATAAACAAATCTACCCAGCAACAGTACTGGACATCATTTTACGTTTTAAATTGCGAACCTATCTGAACTGTTCCCATCTCAGGAAAGGAGAGTTATCCAGCTTTTCTTGTCCCTCTTAGCAACAACAGCCGGCTGGAGATCTCTCCCACATCTCATAACATTGTGATGATGGATAGAAATACAATTAGACTATCAGACAGGGGCCCATTTGTAACAGATCAACATGTATATTCTGTCTTTTTTCCTACATGCTTCCATGGAATGTGAGACTCACTGGCAAGACCACCGTGTGTTCCCTGTCCCTAATTGCTGTTGAACTGAGTGGTTTGCTGGGGCAGCTCAGAAGGAACTGAAGAGTCAGACATGTTGCTGTCTGACTGGAGCCACATGTAGGTGAGACCAGGGAGGGATGTCACATTTCCTTCATTGGTGAAGCAGAGGGGATTCCATGGACACAGTTAGTCTATATTCCAGATTTATTAATTGAACTCAAGTTCCCCCACCGGCCATGGTAGGATTTGTTCGCGAGTTCCCACAGAATTAGCCTGAGCCTTTGCATTATTGGTTCAATGGCATTAATACTCCCCCACCGCCCAACCAAAAGATAAAAGGATTACGGCTTTGATGTAGGGATGGATGTTGGTTGGATGCCTAAATATGTTGATTGAGGAATCAGTGAATGGGGTTGATGGATGGATGGATAGATGGTCCTGAAAGATGCTGTTCTACATTCTCAGTTTTGCGCTTGATGACTTCACAAATTAAAGCTGGTCCTTTATAATTTGCGTCAGAATGATACAATCGGTGGCTGAAGATTTTCTGTGTGAATTCCATCCCCAGACTATTGGGAACAGACCAGCTGGGCGTTACTAGGAGGAAACTGGAGATACTCCTGTGGTGCTGGTGTTCTTCTCTGCTGATGGTGAATCTTCATCTCAATGACAGAAAGCGGGAACATGATTACGTTGAGGAGGGACGGTAATATTTGGAACATGTGGTCATTTCATGTACAAGTCACTCAAGATGTCCTCACCCAAATTAATGAAGACACCAGACTAAAAACATATTAATGTGAAAACAGAAATACCGCGAAACTCAGTGGACAGCTGCAGACTTTGAATTACTTTCCAAAACAGTGTAATAACAAATCGGGATTTAAAGGTGCAATAACGTCACATTAGGTACAGACATTTTCATTTCTACCATCACCACCTGGAAATTCCGCTCCAAATCACTGACTACCCTGACTTGGAAATATATCGCCGAATCTTCGCTGTCGCTGGTTCAAATGACTAGAACTCCCTCCCTAACAGCATCGTCGGTGTGCCTGCACCAGAGTAACTGCAGAGGTTCAAACACGCAGTTCACCGCCCTTTGTGAAGGGTAATTAGCGATGGACAATAAATCATGGCGAGCCTGCGACGGCCACACCGTATAACTTAATTTAAAACTGTTGTAATCTTTGTGAAACGATGGGAGTTGGTGAATCTAATTATTTATGTTCTTAAATAAATGAAAAACTGTGAATATAATTACTATGTTTCTGAACATTTATGGCCTTCTCCTTCTCAGGAGATTCATGATGTAAAATCATAACCAATATGTGAAAGCAAAGTGGACAGAGGAAACTGCAGCAACTATTGACATATCTCACTCATAGCAGTACTGGGAAGGCCTCTGCTAGTTTCACACTTTAAATACTTCATCTGCTTGCAGGCCGAATGTAGCTCGAAGCAAGGCACGGTATTCATGTCGCAAGATTTACTCTGGACATGATCTGCTCTCTCTGCCACACGTCTACCTCTTCACCTTACTTTCGTCAATCTCAATAAACTTTCGACACCGTCAGCAGAGCAGGGACTATCCGATTTGGAGACATTTGGCAGTCTGCTAAAGCTCCACTGTTTCATTCACTCTTTCCCTGGCAAAACACTGTACAGATTGATGATTCCACTTCCGACAGATTCTAAGTGAATAATTGAATGAAAGAGGACCGTGTCCCACACCCAACTTTATTGGACAGCATCCTGCTGATCTTCGTCTTCCCTGAAGATATGGATGAAGTCCACTTGCACACTAGGCCAGGCTGCAACCTCTACAACCTTCCAGTCATCAAAACGGAGACATAATCACAATACATCCTCCACAGAGAATTCCTCTACGCGGAATCATCCAAACAAAACATCATCTACAGAAACTATGTCTCCGGTGCCTGTAATTTGTTCTTCCTTACCAATGAGTAGTATGAGGAAAACCGTGGTCGTGGGACAAGGTGTTGCACTTTCGCCAATGGTCACGCAAAATAAGAGCAGGCGAGCAATTTCTGCTGCCGAGTTTCCGCGCTGAGAGGCTGCCTTGAAGTAGAATGTGATGCTGACATGGGGAAAGCAGATCCGACCTTTGTTTTACTCATTGAATGTCCATGGAATAATATCAAGCTGACCCTTTGGAACAAGCTGATGGTTTATAAGGCCCGAGTTCTCAGAACCTTGTTGTATGGATGTGAAACAACGACTTCCAGCTGTCAAGAAAAATAGCTCAGCCAATTTCATCTTTGTTGTCCGCAATGCATTATGGATATTTACTGGCGGGACAAAATCAGAAATGCGGCAGTTCTCTCAAAGTCAGAGCTTCCAAGTCTCTCCAAGACAATTAAAAATAGGTGGTTTGCACATTTCCAGTATGGTCCCTAAATGTGACATGGTCACACGACCAAGGAATTTCCACTTTGCGAAGTAGCCGGAGCCACGCATCCAGTGGGAAGCCCGATATCCGCTTCAATGATTCTTCCAAGTTTGACATAATGTCCCTAAACCTAAACATTGATCATCACACTTGGGTGTCACCAGCTGCAAACGGAAAATAATGGCGACACCTCCGGCGGGCTGGTGTGAACCACCAGGACCAGTGGATTGAGCAGCTTTGAAATAGACACAAACCGAGAAAATGACAACCCAGAAGACAATTGGGAGCTTCAGGTGCAACATTTGTGGAACTATTTGCTGTGTATCTATTGGAAAAAGAAGGATGCCGTGGCCTTTGTGAAATTTAGTTGTACGCAACATGTGTTTCACACAAACACACACACACACACACAGTCTCTCACACACGCATTCTCTCTGTCTTACACGCACACCCACATTTCCCCTTTAAAATTAAAATCCCATGTTAACTTCCTGGGAAGCGTCGGAGACAATGACCCCAACCATTTTCCAGGTGGTATAATGAATCAATAAACTCTCCCCAACACTATGTTTGTTAGATGAATGTTACATTTCCCACGGACTCCATTAAGCGCCCAGGTAAAGATTCCTCCATTTAACAAAGATGAACAAAAATGCATTACCAGGAATTGAGCCGCTTTGCTCTGGTGCTGATCTCAATGTGGGAGAATCAGCCAGCGACACCTGCAATTAGTTACACTTTAAATGTTGGCACCTCCCGCAGAAGGCGATGTGATTTTACATTTGTGGGAATGGATTATGGATACATCAACATCATAGATTATACCTGACAGCGACATTTTCACAGTAACTGCAATTGCAAAGTTTGGCCAGCAGATGGAATTTAAATCGAAATGCCTCACATTACATGAAGCAGACATTGCCTCAATAATTACTGCTGTCTCTGCTCATTTTAAATTGGACTCCATCTGTATTTTTGTCAGACTAGACTCTGTCTTTGTTTATAATACGCGACTCTCTGTTTCAATTAGTACTGCACCAGTACTTGTCAATGTTTATATCACACAATCAATGTGATCCTATTTTCAATATACAGGATCTATCTCTGCAGTTTTGCCACATCCAGTCCTGAATATTAATGAATAAATAAACAAGTAGCCGGAATAGGAGCATCAATAAAATTTCCCTCTTCAATGATGGGGGACCCCAGCACGTCAGAGCAAAAAACAAGACTGAAAGTTTCTGCCAGAGGTGTCGAGAGGATGATCCATCTCGGCCTCCTCCGGTGGTCCGCATCATCATGGGTGTCAGTCTTCAGGAAATTTGATTCACTCCACACGATATCAAGAAATGGCAGACGGCGCTGCAAATGCATTATCCTTGGCAACATTCCAGCAACAATGTTGAAGGTTTGTGCTCCAGAACTGGCTGCGCCCCAGACAAGTTCCTCCAGTACAGGTACAGCACTGGCATGTACCCAACAATGTGTATCATTGCCAAACATGACCCGTCCACAAAAGGCAGGATAAATCCAACCCAGCTAATTATTTCCCTATCAGTCCGCATTCGATTATCAGCAACTTTATGAGAAGTGTCAAGGATCACCCTGTCACATATAGTCTCCACAGCATAATGTCCCCGGCCACAGCTTCACAATTCATCATAACGTCAGAAGTGGGATGTTCGCTGATGATTACCCAGTGTTCTGCACCATATTCGACTCCTATAATACTGAAGCAGTCTGTCTTCATATACAGCAAGACTTGGACAACATTCAGACTTGGACTGACAAGTGTCAGGCAATGACTATCCCAAAAAGGGAGATTCTAACCATCTCGCCAGGATTTTAAATGACACCACCGCGATTGAATCACTCACTATCAACATCCTCTGTATTATCATTGATTAATAACTGAATTGGAAGAATATTTTAAATACTATGGCTACAACAGCAGCTCAGTGGCTGGAAATTCTGCGGTGAGCATCTCACCTCCTGACCTCCTAACCCAGATCCATCATCGATAAGGCAGAAGTCAGGAGTTTAACTGAATGTTCTCCATTTGTCTGAAGTGTGCCCATCAAGCAACACTCGAGAATCGCGACGCCATCCACGACAAAGCAGCCGACTCGACGAACACCCCATCCACCAGCTTAAACATTCACTGCCTGAATCACGGGTGTACAATTCTAGCAGCGTGAACGATATTCAAGGATCTATTGCAGCAACTGCCTCCTCCCAAACCCACAAACTCAGCCATCTAAAAGGACCAGGCCCGACCGATGCATTACAACAGCAGGCCTTGCAAGTTCTCCGCCAAGCCACACACCATCTTGATGGGAACTATGTTTCTGTTCCTTCACTGTCACTGGTCAAAATCCTGGAATCCCTTCCTATCAGCACTGTGGGTGTACTTAGTCAGTATGGAATGCAATGGTTCAATAAGTGGGCTCAGCACCTCATTCTCAAGGGCAATTAGGAATTGGCATCGAATGTTGACGTTACTGGTGACGCCAAGATCCCACTAAACCATTTTAAACATATCGCTCAACTTACATTCACCCAGCCCCCGCCTCGGATTACATTACACTCGGCCGTGTCTCTATCACATTGCAACAGGCTCTCTCTCAGTTTTCCTGCACTCGGCTGAATATCAGTTGTTAATATACCAGCCCACACCCTGTTTATATTACAAATCATTAATTATGACGCACTGACCCATGTCTCGGTGAATCTGGTAAGAAATGCGTCACAATCGTTACTGCATCAGAACTTTTATCTGTGCATCATAAACTGGAACAACATTCTGTTTGCATCACATGTGGTTCTGTCTCAATTATTACTCTACTAGATATTTAGATTCTAATAAACTCAATCATGCTTTAGTTAATGCTACACCTGCCCATGTCCCTGTTTATATAACACTAGGCCCTGCCTGTTATTCTTGTATTGTACAATATCCTTCTTATTGCTGCATTGTTTATGTCTCAATTTGTATCAGTCGACACTCCGCTAGACCAGAACTCAGTTTAGATTGCACGAGACCCAGCCTCTGCTTATGGTGCCGGCGGCACGGTGGCACAGTGGTTAGCACTGCTGCCTCATAGCTCCAGGGTTCAATTCTTGACTATCGTGCCGAGATTGCACTTTCTCCCTGTGTCTGAGTGGCTTTCCTCTGGGTGCTCCGGTTTCCTCCCATAGTCCAAAGATGCGTCGGTTAAGTTTATTGGCCATTCTAAATTGCGCAGGTCATGGTGCAAGGGCGGGGGATGGGGGAGGGTGATCTTTCATAGGTAGGTGCAGATACTATGGGCCGAGTGACCTTCTGACCTATAGGGATTCGATATTTGATCCTGAATCTGCCTATTTTTTCCGAGACCTGCTCACTTTTATTAATGCACCATATGATACCTCTGTTTTTAACTGTGGGAGCATTATACCACATGTCTTTGAGATGGAAATATAATATATTAAATACATATTTTGGACAAGAAATCAGTATATGGCAACAGCCTGAAACGGGATGTATAGTGTCTACAGTGTGTGCGATGCAACATTTGATATTCATTTTCAGTGCAGTTAGCGGAATTAGATTTCAGTTGGCATTTCTTCTTTTCCAATGCCCAAGACCAATTTCTGCCCCAGAGAGCTGTATGTGTAGGAGGATGCAGAGTATTGTGTTCCCATGTGCTTGCTGCCCTTGTGATTCTCGGAGGTCTCGGGTATGGAAGGTGCTGTTGAAGAATTCTTGGCGAGTTGTTGCAGTGCATCCCGTCGATGTTACACACTGCAGCTACTGTGTGGCCGTTGTGAAGAGAATGAATGTTGCTGTAACATTAAGTACTCAGTTATTTATCTAATGGTCCTTTGCTTATGTTGCACAATTACAACTGGTCCATTCCCTTAGTTTATTGCACTAGGCCCAGGCAATAGAAGTTAAGTTGCACAATTTGAAATGGCTGCAAGAAGATCAGGGAGATCTGTGGTTGTATGTACACACAACTAGGGTGCTGACAAGACAGATGGCGACGTTTATCTGGGCATAGATCAGCATTGTTCGCTGAAGAATTTTACATTATTACTGTTACCTCAGTTTTTCTTTATCTTCACAATTTCCACCCCAGCCACTTTCGACATTATTGTGCATGGTGTACCGCAGCAAATACTGAGGCTGGGCCCAATGTAATATGAACAGAGATATGGCCCAATGCAGAACTGAGGCTGTGTCTAATTTAATACAGAGACAGGTTTAAATTAATAGAAACAGAGTCAGGTTCTAGGTTAATGTAAACAGAGACAAACAGATTCCATGTGTCCATAAGATATAGGAGCAGAATTAGGCCATTCGACCCATCGAGACTGCTCCGCCATTAAATCCTGGCCGATATGTTCCGAATCCCCATTCTCCTGCCTTCTTCCAATAACCCCTGAACTCCTTATTGATCAAGGCATGTCCTCTAATTGGTGGCCTAGTTTAATATGAACAATCAGTGGAAGGAATAACAGGAATGTGGAATATTTGGCTAATGGAAAAGTTCTTGAAAGTGTGGATGAGCAGAGGGATCTAGGTGTCCATGTACATAGATCCCTGAAAGTTGCCACCCAGGTTGATAGGGTGGTGAAGAAGGCCTATGGAGTGTTGGCCTTTATTGGTAGAGGGATTGAGTTCCGGATTCAGGAGGTCATGTTGCAGCTGTACAGAACTCTGGTACGGCCGCATTTGGAGTATTGCGTACAGTTCTGGTCACCGCATTATAGGAAGGACGTGGAGGCTTTGGAGCGGGTGCAGAGGAGATTTACCAGGCTGTTGCCTGGTATGGAGGGAAAATCTTATGAGGAAAGGCTGATGGACTTGAGGTTGTTTTCGTTGGAGAGAAGAAGGTTAAGAGGAGACTTAATAGAGGCATACAAAATGATTAGGGGGTTGGATAGGGTGGACAGTGAGAGCCTTCTCCCGCGGATGGAAATGGCTGGCACGAGGGGACATAACTTTAAACTGAGGGGTAATAGATATAGGACAGAGGTCAGAGGTAGGTTCTTTACGCAAAGAGTAGTGAGGCCGTGGAATGCCCTACCTGCTACAGTAGTGAACTCGCCAACATTGAGGGCATTTAAAAGTTTATTGGATAAACATATGGATGATAATGGTATAGTGTAGGTTAGATGGCTTTTGTTTCGGTGCAACATCGTGGGCCGAAGGGCGTGTACTGCGCTGTATTGTTCTATGTTCTATGTTCTATAATCAGAAACAGATCCTTATTGAATATAAACTGACACGGGTACGAGGTAGTATAACATAAACAGAGGTGGGTTCACGGCCTGGTACAATACAGAGGCAGGGCCTACTGTCCCTTCAAACACTCGCAGGACAGTTGCATCATTGGTTGGAGGCAAGATGTTGCCAGGACTTCTTCAATCATACTGTCCCCATCAAACATTCCCAGAGAAGCTGCAGATTGCATGAGGGGCTGGTTTAGCACAGCGGGCTAAAAAGCTGGCTTGCAATGCAGACCAATGCCAGCAGTGCGGGTTCGATTACCATACCGGCCTCTCTCAACAGGCGGTGGAATGTGGCGACTTGAGGCTTTTCACAGTAACTTAATTGAACCCTACTTGTGACAATAAGCGATTATTATTATGTGGAACGAAATTCCCTCTACATAACTCGCTTAGACACATTAAAGGCCTGGAAATCAAGGGTTCTATACCAGGCGAAAGCTCTTCTGCACTCTTCATTCCGAGATCCCCAAGCCAGGTTGACAGTGGGGTTAGTTACTGGGTAAAGAAACCTTGCATTTTTCCATCAAACTCACCCAGGTCAGGTCCAGCAGAGTTCAGATACGGAGTAAATCACCCTGTGCACATCCATAACAAACACTCACAGGGCAGGTTTAGTGCAGGTTACATGCAAGTAAAGCTTGCTCCACCCTGGGCAAACAAATGCTCCAAGGTCACGGCAGCTTGGTGAAGTACAAGGAAAGATTCTCCGGCCCTGCCACATCAAATCCTCGCCACCAGGCCCAGCCCAGATAGGGTAACATTTTCCTACAGTTCTCATTAAACACTCCAAGATCATTGAATGCTCCAACCACATATTAGAGTTAAACTCCCTCTACGTATTCCAATTCATTGGATTCAATCCATTTAGTTGGAAACCAATGGGGTGCGATTGGGCTGAGAGAATGTATTGGCCACATGTTGACTTCATGTTGTCGATTAAGCACAATGACCCATCGTGGAGAGTTATCAGAAAGGCAGAGAAGGAGATAGGATACAGAAAAACTCCACGAACACATTTCGCAGGTCCTTATATTTAGAGATTAGAGGGAATCTTTCCTAATTCTGAACATGGATATCATCATGAAATTTTTCTCATATAACTGATGAATAGAAAATGTCGAAAAACAAGCATTACTGGAATCCGTTGATCTATTTGCATCCTTGCCTCTATTTCAGTGTTGTGTTGGTGGGGAAATATTTGTTTTGTTTTTCTCAGTCCACAATCTAAACTGGGACTTCTATTTCTGTGTTTATTTACCTAAACACCTCACTGGTCACAATTAAGTGTGCATTTCAGCAAAACGAGATAAACATATTCACGTATTGATTGGTTTCAACTCCAAATAGTGGTTTATTTTAAGAATATTGACAGTTGGTTAAAGTGAATAGAAACTTCCATTAGAACAGATGTTACTTAATTGAAAGAAAAATAGATTTAAATTAAATATTCATTCTGAAAGTTATGAAGCCTCAATTAATAAAGCACCTTTAACCAGCTACTTTTCCACTGAATGTTACTTTGATTGAAATATTAACCAGTTTAAAGTATTTAAATTAAAACGTAAGGCAGAGGAGTGATCTATTGTCACATTAATCTCAGATCATTCGACATGTTACAACTTGCAGTTTAAAATGTAAACATTTGGAAAGAGCTTGCTTTTGTAAAACGCTTTACTCGATCTCAGGTCATCCCAACGCCCTTAAAACTCACTGATATATTTTTGCTGAATTTAGTCACTGCTGTAATGTTGGAAACAGAGCAGGGAATTTGTGCACAGCAAGCTCCCACAAACTGAGATGTGATAAGTGACCAGCTAATCTGTGATTTTAGTTGAAGAACGGACATTGGTCTAGCATACTGGGAAAAGCAGCTCTGCTCTTTAGAATTATGTCAATGAGGTAATCCACCTGAAATGTGAATCTGTTCCTCTCTCTGCTGATGCTCACTGACTTGCTGAGCAGCCTTTTTTGTTGTTTTAGTTTTAGATTTCCAGAATCTGCAGTACTTTGAACAGTTTTGGATTTATTTCCGCCATATGGCCATCAGTGACACAGTCAGCATTAACTGTCCACCCCGAGGAGCCGGATGTGAACCACCTTTTTGATAAGGTGCACTTCGGGCGGTTTAATTCACATTTGACTTTCTGTAGCATCTTCCCATCAACTGACTTGCTTGCTCGGCAATATCAGAGATAGTTAATAGTCAACCCATCACTGTTGACCTAGAGTTACATATAGGGCAGAGAGATTAAGGAGGGAAGCTTTCTCCTCCTGAAGGACATTGGTGAATCTGCTGGACTTGGCGAAATTTCGATAGCTTCATGAGTATTATGAATGACACGATGATTTTTATTTCTGATTTATTAATTCATTCAATTGCTATTTCCCCCAGCTACCATAAAACTATAAGAGGGAGGAGCAGATGTTGGCCATTCAGCTGATGGAATATGATCTGCCATTCAATGAGATCGTGGCTGATCTGATAAAATCCACAACTGCTTCCGGTTGCGGCTATGCGGAGCTAAGCCGCACGATTCGGCAGCTCCCGCTACCACGGACTTTCGGGCTCGCTAGAGGAGCCCCAACGGAACTTTTTTTGACGTCAACCCGTGGGGAAGGGAAGAGAGAGGTCCCCCTCCAACTTCTATGAAAGGGACCAGAAGTGTAACGGCCAAAAAATCGTCACTGGAGCAGCGGGAGAAGCGAGGGAAAGAAAACAAAATGGCGGCGGCCAGAGACAAAGGGTAGCTGCAGGAGTTCATCAAGCGCTGCTTCGAGGAGCAGCGCGAGGACATGCGCAAGGAGATGCTGGCGCCTATGCTTTCGGCAATTGAAGGACTCGGGATCACCCAGAAGGCCCACGATGTTAAGATCCAGGAGGTAGAGAAAAGAGTCAGTCAGAACGAGGACGAGCTCTTGGGCCTGGCGGTGAGAGTGGAGCAGCATGAGGCGCTACACAAGAGGTGGGCGGGAAGACTCGAAGACCTGGAGAACAGGTCGAGGAGAAAGAATCTGCGGATCCTGGGTCTCCCTGAAGGATTGGAGGGGGCCGATGCTGGGGCATATGCGAGCACGATGCTCGGGGCGATGATGGGCAAGGTGGCCCCTTCGAGGCCGCTGGAGTTGGACGGGGCACACCGGGTGCTGGCGAGGAAGCCCCAGGCAAATGAGCCGCCAAGGGCGATGCTGGTGAGGTTTCACCGGTTCACGGACAGAGAGTGGGTCCTGAAATGGGCCAAGAAGGACCGAAGCCGTAAGTGGGACAATGCAGAGATCCGAATATACCCGGACTGGAGCACGGAGGTTGCAAAGCGGCGAGCAGGTTTCAACCGGGCCAGAGCGGCGTTGTACCGGAAAGAAGGGAAATTCGGAATGCTGCAGCCAGCGTGACTGTGGGTCACATACAAGGGCCAACACTATTACTTCGAAACGCCTGAAGAGGTGTGGACCTTTATTCAAACCGAAAAGTTGGACTGTTACTGAGGGTTTGTGAGGGTGGGGGGGACGTTTGAGGTTTGATGTGTGATGGTTGGTGTATATAGGGGGTCAACCACGCGCAGGAATGTTACATGGTCTGGGGGAGAGAGACAAGGCCGCGACAGGAGATGCGCCAGAGGGGGCAGAGTGGGCTGTGGAAAGCGCGGTGTTGGGAAGAAAGGCGGGAAGGGGAACGAAGGAATGCAGATAGATTGGGGGACTCCCACACGGGGAGGTCAATGGGACACCGGGGGAAGCCGGGGTCAGCAGGTGTCAGCTGACTTACGGGAGTGACATGGGGGGAGCAAAAAGGCTAGACAGGGGTCTAGCGGGGGGGAGGGGAGAGGAGGAAGGGGGGGGGGGGGGAAGGGTTGCTGCTGCACTGGCCGAAAGGGAATGGGACACAGAAGAGGTGGTCGGGGCGGGGGTCCCCGTCTGGGGGACTGGAGGGCGAGGGAGGTGTGGACACGGGACTGGCCCAGAAAAGGAGATGGCTAGTCGGCGGGGGGGGGGGGGGGGGGGGTGGGGGGGGTGAGAGCCCTTCCAATCCAGCTGATAACGTGGAATGTGAGGGGCCTGAATGGGCCGGTGAAGAGGGCTCGAGTGTTCGCGCACTTAAAGGGACTGAAGGCGGACGTGGTCATGCTCCAGGATGCGGTCATGCTCCAAGAGACACACCTGAAGGTGGCGGACCAGTTCAGGCTAAGAAAGGGATGGGTAGGACAGGTATTCCACTCGGGACTGGGCTTGAAGAATAGAGGGGTGGCAATATTGGTGGGAAAGCGGGTGACATTTGAGGCCAAGACTATTGTAGTGGACAATGGAGGGCGATATGTAATGGTGAGCAGTAGGCTGCAAGGACGTGGGTGGTGTTGGTAAACGTATACGCCCCGAACTGGGATGATGCAGGATTCATGAAGCGCATGTTGGGGCGCATTCCGGACCTGGAGATAGGAGGCGTGATAATGGGAGAGGACTTCAATACAGTGTTGGATCCAGCACTGGACCGCTCCAAATCAAGGACTGGAAAGAGGCCGGCGGTGGCCAAGGTACTTAAGGGGTTTATGGATCAGATGGGGGGAGTGGACCCATGGCGGTTTGCAAGGCCGCAGGCCAGGGAATTTTCTTTCTTCTCCCATGTACACAAAGTCCACTCCCGGATAGATTTCTTTGTTCTGGGTAGGGCGCTCATCCCGAGGGTGGAGGGGACGGAGTATTCGGCCATAGCCGTTTCGGACCATGCCCCGCACTGGGTGGAACTGGAGCTGGGAGAGGAGAGGGACCAACGCCCGCTGTGGCGGCTGGATGTGGGACTGCTGGCGGACGAGGTGGTGTGTGGGAAGGTGAGGGGGTGTATCGAAAGGTACTTGGAGGCCTACGACAATGGTGAGGTGCGGGTGGGGGTGGTATGGGAGGCGTTGAAGGCGGTGATCAGGGGAGAGCTAATCTCCATTAGGGCCCATAGGGAGAAGACAGAGGGCATGGAAAGGGAGAGGTTAGTGGGGGAGATTTTGAGAGTGGACAGGAGATACGCAGAGGCCCTGGAGGAAAGATTACTTGGGGAAAGACGACGGCTCCAGACGGAGTTTGACCTGTTGACCACAGGGAAGGCGGAGGCACAGTGGAGGAAAGCGCAGGGGGCGACCTACGAGTATGGGGAAAAGGCTTGTCGGATGCTGGCACACCAGCTCCGTAAGAGGATGGCAGCGAGGGAAATAGGGGGAGTCAGAGATGGAAGGGGTGCCACGGTTTGGAGTGCGACGAAAATAAACGAGGTATTTAAGGCCTTCTATGAAGAGCTGTACAGATCCCAGCCCCCCGCGGGGGAAGAGGGGACGAGACGATTCCTAGACCGGCTGAGATTCCTGAGTGTGTAGGAGCAAGAGGTGGCTGGTTTGGGGGCACCAAATGGGTTGGAGGAGCTGATCAAGGGTTTGGGGAGGCCGATTTGGGTTGGAGGAGTTGAGCAGGCGGGGAAGGCCCCGGGACCGGACGGGTTCCCGGTGGAGTTCTACAGGAAGTACGTAGACCTGTTGGCCCCGCTATTAATGAGGCAAGAGAGGAGGGGACACTGCCTCCGACAATGTCAGAAGTGACAATTTCTTTGACCCTAAAGCGGGACAAGGACCCACAGCAATGTGGATCAAACAGGCCGATCTCGCTCCTTAATGTGGATGCAAAGTTGCTGGCAAAAGTGCTGGCCACGAGGATCGAAGACTGTGTACCGGAGGTGATCCATGAAGACCAGAAGGGATTCGTAAAGGGCAGGCAATTAAACAGTAACGTGCGGCGGCTCTTAACCGTTATGATGACGCCATCGGTGGAGGGAGAGGCGGTGATAGTGGTAGTTATGGACGCGGAGAAGGCCTTTGACAGAGTAGAGTGGGAGTACCTCTGGGAGGTGCTGCGTAGGTTTGGGTTTGGGGGACGGTTTATCAGTTGGGTTAAGCTCCTTTACAGAGCCCCGGTGGCGAGTGTAGCGATGAACCGGCGGAGGTCGGAATACTTTTGACTGTACCGAGGGACGAGGCAGGGGTGCCCCCTGTCCCCCCTGTTGTTCGCATTGGCGATCAAACCATTGGCCATGTTATTGAGGGAGTCTAATAAATGGAGGGGGGTGGTCCGAGGTGGAGAAGAGCATCGGGTGTCGCTATATGCGGATGACCTGTTGCTGTATGTGGTGGATCCAATGGAGGGGATGGTGGAGGTCATGCAGACTCTAAGGGAGTTTGGGGACTTTTTGGGCTATAAGCTCAATGTAGGGAAGAGTGAGCTCTTTGTATTACAGGCGGGGGACCAAGGAAGAGGGATAGGGGACCTACCGCTGAGGAGGGCGGAGGGGAGCTTTCGGTATCTGGGAATCCAGATAGCCAGGATTGGGGGGCCCTACCTAAACTGAATCTGACGAGGCTGGTGGAGCAAATGGAGGAGGTTTTCAAAAGATGGGACATTTTACCGCTTTCGCTGGCGGGTAGGGTGCAGTCGGTCAAAATGGTGATCCTTCCGAGGTTTCTGTTTGTATTTCAGTGCCTTCCCATCGTGATCACTGAGGCCTTTTTTAAGAGAGTAGGTAGGAGTATAATGGGGTTTGTGTGGGCGAACAAGACCCCGAGGGTAAGGAGAGGGTTCCTGGAACGCAGTAGGGACCGAGGAGGGTTGGCGCTGCCAAACCTGGGGAGCTACTACTGGGCAGCAAATGTGGCGATGATCCGCAAGTGGGTTATGGAGTGAGAGGGGGCGGCATGGAAGAGGATGGAGATGGCATCCTGTAAAGGAACGAGTCTGTGGGCGTTGGTGATGACACCGCTGCCGCTCTCGCTGTCAAAGTATACCACAAGCCCGGAGGTGGCGGCAACGCTAAAGATCTGGGGCCAGTGGAGACGGCACAGGGGTGCAATGGGAGCATCGGTGTGGTCACTGATCAGGGGTAACCACCGGTTTGTCCCGGGGAAGATGGATGGGGGGTTCCAGAGCTGGCATCAGGTGGGGATTAGAAGAATGGGGGACCTGTTCATTGACGGGACGTTTGCGAGTCGAGGGGCACTGGAGGAAAAGTTCGAGTTATCCCTGGGAAACGCCTTTAGATATATGCAGGTGAGGGCTTTTGTGAGGCGACCGGTGAGGGAGTTCCCGTTGCTCCCGGCACAAGAAATTCAAGACAGTGTGATCTCGGGTGTATGGCTCGGGGAGGTCAAGGTGTCGGCAATACACCAGGAGATGAAAGAAGATGGGGAAGCGCTGGTAGAAGAGTTGAAGAGTAAATGGGAGGAGGAGCTGGGGGAAGTGATCTAGGAAGGTTTGTGGGCTGATGCCCTAGGTCGGGTTAATTCCTCCTCCTCATGTGCCAGGCTCAGCCTGATACAATTTAAGGTGGTTCACAGAGCTCACATGACGGGGGCGAGGTTGAGCAGGTTCTTTTGGGTAGAGGACAGATGTGGAAGGTGCTCGGGGAGCCTGGCGAACCATGTCCATATGTTTTGGTCATGTCCGGCACTGGATTGGTTCTGGAGAGGAGTGGTGGGAGCAATATCTCAGGTGGCGAAAGTCCGGGTCAAACCAAGCTGGGGGCTAGCACTATTTGGAGTAGTGGACGAGCCGGGAGTGCAGGAGGCGAAAGAGGCCGGCATTCTGGCCTTTGCATCCCTAGTTGCCCGGCGAAGGATCTTGCTAATGTGGAAGGAGGCAAAGCCCCCCCAGCGTGGAGGCCTGGATAAATGATGTGGCTGGGTTCATAAAGTTGGAGAGAATTAAGTTTGCCTTGAGAGGGTCTGCGCAGGGGTTCTACAGGCGGTGGCAACCGTTCCTAGACTATCTCGCGGAGCGTTAGAGGAAGGTCGGTAAGCAGCAGCAGCAACCTGGGGGGGGGGATGCCCTGGGCAGGGGGGGGGGGGGGACTGCCTGGGAGGGGAACGAGCAAGAGTTAACATGAAGGATTGGTGAAACTGGCAAGTACGGGAGAGAGCCAGTGTACAAAGCTATGTAAATATATCATCTTGTCATGTATATATCTTGCTCCGCGCGATTTCTTGCTCTTTTGTTACCGGGGTAAGGTGCCGCTCATTTCAGACGAGGATGAGGAGGAATTTCTTCTCTCAGAGGGTCGTGATTCTATGGAATGCTTTTTGTTATTGTTTGTAAGGGAGAAAAAGTGTGTTAAAAAACTTTAATAAATATATATTTTTTTAAATATCCACAACTCCACTTTGCCGCCTCATCCCCATAACCCTTGATTGCCTTACTGATGAAAAATCTGCCTGTCTCAGCCTTGAACATATTTATTGATCAGGCCAACTCTCTACGGCAAAGCATTCCATAGAATCGCTACCCTCTGAGAGAAGAAATTCCTCTTCATCCTCGTCTGAAATGAGCAGCACCTTACTCTGAGATTGTGCCCTATGGCCCTAGACTCACCCACAAGCCGAAACAACCCCGAGCAGCTCCACTGTCAAACCCCTTAAGAACACTATATATCTCAGAAAGTTCACCACTCATTCTTCTAAACTCCAATGCGTGTCGGCCTAACCAACTTAAGCTCTGCCCATGTCAGTCTCTGAAGTGCAATTGGTCAGCGCGTTTGGCTGTTCACCGAAAGGCCTGTGATTGAAGGCCAGATTCTTCTTTTTCTGCTGACAGGTAGAGTAACGATGGGCCGAAAGGTCTCTTTCTGTGCTGTGAAATGCTACCTAGCTTTGAAAATCCCTCCATACTCGGGATTAACCTGAAGAACCTTCTCTGGACTGCCTCCAAAATATCTATCCTTATATAAGGAGACCAAAACTGTTCACAACATTACAATATGCCCTGGTGGAATTTGTACTCCTGTGTCTGGAGTCTTAGTTCAGACCTGCAGATTACCAGTTTTGTAATAATATTGCGAGACTATCCCAAAGACTGTAATATCATCACATCTAAAAGGTGGAACAATTGAACATTAAACACTCCTGCATTGGATCACAGGTCTGGATCATGTGCTTAACTATCTGTTGTGGGAGGTGATATTGAGTCTACTGAGACAAGACTGTTAACCTATCATGGTTTGCTTTTTGACATTCTGAAATATTGCTCGGGGAATCTAAAGTTCAAACACAGGGTCCAGTCTTACATGGGTCAATTTAATTTTCAGAGGCTGGTCTTTTCTTAGTCTTGGGTCTTATGCTGACACGATGCGAATGGTGAATCGGATTCCATTGGCTCCATACAAAATATCAGTTATTCCAAAAATAGAGCAAGGCAGAAACATAAGTACAATTTGATCTTCCCACTGCATGAGCTGCACGATCAGAGCGGTTGGAAGCTGGGATTGTTTTCCTTTAACCGAGCAGGTTATGGCAAGGCCTGGTAAAAATGTTCAAAATTAAGAATTGTTTTGTTTGATTAATTAGGAAGAAACTTGATTCACTGGCAGGAGGGTCAGAAAAAGAGGACACTGATTAATTAGATATTAATTAATCCCCCCCCCTCTAATTCTAAACCGATCAAATTGCAACAGGACCAGACAGGGCGGATACAGAAAGGATGGTCCCGATGGTGGGGGAAGCTAGAACGAGGGGTCACCTAATAATACGAGGTAAACCATTTAGGATTGTGATGAGGAACAATATCTTCACCCTGGAAGCCGTGAATCTGTGGAATTCTCTACCACAGAACGAAGTTGAGTCGAAAGTATTGCATGTTTTAAAGAAACAGTTAGACATAGCTCTTGGGGATCAAAGCTCTAAAGGGACCAAATGAAACGGGGAAAAGCGGAGCAGGCTCGAAGGGCAGAATGGTTTACTCCTGCTCTATTTTTTATGTCACTGTATTACATCAAATCCGTTCTCAAGCCGAATGAAACCCTGTCTTTATTTAAATTAAAGTAAACCCTGTCCCTGTCTATACTACACTGTTCTGTTTCTGTTACATGCATTTAATACTACATTAGACCATGCATAGGATTATATTACATTAAGTTCCGCCTCTTTTATGTTCCACAGGAATTTGTCTCTTTACATCACACTAGGGCCTAACTCTATTGATATTTTACCGGACCATGTTCCTGTTGCCTGTCTCGATATAACGCATGATTGTATATTTTTGCTTGTTTGTACGAGTACAATCATTGTTGATTTGGAGATTATATTCAATTTTGTTAATACCTATAAGTAGTTCTATGAAATTTGTATTTGCTCTCCTATCATGTGGGTAATATTGAGTTCAATATTTTACCAACGTCCCAGTAATGAACTGGGCTTGAGGGACAGGTCTACATATGATCACCGGTGCACAGCACTTTCCAAAAGTTAATGGAAATCTCTGTTTTGTTCAAAATGATGAATTTACTCTTGTGCTACACTCTATCCATTGGAAAGTTGTTTTATGGCGAGGATTATATTCCTGCCTCGTTTTATATTCACCAATCATCTGATACACTGGCAATGTTAGACAGATCAGTGCTTTCACAGAATCCCCAGATTGGCACCCACAGGATAAATGTCCACCCAATCATAGAACTCTCATTTGGCTAAGAAGAGCAAGTGAATTCTCTGCAAAAAGGTATTGACCGTTCGTGTAGGTGTTTATCTAAAATATTGTTCTTAAGTTTTGCACCTGTAATCGATCACGGCGTAATGTTACCTTCAGAATTAATTGTTTCACTTTGCGATGTCTTCATGCATCTCGGCCCTAATCTCTGGTATGAATTCCGTACTCATCTTTACCTCAATTCCCTTAATAAAATCATCCCATATAACCTGCCTCGTCGACCAAGTTTTTAATCATCTGACCTAATAAGTCTTTACACATATATTAATCCAGACCCTACAGCAGCAATGACTGCAATAGACCCTACCTCAGTTTATAATATTCCAGACACTGAATCAATAATCACTGCTCTATATCCTATATCATTTAAGGGTAATCAACCTTTGTATCAGTGATTTCTTCACCAGAACCTTTCTCGGTTTATGCTAGTCTAGACCTTGCATCAGTAATCACTGCACTAGATCCAATCGCAGTCGCACTGTTGCTTCACAGCGCCAGAGTCCCAACTGTGCACGTTCTCCCCGTGTCTGCGTGACATTCCATCGGGTGCCCCGGTTTCCCCCCACAAGTCCCGGAAGATGTGCTGTTCGGTAATTTGGACATTCTGAATTCTCCGTCTGTGTACCCAAACAGGTGGCGGAATGTGGCGACTAGAATTTCTTCACAGTAACTTCATTGCAGTGCTAATGTCACCTTACTTGTGACAAAAATATTATTGGATTAGTTTAGGTTAATCTCCACCCTATATGAGTGATAATCGTTTTAGACCTTGTCACAGAGTCATGGAGAATTAGCGGTTTACAATACAGAAGGGTGCCCTTCACCCACCATATCTGCGATGGCAATCAAGCACCTTTCTATTCTAAGATCATCCATAGATGGTCTTCCTACCATAAAACCATAAGACACAGGAGCAGAATTCGACGATTAGACCACTCGAGTGTGCTCCGCATTTAATCACGACTGTTATGTTTCTCATAGCCTATCTACTGCCTTCTCGCCATAACCCCTGATCCCCTTATTAATCAAAAAACTATCTATCTCTGTCAGACTGGTTAGATAAAGGGAAAGATCCCTCGGCACTGCCACATCAAATGCTCACCACTCTGTGCAGCTCAGGTTAGATACAGGGTAATTTTTTCTCTACAGTTCTCATTAAACCCTACAAAGTAATTGAATACTCCAGCCACATTTTAGAGTAAAATTCCCTCTATATATTCCAATTAATTGGATTCGATCCATTTAGTTGGAAGCCAATGGGGTGAGATTGGGCTGAGAGAATATATTGGGCACATGTTGACTTCAAGTTGTCGATTAAAGGCAATGGCCCATTGTGGAGAGACATGAGACAGAACCAGTTAGGAGAAAGACACAGGTATCAGAGACAGGAAAACTCTACGAACACATTTCGCATGTCATTATATTTCGAGATTAGAGGGACACTTTCCTAATTCTGAACATGGATATCATCATGAATTTTTTCTCATATAACTGATAAAGAAACAAATGTCCAAAAACAATCACTACTGGAATCCGTTGATCTATTTGCATCTTTGCCTTTATTTCTGTGCTGTGTCGGTGGGGAAAAAGTTGTTATGTTTTTGTCAGTCTATAATCTAATCTGGGACTTCTATTTCTGTGTTTATTTACATAAACACCTCACTGGTCACAATTAAATGTTCATGTCAGCAAAACGAGAAAAACACAGTCACATTGATTAGTTTCAACTCAAAATAGTAGTTTATTTTAAGAATATTGACAGTTGGTTAAAATGTATAGAAACATCCATTAGAACAGATGTTACTTAATTGAAATAAAAAATACATTTAAATTAAGTATTCATTCTGAAAGTTCTGATGCCTCAATTAATGAAGCATCTTTAACCAGGCTGTTATTCCACTGAATATTAATTTGATTGAAATAATAACCGATTTAAACTAGATAAATTAAAACATCAGGCAGTGGAGTGACCGATAGTCACAGTAATCTCAGATCCTTCAACATATTACAACTTGCATTTTAAAATGTTAACATTTGGGAAGAGCTTGCTTTTGTAAAACTCTTTACCCAACCTCAGGTCATCCCAACGCCCTTAAAACTCACTGATATATTTTGCTGAATTTAGTCACTGATGTAATGTTGTAAACGGAGCAGGGAATGTGTGCACAGCAAGCTCCCACATACTGAGATGTGATAAGTGACCAGCTAATCTGTGATTTATGGTCAAGGACGGACATTGGACTAGGATACTGGGAAAACCAGCTCTACTCTTTAGAATTATGTCAATGAGGTAATCCACCTGAAATGTGAATCTGTTTCTCTCTCTGTTGATGCTCACTGACCTGCTGAGCAGCCTTTTTTGTTGTTTTTGTTTTAGATTTCCGGAATCTGCAGCACTTTGCCCAGTTTTTAACATCCATTCTCGGCCTATGACCGTTACTGGTAAAGTCAGCATTAACTGTCCATCCTGAGAAGCCGGATGTGAACCACCTTTTAGATAAGGGGCACATTGGACGGTTGAATTCACATTTGACTTTATGTAGCAGCTTCTCTTCGGCTGACTTGCTTGTTCGGCAATACCAGAGGTAGATAAGCGTCAACCACATCACTGCTGAACTAGTCAGATATAGGCCAGACAGGGTAAGGAGGGAAGATTTCTTCTCCTGAAGGATGTTGGTGAACCTGCTGAGCTTTGGGAAATTTCGATAACTTCATGAGCATTATGAATGACACGACGATTTTTATTTCTGATTTATTAATTCATTTAATTGAAAGTTCCCCCAGGTGCCATAAAACCATAAGAGGGAGGAGCAGCAGTTGGGACATCACGGTAGCACACGTGGATAGCATTGTGGTTTCACAGCGCCAGGGTCCCAGGTCTGATTCCCCTCTGGGTCACTGTCTGTGCGGAGTTTGCACATTCTCCCCGTGTCTGCGTGGGTTTACTCCGGGTGCTCTGGTTTCCTCCTAAAGTCCAAAGACGTGCAGGTTAGGTGGATTGGCCATGCTAAATTGTCCATAGTGTCCAAAAAAGGTTAGGAGGGGTTATTGGGTTACGGGGATAGGGTGGAAGTGAGGTCTTAATATGGGTCGGTGCAGACTCGATGGGCCGAATGGTCTCCTTCTGCACTGGATGTTATATGTTCAGTTGGCCTTTCGGCCCATGGAATCTGATCTGGCATTCAATGAGATCGTGGCTGATCTGATAAAATCCTCAACTCCACGTTTCCGCCTTATCCGCATAACCCTTGATTACCTTACTGATGAAAAATCTGACTGTCTCAGCCTTGAACATATTTATTGACCCGGCCTCTCCAATTCTCTGTGGAAAATTCCCATAGAATCACTCCCCTCTGAGAGAATAAATTCCTCTTCATCCTCTTCTGAAATGAGTGACACCTTCCTCTGAGATTATGTCCTATGGCCCTAGACTCTCCCACAAGCAGAAACAACCTCTAGCATCCACACTGTCAAGTGCGCTGAGAATACCAAATATCTCAGTAAGTTCGCCTCTCATTCTTCTAAACTCCAATGCGTGTAGGCCTAACCTACGTAACCTCTCCTCCTGTCAGTCTCTTTGGTGCAATTGGTCAACGTGTTTGGCTGTAAACCGAAAGGTCTGTGCTTCAAGACCATCTAGGGCCGGATTCTTCTCCGTTTGATGACAGGCGCAGTAACGATGGGCCGAAGGACCCCTTTCTGTGCTGTGAAATTCCAGCTGCATATGAAAATCCATCCGTATTCGAGATTAACCTAATGAACCTTCCCTGGACTGCCTCCAAAATATCTATCCTTAGGTAAGGAGTCCAAAACTGCTCAAATCATTGCAGTATACCCTGGTGGAATTTGTACTCCTGCCTCTGGAGTAATAGCCAGGTCTCCAGATTACCAGTCTAGTAATAATATTGCGAAGCATCCCTAAGATTGTAATATCATCACATCCAAAAGATGGAGCAACTGAACATAAAACGCCTCTTCTGCTTTGGACCAGAGGTCTGGATCATGGGCTCAAGTACCTGTTGTGAGAGGTGATATTGATTCTACTAAAAGAACACTGTTAACCTATCATGGTTTGCATTTTGACATTACATTCTGAAATATTGCTTAGTGTATCTAAAGTTCAAACTCTTTAATTTAATTTTCAGAGGCTGGTCTTTAATTAGTCTTGTGTATTATCCTGACACGATGGTAATGGTGAATGGGAATTCCACTGGCTCCATATAAAATGTCAATAATTCCAAAAATAGCATCTAAAAACAAGCAAGGCAGAAAAATATATACAACTTGATCTTCCCACTGCATCAGCTGCACGGTCAGAGCGGTTGGAAGCTGGGATTGTTTTCTTAAGAACCGAGCAGTTTCTGGGCAGGCGTGGTAAAGACGTACAAAATTCTGAAGGATTTTGTTTGATTAATTAGGAAGAAGCGTCGTTCACTGGCAGGAGGGTCAGAAATCAGCAGATACTATTTTCTGAAATATTAATTTCCCCCTCTGATTATAAAGCTATCAAATTGTAACAGGATTAGACAGGGCGGATGCAGAAAGGATGTTCCCGATTGGGGGGGGGGGGGGGGGGGGAGCTCGAACCAGGGGTCATAGTCTCAGGATACGGGGTAAACCATTTAGGACTGAGATGAGGAGCAATATCTTCACCCTGGGAGTCGTGAATCTGTGGTATCCTCTACCAGAGAACGAAGTTATGTCCAAAGTATCGTATGTTTTCAAGAGGAAGTTCGATAAAGCTCTCGGGGATCAAAATTCTGAAGGGACCAAATGATATGGGGGAAAGTGGGAACAGGTTACTGAGATGGATGATCAGCCCTGATCAGAATGAATAGCAGAGCAGGTTCGAAGGGCCGAATGGTCCACTCCTGCTCTATTTTCTATGCACTATATTACATCAAATCTGTTTATTCTCGTGTTGAATGAGACCCTGTCTTTATTTATATTTAAGTAAACCCTGTCCTTGTCTATGCTACACTGTTCTGTTTGTGCTACACTCAATTAATACAACGCTAAAACCATACATTGGATGATATTACATTAAGTTCGGCCTCTTTTATATTCCACAGGAATTTGTCTCTTTCCATCACAGCAGGACCTGTCTCTGTTCATATTACACCAGACCATGTTCCTGTTGTCTGTCTCGATATTAAAATTATTGTATATATTTGCTTGTTTGTACAATAGAATCATTGTTGATTTGGAGATTATGTTAATTCTTGTTAATTAGTTGTATGACATTGGTATTTGCTCTGCAATCATGTGGGCAATATTGAGTTGAATATTTTACCAACGTCCCAGTAATGAACTGGGCTTGAGGGACATGTCTACATGGGAACACTGGTGCACTGCAATTTCCAAACGTTAACCGTGGGCAGCACGGTAGCATTGTGGATAGTACAATTACTTCACAGTTCCAGGGTCCCAGGTTCGATTCCGGCCTGGGTCACTGTCTGCGTGGAGTCTGCACATCCTCCCCATGTCTGCATGGGTTTCCTCCGGGTGCTCCGGTTTCCTCCCACAGTCCAAAGATGTGCAGGTTAGGTGGATTTGCCATGATAAATTGCCCTTAGTGTCCAAAATTGCCCTTAGTGTTGGGTGGGGTTACTGGGTTATGGGGATAGGGTGGAGGTGTTGACCTTGGGTCGGGTGCTCTTTCCAAGAGCCAGTGCAGACTCGATGGGCCGGATGGCCTCCTTCTGCACTGTAAATTCTATGATATTAATGGCAATCTCTGTTTTGTTCAGAATTACAAATTTACTCTTGGTGAGGAAGGAGCAGCGCTCCAAAAGCTAGTGACATCGAAACAAACCTGTTGGACTTTAACCTGGTGCTGTAAAACTTCTTACTATCCTTCCTTAGATACGGGGACCAAAACTGCTCACAACATTCCAAATGGGATGTGTCCCGAGCCTTATACATCAGAAGTGCATCCCTGCCCTTGTTTTCTAGCCCACTCAACATGAATGCTAACATGCATTTTCCTTTAAAACTGCCAATTGAACCTCCATGTTAACCTTAAGAATTTAAAAGTAAATTACTGCGGAGACTGGAATCTGAAACGAAAGAGAAAATGCTGGAAAATCTCAGCAGGTCTGGCAGCATCTGTAGGGAGAGAAAAGAGCTAACGTTTCGAGTCCAATGACTCTTTGGCAAACCATAGAGAATCCTGACCTAGAACTCCTAAGTCCCTTTGTGCTTCTGATTTGCTGAGCCTTTTCCCAATAGAAAAATAGTCTATGTCCCTATTTTTCCAACCAAAGTGCACAACCTCAATCTCACACTTTTCTCCGTAGCATTCCATCTGCCAATTCTTTGCACACTTTCTTAGCCCGTCCAGGTCCTTCTGCAGCCTCCCTGCTTCCTCAACACAACCTGCCCCTCTACATACCTTTGTATCATCTGAAAACTTAGCAACAGTGCCCTCAGTTCAATAAAAATAAAAATCTTTATTAGTGTCACAAGTAGGCTCACATTAACACATGAAGTTATGGTGAAAATCTTCTAGTCGCCATAGTACAGCACCTGTTCAGGTACACTGAGGGATAATTCAGAATATCCAATTCACCTAACAGGACATCTTTCGGAACTTGCGAGTGGAAACCGGAGCACCCGGAGGAAACCCACGCAGACATGCGGGGAATGTGCAGACTCCGCACAGACAGTGACCCAAGCCGGGAATTGAAACCGGTTCCCTGGCGCTGTGAAGCAACAGTGCTAACCACTGTGCTGCCATGTCGCCCTGTTCATTTATCTAGATCATTAATGCATACTATGAATAGCTGTGGTTCTAACACTGACCCTCCTTGAAAAATACCCCTGTATCCACACTCTCTACCTTCTGTCGTCATCCAATTCTCTCTCTATGCCAGTATCTTTCCCATAACACCATGGGTTCTTATCTTATTTAACAGCCTCCGGTATCATATTGTCAAAGGCCCTTTGGAAATCCCAATTGATCACGTCCACTGGTTCTCCTTTGTCGAACTTCCTTGTTACCTCCTCAAATAATTCTAATTGATTTGTGAGGCATGATCTCCCATTGGAGAATCCATGCTGACTCAATCCTATTTTATTATGCATTTCTCAATACTCCGAAATCTCATCCCTAATTTTTAATAATAATAAATGTAGAGTATCAATTCTTTCTTTCCAATTGAGCGGCAATTTAGCTTGGCCAATTCACCGACCCTGCACATCTCTTTGGTTTATAGGGGTGAGACCCATACAGAAATGGGGAGAATGAGCAAACTCCACACGGACTGTAACCCGGGGCCAGGATCGAACACGGGTCCTTGGTGCCGTGAGACAGCAGTGCTAACCACTGCGCCACGGTGGTTCCCTCACTCTCATCCTTAATAATATACTCTAAAATCTTACCAACAACCGAACTCAAGCTAACCAGCCTATAATATCCTGTCTCCTGCCTCCCTCCCTTCTTAAACAGGGGTGTTACATTAACCATTTTCCAATCCTCTGGGACCGTCCCTATCGCCAGTTAATCCTGAAAGTTTGCCACCAATGCCTCCACAATGTCCTCAGCGATCTATTTTAGAACCCTGGGCAGTAGTCCATTCGGTGGGTGTGAATTATCCACTTTCAGACCTTTCAGTTTCCCCAGCACCTTCTCTTTAGTGATGGCCCCTTCATTCACCCCTGTCCCCTGACTGCTGAAGATCTGGTATCCCACTGGTGTCTTCCACTGTAAAGAAAAATGCAAAGTACCTATTCAGTTCCCCGGACATTTCTTTGTTCCCTATTACTACATCTGCAGCCTCAGTGGTCCATTCTTGCCTCGCTTCTACCTTTTATGTATCGGAAAAAATCTCTCAGCAATATTATTATATGTTATTAGCCAGCTTACACTCATATTTAATCTCCGCACCCCCCTTATTGATTTTTAGTTGTCCTCTGCTTGCTTTGAAAAGCTTCCCAATCCTCTGGCTTCCCAATAATCTTTGCCACATTGCATGCTTTTTCGTTTGCTTTCATGCTGTCATTGAATTCCTTCGTCAGCCATGTTTCCTCCGCTTTAGGATTAATTTATGTTGTCCTTGCTAATAATCCCCCCAAACTCCTCTCATTGCTGTTCAACTGTCTTCCCTGCTTGGCTCATTTTCCAATCAACTCTGGTCAGCTCCTCCCTCATAACTTCGTAGTTACCTTTAATCATCTGATTCCAACTTCTCCCTCTCAAACCGGAGGGTAGATTCTATCATATTGTGGGCACTGTCCCGAAAGGTTCCTTCACCTTAAGTTCCCTAATAAAATCCGCCTCATTACATAATGCCAAATCCAGAATTCCTTGTTCCCTAGTAGGTTCTGTCTCAAGCTACTCCAAAAAACCATCTATTTCACATTGCAAAATTCCTTTCCTTGGGATCCGCTACCAACCTGATTTTCCCCAATCCAACTGCATATTGAAGTCCCCCATGATTATTCTAATATTGCCTTTCTTACATGCATTTTCTGTCTCCTGATTTATTTTCTGCCCCACATTCTGATTCCTGCTCGGGGACCTGAACAAAACACCCAACAGGGTATTTTTTCCTTTGCGATTCCTCAACGCCACCCACAGAGATTCTATACCTTCTGACCCTATATTGCTTCTTGCTACTGAGTTAATTTCATTCCATAATAACAATGTAACCTGATCCTTCTGCCCGTCTCCCTATCCTTTCGTTTGGACACCTATCCTTGTATATTTAGATCCCAACTCTGATCCCCTTGTAGCCACGTCTCTGTGATGTCCACAACACCGGAGCAGCTAATTTCAATGTGCGCAGTGAGTTCATTTACCTTATTCCATACGATGCACACATTTAGGTACAACGCCCTCTGTCCTGCGTTGACCACCCCCTTCTCACCTTGTCCTCTTTTCTGCTGTGCCCGAAGTTGGATACCTGCCACTTTTGTACATATTCTTCCACAGCCCATTTAATCGCATGAACATCAATTTTGCTCACTTTTCAAATATGACACGGACATTAAGACAATGGTCCCAGACCTCTCCATTTCCTGCGCCCATCAAAATTCCAAGGGCAGATTTAGTAACGCTCTTCTTGTCTAAAATATCGCGTCAAATTCTCGCAAGTCAGGTACAGCACGCGGTTGTGTACAGAGAAAAGCTTCCTGCACACTGACCCAGCAAACACTCTCAGGCCAAATACATTACAGGATTCGATCAAAAATAACGCTTCCTGAAACCTGTCCCATTATACACTCCCAGGGCACCAACAGTAAAGATTTAGTTACCGAGCAAACTGCCATTGACAATCTCCCCTCGAACACGCGGACAGGTACAGTACAGAGGAAAGCACTCTTCGCAACATCCGCTATCTAACATGTGAAGGACAGGTAAAGCACATGTAAGGAACATAGTAAAGCTTCCTCTTTGCCGCACCATCAGATACTTGCAGGGCAGGAAAATCGCGGGGTTATGTAGAGAGTTCAGTTCCCCATACTCCGTCCCATTAATTGGTGTATAAAACACAGGAATTATTTGTGTGTTTGTACAGGATTTTGGTGTGAAAATGTCCACACACACACAAACACACAGAAAAAGACAACATATGTCTTCATATATATAATCTCAACCCTGTAAGGGTGAGCATAACACTCAGCCCTATATTGATCAACATTAATCTTGGGCCGACCATTCAATCGACCATATCTCGTATTGTGCGAATCTATACCGGGAATCAGTAATCACTGCATTAGACCGTATCTCGGATTTCGGTAATCTAGACCCTGTAGCATTAATTACCACATAGAATATGACTCACTTTGTATCAATCTCGACCCTGCATTAGCAAATAGTGCATTAGACCCCTGTCTAAATTTACATTAATCTAGACCCCCCGCGCACCACCACCCCCCCCCCTCCCCGCCATCAGTAATCACTGAACCCGGTTCTGACTCAGTTTATATTAATCTAGACCCTGTATCAGCAATTAGTGCATTATACCCCTGTCTAAATCTACCTTAATGTAGACCCCTTCCCCCACCAGTAATCACTGACCTCGGCCCTGTCTCAGTTCAAATTAATGTCGACCCTGTATGATTAATTACTGCACTAGTCCCTGTTTCAGTTTAGATAGATTTTAGGATTTGTGGCATTACATAGAAACATAGAGACATAATCAATAGGTGCGGGAGTAGGCCATTCGGCCTCCTCTTCTATTCATTATGATCACATGGCTGATCATCCAACTAAACATACTGTTCTCGCTTTCCCTCCATATCCTATGATCCATATAGCTACAAGAGCTATATATAATTCCTTCTTGTAACGATACACTGCTTTGGCCTCAACTGCTTCCTGTGATCGAGATTTTCTCCCCATCTCAGTCCTAAATGGTATGCCCGATATCCTTAGACTGTGCCCCTTATTCTGGACTTCCCTCCATTAATCATTGCTGCACACCCTATCTCAGTTATTATGAATATACACCCTGCAATCGTAACCACTGCATTAGAACACTTTCCCAGTTATAATGAATCCCGGTCTGTCGGTATACACTGCACTACACTGTCTCCACTTGTATTAATCAACACCCAGTTTTAGTAATTCCTGTACACCTCCGGCTCTGTTTATTTAATGCCAGTTCTGTGCCTGTAAATGTTGCGCCACAGATTGTTTTAGTTACTACTGTGTGAGACAATGCCATTATTAAGAGTGCAATGGGTTGCATTTCATTTATTACCGCGCTCCCCCATAGCTCGGTTTGAAATAAAATAGGTCCTTTCTCACTTCTCTCTAAATTATACCCTCTCAGAGTTTATGTCTTTTGATATTATAACAGTTATTAAGGCACTAGATCATGTGCCCCCTGTAATTTACTCTACTTGAGTTTTTACTGTAGTTAAACTACGTCTTTAGTTATATTTTATGACACATTGTGTTCCGCAGTATTACAGTGAGCCCTGCTTCAATTATCATTGTACTTAACCGTGTAACATAATTTGTTACCCTAGGTCTTGTCTTTGTAATGATTGTACTGGCCATATTTCGTTTTACCTTTGTATCTGTGTATGTAATGCTATCTGCAGTTAAACCTTTGAATAAGAAGGACCATGTTTCTATACAAACTACAAGGGCAGCACGGTAGCATTGTGGATAGCACAATTGCTTCACAGCTCCAGGGTCCCAGGTTCGATTCCGGCTTTGGTCACTGTCTGTTGATTGAGAAGCTGGTGGAGACCCAGAAGGCCCAAGGGGCGGCAATCCGGGACGTGCGGCAAAAAGCCTTGGAGAACGAGGACGAGATCTTGGGCCTGGCGGTGAAGGTGGAGGCGCACGAGGCACTGCACAAGAGATGGGCGGAAAGATTTGAGGACCTGGAGAATAGGTCGAGGAGGAAGAATCTTCGGATTCTGGGTCTCACTGAAGGAGTGGAGGGGTCGGATGCCGGGCCATATCTGGTCATGATGATCAATTTACTTATGGGTGTGGGAGTTTTCCCGAGGCCCCTGGAGATGGATGGGGCTCATCGGGTCCTGGCAAGGAGACCCAAAGCCAACGAGCCGCCAAGGGCTGTAGTGGTGAGGTTCCACCGCTTTATGGACAGAGAGTGCGTCCTGAGATGGGCCAAAAATGAACGGAGCAGCAGGTGGGAGAACACGGAGATCCGAATCTACCAGGACTGGAGTGCGGAGGTGGTTAAGAAGAGGGCTGGTTTCAACCGGGCTAAGGCAGTTCTCCATTGGAAGGGGGTGAAGTTCAGGATGCTGCAGCCAGCGCGATTGTGGCTCACGTTCCAAGATCGGCACCACTACTGTGAGATGCCTGATGAGGCGTGGAATTTTATCCAGTCTGAAAAGTTGGACTCAAACTGAGGGTTTGTCACGGGGGTGGGGGGGGGGTGGGTGGTTTACGGTGTTTACTGCGTTTTGGAAATGTTCTTTTTGTTTTGGTGCTGGATGGGGATGGATGAATGGATTTGATGTGGGGGCTGTGTGAGAGTGTGGGCGTTGGTGTTGGAGGGGCAGGGCCCCGCAGAGGAAGAGGGGAGGTGGAGGCCCGGGGTTGGGGAGATGGGGTAAGGCCGCAAAAATGAGCTGCGCCAAAGGGGGCGGGGCCAGCTCAGACGGGAAGCGCGGGCTTTTTCCGCGCTAGGGAAGGAAGGGGGCGGGGCCGGGGGGAAGGGCGGTGCTGGAGAGGAGCACACACTGATTGCCAAGGGGAGGTGGGGGGGGATTCTCACCCTGGGGACCCGATGGATTGGCTGGAGAGGCCGGGGTCAGCAGGAGTCAGCTGACTTACGGGAGAGTCATGGGGGGAGCAAAATGGCTATATGAGGATCTAGCGGGGGGGGGGGGTGAACTGGTTGTTGCTACATTGGCCAAAGGGCAAGCTGGAGGGAGGAGAGGTAGTCGGGGCGGGGGTCCGCCGCCTGGGAGACTGGAGGGTGCGGGAGGCGGGGGCACCTGGCTGGCCTAAAAAAGGAGATGGCTAGTCGGCAGGGGGGGGGGGGGGGCGAATAGCCCCCTGATCCGGCTGATAACTTGGAATGTGAGGGGCCTGAATGGGCCGGTCAAGAGGGCCCGGGTGTTCACGCACTTAAAGGGACTGAAGGCAGACGTGGTTCTGGTCCAGGAGACACATCTGAAGGTGGCAGATCAGGTTAGGCTGAGAAAGGGATGGGTACGGCAGGTCTTTCATTCAGGGCTGGATGCGAAGAACAGAGGGGTTGCAATACTGGTGGGGAAGCGGGTGTCGTTCGAGGCACTGAATTTTGTGGTGGATAATGAAGGTCGATATGTGATGGTGAGTTGTACGTTGCAGGTGATGCAGGTGGTACTGGTGAATGTATATGCCCCGAATTAGGATGATGCCGGATTTATGAAACGCATGCTGGGTCGGATTCCGGATCTGGAAGTAGGAAGCTTGTTAATGGGGGTTGGGGGGGGGGGGTGGGGACTTCAACACAGTGCTGGACCCAGCACTGGACCGTTCTAGGTCCAGGACTTGTAAGAGGCTGGCTGCGGCCAAGGTGCTCAGGGGGTTTATGGACCAGATGGGGGGAGTGGATCCATGGAGGTTTGCCAGGGAATTTTCCTTTTTTTCCCACGTCCATAAAGCCTACTCCCGGATAGATTTCTTCATCTTCAGTAGGGCGCTAATCCCGAAAGTGGTGGGAACGGAATATTCAGCCATAGCCATCTTGGATCACGCCCTGCATTGGGTGGAACTGGAGTTGGGAGAGGAGAGGGACCAGCGCCCATTGTGGCACCTCGATGTGGGAATGTTGGTGGATGAGGGGGGGGGGGGGGTGCGGGCGGGTTCGGGGGTGTATTGAAAGGCACTTGGAGGCCAACGACAATGGGGAGGTGCAGGTGGGGGTAGTCTGGAAGGCGTTGAAGGTGGTGGTCAGGGGAGAGCTAATCTCCATTAGGGCCCACAGGGAGAAGAGAGAGAGGAGGGAGAGGGAGAGGTTGGTGGGGGAGACTTTCGGGGGGGACAGGAGCTTTGCAGAGGCCCCCGAGGAGGGGCTACTTAGGGAGTGACAGAACCTCCAGACGGAATTTGACCTGATGACTACGGGGAAAGCAGAGGCACAGTGGAGGAAAGCGCAAGGGGCGGCGTATGAGTATGGGGAGAAGGCGAGTCGGATGCTGGCACATCAGCTTCGTAAGAGTGTGGCAGCGAGGGAGATTAGTGGACTTCGGGATAGAGGGGGGAATACGGTGCGGAGTGCGGTGAGAATAAACAAGGTATTTAGTGATTTCTATGGGGATCTGTACAGATCTGAGCCCCCGGTGGGGGAGGAGGGGATTCGATGGTTCCTAGATCAGCTGAGGTTCCCGAGGGTAGAGGAGGAGCAGGTGGTCAGGCTGGGGGCACCGATTGGGCTGGAGTAGCTGGTTAAATAATTGGGGAGCATGCAGGCGGGGAAGGCCCCAGGGCCGGATGGGTTCCCGGTTGCATTCGACAGGAAATACGTGGACCTGCTGGACCCGTTGCTAGTGAAAACTTTTAATGAGGCGAGGGAGGAGGGGACCCTGCCCCCGACAATGTCCAGGGTGCTGATTTCTTTGATTTTGAAGTGGGACAAGGATCCATTGCAATGTGGGTCGACCGACCTCGCTCCTCAATGTTGATGCTAAGTTGCTGGCGAAGGTTCTGGCTACGAGAATTGAGGACTGTGTCCCGGGAGTGATTCATGAGGACCAGACGGGATTTGTGAATGGTAGGTAGCTGAATACTAATATGCGGAGGCTCCTCAATGTGATTATGATGCCCTCGGTGGAGGGGGAAGCAGAGGTAGTGGCTGCTATGGACGCGGAGAAGGCCTTTGATCGGGTGGAGTGGGAGCATGTTTGGGAAGTGTTGCAGAGGTTTGGTTTCGGGAGGGGTCCATAAGTTGGGTCAGGCTACTATATAGAGCCCCTGTGGCGAGTGTGGCTATGAACCGGCGGAGGTCGGATGAATTTCGACTGTAGCGGGGACGCGGCAGGGGTGTCCCAAATCCCCCTTGTTGTTTGACCTGGCAATTGAGCCACTGGCCATGGCACTGACGGAATCCAGGAAATGGAGGGGATTGGTTCCGGGGGAGAGGAACACCGGGTGTTGTTGTATGCTGATGACCTGTTGTTGTATGTTGCGGACCCAGTGGAGGGGATGGCGGAGGTCACGCGGATCCTTAGGGAGTTTGGGGACTTTTCGGGGTATAAACTCAACGTAAGGAAGAGTGAGCTCTTTGTGGTGCATCCAGGGGACCAGGAAGGGGATAGACGAGCTACCACTGAAGAGGGCGGAAAGGAGCTTTCGGTACCTGGGGATCCAGGTAGCTAGGAGTTGGGGGGCCCTGCACAAGCTCAATTTGACGCGGTTCGTGGAGCAGATGGAGGAGGATTTAAAAAGATGGGATATGCTGCCACTGTCACGAGCGGGTAGGGTGCAGTCGATCAAAATGACGTTCCTTCCGAGGTTTCACTTTGTGCTCCACTGACTTCCCATTTTGATCCCTAAGGCCTTTTTCAAATGGGTAAGCAGGAGCTTCATGGGATTCGTGTGGGCGAATAAGACCCCGAGGGTGAAGAGAGTGTTTCTGGAGCGTAGCAGGGACAGGGGGGTCTGGCGCTGCCGAATTATTGTGGCTATTATTGGGCAGCCAATGTGGCGATGATCCGTAAGTGGGTAATGGAGGGAGAGGGTGCAGCGTGGAAATGTCTAGAGATGGCGTCCTGTGTGGGCACGAGCCTGAGGACGCTGGTGATGGCACCGCTGTCACTCCCGCCAACAAGGTACACCACGAGTCCTGTGGTGGCGGTGACGCTGATGATCTGGGGGCAGTGGAGGCGGCACCGGGGCGAGGTGGGAGCCTCGGGTTGGTCCCCGATTCGGGAGAATCGTTGGTTCGTCCCAGGAAGGATGGATGGGGGGTTTCGGAACTGGCATCGGTCAGGGATTAAAAGAATGGGGGGCCTGTTCATCGATGGGACGTTTGCGAGCCTGTGGGCTGCTGGAGGAGAAATTTGGGCTACCCCCGGGGAACGCTTTCAGGTAAATGCAAGTTTGTGAGGCGGCAGGTGAGGGAATTCCCCCTGCTTCCAACACGTAGGATTCAGGACAGGGTGATTTCGGGTGTATGGATTGGAGAAGGCAAGGTTTTGGTAATTTACCAAGAGCTGCAGGAGGAGTCAAAGGGCAAGTGGGAGGAGGAGCTTGGGGAGGAGATAGATGAGGGTCTGTGGGCTGATGCCCTGAGTAGGGTTAATTCTTCCTCCAAGGTTGAGTAGGTTCTTTGGGGTGGAGGACAGATGTGTGAGGTGCTCCGGAAGCCCAGCAAATCACGCCTGGGCATGCCCGGCGCTGGATGGGTTTTGGAGGGGTTTTGCGAGGACTATGTCGAAGCTGGTGAACACCCGGGTCAAGCCGAGCTGGGGGTTAGCAGTATTTGGGGTATTGAACAAGCCGAGACTGCAGGAGGCGAAAGAGGCCGACATTCTGGCCTTTGCATCCCTGATAGCCCGGTGGAGGATTTTGTTACTGTGGAAAGATGCGAAGCTTGCCTTGCAAGGGTCTGTGCAAGGGTTTTTCAGGCGGTGGCAACCGTTCCTAGACTATCTCGCTGAGCGTTAGGAGGAGGTCAGCAGCAGCAACCCGGGCGAGGGGGGGGGGGGGGTGGGGGGGGGGGGGGATGGAGGGGGGGGGAGGGGAGATTTCTTTTGTGGTGGCCAGATGGTGGGGGATGAATGTAATGCGACATGAATCCCAGGTCCCGGTTATAGATGGATAATCATCCCCCACCATCTGGCCTGCGAAATCCTACCAACTGTCCTGGCTTGACACAATTCACACCTCTTTAATCTGGGGTTACCCAATGTCTGGATCTGTAAAGATTTAATCACCTCGTATTCCAAGCATTGTCTGGCACCTTTGAATCTGTCTTTGTATATGTTTCTGGAACATACCTCTTCATTCACCTGAGGAAGGAGCAACGCTCCGAAAGCTAGTGACATCGAAACAAACCTGTTGGACTTTAACCTGGTGCTGTAAGACTGTGCTCACCCCAGTCCAACGCCGTCATCGCCACATCATGATATTATTGTGTCAGATTCTGTTTCATTCACGGCTGAAGTCTTCTGTGTCTCATTTTATATTACAAACGGTCCTACCCCATAGCATAATGTACCTGATGTTTTTTCATTGGTTACCGCACAATCAAAATCTTGGGAGTTATCATTTGTTTTTTTAAATTTAGAGTACCCAATTCATTTTTTCCAATTAAGGGGCAATTTATTGAGGCCAATCCACCTAGCCTGGACATCTTTGGGTTGTGGGGGTGAAACCCACACAGACACGGGGAGAATGTGCAAACTCCACATCGACAGTGACCCAGAGCCGGGATCGAACCTGAGAGCTTGGCGCCATGAGGCAGCTGTGCTGCCCTCTGGGAGTTATCATTGACCGGAAACTGGACGAGTCAGACAAATGACGTGGTTGCCAGAGCAGTCCAATGTTTAGGAATCCTGGAGCGAGTAACTGACTTCCTGATTGCCCAAAGCCTGTCCATCGTCTGCAAAGCAAAATTCAGGAGTGTAATGGAATATTCTCCACTTGTCTAGAGTGCAGCTTCAACAAACCTCAAGAAGCTTTATACCATCCAGGACAAAGCAGTCCGCTTGACTGGTGCCATCCACAGAATTTACTGTAGGAACAAATCAAGGTTCCATAGTCAGCACCTACCATACCCCATGGTAACAACCATCAACAAGGACAAGAGCAGCAGATACCTTGGAACACCTGGAGGTTCCTCTCCAAGTCATTCACCATCTTGACTCGGAAGTATATCGTCATTCCTTCACTGTGGCTGGGTAAAAAATACTGAAATTCTCTCGCTAATAGCAGTACGGGTGTAACTGCATGTCAGGGACTGCAGCAAGTAAAGAAGGCAGCTCACCACCACCTTCTGAATGGCAACTCGGAATGGGCCATAATTCCTGACCCAACCAGTGATGCCTGTCGCGCAAATGGATGAAAGAAATAACGGTTGTCTAATAGATAGATAGATAGATAGATAGATGGACAGATAGAAAGATAGATAGATGGATAGATGGATAGATAGATAGATAGATAGTTGGTATGTAGGTAGATAGTTAGATAGATAGGTATCTAGATAGATAGATAGGTGGATAGATTGATGGATTGATAGATGGATGGATAGTTTGTAGGTAGGTAGATAGATAGATAGATAGGTAGGTAGGTAAATAGATAGATAGATAGATAGATAGATAGAAAGATAGATAGATTTTTTAAAAAATTATGAAACGTTTTCATAAAATATCAATAACAAAATGAGAAAAAAAAGAACCCAACAGGGTTAAGTACAAAACACAGTCCAGAGAAGCAACCCTCCATACCCCCCTCCCCCCTGTACATAAATAATAAATTAACATTAACACCCCAACTTACACAACTGGTATATACAACCCCTCAGACCCTTCGGTGTAAATAACAAAACAGTAATCAAGTAACCCCCCCCCCCCCCCCACTCTCCGAGCTGCTGCTGCCATTGACCAATGTCTATCGTTCTGCCAGAAAGTCTACGAACGGTTGCCACCGCCTAAAGAACCCTTGTAGCGACCCTCTGAAGGCGAATTTCACACGCTCCAATTTACTGAACGCCGCCATATCGCTGATCCAGGATTCCACGCTTGGGGGCCTCACATCCTTCCACTGAAGAAGAATCCTTTGCCGGGCTACCAGGGATACAAAGGCCTGAATACCGGCCTCGTTCGCCTCCTGCACTCCCGGCACCTCTGCCACCCCAAATATTGCGAGCCCCCAGCCCGGTTTGACCCTGGATCCTACAACCCTCGACACCGTCCTCGCTACGCCCTTCCAAATTTCCTCCAGCACTGGGCATGCCCAGAACATATGGGTGTGATTTGCTGGGCTCCCTGAGCACCTAACATACCTATTCTCACCCCCAAAAAACCGGCTCATCCTTGTCCCGGTCATGTGTGCCCTGTGCAGCACCTTAAACTGTATGAGGCTGAGCCTCGCGCATGATGAGGGAGAGTTCACCCTCCCCAGGGCATCTGCCCACGTCCCTTCCTCAATCTCCTCTCCCAACTCCTCCTCCCACTTACCTTTTGCCTCCACCACCGAGGCCTCCTCCTCCTCCTGCATCACCTGATAAGTTTCCGAGATCTTACCCACTCCCACTCCCACCCCACCCCCCCGAGAGCACCCTGTCCTGTACTGTGTGTGGCAGTAGCCGTGGGAATTCCACCACCTGCTGCTTGGCAAACGCCCTTACCTGTAATACCTGAAGCTGTTCCCAGGGGCGAGCCCGTACTTCTCCTCCAGCTCACCCAGACTCGCGAACTTCCCGTCCACAAACAGGTCCCCCAACGTACGTGTCCCTGTCCTGTGTCACCCCCAAAACTCTCCATCTGTTCTTCCTGGGGCGAACCGCTGGTTGCCCCCTATTGGGGTCCATGCCGAGGCCCCAACATCCCCCCCTGTGCCGTCTCCACTGACCCATATTTTGACGGCAGCCGCCACCACCGTGCTCGTGGTGTACCTCCTTGGAGGGAGCGGCAGCAGCGCCGTTGCCAGCGCCCCAGACTCGTACCCACACAAGACGCCGTCTCCAGCCCCTTCCATGCAGCCCCATCCCCTTCCATCACCCACTTGCACACCATCATCGCATTGGCGGCCCAGTAGTACCCACAGAGATTGGGCAGCGCCAGTCCCCCCCTATCTCTACTCCGCTCCAGGAACACCCTTCTCACCCTCAGAGTAGCTCGCGCCCACACAAACCCCATTATACTCCTATTAACCTGAAAAAAGCCTTCGGGATAAACAGGGGGAGGCACTGGAACAGGAACAAAAACCTTGGGAGCACCGTCATTTTGATTGACTGAACCCTACCCGCCAAGGACAGCGGCAACGCGTCCCACCTCTTGAACTCCTCCTCCATTTGCTCCACCGGTCTTGTAAAATTAAGCCTATGCAGGGCCCCCCAGCTCCTGGCCACCTGGACCCCCAAATACCTGAAGCTCCTCTCCGCCCTTTTTAGTGGGAGCTCGCCAATTCCCCTCTCCTGTCCCCTGGATGAACTACGAACAGCTCGCTCTTCCCCTTGTTGAACTTGTGCCCCGAAAAGTCCCCAAACTCCCTAAGAATCCTCATTACCTCCGGCATTCCTCCCACCGGGTCCGCCACATACAGCAGCAGGTCGTCCGCATAAAGTGACACCCTATGCTCCTCCCCACCCCGCACCAACCCCCTCCAGTTCCTTGACTCCCTCAGTGTCATACCCAGGGGTTCAATCGCCAGTGCAAAGAGCAGGGGGGATAGGGGACACCCCTGTCTCGTCCCTCGGTGCAACTGAAAGTACTAAGACCTCCTCCTGTTTGTGGCCACACTCGCCATCGGGACCTCATACAACAGCCTAACCCACCTGACAAACCCCTCCCCAAACCCGAATCTCTTCAGCACCTCCCACATGTACTCCCACCCTATCGAAGGCTTTCTCAGCGTCCATCGCTACCACTATCTCCACCTCCCCCTCCCTCGCCGGCATCATGATAACGTTCAAAAGCCTCCGCACATTCGCGTTCAACTGCCTCCCCTTCACAAACCCCGTCTGGTCTTCATGGATGACCTATGGCACAGAATCCTCAATCCTCGTGGCTAACACCTTCGCCAGCACCTTGGCATCGACATTTAGCAAGGAAATCCATCTGTAAGACCCACATTGCAGGGGATCCTTGTCCCGCTTAAGGATCAAGGAGATCAGTGCCCGGCACATTGTCGGGGGCAAAACTCCCCCCCTCTCTTGCCTTATTGAAGTTCCTGACTAACAGCGGGTCCAACAGACCCATATATTTTTTATAGAATTCGACCGGGAAACCGTCCGGCCCCGGTGCCTTCCCCGCCTGCATGCTTCCTATCCCTTTGATCAGCTCCTCCAGCCCAATCGGAGCCCCCAATCCCACCACCAGTCCCTCTTCCACCTTTGGAAACTCAATTGGTCCAGGAAGCGGCCCATCCCTCCCTCCTCCCGTGGGGGCTCGGATCGGTACAATTCCTTGTAAAAGTCCCTGAAGACCCCATTGATGCCAAACCCCACTGCACCACACTCCCTCCCTTGTCCTTAACTCCGCCGATCTCCCTAGCTGCGTCCCGCTTCCGAAGCTGATGCGCCAGCATCCGGCTTGCATTTTCTCCATACTCGTAAATCGCCCCCTGTGCCTTCCTCCACTGCACCTCCGCCTTCCTGGTGGTCACCAGGTCTAATTCGGCCTGGAGACTATGCCTCTTCCTCAACAATCCTTCCTCGGGCTCCTCCGCATACCTCCTGTCTACCCTCACCATCTCCCCCACCAGCCTGTCCCTCTCCCCCCTCTCCCTCCGCTCCTTGTGGGCCCTAATGGAGATCAGCTCTCCCCTCACCACCGCCTTCAGCCCCTTCCATATCATCCCCACTCAGACATCCCCATTGTCGTTGGTCTCCAAGTACCTCTCTATACTTTCTCGGACCCGCTCGCTCACCTCCTCGTCCGCCAACAGCCCCACCTCCAAGCGCCACAGCGGGCGCTGGTCCCTCTCCTCCCCCATCTCCAAGTCCACTCAATGCGGGGCGTGGTCCGAAATGGCTATTGGCGAATACTCGGTATCCTCTACTCTCGCTATCAGCGCCCTACTCAAAATGAAAAAGTCGATTCGGGTATAAGCCTTATGGACATGTGAGAAGAATGAAAATTCCCTCGCCCCCGGCCTTGCAAATCTCCAAGGGTCCACCCCTCCATCTGGTCCATAAACCCCCGCAGCACTCTGGCCGCCGCCGGCTTCCTACCCGTCCTAGACCTGGAGCGATCCAGTGCCGATCCAGCACCATGTTAAAGTCTCCCCCCATTATCAGGCCCGCCACTTCCAAGTCTGGGATCCGACCCAACATACGCCACATAAAACCCGCATCGTCCCAGTTCGGGGCATACACATTGACCAGTACCACCCTCTCTCCCTGCAACTTACCACTTACCATTACGTACCTACCGCCATTATCTGCCACAATGCTCGACGCCTCCAATGACACCCCCTTTCCCACCAAGATCGCCACCCCTCGATTTTTGGCACCCAGCACCGAGTGAAACACCTGACCTACCCAGCCTTTCCTCAATCTTACCTGGTCTGCCACCTTCAGGTGAGTCTCCTGGTGCATAACCACATCCGCCTTGAGCCCCTTGAGGTGCGCGAACTCGCGGGCCCGCTTAATCGGCCCATTCAGACCCCTTACATTCCAGGTTATCAGCCGGATCAGGGGCTACCCACCCCCTTCCCCCGTCGACTAGCCATGACCCCCTCCTCGGCCAACCACGCGCCCGCACCCCACACCTGGCCCGTTCCCCACAGCTCAACCCGCTTCAACCCCCCCCCATATGCTCCAGCTCCTCCTTGACCATAGCAGCAGCAAGTCTATTCCCCCCCCCCCGCCCAACGCCCCCCCCCCACCCCGGCTCGGACCCATCCCAGCTGATTTACACCCCCCATTGCACTTCCGCAAGTCAGCTGAGTCCTGCTGACCCCGGCCACTCCCGCCTCTCCTTCGACTCCTCCCATTGTGTGACACACCCTCTTCTCCTGTTCCCCATCCATAGGCTCTCCCCCTCCCCCTTCCATTCTAAGCGTGGGTAACAACCTTCGCTTCCCCGCCCCGGCCCCGTCCCCTCCAGTCTTCAGCGCGGGTAAAAGCCCGCGCTTTCCACCTACCAGGCCCCGCCACCTCTGACGCAGCTCCTTTTACAGGCCCGGTACCCTCACCCCCGACTTGGGCCTCCCCCTCCCCCGTGGGGCCCCATCTCACCGCCATCCACCACCCCTGTTCCGTTTACCTACCCCCCTCCAAGAGCCCCCCCCCCCCGACCAACCCGACCAAAACAGTTCCCAACCCGCCCCAACCACCCTCACCGACCCGAAAGGGAAAAACTGAGAAAAAGAAGAAACCCGGAGCAATGCAAAGGCCCCCCCTCGAAAAAAGAATAAACATAACATATCAACTGCAGTCCCCAATCGCCCATCCCGACCCTCAATCTGTGTCCAACTTCTCGGCCTGAACAAAGGCCTACGCCTCCTCCGGAGACCCAAAATAGTGGTGCCGGTCCTTGTAGGTAACCCACAGTCGCGCCGGCTGCAACATGCCAAACTTCACCCCCTTCCTGTGCAGCACCGCCTTCGCTCGATTGTACCCGGCCCTCTTCTTCACCACCTCCGCACTCCACTCCTGGTATATTCAAACCTCCACATTCTCCCACCTGCTGCCCCTCTCCTTCTTGGCCCACCTGAGAACACACTCCCGATCGACGAACCAATGGAACCACACCAGCACCGCCCGCGGAGGCTCGTTCGCCTTGGGCCTCCTCGCCAGCATTCTATGGGCGCCTTCCAGCTCCAGGGGCCCCTGAAAGAACCCCGTTCCCATCAGCGAGTTCAACTTGGTGACCACATAGGCCCCCACGTCCGGCCCCTCCAGCCCCTCCGGGAGGCCCAGAATCTGCAGATTCTTCCGCCTCGACCGATTCTCCATCTCCTCGAACCGCTCCTCCCATTCCTTGTGGAGCGCCTCGTGCGCCTCCACCTTTACCGCCAAGCCCAAGATGTCGTCCTCATTGTCAGAGATCTTTTGTTGAGCCTCGCGGATCGCCACCCCCTGGGCCGTCTGTGTCTCCAGCAGCTTATCAATAGAAGCCTTCATCGGCTCTAGCAGGTCCGCTTTAATCTCCCTGAGCAGCGCTGGATACCCTCCTGCTGCTCCTCCGCCCACTGCATCCACGCTGACTGGTCTCCGCCCGCCGCCATTTTGTTCTTCTTCCCTCGCACCTTCTTCGGGTACACCACCACCTTTTTTGTCGCCCCGCTCCTAGTAGGAGCCATATAGTGACGGAGAGCTATTATTAACTCCTTCCCACACCGGGAAAAGTCAAACAAGTACCGTTGGGGGCCCTGAAAAGAGCCCAAAAGCTCGGCATAGCCGCAACCGGAAGTCCTCTAGATAGATAGATGGATAAAAAGAAAGCAAGCAAGAAAGAAAGGTAGATGGACAGAAAGAAGGAAGGATGAAACGAAAGCAAGAAAGAAAGAAAGAAAGAAAGAAAGAAAGAAAGAAAGAAAGAAAAAGATGGGTGGATTTTCATTTTCAAAACTCTAAATATGTTTTATTCGTTCATGCGATGTGTGAGCTGGTGGTTGGGCCGGCAGCAACTGCCCATCCCGGGGGGCATTTAAGAGTAAACCACATTGCTGTGGATGTGGAGTCATAGGAAGGACAATCTAGTTAAGGGCAACAGGTTTCCTTCCCTAAAGGACTTTACGGGCAGCACGGTGGCCTTGTGGATAGCACAATTGCTTCACAGCTCCAGGGTCCCGGGTTCGATTCCGGCTTGGGTCACTGTCTGTGCGGAGTCTGCACGTCCTCCCCGTGTGTGCGTGGGTTTCCTCCGGGTGCTCCGGTTTCCTCCCACAGTCCAAAGATGTGCAGGTTAGGTGGATTGGCCATGATAAATTGCCCTTAGTGTCCAAAATTGCCCTTAGTGTTGGGTGGGGTTACTGGGTTATGGGGATAGGGTGGCGGTGTTGACCTTGGGTAGGGCGCTCTTTCCAAGAGCCGGTGCAGACTCGATGGGCCGAATGGCCTCCTTCTGCACTGTAAATTCTATGATAATCTATGACATCAGTGAACCAGATGGGTTTTTACTACAATCGACAATGGTTTGATTGTCAGCATCAGATTTTAAATTCCTGAATTTTCTGGATTCAAGTTTCACCACCTGCCAATTTGACTCTGGGTCTCTGAATTACCAGTCCAGCGACAACATAGTTAAAGCTATATAGCTATAGCCAGAATCGTTAAACGTGACAGATGTCCTTCCTTAAAGGACATCAATAAACTAGATGGGGTTTTACTCCCATCGCTAATGGTTTCGTGGTCATCTTTTAATTCCAGATGTTTCTTGATTTGAATGTCACCACCTGCCGTGGTGGGAGCCCAGGTCCCCAGAGTTTGGCTCTGTGTCTCTGGGTTATTAGTCCGGCGACACTACCACTGCGCCACTGCCTTGGGGGCGTGAAAAGGGGCAGTCACTTCTGTTTTTAAGAATACATTTTGTCGTGTCAATAACTATTCGGGGTTGTGGACGTTCCTTGCAAAAGCAAATACAACTTTCAAATTACTGCCGATCTGTTCTCATCTCTTTGTTTCAGACTGCACGTAGATTAATTAAGCTCCCTTTTCTCTCTCAGATTTAATTCACTTACAAAAGCATAATGAATAACTATTTACATAAAACATACAGTGCAGAAGGAGGCTATTCGGCCCATCGAATCTGCACTGACCCATTTAAGCCCTCACTTTCACTCTATCCCCATAACCCAATAACGTCTCCTAACCTTTTTTTCGGACACGAAGGGCAATTTAGCATGGCCAATCCACCTAACCCGCACATCTTTGGACTGTGGGAGGAATCCGGAGGGAACCCACGCAGACACGGCATAGACAGTGACCCAGCGGGGAATCGAAGCTTGGGCCCTGGCAGTGTGAAGTCACAGTTCTAGCCACGTGTGCTACCGTGCTGCCCTATGGTGTTGGTGTGATTGCTCCGGTGATATGTGTGTGTAATATTTTGCTGAAAGTTTGGAGTGAGTCATGTGACATTCACTTCATCAACAGAGAGAAGAAGAGGAATAAAGGAGCCATATTGAATTTCACATCACACAGCACAGTCACAAACTCCATTGTGGTAGATATCACTAATTCATACTTGTGTTTATCTGTGACAATTACTCACTGTTTTTTTTAATGGTGCCAATTGTCTTTCACCCTTTTTGTTGAAGGGATTCCGTTTGCTTTTGCTGTGGCCAATGATTGAGCGAGACAGAGTCTGAAAGTGTGTGTGTAAGTGTGTGTGTGTCTGTATGTCTATGGTGGTCCGTTGGTCTGGAACATATCATTTTTCATTTTTTACAAAATGGTGGTACAAATAATTGCAATTATTTTCAGCACATGACGACATTGTGTTGAGATTACCTTCCAGATCCTATGCTACAGTCAATATTTACTGTTCTTGAGTTATTGTGACAGTAATATCAAGCTGTTCATTCCCTTGCAAAGGCAAATATATGTTTCAAATTACTTACATATCAGCACACCTCGCTTTCTCTGTTGATCCCGCTTCTCTCTCTCAGCCTTAACTCCTATACACAGGTACACAGCAGCCGGGTCTGGCACCTAACGTTTAAATCTTTTTTTGTTGAAGGCACTTTCTGTCTTTTTCTATCTCTCTCTTTGTCTGTCTCTCTCTCTCTCTGTCTCTCACTCACAGAGACATCAACGCACTTCAAACTTTCTACTTTACCTCTGGTAGCGAAATTGTTGTTTTAATTCCCCTTCTTCTCCCCCAGTGACAACCTTCTATCCATCTCCCCTTCGGTTAATGTGTTTTTACACAAGTACTCTAACCTTTAAAAGGAATGGGAATGGAGGTGAATGTAATGCTGAGACCGGCAGCAATCTGTGTGGTTGTTCTTGATGCTGTCAGAGTGAGGTCACCATCACAGGCAGGAAGACTGTTCACTGTGATAACATGAAACTGACGCCTGCTGTTTCATTCTCAGGTAACACAACTTCCTGTTACTCTGCTGCCGGTACCAAACCGCAAATCTCACTTCTCAGCAGAATATAAATCCAGGGACCACAATCTGGTGAGAACATCTGTCAGTGCGGCCTCTATCTGCCCACAGAGTCAGGGCAGAGTCACACAGATCACATTGTGGTGACATTTACAAATGAGCCTGGTGTGATCTGTTTAGACCTTCCACTCCAGGGCATAATTGGAAGGTCAGTGGATCAGTCACTCGGTTCTCTGAATCCAGGAAATGATATCTTGCTCCCTTTCAATATTTTATCCTCCTCCCTCTCTCTGTGTAATTCGTTTTTACTGTTTCTCAGCTTTTTTCTTTCAACCCACCGTCTCTCTTTCTCCTCTTCATGTTTGTTTGCTCACTTTTACTCTGCCTCTCTCTCCCTGTATCTCCCGCCATCTCTCTGTGTTGTCTATTTAACCAAACTGCTAAAACCATGAAGATTTGAACAGAGTAATTAAAGAGAGACTATTACAACTGGCAGGAGGCTCTGTAACCAGAGGACACAGTTTATTGTATTGAACAGGAGGATTATGTTTACACAGCGAGTTGTTATGAACTGGAAAACACAGCTGGAAAGAATGATAGAATCAGATTTAATAGTATCGTTGTAAAATGTACGATAAATATTTTAAGGCGTTAAGATATGCAGAATTATAGGCAATGGGGCCAGTCGGATGGCTCATTTCGAATCATTGTCCCAGTACCTCTTCTGTTTCGACCTCTGTCCTTCATTGACATCGAATTAAATGCAATCATTATATAGCTTTGCTCTTGTGCCAATCCGGTCATTTGGCAGAACCTGGGCGTGTGTATGTAATTGTCAGGAAACTTTCAGCGGCACGGTGTTTGGCACTGCTGCCTCACAGCGCCAGGGAACAGACGATTCTGACCTCGCGTGACTGTGTGTGTCGAGGTTGCACTTTCTCCCCGTGTCTGCGTGGGTTCCCTCCGGGTGCTCCGGTTTCCACCCACAGTCCAAAGATGTGCAGGTTAGGTGGATTGGCCATGCTAAATTGCCCTTCGTGTCCAAAGGTTGGGCAGGGATAGAGGACAAGATCGGTGATTGGACCCAGGTAGGCTGCTCTTTCGAACGGTCTGCGCAGACTCGATGGCCATCTTCTGCACTATAGCGATTCTATGAGAAATTCGTTACTTTGAACAAAGAAACACTGGATAGAACTTGCTCAGAAAAAGTACAATTATCTTTAGCATTTGTGGCACGAATTCTTCATGCGATAGGGTTTTGATGATTTAGTTTCCATAACCTGGCGGATGCGGCTTCTCTGTGTCTGTATAAATGGAGAAGTGTTGGTAAGAATGAGAAGAAACAGATGTTTTCGGTTCCCCTGAAAGATACATCATTATCACCTCAGATATCAGAAGTCTCTCGAGTCCGCCATGACTGTTCTCCCATTGGGTATAAAAGATCCCAGGTGGAGTCAGTCACACGCTCCTCACTCAGAGATGGTTGCAATCCCTTTTTAATGCAAGGCAGACTGGGCCAAGGCCCTAGGCATCATAGCTGTCTCACAGTTTCACTTGCGAATAAAACTAAGCTCCCTGCCTCCCTTGATACATATTATCTGCAGACGGCTGTTGATCCACTGGAGCCGGTCTCTGTGATTATTATTATACCAGACCCCAGTCTGTCCCCGGGCCCGGCAGTCTCTGTTATTGATACACTGGAGCCGGTCTCTGTGATTATTATTATACCAGACCCCAGTCTGTCCCCGGGCCCGGCAGTCTCTGTTATTGATACACTGGAGCCGGTCTCTGTGATTATTATTATACCTGACCCCAGTCTGACCCCGGGTCCGGCAGTCTCTGTTATTGATACACTGGAGCCGGTCTCTGTGATTATTATTATACCTGACCCCAGTCTGACCCCGGGCCCGGCAGTCTCTGTTATTGATACACTGGAGCCGGTCTCTGTGATTATTATTATACCTGACCCCAGTCTGACCCCGGGTCCGGCAGTCTCTGTTATTGATACACTGGAGCCGGTCTCTGTGATTATTATTATACCTGACCCCAGTCTGACCCCGTGCCCGGCAGTCTCTGTTATTGATACACTGGAGCCGGTCTCTGTGATTATTATTATACCAGACACCAGTCTGACCCCGGGCCCCCAGTCTCTGTTATTGATACACTGGAGCCGGTCTCTGTGATTATTATTATACCTGACCCCAGTCTGACCCCGGGCCCGGCAGTCTCTGTTATTGATACACTGGAGCCGGTCTCTGTGATTATTATTATACCTGACCCCAGTCTGACCCCGGGCCCGGCAGTCTCTGTTATTGATACACTGGAGCCGGTCTCTGTGATTATTATTATACCAGACCCCAGTCTGACCCCGGGCCCGGCAGTCTCTGTTATTGATACACTGGAGCCGGTCACTGTGATTATTATTATACCTGACCCCAGTCTGACCCCGGGCCCGGCAGTCTCTGTTATTGATACACTGGAGCCGGTCTCTGTGATTATTATTATACCAGACCCCAGTCTGACCCCGGGCCCGGCAGTCTCTGTTATTGATACACTGGAGCCGGTCTCTGTGATTATTATTATACCTGACCCCAGTCTGACCCCGGGCCTGGCAGTCTCTGTTATTGATGCACTGGAGCCGGTCTCTGTGATTATTATTATACCAGACCCCAGTCTGACCCCGGGCCCGGCAGTCTCTGTTATTGATGGTAGAGAACCTTGGTTTTCCGGATGCTTAGTCTGAGATCCATTCTCTCATTTGCCTCGGTCAACGATGATTTGCAGCTCAGCCTCTGAATGTGTGAACACACAGGCGTCGGCTGCGTACTGCAGCTCGATGACTGAGGATGGGATGGTCTTGCTTCTGGCATGGTGGCGTCGGAGGATGAACAATTTTCCGCTTCTCTGTCGGTTTGCTCCACTACACGGGGAGCTTCAGTTGCCAGGGTGAGTGTTGCTGCAAAGAAGATGGAGAAATGTGTTGGTGCGATGACGCAGCCCTGTGTGGCTCCAGTTTGCACACGTATTGGATCTGAGTTGGTTCCTTGGATGAGGAGCACGGCCTGCATGTCATCATGGATCTATGCTTCCTGTAATATCAGCAATCACAGTGTCACTGCCATCCACTGGCCAAACATTGCTATTGCAGTTGCTGATTTAAAATATATATTTTGTGGCATGTGGGGCCCACTGGCAAGGTCAACATTTGTTGACCACGTTTGACCCCATGAACTGATAAGTTACTGCGCCATTTTGTCTGCTGTATTAGGATTTAAACACATGACCTTAGAGAATTAGCCTGCGCATGTCAATTTCAAGCCAGTGCCATTACAGCTAACCCGCTGCCCTCTCTTTAAACATAGTCAGAGCACGTTATCAGTGCAGAAGAAGACCATTTGGACCGACATGTATGTGCTGTCCGATTGAAGGAGGATGCACACTATCACTCTTTTCTCCGATGCATAGCATTGTGTTTTTTTCCTTTTCAGATAGTAATCCATCAATTGACCCTGCCACCACCATACTCTCAAACAGTCCAGTCCACATCCGAACCATTCACCTATGTCTCCATTAATATTTTTCGAATTAACTTCCATCTGTGCCCTCTGGTACTCGATCCTCTTATCAATGGGATTAGACTCCCAAATCTGCTCTGTCTAGAACCCTCATGATTTTCAATACCTCTGCCAGATCACTTCTCAACATGTGTGTCAAGGAAAATAGTCGTAACTTCTCTAATCTATCTTCGTCACTGAAATTGCTCATCTCCGGAACCATTCTTGTGAATATTTTCTTCATTCACTCTCATCATTTCACACCGGTGATGCTGGTGCTTATGCAGTTACATTGTGTATCTTGTGTTGCCCTATTATGTACTTTCTTTTATTTCCTTTTCTTTTCATGTACTAAATGATTTGTTGAGCTGCTCGCAGGAAAATACGTTTCACTGTACCTCCGAACACGTGACAATAAACAAATCCAATCCAATCCCTCGTCTAAGTGTGGTGCCCACAATGCTTCAGTTCATTCCGAACCAGAATTTACTACACGTTTAACATTACGTCTTTTCCTCTGTATTCTATATTCCCATCGATAATGCTCTTTATTAATTGCTTTATTGACCGTTTTCTCAACCTGTCCCACACCATCAATAATTTATGCACATATACACACCCTGCTTCCTCTGCTCCTGTACAGCCTTTTGAATGATTCCCTTTATTTTCTTTTGCCTTTTTGCATTCTGCCTAACATATGAATTACTTCACAATTCTCTGCAATAAATTTAATCTCGCAGTTTCCAGCCCATTGCACCAACCTCCCTGCCTGGTTTTGATGTTGTACATTATCCCACTGTTATGGGCCAGGGTTTAGAGAACCCCAAAGTGTATCATGGAGTTCAACTGATCCACACTTTTAATAGATTGTGGTTATGGGGAGCACAAGGGCCTACTTTACAGGTGTGATGCAACAGAGATCTAAAGTCCTTTTAAAACAAAACCATGTTGATTTATGAATCCAGTTAGCACTTTATAAACCCACAGTAAACACCTTAACAACTATTAACATCAATAATCCCCACAGATACAATATTCTATAAGTAACCCTTCATAACTTCCCTAACAACATCCATATGTTAAACCGTTTTCAAAGAAAGACAGCAGGTTTAAATTCTCTATAGAAACAGTTATTACTTTGAAATCCTCAAATGAGCTGAAGACAGTCTGTTGCTTGTAGAGAGAGATCATTATTCAGCTACTTGCTTTGCCTGCAGCTATCCAGCTCTGAAAACGAAACTAAAACGCACTGTAGCTGCCTGCTCGAAAACGAAAGTAAAGCAGACAGACAGCCCAGCTCCAATCACACTCTGACATCACTGCAGCTATTTGATAAACACACCCAGTTCTTAAAGGTACTCTCACATGACACCCACTGATGGTTTACAACACCTCCAAGTTTCATACCATCCGCAGAATTTCAAAATCGTCCTTCTCAACCATGGTCCAGATCATTCATGTGTCATAGATAAGGCCGTACTGCTGATCGCTGGAAACTTCACTCCAAATCTGCTTTCACCCCAGAAAACAGCTGATCCACACTGCTGGTTGTTTTCTGGCAATTTCCTTTCGAACTTGGTACTGCCTATTTTACCCCATGATCTCCATTTCTGCTCACAAGGTTGCGCTATTGTCAAATAGCTTTTGAAACTTCAACAACAGCAATACTCAGATCAACCATCTGTGCTGCTCATCATAAAACTCAAACAGCTTAATTAACCACGAATTGCCCTCAGTAAATCCTTGCTGGTTTCAACTATCAAGAAACTATTTCCACTGATGTACCAGTTCATCACCATTGCTGGAGGTCCCAAAATTTTGGTTGTAACAAATTGCAGATGAATGTGGGTTAAATTCAGCTAAAGAATAAAGTGCCTCAGTTGGTGTTAATGTATTTTTCTGGTTACCTTAATTGAAAGGAGGAATGTGGAACCATGAGAACCACATGCTGAAATGTGATGATTTGTGTAAGTGAATGGGCTTAACACCATAAATATAATGTGAAGTTCACCAACCTTAGAAACCCAATTAATTATTTCCCTTGATTGAAAAGGAACGAAACAATTGCTGCTCTCCAGCGTGTTTCACACTCAATTCGACTCCACATTAACACTTCTTAGCACGGTGGCTTCACCATTTTCTCCCCGGCGTCTTCCAATGTCATGGAATCATAGAATGTCTACAGTGCAGAAGGAAGCCATTCGGCCCTTCGAGGCTGCAACGACCCTCTGAAAGAGCAGTAAATAATGTCCTTGGTAATATCTGGTGCAGGGATAAGAGAAATGGTTTTACATAATATAAAACGTATCGTGATCGAGCGTAATATGCAAAGTTCAGAAGCTCAGAAGCATATAAAATATGAACAGGAATAGAGAATTCGGTCTTTCGAGCCTGCTTCCATATTCAATAGTGTGTCAGATAATCCTCCATATCGACATCATTCTCCCGCTCAGTCGTATACCTCTTGCCGTCTATTGAGTCGAAGAATTTATCCATTTCCTTCTTAAATACATTCAGTGATTTGGGCTTTTGGAGCAGCCTGTGGTAGATAATTCTGTAGCTTCAACAACCGCTGAGTGAAGACCTTTCTCCTCATTTCAATCCTAAATGGATTACTCCTGAGACCGTGACGTCTTGCTGAACACTCCCCAATCATAGGAAACATCAAAGAACAAAGAACAAAGGAAAGTACAGCGCAGGAACAGGCCCTTCGGCCCTCCAAGCCTGCGCCGACCATGCTACCAGTCTAAACTAAAATCTTCTACACTTCCGGGGTCCGTATCTCTCTATTCCCATCCTATTCATGTATTTGTCAATGTGTCCCTCAAACGGCACTATCGTACTTGCTTCCAACACCTCCTCCGGCAGCGAGTTCCAGGCACCCACTACCCGCTGTGTAAAAAACTTGCCTCGTACATCTACTCTAAACCATGCCCCTCGCACCTTAAACCTCTGCCCCCTAGTAATTGACCCCTCTACCCTGGGAATAAGTCTCTGACTATCCAGTCTGTCTATGCCCCTCATAATTTTGTAGACCTCTATCAGGTCGCCCCTCAACCTCCGTCGTTCCAGTGAGATCAAACCGAGTTTATTCAACCTTTCCTCACAGCTAATGCCCCCCATACCAGGCAACATCCTGGTAAATCTCTTCTGCGCCCTCTCTAAAGCCTCCACATCCTTCTCGTAGTGTGGCGACTTGAATTGAATACTATACTCCAAGTGTGGTCTAACTTTGGTTCTATATAGCTGCAACATGACTTGCCAATTTTCATACTCAATGCCCCGGCCAATGAAGGCAAGCATGCCATATGCCTTCTTGACTACCTTCTCCATCTTTCCGTGACCTGTGGACCTCTACACCAAGATCTCTCTGACTGTCAATACTCTTGAGGGTTCTACCATTCACTGTATATTCCCTACCTGTATTAGGCCTTCCAAAATGCATGACCTCGCATTTGGCCAGATTAAACTCTGCCATCACTCCGCCCAAGTAGACAGCCGATCTAAATCCTGCTGTATCCTCTGACAGTCCTCTTCGCTATCCGCAATTCCACCAATCGTTGTGTCATCTGCAAACTTACTAATCAGACCAGCTACATTTTCCTCCAAATCATTTATATATCCTGCGAACAGCAAAGGTCCCAGCACTGATCCCTGCAGAACACCACTAGTCACAGCCCTCCAGTCAGAAAAGCACCGTTCCATTGCTACTCTCTGCCTTCTATGACCTAGCCAGTTCTGTATCCATCTTGCCAGCTCACCTCAGATCTCGTGTGACTTCACCTTTTGTATCAGTCTACCATGAGGGACCTTGTCCAACGCCTTACTGAAGTCCATATAGATAACATCCACTGCCCTACATGCATCTATCATTTTTGTGACCTCCTCGAAAAACTCTATCAAGTTAGTGAGACACGACCTCCCCTTCACAAAACCGTGCTGTCTCTACTAATGCGTCCACTTGCTTCCAAATGGGAGTAGATCCTGTCTCGAAGAATTCTCTCCAGTAATTTCCCTACCACTGACGTGAGGCTCACTGGCCTGCAGTTCCCTGGATTATCCTTGCTACCCTTCTTAAAGAAAGGAACAACATTGGCTCCTCTCCAGTCCTCCGGGACATCACCTGAAGACAGTGAGGATCCAAAGATTTCTGTCAAGGCCTCAGCAATTTCCTCTCTTGACTCCTTCAGTATTCTGGGGTAGATCCCATCAGGCCCTGTGGACTTATCTACCGTTATATTTTTCAAGACGCCCAACACCTCGTCTTTTTGGATCTCAATATGACCCAGGCTATCTACAAACCCTTCTCCAGACTCAACATCCACCAATTCCTTTTCTTTGCTGAATACTGATGCGAAGTATTCATTTAGTACCTCGCCCATTTCCTCTGGCTCCACACATAGATTCCCTCCCCTGTCTTTCAGTGGGCCAACCCTTTCCCTGGCTACCCTTTTGCTTTTTATGCACGTGTAAAAAGCCTTGGGATTTTCCTTAACCATATTTGCCAATGACTTTTCGTGACCCCTTTTAGCCCTCCTGACTCCTTGCTTACGTTCCTTCTTACTTTCCTTATATTCCACACAGGCTTTGTCATTCCTGCATCCTGCCTCTCCGGCCCAGTCAGAATTGTATACGCTTCAATGAGACCCCCTCTCTTTCTGCTAAACTCCAGTGAATGTAGGCCTGGTCGACCGAATCTCTCTCATACAACAATCCTGCCATCCCAGGCATCAGTCTGATGGACAATCGCTGAACTCCCTCGAGGAAAAGCATTTCCATTCTGGGGTAAGGAGACGAAAACTGCTCACAATATTCCTGCTGTTTCCCCACCAATGTCTGTATCGCTGCTGTAAGACAGACTTTCTCCTGTACTCAAGTCATCATGCAATGAAGGACAACACACCACTTGCCATCCAAACTGTTTGATGCCCCTGCATGCTTGTTTTCAGTAATAGGAGTGTAAGGACTTCCAAGTCCCTTTGTGGATCAACATTCCCAATCTATTGCTATTTATATAATATTCGGCCACTCAGTGGGTCAACTGGACAGTATTTAATCAACTATCAAGTGTGAGAAGGGGCAAGAGGCACAGAAAATCACCGAAAGGCAAAATGGAGGATAAAGTAACTGAAATACAATTGAGAAATTGTATTTATTGCTAAAAGAGAGACATGTTGCCGAAACTAGTCGTCTTGCACTCATCAGGACAAACTTCAGAATGACAATTTTCAAGCCATCTCAGCAATACACACAACAGGAGGAAAAGCTGCTAATTGTTTGGCAAGTCGACATTGATCGGCTGAAGATGTGCCTCAGAGAAACCAGTGGGGAACTATAGACCTCCCAAAGTCCAGGATAATTAAAAACGGTCTGCAAATTTTGTTTGCAAAACTGTTCATAAATAATGAGCGAACCTTCTGAACTAAGAAACTGTAAGGGAACGTTCATTGTTAAGTCTGAATTTTACCAGTTGTGCATTGAGACCCCGTCAGTCAGTATTGGTTCCTGCAACGTGACAGGCGGTGGGATGCGCCACCTGGTGGTCGGTTTGAATGAATCTCCCTTCAAAATACGTCACAGTCAGGGTAATGGTCCCAGTTGTCCTGGGCCTTTCTCTCTGTGTTGACCTGAGCACACAGCGCTGTCAGTGAGCTGCAGCCCATTCAATGTGAAAATTGTGATATTATTTGGCGTATTCAGAAGGAAAACGAATGTTAACCTCATTCGTTCCATCGAAACGTGTATGAAGTACGAAAGTGGGAGCCATGTTCTGGGTCTGACAATAAAAGTTGAACAGAAAAGTTCACATTTGGAGACTGAACAGATACAATATATGCTCAGCGAGATTGAGCTTCTGTTGGTCGCTGCCCCACCCGATCTCCACAAATCACTCCTATTTGTGGTTAACCCACACAGCAGACTGAAAAATTAATAGAAAGTTAGCTCATAAGGTTGATGGTTGCGTCGATAGATTAGATGGTTATATCAATCGATAGCTCGATAGATAGATACGTAGATAGACAGATGGAATGAATACTAAAGCTGATAATATTTTCTCTTTTTTAAGAACCCGACAGACGGGTGGACTGATGGAGAGACTGGGTGGACCAACCCGAATGTAATACAACTTATAAAGTAATACAAAGGGTAGTCGCTTTTATAAATCGACCCTCACGGTTAATGGGAAATACATTCTCGGATGTTCATGCTGCTAAAATGTACAGTTTAATCGCAATGAGTATCCAACATGACATTACCACATTGACACAACCTCCGGGATTTCCATCTCAGAAAGCTCACCCTGAAAGTCCAAGGTATTTGAAAGTGTCTCTGACTGAATTTCTCCTTTGTGTTTCTATGGCTGTGTTAATCTGGTTGCTTATTTACTTTAATGGTTGTCTGTATGTTTGGTTGAGCGATCAGTTTGTGGGTCGATCACTGTGTTTACCTGTCTCTGTGTCTATGTTTGTGCTGATTCTGTGCTGTAAACGAGGCTGCTGGGAGGTGGACATATTCACTTACTTTTATCATTAGCAACTCAGACTAATATGTAATCAAAAATCTTGTCAACGAATGTTAGAATTTATTGCAGTGCCTGTGCATGTCTGGATGGATGTTTACGTACATGTCGTTGCACGTGGCCGTCTGTTTCCAATAGGCGGTTGTGCTGTCCACAGGAGGGCGCTCTCTGATCACTTATCAAACATTACCCATCCGTTCCAGAGGAAGCAACTGCTTTAAGACGTGAAGGTGGGCGGAGCGAAGAAATCGGATTCGACCTCATAGCATCTCGCTAACTGTTTCATCTCCGCCAATTGCATGGCTGGTCCAGTCAGTGATAGCTGTCTCTGTTTCTGGAGTTCAGATTCGAACCATGGGGCTGACTCTCTGTCTGTCTCTGGTTATTGTCCTGATGACAGGTTGGTTACATTGAACCTCTGCACTGAATCCTCCCATTACCAAATGTGTTCTTATTTCCATCTCCGGAACCCATCCTCCTCACGTTTCGCCTTCTGACCGGCTTTTTCTTTTCAGGGATGAATAAGGGAGACTCAGTGTCTCAGGAAGAACAACGAGTCGACGCAGAAGAGGGTGAAGATTCAGCCATACCCTGCAGTTATTCGGTATCGAGTTCAGCTACAATATATTATCTGTTCTGGTATCGTCAGTATCCACACCGATCTCCTCAGTATCTGCTCAGGGCCGATAGTTATGGGTTTAACCAGACGGTTCCCGGCTTTGAACACTTCAGCGGGAAACTCAACCCGACACAAAGCACTTTTCACTTGTCCATGAAAGATTTGAAGATGACAGACAGCGCCGTGTATCGCTGCGCGCTGAGGCCCAGAGTGAGTGAGGGCCGGCGGGGCTCATACACAAACTGGCGTAATTTCCGTATCAAGAAAGCACAAGGAGTTATATTGCCTTGCAAATGTACTGATAATAAACGGGACAACCCAGCTCCATCTGAATGGTTTTCCCTCAATGAGGTCAATGGTTGTCACTGTTGGGCTATTTGACTTTTGGCGGTCATATTACTCCAGGATCAAATTACAACATTTCCCGATCCCATTTACAGAAACCTGCCGATACCCCGGGTGAACCATTTCATCAATCTGTATTTGTGAAACTTCTTGATCAGGTGGTAATCTACCATGCAGCACTTTCTAAAAGTGAACTAATATCAGAGTTATCACTGTTTAAATTTCCTGGGGTACAATGATGACTGACTGAAATGAGTACTTTACCGGTACAAGAGTTGACCCAGTGGAAGCGCATCTTGGTGTAGAATTGGATGACTATTTATCCCGGGTACCCCTAAAAGAGTAATTATTAATTATGTTCGTGCACTGAATGGCATCATTAACATCTGTGTGTGAGACTGATTTTAAAATGTTTATTTCATCTTTCACATTTATTAGGGAGAAATATCTACCTCAGGAAAGATGTGAACGTTGAAATGAAATGAAAATTGCTTATTGTCACAAGTCGGCTTCAAATGAAGTTACTGTGAAAAGACCCTAGTCGCCACATTCTGGCAGCTGTTCGAGGAGGCTGGTACGGGAATTGAACCCGCGCTGCTGGCATTGTTCTGCATTGCAAGCCAGTTATTTAGCCCACTGTGCTAAACCAGCCTCAATGAGATCGAAGGAAAGCGATTTCAACCGAGAAAGAGACAGAATGACGGCAATGTGAGAAAGAGAGTGAGAAAGACAAACACACAGCCAGGGATGGAATGTGACTGGAGAGGACCCGCCGTAATAAACCCACCGCGAACAGTGATTGGTCCTCAGCTTACGTCAGAGCTGAGAGACCAATCATTCGCAACACTGAGAAACGCCCCTCAGTTTCCCAAGAATTGATCTGCGTTTCACCTTTGCCTCTGATCAGAGTTTACTCTGTGATATGAGACTAGAAGCAGCAACATATTTGAAACAGTGTCGCTGTTTACTGTCCAATCAGGAACCATGTGCTCCCTGTGTGCTTTACTGATAATAATGGTCTTGCTGCCCGGTGAGTCTGAGCTCAAATCCTAAGTCTGTGTTTCATGGGTTATATTTACTCCCAGATTTCTGACAAATTCTATATCTTGTTACAGGAACCAGTGGCCAAGATTCAATTTCCCAGGAGCCACTTCAATTAACGGTTCAGGAAGGACAGACAGCAATATTGAACTGCAGTTACAAAACAAAATATACTGACCAGAGTCTCTTCTGGTACATCCATTATCCAGGGGATGCTCCGAGATATCTACTGAAGAAATATAGTACGGGGAAGGGAGAAAGGTCTTCAGATTTCCCTGACCGATTTTCTGCTGATTTGGACCAGGATAATAAAACAGTTCCTTTGAATATCACCGGGGTCCGTGTCTCTGACTCTGCCGTGTATCTCTGTGCGCTGAGCCCCACACTGCTACAGAGAGACTCTCAACCCGTGCAAAAACCGGTAAAGCACTCTCACCTCGGCTCACTGAATCAGAACTATTAATTGTGAACTATTAATGTAAACAAAGCAATATTATAAAGAGCAGCTAGCCCTAACTTTTTCTTTTGCAGTGCTGAACGTTTAGCATTGTCTGCTAAATCCATTTTTATAGTAGTTTCTGTGTTTTGCGAGCAGCTCTCCAAATGCCACCGTCATCACAACACTAAATAGCATCCATCTGTGCCCTGCCTCAAAGATACGCTCAGTAACAGGACCAACATTCGCTTTCATGCCCTCTCTGTGTTACAGAGAGCGACGGTTGTTCGTCGTTTAGTTGTTTCGAGACATATGTTGGATTTGGGCATATTCGGGGAAATAAGGGATATGAGGGTGGTGCAGGAAAGTAGATTTCAGGTCGAACAACTATGTTCTTGTACAATTTGTGAGCACCCCCAAGTGAAGGGGCAAATTGTCCACTGCAGCTCCTGCTCCTTATCCTCTGATGTTCTTGTGTCCAGTTCATTGTTCTGAAAACAGGTCCAAGTGGTTCCGTGCTCCTAGCTCTGACGTAACAAAGGAAGCGATCTAATTGGATGAAATGTAGGACAAAGGAGCTTTGAGCTGATTGGGTGTCGCCTGCTGGCTCTGTCAGGAATGAACCAATCGGTAGTGAGGCCGGATATTACTCGACAACATGTGAACTCTGGACTGCAACAATTCAGCTGTAACTCACTGAGTTCAAATCCACCACCATCTCTGTGAACATGTTGTGTATTACCTTTTACATTTTCATCACAGGTGCAACTCACTTAACTGGTAAGTTCCCAAGGCGCACAATTTCCAGACAGCTCGCGATACTTACATTGTGATCCACCCTTAAATGTAATATGTGCAATTCCATGATTGCATGATTTCTAACAAAGTAATACAAAGTTTAAGCTCGGATTTCTATTTTTTGCAGGTGTTATCGGTGCAGATTCGGTTTCACAGGAACCGGTTACAGCGACAAAGTTTGAAGGAGAATCGATTACTATTGATTTCAGCTATTCCACCACAGCTGATACATATTCTTTGCAATTGTACCGTCAGGACCGGGACAAAGCTTCCATATTCTTGATCTACATTCCTAAATACGGAGATGTTTCCAGAGCAGTGGGTGTGGGGAGTCGATTTTCTGCACATTTGGACAGTTCGAGGAGTGAGGGGAATTTCACCATCCGGGATCTGCGGCTGTCTGACAGCGGGGTGTATTACTGCGGACTGAGAGACACAGTGACAGAAACCAGAAGGAGCCTCGTACAAAAACACTGCCGTAGTGTGACACGGTGAATGGAACTGGGTACATATTGGGAGATACACCTGCAGATTGTTCTAATTTGAAAAATATTGAAATAAGTATGAAGCCGAAAGCCATAGTGTAGCATTGGGAAAGGTCTGTTCCATTCTATTCACATTGAATACATTCTAAACAGAATGAAAAGAAGTGTTTGGAGCATTTATACCATTTTGTAAATGAACGCTGGTGCAAAACAAATGTTGAAAATAATGCTTAACGATGTGATGTAGCGGTTACAGGAAGTAACACAACCAGTAACTGCAGCCGCAGCAGCAGGTATATAAAGCTGATCAAAAACAGTTTCTTCACCGCTGTTACCAGATTTCTGAATGACCCTCTTATGGACTGAACTGACCTTGTGTGGCGGCATTGGGATTTTCACAGTAACTCCATTGCACTGTTAATGTAAGCCTACTTGTGACACTAATAAAGATTATTATTATACTACACTCCGTATGCTCACCCGATGTCTGTGCCTATATACTTACATTGTGTATCTATCGTATATCCTGTTTTCATGAATGAAACGATCTGACCGGACTGTACTCAGAACAATGCATTCCATTCTACCTCGGCACATGTGACACCAAATCCAAATCCAAAGCTCAGAACATGTAGTGAAGAGAATGTTCTGGTTATTTTTCAATTTATCCGTTTTTCCGACCATCCGGTGACCATTCCGCTCCCGAAAACATACAACGCCTTACATCACCGTTTACTACACGCCTAATTATTGTTCATCGGCTTCTAATCATGTCCTGAAAATACCCCCTTTATAACTGTTCATGTGACTGTCCATTCTTAGTTTTAATATTCCTAAGTGTCTTTAGCATTGAGAAGAATTTTATCGGCCTATTATATTTAGTAGGCGTTTCCTCACCATGTTGGATTCGGTTCATACTGATATCACAAAGCAAAAGGTCTTTGCTCCTACTCCATGAGTTTTTCCTCATCAGAGGTACACGGGTGTAACTAGTTCCAGACTACCCACGGGTGCCTGTACTCGAAGTTGTAGTGGCGAGTTCTCGGAGACTGCAAATAAACAGGAGCAAGTTCCTCCCTCTCACAGTTACTGCAATAATCAGACTGAAACAGTATTCAATGGGAACGATTTTAGGCGGTGCTACTATAGATTGTGGTGTCGTTTGTGCGCATGAGAATCTAGTCACTTGCCAGTATCTGACCTGTTGTTTAAAAAACCTTCAGCATACAGCAGCTGTGACCCAGAAACCTGCGGCAGTTTTTGTTCGAGACTTTCACTCGCTCCCATCACTGTGATTCTGAATGCACAGTAAGAGACCGCGGAGTCAGATAGCTCCGAGATGGTCAATCCGTACGACCTGTCTGATTGTTGGACTGTATCAAAAAATCGTTTCTGCCTTCATTGGATTGCCGCCGTTCTTGTGCCTCCTGGCAGCAACTCCAGGCTGTCTGTCAGAGTACGGACGGTACCGGAATAAGTAAAATGCATCGTCGATATAGGTGTAGGTTCAAGTGACATTTTCTTTCTCTGAATGTGTGAGTGAGGATTCCTGCTGAGTCACAGAATCCCCATCGCTCAGACCTGGAACACATGGTTAAAGAAAGTATAAATCATCGATTAAATCTTCAACTGAACTGACAGTAAAAACTCGCAGACTGTGTTCTCTAAAATTAAATAGAATTTATACCCTTGAAAAGAACATCTGGCTCACTACCCAGATGCTCACAGGTCCTCCGAGTATCCAGTAACCAGCTTCAACACACTCGAGCATATCCTTCCAAACCCTCCTGCCTCCTTGTCCCCTTAAATGCATCAATTCGTCTTTGTCACTAATTGTGAAGGACATTTCCATATTCTAACCTCTACTGGGTGAAGACATTTCTCTTACATTCCCCGTTCTTTTTGTGACTCCTATAATTATATTCCACAGTTTTGGAATGTTCGCCAAGTGGAAACATCTTCTCCATGTCTAGCCCATCAAACTCCTTCCTCACTATCGCGTTAACCCTCTGACTTATCTTGACTGGAGGACAGGCTCCCTCTTTGTATGTTGTTAACCGCCAAACCTGGAATCATCATTGCAATATCTCTCTGCATTGTGTTTTGCGCCTGCATATTACTCTTGTAGTGGAAATCACAGAACTGAACACAACAGCTCACGGGTGCTCTAGCCAAAGTCAGAAACAGTTTTAACACGAATTCTCTATTTTTTGTTTCGGATTTGTTCCTCACGATAATAATCATGTTTTAAATGTTCAATTTCTTACCCGACAATGACTGTCACCCAGATCACAGCGAGAAAACTCGTATTGTTGCTATTTTGGGGTTACAATTAGGTTTTGTATCTCAGATACCCGTAGAATATCGAACAAAAAAATCTGATCACATTGGCTGGGACGAACCTGATCACATTTCCTGCGCAATATGTGATAGGAAGAGATGAGAGTGCTGGGTTTGCTGGTTTCGATGTCTTATTCCGTTTGATTTCTAATTGATATGAGATACAGTTTGATCTCTAATTAACCTGAAGGACAGTTTGATCTCTAATTAATAAGAGAGACAGTCTGATCTCTATCAAAGATGCTGTTTAATCCACAATTGATCTGAGAGACAGTTTGAGCATGAACGAATGATATGATGGACAGTTTCGTCGCTAATACTGAGACAATTTGACCTGTATAACAATCGTTATTATTGTCACACTTTAGCTTACATTAACACTACCATGAAGTTACTGTGAAAAGCCCCTTGTCGCCACATTCCGGCGTCTGTTCAGGTACACAGAGGGAGAATTCAGAATGTCCAGTTCACCTAACCTGCACATCTTTCGGGACTTGTGGGAGGAACCTGGAGCACCCGGCGGAAACCCACGCAGACACGGGGAGAACGTGCAGACTCCGCACAGACAATGACCCAAGCGGGAATCGAACCTGGGACCGTGGCGCTGTGAAGCAACAGCGGTAACCACTATGCTACCGTGCTGACCGATATGAAGGACAATTTTATCTCTAACTGACCTGAGGCACGTCTTCTCAAATAAAGAAAGAATGTCGTTTCATGTAGATAATGATGATCCGTTTAGTTCACTACCTGATATAAATCAGAATAAATTGATAGGCTGAGATCGGTATTAAACAGAGTTCTGCCGCATTAACACAGTGGGTAGATTGTTCCTTATCACTCTGTTAGTGGTGTAACAAAGAGTGAAGGTAGATGGGCGATAAATGCAAGAAACTCCCTCTTCAATATGCATTATTCAAGTGCAGATTGAATAACAAAGCCGCACGAGATATCCCCCCTCATTTATTCATTAAAGAGTGAATCAACTCAGGAATATTATTCATCTGTTCAGATTTGATGGGAACTGTGTTGTTCACACATTGTCCAGACCTATATTTTGGCAACAGCTGGCACTCTACATATCTTGCCACACATTTCGCTATTCTATGCAGCATGTCACAGTGCGGCAGTGTTTTTGTCCGAGGCTCCCTCTGGTTGCTGTCACTGTGCCTCTGAGTCCGCAGTAATACACCGCGCTGTCAGACAGCCGCAGCTCCCGGATGGTGAAATTCCCCTCACTTTTCGAAGCGTCGATTGATGCAGAAACCCTACTCCCCATGCCCTCTGAGCTGATGTAAATCCAGAGGATTTGTCCTTGTCCTGACGATACAGTTGCACGGAGCTGTAAGTGCTCGAACAGCTGTATTTAATGGTGATCGAACCTCACTCTAAATGCTTCGCTGCAGCCGGCTCCTGTGAGAGTGAGTCTGTAGCACTATCATCTGCAGCAATTGATATATACAGAACTTTAAGCTTTTATCATCATTTAAATATACTCGATAATATCAGGTGAGAAAATACATGGGAGATAGAGAAGACACTATTAATGCGGAGCACACTGCCTGTAAGAAGGAGATTTTGCAGTTTCTAAACTTACCAGCTAACAGCTGCAGTAGTGAGGGGTAAAAAAAAGTAACAACCAACATGTTGATGGCTGATTTTAACAGAGCGGGTGCGTCTGAAATTGTATCACTGAAGAGTTAGGTTAAATGTTAAGCTAAATTCTGTCTTTCTGCCGATTGTCCAATTCCTGAAAGAGTCAGCAAAATCAAAATCCCTTATTCTCTCAATAATCCCAGTCAGCTGATAGCACGTTAATTTTCCGAGGCACGATATCAGAGCGGTCAGCAGTGAACAGAACAGGGAATAGACAGGAATTAAACTCAATGTTGTCGCTTCAACTATTCACAGTTGCGGGAAATGGGTGGATTGAAGGGAAGTGGTTCATATTGAGCTGGTAATGAAGTAATGAAGTAAATGAATGTTGTTTCAAACATATCCGAGAGGACTAGTCTTGGTTCGGACGGGTGGGTGTAGGGCCGAGACGATGAACAGGTAGAAGCAGAATGGGCCGAATGTCCTCCCGTTCATTGACGTGTGTCTGCGATTGAACTGAACTAACCGCTGCTGTGAGGACAGATCTGGTTCGACAGCCGCTCGATGTTTTGAATTTGATTTCAATGTTCCTGCCTAATGTAAATGGCTAAAGGTCAACATTACTGCAACATGAAGAGAAACCACTAGGAGAATAACAGTCTTCAGTCCATCATATTCATTTGTTCCCTGTAGAAAGGATGGTCTCTGTGGACCTGTAGTTCGAAAAGGAGGGTAATATTGAGGGGAGCAGAGGCCTGTGTGGAGATTGTTCCCTCGCAATGTGAGAAATATCTGAATGGGACCATCAGGTTTTGAATCTCAGAGTCTCACCGCCGTGTCTGATACGGCAGGGAGGCAAAAGGCAGCGGGCCGAATACTGTGGTTGCACGTTGTCAGAGTTCAATTGGAACTCAGTGTGGGGAGAAAAGATGGAAATCTATTGTGTTGTTGGGGCCTGATCACATCATTAACTTAGTGCTTATATTTCTCCTGGGTTTTACTAAAACAAAATAGATAAAAACCGCATTTTCTTCTTGAAAAGGATGCTTTGGTATTAATGGGTGGTCGGGATGTTGGTGGGGGGAGGGGGGGGGGGCTTTGAGGTCTGCTATTGCAGGTATGGCATTGTTTAAATTGGATGTACATTATTGACCATTATCCTCTACTCCAACAATTACCGACGAGGGCGGCACGGTGGCACAGTGGATAGCACTGTGGCCTCACAGCACCAAGGATCCGCGTTCAACTCCCACCTTAAGTATCATTCTCCAGTGTCTGCATGGAGTTTTGCCGGGTGCTCCCACAGTAAAATATGTGCAGGTTAGGTGGATTTGCCATGCTAAATTGCCCCTTAGTGTGCAAAGATGAGCAGGTTAGGAGGAATTACAGGGATAGGGTTAGGGAGTGGGCTTAGGCAGTGTGTTCTTTCAGAGGACGGTGCAGACTCGAAGGGCGGACTGGCTACCTTCTTTACTGTGGGAACTCTATGGTTCTATCTAATCCTAAATAATCTCAGGGAATGGAGTGCAGAAGCAACACTGGGAATGCATCGAAAAATTGAGATGTGTGGCCAATTCGGCGAAAAGCTTGTTTTTTAATGTGTGAGAGTCAGAAGAGAAGCCGAGAATTCGGTAGGAAAATCGACTCGGCAACAATCGGGAAAACACAGTTGGAGCTGGAGGGAGATAAAGTGACGAAAGGCAGCGATGGAAAACCTGGGAGATGTAGGAGATAAACATTGGGACAGGCGGTGAAGTACATCACAGTGGTAGAGGGATTACTATTAAAATACATTCACCTGAGGAAGGAGCAGCGCTCCGAAAGCTAGTGACATCGAAACAAACCTGTTGAACTTTAACCTGGTCTTGTAAGGCTTCTTACTGTATTAAAATACAGTGAGAGAAACGGACAGGACTATGGAGACAGTGAGACGGAGAAACTAAAATAAATAAATGAAAAGACATTGAGAGAAACAGCGGGGTATAGTGGGCGACACGTGGCACAGTGGTTAGCACTGCTGTGTCACAACGCCAGGGAGCCGGCTTAGATTCCGACGTCCTCGGGTGATTGTCTGGAGTTTGCCCATTCTCCCCGTGTCTGCATGTTAGGTGAATTGGCCGTGCTCAATTGCCGCTTAATGTCCAAATGTTAGGTGGCGTTAAGTGGATAGGGTGGGGGATTGGGCCTAACTACAGTGGCGTTTCGGAGGGTCGGTGCAGACTCGATGGATTTGGATTGAGGTCAGGAAACTATCCACGGGCGGCAGATTTGTAATAAAAACCAATCGAAGAGACGCAGGACAAAATCACACAATATGATTACAAATAACTCGAATAAACAGAAGAGTCAGTTTTCTGAAATAATCAATTAAGATTATCTCCTGCCGTCTCTGTGGCTCGTTGTTCTTTGTAACTGTTTACTTGCAACGATTAATTCCGGAGGAAGTTAAAGGAGAATCACACTGCGGTAGTTCTAGAGAGAGGGCGGGTAAGGACGCCAGATATTCTTCACTCCAGGACATTATTGAACAAGTTTGGAATTTATGCACATCTTCAGTGTCAGTGTCACCAGTTGCTTACTCCGACTTTAAGTTAAGATGTCTATTTCATTAACTGAATTAAAATTCCTGTCTCGCCGTGACCAGAATCCAATTTAAGTTGTCTATTTACTCAACTGAATTAAAATTCCTGTCTCGGCGTGACGAGAACCCAAATCATGCAGGCGGATTATTAATCCAGTTCACCTGGTTCACTGATCTGTAACATATCACTTTGTTATCGAATCCCACACTTCCTGCAGTGAAATATGTTTGGCTAACAGGGTTAAGGAAAATCCCAAAGCCTTTTATTCGTATATAACGAGCAAGAGGGTAACTCGAGAAAGGATTGGCCCACTCTAAGACAAAAGAGGGAATTCATGCGTGGAGTCAGAAGAAATGGGTGAGATTCTTAATGAGTACTTTGCATCGGTATTCACCAAGGAGAGGGACATGACGGATGTTGAGGATAAGGATGGATGTTTAAATACTCTAGGTCAAGTCCGCATAAGGAAGGGGGAGGTTTTGAGTATTCTAAAAGGCATTAAGGTGGACAAGTCCCCAGGTCCGGATGGGGTCACCAGAGTTCAGGTCCATTGTACCCTGAAGGTGGCAACGCAGGTCGATAGAGTGGTCAAGAGGGCATACAGCATGCTTGCCTTTATCGGACGGGGTATTGAGTACAAGAGTCGGCAGGCCATGTTACAGTTGTATAGGACTTTGGTTAAGCCACATTTGGAATACTGCGTGCAGTTCTGGTCGCCACATTGCCAAAAGGATGTGGATGCTTTAGAGAGGGTGCAGAGGAGGTTCACCAGGATGTTGCCTGGTATGGAGGGTGCTAGCTATGAAGAAAGGTTGAGTAGATTAGGATTGTTTTCGTTGGAAAGACGGAGGTTGAGGGGGGACCTGATTGAGGTCTACAAAATTATGAGAGGTATGGACAGGGTGGATAGCAACAAACTTTTTCCAAGAACGAGGGTGTCAATTACAAGGGGTCACGATTTCAAGGTGAGAGGGGGAAAGTTTAAGGGTGATGTGCGTGGAATTTCTTTTATGCAGAGGGTGGTGGGTGCCTGGAACGCTTTGCCAGCGGAGGTGGTAGAGGCGGTCACGATAGCATCATTTAAGATGCATCTCGACAGATATATGAACGGGCGGGGAACAGAGGGAAGTAGATCCTTGGAAAATAGGTGACAGGTTTAGATAAAGGATCTGGATCGGTGCAGGCTGGGAGGGCCGAAGGGCCTGTTCCTGTGCTGTAATTCTCTTTGTTCTTTGTTCACACACAACACGTTAAAGATGCTCCCTCTAATGGCGGTGTGAGCTAATTGCTATTTGCCTGGGAGATCACTGAATTCCCAGGTTACTGAAGGATCTTGTTGCAGGATTATGCTGATGTCCCTGACCTAACAGTTAAATTATGCTCATTTTACCCAATTCAAAACCACAGAAATACTGTTAAGATTCGGAATCTTAAATATCGACACAAAGAAAGGATATAAGCATGACTCCTGGCTTACACTTAACTGATATCATGTGAGATTTCAATGCACCTGCGTCAATTTTAAACCTTTCTCAGAGTTCCGTTTTGTATATTTTGTCTGATGCTACTGCTCCCTCCTTTATGGAGCACATTGTTTGGAGACGTTGTCGACATGGCAGACTGGGAGAAAATGCATGTTCCACATTCTGCACTTTCCTTTGTTTAAATAAATTTACAGTCCCCAATTCATTTTAATTTCAATTCAGGGGCAATTTACTACCTTCGGGATGTGGGGGTGAGGTCCACGCAGACACGGGGAGACGTACAATCTCCACATCGACAGTAACCCAGGGCCCGGAACAAATCAGGCTCCTCAGCACCGTGAGGTAGCAGTGCTAACTGCTGCGCCGCCCCCATTCTGCGCTTTCCGGACACAGCATGGGGCAGAGAGGTTGGAAAAGTGTCCAGAGAGGGAATTCCGTGCGGCTAGACTGTAGCTATGAGGTAGAGAGCTTTTACGCCATGCATTGGTACAAACAGAAACCGGGCCAGGGACATCGACCAGCGACGGCCGAAGCGGTCGTTTTAAACTGAATCTTTACAGTGATGACAAACGCGGCGAATTGATTATTAAAAACACGGAGAATGCTGATGCCGCTGTTTATTATTGTGCGACTGAGCCGCACAATGAGACAAATCCCGGCATTCACTGCGCAAAAACCTCGCTGCGAGTCGCAGTTCCGGAACAGCTGCAGCAATCTCTGAAATAACACAGGACAGGCCGGGAGGTTCAATAGAGAACAGCTAACGGAACCTGCGGGCAGGGTTACCGCGGAGAATGTTACTGCAGTGGTTCTCTTTGTAACTGCCATTAGATAGGCACTTTGATCAGAGATACTGACGATCATAAAATACAGTATCAGAGTGCGGAACGAGGGAGTGCAGTGACTGCTTGCAAAAAGCTTAACTGTGATAATTATCCAAGTAACCGAGACGGTCCCTTTACTGAGAGTTGATTTTATGCCAATGTGTGATGATGCACATAATATTCCACAGAAGCATACATAGATAAGAGAAGCAGCAAGAGACCATTCGGCCCTACGAGCCTGTTCCGCCATTCATAATGATCATGGCTGATCATCAGGTTCAATACCCTGATCCCGCCTTCCCCCAATAGCCTTGATCCCATTAGCCACAAGAGCTATATCTAATTCCTTCTTGAAATTACACAATATTTTGTCCTCAACTACTTTCTGTGGTACCGAATTCCACAGATTCACCAAGATTAGCCCTAAAGGTTTTGCCTCATATTCCAAAACTATGACGACTAGTTCTGGATTCCACCACTATCGGGAACGTTCTTTCTGAACCTACTCTGTCTAATCCTGTTAGAAATGTGTAACTTTCTATGAGATATACTCACACATACTAAACTCAATGAATATAACCTTGACCGATTTCCTCTCTCCACATATGACAGACCCGCCATCTCAGGAATCAGTCTGGTAAACTGTCGCGCCAGTCTATACAAAGCAAGAGCATCCTTCCTCAGATAAGGAGACCAAAACTGTTCACAATACTCCAGATGTGGCCTTACAAATAGTTCCTCTTTAGAAGGAGGTGCTGAACTGTCTTCTTGAACGACTGCAGTCCCTGGGGTGTGTGTACACCCCAAATGCTGATAGGGGGCGTGGCATGTCCAGTATTTTGAGCCAACGACAGTGAAGGAACATCCGATATATTTACAAATCAGTGTGGTGGGTGACTTGGTGGGGGTGAACATCCAGATAGTGGTATTCGCAGGTATCTGCTGTTCTTGTACTTCTAGGTGGCAGTGGCCGTGGGTTTGGAAAGTGCCAACGAAGGAACCTTGGTGAGTTACTGTAGATATAATGCAATGGCATTCACCAGGTATCTATATTCCTCCTCGTGTAGAAGATTCGTGAAACTGCAAAGCAACCGGCTGACGGAGAAGGAAGCCGAATCATCGTTCACCTCTTTAAATCATTATATCATTATCAAGCGAAAGGGATTAGGAGTAGTGTTTTGATATGGATAGATAACTGGTTGGCAGATATGTACCGCATGGGGTCGATGCAGGAATCTCAGCTATTCACAATATATATTAATCATTTGGATTAGGGAACGAATGTGTTATTTCCAGATTTGTGGATGGCACATACTGAGTAGAAGGGTGAGCTGTCAGGAGGATGTAGAGACACTTTAGTGCGATTTGAACAAGTTGAGTGAGTTTGCAAATAAATGACAGATGCAGTATAATTTGGATAAATGCGAGGTTAACCACTTTGGTAGCAAATACGGTACGGTAGATTATTACCTGAATAGACTTAAATTAGGAAAGGCGGATGTGGAACGAGACCTGGGTGGTCTCGTGCACCAGTCGCTGAAGGTAAGCATGCCGGTGTAGCAAGCGGTAAAGAAGACAAATAGTACGTCGACCTTCATAGCGAGAAGATTGGAGTGCTGGAGCAGGGATGTCTTGCTGCAATTATTCAGAGTCTTGGTGAGGCCACACCTGGAATGTTGTGTGTAAATGTGGTTTATTTTTCTGAAAAAGGATGTTCTTGCTCAAGAGGGAGTGCAGAGAAAGTGTACTAGACTGATTCATCGGATGATGTAGGAGGAAGGATTGAGTTTGCTGGGACTGTATTCTCAGGAAGTCAGAAGAATGAGGGGGAATCACAGAAACCTAGATGGCCGCGCAGTCCAGCATCCTGTCCATCTCTAATTAGCCCTTTACCTGAATGCCTTGCTAGATTATTGCAGAGGAAAGCAGGGAGGCACCGAGATTTCTGCGGCTCTGGAGTCATATGTGCAACAATAATCAGGTGTGCCAGTTGCTCGTTATAGGCTGTTCAGATTGAACCTTACTGACTTGATATTCGGAGAAGAGAGAAACGTCTGACATCACTACTTTACAGATTAACACGGACTGTTAAAAGATTATGAGTTTACAAATTGGAGAAAAGCGATGAGATGGAACAGACATGGAAAGTATACGGAAAGGCAGAATTTCATCTATGGTCCTAGAGGTGCGTTTGTAAAGTTTATGTTTTTCTAAGTGAGAGATATTAACTAAAGTTAATTTATGGAGTGGATCTCTTCTGATCTTGTTGAATATTGTGTTTCATCAGTTAAACAATAATCACTGTGAATCTCACAGCGGTGGGAGAATTACTGATTTTCTTTTATTAGTGTGGGAGTATCTATTTGTGCCACTTACTGGAACTCCTTCTGTCGTCTTTTGCCAAGGCCCTGCTATATCCCTGCCGCATCGATGGGCTCCATCACACAGAGATAGGCACTGGCCTCTGAAATCCATATTTTGTTCATCATTTACTCGGTAGTTTAGAACATAGAACATCACAGCGCAGTACAGGTAGTTTACTCGCATAACCGAACTTGGGAAATAATCGCAATGTAAAGTCGGGGATCCCGACTTTGCTGTACCTCAATAGAGATAAAACACATGCTGTGGACAATGTCCATACCCTGACTGTAGATGAACACGTAAGGACTGGAATCTGTTGTTTTCTTGGTGCAGCTGATGGTCACATTACTTTACTCCTGAACCATCAATTGCGCTACAGACTGCTTCACTGAATCTTAATGGCTCCATCTGACATGCACACCCCTAATATTTACCGATACATCAACATGACAAGCATTTTGCTATCAATAATGTATGTTATACTAAGGAGTCTTACAACACCAGGTTAAAGTCCAACAGGTTTATCTGGAATCACTAGCTTTCAGAGCCTGATGACGGAGCGACGCTCTTGAGAGGGTGCAAAGGATGTTTACCAAGATGGTGCCTGGTCTGGAGTGTGTTAGCTTTGCGGAGAGGCTGAATAGACTCGGACTGTAGAAAGACGGAGGTCGAGTGGTGACCTGATAGAGGTCTACAGGATTATGAGGGACATGGATAGAGTGGATGGGCAGGCACACTTTCCCAGGGTGGTGGGGTCAGTCACCAGGGGGCATAGGTTTAAGGTCCATGGGGCAAAGTTTAGAGGAGATGTGCGAGGCAGGATTTTTATGCAGCGGGTGGCGAGTGCCTGGAACGCGTTACCAGGGGAGGTTGTGGAATCAGGTAGATTAACGGCGTTCAAAAGTCATCTTGATCAATATATAGATAGGATGGGTATAGAGGGATACGGTTCAAGGAAGTCCTGAGGATTTTGGGCAATGTTGGTATCATGAGCGGCACAGACATGGAGGGCCGAGGTGCCTGTTCCTGTGCTGTATTTTTCTGTTCTTTGTTGTGATTGCACTGAGGCGTTTCACCAGGATGTTTCCTGGGATGGAACATTTAATTATGAAGAGAGGTTGAATAGGCTTGGGTTGTTTTCGCTGGAGCAGAGAAGGCTGATGGGTGGCCTTACCGAGCTGTACTAGATTATGATATGCACGGGGTAGGTGGAGAGGGAAAAGCTTAGTTGAAGGGTCGGTTCGAGGGGACACATGTTCAAGGTGAGGGTGAGAGGTGCAGGAGGCATTTGAGGAAAAACCTTTTTACCAGAGGGTTGGTGACGGTCTGGAACTCACTACCTGGTTGGGGGGGGGGGGGTAGAGGCGGGTTGACTCACATTCTTTAAAAGCTACCTGGATGAGCACTTGGCACGTTTTAGCATTCAAGGCTATAGGCCAAGTGCTGGCAAATGGGATTAGGATTGGCAGATCGGATGCCTTTCATGCGGCGGTGCAGACTCGATAGGCCGAAGGGTCTTTTCTGCACTGTATTTTTCTGCGATTCTCTGAACTCTGCCATCCAGGGAAATGCTCTCTCAGGTGAGAAATATAGATCGTCTCCCCATTGAACTGCTGATCCAACCAATGCCATGCAGCGAAAACGGCGACAATCTCTCCAATAAAACAGGACAGGTGAGGCGGGTCAGAGCGAGAACAGCCTCGTTTAGGGATTCTGTTGTTTGAACTTGTCCAACTCTGCAGTCACTCGCTGAATAATTTGTTTTATTTCCATGCATTTTTGAAGGGCAAGGATGTTTACTAGAAAGACAGATCAACTTACCGAAGGTGCAGAAATCTGGACCGATACAAAGAGATCCAGTCAAAGTTCCCGGAGAGTGGAATCTGCACACTGAAATTCCCAGTCAGCCTGTCCCGCGCTCAAAACGAAGAAAAAACTCTGCCTGTCAATAAAAGTCACAGCGATGTTTTCAGCAAAATGCATCACTCAACAAGAAAAGGCCACGAACACTCCTGTAGCCTTTGGCCGCGGCCTGTTCACAGCTTTGATTGAAACGGAGAGTTATGCTGGGTCAGAGACAAGGTACACAAAATAAGCAGAAGTAACAAGATAGTGACTGTGATCTTTGAAACAAACTCAAAGTAGTGTGTACCCAGTGACCATTGTGCGTCAGAATGCTTCCTTAGCGCTGGGGTGATTTCTGCTGTCATTAACAATCCAGTTTCCTGGTGATCATTTACAGACCAGGATTATCAGGATACTGACTGGAGCGGCGCTCCGGCAGTTTTCTTTTCAATCATGGCCCAGATCGCTACCAACTGGCCTCACTGAGCCAGGGAGACACGGAGAGGAGAGGCGGGAGAATCCGGATGCGCGGCAGCATATGATTAAGGACAGGGTGAATTCCAATGTGATTGATGATCTGTCTGTCATCTTGAATTCTGCAGTTTCAGTTTTCAACCGCTGCTGGGAACAGTTTCATTGGCGGTTAGTTTGATTTCCTCTCGCTTAACCTTGTGGTTGCATCAGCCTAACAACCGCGTCAGAAAGGGGCTGCTATCTGCAGTTAAAGATAGTTTTTGTACAGGGCAGAGCCTGTTTGCTATCACTGTGAGTCTGAGAGCGCAGTAATAAACGGCAGCGTCAGCCAGCTGCAGAGCCGAGATGGTTAAACTGGTGGATTTAGTCGAGATCTGGAGCTCGGCAGAGAAACGGCTTTTAGCAAAATCTGCTTTTTCTTCAGTACCCCCCGAATCTTTCCACAATATAAACTCAGGTTCGGAGTCTGCATGCTGCCGGTACCAGTATAAATAGTAATTGCTCTCTGTGGTATCATATCTGCAGGTAAGAGTCAACTCTTGTCCTTCTGTCTTAACATCTGAGGACAGCGGCTGCGTGACAGAATCTCCATAACTCAGATCTGAAAAATAAAACTGGTTCAAATAGAAGAAAAGATCGGTCCAAGGACTGTTAAAAATCCATTTTAAGCCACATGTGAAAAATGAGATAAAATGTGAAATGTGTTTGGTCCACAATTACCTGTTAGAAGCGCTCCGCACACAACCCAGATGCTGAGTAGCCGCATTGTCGCTGTCAGCACTGTAAAAAAGGAATTTGGATGTTTAAAGCCTTATATCCAAAACCCCGCCCCCAACTATTTGCTGTCCTATCTCCGGCTGCCCTCACCTCACTTCCTGCTGTCCCCAATGGCAGAGTGAAACGGCGGGGTGGTGCTCTGCCTGCCAGGGATGACAGAAACCCAGTGCATTTCAGTGGGTATAAGTCCGCTTTACAGAATGGATGGTGAAAATTACACCAGTGTTTATTTTGATTCGTTCGTGGGATGTGGGCCAGCATTTATTCCCCATCCCTGAGGGCATTTAAGAGTTAACCACATTGCAGTGGGTCTGGAGTCACATTGAGGTCAGACCAGGTAAGGACGGCAGATTTCTTCCCTAAAGGACATTTGAAAATCAGGTGGGTCTGACAATTGACAATGGTTTCATGGTCACCCTAATCTGTCATGCCGGGATTCGAACTCGAGTCATCAAAGCATGACTCTGGATCCCTGGATTACTAGCCAGGCGACACGGGCCGTCATGGTGGCACAGCGGTTAGCACTGCTGCCTCATAGCGTCGGGGTTCCAGATTCGATCCCCGGCTCGGGTCATTGTCTGTGTGCAGTTTGCACATTCTCCCCGTGTCTGCGTGGGTTTCCTCCGGGTGCTCCGGTTTCCTCCCAAAGTGCAAAGATGTGCAGGTTAGGTGGATTCGTTATGCTAAATTGCCCCTTAAGTGTCCAAAAGGTTAGGTGGAGTTATTGGGTTACAGGAGGGTGGGAGGTGTGGGCTTCAATAGCATGATCTATACAGTGAATGGTAGAACCGTCAAGAGTATTGAAAGTCAGAGAGATCTAGATGTACAGGTCCACAGGTCACTGAAAGGGGCAACACAGGTGGAGAAGGTAGTCAAGAAGGCATACGGCATGCTTGCCTTCATTGGCCGGGGCATTGAGTATAAGAATTGGCAAGTCATGTTGCAGCTGTATAGAACCTCAGTGAGGCCACACTTGGAGCATAGTGTTCCATTCTGGTCGCCACACTACCAGAAGGATGTGGAGGCTTTAGAGAGGGTGCAGAAGAGATTTACCAGAATGTTGCCTGGTATGGAGGACATTAGCTATGAGGAGAGGTTGAATAAACTCGGGTTGTTCTCACTGGGATGACGGAGGTTGAGGGGCGACCTGATAGAGGTCTACAAATTTATGAGGGGCATAGACAGAGTGGATAGTCAGAGGCTTTTCCCCAGGGTAGAGGGGTCAATTACTAGGGGGCATAGGTTTAAGGTGCGAGGGGCAAGGTTTAGAGTAGATGTACGAGGCAAGTTTTTTTACACAGCGCGTAGTGGGTGCCTGGAACTCGCTGCCGGAGGAGGTGGTGGAAGCAGGGACGATAGTGACATTTAAGGGGCATCTTGAAAAATACATGAATAGGATGGGAATAGAGGGATACGGACCCAGGAAGTGTAGGAGATTGTAGTTTAGTCGGGCAGTATGGTCGTCACGGGCTTGGAGGGCCGAAGGGCCTGTTCCTGTGCTGTACTTTTCTTTGTTGTTTGTTCTTTCCGAGGGCCGGTGCAGACTCGAAGGGCCAAATGGCCTCTTTCTGCACTGTAAATTCTATGACTCTATGATAATACCACTGCGCCATTTCCATCCCTTTTCTGTTTACTGCACAGTCAAATACGGGGTTGTTCCTGAATTTGGTTAATTCGGAAACTCAGTTTCTGACAGTTAGTTTAGTGTTGCCATCAGGGGATTGGCAGCCGTGACGCCTGTGAGCTTTCTCTCATGAATCACTGAGCCAATTGTCTCACCATGATTACATATTTTGTCGGCTTTGCTGACGACCCGCCAGTCGGTCTTGTGACACAACGGCAGCGTTCCCAGAAAGTACTTATTTATGTCCACCGCGAGGACCTGTTTGCTCCGGAAGGAAAGCTTACGATGCGGTTCAACGGCTTCATATTTGCTCTGGAATCCTTTGCTAATAATCCCGAAAGAAAAAATTGTTTGTGAGCATATGGCTAAAAAGAATAGATCTTTCACTTTAGAGCAACGGCACGAACTATCACTGCACAAGCAACTGAACATTCTTAAAGAATAAACGTTTCCAACTAATGTAAGCAGGATTTCGTTCAGTGGCCCCTTCTGTTTAAAATGGTGTGGAGATGCCAGCGTTGGACTGGGGTGAGCTCAGTAAGAAGTCTTACACCAGGTTAAAGTCCAACAGGTTTGTTGCAACCATGAGCTTCCGGGGCGCTGCTCCTTCATCTGGCGAGGGAGCTACGTTCCTGATGAAGGAGCTGCGCCCCGAAAACTCGTGATTTCAAATAAACCTGTTGGATTTTAGCCTAGTGTTGTAAGGCTTCTTACTGTTTACAAAGATACATAGAAGTTAGGAGCAGGAGGAGGCCTTTTGGCCCTTCGAGCCTGCTCCGCCATTGATCACTATCATGGCTGATCATCCAACTCAATAGCCTAATCCTGTTTTCTCCCCAAAGCCTTCAATCCCATTCTCCCCAAGTGCTATATCCAGCCGCCTCTTGAATATATTCAAAGCTTTAGCATCAACTGCTTCTGTGGTAATGAATTCCGCAGGTTCGCTACTCTTTGTGTAAAGAAATGTCTCCTTATCTCTGTCCGAAATGGTTTACCCTGAATCCTCAGACTGTGACCCCTGGTTCTGGACACACCCATCAAACGATGAACTTCAATCTGGTTCGTTGTCGTTTATTCACTGGGCCACGGCTCTCGGATTTTGGATATCTTTATGAGAGAAGGTCGTTAGCGCTTTTCAGAAATTCTGCATTATTCTGTTCAAAGCCCAGGAGCAAAGGTCAAAGAGCAGGTTCACAGCGTCTGGGGGACGTGTAAAGAGAGTTCTCATTCATTAGAGTTTATATCAGCCGCCCAGTTAAACTTTTCATGCCACGTCCAATCGGAGTAGAAATACACATGGTACCCAAATGGTTAGAGTGAAGTAATTCAGAAAACAGGTCAAAGGGAGTCTTTCAGTCTCATTCTCACATCCTTTCCCACATCAGACACGCCTTCCCTCCCTCTCTCTGTGCTCTGACCAATGTCAGGCGCAAAGCCTGCGATATGAGAATGTCTTCGTGATGATTATTGCCTGCATTAGCTTCTCCAAACCATTGAGGTCAGTTGAGTTCAACCATTAAACCTATGTTTATTTCAAAATGGACGAGGTCTTGCTCAACTCGCTACAGGTGCTGCGAACCCCACCAGCGATAGTGTGAGCTGCCGGCCTCTCGCCCTCTCGTGGATATCGGATAGATGTTCTGATGCCGGCGGCCTGAAGAGGAGAGATTCTGTGGTTATTCATTGGCCTGGGCTGACTATTTTGATATTTGGAAAGCTGGACTTTTGCCGGACTGAAATAATATGCCGAGCAGAAAATTGAATTTTAAATCATTAACCTAAATGTCAAAAGAAAGAAAGTAAAACGATTATGGGTGAAACGTGGGAACTGGCGACTAGATGGGGCAGTGTGGGGAAATAAATGTTAAGTCTCAAGGACAATTAAGGCTGCACAGTTGCATTTGTGAAGATCATTTTTAATATATTGCGAATTGAAATCATCAAGTATTATAATTTTGCGAGTGGACCTCACCAGTGATTGTTGCGTTTTGTGTTTATTGCATTTTGAGATAGATTCCTCTGGCTCTCACCCCACAGGTTGAATTATTGCTCCTGTTTGCGAGCGCCCTCTGCTGCGTAGTAACTGGAATTGTCACTGTGTTTGACCTGCTTGCTCTCGATAGCAGCGTGGGGACTCCTGGCACGGAAATACACGGCGGTGTCGGAGATCAGGGCTTTGATGACCGTCAGCTCGGTGATTTTGAGTTTTGCTAAACGTGGAATAGAACCGATCAGTAACATCGATGTTCCAGGTTTTTCTCCCTCTGCAGCGATTATGCATGTACCCTGGAGGATGATAGCGCTGTTAACACGAACAGAACACTGAACATTCAGAAAAACTTGTTTTAAGGTGTAGTTTGGGGTGATATTACTTTCCTTTGCAAGCCTCATTTCAGCAACCCACCGTCCCAATGTGTCTTATTGGCTCGGTTCTGATGTAGAAACAGAGAAAATAGGAACAGGAGGAGGCCATTCGGAACTTCGAGCCTGTTCAGCCATTCATTATGAGTCATCCAACTCAAGAGCCTAATCCCACATTCCCCCATATACTGTCACCCCCTTCGCCCGAAGTGCTGGATCTAACTGTTCTTGAAAACAGACAATATTCTGGCCTCAACTACTCCCTGTGGTAACGAATTCCACAGGCTGATCACTCCCTGGGTGAAGAATTCTCTCCTCATGCCTGTCCAAAATGGTCGGCCACGTATCCTCAGACTGTAACCCCTGGTTCTGGACACGCCCACCATCGGGAACAACCCTCCTGCAAATACCCCGTTCAGTCCTGTTGTAAGTTTATAAGTTTATCTGAGGTCTCCCCTTATTTTTCTGAACTCCAGCGAAAACAATTATTTTCTGAATCCTCCTATACTAACAGAAATGGTAGTAATGATCATTATTTCATCAGCATCAGCATCATCAGTATATCCATGGTATCAACTAGATGGCAGGAGAAATGGACTGAATGGATTTTATCTGGGATGAAAATATTGATTTAAAAATGAAATAATGACCAGTGAGATCGTCCCACGTGACGGTTACATGGGTAGCTCTGCGGTCCAATCAATCACGATAGCTTCTGACAGAGCAAAACTATCGAGCCCCATTCCAGTGAACTGCTGATACAACAATGCCAAGCATAGAACAGCCGGAGCACCCTGTCCAGTAAGTGCAGGCAAGACAGCAAGGGCAACAGCAGATAAAATCTCACACAGAGAATCAACGGGTAACGATCTTAAATCAATAATAACCTTCCCACCGAACATTATATACCCCCCCCCCCCCCCCACTCTCTGTAACAGAGGCAATACTTACACACCCGTTCCATTTGGAGGAATGCAAAGTCAACAGATGCGTGTCAGGATTAGTGAATTGTTCAATATTGAATACAATCCGTATTACCGACCTCGGAGAAAACTGAGGATGAATCTATGGGCATCTGGGATGGAATAGTTCTGAATTAATGTCCAAAGAACTATTAATGATCTGAAAAGTTTAATTTAAAGATGGAAGAAGAAAATGTTTTGACTTCTGGGCAACGGATGGAGACAGTTGGCTCGAAAAATCACAGAGGAAGGCATTAAAGGGGGGGGGGGGTGAATGAAAGCACCATAGAGTGATTGGTAATGTTCACTTTTGCTCGTGTAAATGGCACAGTAATATTACTGCATTTACATAGGAATAAAATGCTGGAAAAACTCGGCAGGTCTGACAGCATCTGTGGAGAGAGAATGGAGCTAACGTTTCTGGATGACTCTGTCAACGCTGGAGCGAACTGGAAATTACGTCAGATTTATACTGTTGTGGGGGAGGGGCGTGGAGCGGATGGGGGAACTAGATAGTGGATCAGTGATAGGTGGAGATTAACAAATATATGGACAGGCGCACAAATGGAATGTATATGCTGGTGATTATGGCTAAGAAGGATACTGTTATTGGCACATTAAGAGCTCAGAATGTGTCAATGGCAGTGCAGCGCTAAGCAATGTGTCAAAGGACTACCAAGGTACAGATGACCCCAGTGTCGGGGAGTGGGGGAGGGGAGACAATGGTCAAGAAAAAACGGATCGATGAAAGATATGAAAATAAATTGATCGAAAAAAATGGAGTGAAGGTGGAGGAGAGAGTTCACAGTCCGAAATTGCTGAACTCAATGGTAAATCCGGAAGGCTGTGAATGATATGACTGGAAGTGGTTATTCTCTGTTCTTATAGGGGGTTGCGTTTGTTGCTGTTTTACGATGGTCCCTGACTATGACACTCACTGTGCAGGCTGGATTATAACGTCTGATAATCGGAGTGTGTCACCCTCTGCTGAGCACTAACTGGAATTCTCACTGTGGGGTTTTTGTAAGGGGTCCACGAGATCGGTATCACTGTGGGCTGCAGGGCGCATGAATATACCGCACTGTCAGAGATCAGGGTGTTGGCAATCATTAGCTTGGTAATCTTCGCAGTTTTATCTAAAGTAGCTGAAAAGCGGTCACTGATGTCGCTGTGTCTGAATAGTTTCCCTCCCAGAATATGAAGCAGATAATATGGAGGGTGCCCGGCGCTTTGACTGTACCAGTACACATACGGATCAGAATCGCTTGTTTTCAAAGTGCAGGTTAGTGTGATATTACTTCCTTCTTCAGTCGTCATTTTTGCAGCCGATTGCTCCACTGTGTCTTGGTGGCTACATTCTGATATCAAAATAGAGGGAAAACAACAACAGTATCAGTCCCATATTCATCTATTGACGCATCATAATCAGCATCACTATTATTTTATCAATAATAACATCTGGGTTAGAACAATGAGGAGGAGACTGAGTGTTACTGGGACTTACTGAAAAATGATATAACGATGAAGATCGGAGTGACACGGTTCCTCGTGGTCCTTCTGTAACTGTGCAGAGAGAGAAAACCTCTGTGAGAGACATAAATACAGTTCCCCGCCCCCCTGCACGGCTGGTTCAACCAATGAACGGAGCAGCCAATAACCCAATCAGGGCAGAGCAGCAAACGGAAGCGGTGGGCGGGATGACGCAGACTCAATGTTGAGTGCAGTGTGCGCAGCTGCACTCAGAACTGACGGAGCGGAATTAGCAACGCTTGAGTCTCCAAACGTCTGAGACCATCTTGCAACTGCTCACTGTTCAAATGGCTGCAAATAAATAGACGGTAGAAGAATGAAGGAAGGCAAATATCAGGAAGTCCGAAAATGGCATGAGCCCTTTCGGCCTATCTGACCTGTATCTTATGAGATAATTAACCAATTCGTCTTCCAGCCTAACCCCACCCGCATTTTTTCACATTCCTAGATCATTCCCTTTTGAAAGTTACATTTAAATTTTTTTCCTGCCAGCCTTTTTAGGCAGTCAATTCTAGATTTGAACACATCTCATTTTAATGAAGGAATCTACCACCTCTCGGTCTTTTTCCTCTTAATTAGGGATGCTTGGGCTATCATTTTAGTGGAAACAGTTACGCCCACAGCGATTCCTAAGCAAGTCTTTCCTTTTACTGGTTTGATATAACAAGAACAATCTCAGTTTCTATGCACCGTTCTCCTTTGTGAAGTCTCCAGATCCTGGTACAATTCTAGCCTATATCCCCCACACCTTCGCCCACGTCTTCAGATTTTCTTTTCCGAAAAACTAGTTTTACCCATGTGAACACTTATTGAATAACATTTTTTGAAGCATAAACATCGCGAGAAATATCTCATCAGCTCCAATTTACATTTCCAGGAGGCAATATTTGACACTTCAAAAAAATCTAAATCAGTTAACAATAAATCCACCCAATGGATCCAGCCATTCAAGTCCCGATGGAACAGAATCCGCCAGTAGGGGCAGTCAAACTGAAGCATGCTAATCCTAAAGTCCCGTGTGGCCACGTCAACGCCAATAGGGATGGTAACTTCATAGAATTTACAGTGCAGAAGGAGGCCATTCGGTCCATCGAGTCTGCACCGGCTCTTGGAAAGAGCACCCGACTTAAGCCCCACACCTCCACCCTCTGTCCCCGTAACCTCACCTAACCTTGTTGAACACGAAGGGCAATTTAGAATGTTCAATCTGCCTAACCCGCACATCTTTGGACTGTGGGAGGAAACCGGAGCACCCGGAGGAAACCAACGCACACACGGGGAGAACGTGCAGACTCCGCACAGACAGTGACCCAAGTCGGGAATCGAACCTGGGATCCTGGAGCTATGAAGCAACTGTGCTAAGCACTGTGCTGCCCTGAGTTTGGTCACAATGGGTCTGGCCTCCTGCAGTGTGTGGGTGGAACAATGAGCTATAAAGAGACCGGGTTCCCTTCCTCCTTCTCAATCCCTGACTTATTACATTCCCGTTCACTGAGAGAGATTGAGTCAGACATGTTTCTGATAATACTGACAGCGCTGTTGCATCGTAAGTCCCGGGTTAAGAGTCCCGGGTTAAGATCACCAGGATAATTTAGCAGATTGACGCAAGAGTTTTTGCTTGTATTTTATAGTTGACCAGAAGATCGATATTGGCGGCCGGTTTAGTTGGCTGGAAAGCTCATTAGTGATGCAAGCGCGGGTTCAATTTCCATAGCGGCTGAGGTTATTAATGAAGAACCTGCCTTCTCAACTGTCCCTTGACGGAGGGGTGGGGATGCTCAGGTTAAATCGCCACCATTCAGCTCTCCCCCTCAAAGGGGAAAGTAACCTACGAAAATCTGGGACTGTGGCGACTTTATCTAAATATCTTATCATAGAATCATAGAATTTACAGTGCAGAAGGAGGCCATTCGGCCCATCGAGTCTGCACCGGCTCTTGGAAAGAGCACCCTAGCCAAGGTCAACACCTCCACTCTATACCTATAACCCAGTAACCCCACTCAACACTAAGTGCAATTTTGGACACTAAGGGCAATTTATCATGGCCAATCCACCTAACCTGCACATCTTTGGACTGTGGGAGGAAACCGGAGCACCCGGAGGAAACCGCACAGGCAGTGACCCAAGCCGGAATCGAACCTGGGACCCTGGAGCTGTGAAGCAATTGTGCTAACCACTGTGTTACCATGCAGCCTGGTAAATGGGAATTTACACACCCATACAGATAGACACAACTCTCGATCGATCCTCTTTAACACGATGCTCTTATGCTCATTCATCATTCACAGACGGATTGCGTGTAGTTCCCGTAACTCAATCTCCGGTGTCCTTAACTGTGTTAGAAGAAGGATCGGCGCAGTTAGACTGTGAATATGCAGACCAGCTGATATTCACCATGCAATGGTATCTACAAAAACAGACACAAGTTCCAAAATGGATAATTAGCAATGCGGTAACACTGAAAAAAGATGAAATCTCTGGACGATATCTGGCATAGGCCACGAGTCGACAAAGTCTGGTTACCTCAATATAAGCAGCCTCAGTGTGGAGGACGGAGCGGTCTATTACTGCGCAGCGAGGCAGCGCGTCAAATAAAAGACAAGAGCTGGTACAAAAACCTCAGCGAGTACTTACCTCTCGGACAATTAATTGCGATGCTTCGTTGCCCTTGTCCAATTCAAGAGAAATCCGGTCGCCGAATTCCTGGGACCTAGCTCTATGTCCGCAGTTACACATTTCAGTAAATATCACGGAGCTTACCCCGAATATCTATGTACCAACGGAGGTCGAAATCAGCCAACAGATATGGACTGAGTATAACTGTGCAGTGCGGGCTGTTCTTCCAAACAGGGAGATAAACAGTAAGATAGACAATGGCAGATAATGAAAGAGAGACATGAAGGCAAACAGAGCGAGACAGAGAGAGAACGGAGAATTTAGATGAATATACTGTGAGAGGGAAAATGCAGCAATACGGAGAAATCGGAACGAATAAATGAAGAAAAACAAATGACAGATTTACAGGGAGAGACTGTGATAGAAAGAGTGAGCTAAATAGAACGAAAACGTTCGAGATGTTGGGATGAGAACACGATGAAAGGAAATGGTAGAAATGAGGGAGATAACGAGTGATAATTAGTGGGACAGAATCAAAAAAATGAGGGAGAGATGAAGGCAGAAAGGGAAGGAGATGAAGATATGGTGAAGATTTGTTGTTTCACATCAGAGCTCAAAAAGTCACAAGTGCAGCCGGTCGAGAACAAATACCGAGGCAGGAAGAAACGGTCAGTGATTGGCTACAAAGTGTGAGATATTATGTTGCAAGTGAAAATTTGGGCGATATTGGGCCAGATTTTGGGGCAGCACGGTAGCATTGTGGATAGCACAATTGCTTCACAGCTCCAGGGTCCCAGGTTCGATTCCGGCTTGGGCCACTGTCTGTGCCGAGTCTGCACATCCTCCCCGTGTCTGCGTGGGTTTCCTCCGGGTGCTCCGGTTTTCTCCCACAGTCCAAAGATGTGTAGGTTAGGTGGATTGGCCATGATAAATTGCCCTTAGTGTCCAAAATTGCCCTTAGTGTTGGGTGGGGTTACTGGGTTATGGGGATAGGGTCTTTCCAAGAGCCGGTGCAAATTCGATGGGCCGAATGGCCTCTTTCTGCACTGTAAATTCTATGAAACAGTGATGGGAACAGATGCAGGTGGGCTATGCGCATATCCAGTAACTTCGTTGCCGGTGACAATAACAGTGTCAGAATAGGATTTGGTGAAGTTAGATTGACAATATTAAGATCCCAACATGTTCCAAATACAATGGTTTCAGGAGAATCCGATACAGCCATCGAGATGGATCATCACCAACACCTTAGTAACGAAGAAAGCTGAAGTTTCAGGACGATATCTGGCGGTTGTTGACAAATCGAAACAGAACGGTTAGCTCAGTATAAGCGCTCTCGGTGTGGAGGACAGGGAGGTCAGTTACTGCGCAGTGTGGCACAGAGTTAGAGAAAATCTAAAGTGCCATAGAGAAGCGTCGGTGAGTATTTACAGCTTCACTGAGGTTCCTTTTCGCGTCTGTGCTCACGGAAGCAGTAGAGTCTATTTACCGAACATTTTTCTGTCATGTAGATCAACCGAGGAAGAGTTTGGGCAATGTTGAGAGTTATCATGCCGCGAACTTTATTGTAACTTTAAAAACCGGAATATCTACCTAGCAGCAGAGGGAAGCACTCAAATGATAGGCGAAAATCATGGCCTGCTCTTCAAGCTTAGTCCAAGGGCAAAGACTCCTCATTACCTGTTCCTGTAACGAAATGCAGAATGGATCAATATCTGCTGCGGTACTTAATGTACAATGTACTTAATGGGCGGCACGGTGGTACAGTGGTTGCACTGCTGCCTCACAGCTCCAGGAACCCGGGTTCGATTCCCGGCTTGAGTCTGTGCGGAGTCTGCACGTTTTCCCCGTGTCTGCGTGGGTTTCCTCCGGGTGCTCCGGTTTCCTCCCACAATTCCCGAAAAGACGTGCGGTTAAGTAATTTGGACATTCCGAATTCTCCCTCTGTGTACCCGAACAGGCGCTGGAAAGTAGCGATTTGGGGCTTTTCACAGTAATTTCATTGCAGTGTTAATGTAAGCCTACTTGTGACACTGATAAAGATTATTATTATTACAATGTACGCTTAATATACAATAACCGCCGAGCAACATGAGAAATACCATCAGTCTGGGACATGGAAGCACAATGTGCCAGGTTTGACTTTAATAATGTTGCTAACTTTGCCTTGGTTCAATTGCTCTGTTTTACTACCTTTGCTCTTGAGTCGCCAGGTATCTTTATGATACCGCCACGAGGTTCAAGTCCAAGTAATGGTCAATGACCCAATACACCGATTAGTAAGATTTAAATCAAAGCACATTTATTATACACAGTAATCGCTACTCATACACAAATTCTACGTCTAAGCTACTTCTACAACTAACAGGCCTATACTTAGCTTCGGACTGGCCCACCAGGTCAGGGGAACAAATGGCCTTTCGTTCGGGTTCTGAGTCTGCGGGATTCGAAGTTGGTACGGATTGGTAGCTAGGAGCGCCTATCTCGTAGCGAGCATTGAATTAAGACTTACTTCGTTCGGTGGTCACTGCACCGGTCACGGTCAATGTTGGTTCGTGTTGCTGGGTGACCCGGCAGGACGAAGAGGTGAAGAGAGTGATTTGAACTTGGGGCTTAACTCTTATAGTCCCCAGGGGCTTCCCGCCTTTCGGGGCGGACCCTGTACCTGGTCTCAAGTGATTGGATTTTGTCCCAATCGTTTGGTTCGATTTCTCCAATACTGGAGTGGTTCCCTGATCGACGGGCGGTCTTGAGGAGCTCGTTCACCTCTTTTGTGTTGGCTCCTGTTTGCGCCGGGGAGTCTGGCCTTGCTTTGTGTGTTACTTATTGTTTCCGGGGATTGCTCATCAGTATGCAGATGGCTGCTACATTGTTCTGGTGATGGTCGCTGGTATCGATGTTGTCTGGCCTTTTGCAGAGTTTTAATACACAGCAAACCTGCACCTGCCGGTTTCTGTCTTGTTGGCTGACTTTCCCATCAGCCTTTGCCGTTCGCCATTGTAAGTCGGGAGTTGGCCAATTTTGGTGGCGACCCTAGAAATCAATTTGTCGATCGAGAATACTTGAAGTTTCCATTGACAAGACATGTCTGATGATGGATTCCTACGCAGATCAGAGTCATACTTCGCCCGATTGAGACGAAGGGGGGCTAAGGGGCAATTTAGCATGGCCAATCCAGATTTCCTAGACATCTTTGAACTGTGGGAGGAAATCGCTTTGGTTAAGGTGAGCGTGAGGTCAGGTGTAATGCCTGCATCTGGTATTTTTCTTTTGTGGGGACCGTGAATTGGATTAAATTTGAATTGGTTTTTGGAGCAGGCAAGGAGCTGCATTAGGGGTTTGCACCTGTCCACACTCTGAGCTCTAGCTTTGTAACTCTGATAAAGTAATAAGAATGAAAAAAAAACTTAAACAGCCAGAGGAAACCCTCGCAGACACGGGGAGAAAGTGCAAACTGCACAGACAGTCACTCACGGCCGGAAGTGAACCCGGGTCCCTGGCACTGCAAGGCAGCAGTGCTAACCACTGTACCGCCCCTGTGTCACCGCGCAACCCCTGCTTGGAGGGACAATAGAGGCATAGATAATAAAAGCAAGGAGGTCATGTTGGAATTGTACAGAACTGTCGTAAGACCACAGCTGGAGTACTTTGAGCAGTTTTGGTCGCCACATTGTAGGAAGGATGTGACTGTACTGGAGGGGGTGCAGCGGAGATTCGCCAGGATGTTGCCTGGGATGGAACATTTAAGTTATGAAGAGAGGTTGGATAGGCTTGTATTGTTTTCACTGGAGCAAAACGCTGAGGGGCGACCTGGTCGAGGTGGACAGATTACGAGGGGCAGGGTGGATAGGGAGCAGCTGTTCCCTTTAATTGAATGGTCAGTTACGAGGGGACACAAGTTCAAGGTGAGGAGCAGGAGGTTATGGGGGATTTGAGGAAAATCTTATTTACCTAGAGGGTGGTTACGGTCTGGAATAAACTGCCTGGAAGGGTGGTAGAGGCAGTCTGCTTCACATCCTTCAAATAGTACCAGGATGAGCACATGGCACGTCATAACATTCAAGCCGATGGGCCAAGTGCTGGTAAATAGGGTTAGGTCGGTCGGTCCGGTGTTTTTCGCGTGTTGGTGCAGACACGATGGGCCGAAGGGCCTCGTCTGAACTGTGTGGTTCTGTGTGTCTGCGATTCCGAGTGCTGTAACATTCCTGTCATTAGGTTAATTCCACGAGTTACAAACTTCCAGGTTTGCCACGTACACATTTATATCCAGATATTGGCTGCCCAATGCTACTGGCCTTGCCTTTCACTGGAGTGTCGCTGGCAATCGGAGGAATGCATTTCTCTGCTGCAATGATGCAAGATGTGATAATTTTCTGATAACAAGTACCGCGAACCGGCTGCGGCATAGGGTTCGCCACACCATTGAAGGATAACGAACACTCACTTGGGAAAATGCAGGGCCTTTTCATTGCCACATGAGCATACGACTTAGGAGCAGGAAGTCGGTCAATCGGCCACTCAAGTTACTCCACAATTCAATTAGATCATGACTAAGGTGACCATTGCCTCAGCTCCACATTCAGTGTAACCCAAGGACGCTGGCAAGAGGTATGATCAGTAAGTTCGCAGATTCCGAGAAAATCGTTAATGTGGTTAATAGTGAGGAGGAAAGCCTTAGAATAGTGGCAAATGGACTCTGAAAAGTGCGAGGTGATACATTTTGGCAGGACTAAACAGGCAAGGGAATATACAATGAACGGGAGGATGCTAGGAATTACAGTAACCAGAGGGACCCCGGGTGCATATCCATAGACCCCTGAAGGTAGAGGGCAAGTGGTTAAGAAGGTTTATGAAATATTTGAGTTTATTTTCCGTTGAAAAAAGAGCAGGCAGGCTATGATGGAGCTGTAGGCCACAGCTGGAGTATTGTGTGCAGTTCTGGTCACTACACTATAGCAATGGGTTGATTGCAGTAGAGAGGGTGCAGTGGAGAGTCACCAGGATGTTGCTGGGGATGGAGTGTTTCAGCTATGAAGAGAGGCTGGTTAGGTTGGGGATGTTTTCCTTGGACCAGAGAAGGCTGAAGGGGGACCTGATTGAGGTTTATTAAATCCACCTAATCCACCTATTCTGCATATTTTTATCCGCAGCATATTTTTGGATTGAGGGAAGAAACCAAATCAGACACGGGGAGATCGTGCAAACGCCACAAACTCGCCCAAGGCCAGGATTGAATGTGGGTCCCTGGCGCTGTGAAGCAGCAGTGCTAGCCACTGTGCCACGCCAAATATCCAAACTCTTTGACCACGTTTTTGGCCATACGACCTAAATGTTCCTCTGAAACTCCATGGGGCATGTAATGATTTGAAAAGCTCGACATATACATAAATTGCTGCATTTGTTATAGTTCAGTGAGACCTCTAGTTTACTAAGTGAGTGAATCTGTACACCAGGATATGAACAAGAAGCAGGAGTTAAGGAATCACAGATCGATTCGTCAATCTTATATCTGTTATGAAGCGAGCTGCAATTGTCAACTGGAATAACTGTGCAAGTGGACCTCACCTCTTGCTGTTTTTGAGTGTTGTTTTCTTACAAATTTTGTAACTGTCACTATGGAAACTGAATACCCATGAGGACGCGCCCCCTGCTGAGCAGCAGCTGGAACTGCCAGTGTGGGGTTTTTGTACAGGGCCCACCATAGCTCTGTAATAATGTGGGCGCCATGGCACATAAATACACGGCGCTGTCGGAGATCATTGTGTTACTGATCGTTAGCTCGGTAGTCTTGTTTTTTTTATCAAACGTAGAAGAAAACAGATCATGGAGGTCGGTGTTCCTTTGCACATTCAGTCCAATAAGACGGAGCATGAATATTGGAGCTTTCTCTGGCTGCTGACTGTACCACTACACAGTAGGGCTGGAATCGCTTGTTTTCAAGGTGCAGGTTAATGTGACATTACTTTCCTCTGTAACCGTTATTTCAGGTTCCTTTTATTCCGCGGTATCTTGATGGCTCCATTCTAACAGAAGTGACAGCGAGAATGACAATCAGAGCCAGCCTCATATTAAGCAATAAAAGAATTTGTAAAATAATCACTGTCGTTTTACGAACAATAACATCTGGCTTACAGCAGTCAGGAGGAGAAAGGAGTGTTACTGGGAAGGAAATACTTACTGAGAAGTGAGATAACAATGAGGAGCGAAGCGAGATGGTTCCTCGTGATCCTTCTTGAATTTGTAACTCTACAATGAGAGAAATCCTCTGTCAGAGACAGAAATACAGATCCCCGTCTCACTGCACTGCTGATCGGCCAATGAGAGGAATGAACCAGCAGCAGCAATCTCTCCAGTAACACAATTGGGTCAGAATGAGAGCAGCAACCGGAAGCTGTGGGCGGGGATACCGCAGTCTGAATATTGAGTGAAGTGTGCGGTGACTCTCAGCTGCACTCGGAACTGATGGAGCGGAAATAGCGACGGTTGAATCTTCCCTACACCGTGACCATCCTGCACCTGCTCATCGTGCAAGTCACTGAGAAGAAATATATCGGGAAGGGCATGACGGAGTAGAATCTAGAATCTTCGAGTCAGGGATGAGGCCACACGATCTCACCTGAGGAAGGAGCAGCGCTCCGAAAGCCAGTGACATCGGGATATGGTGTACGGGCCGGAGACTGGAGCTAAGTCCACAAAGATCAGCCATGTTCTCATTAAATGGCGGAGCAGGCTCGAGGGGCCAGATGGCCTACTCCTGTTCCTAGTTCTTATGTTCTTATGAAACAAACCTGTAGGACTTTAACCTGGTGTTGTAAGACTTCTTACTATATTGCCCAAGACACTCCGAAAGTGTTCCTTATTCGTCTTTCAAAAACTGTATTTTCTTTATACCCCAGTAATTCCCTTTACATTTCCTTCTTAAAGTTATTGTTGAATCTTCTTCCTTTATTTAGACACGTCTTCTATAGTTTAGCAAATCCATGCGGTCAACTGTGAGCCTTGAGGGAGCAGCGGGAAACGTGTGAAAATGTCGCCCTCTGGTGGATATGATCATAACTTGACACCGTTCGGACACTTGATGAAAACAGAAAATCAGAATATCAATTTTAGAGGAATGAACGCAGAAGGGGGAAATATAAACAAAGCCTGCAGCTGTCGACAAAGATCATCGTCACCAGTTGAACAAGGGGGAAATATAAGTTAATATTTGAGCATGCTTGGTGTGGTTTGTTGTTCATTGTGCAGCTCAGAACGGGAAATACCTACAGGCAGCAGTGGGAATTTTCATTCTTAAATTCAATTGATTATTGTCTTATGTCCTGGTAAGTGTTGCACAAGCCTGGACATTCACCAACAGCATTTCTTAATAGATGCTGCACAAACGCACACTGCTAACTGTGCTGGTATATTTTGCAATTAAGAATGGGTATAATTTATATTCAGATGACAGCCATCTAGGTAAGAGGCTTAGCACACTGGGCTAAACCGCTGCCATGTAATGTAGAACAAGGCAGCAGCGCGAATTCAATTCCCGTACCGGCCTCCCCGAACAACCGCCGGAATGTGGTGACTAGGGGCTTTTCACAGTAACTTCACTGGAGCCTACTTGTGACAAAAAGCGATTATTCTTAAATGTAAGAGGTATAACGGCAAGGTGAGACGCTGGTGGGAGATCTTCGACCATCTCTGATTACAACATCGTTGAAGTGTTGTTACGCCCATGAACGTTTTGACCGTTTTTGTACAGGTTCAGCGGGTTCTGTGTGTCTGTGGGTCTCAGTGCGCAGTAATACACCGCGGAGTCACTCAGTTGTGCCTTAGAGACTTTCAGCGGGACGGTCCGACCAGATTCATCGAGCTTCGCTGAAAAGCGGTTTTCTGGAATGCCCTCCGTCTTCTCGCTGTATCTGTTCCTCTGCAACAAGTACTCCAAGGAGCCGCTGGGACACTGACGGTACCAGAACAGGTAAGGAACGTCGCTGCTTGTAGATGTGAAATTACAGAACAGTTCAATGTCACCTCCTTCATGTACTGAGGTTTCAGCTGGTGTCTGTGAAACCGAATCTCCTCGACAATACTCTGTAAGAGCCCAGAGCGATATTAAATTAAACAACGTCGCTCCACTATCTATCCCCATTATCAGCCGATCACTCCCAACACTTACCTGGGAATTAAATCAGAAGTGTTAAGCAGAAAGACATTCCCCACAAAATGTGACTCAAGGAGGAGGGATTTTGTTGAGAACAAAAAGCCATTTGAACAACTTTCAGCACTTTCCAGCGGGGTAAGAATAGGGGCAGTGGGGGGGGGGGGGGGGGGGGGGGAGAATGCGAATTTCCAGAAGAGTTTTCAGCGTTAAATTCAGATCGGTCTTAATGGTTGTTTCTGCACTTAGAATCAAGGTGTGGATATTTCTGTGTTCTTTGTGCTGTACGCTAAAATACAAATTATGAGATAGATGTGAAACGCATAGTTACGTAACATTCGAACTTACCAGTTAAGACAGCAGCAGCTGTGAAGATAAAGGATAAAGTAACAGTGAACATGTTCACATGGAGATGATGGCGGGTTTGAAGAGGCTTCTTCCACCTGAAATAGTTTTCACTCAAGAGCTGGGTAGAGGTGGACTCATATCCAGCCTCTTTGCGGATTGGCTGGATCTTGGCAGAGATAGCAGGGAATAACCAATCAACCCATTATTCTTCAAATTATCCAATCAACTCGCAGTTTCTTTGTTCTCCGATTCATGACGTCAGAGCTGGGCGGGGCAAACAGAGTGAAATTGAACCTGAAATTTTCACCGAGCGTAAATTGTTCCCTTCGAAATTGGGTATTCTTGGATCCGTCCTATTGAGTAGAAGGCGATGAACTTCCACAGGAGGGCGTGATGGTTAAATAATTCTAAAAGTGTTCTCCCACATCGAGGAACAGTTTGTGCAGAAAACCCACGGTTCGCCCATGCAGATCTCCAGTCTGTGAGATATTTAATGTGGCATCAGTGCCGGAAATTGACATTAATATCTCTGCTGTCTCCCTCTGCTGTTGTATATTTGTCACGGATTATATGTTGTGAATATCAATCTTCACACCGACAGTGTTCCTCTGACCAGACGACACTCAAATAGTTTCAGTTCAGAACGTATTTATTCAAGTTATAGAAGGGGAGATAAGCTCCCACAAGGTGATTTATCGGCTCCCCGATCATGGAGAATACAGTTTTCATATATTTCAGGTAATTAACATACATTAACAAAAATGATACCGTAGCACAATGGATAGCACTGCAGCCTCACAGCGCCAGGGACCCGGGTTCAATTCCGGACTTGGGTGACTGCCTTGTGAAGCTTCCACATTCTGTGTGGGCTTCCTTCCGGTGCTCCGGTTTCCTCCCATTGATGTGCAGGTTAGGTGCGGTCACAGGGCGGGCGATTGGGCCTAGGTAAGGTGGTCTTTCTGAATATCCCTGCAGACTCGATAGGCCGAATGACCTCTTTCTGCATTGCAGGGATTGTGTGACACAAACAGCGGACGACATCCTTCCCTTGTTTCACAATTCAGCAATTCAGAGCAAAGCTCTTTGATTTCTGATTAATGATAATAAATCAGGGAGGGTAGAAGGCGCAATTGTTCTCCTCACAGCAAGAACGAGGACTTCAGTGAATGTTGGATACTGAACAGGTGGGATATGGGAGACTTAATGTCTCTGTTTTGTTAGCTCCCGACATTCCCTTAAAATAATCTGCTGAGCGGCGGCAGCAAGCAGAAAGATGCTGGATTGAATTAACACAAACAGGTATTCAGCAAAGCTGATCCACATATTGTGATTTCCCACATGATATCAGTTCACAGTCAATGAGAGGATGTGAGAGTGCCTTGCCGGTTTTTCTGTGGACTGACTGTGGCTCTGTAACAGTGTGTGTCTCAGAGCACAGTGATACACAGCAGAGTCAGAGACACGGACCCCGGTGATACTTAAAGGAACTGTTTTCACTTCCTGGTCCAAATGAGCAGAAAACCGATCGGGGAAATATGGCGACTTATCTCCCCCTGTCTTGCCGTACTTGTTCAGTAAATATCTCGGAGATTGCCCGGGGTACTGGATGTACTAGCAGCGGTAGGGATAGGTATCGGTTGTGGAGTAATTGCAGTTCAATATTTTGTGTCGCCCTCCTGAACCGTCGCATCAGGCGGATCCTGGGAAACTGAATCCTTTCCCTTTATTCCTGAAATAAAGAACAGACTGTGTTAAACATTTGGGAGTAAACCTGATCAATGCACACAGGCGTATTGAACAGTCGACTCACCGGGTAACAGAACCATGATTATCAGCAAAGGATATACGCAGCACATGGTATGTGCTGTGCAGTCCGACAAGCACAACAGAATGGTTCAAACTGCGGAACCTTTCATTCCCATGTTTTAAAGTAAAAACAGACCACGTATGACTGCCCTTATTCAGACACTGAGGGTGCTGCTCACGGCGGGGATTGGCTGATTTTTAAAAACAGATACGAACTGTCAACCAATCTGTATCACGGGTGTGAAATAAACTCATCCACCCTCGCCTGTTTCTGCCCGAAGTCTGCCTGAGGATATCGCGCTTCTCACCCCATCTCTCTTTGTGCATGGTCAGGTGCAGGCACTAACATGCGCACACTCAGGCACACATACACAAAACAATACAGGCACACTCACAGGCACACACTCAAAGCACAGATACACATATCGACAGGCACGCACTCATTTTCTCACACACTGAGACACCCATACTTGGACACAAAAACAGACGCACCCACAGGCACAGAAACACAGACAAACAAGCACAGACACACGGTCACCTACAGATAACAAACATGCGTAAATAAACACGCAACAGGTAGAAACGCGGGCAAACAGACACACAGATAAACATGCATAGATACACACACAAACACACACACAAATAAAACAACACACAGGGAAAGACAAACAAGCGCAGGGACACATACATTCACGCACATAGACACGCAAAACCAGGCACACGGGCACAGAGACAGCACGGACACATAGAACCGCACACAAAACACATAAAAACAGGCACAGGAACACCTAAAGGGCACAGACAGACACCGCCAAACAGATAAACACATACACATCGACACTCACTCTCACACACAAAGGCAAACACACACACACCTCCAGGCATTATAGGATCATAGTATCATAGAATTTACAGTGCAGAAGGAGGCCATTCGACCCGTCGAGTCCGCACCGGCCCTTTTGGAAAGAGCACCCTACCTAAGCACAAACCCAAACCCAAACGTTTTGGACACTAAGGGCAATTTATCATGGTCAATCCACCTAACCGGCACATCTTTGGACTGTGGGAGGAAACCGGAGCATCCGGAGGAAACCCACGCAGACACGGGGAGAACGTGCAGACTCCGCACAGACAGTGACCCAGCGGGGAATCGAACCTGGGAACCTGGAGCTGTGATGCAACTGCGCTAACCACTATGCTACCATGCCCCCCCCCCCCCCTATACAGACAGACAAACACACACACACATTAAGACACAGAGATAAATAGACACGCTGACATACACAAACATAAACAAAGCCACGCCAAGGCAAGTACAGACACAGGTAGATACACACACATACACCCACACACACTGGCACACACACATTCACACACACACAAATTCAGTCACGCAGAAACACAAAGACAGACCAACACCCACAGGCACCAACGAACCAGCAGACATTCACAGACAAACACAGACATACTCATAAACACTAACACTCAGGCACGCGCGCACAGACACACAAACCAAACACACACACAAACAAACATTGACAAACGCACACACAGACGCACACATGCACACACAGACACAGTCAGGCAGACAGCCAAAGCACAGCTACACACAAAACACACGCACAGACAAACACAAACAGAGACATATACACACACAAACACAGACCAACACACATCGAATGCACAAAATCACAAATACACGGACAAACGTTTGTTTGTGGGCAGCATGTTAGCACAAGTGGCTTCACAGCGCCAGGGTCCCAGGTTCGATTCCCCGCTGGGTCACTGTCTGTGCGGAGTCTGCACGTTCTTCTCGTGTCTGCGTGGGTTTCCTCCGGGTGCTCTGGTTTCCTCCCACAGTCCAAAGATGTGCAGGTTAGGTGGATTGGTCATGATAAATTGCCCTTAGTGACCAAAAAGGTTGGGAGTGGTTATTGGGTTACGGGGATAGGGCGGAAGTGAGGGCTTAAGTGGGTCGGTGCAGACTCGATGGGCCGAATGGCCTCTTTCTGTACTATATGTTCTATGTTCTAAACAGGGTCAAACGCACACATGCAAACATACTCGAACGCACACAAACACAAACAAATCACACGCACGGCTGGCACAGTGGTTTTCACTGCTGCCTCACAGCGCCAGGGACCCGGCTTCAATTCCAGTCTTGGGTGACTGCCGCAGTGGAGTTTGCACATTGTCAGCGTGGATTTCATCTGGAGACTCCCGTTTCCTCCTTCAGTCTAAAGGTGTGTTGGTTGGGTTCATTGGTCAAGCTACATTTTCCATGAGTGTCCAAACGATTATGGGGTTACAGGGATAGGGCGGAGGATCGGGCCTTGGCAGAGTTCTCCTGCGAAGGATAGGTGCAGATTCGATGGGGCAATTGGCCTCCTTTTACACTGTGGGGATTCTATGATAAACAGGAATACACTTGGATGGATAAGTACACACACACACGCACAGACGGGTACATCCACACCCACCCACGCTGATGCATTTCTTTGCTCCACTCAGCATCTGTTGCAGGTGCCTCTTTCTTGGTGCCCCTCGTTCAGTTTTCTTCATTATCTCTCGTTGTTCCAGTCTCCCACTTCCCCCTCTCTCTCGCTTTCCCTCATTCCCTCTTTCACTTTTTCTTTTTCTGCATCCTCTCTCTCTCTGTCTGCATGCCTCTTGCTGCTTCATTCCATTTTCACGACATGATTTTCTCCGCCTTTCTCACTCACAATGCTTCTTTTGTCCTTTCGTTAAGTTGAACATTGAAGCTGTCTGGAGTTGAAGTGACCCGTTAATTATTTTAACTGAAATAATGTGGGAAATATAATACGAAAGGGGAAAGGATACATTAACTGTTAATATATTTGAAAGTTATGAACGGGCACTCAACTGTGTTTGGGCTGAAAATGATTTAACAGATGATGAAGTAGCGCCCTCCTGTGTCCAGAACAGGATAGCACTCGGGAAAGGTGATCTCGAGAAACTTACATTGGTACCTGCAGAGACACACATACAAACATTTGGAGATGCACACACGGATATGCATACTCGACCACGTACTCGCAAACACAGACACACAAACGCAGACACACAGGCAGATAATTGCCCAGACACAAGTTCCGATACAAACGGATGGATACATATTTCACAGGGATGCGCAAACACGCAAGCACACACATACACAAGCACAAATACACACACAACATACACACGCACAGCACACACACTCCAACACAAACACAGATGGATACACCGTTGTTAATAGCCAGCGGTGTCTGTCGAGGTACATTTCATTTTACCTTACACAGGCGCTAAAGAATAAAGTCTGTGTAGAGATTATTCTGTAATCGGATTCACTCGATTTTTCTACATTTGTGAAAATGTTTTCCAACCTGTCGAAACAGTCCTGAGGAGTATGTGAGAATCTGATTCGCAGGTTGTCCTTTCTCCCTGCTCAAAGTCGACATTATTCACCGTCGTCACTTCCAACGTTCCGCCAGTCTATCCATACTTGTGATTCTGATTTCCAATGATATGTTTGAACTTCAGGCGAATCAGTGTTCATGTGGGTCACCTGGAAAGTGGAGTTAAGGCGAATATCGATGATCTTATTGGCCCAGGGTGTAGGATCGAGGTGTCGATGTTCTCTTTTCCTCGTGTTTCTTGTCCTGCGAAAAATTGATGTACAGAGAGATCTGGGAGTTCAGGTCCATTGTACCCTGAAGGTGGCAACGCAGGTCGATAGAGTGGTCAAGAAGGCATACAGCATGCTTGCCCTCATCGGACGGGTTATTGAGTACAAGAGTCGGCAGGTCATGTTACAATTGTATAAGACTTTGGTTAGGCCACATTTGGAATACTGCATGCAGTTCTGGTCGCCACATTACCAGAAGGATGTGGATGCTTTAGAGAGGGTGCAGAGGAGGTTCACCAGGATGTTGCCTGATATGGAGGGTGCTAGCTATGAAGAAAAGTTGAGTAGATTAGGATTGTTTTCATTGGAAAGACGGAAGTTGAGGGGGGACCTGATTGAGGTCTACAAAATTATGAGAGGTATGGACAGGGTGGATAGCAACAAGCTTTTTCCAAGAGTGGGGGTGTCAATTACAAGGGGTCACGATTTCAAGGTGAGAGGGGAAAGTTTAAGGGAGATGTGCGTGGAAAGTTTTTTACGCAGAGGGTGGTGGGTGCCTGGAATGCTTTGCCAGTGGAGGTGGTAGAGGCGGGCACGATAGCATCATTTAAGATGCATCTAGACAGATATATGAACGGGCGGGGAACAGAGGGAAGTAGATCCTTGGAAAATAGGCGACAGGTTTAGATAAAGGATCTGAATCGGCGCAGGCCGGGAGGGCCGAAGGGCCTGTTCCTGTGCTGTAATTTTCTTTGTTCTTTGTTCTTGTGTTCACCTGCATTTTTGTAATAAGCACACGGCCCAAATATAATTAAAATAAAAACTGAGATCTCACGTTGCATCGAAAAAGCCGAGGGTCAGTTTGTCCTTTTCCAAGGGGACGAAAATCATCTGAAGGGCGTCAGTCGATGACGGTGAGTCTGTCAAGCCGACTAGCCAATGTTATTGTGGCACAAAGGCCAGAGTTCCTCAGGATCAGTGCTTAGCTCTAACTGTTATGACTGCCTTGAGGATAGAAAAGAGGAGTAATAGACATGCAGTGTCCTCTGAAGGACTAGAACAGAACCTGCTTGCTTGTTCCTTCAAGGGTGTAGGCTTCACTGGCAGCAACATTGATAGCCCATCGCTTTAGAAACTGGCGGTGAGCTGCATATTTGAACCGCTGTCCTCAGATTATACAAATCGATATGAAATGTGGAGTGACTCAGAGTTTGGAGAGCAATGGGACTGCGAGAAAATCAAGAGGAATCAATGAGTTCTGCGAAAATAAACCATGCAAATATTTCCATCATAATTTTTTTTTAAATAAGCAAAACCTAAATTTATAATCAATAGTTTTATGGCTGAACAGTTAAACTTTAACCACCTTTTATCAATTAAAGTTACTACATCAAGCAGCAATCTGGTGTATGGATAATTGATCTGTCCACGTGTCAGTCGACAGAGAAGCTGGTCAACAATCCACCTGCTCATATCCGAAGAACAAAGTCAGATTCCAGCCAATCAAATCGCAGGATAGAGTGGCTGAACCTTTATCCGGCACCTCTTACATTAGCCGGATATTGAAGAGGTTGATCCACTTCGTGCTCCTCTGATCTGAGCTCCGTTTTCTTATTGACATTTTTACTGAAGGATGTGTTACACGGTGCAATTGAAGCTGCCTTTCATCCTGGTGTTACTAACTTGTAGGTGCAGGAAATGTACTGTGTAACATGTGGAGAAATTTTATTTTTATCGGTGTTGCTCCAGTGTTTCATTGTCTGAATGTGTTCACAGGTCGATGTCGCTCGGAGCAAGTTTTACAAAGTCCCATTGCAAGAACAATCCAGAACGGGGATTTGGTGCAGCTAAACTGCAGCTATGACATGTCCAACATATACGGAATGTATTGGTACAGACAAAAGTCTGGTCAGGGTCTGGAGTGGATAATAAGGCTAATATCGGCTGGAAAAGAGACAAAGGGTCGATTCGAATTGGAACTTTCTACTGCGGATGAACGGGGCCAATTGGTTATTGAAAACACAGAGACCGCGGATACCGCTGTGTATTACTGTGCGATCGAGCCCACACTGAGAGGAAAAGCGCAGTCACTGTACAAAAACCTCCCTCCCCTTCACAATTGCTGCTGCAATCTAACAAGTAGCAAACCGCATGACAAACGTGTGAGACGAGAGCAGGAAATGAGAGATGTGAGTGAGGCTCCCAGGTCATTGCAATTTCCTTCTGCTCGCTGTTTTCTGTAAAGATACTGATAGTCAACCATACATTATCCGATTGCGCAAACAGTCACACAATGTGTGCGGTCTATCTGGTGAGGAAATAGTCTGCATTGCTTAATTTTAAGCACGATCTCTAATCAGACATTTATAATAATCTTTATTAGTGTCACAAGTAACACGGCAATGAAGTTCCTGTGAAATCCTCTTGTCGCTTGCTCGGGTACACTGAGGGGAAAGTGACAAGCACATCTAACAAGCACATCGGTTCACGGCCGGCTGTAGCGGCTCCTGCTTCTTTTATCTGATGAAAAACATTAATGTCTTCCTGAAAAACAATCCGGACCGACCGTTCGAATCTGCTAAAATGAATCATATGGGGCATGAAATGGTGGCAAATTAGACGGGAAGAAATGTTTATTGGATTATAGCCGATCTCCACGAACGTGACTTCATTCGAAATGTCAATAATTACGATGTCTATTTGTTTGGAAAGCATCTTCACAAAGCTATCAAAACCTCAAGCCCGAACTGTTTTCAATCCCTGAGTATGATAAGATACATATTAAGCTGTATTTTTAACATGAATGTCGGATCACATACGCGTGAGTTGGAAAATACATTTTTGAAACGCACTAACACAACGACGTTCTGAATTGGATTCACAAATCTTTATATTTTCATTAACGGGTGAAATGTTTGAACTGAGTATCGGTGGAACATGGGAGGATGGCGCCCTCTGGCGGAAATGATGAGTACTTGCAAAAGTTCTGGGTCTGGTGCCTATCTGTCAGATGACATCTTTGAAATGTGAGTTATTGGCACAGTCAGAGTTATCACATTCTAAAGATCCCGTCCTAAAAATAATGACTGAAATCAGCACTTTACCAGTACAAAGGTAACTCTAATGGAACCGCATCTCGATGGTTGGTTGACGATTTATCACTGGTCTCCTCAAAACAGTAACTATTAACGATCTTCATGCACTAGATGGCACTCGTTAATTGTTGTGCTTTCGGATGATTTAAAATTATTTATTTCACCTTGATTAGAGAAAAAGATCGATCAAAAAAAATAGATAAACATTAATTTCGAAGAAAAGCGACTACATCCAGAAAAAGCTTAAATGGCTGATAATATGAGACAGAGAAAAGGGATCAAGTCTGAAAAACACAGCCAGGGATGGAATATGATTGGAGAGAACCAGCTTTGTTTCCTCTTCAACTAACAATGATTGGTCCACAGCTGACGTCACGGCTGAGAGACAAACCAACAGTAGCACGGAAGAACGCCCCTCAATTTCCCAACAAGTGAAGCCGGCCTCTGATCTGAGTTTACTCTGTGATATGGGACTAGAAGCAGCAACATATTTGAAACAGTGTCGCTGTTTACTGACCAATCAGGAACCATGTGTGCTTTACTGATAATAATGGTCTTGCTGCCCGGTGAGTCTGAGCCCAAATCCTCAGTCTGTGTTTCATGGGTTATATTTACTCCCAGATTTTTGACACATTCTATATGTTGTTACAGGAACCAGAGGCCAAGATTCCGTTTCCCAGGAGCCGCCTGAATTAACGGTTGAGGAAGGAAAGACGGTGATATTGAACTGCAGTTACAAAGCACAATACTCCACGGCAACTCTCTTCTGGTACATCCCATACCCCGGGAAAGCTCCGAGATATTTACTGAAAATGTTCAGCAAGGACAGAGTTCTCGGACCGATTTTCTGCTGATTTGGACCAAGACAATAAAACCGTCCCAATTCACTATCTTGTTCTGACGTCATGGAGTTAAGAAGAAAGAAACTCTGAGCTGATTGGATGAGATGGAGGACACCGGTGCTGAGGGATGATTGGGTGTCGTCTTTCCATTTCGTCAGGAATGAACCAATCAGTAGCGAGGTGGGGTATGACTCAATATCTTCTCAAGTTGTATCTGAAACAATTCAGCTTTAACTCACTCTGTTTAAATCCACCACCAGCTCTGTGAACATGTCGACTGTTACTGTTTACACATTCCTCGCAGCTGCAGCTCTCTTAACTGGTAAGTTCTCAAGTTGCAAAATATTCACTTTGCTCATAATATCGACATAGACAGCATCATTTAAATGTATCTCCCCTCCGTTTGTAAACTATTCCCTTAATTTAAAAACATCGTAAGAAGTCTTACAACACCAGGTTTAAGTCCAACAGGTTTGTTTCGATGTCACTAGCTTTCGGAGCGCTGCTCCTTCCTCAGGTGAATGAAGAGGTATGTTCCAGAAACATATATACAGACAGATTCAAATATGCCAGACAATGCTTGGAATGCGAGCATTAGCAGGTGATTAAATCTTTACAGATCTTAAAAACATCGTGATAATAAATGTTTCTATTTCTAACTTTTTCAGGGGTTAGAAGTGAAGACTCGGTCTCTCAGGAGCCGCTTGCAGTGAGACAATTTGATGGAGACTCGGTGACCATTAATTACAGCTATTCGACCAGAGCGGGTTCATATTATTTCCAGCTGTACCGTCAGGACCGGAACAAAGCCCCCGTATTATTGATCTACATCTATGTGCGGCAGTCTGACAGCGCGGTATATTACTGCGGACTGAGAGATACAGTGACAGCAACCAGAGGGAGCCTCGTACACAAACACTGCCGCAGTGTGAGAAAGAAAATAGCGGGGGAAAGCTGGACTTTATGAACCTAACCGCAGATTTTTCTGATTTGAAATTAATCCTAATGATTGACAAGCGAGAGATATATTTTGCTGCGGCAGGACGTTTTTTATATTCTGTTAACCATTTTTCAATTATCTCTGCACCAGATCGTACCCAAGGATATTGGAAGTCAGTGGGGAGAAGATAATAATAAAAACCTTTTATTGTCACAAATATCAAGTTACTGTGAAAAGCCCCTAGGCACCACATTCCGGCGACTGTTCAGGTACGCTGGTACTGGAATTGTACCCGCATTGCTGGCTTTGTTCTACATTACAAACCAGCTGTCTAACCCATTGAGCTAAACTAGCTCTAATGACGAAAGTAACACGTTAACAGGGGATGATGTGGAAGCAAAGGTAGTATGAAACACTGTCGAGAGGCAGATATTCAATTCATTTTCAAGCAAGGGAATTAATCAATCGGCATTTTGATTTTGATTAACTCCACATCAGGTTTATGTGGTTAGGTACCATCACTTCAGTGGGTCATTCCCATGGCTCCGCATTCCTCCCTTCAAACAGAATCAGCAAAAAATAAATTAACAACAACTGAGACACTTTGCTCTCAAGCTGATATTAAACCACATTAATCTGCAATTCGTTACAAGTTCAATTTTAGGACCTCCAGTAATGTCGATGAGCTGGGACATCAGTGGAAGTGGTTCATTAATACATTATTTCAGCATCGATCTGTTAAGGGCAAATCATGTTTAATTAAGTTGTTTGACTTTTATAATGAGTAATGATGGACTTTGAAAAGGCATTTGACCAAGTGGTTAGCACTGCTGCCTCATAGCGCCAGGGACCCGGGATCGATTCCAAATTTGAGTGACTACCTGTGTGGAGGTTGCCACATTCTTCCCGTGTCTGTGTGGATTTCCTCCGGGTTCTCTGGTTTCCTCCCACAGTCCAAGGATGCACATGTTCGGTGGATTGGCCATGATCAATTGATCCATAGTTTCCAAACGTGTGTGTATTCATTGGGGGTACAGCCACAGGTCGGGTGCACTTCCAGAGGGTCAGTACAGACTCGATGGGCCGAATGGCCCTCTGCTGCATTATATGGATTCTATGGATTCTAAATTGCTGAACCGCAGCATTATGGCCAAATAAGGAGCTGCTACAATGCAAATATAAAATTGCCAGGAAACAACTGTTAGTCTTGATAAGGTGTTTTTCGGAGTCAAAGAAGATTGTAGGGACGTTCCCAGTGATCTGTATTACGACTCTGTCTCTCTTTATAGACACCAATGAGCTAGAATTTGGTGCAGAGGGTAGCTTTTCCAAATCTGTGGATGGCACGACACTTGGAGGTGCTGCGAACTGTCAGTAGGATAATGTACATCTTCAAAATGACAAAGACACGTCGGTGGAATGGGCGGAAAATACCAGATTAATGTAATGCAGAGAAGTGTGAATAATCCATATGTTGGGCAGAAGTTGTTTCTGTAATGTAGTGGTTATCACATTCGCCTCACACGCGGAAAGTCCCCGGTCCCCGCGCAGAAACATCTCGTATTTCTAGGGGCTCGCTGACTTTGAAAGCAGACCAAGGCAGGCCAGCAGCACAGTTCAATTCCCGTACCAGCCTCCCTGAACAGGCGCCGGAATGTGGCGACTAGGGGCTTTTCACAGTAACTTCATTGAAGCCTACTTGTGACAATAAGCAATTTTCATTTCATTCATTTTCAGAATGCAGAAAGGCAAAATAACATAAAGAGAATTATTGGAAAAGGGATGCAGGAGGAGAGGGACCTATGTGCATATGTGCATACATTATTCATGGTGGTAGGGCAGGTTGAGAGCGTAGTCTTTTATTAGAAATATGTTTATTCAAATTTTTACATATTTTCAACAAACAGAAAAAAGAAAAACAAAGAACACATAAATAAACATCTTACAACTACATCACGAATTCCCCCAATATACAACCCCCCCTCCCCCCATTAAGCAATAATAAACATGATAGAAAACAGAAAGTACGCCCCCCCCCCCCCTCTGGGTTGCTGCTGCTGCTGCCCACCTCCTAATGCTCCGGTTGAAAGTCGAGGAACGGTTGCCACCGCCTGATGAACCCTTGCACAGACCCTCTCAAGGCAAATTTTACCCTCTCCAATTTAATGAATCCTGCCATGTCGCTGATCCAGGCTTCCAGCTCAGCTTAACCCGGGTGTCCACCACCTCAGAGACCGTCCTCGCAATACCCCTCCAGAACCCATCCAGCGCCGGGCACGCCCAGAACAAGTGGGTGTGATTTGCTGGGCTCCCCAAGCAAAGAACCTGCTCAGCCTCGCCCCTGTCATATGCTCTCTGTGAAGAATGTTAAATTGTATCAGGCTAAGCCTGGCGCAAGAGGAGGAAGAATTAACCCTACCCAGGGCGTCCGCCCACGTACCCTTGTCTATCTCTTCCCCAAGCTCCTCCTCCCATTTACCCTTTTGCTGCTCCACTGAGATCTCCTCCTCCTCCTGCATCTCCTGGTAGATCGCCAAGACCCTGCCCTCTCCAACCCACACCCCTGAGAGCACCCTATCCTGGATCCTGAGTGCTGGAAGCAGGAGGAACTCCCTCACCTGCCGTCTTACAAACGCCCTTACCTGCATGTACCTGAAGGCATTTCCGGGGGGAAGCCTGAATTTTTCCTCCAGCGCCCCAAGGCTCGCAAACGTCCCATCTAAAAACAGGTCCCCCACCCTTCTAATTCCTGCCCTGTGCCAGCTCAGAAACCCTCCATCCATTCTCCCCTGGACAACCCGATGATTCTCCCAGATCGGGGACCAAACCGAAGCCTCTAGCTCACCCCTGTGGCGTCTCCACTGCCCCCAAATTTTCAAAGTCGCCGCCACCACCGGACACGTGGTGTACCTAGTCGGTGGGAGTGGCAGCGGTGCTGTCACCAGTGCTCCCAGACTCGTGCCCACACAGGACACCATCTCCAGCCTCTTCCACACCGCCCCCTCTCCCTCCATTACCTACTTGCGTATCATCGCCACATTGGCAGCCCAGTAATACCCACACAGATTAGGTAACTAATCCCCTTCTGTCCCTACTCCGTTCCAGAAACACCCTTCTCACCCTCGGGGTCTTTTTCGCCCACATGAATCCCATGATGCTCCTACTGACCTGCTTATAAAAGGCCTTTGGGACCAGGATGGGGAGGCGCTGGAATATAAAAAGGAACCTCGGGAGCACCGTCATCTTCACCGACTGTACCCTACTCGCTAGGGAGAGTGGCAGCATAGTCCACCTTTTAAACTCCTCCTCCATCTGCTCTACCAGCCTCGTCAAGTTGAGCTTGTGTAGGGTCCACCAGCTCCTGGCCACCTGGATCCCGAGGTACCGAAAACTCCTTTCCGCCCTCTTCAGTGGAAGCTCGTGTATCCCCCTTCCACGAAGAGCTCACTTTTCCCCACATTGAGCTTGTACCCGGAAAAGTCCCCAAACTCCCTGAGGATCCGCATCACCTCTGGCATCTTCCCCACTGGGTGCGCCACATACAGTAACAGGTCATCGGCATACAACCATACCCGGTGTTCACCCCCCCCCCCCCCCCCACACCCCACCGGACCAGCCCCCTCCAGTTCCTGGACTCCCTTACAGCCATAGCCAAATGCTCAATTGCCAATGCAAATAGCAAGGGGGATAAGGGGCACCCCTGCCTCGTACCCCGGTACAGCCAAAAGTATTCCGACCACCCCCGATTCGTGGCCACACTCGCCACCAGGGCTTCATACAGTAGCCTAACCCAACTAACGAACCCCTCCCCGAACCCAAACCTCCTCAACACTTCCCAAAGCTACTCCCACTCCACCCTATGGAAGGCCTTCTCCGCATCCATCGCCGCCACTATCCCCTCCACTGCAGGAATCATGATTACGTTAAGGAGCCTCCGCACATTGGCATTCAGCTGCCTTCCCTTAGCAAAAACCGTCTGGTCCTCGTGAATCACCCCCGGGGCACAGCCTTCAATTCTCGTAGCCAACACCTTCGCGAACGGCTTTGCGTCCACGTTGAGGAGAGAGATTGGCCTATACGAGCCACACTGTAATGGGTCCTTGTCCCGCTTCAAGATCAGCGAGATCAGCGCCCTGGACATTGTCGGGGTTAGCACCGCACCCCCCCCCCCCCCCCCCTCCCTCACCTCATTTAAAGTCCTCACTAATAGAGCGCCCAGCAGGTCCATGTACTTCCGGTAAAATTCCACTGCAAACCCATGTGGCCCCGGTGCCTTCCCCGCCTGCATACTCCCCAGCCCCTTAGTCAGCTCCTCCAGCCGTACCGGTGCCCCAAGCCCAGCCACCTGCTCCTCCTCCACCCTCGGGAACCTCAGCCGATCCAAAAATCGACGCATCCCCCCTCCTCCGTCGGGGGCTCAGACTTATACAGCCCCTGCTAAAAGTCTCTAAACACCCCATTTATTCCCACCGCACTCTGCACCGTGTTCCCCCCTTTATCCCTAACTCCCCCAATCTCCCTCGCTGCCTCCCGCTTCCGAAGCTGGTATGCCAACATCCGGCGAGCCTTCTCTCCATACTCATACACCGCCCCTTGCGCCTTCCTCCACTGCACTTCTGCCTTCTTGGTGGTCAACAGGTCGAACAGGTCACTCCTTGAGTAGCCCCTCCTCGGGGACCTCCGCATACCTCCTATCCACCCTTAAAATCTCCCCCACCAATCTCTCCCTCTCTCTCCTTCTTCTCCTTGTGGGCCCTAGTGGAGATTAGCTCTCCCCTAATCACCGCCTTCAGCGCCTCCCAGACAACCCCCACCTGCACCTCCCCATTATCGTTAGCCTCTAAATAGCTTTCAATGCACCCCCGGATCCGCCCGCTCACCACCTCATCCGCCAGCAAGCCCACATCCAGGCGCCACAGCGGGCACTGGTCCCTCTCCTCCCCTAGCTCCAGCTCCACCCAATGCAGGGCATGGCCTGAGATGGCTATGGCCAAATACTCCGTGTCCTCCACCCTCAGGATTAGTGCTCTGCTCATAACGAAGAAGTCTATCTGGGAGTAGGCTTTATGGACATGGGGAAAAAAAAGAAAATTCCCTGGCCCCCTGCCTGACAAACCTCCATGGGTCCACTCCTCCCATCTGGTCCATAAACCCCCTCAGCACCGTGGCCGCCGCCGGCCTCTTACCCGTCCTGGACCTAGACTGGATCCAATACCATGTTGAAGTCCCCCCCCATTATCAAGCTCCCTGACTCCAGGTCCGGAATCCGGCCCAACATGCGCCGTATAAATCCGGCATCGTCCCAATTCGGGGCATATATGTTCACTAATACCACCCGCACCCCCTGCAGCTTACCGCTCACCATCACGTACCGACCTCCATTATCTGCCACGATATTCAGCGCCTCAAACGACACCCGCTTCCCCACCAAAATCGCCACCCCTCGATTCTTTGCGTCCAACCCTGAGTGGAAAACCTGCCCTACCCACCCCTTTCTCAGCCTAACCTGGTCTGCCACCCTCAAATGCGTCTCCTGGAGCATAACCACATCTGCCTACAGTCCCTTCAGGTGCGCGAACACACGGGCCCTCTTGACCGGCCCGTTCAGGCCTCTCACATTCCAAGTTATCAGCCGGATCAGGGGGCTTCCCTCCCCCCCCCCCCCCTCCCCTCCTGCCGATTAGCCATCCCCTTTTCTAGGCCAGCCACGTGCCCGCGCCTCCCGCACTCTCCATTCCCCCCAGCGGCAGACCCCCGCCCCGACTCCCTCTCTGAGCTCTAGCTCACCTTTGGCCAATGCAGCAGCAACCCAGTACCCCCCCCCGCCAGGTTCCCCCCCTAGCTGCATTGCTCCCCCATAGCACTCCCATAAGCCAGCTGACTCCTGCTGACCCCGGCCACTCCATCGACACCCCAGAGTAGTATTTTCCCCCCCCCCACCCTCCTGTCCATCAGCGGGCGCTCCTCTCCAACACCGCCCTTCCCCCCCGGCCATGCCCCCTTCCTTCCCTAGTGCGGGAAAAAGCCTGCGCTTTCCATCAGACCGGCCCCGCCCTCTCTGGCGCATCTCCCTTTTGCGGCCTAATCCCAGCTCCCCCATCTCGGGCCTTCCATCTCCCCTCCCCCCAACGGGGCCCCGTCCTTCCAACCACCAACGCCCACAATCTCACAAAACCCCCCCTTCAAACCAATTCACCCTACCCCACCCAGCACCCAAGGAAACAATGCAGAACAGAACAGAACATCCCCCAAAGCACAGTAACCACAGTAGCCCCCCGCGACCTCCCCTCATAACTGACCCTCAGTCCGTGTCCAACTTTTCGGCCTGAATAAAGGTCCACGTCTCCTCCGGCGTCTCAAAGTAATGGTGCTGGACCTTAAACATGACCCACAGACGTGCCGGCTGCAGCATCCCGAATTTCACCCCCTTGCGATGCAGAACCGCCTTAGCCCGATTGTACCCGGCCCTCTACTTGGCCACCTCCGTGCTCCAGTCCTGGTATATACGGACCTCTGCATTCTCCCACCTGCTGCTCCGCTTCTTTTTTGCCCATCTTCGGACACACTCCCTGTCCACCAAGCGGTGGAACCACACCAATACCGCCCACGGCGGCTCGTTAGACTTGGGCCTCCTCGCCAGGACTCGGTGGGCCCCATCCAGCTCCAGGGGGCATCGGGAAGGCACCCGCGCCCATCAACGTGTTCAGCATCGTGACCACATATGCTCCAGCATCCGACCCCTCCACTCCCTCCGGGAGACCCAGAATCCGCAGATTCTTCCTCCTCGACCGATTCTCCATGTCCTCGAACTTCTCCTGCCATTTCTTATGCAGCGCCTCGTGCGCCTCCACATTCACCCCCAGGCCCAATATCTCGTCCTCATTCTCCGAGGCCTTCTGCCGCACCTCCCGGATCGCCGCCCCTTGGTCCTTCTGGGTCTCGACCAGATTGTCGATCGAAGCCTTCACCGACTCCAGCAGCTCTGCTTTCAATTCCGTGAAGCAGCGCTTGAGAAACTCCTGCTGCTCTTGCGCCCACTGCGCCCACGCTGCCTGGTCCCCACCCCCCGCCATCTTGGCTTTCCTCCCTCGCACTTTTCGCTGCACCAGAATTATTTTTTTCACCGCTCCACTCCTGGTCCAATCCATACAGTGCCGGGGAAATCGTACTGTCACCTTCCCACACTGGGAATCGTCGAACAAATGCCGCTGGGGCCCCTTAAAGGAGCCCAAAAGTCCGTTTCTGGCGGGAGCTGCCGAACGTGCGACTTAACTCAGCATAGCCGCAACCGGAATTCGACCTGCGTATTAGGCAGGTTGATGGTACTATCTACCTATGTGACAGGAAGTATTCCTGTATTAGTGTGTGTGTCTGTGGTTCTGTGTATGAGAATGTGGTTGTGTGTGTCTGCAGAATATCTGTGCTGCTTCTAATCAGTTGCAACACAAACCTTCCTCTCTCTGAGCAAATGATGTTGGTTCACTGAGAATTCCATCCAGTGATTTGAAAAGTGCCACTCAGAGATTCATAAAATTGTAGGAGGCCTTTCGGCCCATCAGTTCACCAATGACCCTTTGAAACACAAACTTAACTAGGCCCAATCCCCTTCTACCGCACCTTAAGGGGCAATTTAGCATAGCCAATCCACCTAACCTGCACATGATTGGACTATGGACAGAAACCAGAGCTGAGAAAGACACCACTGCCCCGCCAGTTCAAGGCGACTGTCACCTCCAGCCACAGAGATCACCATCCCCCTGATGTGGGTCCAGTAAACTGTTCCCACCTGATCCAGCGCATACGTCTTTTCTGTCTATTTAGCTGATGCATTATATCTCAACTGCTTTATATTCACCGATGATTTCAACCCCCTTTTTGGATAATCTGTGACTCCCAGACACTTGTCCATTAGAGTAGCGGAAAGTCTGAGAACTGAAATAATGCAGAGTAATGATGAGGTGTATTTCTATCACCACTTTTCTTTGAAATCTCCCCCTAAACCAAAAAGAGTCAAAAAGGTTCTTTAAATGGTGTACAAGGAGTTTCACTCCTTAAGGCAGACTTAAGTAGGTGCTATTCAGGGTCAAACTAATATTTCAAGTTATTCCTGGTATAACCTATATCTACAAAGAAGTAAAAGATCTTGCTTCTGGAGTGCCGTTCGAGTTGATCAGACCTTCGTGACCCCCTTGACAATCTCTCTTCTTATCTGTGGGTGTTCTCAGTAGTTTTGATTCTCTGTTCGGCTCCTCAGTACTGCAGTCCCCATGCACCAAAGTAGCTGTAAAAGCTCATGCTGGCAACTAGCGATTCAGGGTATTTATTACCCTTCTAGCAGCCTTACCGTTTACATGGCCTTCTCCTGAAGTAATATCATCTGCTTATTGATTTATATATTTTGTCCATTTCTTAACATATGTTTAATTCTGCTGAAGCATAAGTACACCTCTTTTTAATGTGGTGTTAACATGACCTTAGCTTGTCAAACTTTTACTTAAAGAGTGATACATCTGACCTTAGCTTGTCAGAACACTGGCAGGGAAGCTTCCTGCTAATTAATTTGTTGTATTTCAGTCTTTTAACCCCTTATCATTTTTAAGCATTGCACTTTGTCATATTCCTTTCAAATGTTTCAAATGACATTCTTTCTATTTTACTATTTTACAAAAGTGTTGGTTGCTTTTTGGGAAGAAATTGTACCATAGCAAAGGCAACTGTCATCTCCAGATTTCCACTTTTAACTGGTGTCATTAAGTTTCTATCTTTCACAAATAAACATTATTTAAAGTAATTCCAATCAATTGCTTGCTAAAATAATTACCTTCTATCAAAGGGACTTGTTCCCTTTATGTAACTTAAAACTTAACTTTGCTAGAATTTCTCTAACTTTAAGAAAGGTATTGGGTTACAGCACGAGTTGTTGTGAGGTGTCATCTCAAAGCCTGTGTGATAATAACTGTCTGCAGTCTGAAACCTTTTGCTGCTGTTAACCCTTTGAGAGACTTCTGCTTTAACTTCTCTATATCATTTTTAAGCATTGCATTTTCTCATATTCCTTCGGGTTGATCATCAGACCTTCATATTTCAAATGACATTCTTCACATTTTATTTTACAGGTGTTAGTTGTGGCTCAGTGGTTACATTCTTATCTCTAAAGTCAGCAGGTTGTGGGTTCAAATCCACCTCCAGAAACATGAGCATCAAATCCAGGTTGATGATATGATGCAGTCCTGAGGGAGCACTGCACTGTCAAAGGTCCCGTCTTCCAGATCAGACCTTCAACTCTGGCCCCATCTGCCCTCAGTTGGGTGTAAAAGTTCCCATGATGTTATTCCAAAGAGCAGGGGAGTTCGCCCTGGTTTACTGCTTAATATTCATCCCTCAACAAACATCACTGAACAGATTCTCTGGTCACAGTCACATTTCTGTTTGTGGGATCTTGGTGGATTGGCTGTGCTAAATTGCCCCTTAGTGTCCAAAGGTGAAGTGGGGTTACAGTGAGAGGGCGGGGGAAGTGCACCTGGGTGGGGTGCTCTTTTGTAGTGTTGGTGGAAACTCGATGGCCGAATAGCCTCCTTCTGCACTGTAGGGATTCTTCAATGCTGCCAGACCTGTTGAGTTAATTTAGCATTTTCTGCTTTTATTCTATATTACACACCCTTTTAATCCACTGATTATATTTATTGAACCACTGTACCATCAACTACCAGGAACAGTGTGTTGATGTTTCAGCTATTCTGGCCTTGGGTGACTGTGTGGAGTTTGCACATTCTCCCCGTGTCTTTGTGGGTTCCCTCCGGGTGTCCCAGTTTTCACTCGCTGTCCAAAGATGTGGTTAGGTGGATTGGCTGTGCTAAATTGCCCCTTAGTGTCCAAAAAAAAGTTAGGTGGAGTTACTGGGTTACGGGGATAGGGTGGAGGCATGGGCTTAAGTAGGGTGCTCTTTCCAAGGACCAGTGCAGGCTCGATGGGCCAAATGGCCTCCTTCTGCACTGTAAATTCTATGATTCAGTATGATTTTCTCTCTCAGTCTGATCCAATGGGTCTGTCTGGTAATATTTCCCTGATGGTGTCACAGTGGTTAGCACTGTTGCTTCATAGCAGCAGGGTCCCGTGTTCAAATCCCGCTTGGGTCACTGTCTGTTCGGATTCTTCCCGTGTCTGCATGGGTTTCCTCCGGGTGCTCCGGTTTCCTCCCACAAGTCCTCAAAGATGTACTTGTTAGGTGAATTGGACAGTCTGAATTCTCCCTGTGTACCCGAACACACACCAGTGTGGCGACCAGGGGCTTTTCACAGTAACCTCATTGCAGAGTTAATGTAAGCCTACTTGTGACAATAATAATAATCTTTATATGTTTGGGTGTTTGGTATATTAAGGAGCAGGTAGAACTTCCTTGGTTCGACCTGTTGTCCCCTCAGATATTCCACCTGTTTTTGGTTAATGTGTCTGGAGTCTTTGAGTCCTTCCAGTCCGTCTCCAGTTCTCCTTCCTGTCTCGGGTATATGAGTCAAGGGATCTTGGTACTGTAATTCGTGTTGTTTAGTTGTCTGTCTGTCTCCAGCAGGTATTGTTGTCTCTCGATAATGACTATGATGCTACCCTTGCTTCTGGTCTTATGAACATATCCGTGTTTAATCCAAGCTCCCGGATTGTCTGTCTGACTCTCCGGGTAAGATTCTGTTTGTCTCTTGTATTTCACTACTGTGACAGGGCAGATGATTGAAGAGATTCAAACAAGGGAGTTCTGGGAAAGATGGGCAAAGATTTGGGAGGTGACAACATGTTCAATAAGTTTGGAGAGGAGAGGGAGGTTGAAGATGGGGCAGTAATTTGTAAGGATCGCAGGGTCAAGCGTTGTTTTATTGAGGAGGGGGTGATGATGGCAGATTTGAAGGACTGAGGGACAATACCTGAAGAAAGAGAAATGTTGACAATATCCATGGACACAGGGTAGTTGGCTGATCAGTCGCTGAGTGGGAATAGGGTCGATGGGAGAGACACTAGAGAAAGATGTAGGTTCAGGGCTCGGGAAAGTATGAAATTTAGAGACAGTTTGGTCCGGTGGGTTCGTGGAAGGGAGGGAAGCAGCAGAGGCAGCTGATCGGATTTACTCAATCTCAGTTACAAAGAAGCTCCTCACACTTCTTGTTGGAGATGAGGATGGAAGAGACAGGGGAGAGCGAGAGTACTTCAAAAGGAACTAACTTGGGTCAGAGATATTAAAAAGTTTCAACACACTGCGTATTTAACACCAATATGATTTATTTGACTTTTAGTCAGATTATTAGCCCCTGTAAATGGGCTGGAGTTTGTCATCAGCAGAAAGAGATCCAAATGAACACGATTCAGTCCTGAATGTGAGGAACAGCAAAATCCAATCACTGTCGTTACTTGTGGCCTCGTTGGTGACTCAGCAGGTGGGATGAAGTGGTGAATCCCTTCCCACACTCAGAGCAGGCGAATGGTCTCTCCCCAGTGTGAATTCGCTGATGTACAGCGAGGTTAGATAATCGCCTGAACCCAGTCCCGCAGTGAGAGCACCTGAACGGTCTCTCGTCAGTGTGAACACGTTGATGGACCATCAGATTCGTAGAACTTTTATAGCACTTCCCGCAGTCTGCACATTGAAACGGTCTTTCATCAGTGTGAACTCGCTGGTGACTCAGCAGGTGGGATGACTGAGTGAATTCCTTCCCACACTTGGAGCAGGTGAATGGTCTCTCCCCTGTGTGAATTCGCTGATGTGCAGTGAGGTCAGATGATTGCCTGAACCCAGTCCCGCAGTGAGAGCACCTGAACGGTCTCTCATCAGTGTGAACACGTTGATGGAACATCAGATTCCCAGAATTTTTATAGCACTTCCCACAGTCTGGACATTGAAACGGTCTCTCAGCAGTGTGAACTCGCTGGTGACTCAGCAGGTTGGATGACCGAGTGAATCCCTTCCCACACTTAGAGCAGGTGAATGGCCTCTCCCCGGTGTGAACTCGCTGGTGTGTAGAAAGACTAGATGACTCAGTGAATCCCTTCCCACACTTGGAGCAAGTGAATGGTCTCTCCCCAGTGTGACTGCGTCGATGAGTTTCAAGCTTGGATGGAGAAGTGAATCCTTTCCCACAGTCTGCACATTTCCACGGTTTCTCTTCAGTGTGACTGCATTTGTGGCTTGTGAGGCCTGATGATCGACTGAATCCTCGTCCACACACACAACACGTGTACGGTTTCTCCTCACTGTGAACAATGCTTTTTCCTTCCATGTTAAAAGTACGCTGATATTCAGGATATGATAAATTGAGGACTCTGTCAGATCCTGAAGTGATGTTAGGTTAGAGTTTCTGGACTTTGAAGCCTCCCCTTCGAACACCCTGTGAAACTGATTTAAAACAGAAATTAGGGAGCGAGAGAGAACCCACAAAAACACAAAAGGCAGGTTGTGAAATTGAGCTGAATGAATCTGGTCATTTGTGGGGCCGGCACTGGGAAAACGCGACTATGAAAACTGCTGGATTGTTATAAAACCCAACTTGCCTCTTTGGGAGGAGAGAGAAAGAGGCGAAGAGGGATTTTGTATATCTACAAGACATATTAAGAGAGTAGTTGGCAAAGCATATTCGACCTTGAGCTTCATAAATTGAAATATTGATACTGAAACTATGCTTTAGGTGGCAACGTGGTTAGCACTGCTGCCTCACAACTCCAGGGGCCCGGGTTCAATTCGAGTCTCGGTGACTGTGTCTGGAGTTTGCAATTTCTCCCCGTGTCTGCGCGGGTTTCCTCCGGTTTCCTCCCACAGTCCAAACATGTGCAGGTTAGGTGGTTTGTCCATGTTAAATTGCCCCTTAGTGTCCGAAGGTTAGTTGGCGTCACTGGGTTCCGGGGACAGGGTGGAGGCATGGTCTTAAGTTGAAGGAGGGTGCTCTTTGCAAAGGTCAGTGCAGACCTGATGGGCTGAAATGCCGCCTCCTGCACTGTAAATTCTATGATTCTGCACTGTAAGAATTCTATGAACCTCTGGTCACCACGCTTCAGGAAGGATGTGAAGTGGGCAGCATGGATGTGAAGGTTCTTGGAGAAGGTGCAGAGGAGATTTACCAGAATGGTTCCAGCAAAGGAGGTTGAGGGGCGATTTGATTCAGGTACACAATATTACGCCAGATTTCCATCGGGTGGTCAAAGGAACTGTTTCCATTCACTGATCTTACAAGCAGTCGGGACACAGATTTAAAGTTTTGGGTAAAACCTGGATTGAACGATATAAGATCCTGAGGGGTTTTGACAGGGTGGATGTGGAGAGGATGTTTCCTCTTGTGGGAGAATCGAGAACGAGGGCATCACTGTTGCAAAATAAGGAGTCGCCCATTTAAGATGGAGATGAGGATTTTTTATTCTCTTGAGGGCTGTAAGACTTTGGAACTCACGTCCTTAAAAGGCAGTGGCAAGAGAGTCCTTGAATATGTTTAAGGCAGAGCTGGATAGATTCTTGATGAGCAAGGAGGTGAAAGGTTATCAGGGGTAGGCAGGAATGTGGAGTTGAGGTTAGAATGAGATCAGCCGCAATCTTATTGAATGCTGATCAGGCTCGAGGGGCCGAGTGGCCTGTTCCGAGTTTGTATGTAAAAGGTACAGGAGATATGAGGTGATATGACATATGTTTTTACACAGCGAGCGGCAATGACCTGAAACTTGTTGCCTATGAGGGAGTTTGAAAATAGACACAATGAATGATTTGATTTCAAAAGGAAATTGGATAGACATCTGAGGGAAATAAACCTGCGAGGATACAGGGATAGAGCAGGAGAATGGGACTAACTGGATTGCTCCAGAGAGCTAGCATGAACTCAATGGGCCAAATGCCCTTCTCTGCGCCATCATGTCGCTGACTCTTTTGTGCAGGCTAGTTTTGTAATTTAACCCCGGGAGGTTCAGATATCACTCAGGTAAATCTGTGCTACACTCCCTTCGAGGCCATTCTATCCTTCCTCAGGTTTGTTGCCCAGAACTGAACACAGTTCTCCAGGTTTGGTCTAACCAGGGTTTGTGAATCTCGAGGCTTTTCCAGTCACACTGAGACCTGAAATCTTCCCTCACAGACAGAACAGACAAACCTTTTACCTTCCACACCTAGATGCTGCTGAAATTCAGTTTTTAATTAATTGAATGACTGTCAGATCGCATTGTGATGTTTGGTTTGCGTTTCCCGCCTGTTCAACCTCCACTTCCAGTATCCTGTAAATTTACAGAAACCTCACTGTCAGTTTACTTTCCTTGCCAACTTTGATTAAATGTATTCCTGGAGGTTTGATCACATGACCTGCCACCATCCTCCAGCCATTAATCGGTCAACATATCCATCCTTGTGACACACTGCCTTCCTCGGCCAATTGGGAAGCAAAAGGACTCGGTACCTTACAGGACAGTGATTGACTGTCAGCCAAACAACCTTTATTCCATTTTCACTATTTTAATGTCCGCTGAAGAGAAATGTTCAAAGAAAATTACCAAAAATGTTTTTGACTGTCTTAATGATTTCCCAGCTTTGACTCTCACTAAGGCAGAAGGTAAAATTTGAATTCATTGAATGTCTACGGATGACCATGAAACCATGGTAAGAAGTCTTACAACACCAGGTTAAAGTCCAACAGGTTTGTTTGAAATCACTAGCTTTCGGAGCGCTGCTCCTTCCTCAGGTGGATGAAGAGGTATGTTCTAGAAACATATAGAGACAAAGTTGATACAAGACGATACTTTGAATGCGAGCATTTGCCGGTAATTAAGTCTTTACAGATCCAGAGAGAGGGGTAATCCCAGGTTAAAGAGGGGAACACTTCAGCAGTCAAGGGCATTCAGCCTCTGATCTCCGGGTAAGCATTCTCCAAGGCAGCCTTCAGGATGTGCGACAACGCAGAATCACCGAGCAGAAACATATAGCCAAGTTCCGCACACGTGAGTACGGGCTCAACCGGGACCTTGGATTCATGTCGCATTACATTCACCTCCCACCATCTGGCCTGGGCTTGCGAAATCCTACCAACTGTCCTGGCTTGAGACAATTCACACCAGAGGAAGGAGCAGTGCTCTGAAAGCTAGTGATTTGAACCTGTTGGACTTTAACCTGGTGTTTTAAGACTTCTTACTGTGCTCACCCCAGTCGAACGCCGACATCACCACATCATGAAACCATGGTCATCTTCGATGGTCAGCACGGTAGCATAGTGGTTAGCACAGGACTGACCGAGCGGCTGGGCCTCCAACCAATCAGGGTGAATGGGAGGCGGAGCAAAGCCGGCGCTCTCGCCCACTACGCATGCGCTCCGGCGCGTACTTCGTCCACTCGGGCCTGTCTCGGGTAAAAGCCCGAGCAGCATTCGCCGATTCAACTGCCGTGTCCGAGCTCCGTATTCGGGGCTGAGGGCCGACACGGATTGTTTATGAAGCCTCCCGACCCCTCAACCGGCTCTGTCCATCTCTCATGACTTACCGAGCGGGATCTGACCAGTGGATTTCCACCCGACTGCCTGAATCCTGGTCTATCATCGGCACTGCGCATGCTCCAAATCACGTGGGCGACCTCGCTCTGCCCCGCCCCTCATTCACTCCGATTGGTTGGAGGACCAGCCGCTCCGCTGGGTCCCCCAGTCACGCCCCCTCTTCCTATTGGACGGGCTGCCGTCAATCATTCGCAGGGCATGGTGAGCTGGAGCATGCGCAGTGCCGATGCTGGGCTCGGCCGGGAGGTTTCACTGAAACCCGGTGGAGGCTCCAAACACCAATAAGAAGTTTCCGGGCCCGGGTTTGCATCGAGCCGGGGGACAGCTGCGGCCTGCTCCCGGTGACAGGCCTGAGTTAACGGCCGCCGTCTTTATAGAGGCTGCAAACCCGCAGGGGGCAAAACATCAGAGACAGAGTTTGTTGTGAAACCAATGGGATGTAAAACAGGAGGTCAGGGTTACAGTCAACAACAACAACTTCTATTTATATAACACCTTTAACATCAGAAATCATCCCAGTCAACTTCACAGGAACATTATAAAACAAAGTGAGACACCCAGACACAAAAGGAGATATTAGGGCAGGTGACCAAAAACTTGGTCAAAGAGATGAGTTTTAAAGAGTCTGAAAGGAGGTAAGTGAGGTGGAGACGAGGAGGTTTAGGGAGGGAATTCAGTGCTTGGGGCCGAGGGAACTTAAAACCATGACGTAGTAATTGGAATCCAGCGTGTGCAAGAGTCCAGGATCAGAGCTGTGCAGATATCTCGGGGGTTGTGGGGCTGGTGGAGATGACAGACACGGAGAGAGATGAGGCCATGGAGGGGTTTGCAAACAAGGGTGAGAATTGACTGGGAGCGAATGCAAGTCTCGGAGCACAGGGATCACTGGGGAAAGGAACTTGCTGTGTATTAAGACATGGGTAGCAGACTTTTGGATGGCTTTAAGTTTACAGAGGTAGAATGTGGGAGAGCAGCCAGGTGTGTAAGGGAATTGTTGAATCGGGAGGTGACGATGGTAAATTGCCTTAGTATCTAAAAAGGTTGGGGGGGGGGGGGTGGTTACGGGTAAAGGTGGAGGTGTGGGCTTAGCTAGGGAGCTCTTTCCAAGGGCCAGTGCCGATTGGGTGGGCCAAATGGCCTCCTTCTGCACTGTAAATTCTATGAGGTCAGAAGCTCATTGGATCAGTATGAAACCAAATTTACAAAGAGACTGTCTAAGTCTCAGACTGTTGCCAGGGAGAGGGGTAGAGTCGGTATGTCACGAATGGAGGTTGGAGCAGGGACCGAACAGTGGATTCAGTCTTCTCCATATTTGATTGAAGTTATTTAGTCAGCAGGAAGAGAACCAGAATGGACCCTGAGTCTGATATCCGTATAACTTAGTTCGAGAGGGAGAGGAAGAACAAAGGAAACCCTGGAAGATTTGGAGAAACGACCTTTGTGATTGTTCATCAAATCTCCACACAGTCAATTAGTCAGGGTGATTCAGATTATAGTCTGTCACAATGGATGAAGTGACTTATAAAGCATGTTCTTACCTCAAATTATATAACTTTGGTAAAAGGAAATAATGATCCAGTACTTTATTTGGATTTCAGCCCCAGGCAGGAGTAGAATGTGTGGACGGGGATTTACAGCTTTGGGGAAAGAAGAGAGACAAAAATGTTCTGCAGAAATTGGAATTAACTGTTCTGAATTTCTATCCTGTACTGAAAGTGTGACCTTTGTAAACTCCTTTTACAGGGCAATAGGAGAGGATTTTCAGACAGGAAACACAAAACCAAATATCACATTACGATCCGACAGTGTCACTCGGTTGGTGTGGACCTGAATATCCTCAGACTATAAATTGGAATGAAAAATGTTTGTTCTGTTTGTGGGAAAATATTTCAATCATCAGTGTGATTGGAAAACACCGAGACACACACACACCTGAGTGAGTGTGTTCCAGTGAACTGACTGTGGAAAGAGCTTTAACCAGTTACAGCCTGGAAAAACACACCATTCACTGAGGGGAGAAACCATACACGTGTTCTGTGTGAGGACCAAGCTTCACTTGATTGTCTAAAGAGGAAACAGACAAAGACACTGACTCCATGGAGATACCGTTGAAACCGTGGAGTATGATTTTCGCTTAGGGGGTTTCCAAAATGCGAGAGGTACCGGGTCCATATCCCGGACGAGCCCTGCAAAGTGCTTGACTGGGGAGGTGATGGTGTAGTGGCATTGTCACTGGATGAGTAATCCCGAGACCCAGCACAATTCTCTGAGAATGCAGGTTCAAACCCCACCACGGCAGATGCTTCATCGTGGTTTGTATTTGAACTTGAATCCAATAAATCAGGGGATGCACAGTGGTTAGCACAGTTCCAGCTCCACTGTCCCAGGTTCGATTCCCGGGTTGGGTCACTGTCTATGCGGAGTCTGCATGTTCTCCCTGTGTCTGCGTGGGTTTACCCTGGGTGCCCCAGTTTTCTCCCACAGTCCAAAGATGTGCAGGTTCGGTGGAGTGGCCACGCTAAATTGCTCTTAGTGTCCAAAAGGGTTAAGTGGGGTTACTGGGCTATGGGGACAGGGTGGAGGTGTGGGCTTGAGAAGGGCCAGTGCAGACTCGATGTGCCGAATGGCCTGTTCTGCACTGTAAATTCTATGATTGTGGAAGTTGGATGTTAAACAGTTTAGTGAGAATCGGGTCAAAGGAGCAAAGGGTAAGTCTCACAGACAAGATGAGCGCTGATAGAGCATGATGGGAAACAGCAGGAAAATAGGAGAAAGTTGTGAGTTCAGAATTTGGATGAGAAAGGTCTTCGAGGCAGATTTACTGAGTGGGTTAGTGGAAGAGGAGCTGTAGAATCAGCTGATCGGATTGTTTCAATGGTCGGGTTTTCCAGTCCTTCCTGCTGGCTGGATCTTCCAGTCCCACAGGTCTCTCAGTCTGCTGTTCCGGTTCATTGGTTGTCTCATTGGGTTCACTGTATGCCTCCTGGTGCCAGTGGAAGAACACCCGGAGCCTCATTCGCCTGATGAATTCCCTGGGGCCGAGAAACTACGACATCTTCACAGCCTTCAACAAGTCATCGATGAAGACAAACATGTTTTTGAGGATGAGAGTGTGATACCGGTGGGTAGGCTGAAGGAAGTAGATGTTCTGAAGAAGGATATATTAGCAATTTTGAAAAACCTGTGGGTCAACAAGTCCCCTGGGCCAGATGGGATATATCCAAGGATTCTTTGGGAGGCAAGGGATGAGATTGCAGAGCCTTTGGCTTTGATCTTCGGGTCCTCACTGTCCACGGGATAGTGCCAGATGACTGGAGAGTGGCGAATGTTGTTCTTCTGTTCAAGAAAGGGAATAGGAATGACCCTGGTAATTATAGGCCAGTTAGTCTTATTTTGGAGGTCGGTAAGATAATGGAAAAGGTCCTAAAGGATAGGATTTATGACCATTTGGAAAGATGCAGCTTAATCCGGATTCGTGAAGGGTAGGTCTTGCCTCACAAATTTGATTGAATTCTTTGAGGAGGTAACTAAGTGTGTAGATGAAGGTCGAGCAGTTGATGTCGTATACATGGGTTTTAGTAAGGCGTTTGATAAGGTCCCCCATGGTCGGCTCATGAAGAAAGTAAGGAGGTGTGGGATAGAGAGAAATTTGGCCAATTGGATAAGTAACTGGCTATCACATAGAAGATAGAGGGTGGCGGTGGATGGAAAATTTTCAGACTGGAGACCAGTTACCAGTGGTGTACCACAGGGATCAGTGCTGGGTCCTCTGCTATTTGTGATTTTTCTCAATGACTTGGAGGGGGCTGAAGGGTGGGTCAGTAAATTTGCTGATAACACCAAGATTGGTGGAGTAGTGGATGAGGTGGAAGGCTGTTGTAGGCTGCAAAGAGATATTGATAGGATGCAGAGCTGGGCCGAAAAATGGCAGATGGAGTTAAACCCTGATAAGTACGAGGTGATTCATTTTGGTAGAAAAAAATTGAATGCGAATTACAGGGTCAACGGCAGGGTTTTGAGGAATGTGGAGGAACAGAGCGATCTTGGGGTTCATGTCCACAGATCTCTGAAGATTGCCACTCAAGTGGATAGAGCCGTGAAGAAGGCTTATAGTGTGTTAGCGTTTATTAACAGGGGGCTTGAGTTTAAGAACCAGGGGGTTATGCTGCAACTATACATGACCCTGGTGAGACCACATTTGGAATATTGTGTGCAGTTCTGGTCGCCTCATTATAGGAAGGATGTGGAAGCATTGGAAAGGGTGCAAAGGAGATTTATCAGGATGCAGCCTGGTTTGCAGCATAGGTCTTATGAGGAAAGTTTGAGGGAGCTAGGGCTTTTCTCTTTGGAGCGGAGGAGGATGATAGGCGACTTAATAGAGGTTTATAAGATGATCAGGGGGACAGATAGAGTCGACGTTCAGAGACTATTTCCTTGGGTGGATGTAGCTGTTACAAGGGGGCATAACTATAAGATTCAAGGTGGGAGATATAGGAGGGATGTCCGAGGTAGGTTCTTTACTCAGAGAGTGGTTAGGGTGTGGAATGGACTGCCTGCTGTGATAGTAGAGTCGGACACTTTAGGAACTTTCAACCGGTTATTGGATAGGCACATGGAGCACACCAGAATGACAGGGAGCGGGATAGCTTGATCTTATTTCGGACAATGCTCGGCCCACCATCAAGGGCCGAAGGGCCTGTTCTGTGCTGTACTGTTCTATGTTTTATGTTCTATCTTGCCAAGGCCATCCCCGCTACTTTCCTTCAAACAACTGCGCAACCTCAAACAGACCATTGAATGCAGCAAACTACCCGGCGTTCAGGAGAACAGCGACCATGACACCAAACAACCCTGCCATGGCAACGTCTGCAAGACGTGCCAGATCATCAACATGGGTACCACCATTACACGTGAGAACACCCCCCAACCAACAATGCGGTATATTCTTGTGCGACTCGGCCAACGTTATCTAACTTATAAGCTGCAGCAAAGGATGTCCCGAGGCATGGTACATTGGCGAGGCCATGCAGACGCTGTGACAACGGACGAACGGACATTGCGCAACAATCGCCAGGCAGGAATGTTCCTTCCAGTCGGGGAACACTTCAGCAGTCAAGGGCATTCAGCCTCTGATCTTCAGGTAGGCGTTTTCCAAGGCGGCCTTCAGGACTCGCGACAACGCAGAATCGCCGAGCAGAAACTGCTAGCCAGGTTCCGCACACAGGAGTACGGCCTCAACCGGGACCCTGGATTCATGTCACATCACATGTGCTTGCAAAATACTGTCCTGGCTTGAGACAATTCACACCTCTTTAACCTGTGATTATCCCTCTCTCCAGTCGTACTGTATGGACCTGTAAAGACTTAATTACTTGCAAAGACTCGCATTCAAAGTATGATTTTGCATCATTGAATTTTTCTACATATAGAACATAGAACAGACAGTGCGGAAGGAGGCCATTCGGTCCATCGAGTCCGATTCAAAATTGGCAGAAGCATTAAATGCTTCTAATTTATGATGTGGAGATGCTGGTGTTGGACTGGGGTGGGCACAGTAACAAGTCTTACATCACCAGGTTAATGTCCAGCATATTTGTTTAGAATCACTGGCTTTCAGAGCACCTTTCGCCCGTTAGGTGAATGTGATAACCTCTAGGCTTCAGAAACAGCTGGCAGCACGGTACCCAATGGCCCTGTGCAACATTCAACTGCACAGTCTTGCTGCAGCTTTCACTGGTTCAGCTGAGAGGCCAGGTCACTTATTACATGAAGACAGCTGTTCCTTTAAAACAGATGTCTCAACTCATAAGACCATAAGGTGTAGAACTTACGTTGAACTTTAGCATTTGTTCAGTAAATATCTAACGGAACAATGCTCTCGATTCAATCATTAATGCATCATTCTTACCTTCCTACAGAAAATTTCCACCAATTTTACTCAATATTTGTTTCATTATTCAGTGTTGAACATCAGTATATTTATGTGTTATATATGATTTCAGTTTGAATTGAATAGCTCTCGAGTCTTCACTCTGAATAACTCTGAAATATACACCATTGAATTGCAAACACGACTGACCAAGAAAAGAAAGCGTTTCACTGGGTAACAGAAATCCCATCAATCTTTGTTCAGTTTGACCACAGTCAGCCTTTGAACAAAGACAAATATAGTTAAATGGAAGTGAATTGAGAATTACGTGTTGCTTATATTTGACCTCTCTGTGTTTTGGTATGAAACATTCTGCAGCCTAAATCCCGTTCATGTATAAGAAAGGAGGGGTGACAGCAAATCCGCACTGAGCCTGGATTTCCTCATCTCCCTGAGTGGCTTTTCCTGTTTCTCTATCATTAAGGCCGAATTTTTCAAAAAGGTGGTTCAGTTAAATCTCTGCCATTTCCTCGAATTCAGTTACAGTATCGTTTGTGTTTGTCTATATGAGCACACATTACCATTAGGTATGTTTTGGATGGTGATTAAAATATTAATCTGAGTCTACAAAGCCATTAAATTATTTTGTGAACTGAGCAAACTGCCAAGATCCGCACTTTGTTTTTTCATGTGTGTAACGATCTGTCTGGACTGTACGCAGAACAATACTTTTCACTGTACTCGGTACACGTGAGAATAAATCAAATCCAATCAAAGAGAGTTTCTTACTCGTCTTCAAATTGAACAATGAGTCTTCTTAAAAATTATTCATTCATGGGAGGTGGGTGTCACTGGCTGGGCCAGCATTTACTGCTCATTCCAATTGCCCTTGAACTGCGTGTCTTGTGAGGCTATTTCAGAGGGCATTTACAAATCAGCCACAACATTGCTGTGGATCTGGAGTCACATATAGGCCAGGCCATGGAAGGAGAGCAGATTTCCTGAAGGACATTAGTGAACCAGATGAGTTTTTACAACAATCAAGAATGTTATCATCAGACTTTTAATTTGATACTGTCATTCAATTTCAGTTTCACCATGTGTCAAAGGCAGATTCGATCCCAGATCCCCAGAGCATTAACCTGGGTCTCTGGATTACTCGCACAGTAACAATACCATTCCTCCAATGCCTAGCCCACATAGTCTTGGCAGAATATGATGTGTTCTATGATCTATTCTTGCAATGACTCTATAGAATTGCTGGTGACTTAGCCAGAACGATGATTTATTAATGTACACGTGGTAAGGGAATGATTAGAATGCTATACAGACCAAGTTATCACAGAGTTAGATTCGACACTCTTGGAACTACCCTTATGTGCAACTGGCCTCGTGCACGCTTTACAACCTTCTGCTGGTCTCTGGATGTCACCTGACTGATGCCTGACACCACCTACTGGTGGGAGGTCACACTGCTGAGTACATGTAATATTATATACACGCTTCTCACCACATCTCGTAACTTCGCAAAATTATTGAGCAATTTATTTTTTTAAACAAATTCTGATAGCTCTGCAGTTTCTGGAAACATTTTGGTTGATCATTTATTTTTTAAAATAAAGATCTAGTCTTTACAATATAATTACCTAATACACCAATTCACTAATGATGATCAATGTTCACTACTGAATAATCATGAATATAATTATTGTTTTTTTGCTATAAAATCAATACATAGTTAATAAAGAAAAGGTACAGAAGGTGAAATGGCTGCAGGAAGCCACATGCTAGAGGTATAAAAGGGCTTGCTTGACCTTGTGAATACACTGTGAAAATGACAATTTTATAACTAAATGTGATTACACATGGTACTTACAGCTTCCTACATTACAACAGTGAATATGTTTCAAAAGTACTCCATTGGCTTTAAAACACTTGAGGAGATCCAGTGGCAGTGAGAGATTTTATAGAAATGTACATTTATTCTAATTGTCTGCAAACTAAGATATATTACACTCGGTGTCCTCATCAGAATCATTGATGAAGACGGAGTCTTAATTTTGTGTAATAACCATGGCGTTGACACATTTTGATTACTCTGTGAACCTCCAGACACATGTAAAACGAGCGCAAACAACCTCGAACCTACTACCTATGAGAGTAGGAGATGCAGAGACGACGGAAGAATTTCAATCGGAAATTGGACAAGCACTGAGAGAAATAAACCTGCACAAATTTGGTGATAGAACAGGGCAATGGACAGACTAGCTTGCTCCACAGAGAGCCAACACAGTCTCAGAGGGCTGGATGGCCCTATTCTCCACCCTCCAGATGCTGTGATCTCAGGAGAGAAATTCAGCTATTCCAGCCACTCCAACTAACTGGAGTCACTTATCCCTGGTGCCATTCTTGCACAATGGTTAGCACTGTTGCTTCACAGCACCAGGGTCCCAGGTTCGATTCTTGGTTTGGGTCACTGTGTGGAGTCTGCACATTCTTCCCGTGTCTGCGTGGGTTTCATCCGGGTGCTCCAGTTTCCTACCACAAGTCCTGAAAGATGTGCTTGTTAGGTGAATAGGAGATTCTGAATTCTCCCTCCGTGTAACCGAACAGGCGCTGGAGTGTGATGACTGGGGTTTTTTCGCAGTAACTTCATTTCAGTGTTAATGTAAGCCTACTTGTGACAAAAATAAAGATTATTATTCTTGTAAATGTCCTCCACACCCTCTCTAAGAACTTCACATCTGTCTGAAAGTGTGGGCCCATATCTTGGGTTCCATTCCAGAGGGATAGAATTGAAAAGCACGGAGGAAATGTTCAACTTGTACAGAACCAGGGTTAGACTACACTGGGCGCACTGTCAACATTGGTGATCTCCATTTAGAAAAAGAAAATAGAGGCACTGGATAAGGTGCAACAAAGATTCATAATAGACAGAGCTGAGAGCAGTTAACACTCATGATGTGGAAATGCCGACCATCAGGTGCATAGAGACACAGAGAGATCTGGGCATGCAGGTCCACAGATACTTAAAAGTGGCAGCACAGGTGGAAATGGTGGTGAAGAAAGCATATGCCATGCTTGCCTTGATAGGACGGGGTATCGAGTATAAAAGCTCGATAATTATGTGACAATTGCATAGAATGTTGGTGAGGTCACATTTGGAATACTGTGTCCCAATTCTGGTCACTGCACTACCAGAAGGACGTGGAGGCTCTGGAGAGAGAGTACAGAAAAGGTTTACCAGGATGTTGCCTGGTATGGAGGGTATTAGCTTTGAGGAGAGATTGAATAAACGGCATTGTTTTCGCTAGAGAGACGGATGCTGAGGGACAACCTGATAGAAGTTTATAAAATTATTAGGGGTACAGATAGAGTGAACAATTAGAGGATTCTTCCCCAGTGCGGAAATGACAATTACAAGGGGGCACATGTTCAAGGTGAGGGGGGAAAGGTTCAGTGGAGATGTATGGGGGGAGTATTTTACACAGGGTGGTGGTGGCCTGGAATGCTCTGCCAAGTGAGGTGGTTGAGGCAGATAAGTTAGCGACCTTTAAGACTTATCAGGATAGGGGTATAGAAGGATACAGGCAGTTGGTCGAGACAGGACACGTGTTCGGTGCAGGCTTGCAGAGCCGAAGTGCCTGTTCCTGTGCTGTATTGTTCTTTGTTCTCTACAGGGCCTTGGCAAGGCCGTACCTGGAATATTGTGTGCAGTTTTGGCCTCATTATCTGAGGAAGGATGTTCTTGCTCTAGAGGGAGCGCAGCGAAGGTTTACCAGACTGATTCCTGGGATGGTGGGACTGACGTATGAGAGACTGAATCAGTTAGGATTGTATTCGCTGGAGTTCAGAAGAATGGGGGATCTCATAGAAACCTATAATATTCTAACAGGACTTGAAAGGGTAGATGTGGGAAAGATTTTCTCGAAGGCGGGAGTGTACAGAACCAGTGGTCGCAGTCTGAGGATACGGGGTAGACCATTTAGGACAGAGATGAGGAGAAATTTCTTCAACCAGAGAGTGGTGAGCCTGTGGAATTTGTTACCACAGGAAATAGTTGAGGCCAATACATTGAATGTTTTCAAGAAGCAGTTAGACATAGCACTGAGGGCGAAGGGATCAAAGGATATGGAGGGGAAATTGGGATTAGGCTATGGAGTTAGATGATAAGCCACAATCATAATGAATGGCAGAGCAGGTGCAATGGGCCAAATGGCCTCTTCCTGCTCCTATTTTCCATGTTTCTATGTAATCCCTTCCCACACTAAGAGCAGGTGAATGGCCTCTCCCCAGTGTGAACTCGCTGGTGTGTCTGCAGGATGGATGAATCAATAAATCCCTTCCCACACTGAGAGCAGGTGAACGGCTTCTCCCCAGTGTGAATTCGCTGATCTCATAGAATAGAATTTACAGTGCAGAAGGAGGCCATTCGGCTCATCGAATCTGCACCGGCTCTTGGAAAGAGCACCCTACCCAAGGTCAACACCTCCACCCTATCCCCACAACCCAGTAACCCCACCCAACACTAAGGGCAATTTTGGACACTAAGGGCAATTTAACATTGCCAATCCACCTAACCTGCACATCTTTGGACTGTGGGAGGAAACCGGAGCACCCGGAGGAAACCCACGCACGCACGGGGAGGATGTGCAGACTCCACACAGACAGTGACCCAAGCTGGAATCGAACCTGGGACCCTGGAGCTGTGAAGCAATTGTGCTATCCACAATGCTACCGTGCTGCCCTCAATGTTTCCGCAGGGTGGATGAATCAATGAATCCCTTTCCACACTGAGAGCAGGTGAACGGCCGCTCCCCAGTGTGACTGAGTCGATGAATCTCCAGCACAGATGAGACTCTGTATCCCTTCCCACAGTCCCCATATTTCCATGGTTTCTCCATGTTTTGGGTCCCCTCGTGTCTCTCCAGATTGGATAATCAGTGGAAGCCTTGTCTACACTCAGAACATGTGCACTGTCTCTCCTCACTGTGAATGGTGTGATGTCTACACACAGAACATGTGCACTGTCTCTCCTCACTGTGAATGGTGTGATGTCTACACACAGAACATGTGCACTGTCTCTCCTCACTGTGAATGGTGGGATGATTTTTCAGGCTGTGTAACTGGTTAAAGCTCTTCCCACAGTCAGTTCACTGGAACATTCTCACTCGGGTGTGTGTTGTGTGGGTCTTGGTGCTTTTCCAGTCACACTGATGTTTCCACAGTCAGTTCACTGGAACTCTCTCACTCGGGTGTGTGTTATGTGGGTCTCGGTGCTTTTCCAGGCACATTCATGTTTAAAATCTTTTGAAGCCGACAGATTGGACAACCATTTCTCCTTCTCGCCGATGATGCCCGATGATATCTAGTTCAGAAGGAATCGAGTGAGTTTGTCACATCATGTTTGAGACATGATGTTTGAGATTTCTGTCTATAATTCCTCCTCTTCCAATATCCTTCAAAAACAATTTACAAAGTCAGCACTTAGTACAGGATAGAAATTCAGAACAGACAATTCTAGTTCCAATGGAACATTATTTCTTCTCTTGTTCTCCAAAAGCTGTAAAATGCTGTAAATGACTCAAAGGGCCGAATGGCCTGCTTCTGCACTGTAAATTCAATGATAATCTATGATTAATCTAGGACAAAGGTTCGGCACAACATCGTGGGCCGAAGGGCCTGTTCTGTGCTGTATTTTCTATGTTCTATGTTCTATGCCCACCCCACACAATCTCCCTCCATTCTCACTCTGCTGTATGTAATATTCACCCTCCCAATTTTCCTGAAGGGCTGATCAATGTGGATTGACAGATCCAAGCTCAGCTCATTGCTTCTTGACCAGGACACAGAGATTATAATAGGAGCAGGAGTAGGCCATTCGGCCCACTGAGTCTGCTCAACCATTCAATGCGATCCTTGGCCGATCCACCTCAGCACCATTTCCCCACACGAACCCCATATCCCTCGATATCTTCAATATTTGGAATCCTTTCAATGTTTGTTTTGAACAAACTGAGGCTCCACATTCCTCTGGGGAAGAGAATTCCAAAGCATCACCACATCCTCGAGTGAAGAAATCCCTCCTCATCTCAGCTTTCACTCTATTTTCCTACTTGTTCCCATAACGCTGAACTCCATTGTCAATAGAATATCTGTCAAACTTGTGCTTCAATATCTTCAATGACCCCCAGATACAACTGGTCCCTGTGGAAGAGAAATCCAAAGACTAACAACCCTCTGAGGGAAGAGATGACTGGAAATCTATAACATAGCGACAGTCTTATGTTACAGGACAATAAATAATAATGCATTTACTTTATTACAAACTGTAAATAATATAACTAATCTGTTGCAACTGTCCTGGCTTGGGACAATTTGCACCTCTTTATACTGTGATTATCCCTCTCTGCAGTCACACCGTCTGGACCTGTAAAGACTTAATTATCTGCAAAGACTCGCATTCAAAGTATCGTCTTTCATCATTGGCTATGTTTGTGTAACCTACCTCTTCACTCACCTGATTAAGAAGGTACATTCTGAAAACTCGTGATTCCAAATAAACCTGTTGGACTTTAACCTGTTGTTGTCAGACTTCTTACTGAGCCTGGCCCAGTCCAACGCGGCATCTCCACATTCTGAACAATGGGGAACAAGCTCCTCCCACTCATTGAAACATCGCCTCGACAAAGACTGCAAACGCGCATGCGCCCTGATGCACATCCAATAAAAATGGCAGCCGTTAACTCGAGCCGAAGATAAGGAGCTGGAGCTCGATACAAACTGGGTCACGTAAAACTTTCCGAGTTTTGCGATTGCAGCAGTTTTACACAACGTTTCCGCCCACTCCCGCGATCTCTCGCTTCCTCCATATTGTTAAGCGCCTATTACTGATTTCAGATCTGAAGACACAGTTCTTCCCGATCGCCATTACCCACCCTGCGCATGCTTCAATCACAGAAAGTCCCGTATCTCATTCACTCCGATTGGCTGGAGGTCCAGCCGTTCTCGGACGGTCCTCCAGTCCCGCCCCTCCTCTTCCTACTGGTCCGGAGCTGCCGTCAATCACCCGGGCATTGTGACGGTGGCAGAAGGTGAGAGCGGCCACAGGCTCAGGCTGACTCGCTGATTGATCAATAATAACATTGTTTCACATTTGGCTCTGGGGCCGCACTCGGGATTTATAAACTCCGCCCACCGACACTGACCTCTCACCTGACATCTCACAATGCCCGGGCAATGATTGACGGCAGCTCTGGAACAATAGGAGGAGAAGGGGATTGGTTGGAGGACCGAACGGGAGCGGCTGGTCCTCCAACAATCAGTGAATGAAGGGCGGGACTCTCGGGGTGCCGGATCTTCACAGAAGAAGCAGGCGCATGTGGCAACTCAAACAAAGGAAGGTTTGTCTCCTCAATTTCTGACCTGGATGCATAGTGATGATTTTTGGAAACAGAGATTACAGCTAACGGGCAAAAAATAAAAAAATTGGGCCTTATTTTCTTGAGAAATCAATTGACTCAGTCGTGACCTGATACAAGTCTTTAAAATGATCTGTGGGTTGGACAGGGGAGAGGTGGGGCGGATGCTGCCAATTGTAAAGGAGTCGAAAACTGGGAGTCAGGAATAAACATGGGCGGCACGGTAGCACAGTGGTTAGCACTGAGAAACGGTGCGGGATTTGCGGTTGAAACTGAGGAGGCTGACAAGCACTGTTGCTTCACAGCACCAGGATCCCAGGTTCAATTCCCACTCGGGTCACTGTCTGTGCGGAGTCTGTATGTTCTCCCCGTGTCTGCGTGGGTTTCCTCCCACAAGTCCCGAAAGATGTGCTTGCTCAGTGAATTGGACATTCTGAATTCTCCCTCAGTGTCCCCGAACAGGCGCCGGAATGTGACAACTGGGGGCTTTTCACAGTAACTTCATTGCATAAGCCTACTTGTGACAATAATAACAATTATTATTATTATTATAAACTAGGTCATAAATACTAATAAATTACTAATTTATTAATAAATTACTAATAAATCCAAGAGGGAGATATGGACACATTTCTTTATTCACTGGATTAGAATGTGCAACTTGTTACCAGGGAAGGAGTTGAGGAAAGTGCTGAATTGTTTCCAAAAGGAAGTGGGACAAGCACATGAGAAAAGGGAATGGAAAGATCAGCTGACAGGCTGAGATGAGGTGGATGGGCTGGAAGGAGATGTGTGTCGAGGATAATCAGCAGCAGAACAGTTGGAAACAGGTCAGAACAACTGGCATGTTCATTGTAGAATCTAAGTGATTCTATGTAAACTTCTATTACACAATGTTAGGATTGCAGATGGGAAATTCAAACCAAACATCATGTCAAGTCCTAACAGAGTCTATTGATTCATCAGGAGTTGAAAATCATCAGCCTTTCAATGTGGAAGGAGAAATGTTTGTCCTGCCTGAGAGAAAAGATTGCAAACATCAGTGTGACTGGAAAAGCACTGAGGCACATACACACAGTGATTATTCCAGGGAACTGGCTGTGCAAAGAGCTTTAACCAAACACAGAGTCTGAAAGAATATTGCACCATTTACATCAGGAAGAGACCGTACTCAGGCTGTGTGTGTGGACCAGGCTTCACATCAGGAAGAGACCGTACTCAGGCTGTGTGTGGACCAGGTTTCACATCAGGAAGTGACCGTACTCAGGCTGTGTGTGTAGGCCAGGCTTCACATCAGGAAGAGACCGTACTCAGGCTGTGTGTGTGGACCAGGTTTCACATCAGGAAGAGACCGTACTCAGGCTGTGTGTGTGGACCAGGTTTCACATCAGGAAGTGACCGTACTCAGGCTGTGTGTGTGGGCCAGGCTTCACATCAGGAAGTGACCGTACTCAGGCTGTGTGTGTGGACCAGGTTTCACATCAGGAAGTGACCGTACTCAGGATGTGTGTGTGGACCAGGTTTCACATCAGGAAGAGACTGTACTCAGGCTGTGTGTGTGGACCAGGTTTCACATCAGGAAGTGACCGTACTCAGGCTGTGTGTGTGGACCAGGTTTCACATCAGGAAGTGACCGTGCTCAGGCTGTGTGTGTGGACCAGGTTTCACATCAGGAAGTGACCGTACTCAAGCTGTGTGTGTGGCCCAGGCTTCACATCAGGAAGAGACCGTACTCAGGCTGTGTGTGGACCAGGTTTCACATCAGGAAGAGACTGTACTCAGGCTGTGTGTGTGGACCAGGCTTCACATCAGGAAGAGACCGTACACAGGCTGTGTGGACCAGGCTTCACATCAGGAAGAGACCGTACTCAGGCTGTGTGTGTGGACCAGGTTTCACATCAGGAAGTGACCGTACTCAGGCTGTGTGGACCAGGCTTCACATCAGGAAGAGACCGTACTCAGGCTGTGTGTGTGGACCAGGTTTCACATCAGGAAGAGACCGTACTCAGGCTGTGTGTGGACCAGGTTTCACATCAGGAAGTGACCGTACTCAGGCTGTGTGTGTGGACCAGGCTTCACACCAGGAAGAGACCGTACTCAGGCTGTGTGTGTGGACCAGATTTCACATCAGGAAGTGACTGTACTCAGGCTGTGTGTGTGGGCCAGGTTTCACATCAGGAAGTGACCGTACTCAGGCTGTGTGTGTGGACCAGGCTCCACATCAGGAAGTGACCGTACTCAGGCTGTGTGTGTGGACCAGGTTTCACATCAGGAAGTGACCGTACTCAGGCTGTGTGTGTGGCCCAGGTTTCACATCAGGAAGAGACCGTACTCAGGCTGTGTGTGTGGACCAGGTTTCACACCAGGAAGAGACCGTACTCAGGCTGTGTGTGTGGACCAGATTTCACATCAGGAAGTGACTGTACTCAGGCTGTGTGTGTGGGCCAGGTTTCACATCAGGAAGTGACCGTACTCAGGCTGTGTGTGTGGACCAGGTTTCACACCAGGAAGAGACCGTACTCAGGCTGTGTGTGTGGACCAGGTTTCACATCAGGAAGAGACCGTACTCAGGCTGTGTGTGTGGACCAGGCTTCACGTCAGGAAGTGACCGTACTCAGGCTGTGTGTGTGGACCAGGCTTCACATCAGGAAGAGACCGTACTCAGGCTGTGTGTGTGGCCCAGGCTTCACATCAGGAAGAGACCGCACTCAGGCTGTGTGTGTGGACCAGGCTTCACACCAGGAAGAGACCGTACTCAGGCTGTGAGTGTGGACCAGGCTTCACATCAGGAAGAGACCGTACTCAGGCTGTGTGTGTGGACCAGGTTTCACATCAGGAAGAGACTGTACTCAGGCTCTGTGTGTGGACCAGATTTCACATCAGGAAGTGACCGGACTCAGGCTGTGTGTGTGGACCAGGCTTCACACCAGGAAGAGACCGTACTCAGGCTGTGTGTGTGGACCAGGTTTCACATCAGGAAGAGACCGTGCTCAGGCTGTGTGTGTGGGCCAGACTTCACATCAGGAAGTGACCGTACTCAGGCTGTGTGTGTGGACAAGGCTTCACATCAGGAAGAAACTGCACTCAGGCTGTGTGTAGACGAGGCTTCAACTCATCGTCCAACCTGGACAGACATAAGAACACCAGAACACTGGCATCACGGAGAAACCGTGGAAATGTGGGGACTGTGGGAAGGGTTTCAATTATCCATCTGAAGTGAAAACTCATCGATGCAGTCACACTGGGGAGAGGTCATTCACCTGCTCTGTTTGATGGAAGGGATTCACTCAGTCATCCCGCCTCTACACACCATCCCGTACCAGCCTTCCTGAACAGGTGCCGGAATGTGGCGACTAGGGGCTTTTCAGAGTAACTTTATTTGAAGCCTACTTGTGACAATAAGTGATTTTCGTTTCATTTCATGTTCACACAGGTGAGAGGCCATTCACCTGTCTGGATTGTGGGAAGGGATTTAATGCTTTATCAAACCTCCGGACCCACCGTCAGGTCCACTCTGATCAGAGACCATTTAAATGTGCTGACTGTCAGAAGAGCTTTAAAAGTAAAAAGGATTTACTGATACATCATCGCTCTTACACTGGGGAGAGGCCATTCACCTGCTCCGTGTGTGGGAAGAGATTCACTTGTTCCTCCCACCTTCTGATTCACCAATTATTTCACACTGATTAGAGACCATTTAATTGTTCTGACTGTGAGAAAACCTTTAAGCAAATGGGATCTTCTGAAACACCAACACACTCACACTGGGGAGAGGCTATTCACCTGCTCGATCTGTGGGAAGGGATTCACTCGGTTAGCTCACCTTCTGACACACTATCGAGTTCACACTGGGGAGAGGCCATTCATCTTCTGTGTGTGTGGACAGGAATTCATTGCTTCTTCCAATCTTCTGATACGCCAACTTGTTCACACTGATCAGAGACCATTTAAATGTTCGCACTGTGAGAAGGGATTTAAAAGTTAACAATCTGCTGAAACGCCAGTGAGTTCACACTGGGGAGAGGCCATTCAACTGTCCCGTGTGTGGAAAGGCATTTGCTCAGTCAAACAACCTGCTCAGACACCAGCAAGTTCACAGGCGGCATCCGGGTTTGGATTCTGCTGTTATTGCTGCTGTTAACCACATGCAGGACTAAAATTTATTTGGATGCCTATTTCATGTGGGGTTCCACAGTTCTGTGGTACAAATCAATGATTTTGAGTTAAATGTAGGGGCTATGATGAAGAAGTTGGTGGAAGATACAGAAGTTATTCATGTGTTTGACAATGCGTGGGTTTCCTCCTGGTGCTCCGGTTTCCGCTTAGAAAGATGTGCTTATAGATTATCATAGAATTTACAGTGCAGAAGGAGGCCATTCGGCCCATTGAGTCTGCACTGGCTCTTGGAAAGAGCACCCTACCCAAGGTCAACACCTCCACCCAACACTAAGGGCAATTTTGGACACTAAGGGCACTTTATCATGGCCAATCCGCCTAACCTGCACATCTTTGGACTGTGGGAGGAAACCGGAGCATCCGGAGGAAACCCACGCACACACGGGGAGGATGTGCAGACTCCGCACAGACAGTGACCCAAGCCGGAATCGAACCTTGGACCCTGGAGCTGTGAAGCAATTGTGCTATCCACAATGCTACCGTGCTGCTTGTTAAAGGTGACATTCTGGATTCTCCCTCAGTGTACCTGAACAGGCGCTGCAGTGTGGCAGCGTTAATGTCAGCCTACTTGTGACACTAAAAGATTATTATTATGCAGAATAAATCAGACGACAGCAGGAAGATATCAATTGCCTGGTTCAGATGGACAGAAAAATGGCAAACAGAATTCAACTGGAGCAGTGTGACATCAAGAATTTGGAGGGTAACAAGAGAAGGGAATGAAGAATAAATGGGATGATGTTGAGAATTATACAGGAACAGTGACCTTGGATTCAAAAACCATAGATTCCCGAAGATGGCTGGACAGGTAGATCAGGTGGTCAAGAAGGCATTTTGGACACTTTTCTTTCTTGTCTGAGGCCCAGATGTTGTCACTGGTTTTCCAAATTTGCAGTGTCTCTTTTTAAAAATATTTTTCGTAAGGTATTTGAAATTTTTAATGATAATAACAATAACAATGACAAAAACATGGTACAATAAACATTACCACCCCCAACCCAATCGTCACACACCCCAACCATAAAACAACAATCCCACCCCCCCCCCCCCCCCCCCCCGCCCCCTTGGAATACTGTTTCTGCTGACATTTTAATTTTCCCCGAGAAAGTCGACGAACGGCGGTCACCTCCGGGTGAACCCGACCATTGACCCTCCCAAGGCTAACTTTATCTTCTCGAGACATAAACCCAGCCATGTCACTAACCCAGGTCTCCACACTCTGGAGCTTCAAGTCCCTCCACATTAGCAAGATCCGTCTCCGGGCTACCAGGGAGGCAAAGGCCAAGACGTCAGCCTCTTTCGGCCCCTGAACCCCCGGCTCTTCCGACACTCCAAAGATCGCTACCTCAGGATGCAGCACCACCTTTGGTTTTAGCAAAACCCTGCCAAAACCCTCCAAGCTTCGGGCATGCCCAAAACATGTGGACATGATTTGCTGGGCTTCTCGCGCACCTTGCACACCTATCCTCTACCCCGAAAAACTTGCTCATCTGGGCCACCGGCATGTGTGCCCGGTGGACTACCTTAAATTGTATCAGGCTAAGCCTGGCACATGATGAGGAACTATTAACCCAGCTTAGGGCGTCTGCCCATAGCCCCGCCTCTATCCCTTCTCCTAGCTCGTCCTGCCACTTGCCCTTAAGCTCCTTCACTGGAATTTCCTCTGTCTCCGAAAGCTCCTGGTAAATATCTGCTACCTTCCCCTCTCCTACCAGGTACTGGAGACTACTCTATCCTGTATCCCCCGTGGTGGCAGCAGCGGAAAGGCCGGAACCTGTTTTCTCAGGAAGATTCGCACCTGCAAATACCTAAACCCGTTCCCTGCTGGCAATTCAAATTTATGCTCCAAGGCTTTCAAGCTGGGAAAGCTCCCGTCTATAAATAGATCCCCCATCCTTCTAATTCCTGCCCTTTGCCATCTCCAGAACCCACCATCCAGCCTACCCGGTACAAACCGACGATTATTATAAATCGGGGTCCAAACCGATGCTCCCTCCACTCTCTTATATCTCCTCCATTGCCCACAGATTCTCAGAGTCACCACTACCACCGGACTTGTGGAGTATCGGGCCGGCGAGAACGGAAGAGGTGCCGTTATCAGTGATCCCAAACTTGTGTCTTTGCATGACGCCACCTCCATCCGCTCCCACACAAACCCCTCCCCCCGCTACCCACTTCCTGATCATGGCTATATTAGCCGCCCAGTAGTAATTGTAGAAGTTTGGCAGCGCCAACCCACCCTCCCCCCGACTGCGCTCCAGCAACACTTTCTTCACTCGTGGGGTTTTACCCGCCCACACAAAGCCTGAAATAACCTTATTCACCCGCTTGAAAAAGGCCTCAGGGATGCTGATGGGGAGGCACTGAAAGACAAACAGAAATCTGGGGAGGACCATTTTCACGGTCTGTACCCACTCCGCCAGGGATAGCGGGAGCATGTCCCATCTCTTAAAGCCCTCTTCCATTTTCTCTACCAGCCGGGATAGGTTTAACTTGTGCAGTGTCTCCCATTCCCGGGCCACCTGGATTCCCAGATACCAAAAGCTCTACACTACCATTCTAAGCGGCAGCTCTCCCAGTCTCTTCTGTCCTCTTGCCTGGATCGTGAACATCTCACCTTTTCCCATGTTCAACTTATACCCCGAAAAATTGCCAAATTCCCCCAGGATTTGCATTACTTCACCCAACCCCTCCAATGGGTCTGAAATATGCAAGAGCAGGTCATCTGCGTAAAGCGAGACCCGGTGCTCCACCCCCCCTCGAACCTGCCATTTCCAGTTCCTAGAGGCTCTTAACGCCATGGCCAATGGCTCTATGGCCAGAGCAAACAGTAACAAGGAGAGGGGGCACCCTTGCCTCGTCCCTCGGTGTAGTTCAAAATACCCCGACCTGAGCCGGTTCGTAAGCACACTCGCTACTGGTGCCTGATAGAGCAACCGCACCCAGTCAATAAAGCCCTCACCAAACCCAAACCTTCCCAGCGCCTCCCACAGGTAATTCCACTCTACCCGATCAAAAGCCTTCTCCGCGGGCTTCCTGTGGCGGCTATGAAGGAGTAAGTCGCACATTTGGTGGCTCCCGCTCGGGTCGGACTTTTGGACCTTTTTCCCTGACTTTTTACCGGATTTGATTTGAAAAATTGATGACAGAGGCAATTGTGAACTGAATTCCCACATCGGTGCATGGAGAGGAGGACTAGAAGTACTCATAAGTGCAGAAACAGAAAGACAGAGAAGACTTGGGCTGAAGCGGCACTGGGAGTAAGCATGGCAGATGACTGGACCTCTGGTTTGTCGACCCAGCGGTCAACGGAGCAGTTGATGCAAGCTTTCCAGGAGGGCTTCGCCAAGCAGAAGCAAGACTGCTTGGAACCAATTAAAGAGGCAATTTCGCGGCTGGAACTTAGATTGGATGCCCAAGATCGGGTGATTCAGAAAGTAGAGAAGGAGCTGGTAGGCCAGGAGGAACATCAAACAGCGGTGGAGTTGGATTGGATTGGATTGGATTTGTTTATTGTCACGTGTACTGAGGTACAGTGAAAAGTATTTTTCTGCGAGCAGCTCAACAGATCATTAAGTACATGAGAAGAAAAGGGAATAAAAGAAAATACATAATAGGGCAACACAACATATACAATGTACCTACATAAGCACTGGCATTGGATGAAGCATACAGGGTGTAGTGTTAATGAAGTCAGTCCGTAAGAGGGTCATTTAGGAGTCTGGTGACAGTGGGGAAGAAGCTGTTTTTGAGTCTGTTTGTGCGTGTTCTCAGACTTCTGTATCTCCTGCCTGATGGAAGAAGTTGGAAGAGTGAGTAAGCCGGGTGGGAGGGATCTTTGATTATACTGCCCGCTTTCCCCAGGCAGCGGGAGGTGTAGATGGAGTCAATGGATGGGAGGCAGGTACGTGTGATGGACTGGGCGGTGTTCACGGCTCTCTGAAGTTTCTTGCGGTCCTGGGCTGAGCAGTTGCCATACCAGGCTGTGATGCAAAATGATAGGATGCTTCCTATGGTGCATCTGTAAAAGTTGGTAAGAGTCAATGTGGACATGCCAAATTTCCTTAGTTTCCTGAGGAAGTATAGGCGCTGTTGTGCTTTCTTGGTGGTAGCGTCGACATGGGTGGACCAGGACAGATTTTTGGAGATGTGGAATTTGAAACTGCTAACCATCTCCACCTCGGCCCCGTTGATGCTGACAGGGGTGTGTACAGTACTTTGCTTCCTGAAGTCAATTACCAGCTCTTTAGTTTTGCTGGCATTGAGGGAGTGATTGTTGTCACTACACCACTCCACTAGGTTCTCTATCTCCCTCCTGTATTCAGACTCATCGTTATTCGAGATCCGGCCCACTATGGTCATATCGTCAGCAAACTTGTAGATGGAGTTGGAACCAAGTTTTGCCACGCAGTCGTGTGTGTACAGGGAGTAGAGTAGGGGGCTAAGTACGCAGCCTTGCGGGGCGCCGGTGTTGAGGACTATTGTGGAGGAGGTGTTGTTGTTCATTCTTACTGATTATGGTCTGTTAGTCAGAAAATCGAGGATCCAGTTGCAGAGTGGGAAGCCAAGACCTAGGTTTTGGAGCTTTGATATGAGCTTGGCTGGGATTATGGTGTTGAAGGCGGAGCTGCAGTCAATAAATAGGAGTCTAATGTAGGATTCCTTGTTTTCGAGATGCTCTAGGGATGAGTGTAGGGCCAGGGAAATGGTGTCTGATGTGGACCGGTTGGAGGTGGGGATGCTAAGAGACCAGCAGAAAACGCTCCTGGAGAAGGTGGAGGACCTAGAGAATAGATCCCGCTGGCAGAGCTTGAGGATCGTTGGGCTCCCGGAGGGATCTGAAGGAGCGGGCGCTGGGGCATATATAGCGGCCATGTTCGAGAAGCTGCTGGGGGATGGGGCATTCCCACGACCCTTGGAGGTGGACAGGGTTCACAGAGCGCTTGCGAGGAAGCCGCGAATGGGAGACCCCCCTGAGGGCAATGGTGGTGAGATTCCACAGATATCTGAATAAGGAGCGCGTTTTACAGTGGGCCAAGCAGACATGGTGCTGCAAATGGGACAACAGTATCCTGCGGATCTATCAAGACCTGAGTGCGGAGGTAGCTAGGAGAAAAGAGAGGTTTAACCAGATCAGGAGAAGAGAGGTGTTTAACCAGATCAGGTCGACCCTTTTCAAGAAAAAGGTGAAGTTCGGACTGTTGTTCCTGGCCAGCCTCTGGGTCACATACGAGGAACAACATTTCTATTTCGAGTCGCCTGAAGAAGCGCTGGACTTTGCAAAAAGGAAAGGACTGGTGCTGGACTGAGAACTTTGAATCTTGCTGTAGCGTTTATGTTTTTCAAAAGAAGTTTCTTGTTTCTCGCTTTTTTGGTCATTATTTGTAATGCCTGCTGTATGGATCTGTGGTCAGCTGCAGAACTGAGTGACGTAAAGTTTGCATTTGCACTGTTGGGGATGGAGGTGTGTTTGTACAGATGCTGGATCTTTTGCTTGATCTTATGTTCTGTTGGAGTCCAACCTGGGTTTTTTTAAATCTCTGTTGTACAATTGTGTTGGGATTGCCTTCCAGTTGAATATGTATGTATGAGCAGAGGGGGGGACGGGGGGGGGACCAATAGGTGGGTGATTGTCTGGCACCAGGGGCGAGAGCCACCAAGCTAGCTGGGCGGACTAGCTTATGGAAGCGTAGTTGGGGGGGGGGGGGGGAGGGGGTGAACAGATGTTAGGCTTATCAAAGGGGTTGATTAATTTTGTGCTGTTACTGGGGGGGAGGGGGAAAAAATGTTCTGCTGATGAGGGAGGGACTGTTACTGAGGGACAGAGAGGGGGTCAGGGGCTGAGGCTGCCTGGGGTCGGGCCGGTGGATGTGTGGGGCGTGGGCTGGCGACTGGTCCAAGAGAATGGATGGCTGATCGGCGAAGGGGGTCGATGAGCCCACCAACTAGACTGACCACCTGGAATGTAAGAGGGCTCAATGGGCCGGTCAAGAGAGCACGCGATGTCCCAGGTTCGATCCCGGCTGTGGGTCACTGTCCGTGTGGAGTTTGCACATTCTCCCCGTGTTTGTGTGGGTTTCGCCCCACAACCCAAAGATGTGCAGGTTAGGTGGATTGGCCACGCTAAATTGCCCCTTAATTGGAAAAAATTAATTGGGTACTCTAAATTTATTTTTAAAAAGGGGCACGCGTGTTCGTGCATATGAGAGGACTGAAGGCAGGCGTGGTAATGCTGCAGGAGACACACCTTCGAGTAGCTGACCAGATTAGGTTAAGGAAACGTTGGGCCGGACAGGTTTTTCACTCGGGGCTGTTCTCAAAGACCAATTGAGTGGTGTTTGAGGCGGGAAGAATAGTTTCAGATGGGGGAGGCCAGTACTGGGACGATGTGGAGTTTATAAAGAGGATGCTGAGGAAGATACCGGACCTGGATTCGCATAAGCTGGTCATGGGAGGGGACTTCAGTACAGTTATTGACCCTGGTTTAGACCGGTCAAGCTCAAAAACAGGCAGGGTGCCAGCAATGGCTAAGGAGCTACAAGTGTTCATGGAGAAGATGGCGCGCGGGGGGGGGGGGTTGGACCCATGGAGATTTGGGCAGCCAAGAGTAAAGGAGTTCTCCTTCTACTCATATGTGCATAAGGTGTACTCCCAGATCGATTTCCTCATTCTGAGCAGGGCTTTACTGACGGGGGTGGTAGACACAGGGTGCTCGGCGATTACAATCTCAGTCCATGCCCCGCACTGGGTTGACCTACAGGTTAGTAAAGACAGTAACCAGCGCCCACACTGGAGGTTAGACATGGGGCTCTTAGCGGACGAGGTGTGTGGGCGGTTGAGGAAATGTATTCAGAATTACCTGGAGGTCAATGACATGGGGGAAATTTCAGCAGCGGTGGTCTGGGAGTCATTGAAGGCGGTGGTTAGAGGGGAGCTGATCTCGATACGGGCCCACAGGGAGAAAGTAGACAGGACAGAGACGGACCGACTATAAAGGAGATACTACAGGTCGACAGGAGGTATGCGGAGACCCCAGAGGCAGGGCTTCTAAGGGAACGGCAGAGGCTACAGGCAGAGTTGGCTTGCTAACCACAGGGAGGGCGGTGGAGCAGCTGAGAAAGGTGAGGGGGGGGCGATCTATGAGCACGGAGAGGACAGCAGAATGCTTGCACAGCAGCTTAGGAGGAAGGTAGCCAGGGAGATAGGGAAAGTAAAGGATTGGGCCTAAACCTGGTGGGAGATTCAGCAGGGTTGAACAAGGCGTTTAAGGATTTTTATCGTAGGCTGCACGGGTCGGGACCCCCACCGGGGCCAGAGGGGATGAGGCATTTCCTTGGGGGGCTTAATTTCCCGAAGGTGGACGGGGAGCTGGTAGAAGGGCTGGGGACTTCGATCGAAGAGATAGGGTCTGAAGGCCATGCAGACGGGTTCCCAGCGGAGTTCATGAAAAAGTTTTCTGGGATTTTGGGGCCGCTGTTGGTGAGGACATTCAATGAGGCAAGGGAGGGAGGGGTGCTTCCCCCGACGATGTCACAGGCCACGATCTCACTGATTCTGAAGTGGGATAAGGATCCGGAGCTGTGTGGGTCATACAGGCCGATATCCCTGTTGAATGTGGACGCCAAACTGCTGGCCAAAATTTTCTCCTCTAGGATTGAAGATTGTGTTCCGGGATTTGTTAAGGGAAGGCACCACGGCACCACTTGGGGCAGCACGGTAGCCTTGTGGATAGCACAATTGCTTCACAGCTCCAGGGTCCCAGGTTCGATTCCAGCTTGGGTCACTGTCTGTGCGGAGTCTGCACATCCTCCCCGTGTGTGCGTGGGTTTCCTCCGGGTGCTCCGGTTTCCTCCCACAGTCCAAAGGTGTGCAGGTTAGGTGGATTGGCCATGATAAATTGCCCTTAGTGTCCAAAATTGCCCTTCGTGTTGGATGGGGTTACTAGGTTATGGGGATCGGGTGGCGGTGTTGACCTTGGGTAGGGTGCTCTTTCCAAGAGCCGGTGCAGACACGATGGGCCGAATGGCCTCCTTCTGCACTGTAAATTCTAGGATAATCTATGAAGGCAATTGGTGTCCAATGTAAGAAGGTTGCTAATTGCGATTGTGATGCCCCCAGAAGGTAGGGAGGTGGAGGTAGTGGTCGCAATGGATGCAGAAAAAACTTTTGATCGAGTAGAATGGGAATATTGTGGGAGGTGCTGGGACGGTTCGGATATGGACGGGGCATTATTGACTGGGTCAGGTTTCCATTTCAGGCTCCTGTGGCGAGCGTACGGACGAATAGGACGACATCGGACTATTTTAGGCTACACCGGGGGACGAGGCAGGGGTGTCCCCTCTCCCCACTGTTATTTGCGCCAGCTATAGAGCCGCTGGCAATTGCGCTGAGAGCCTCAAGGGGCTGGAAGGGGTTGATCCGGGGGGAGGGGGGGGGGGGGGGAGTGGAACACAGAGTCTCACTTTATGCAGACGACCTGCTTCTCTCTGTGTCAGACCCAGTGGGGGTTATGGAAGAAATCATGAGGATTCTAGGGGAATTTGGCCGGTTCTCAAGGTACAAACTAAATATGGGGAAAAGCGAGATGTTTGCGATCCAGGCAAGGGGACAGGAGAGGCGATTGGGGAAGTTTTAGGTATCTAGGCATCCAAGTGGCGCGGGAATGGGAACAGTTACACAAACTTAATCTCGCCCGTCTGGTGTACCAAACAAAGGACGGTTTTCGGAGGTGGGACGTGCTCCCGCTGTCACTAGCTGGGAGGGTACAGACGGTGAAGATGACGGTCCTTCCGAGATTCCTGTTTGTGTTCCAGTGTCTCCCCATCTTTATTCCGCGCTCCTTCTACAAACGGGTTAACAAAGTTACCACCGGCTTTGTATGGGGCTGGTTTAGCACACTGGGCTAAATCACTGGCTTTTAAAGCAAACCAAGGCAGACTAGCAGCACGGTTCAATTCCCGTACCAGCCTCCCCGAACGGGCGCCGGAATGTGGCAACTAGGGGCTTTTCACAGTAACTTCATTTGAAGCCGCCTTGTGACATTAAGCAATTTTCATTTCATTTCGTATGGGCGGGCAAGACACCGTGAGTAAAAAAGGGAATGATTGAGCGAAGCCGGGGAGGGCAGGCTGGTGCTGCCAAACTTCAGTAACTATTATTGGGCGGCGAATATAGCCATGATCAGGTGGTGGGGGAAGGTCGGCATGGCGCGTATGGAGGCACCAGTTTGGGGGCACTGATAACGCACCTCTGCCGCTCCCGCCGGCACGGCACTCCACCAGCCCTGTGGTGGTGGCAGCCCTGAGAGTCTGGGCACAGTGGAGGAGGCATGTGGGAGCGGAGGGTGCATCGGGTCTGGGCCCCAATCTGTAATAACCGCCGGTTTGCCTCGGGAAAGATGGACCTGGGGTTTCGGAGATGGCTGAGAGCAGGAATTGAGATGATGGGGGATATGTTTACAGAGGGGAACTTTCCTAGCTTGAGGGAGCTGGAGGAGAAATTTGGATTGGCGAGGGGAAACAAATAAAGGTACCTGCAGGTGCGGGACTTCCTACCTAGGCAGGTCTCAACCTTCCCGCTCCTACCACCAAAGGGGATTCAGGACAAGGTAGTTTCCAGAGTGAGGGTGGGAGAAGTGAAGGTCTCCAACATCTATAAGGAGCTCATGGGGGTCAGAGAACATGCAGACCGAGGAGCTGAAGCGCAAATGGGAGGAGGAGTTAGGAGGAGAGATAGAGGATGGTCTCTGGGCGGATGTATTGAGTAGAGTCAACGCGACCACAACATGTGCCAGGCTCAGCCTGAGACAGTACAAGGTCGTTCACCGTGCTCAAATGACAGTGGCCCGAATGAGCAAGTTCTTTGGTGTAGAAGACAGGTGTGCAAGGTGTGCGGGGGGTGGGGGCAGCGAACCATGTCCATATGTTCTGGACATGCCCAAAGCTCAGGGGATTCTGGCAGGAGTTTGCAGACGTCATGTCCAAAGCATTGAAAACAAGGATGGTGATGAGTCCAGAGGTGACGATTTTAGGGGTGTCGGAAGATCCGGGAATCCAGGAGGAGAAAGAGGCAGATGTTCTGGCCTTTGCTTACCTGGTAGCCCGGAGACGGATACTATTAGCTTGGAGGGACTCAAAGCCCCCGAAATTGGAGACCTGGCTATCGGACATGGCTAGCTTTCTCTGTCTGGAGAAAATCAAGTTTGCCTTGAGAGGGTCACTGTTAGGGTTCGCCCGGAGGTGGCAACCGTTCATCGACTTCTTTGCAGAAAATTAATCGTCAGCAGAAGGGGAAGTGGGGGGGGGGGGGGGGGGTGGGGGGGGGGGGGGGGAAGAGTTAGTTTAGTTTAGAGTAGGGGGTTAATACAGGTGGGACCTGCAAGGGGGTAACAGACTTTATTTTGCACTATGTTTATAGACTTATGTATATTGTTTATTTTGGCGTTGTTGTAAAACCAAAAAATACCTCAATAAAATGTTTATTAAATAAAAAGTCTAAATCATTCATATATAACACACAAAGCATGGAATCTTGTCCTGAACAATCCAGAAATCCACTGGAAAGTCTTCCAGTCATTCCCCTTTGCTTCCTGCTGATGACATTTCCAGCGTAATGGAAGTCCCCTGGTTTTCCCACATGGAACTGGATGTGCATTAGTTATTTCATCATTAACTGACTTAAGTAAATAAACATAAGATTCAAACAAATAGGGCCGTACAGTAACGCAGCAGTTAGCACTGCGGCCTCACGGCGTTGAAGTCCCAGGTTCGATCCCGGCTCTGGGTCACTCTCCGTGTGAAGTTTGCACATTCTCCCCGTGTTTGCGTGCGTTTCGTCCCCACACCCAAAGATGCGCAGGCTAGGTGGATTGGCCACGCTAAACTGTTCCTGAATTGGAAAAAATAAATTGGGTACTCTAAATTTATATCAAAAAAGAATAAAACAAATAAAGATTCATCATGTCCTCACCAATCAGTTTTTTTCCATTATCCTGAAGTGACCTTATTTTTATAGGGAGTTAAGTGAAGTGTGTTCCTAACCCCTCGTTATCTAAATTTCCATTCACCATTTTTCTGTCCACCTGACCCAGTCCATGGCTTTCTCCCTCATCGTCTAAAACACATCAGCAACTTTTGTATAATCTTGGTGCATACATTTAAGTCTAAATCATTGATATATACCGGAAAACTGTAGAGCCCCACTGGAAACAGATGTCCAGGCATCATTCAGTCCTGAATGTGACTAACAGCAGCAACAACAGCTGAATCCGAACCCTGCTGTTGCCCAGTGAACTTGCGGATGTCTGTGCAGGTTGTTTGACTGAGTGAATCTCCTCCCACACACGGAGCAGTTAAACAGCCTCTCCCCAGTACCGCTCCCACGTGTGGGCCACACGGTAGCACAGTGGTCCGCACTGTTGCTTCACAGCTCCAGGTTCCCAGGTTTGATTCCCGGCTTGGGTCACTGTCTGCGCGTTGCCCCAGTGTCTGCGTGGGTTTCCTCCGGGTGCTCCGGTTTCCCCCCACTGTCCAAAGATATATGGATTTGCCATGCTAAATTGCCCTTGAAGTTTCCAAAAAGGTGAGGTAGGGTTATGGGTTAGGTTGGAGGTATGGGCTTAAGTCGGGTGCTCTTTCCAAGGGCTGGTGCACTCGATGGGCCGAATGGCCTCCTTCTGCACTGTAAATTCTGTGATTCTGTTTCCGTGTGAACTCGCTGGTGTTTCAGCAGATTCGGTTTACTTTTAAATCTTTTTTTCGTCGGAACATTTAAAAGGTTTCTGTTCAGTGTGAACAAGTTGGTGTCTATTCAGGTTGGATGACTGAGTGAATTTCTTGTCACACACGGGGCAAGTGTACGGTCTCTGCCCGGTGTGAACTCGCTGGTGTTGCAGAAGGTTGGATGAACATTTGAATCCCTGCCAACACATGGAGCACATGAATGGCCTCTCCCCAGTGTGAGTGCGTTGATGTAACAGTAAATCCTTTCTGCTTTTAAAGTTCTTCTCACAGTCAGCACATTTAAAAGGTCTCTGATCAGTATGAACAAGTTGGTGTCTCAGGAGGATTGATGACTGAGTGAATCCCTTGCCACACACGGAGCAGGTGAATGGCCTCTCCCCAGAGTGAGTGCGTTGGTGCAACAGTAAATTATTTCTGCTTTTAAAGCTCTTCTCACAGTCAGCACATTTAAACGGTCTCTGGTCAGTATGAACATGCTGGTGTGCGATGAGGTTGGATGATTTAGAAAATCCCTTCCGACACACTGAGCAGGTGAATGGTCTTTCCCCAGTGTGAACACGTCGGTGAGTTTCCAATTCAGATGGGTAATTGAATCCCATCCCACAGTCCCCACATTTCCACGGTTTCTCCATGGTTATTGATAGGTTATCTGGTGTAGGTGGGATGAAGATTTGAGGTCACTATCAGATCAGCCATGATGTTATTAAATGGTGGAACGTGGTCACGGGGCTGAATGTCCTATTGCTGCTTCTTGATTCCTCTGGCTCGAATTTCCTTATGTTTCTCCAACTTGGATCATCAGTTGAAGCCAGAGTACAGTTTCTCCTTGATGTAAATGCTGCAATTTAATTTCATGCTGTGTGATTGGTTAAAGCTCAGTTCCAGCTAACTGTGGAAAATTACTTCGATGTCTGTGTCTCGGTGCTTTCCCAATCACAGTGATTTTTGACATTTTTTCCGAAAGACAAAACAGACAAACATTTCTCCTTCCACGTTGAAAGGGCGGTCCTGATGAATCAAGTGACTCTGTCAGATCTCAACATGATGTTTGCATCTGCAAATATTCTGTAAAATGAAATTACATTGAATTACTGTGAATATATAAGACACAAACAGTCCATTCTGTCACAGATTCTATCAATACTCGGCACACATCTTCGGTTCCATTTTCTCTCATGTGCTTGTCCAGTTTCCTTTTGGAAACATCTCAGCACTTTCCTCAGCTCATTTCCATGGTAATGTGTTGCACATTCTAAACCTGTGATAAATAAATGTGTCCGTATTGCCCTCTTGGATTTATTCGTAACTATCTTGTATTTCTGACTTGTTGTTTATTGATGGTTCCTGATTTTGGACTCTCTCACATCGCCCCTCTCCAAACTATTGATAATTTAAAAGATTTATAGAAGGTCACTGCTTAATTTGTTGTTGTCGCTACAAAAAGGTCCCACTCTATTTAATCTTTCCTGAGAGCTGTAATCTCTCATGTTTCAAAAGCCATCACTGTCAGTCCAGGATAGAAATTCTGAACAGTCAATTCTAGTTTCTCTGGAACGTTTTTTCCTCTCTTGTTCCCCCAAAGCTGTCAATCCCAGTCCCACGCACTCTCCCTCCTCCCTGGGCTGAAATCCAAACCCATCTCACCATCTGCATCATTTCTTTCCTCCACTCCCAGTTTTCTCCCTCCCTCTCCTCTGCCTGGGTTCAGTTCTCCAGCTCCTGTCTGCAGACTGACACTAAAACCAATGGGTCTTATTGGGGGCTTGGGGCCTCCAGCGGGTGTTTGTGAATCACCCATTGAATGGGGACTGATTAACGGCAGGTTCTGACCAATAGGAAGAGGGGGGGGGGGACCTCCAACCAATCAGAGTGAATGAGAGGCGGAACAAAGCCGGGGCTCTCGCTCCCTCCGCATGCGCCCTGCCGCACAACAGCCGGGCCTGTCTCGGGGAAAAGCCTGAGCAGTGTTCGCCGGTTCAGCTGCTGTATCCGAGCTTCGTATTCGGGGTTGGGGCCCACACGGAGTGTTTATGAAGCTTCCCGACCCATCCGCCGCCTCCATCCCTCCCTCCCTCATGACTCACTCGGCTGAATTTGACCTGATGAGGGTTTCCACCCGACCGCCTGAATCATCCTCTGTACTGCGCATGCTCCAACTCACGATGGCGATTGGGGACAGCCCCCCCTTATTTATTCCGATTGGTTGGAGGAGCAGCTACTCCGCTTGGTCCTCCACTCCCCCTATTGGTCCAGAGCAGCCGTCAATCATTAACCGGTCATTGGGAGCTGGAGCATGCGCAGTGCCAATGCTGGACTCGACCAGGAGGTTTCACTGAAAGAGGTGAGTTTTAAAGAGAGTCTTAAAGGACGAAAGTGAGTTGGAGAGAGGGAATTCAGTGCTTGGGGCCGAGGGAACTTAAAACCATGGCGGACTAATTATAATCGGGGGTGTACAAGAGTCCAGAATAGAGCTGTACAGATATCTCCGGGGGCGGGGGGGGGGTTGTGGGGGGGGAGGAGATGACAGACACAGGGAGAGATTAGGCCATGGAGGGATTTGAAAACAAGGGTGAGAATTGACTGGGAGCGAATGCAAGTCTCGGAGCACAGGGATCATAGGGGAAAGGAACTTGCTGTGTATTAAGACATGGGTAGCAGACTTTTGGATGGCATTAAGTTTACAGAGGTAGAATTTACGGGCAGCACGGTAGCATGGTGGTTAGCACAATTGCTTCACAGCTCCAGGGTCCCAGGTTCGATTCCGGCTTGGGTCACTGTCTGTGCGGAGTCTGCACATCCTCCCCGTGTGTGCGTGGGTTTCCTCCGGGTGCTCCGGTTTCCTCCCACAGTCCAAAGATGTGCAGGTTAGGTGGATTGGCCGTGATAAATTGCCCTTAGTGTCCAATATTGCCCTTAGTGTCCAATATTGCCCTTAGTGTTGGGTGGGGTTGCTGGGTTGTGGGGATAGGGTGGAGGTGTTGACCTTGGGTAGGGTGCTCTTTCCAGGAGCCGGTGCAGACTCGATGGGCCGAATGGCCTCCTTCTGCACTGTAAATTCTATGATAATCTATGAGAATGTGAGAGAGGTGTGTAGTGGAATAGTTGAAGCAGGAGGTGAGGATGACATGACCAAGGTTTAGCACCAGACGCACAGACATAGGAGAGAAGCCGGATAATGTAACGCAAGTGGAAACAGTCTTGGTGATGGCACAGATATGAGGTCAGAAGCTCATATTGGGATCAAATATGAAACCAAGGTTGCAAAGTGACGAGGTAAGTCTGAAACTGTTGCCAGGGAGAGGTCAGTATGTCAGGAATGGAGATTGGAGCAGGGACCGAACAGTGGATTCAGTCTTCTATTTGATTGAAGTTATTTAGTCAGCAGGAAGAGAACCAGAATGAGCCCTGAGTCTGATGTCCAGTATAAATTAGTTCGAGAGGGAGAGGAAGAACGAAGGAAACCGGGAAGATTTGGAGAAACGACCATCGTGATTGCTCATCAAATCTGTCAGTTCTGGACACAAGGTTCACATATGTTATTCTGCGTGCTCAGTCAGGGTGATTCAGATTAATGTCTGTCACAAGTCATGGATGAAGTGACTTATAAAGCATATTCTTACCTCTAATTATATAACTTTGGAAAGATACAGAAATAATGATCTAATACTTCATTTAGATTTCAGCCCGGGGAGAGGGTATGTGGGAGGGGGATTTGCAGCTTTGGGGAAAGAAAGAAAAGAAAGGTTCCCCAGCAACTGGAATTGTCTGTTCTGAATTTCTATCTTGTACTGATCGTGTGACCTTTGTAAACTCCTTTTCCAGGGCATTAGGAGAGGATTTTCAGACAGGAAACACAAACCAAATATCACATTACGATCTGACAGTGTCACTCAATTGATCTGGACCTGAATATCCTCAGACTATGAATGTGGAATGAAAAATGTTTGCTCTGTCTGTGGGAAAATATTTCAAACATCAGTGTGACTGGAAAAGCACAGAGACACACACAACACACACCCGAGTGAGAGTGTTCCAGTGAACTGACTGGAAAGAGCTTTAACCAGTTACAGCCTGAAAAAACATCACACCATTCACAGCGGGAAGAAACAGAATATACTGTGCAGGAGCCCATTCGGCCCATCGAGTCTGCACCGACCCACTTAAGCCCTCACTTCCACCCTATCCCTGTAACCCAATAACCCCTCCTAAACCTTTTGGTCACTAAGGGTAACTTATCATGGCCAGTCCACCTAACCTGCACATCTTTGGACTGTGGGAGGAAACCGGAGCGCCCAGAGGAAACCCACGCGGAAAGGGGGAGAACGTACAGACTCCGCACAGACAGTGACCCAGCGGGGAATCTAATCTGAGACCCTGGCGTTGTGAAGCCACAGTGCTATCCACTTGTGCTTCCATGTGTTCTGTGTGAGGACGAAACTTCACTTGATTGTGTAAAGAGAGGCACAAAGACAATGACTCCATGGAGATACCATAGAAACGTGGAGATTGTGGAAGCTGGATGTTCAGCAGTTTAGTGAGAATCGGGTCAAAGGATCAAAGGAGCAAAGGGTAAGTCTCACAGACAAGATGATCTCTGAGAGGGCATGATGTCAGATAACAGAAAAAGAGGGGAAAGATGTGAGTTCAGAACTTGGAAAAGAAACGACTTTCGAGGCAGATTTACTGAGTGGTTTAGTGGAGGAGCAGCAGAATCAGCTGATCGGATTGTTTCAATTGATGGGATTTTCCAGCCCTTCCTGCTGGCTGGACCTTCCAGACCCGCCAGAGGCCACCCCCTCGCGGCGGTTCTCACGGCGGGATGGGTGAACCACACAAATAGACCACAGACTTTGACAGGACCAGAATATCCCGCCGGCAGCCAAGGCGAGTTTCCTCCCCCACCGGAAAGCAAGTCACGGGAGAACCGGAAAACCCTGCCCAATCTGAGTGACAAAGAAGCTCCATGAGCTCCTCACATTTGTTGGGGGTGAGGATGGAGGAGACAGGGGAGGGAGAACAAAGGTTCGAGATATTAAAAAGACAACACACCGTATTTAACACTAGGCTGGTTTTATTAGAATTTTATGCAGAATATTAATTCCTATAACTGGGCTGGTGTTTATTATCAACAGGAGAGACTCCAATGAATCATCTTCAGTCTTTCATGTGATTTAAATTTTTATTTTTTATTTTTTTTAAAAAGAGTACCCAATTCTACTTTTGTTTCCAATTAAGGGGCAACTTAGTGTGGCCAATCCACCTACCCTCCACATCTTTGGGTTGTGGGCGTGAGGTCCACGCAGACTCGAGGAGAATGTGCAAACCCACACGGGGCCGGGATCGAACCCGGGTCCTCAGCACCATGAGGCAGCAGTGCTAATCACTGCGCCACTATGCCACCCAAAATCCAATCACTGTAATCACTGTGACCTCGCCTGTGTCTCAGCAGATTGGATGACTGAGTGAATCCCTTCCCACACTTGGAGCAGGAGAACGGCTTCTCCCCTGTGTGTATGGGTCGATGTGCCAGCCAGCAGGTTGGATGAATGATTCAATCCCTTCCCACCCTCCGATCAGGTGAGTGGCCTCTCCCCAGTGTGAATTCTCTGGTGTTGGGTGAATTGAGCTAATTTCCTGAACCCAGTCCCACAGTGGGAGCATCTGAACGGTCTCTCCTCCATGTGAACACGTTGATGGGTCACCAGTTCTCCAGTACTTTTAGATCACTTTCCGCAGTCCAAGAATTTAAATGATCTCGTCACTCATCAGAGTGAACCCATTGATGGGATGTCAGTTCCGCAGAACTTTTAAAGCACTTCTCACAGATCAGGCATTTAAAAGGTCTCTCCCTCAGTGTGAACCCGTTGGTGTTTCAGCAGGTGGGATGACTTGAGTGAATCCTTTCCCACACACAGAGCAGGTAAATGGTTTCTCCCCAGTGTGAACTCGCTGATGTGCCATCAAGTGGGATAACCGAGTGAATCTCTTCCCACACACCGAGCAAGTGAACGCCCTCTTACCTGTGTGACCACTTTGGTGTCCTAACAGATTGGATAACAGAGTGAATCTTCTCCCACACTGTGAGCGGCCTCTCCCCATTGTAAACTCTCTGATGTCTCAGCAGGCTGAATGACTGAGTAAATCCCTTCCCACACTGAGGGCAGGTGAATGATCTTTCCCCGGTGTGACTGCGTCGATTGATTTCCAGGTCAAATGGGCAACTAAATGCCTTCCCACAGTCCTAACATTTCCATGGATTATCCCCAGTGTGTCTACGCTTGTGTCTCGAAAAGCCCAAAGATCGACTGACGACTCGACCACACACACAACACATATATGGTTTCTCCTCGCTGTGACAAGTGCTTTTTCCTTCCATGTTCAAAATCTGATGATATTCAAGTTATGATATACTGTATGACTCTGTCAGATCCTTCTGTCATGTTTGGTTTGTGTTTCCCAACTGCAAACCCTGTGAAATTGATTTAAAACGGTAACAAAGTGAGTGAAAGAGAACCCACAAACACACAAAGGCAGGTTGTGAAATTAAGCTGAATGATTTTGCTAATTTGTGAGGCCAGCACTGGGGAAAAGTGACCATGAAAATTGCTGGATTGTCATTAAAAACCCAATTGGTGCCAGGGTCCAGGATGTCTCCGAATGGGTAGAGGGCATCCTGAAGGGGGAGGGAAAACAGGCAGAGGTCGTTGTACATATTGGTACTAACGACATAGGCAGGAAGGGGCATGAGGTCCTGCAGCAGGAGTTCAGGGAGCTAGGCAGAAAGTTAAAAGACAGGACCTCTAGGGTTGTAATCTCGGGATTACTCCCTGTGCCACGTGCCAGTGAGGCTAGAAATAGGAAGATAGAGCAGCTAAACACGTGGCTTAACAGCTTGTGTAGGAGGGAGGGTTTCCGTTATCTGGACCACTGGGAGCTCTTCCGGGACAGGTGTGACCTATATAAGGACGGGTTGCATCTAAACTGGAGAGGCATAAATATCCTGGCCGCGAGGTTTGCTAGTGTCACACGGGAGGGTTTAAACTAGTATGGCAGGGGGGTGGGCATGGGAGCAATAGGTCAGAAGGTGAGAGCATTGAGGGAGAACGAGGGAATAGGGACAGTGTGGCTCTGAGGCAGAGCAGACAGGGAGAAGTTGCTGAACACAGCGGGTCTGGTGGCCTGAAGTGCATATGTTTTAATGCAAGAAGTATTACGGGTAAGGCAGATGAACATAGAGCTTGGATTAGTACTTGGAACTATGATGCTGTTGCCATTACAGAGACCTGGTTGAGGGAAGGACAGGACTGGCAGCTAAACGTTCCAGGATTTAGATGTTTCAGGTGGGATAGAGGGAGATGTAAAAGTGGTGGCGGAGTTGCGCTACTGGTTAGGGAGAATATCACAGCTGTACTACGGGAGGACACCTCAGAGGGCAGTGAGGCTATATGGGTAGAGATCAGGAATAAGAAGGGTGCAGTCACAATGTTGGGGGTTTACTACAGGCCTCCCAACAGCCAGCGAGAGATAGGTAGACAGATTTTGGAAAAGAGTAAAAACAACAGGGTTGTGGTGATGGGAGACTTCAACTTCCCCAATATTGACTGGGACTCACTTAGTGCCAGGGGCTTAGAGGGGGCAGAGTTTGTAAGGAGCATCCAGGAGATCATAGACTTGACAGTGCAGAAGGAGGCCATTCGGCCCATCGAGTCTGCACCAGCTCTTGGAAAGAGCACCCCACCCAAGGTCCACACCTCCACCCTATCCCCATAACCCAGTAACCCCACCCAACACTATGGGCAATTTTGGACACTATGGGCAATTTATCATGGCCAATCCACCTAACCCGCACATCTTTGGACGGTGGGAGGAAACCGGAGCACCCGGAGGAAACCCACGCACACACGGGGAGGATGTGCAGACTCCGCACAGACAGTGACCCAAGCCGGAATTGAACCTGGGACCCTGGAGCTGTGAAGCATTTGTGCTATCCACAATGCTACCGTGCTGCCCCGAGGGCTTCTTAAAACAATATGTAGACAGTCCAACTAGGGAAGGGGCGGTACTGGACCTGGTATTGGGGAATGAGCCCGGCCAGGTGGTAGAAGGTTCAGTAGGGAAGCATTTCGGGAACAGTGACCACAATTCAGTAAGTTTTAAAGTGCTGGTGGACAAGGATAAGAGTGGTCCTAGGATGAATGTGCTAAATTGGGGGAAGGCTAATTATAACAATATTAGGTGCGAACTGAAGAACCTAGATTGGGAGCGGATGTTTGAGAGCAAATCAACATCTGACATGTGGGAGGCTTTCAAGTGTCAGTTGAAAGGAATTCAGGACCGGCATGTTCCTGTGGGGAAGAAGGGTAAATATGGCAATTTTCGGGAACCTTGGATAACGAGAGATATTGTAGGCCTCGTCAAAAAGAAAAAGGAGGCATTTGTCAGGGCTAAAAGGCTGGGAACAGACGAAGCCTGTGTGGAATATGAGGAAAGTAGGAAGGAACTTAAGCAAGGAGTCAGGAGGGTTAGAAGGGGTCACGATAAGTCATTAGCAAATAGGGTTAAGGAAAATTCCAAGGCTTTTTACACGTACATAAAAAGCCAGAGGGTAGCCAGGGAAAGTGTTGGCCCACTGAAGGATAGGCAAGGGAATATATGTGTGGAGCCAGAGGAAATGGGCGAGGTACTAAATGAATACTTTGCATCAGTATTCACCAAAGAGAAGAAATTGGTAGATGTTGAGTCTGGAGAAGGGTGTGCAGATAGCCTGGGTCACATTGAGATCCAAAAAGACGAGGTGTTGGGCGTCTTAAAAAATATTAAGGTAGATAAGTCCCCAGGGCCTGATGGAATCTACCCCAGAATACTGAAGGAGGCTGGAGAGGAAATTGCTGAGGCCTTGACAGAAATCTTTGGATCCTCACTGTCTTCAGGTGATGTCCCGGAGGACTGGAGAATAGCCAATGTTGTTCCTCTGTTTAAGAAGGGTAGCAAGGATAATCCAGGGAACTACAGGCCGGTGAGCCTTACTTCAGTGGTAGGGAAATTACTGGAGAGAATTCTTCGAGACAGGATCTACTCCCATTTGGAACCAAGTGGACGTATTAGTGAGAGGCAGCATGGTTTTGTGAAGGGGAGGTCGTGTCTCACTAACTTGATAGAGTTTTTCGAGGAGGTCACAAAGATGATTGATGCAGGTAGGGCAGTGGATGTTGTCTATATGGACTTCAGTAAGACCTTTGACAAGGTCTTTCATGGTAGACTAGTACAAAAGGTGAAGTCACACGGGATCAGGGGTGAGCTGGCAAGGTGGATACAGAACTGGCTAGGTCATAGAAGGCAGAGAGTAGCAATGGAAGGATGCTTTTCTAATTGGAGGGCTGTGACCAGTGGTGTTCCGCAGCGATCAGTGCTGGGACTTTTGCTGTTCGTAGTATATATAAATGATTTGGAGGAAAATGTAATTGGTCTGGTTAGTAAGTTTGCAGACGACACAAAGGTTGGTGGAATTGCGGATAGTGATGAGGACTGTCAGAGGATACAGCAGGATTTAGATTGTTTGGAGAGATGGCAGATGGAGTTTAATTCGGACAAATGTGAGGTAATGCATTTTGGAAGGTCTAATGCAGGTAGGGAATATACAGCGAATGGTAGAACCCTCAAGAGTATTGAAAGTCAGAGAGATCTAGGTGTACAGGTCCACAGGTCACTGACAGGGGCAACACAGGTGGAGAAGGTAGTCAAGAAGGCATACGGCATGCTTGCCTTCATTGGCCGGGGCATTGAGTATAAGAATTGGCAAGTCATGTTGCAGCTGTATAGAACCTTAGTTAGGCCACACTTGGAGTATAGTGTTCAATTCTGGTCGCCACACTACCAGAAGGATGTGGAGGCTTTCGAGAGGGTGCAGAAGAGATTTACCAGAATGTTGCCTGGTATGGAGGGCATTAGCTATGAGGAGCGGTTGAATAAGCTCGGTTTGTTCTCACTGGAACGACGGAGGTTGAGGGGCGACCTGATAGAGGTCTACAAAATTATGAGGGGCATAGACAGAGTGGATAGTAAGAGGCTTTTCCCCAGGGTAGAGGGGTCAATTACTAGGGGGCATAGGTTTAAGGTGAGAGGGGCAAGGTTTAGAGTAGATGTACGAGGCAAGTTTTTTTACACAGAGGGTAGTGGGTGCCTGGAACTCGCTACTGGAGGAGGTGGTGGATGCAGGGACGATAGTGACATTTAAGGGGCATCTTGACAAATACATGAATAGGATGGGAATAGAGGGATACGGACCCAGGAAGTGTAGATGATTGTAATTTAGTCAGGCAGCATGGTCGGCACGGGCTTGGAGGGCCGAAGGGCCTGTTCCTGTGCTGTACATTTCTTTGTTCTTTGTAATGTCCTTCAGGGAAGGTATCCTGCCTCCCAATCTCTGGGCCTACACAGACCTGGACCTCTACTTGAGGAGAGAACAAGATAGGGTGAGGAGAAGAGGAGTAGTGGGAGAGCTAAGGTTGTAGCTGCAGGGGGCACAGGTGGTGGGAGAATGAGAAGGATTTTACCTTTCTAAAACTCATCAAGAACTTTCACAGAATCTACCACCTAGAAGGAGCAGGATCACACGTAAACATGAAAGCCATCACCTCCAAGTATCCGTCCAAGTCACACACCATCCTGACTTGTCTGACATCCAGTGCTGGACAAACAGAAGTTTAATATATTGAAAAGACTGAAGCCATTGCCTTCAGTCCTTGCCAATCCCTAGCCACTGATTCCATCTCTCTCCATGGTAACTATCTGAGGCTCAAAATGATTGTTCACACCGTGGTAGTATATTTCACCCCAAGGTGAGTTTGCAACTGCATGTCCTAAATGGCCTCTCTCTGTGATGCAATCATTCTATCATTGCACTGAAGGAAAGGGTCCGATCTCTGCCACCAACACCTAACCCATACAGGCCGTTTCTTAATTGGCCCATCTCTGTTCCTCGATTAGTTTCGTATGAAACTCCTGAAAAAATATTGCAGTTGCTGGAAATGTGAACTAAGAAGAGAAAATGCTGGAAAAACACGGCAGGTTAGGCAGTATCTGCGGAGCGAGAAACAGAGTTAATGTTGAAGGGTGTGCAGAATTAATTACGTGGAATAGAAGTGGTACAGAATTTGTATGTTAATATAAACTCAGAATTGGAAGGGAAATGATATCTAGTGCAAAAAATGTAATTCCTGACCATGGGAAGATCAAGCTGGTAAATCAGCAGCACATTGATGGGCAGCAATGGAAACCTAATTTAGAAACAGTTGGCAGAAACACAGTTAAATACCAGTAAGAAGTCTTACAACACCAGGTTAAAGTCCAACAGGTTTGTTTCGAATCACTAGCTTTCGGAGCACTGCTCCTTCCTCAGGTGAATGAAGAGGTAGGTTCCAGAAACATTTATATAGGCAAAGTCAAAGATGTGAGACGATACAGCACCCACCAGGTAGGCGGTACATACTCGTGTGACTCAGCCAACATTGTCTACCTCATACGCTACAGGAAAGGATGTCCCGAAGCGTGGTACATTGGCGAGACCATGCAGACGCTGCGACAATCGCCAGGCAGGAATGTTCCCTTCCAGTCGGGGAACACTTCAGCAGTCGAGGGCATTCAGCCTCTGATCTTCGGGAAAGCGTTCTCCAATGCGGCCTTCAGGACGTGTGACAACGCAGAATCGCCGAGCAGAAACTTATAGCCAAGTTCCGCACACAGGAGTACGGCTTCAACCAGTCCTTGGATTCATGTTGCATTACATTCACCCCCCACCATCTGGCCTGGGCTTGCGCAATCCTACCAACTGTCCTGGCTTGAGACAATTCACACCTCTCTCTGGCTCTGTAAAAACTTAATTACCTGCAAATGCTCGTATTCAAAGTATCATCTTGCACCTTTGTCTGTATAAATGTTTCCGGAACCTACCTCTTCATTCACCTGAGGAAGGTGCTGCGCCCCAAAAGCTAGTGATTTGAAACAAACCTGTTTGACTTTAACCTGGTGTTGCAAGACTTCTTACTGAGCTCACCCCAGTCCAACGCCGGCATCTCCACATCATAGTTAAATTCCAAAAAATGGTTGGAATAAATCTACTATTAGAGACAGAGGAAGTTAGACAATGGCAGAGAGGTGAATGGGAATCAAATAGGAAGCAGACTTAATGAGGTGAATGTCCTAATTGTAATTCTAATCTTACGTTTTTTGTTCACCGGCCTGCTGTGCATTCGCCCCACCGCACATTGTCCATCCCTAACTCAGGTCTGTTAGGTCGGAGCTGCTGTGTGCAGATTGAGATGAAAATCACGACTCCGCGATTTTCTCTCCTGGTCACTGGGACCCTGAAGCCCCGCCCCCTCTGCGTAAACAATACAGTGCCGCATGCGCACTGCTCCTGCGGAAACATGGTGTTTTTAAACCTGGGACTATTCTCAGGAAAAAAGCCTCCGAGCTACAAACTCCGAACCTGCGAAGTCATATTTGAGCTTGAGGCCTACACCGGATGTTTATGAAGCCTCCCCACCCGGCTCCATTCCTCCCTCCCGCACTCACCCGCCTCTGAGCAAGGTGACACTGCGCATGTTCCGGAGAGTTCAGCAATGCGCCTGCGCACTGACCTCTCGCAGAGTGAATAGGGCACATTCATACCCGCAGGGAATGCTGGGTAACAGTAGCGCCATCGAAGTATCCAAACAAGGAATCTAATTTTGTCACGCAATTGAAATTAATTAATAAACTCAACAGATAAACTATTGCCAGTATCGGCGCAAATTAAGGGGTTTTCCTGGTGTGATCGAGTAGATGATTGATGTAGCATCCTCTCTGTTACAGGCAGTGGAGATTTGAAATGAAATGAAAATCGCTTGTCACAAGTAGGCTTCAATGAAGTTACTGTGAAAAGCCTCTAGTCGCCACATTCCGGCGGCTGTCCGGGGAGGCTGGTACAGGAATTGAACCGTGCTGCTAGCCTACATGGTCTGCTGTAAAAGCCAGCGATTTCGCCCAGTGTGCTAAACCAGCCCCTTATCATAGATCATAGAATTTACAGTGCAGAAGGCGGCCATTCGGCCCATCGAGTCTGCATCGGCTCTTGGAAAGAGCAGCCGACCAAAGCCCACACCTCCACCCTATCCCCATAACCCAGTAACCCCACCCAACACTAAGGGCAATTTTGGACACTAAGTGCAATTTAGCATGGCCAATCCACCTAGCCTGCACATCTTTGGACTGTGGGAGGAAACCAGAGCACCCGGAGGAAACCCATGCATCCACAGGGAGAACGTGCAAACTCCACACAGCCAGTGATCCAAGCCAGGAATCAAACCTGGGACCCTGGAGCTGTGAAGCAATTGTGCTTGCCACTGTGCTGCCTATCTCAACACCTCCAAAGAAAACCACTCAACCCGTTACACACTGTTTAATGGGAGATAAAGTAATGTTTGAAAAATTGCTAAAAGTGGCTGATGAATCGACTGGTAAGTCTCAATCACTTTGGTGCAATTGGTCAGCTATTAAGAGAAAGCTTGATGGTTTGCGACCATCCAGAGCTAAGCTCTCATTATTTTTCTCCCTGTCAGTATTCATTGTCACAGTTCCAGGTTATCAATGGGCACTTAAACTACATGAAATCCCCAAAACAATGAGAACTAGTGATGTCCGGTGAGTTCCCACACTAATCGTACTGAATTAATATGTTTTTTAAAAAAAGCAAAATGACAGACCATGTATTTAAACCCAACCCATTAGAAAGCTTGAATTAAAATTGGACACATTGCAGTGAATTGTTTAATGACCCCCTAATCTGGTCTGACATTTTGTGACATCATTATTCTGCCATGTGACTCTGTTTTTCAGATGAATTGTACTTCCACAAAGAAAGATGTGAAGCAGAATGAGACTGCAAGGTTTAACACTGTGGGCCGTTCAGCTCCGTGCACCGCATTGTTTCTGTAACAGTGAATACATTTCAAAAGTACTCCAGTGCCTTTCAAACACTTCAGGAGGTCCAGTGGTCATGAGAGGTTTTATAGAAATGCACATTTCTGCTAATTGTCCTCAAACTAGGATTACACTCGGTGTCCTCACCAAAATCATTGATAAAGATTGAGCCTTAATTTTGTGTAATAACCACGATGTGGACACCATTTTGAATACTCTGTGAAACTCCATATGCACAATTATTTGTTGTAAAACACAGCGAGTTGTTGTGATTTGCAATGCACTGTCTAAAAATAGTTCTGGAATTTAATTGGACTGTAACTTCCAAAAGGGAATTTGGTGCATTCTGAAAAAAAAAGAAAAGTCGAACTACAGGATTAAATGGTCGTTGTGCAAAGCTGGCAAGACAAAATGGGCCAAATAGACTCCTCTGTACTCTCAGAGCCTTGTGTACATGTAAAGGGAGTGGTAACAACCTGGAACCTACTGCCTATGAGGGTGGGATATGCAGAGATGAGGGAAGTATTTCAGTAGGAAATTGAACAGGCACTGAGAGAAATAAACCATAGGGATTGGAGGATAGAACGGGGCAATGGGCAGACTGGCTTGCTCCAGAGAACCAACATGGTCTCAAGGTTTCCTAAAGTGTGGGGCCCATATATAGGGTTCCATTCTAGAGGGATAGTATTGAAAAGCACAGGGGAAATGTTCAACTTGTTTAGAACCAGGGTTAGACTGCACCGGGAGCATTGTCAACATTGGTGATCTCCATTTCGAAAAAGGAAATAGAGGCACTGGATAAGGTGCAATAAAGATTCATAATATACAGAACTGAGAGCATTTAACACTCAGGAAAGGCTGGGGCTGCTTTTTTCTGGAAAAGACTGATGGAAATCTTTAAGAATATGAAGGGGAGCAGCACGGTGGTGCAGTGGTTAGCCCTGCAGCCTCACGGCGCTGAGGTCCCAGGTTCGATCCCAGCTCTGGGTCACTGTCTGTGTGGAGTTTGCACATTCTCCCCATGTTTGCGTGGGTGTCGCCCCCACAGCAGAGTAGGTGGATTGGCCACGGTAAATTTCCCCTTAATTGGAATAAGTCAATTGAGTCATTAAAAAAAATTTTTTTAAATTATGAAGGGATTCAATTATCCAAAAGGAATTTCAGCAGAAACCTCTGTACCCAGCATGTGGAACTCGCTACCACAGCGAGTGGTTGAGGTGAACAGCATGAATCCATTGAACGGAAAGCTAGATACATACATAAGGGAAAGGAATAGAGGGAGATGCTGATGGGGGAGATGTCGAGGGGTGGGTGGAGGATCATAAATACTGACACAGACCATGGCTAACCTCAGCCGGTATGGGAATTTAACCTGTGCTGTTGGTGTCACTCAGCACGAACCAGCCATCCAGTCAACTGAGTTAACCGATCCCCTTGTAAATCTGTAATAATTCCTTGAATATTTGTGATTGCCTGTCTCGCACCATACTATTTAATGTCGTTTGTCAGTGCACCTCAGACAACTTGCCCCTCATTCCCTGATAGTTTTCTTCCGTGAGAAATAGCAAGATAAATTCAACATAAGAACCATGTAACCACCATAGCCCATCTTCATGGCAATGAGGCATGATTTGGGGGGTTTCCAAACAGAAATGGTAACGAAACATCTTCTAACATCCAAACAGCCTTTTACACTTTGATCATTGTGAAATGTGCAACCAGATATTCGCGAGAAGGCTGAGTGAGATTGATCCCAGTGGAGGCGAAGTCGTGAGACCGGCCAGTCCAGCAGAAACCCTCTGACCATCTCCATTGACCAACAGAATGAACAAAATGCAGTCCTGGATGTAATTGAGAACAGAAACAATAACAGCAGAATCCAATCCCTGTAATCAGTTGTGAACCTGTTGGTGTCGCAGAAATTGTGATGAATTACAAAATCCCTCCACACGTTGACAGCAGGTGAATGGCCTCTCCCAGTATGAACTCCCAGGTGTGAGATAATCGGGATTATGGAGACATGGCAGCAGGATGACCAGGGATGGGAACTGAATATATTCAGTGTTTAGGAAGGACAGACAAAAAGGAAAAGGCAGTGAAGTGGCAGTGCAGGTTAATAATAATAATCTTTATTCTTATCACAAGTAGGCTTACATTAACACCAGGTTGGTGTTGAGGATCGTCAGAAGATACAGCAGGACCTAGATAGGTTGGAGACTTGGGCAGAGAAATGGCAAATAGAGTTTAATCCGGATAAATGTGAGGTAATGCATTTTGGTACGTCTAACGTAGAGGGGACATATTCCGTAAATGGGAAAACTCTTAGGAATATAGAAAGTCAGAGAGATCTGGGCGCGCAGGTTCACAGATCTTTGAAGGTGGCAACACAAGCTTAGGAATGCTTGCCTTCCTTGGACGGGGGTATAAAAACTAGCAAGTCATGCTACAGTTCTATAGAACCTTGTTAAGGCCACACTTGGAATATTGCGCACAATTCTGGTCGCCACCCTACCAGAAGGATGTGCAGGCTTTGGAGAGGGTGAAGAGGAGGTTTACCAGGATGTTGCCTGGTCTTGAGGGTGTTAGCTATGTGGAGAGACTGAATAGACTCGGACTGTTTTCATTCGAAAGACGGAGGTTGAGGGATGACCTGATAGAGTCCACAAGATTATAGAGTTGATGTACAAGCACTCTTTCCCACGTTGGAGGGGTCAGTCATCAGGGTGCACAGGTTTAAGGTCCCTGGGGCAAAGTTTAGAGGAGATGTGCGAGGCAGGTCATTTTACGCAGAGGGTGGTGAGTGCCTGGAACACATTGCCAGGGGAGGTTATGGAAACAGATACATTAACGGCGTTCAAAAGGCATCTTGACAAACACGTGGATAGGATGGGTATAGAGGGATACGGCACAAGGAAGTGCTGAGGGTTTTGGCAAAGATCTGTATCATGACCGGCACAGGCTTAGAGGGCCAATAAAGTATCTGTCAAACTTGAGCTTCAATATATTCAATGACCAAAGGGCATGTTCCTGCGCTGTATTGTTCTTCTTTGTTCGTTGAAATAGTTGAGGCCATTGCATTGTATGTTTTCAAGAATAATAATATTCTTTATTGTCACAAGTAGGCTTACATTGCAATGAAGTTACTGTGAAAAGCCCCAAGTCGCCACATTCCGGCGCCTGTTCGGGTACACGGAGGGAGAATTTAGAATGTCCAAATTACCTAACAGCACGTCTTTCGCGACTAGTGGGAGGAAACCGGAGCACCCGGGGGAAACCCACGCAGACGCAGGGAGAACGTGCAGACTCCAGACAGTGACCCAGCCGGGAATTGAACCGGAGACCCTGGCGCTGTAAAGCCACAGTGCTAACCACTGTGCTGCCCACACAGCAGAAGCAGTTAGATATAGCACTTACGGCGAAGGAGATCAAAGGATATGGAGGGGAAAGCGGGATTGGGCTATTGAGTTGGAGACAAGTCACGATCATCATGAATGGTGGAGCAGGCTCGAAGGGCCATTTTCTATGTAATCCTATTTTCTATGTAATCCCTTCCCACACTGAGAGCAGGTGAATGGCCTCTCCCAGTGTGAACTCGCTGGTGTGTCTGCAGACTGGATAACTGTGTGAATCCATTCCCACAGAGGGAGCAGATGAATGGTTCTCCCGAGTGTGAATCCGCTTATGTTTCCGCAAGGGGATGAAGCAATAAATCCCTTCCCTCACTGAAAGCAGGCGAATGGCCTCTCCTCAGTGTGAACTTGCTGGTGTCTCTCCAGGATGGAAAAATCACAGAATCCCTTCCCACACTGAGAGCAGATGAATGACGTCTCCCCAGTGTGAACTTGCTGATGTCTCCGCAGAGTGGATGAATCAATGAATCCCTTCTCACACTGAGAACAGGTGAATGGCTTCTCCCCAGTGTGAATTCGCTGGTGTGACTGCAGGGTGGATAACTGAGTGAATCCCTTCCCGCATTGAGAGCAGGAGAATGGCCTCTCCCCAGTGTGAATTCGCTGATGTCTCCACAGGGTGAATGAAGTACAGAATCTCTGCCCACACCGAGAGCAAGTGAATGGCTTCTCCCCAGTGTGAACTCGTTGGTGTGACTGCAGGCTGGGTAACTGAGTGAATCCCTTCCCGCATTGAGAGCAGGTGAATGGCCTCTCCCCAGTGTGAACTCGCTGATGTTTCTGCAGGCTGGATGAATCAATGAACCCCTTCTCACACTGAGAGCAGATGAACGGCCTCTCCCCAGTGTGAACTCGCTGATGTGTCTGTAAGGTGGATGAATGACTGAATTCCTTTCCACATTGAGAGCAGGTGAATGGCCTCTCCCCAGTGTGAACTCGCTGGTGTCTCTGCAGACTTGATAACCGAGTGAATCCCTTCCCACACTGAGAGCAGGTGAATGGCCTCTCCCCAGTGTGAACCTCCAGCTGAGATGGGACTCTGTATCGCTTCCCAGAGTCACCACATTTCCACAGTTTCTCCATGTTTTGGGCCTCCTCGTGTCTCTCCAGATTGGACAATCAGTGGAAGTTTTGTCTACACACAGAACATGTGCACTGTCTCTCCTCACTCTGAATGGTGTGATGTTTTTTCAGGCTGTGTATCTGGTTGAAACTCTTTCCACAGTCAGTTCACTGGAACTCTCTCACTCGGGTGTGGGTCTCGGTGCTTTTCCAGTCACACTGATGTTTCCACAGTCAGTTCACTGGAACACTCTCACTCGGGTGTGGGTTGTGTGGGTCGCAGTGCTTTTCCAGTCACACTCACGTTTAAAATTCTTTGGAAGTTGACAGTTCGGACAAACATTTCTCCTTCTCGCCGATGATATTCAGATCAGAAGGAATCGAGTGAGTTTGTCACATCGAGACGTGATGTTTGAGATTTCTGTCTGTAATTCCTCCTCTTCCAATATCCTTTGAAAACAATTTACAAAATCATCATTGTTAATACAGGATAAAAATTCAGAACAGACAATTCTAGTTCCTGTGGAACATTATTTCCTCTCTCGTTCTCCAAAAGCTATAAATCTCCATCCCACACAATCTCCCTCCATTCTCACTCTGCTGTATCTAATATTCACCCTCCCAATTCTCCTGAAGGTGCTGATTCATGGTGATTGACAGATCCAAGCTCAGCTCATTGCTTCCTGACCAGGACACAGAGATTAGAATAGGAACAAGAGTAGACCATTCAGCCCAGCGGCTCTGCTCAACTATTCATTGAGATCCATGGCCGATCTACCTCAGCACCATTTTCCCACACGATCCACATATCCCTCGATATCTTCAATATCTAGAAACCTGTCAATATTTGTCTTGAACATACCCGATGACTGAGGCTCCACATTCCTCTGGGTAGAGAATTCCAAAGCTTTCCCACATCCTCGAGTGAAGAAATTCCTCCTCATCTCTGCTTTCTCTCTATTTTCCGACCTGATCCCCATAACCCTTAACTCCATTGTTAATAAAATATCTGTCCAACTTGTGCTTCAATATATTCAATGACCCCCAGATACAACTGGTCCCTGTGGAAGAGAAATCCAAAGACTAACAACCCTCTGAGGGAAGAGATGACTGGAAATCTATAATGTCGCTGCAGTCTTATATTACAAGATGAGAAATAATAATACATTTACTTTATTACAAACTGTAAATAATATATCTAATCTGTACCATGTAACAACACTAGACATATCTCTGTTCATTATTAATTTAAAAAAATATATATATTTTATTGAACATTTTTGGTCAACCAACACAGTACATTGTGCATCCTTTACACAATATTATAACAACACAAATAACAATGACCTATTTTATAAACAGAAAATGAATAAATAATAAATAACAAAAATGAAAACTAACCCTAATTGGCAACTGCCTTATCACAAGTAACACTCTCCAAAAATATAATTTAACAGTCCAATATATAATTATCTGTAGCAACGACCTATACATATTATACAGTATATATATTAACAACCCTGAGAGTCCTTCTGGTTCCTCCTCCCCCCCCCCCCTCTCCCCCCCCCCCCCCCCCCTCCCCCCCCCCACCCCCATCCTGGGCTGCTGCTGCCTTCTTTTTTCCATTCCATCTATCTTTCTGCGAGGTATTCGACGAACGGTTGCCACCGCCTGGTGAACCCTTGAGCCGACCCCCTTAGGACGAACTTAATCCGTTCTAGCTTTATAAACCCTGCCATGTCATTTATCCAGGTCTCCACCCCCGGGGGCTTGGCTTCTTTCCACATTAGCAATATCCTACGCCGGGCTACTAGGGACGCAAAGGCCAAAACACCGGCCTCTCTCGCCTCCTGCACTCCCGGCTCTTGTGCAACCCCAAATATAGCCAACCCCCAGCTTGGTTCGACCCGGACCCCTACTACTTTTGAAAGCACCTTTGTCACCCCCATCCAAAACCCCTGTAGTGCCGGGCATGACCAAAACATATGGGTATGATTCGCTGGGCTTCTCGAGCACCTCGCACACCTATACTCAACCCCCAAAAATTTACTGAGCCGTGCTCCAGTCACATGCGCCCTGTGTAATACCTTAAACTGAATCAGGCTTAGCCTGGCACACGAGGACGACGAGTTTACCCTGCTTAGGGCATCTGCCCACAGCCCCTCCTCGATCTCCTCCCACAGCTCTTCTTCCCATTTCCCTTTTAGTTCATCTACCATAGTCTCCCCTTCGTCCCTCATTTCCCTATATATATCTGACACCTTACCATCCCCCACCCATGTCTTTGAGATCACTCTGTCCTGCACCTCTTGTGTCGGGAGCTGCGGGAATTCCCTCACCTGTTGCCTCGCAAAAGCCCTCAGTTGCATATACCTGAATGCATTCCCTTGGGGCAACCCATATTTCTCGGTCAGCGCTCCCAGACTCGCGAACTTCCCATCCACAAACAGATCTTTCAGTTGCGTTATTCCTGCTCTTTGCCACATTCCATATCCCCCATCCATTCTCCCCGGGGCAAACCTATGGTTGTTTCTTATCGGGGACCCCCCCAAGGCTCCAGTCTTTCCCCTATGCCGTCTCCACTGTCCCCAAATCTTCAGTGTAGCCACCACCACCGGGCTTGTGGTGTAGTTCCTCGGTGAGAACGGCAATGGGGCTGTCACCATAGCCTGTAGGCTAGTCCCCCTACAGGACGCCCTCTCTAATCTCTTCCACGCCGCTCCCTCCTCCTCTCCCATCCACTTACTCACCATTGAAATATTAGCGGCCCAATAATACTCACTTAGGCTCGGTAGTGCCAGCCCCCCCCCTATCCCTGCTACGCTGTAAGAATCCCTTCCTCACTCTCGGGGTCTTCCCGGCCCACACAAAACCCATGATGCTCTTTTCAATCTTTTTTAAAAAAGCCTTCGTGATCACCACCGGGAGGCACTGAAACACAAAGAGGAATCTCGGGAGGACCACCATCTTAACCGCCTGCACCCTCCCTGCCAGTGACACCATATCCCATCTCTTGAAATCCTCCTCCATTTGTTCCACCAACCGCGTTAAATTTAACCTATGCAATGTGCCCCAATTCTTGGCTATCTGGATCCCCAGGTAACGAAAGTCCCTTGTTACCTTCCTCAATGGTAGGTCCTCTATTTCTCTACTCTGCTCCCCTGGATGCACCACAAACAACTCACTTTTCCCCATGTTCAATTTATACCCTGAAAAATCCCCAAACTCCCCAAGAATCCGCATTATTTCTGGCATCCCCTCCGCCGGGTCTGCCACGTATAGTAGCAAATCGTCCGCATACAAAGATACCCGGTGTTCTTCTCCTCCTCTAAGTACTCCCCTCCACTTCTTGGAACCCCTCAACGCTATCGCCAGGGGCTCAATCGCCAGTGCAAACAATAATGGGGACAGAGGGCATCCCTGCCTTGTCCCTCTATGGAGCCGAAAATATGCAGATCCCCGTCCATTCGTGACCACCATTATTAATTTAATGTCCCCTGAAATGTCAGCCATCTCCTGGGGAACCCACCCCTTTAATTGTGAACATTAGGAAAGAGACCATCCTTTTTTAAAATAAATTTAGAATAACAAAGAACAAAGAAAGGTACAGTGCAGGAACAGGCCCTTCGGCCCTCTAAGCCTGCGCCGACCATGCTGACGGCCTAAACTAAAATCTTCGACACTTCCGGGGTCCGTATCCCTCTATTCCCATCCTATCATGTATTTGTCACGATGCCCCTTCAACGTCAATTATTTTTTTCCAATTCAGGGGCAATTTAGCGTGGCCAATCCACCTAGACATGGGGAGAATGTGCAGAGATGTGCAAAATCCCCATGGATCGTGACCCGGGGCTGGGATCGAACCCAGTCCTCGGTGCCGTGAGACAGCAGTGTTAACCGCTGCGCCACCATGCCACCAGTGAGCATCCTTTTAGTTGAGACAAATAAATGTGCCAACCTGTTAAGGAGATGGGTGGGAGGAGTTGGAAACACTTTGTGGAGCCGCAAATCTGCATGAATTTTATCCCCCCAATTATAATATAATAATTTTTATTGTCACAAGCTTACATTAACACTGCAATCAAGTTACTGTGAAAAGCCCCTAGTCGCCACATTCCGGCCCCTGTTCGGGTACACTGAGAGAGATTTCAAAATGTCCAATTCACAACAGAAATTCATCCCAAGCAGGAGGAAACGTGTTAAAGGGGAGGACAAGGCATCCATGGTTGACGAGGGAAGTCAAGGACAGCATAAAAGAAAAAGCATACAAATTGGCGAGTTTTAGTGGGAAACCAGAGGATTGGGAAGCCTTTAAAAGTGATCAGAGGACATCTATAAAAGCAATAAAGGAAGATGAAATATGAGTGCAAACCAGCTAGTAATAAGTGAAGATGTGAAGAGTTTTTTTCAATATATAAAAGGTAAGAGAGAGGCAAAAATAGACATTGGACCACTGGAAAATGTGGCTGGAGAAGTAATAATAGGAAACAAAGAATTGGCAGAGCAACTGAACAGTTACATTTCATCAGTCTTCACGGTGGAAGACACCAGTGGGATGCCAGAGATCCAGGAGAATCAGGGGGCCAAGGTGAGTGCAGCGGCCATCAATAAGGTGAAAGGTTCTGGGGAAACTGAAAGGTCTGAAGGTGGATAAACCACCTGGACCGGATGGACTACACCCCAGGGTTCTAAAAGAGATAGCTGAGAAAATTGTGGAGGCATTGGTGGTGATCTTTCAGAAATCACTGGAGGCAGGAAGGGTCCCAGAGGACTGGAAAGTGGCTAATGTAACACTGCTGTTTAAGAAGGGAGGGAGGGAAAAGATGGGAAGTTATGGGCCAGTTAGCCTGACTTCGGTCATTGGTAAGATTTTAGAGTCCGTTATTAAAGATGAGATCGCGGAGTACTTGGAAGTGCATGGTAAAGTAGGTCTGAGTCAGCACAGCTTTGTCAAAGGGAGGTCATGTCTGACAAATCTGTTAGAGTTCTTTGAGGAAGTAACAAGGAACTTAGACAAAGGACGTGATTTATTTAGATTTCCAGAAGGCCTTTGACAAGGTGCCGCAGAGGAGACTGTTAAATATGTTAAGAGCTCATGGTGTTAAGAGTAAGATAGAGGATTGGCTGACCGGCAGAAGGCAGAGAGTGGGGATAAAAGGGTCTTTTTCAGGATGACAGCCGGTGACTAGTGATGTACCTCAGGTGTCTGTGCTGGGATCACAACTTTTCACAATATACATGAATGATCTGGAAGAAGGTACTGAAAGCACTGTTGCTAAGTTTGCACATGATACAAAGATCTGTGGAGGGACAGGTAGTATTGAGGAAGCAAGAGGGCTGCAGAAGGACTTGGACAAGCTAGGAGAGTGGGCAATGAAGTGGCAAATGAAATAAAGAACAAAGAAAAGTACAGCACAGGAACAGGCCCTTCGGCCCTCCAAGCCTGTGCCAACCATGCTGCCTGTCTAAACTAAAATCTTCTACACTTCCTGAGTCCGTATCCCTCTATTCCCATCCTATTCATGTATTTGTCAAGATGCCCCTTAAATGTCACTATCGTCCCTACTTCCACCACCTCCTCCGGCAGCGAGTTCCAGGCACCCACTACCCACTGTGTAAAAAAACTTGCCTCGTAGATCTCCTCTAAACCTTGCCCCTCGCACCTTAAACCAATGCCCCCGAGTAGTTGACCCTTCGACTCTGGGGAAAATCCACTCTGTCTATGCCCCTCATAATTTTGTCTATGCCCCTCATAATTTTGTAGATCACTATCTGGTCACCCCTCAACCTCCGTTGTTCCAGTGAGAACAAACCAAGTTTATTCAACCGCTCCTCATAGCTAATGCCCTCCATACCAGGCAACATCCTGGTAAATCTCTTCTGTACCCTCTCTAAAGCCTCCACATCCTTCTGGTAGTGTGGCGACCAGAATTGAACACTATACTCCAAGTGTGGCCTAACTAAGGTTCTATGCAGCTGCAACATAACCTGCCAATTCTTATACTCAATGCCCCGTCCAATGAAGTCAAGCATGCCTTATGCCTTCTTGACAACCTCCTCCACCTGTGTTGCCCGGTTCAATGACCTGTGGACCTGTATACCTAGATCTCTCTGACTAACAATACTCTTGAGGGTTCTACCATTCACTGTATATTCCCTACCTGCATTATACCTTCCAAAATACATTACCTCACATTTGTCCGGATTAAACTCCATAAAATACAATAAATACAATGTGGAAAAGTGTGAGGTTGTGCACTTTGGAAGGAGGAATTTAGGCACAGACTATTTTCTAAGTGGGGAAATGCTTCGGAAATCAAAAGCACAAAAAGACTTGGGAATCCTAGTTCATGATTCTCTTAAGGTTAATGTGCAAGTTCATGCGGCAGTTAAGAAGGCAAATGCAATGTTAGCATTCATGTCAAGAGGGCTCGAATGCAAGACCAGGGATGTGCTTCAGAGGCTGTATAAGGCTCTGGTCAGACCCCATTTGGAGTTTTGTGAGCAGTTTTGGGCCCCGTACCTAAGGAAGGATGTGCTGGTCTTGGAAAGGGTCTAGAGGAGGTTCACAAGAATGATCCCGAATGGTCTAATTCTGCTCCAATGTCTTTAGGTCTAATCCTGTAAAAGGAGTTTCCAAAATCCATCGCAGTCAGTCCTCCTCCTGCTCCCTGATCCAGGATGACCGCTCATGCCCCCCGCTGCACTGACCCTCATTGTCATCAGCAGTCCCTCGATTTGAGGGTGATGTTGACTCAGGGTTGTGAGCTTCTGCCCCGGGTCTTCATGTGACTGAACAGAGCCGCAGAGCTTTGGACACATGGGACAGGATATCTCATAAGGCAGTGAAATCTGGAGAGCAGGATTTGCTTCCTTTTCTTCCCATCTCTGCCACCGCTTTGCATCATCAATAAGACATTGAGAGGGCAGCACGGTAGAGCAGTGGTAGCACTGCAGTCACACGGCGCCTAGGTCCCAGGTTCGATCCCGGCTCTGGGTCACTGTCCGTGTGGAGTTTGCACATTCTCCCGTGTTTGCGTGGGTTTCGCCCCCACAACCCAAAAGATGTGCAGATTAGGTGGATTGGACACACTAAATTGCCCCTTAATTGGAAAAAATGAATTGGGTACTCTAAATTAAAAAAAAAAAATTTTAATAAGACATTGGGACTCAAAGACTAATCCGGTTTGATGGACAAGTTGTCTTCATTCTGAACAATGGGGAACAAGCTCCTCCTACTCATTGAAACAAAGATGACAAACGCGCATGCGCCCTGATGCACATCCAATAAAGATGGCGGCCGTTAATCCGAGCCCAATATGAGGAGCTGCAGCTCCGCTCAGTGCAAACTGGGTCCCGTAAACTTTTCCGAGGTTTGCGATTGCAACAGCTTTACACAACGTTTCCGTCCACTCCCGCGATCTCTCGCTCCCTCCATATTGATAAACGCCTCTTACCAATGTCAGATCTGAAGAAAACATGTTTCTACATCGCCATTACCCACACTGCGCATGCTTCAATCACAGCGGGCCCCGCCCCTTATTCACTTCGTTGGTGGATCAGCCGCTGCCAGTGCTACGGTCCCGCCCCTCGCTTCCTATTGGTCGGGAGTCGCCGTCAATCACCCGGGCATTGTGACGGGTCAGTTGGTGAGAGCGGCCACAGGTTCAGGCTGACTCGCTGATTGCCCAATAATAACAGTGAGAGTCTCAGTGGGACAGTCAGACAATAATAGTGGAGATGGGGCCCAGAGGATAAACAGCAAAGTGTTCACTCACTTTGAGAGTAACAAACAGAGTGTCTGTCCCAATAATAAAAGTGTGTGTGAGTGAACACATCTGTGTCTGCACAGATTTCCTGTTGGTGCTCTTGTTTCCGCCCACACAAAGATGTGCAGGTTAGGTGGATTGGCTATGCTAAATTGTCCCTGGGAGGGGTTATGAGGATAGGGTGGGAGATTGGCCCAGGCAGTGTGATCTTTCAGAGGGGCGGTGCAGACTCATGGGACGAATGGCCTCCTTCTGCACTGTAACAATTAGTCATAGTGTCATAGAATTTACAGTGCAGAAGGAGGCCATTCAGCCCATCGAGTCTGCACCAGCTCTTTGAAAGAGCACCCTACCCAAGCCCATACCTCCACCCTATCCCCATCACCCAGTAACCCCACCCAACACTAAGGGCAATTTTGGACACCAAGGGCAATTTAGCATGGCCAATCTACCTAACCTGCACATCTTTGGACTGTGGGAGGAAACCGGAGCACCCGGAGGAAACCCATGCGCACACGGGTCAACGTGCAGACTCTGCACAGAAAATGACCCAAGCCGGGAATCGAACCTGGGATCCTGGAGCTGTGAAGCAATTGTGCTAACCACTATGCTACCATGCTGCCCACAATTCTATGATCATTGAATTCAATGTCCCACCCTATCCTCATAACCCCTCCCAGGGACAAATTTAGCATAGCCAATCCATCTAGCCTGCACATCTTTGGACTGTGTGGGAGGAAACAAGAGCACCAACAGGAAATCTGTGCAGACACAGGAAGAATGTACAAACTCCACACAGTGACCCAAGGTCAGAATTGAACCCAGGTCCCTGGTGCTGTGAGGCTAACCACTGTGCCACCCTGTTACTTTGTCAGTTATTAGACAATAACCTGCCTGTTATTCCAATTCTGTTATGCGTTATTCTGTCAGTTATTATTGGACAATAACCTGCCTGTTATTCCAATTCCGGTGTGTGTTACTCTGTCACCGTTATTACTAGACACTAACCTGTGTTATTCCAATTCTGGTGTGTGTTACTCTGTCACAATTACAATTAGACAATAACCTGTCTGTGATTCCAATTCTGGGTGTGTTACTCTTTTACTATTATTATTAAACAATGAAAGGAGGACAAGGTGAAAAGGACCAAATATGTTTTCAGTTCCCTGGGCCCCAAGCACTGGATTCCCTCCCTGAACCTTGCCGCCTCCACCTCATGTCCCTATTTTAATACTCAACTTAAAACTTACCTCTTTAATCTGGTTTTTGGTCACCTGCTCTAATATCTCCTTTTGTGTCTCGGTGTCTCACTGTGTTTTATAATGTTCCTGTAAAGTTGACTGGGATGATTTATGATGTTAAAGGTGTTATATAAAGAGTTGTTGTTGTTGACTGTAACCCTGACCTCCTGTTTTACAATAATCGATTGGTTTCACAACAAACTCTATCTCTGATTATATTCCCCTGCGGGTTTGCAGCGGCCGTTAGCTCAGGCCTGTCACCAGGAGCACGCCGCAGCTGTTGACCCGGGGCACTCGATGCAAACCCGGGCCCGGAAACTTCTCGAAGTTTGGGCCTCCACCGGGTTTCAGTGAAACCTCCCGACCTCGTCCAGCATCAGTACTGCGCATGCTCCAATTCACAATGGCCGAGAATGATTGACGGTAGCTCTAGACCAATAGGATGCAATGGGCGAGTCTGGAGGACCGAGTGGAGCGGCTACACCTCCAACCAATCGGAGTAAGTGAGGGGCGGGGCTAGACACGGACGTCCCTCATTATAAACTGGAGCATGCGCAGTGTCGTTCATTGCTCAGCATTGAAGAGGTTGTGTTGAAACTTTTGGCTGTGCGGTACCGCCGGGTGAGTCCTGAGGGATGATTAAAGCCGGCGGTGGGTTGTTCCGGCGGCTTCATAAACACCCCGCATAGGCCTGAAACCCCCATTTACGAAGCTCATATACGGCATTTCAACCGGCGAAAGCTGCTCGGGCTTTTCCCCGAAACAGGCCCGAGTTAACGGCCGCCATTTTCTCGGGAGCATGTGTTTAGCCTGGCGCATGCGCAGACAGAGCCCAAGGCTCTGCCCCATCCGTTCACTCTGATTGGTTGGAGGATCAGCCGCTCGTGTTCGGTCCTCCAGATCCGCCCCCTCTTCCTATTGGTCGGTACCTGCCGTCAATCAGTCCCTGGGCATTGTAAGCTTGAGTTAACCCTTCAGAACCCTTGTTTGCTTCACATGCGATGATCTTGGTGGAACAGCCCGGAGTGGGCGGGGCTTCAGGGTTCCAATGACCAGGAGGGAAAATGGTGATGAATTGGTTTTATCCGCACTCTGCACAGAGGGAGTTGAGAACTGAACCCAGCCAGAATGGAGGGGATAAATTGTAAGGATTGGAATAGAGACCATGGTGTGCTGGGCTGTCCAATCTCATGGTGAAAATGAAGGCACAACCTGTCCTGGAAGACCATGTGAACTGAATGCCACGGATGGGATTCTGCCAGAGCGGAGGCCAGACCTGCTGAAACACAAACAGTAAAGGGTAAATTTCTATGCCTTGACAAAGGTCCAATGTGTTGGACAAATAGCATCCAGGCAGCCTGGGACAATGGACTCAAATACAGGACTATCGTCTAAAATATGGTATGATTAATCACCCGGAGATCTGCATTCCAGCACCGGGAGAATGCATGGGATTAGGATTTATTGTTTTGCAGGCACAAGTGAGGAAAACATGCTTCATGGAAAATAAAATTGCGTGTTCAGAATTTCTTTCCTGTATTTAAAGTTTTGTAAACTCCTTTTCCGGGGCATTATAATGGGTGGATTTACAAACAGGAAGCTCAAACTGAACATCACAGCATAATCTGACAGAGTCACTGATTCACCACGGCGTGAATATCATCAGTCTTTGAATTTGGAAGGAGAAATGTTTGCATGTTGTGTCAGTGTAACACCAATTCAATGGGGCTGTTTAGCACACTGGGCTAAATCGCTGGCTTTGAAAGCAGACCAAGGTGGGCCAGCAGCACGGTTCAATTCCCGTAACAGCCTCCCCGAACAGGCGCCGGAATGTGGTGACTAGGGGCTTTTCACAGTGACTTCATTGAAGCCTACTTGTGACAATAAGCGATTTTCATTTCATTTTCAACCATCAGTGTGACTGGAAAAACATCAAGACACACACACTGGAGTGAGAGTGTTCCAGTACACTGGCTGTAGAAAGAGCTTTAACCAGTGAAACAGCCTGTTTTAAAAAAAAAAAACATCTCAGCAGGGACAATCCGTGCACATCTGTGTGTGTGGACAAAGCTTCAACTGATTGTCCAAACTTGAGAGAAACAGGGAAACTGATACCATGGAGAAACCGTGGAAATGTGATAGAGCATTTGATTCTTCATCCCGGCTGGAAATCCATCGATGCGTTCACACTGGGGAAAGGCCAATCAGCTGTTCAATATGTGAGAGAGGATTCACTCAGTTATCTGGCCTTCGGTTACACCAGCGCGTTCACACTGAGAAGAAGCCATTCAGCTGCACAACCTGTGAAGAGAAATTCAAGTCCTTATCCATGCTCACTGAACACCAGCGAATTCACACGGGTCAGAAACCATTCATTTGCTTTGTGTGTGGGGAGGGATTCACTCAGATATTCACCCTCCAGACACACCACCAAATGCATACAAACGAGGATCCATTCAGGTGCACCACCTGTGGAGAGGGTTTCAGTCAGTCAGCTGACCTCTGAGCACCAACGCACTCATACTAGGGAGAAGCCGTTCACCTGCTCCGTGTGTAGGAAGGGATTCCCTTGGTCATCCCAACTGCTGACACATCCTTGTGTGGAGCGGGATTCACTCAGTCACAACACCTGCTGAGACACCAGCGAGTTCACAAGTGAGTGCAGGGACTGGAATCTGCTGTTTTGCTGCTGCCAATCACATCCAGGATTGATAGTCTGACAATATCTGGTTTGATTCTGCTGAAGTTGACTATCCCTTTAACTGGCTGCAGTTTAATATTCTAGAGATGTTTGGGCTGCAATGCCCCTTTTTAAAAGCACCACCTGTGATCTTTCTTTTTCATTCAAGAACTCTCAACAGAAACTTGTTGAGAATAAATATGAACTTTTTACTTGAATCCTAAATTTGTCTGTGATGCAAAATCTACAGTTCAGTTTCTGAAATGTTCTGCTAATTAACATCTCCGAAACTCTTGATTAATCTTTCCTGATCATTCTTACTGCCTTCTCCAGAGTGGCATATCCATTATGCAGTGAAATTCCGAACAGGCACATCAACATTGTTACTGATGAAGTTTGGAAGTCGCTGAGTTGAATCATTTCTGACACAGCAGCAGCAACATTTGGTAAAGGTGGAACCCACAACAAAGACCGGTTTTGAGACCCACTCAGCAGAGATGACATCTGTACCTGATGTACAACATAAACCCGACAGCTAGAACACTTGAAAATAACCAGGATAGATGTGTAAAAAGCAGGGAGATACTGTGGAAATAAACTTTGGATCAGCCAACATCAATAATTCCAAACTGCCTGTGACAATGGAAATAGATGTGCTGAGTCTGATGTGACTAAGGGCGCTTTGTCCTACAGTCACCAAAGTTGCTGCCCTGAAATTGTCAGATTGTGAAGTTCTTACTGACAGAAGTAAACAGATGTCCCGCTGGGTTGAACATGACTGTGAGCTGTATCCCTGTGAGACAGACATCTCCCAGTCTCTGTTTGATTCTCCTACAGCTTCCCGTCATGGTTGAGTTGGACAAGGAACTCTCATCATTTGAGCTGGAAAAGGCCATTGATTGCTGAGCAAGCAGAAAGGCACCCGGCAAGAATGGAATTCCAGTTGAACTGTTCAAACACAAAGTCCCATCGACTGTCACACCTTCCTGACTGCCTCCGTCTCTGTTTTTGAGATTGTCAGCTGCTCCTCCTTTCGAGGGTGATAACTGCTGAGAGTCACGTATTTCTCTTATTTGTCTTCATGTGACTGGAGAAGGTGATTCTCAACCCACAGATCTTGGAACTGTGGGGCAGGATGACCCATGCACAGTGGGATTCAGTGAACTGGATTTGCTCCCTCTTTGCTTCTTCGTTAAGGTTTTGGAACTCAAATGTGTTCAAGCTCGATGGACAAGTTGTTGCTATAGTAACTGATTAGGAGAAAACTCTTCCCAGTTATTAACATCAATGCTTATTACATAACGTTTATTAGATGGGGTTGATTGTGCCTCTTGGTACATGTTGGTCCGTCAGACCTGACATTGAATGACTGAATCTGAAGTCTGTCACTAAGTTCTCTCTGATGGGATGGAGAATCAGGGTGGGGGTAAAGTGCCTCAAGGTCAGTGATGGACTTGAATGGGTACAAAATGAACCCGGGTAATGGTGAGAACCATGAAATCATCACAAACAATCAGAGTAACGTGTTAGAAAACTAACAAATGACTTGGACGGCTGGGATGGTTATCAAATTTGCTGATGACACAAAGATAGGCAGGAATATAAATTATGTAGAAGACGTAAGTTAACCCACAGATAGCACGGTGACAATTTGAATTAACGACTTTGCCTTTTAAAGATTTGGCTTTATCTCATTTGTTAACCAAGTGTTTGAGAACCGGAGATATGGGAGTTATCTCCAAACTGAGCATTGACTTCTGTCACTGATGTGAAAATACCATATTATGAGAATAATAAGAAAATTTTCCCCTTCGAGGGATCAATAGCCAGCGGCACAGATTTAAGGTCAGGTGCAGGACATTTTGTGGGGATTTGAGGAAAATCTTTATCACCCAGAGGAATGTGGGAATCTGGAACTCTGTGTGAAAGGGTGATAGAGACAGGAACCCTCCACATTTAAGAAGTGTTTAAATGAGCACTTGAAATGCCGTAGCTACAAGGCTGCGGACGAAGTACAGGAAAATGGGATTGGAATAAATAGGTGTTTGATGGCCAGCACAGACACAATGGGCTGAAGAGCCTCTTCCTATGCTGTAAAACTCTGACACTATGACAGAAAGCAGAGATTAGGCACAATGCGTCTTTTTGAGATTGGCAAGATTTATTGAGTGATGCGCCATAAGGATCAGTGCTGGGACCGCCACTGCCCAGGCAACATCATAGAGTGATAGAGTTTTACAGCACGAAAGAGGCCCTTTGGCCCAACATGTCTGAGAACAAATAGCGATTCACCAGGCCCGAGTGAACGGCCGCCATCTTTATGGGAGGCAATGATAATCGTGTGCATGCACAGCCGCCATCTTTATAGGGGGCAATGTGCAGCAGGGCGCATGTGTGGTGCTCTCTGTCCTGTCATCAGGAGGAGAGAATGTTGTGAATTTCTATCCTGGATGAACAGGGATGGATTCTGGAAACTCCTTTTGCAGGGGGTTAGAAGGGGAGGATTTAAACACAGCAAACTGAAACCAAGAGAATTGTTTGTCTCTTCTGATATAGGTCTTTAACTGGGTTGGAGCTGAGGATTGAGATGGGGAGGCTCCAACTTCATTCCATCATGTGGCTGACCAGGAACCTCTCTCACTCCTGTCATCTGCTGTTGGTGTCTGTTGGAAGGATTTACAGGCTGATGCTATGAAGAAGAGTCATACAGACTCAAAACGATAACTCTATTTTCACTCTCCACAGATGCTGCCAGACCTGCTAAGTTTTCCAGCATTCTCTGTCTCTGTTTCAGATTCCAGCATCCACAGGATTTTACTTTTCTTGATATTCAGTCTGTTTGGCCAAGTTATGAACACGCTTTCCTTGGTCATCAACTCCTAGAGTGGGACTGGAACCCAGAGCTTCTGGTTCAGAGTCAGGGTAATCTACTGCTGCACTACAACATCTCTGGAACACAATAGAGACTAATAAATCCCAAAGAAAAATAGGAAATAATCCTTTCTTCAGACAGTTGCTAAAATGTGGAGTTCACTAAGGCTGGAAGTGGTTGACATAAATAACTGAGTTGCTTTTACCAGGAAACTAAATGAGGACCTGAGAGAGAAATGGGATCAGAATGCGAAACTCTCAAGCTGAGATGAGGTCAGCAGAATGAGGAGAGTCTTGTGTGGAGCAGAAACTAGTACGTACCAGATGGGCCGAATGGCCAATTATGTATCATATATTCTTTGTAATTAATTGTAAATTATTTTACAGGGTAATAGAAGAGGAGGATTTGCAGTCCGGAAAATCAAACCAGTTGTCAGGTCTGACGGAGTCAATCGATTCATCGGGATCTGAAGGAATTTAATTGATGTCTCAGCTGGAAATTGGTGAGAGTCCGTTCGCCTGCTCCGTGTGTGGGAAGGGATTGATACAGCTGTAAACATGCTGACACGACAGCGAGCTCGCAATAGCGAGAGTCCGTTCACCTGCTCCGTGTGTGGGAAGAAATTCATGTGTTCGTCCAACCTGCTGGCTCACCAACTCGATCATATTGATGAGGAGCCTCTTCAAAGCTCTGATTCTGGGGATGGCTCTGATACCTCCAAGGAACTGGTCCAATACCAGCGAGTTCACACTGATGCCAGACCATTCAGCTGCTCACACTGTCAGAAGAGATTCAGCCAGTCCTCCCGCCTCGCGGATCACCAGCTCCTTCACACACACGAGAGACCATTCAGCTGCTCCCACTGTGGGGAGTTATTCACTGAGTCAGTGCATCTCATTGAGCACCAGCAAGTTCACAACAAGGACAGGCCATTCAGCAGCTCTCAGTATGGAAAGAGATTCACTCAGTCCTCCCACTACACTGAGCACCAGCTCATTCACTCCAACAAGAGACCTTTGAAATGCTCAGAGTGTGAGAAGACCTTTAAAAGAAACTTTAATCTGCTGAGACACCAGCGCACTCACACCGGGGAGAGGCCGTTTCCCTGCTCTGTGTGTGGGAAGAGATTTGCTCATTCATTCCACCTTCGGAGACACAAGCAAGTTCACACTGGGGAGAGACCATTCACCTGTTCCATGTGTGGGAAGGCATACAGTTGCTCATCTGACCTTGTGATACACAAAAGGATTCACACTGGAGAGAGGCCATACACCTGCTCCGAGTGTGGGAAGGGATTCACTCGTTCAGCCTACCTTTTGATGCACAAAACGGTTCACACCGGGGAGAGGCCATTCTCTTGCTCTGTGTGTGCGAAGAGATTTACTCAGTCAGCTGCCCTGCGCGCACACAAGCGAGTTCACACCGGGGAGAGGCCATTCACCTGCTTTGTGTGTGGGAAGAGTTTCTCTCGTTTGTCCCAGGTTTTGATACATGAGCAAGTTCACACCGGGGAGAGGCGGTATCTTTGTCACGTATGTGGGAAGGGATTTACTAGTTTACACCACCTGCAGAGACACCAGCTTGTTCACACCGGGGAGAAGCCGTTTATCTGCTCCGTGTGTGGGAAGGCTTTCCCTGAGTTGTCCAGCCTCCGGAGACACGACCACATCCACACTGGGAAGAGGCCGTTCACCTGCTCTGTTTGTGGGAAGAGATTTATTCAGTCATTCGATCTGCTGAAACACCGGAGAGTTCACACCAGGAAGAAGCTGCTCACCTGCTCTGTTTGTGAGAAGAGATTTACTCAGTCATCCAACCTGCTGAGACACCAGAAACTTCACACGTTACCAGAAAAGTTGAATTCTGTTGTTCCTGTTGCGAATCACACCCAGGATTGAACCTTTTCTACTTTCTAACTCTAGATTATTTCAGTCTCAATCTTCCAGTTACTCTCATGGATAAGTCCCAGCTCCCCATACCTTCCAGAGTGCCTCTCCTGGCCTTGGGATCCACAGAAGTATCACTAACATTCCCAGTGATCAATAAAACAAAACCCTGTCTGTTAATCACTTTCAGATACTGGACTCATTGCATGGACTGGAGCGCTTCAGCTATGAAGAGAGGCTGGTTAGGTTGGGGTTGTTTTCCTTACAGCAGAGAAGGCCGTGCGAGTGGGGGGGAAATTTTATTGAAGTGTCCAAAATTATGAGGAACATAGAGTGGATAGAAAGAAACCTTTTCCCTTAATAGAGGAGTCAGTAACCACGAAGCAGATATTTATGGTAAGGAGCAGGAGATTGAGGGGATTTGAGGAGAAACGTTTTCACACAGAGGGTGGTGGGAATCTGGAACTCACTCCCTGAAAGGGTGCTCGAGGCGGGAACCCTCACAACATTTAAGAAGCATTTAGGTCAGCACTTAAAACGTCAGAACGTACAATACTATGGATCAAGTGCTGGAAAATGGGATTCGAATAATCGGTGCTTGATGGCTGGCACAGGCACGATGGGCCGAAGGGGCCTCTTTCAATAATCGCTTATTGTCACAAGTAGGCTTCAATTTGGTGTTGTAAGACTGACTGGTGTCTCAGAGCATCTCGCAGAGAAATGGCAAATGGAATTTAATCTGGACAAATGTCAGGTAATGCATTTTGGTAAGTCTAACATAGAGGGGACCGTAAATTGCAAAACTCTTAGGAATATAGAAAGTCAGAGAGATCTGGGCGTGCAGGTCCACAGATAGAACATAGAACAGTACAGCACAATACAGGCCCTTCAGCTCACGATGTTGTGCCGACCATTTATCCTAACCTTCACCCCTTCAATTTACTGCTGTCCATGTGCCTGTCTAAGAGTCGCTTAAATGTCCCTAATGACTCTGACTACCACCTCTGCTGGCAGTGCACTCCACACACCCACCACTCTCTGCGTAAAGAACCTACCTCTGACATCTCCCCTATACCTTCCTCCAATCACCTTAAAATCTTTGAAGGTGGCAACACAAGTGGACAAGGTAGTCAAGAAAACATACATAATGCTTACCTTCATTGGATGGGGCATCGAGTTCACAGCCGTGTTCATTGCAGTGTAAGGTACATAAAATTCAGATTTGGACGAAGGAATCCAGCTAAAACAATGGAAATCTGAGACAATCCTGTGATAACAACAGTTAATAAATTAATTAGGTGACAGGGAAATGGTGGACGGGATATTAAAAGAAGGAATATTGAATTAAAATTGTATTACAATTGGAGTTTGTACATTCTCCCTGTGTTTGCATGGGTCTCACCCCCACAACCCAAAGATGCTCAAGGTAGGTGGATTGGCAACGCAAAATTGCCCCTTAATTGGAAAAAATGAATTGGGTACTCTAAATTTAAAAAAAGAAAATTATATTACAGTTACAGACCTATACACCATTCCTATATTACAGGCTCAGAAATAGATTTACATTTATTGTCACATGTACCGAGGTACAATGAAAATTATTGTTCTGCATACAGTCCAGTCAGATCGTCCATACATGAAAAACGTTGGGCATACAATAGATACAATGTAAATACACAGACATCGGGTGAACCGTATGGAGTATGGTGCTACACCAGAGAAGATGTGTGAAGAGATGAGTTCAGTCCGTAAGAGGGTCGTTTAGGAGTCTGGCAGCAGCGGGTAAGAAGCTGTTTATGAATCTGTTGGTGCGTGATCTCAAACTTTTGTATCTTCTGCCTGATGGAAGAGAGAATATCCCGGATGGGAGGGGTCTTTGATTATGATCCTTTATTGTCACAAGTATGAACTTACTGTGAAAAGCCCCTATGCTGCCCACTTTCCCAAGGCAGTGGGAGGTGTAGACAGTGTCAGTGGGTGGGAGGCAGGTTCACGTGACGTCCTGGGCTGTGTTCACGTCTCTCTCTAGTTAAAATCGCTCCAGTGCAAATGGAGGCCATTCAGCCCATCGAGTTTGCACCAACCCTCTGGAATAACACTCAACCCAAGCCCATTCCCCTTCTCTATCTTAATAACTCCTAACCTAAGCATCTTTTCTGGAAACTGAGGGACAATTGAGCATGGTTAATCCACCTATGAAGGAACGGTCTTGGGCCGATCAGTTACCATACCAAGCTGTGATGCAGCAGAAAGCTTTCTATGGTGCATCTGTAAAAATTGGCAAGAGTCAATGTGGACATACCAAATGTCCTTAGTTTCCTGTGGAACATATGAAGTACATGTAAAACTCATTATTTAAGTATTTCACTGAGGACCAGGAACGATGTAAGGATTTGACTCTGTCTGTTTTATTGCAGAGCTATTAATAAAATCAGTAAAAGACAATCTGTTGTTGGGAGTTTGATTCTCTGGTGTCTGAAACCACAAGATTCAATGTTTAGAGGCAACAAGATGAACAAGGAAACACATCAAGGCGCAAAACGCCAGCTGGATATTCACAGGAGAAAGTCTTATCAAACACCTCGAATGCATGAAATGAAATGAAAATCGCTTATTGTCACAAGTAGGCTTCAAATGAAGTTACTGTGAAAAGCCCCTAGTCGCCACATTCCGGCGCCTCGAACTGTGCTGCTGGCCTGCCTTGGTCTGCTTTCAAAGCCAGCGATTTAGCCCTGTGCTAAGATCCCAGCTGTAAGAAACTCTCAAATCATTTGTAAATATCTTTCAAATGCTGACAGGTTGCAGCTGTCAGTTTCCATCACATTGATGCCAATGAAAGGTTAGAGAATGGTTATTCTGGAACTAAAAAACACGAGTTATATCACAGCTAGATTACTGAGTATAGTTCTGGTCACCACATTACAGGAAGAATGTGATTGTACTGGAGAGAGTACGGAAGTGATTTATCTGGATGTTTCCAGGATTGGGGAATTTTAACTGAGGAAAGATTGGATTGACTGGGATTGTTTTCTGTGGAACAGAGGAGGCTGAGTGGGCATTTAATTGAGGTGCATAAAATTATGAGGGTCCCAGATATAGCGGATCAGACGGCAGAAGGACCTATTTCATTAACAGACAGATCAGTAACCTGGGGGCAGAGATTTAAGTATCTGTTTGAAGGATTAGAGGGGAATTGAGGATTTTCTTCACCCAGGGGTGTGGTGGGGATCTGGAACTCTGTCTGAAAGGGAGGTAGAGACAGAAACCCTCATCACATTTAAAGGCACCCTGATGTGGAGTTTCTGTGACCTGCAGGCTACAGACCAAGAAGTGGAAAGTGGGATTAGACTGGATAAGGAATTTTCAGCCAACACAGATACAATGGGCTGAATGGCCTCTGTGCTGTAAATGTCTAGGATTCTGTGATGACAAGTGATCCTCGGGTTTTTATCCAAGACAGACCTCGGCGCAATCAGTTCCGCCAAGTGTTGATGTGATGGATTAAGCGGTGTCAGATACCAGGAGCAGGATTAAAATGGAAATATCAGTAAATCCTGATATAGTTTATCTGTATGTGGTTCCATTTTAATAACTTCTCCTGAATGTGACCGTCACCCAGGATTTGATTTATTTATAATAATCTTTATTGTCACAAGTCAGCTTACATGAGGTTACTGTGAAAAGCCCCTAATCCGCCACATTCCGGGCCTGTTCGGGTACACTGAGGGAGAATGCAGAATGTCCAAATTACCTAACAGCACGTCTTTCGGGGCTTGTGGAGGAAACCGGAGCACCCGGAGGAAACCCACACAGACACAGGGATAATATGAAGACACTGCACAGACAGTGATCCAAGCCAGGAATTGAACCTGGGACCCTGGCGCTGTGAAGCAACAATGCTAACCACCGTGCTACCGCGCTGCCCACACTGCTGGCCTTGCACTGCATCATATGAAAATTGTCAATACATCTGGTTCAAAACAGAAGTTCAGGTCTTAATGTCTTGTTTGATTTCACTTTGCTGTGTTTAAATCCTCCCCTTGTAACCCCCTGTAAAAGGAGTTTCCAGAATCCATCACTGTCAGTCCTGCTGAGTGGACAGGGCTCACCGCGCATGCGCCCTGCTGCACACTGCCCCCAATGAGGATGGTGATGGTTAACTGGGGAAAGGCTCTGCAGGAAAACCTTCCCGCTCGGTACAAACCCGGGAGCGGTAATTTCATGTTTTAGCTTTGAGGCCTCCCCTCCCACCCACTGCATCTAACGCTGCCTCCGCTTATCCGCCTCCTTCCCTCCTGAATGAATGAAATAAAAATCGCTTATGGTCACAAGTAGACTTCAATGAAGTTACTGTGAAAAGCCCCTAGTCGCCACATTCTGGCGCCTGTTCGGGGAGGCTGTTACGGGAAGATGAGACAAACAAGTGTCTGTCCCTGGACATGAGCCGCACTGCGCATGCGCCACATCACAATGCTCGGGGAGTGATTGACGGCAGCTCTGGACCAATAGAAAGAGGGGGCGTGACTGGAGGACCGAGCGGGAGAGGCTGGTTCGCCAACCATTCGGAGTGAATGAGGGGCGGCACTGATTGTGGATCTCCCTCATTGGCTAAGATTCTGCATCATTTTTTTCTTCCCATTGGCCACGTGGGTGTGGTTTCCAGAATCTCATTTCCTGCCTGAGAATTGTTGACCAACTGGAAGACGTGGGAGGACCGGGTGGACTCTGGTCCTCCAGCCAATCATACTGCAGGTTTTGTGTGATTGAAGATTGAACTTCACACAGACTGAAACTGCTTCCTGAGTCAAACTTGAATAATTTCTTTCCACTTCAGTGGACGTTTTTAGAGTCCATTGAGCCTTCTATAGAACTGTCACAACAAGGAACAACAAACGTTAACTCTGTTTCACTTGCCACAGATGTGGCATGGTGGCACAGTGGTTAGCACTGCTGCATCGCACAGTGGTTAGCACTGCCGCACTAGCAACCTGGGTTCAATTCCAGCCTGGTGTGACTGTGTGGAGTTTGCAAATTCTCCCCATGTCTGCGTGGGTTCCCTCCGGATGCTCCAGTTTTCTCCCACCATCCAAAGATGGTGGATTGGCCAAGCTAAATTGCCCCTTAGTGACCAAAGGTGAAGTTGGATTCGGGGGAGAGGGCGGGGGAGGTGCCCCTGGGTGGGGTGCTCTTTTGTCGGGTTGGTGCAAACTCGATGGGACGATTCCTCCTTCTGCACTGTAGGGATTCTGTGATGCTGCCAGATCTGTTAAGTTAATCTCCCATTTTCTGTTTTTACTCTACATTACACACCTTTATAATCCACTAATTATATTTATTGAACCACTGTACCATCACTACCAGGAGCAGTGTGTTGATGTTTCAGCTATTCTGACCTTGGGTGACTGTGTGGAGTTTGCACATTCTCCCCATGTCTGTGTGGGTTCCTTCTGGGTGCTCTAGTTTTCTCCCACCGTCCAAAGTTGTGCAGGTTAGGTGGATTGACCATGCTAAGTTGCCCTTAGTGTCCAAAAAAAGGATCGGTGGGGTTACTGGATTATGGGGATAGGGTGGAGGCATGGATTTGAGTGGGATGCTCTTTCCAAGGGCTAGTGCAGGCTTGATAGGCCGAATAACCTCCTTTTGCACTGTTAGTTCTATCATTCAGTCAAATTTTCTATCTCACATTCTCATCCGATTGCTCTGTCTGGTGGTAATTCCGTGACGGTAGCACAGTGATTAGCACTGTTGCTTCACAGCACCTGGGTTCCCAGTTCAATTCCCATTTGGGTTACTGTCTATGCAGAGTCTGCACATTCTCCCCATGTCTGCGTGGGTTACCTCCCACAAGTCCTGAAAGACGAGCTTGTCAGGTGAATTGGACATTCTGAATTCTCCCTCTTGTGTACCTGCTCAGGCGCCAGAATATGGCGACTAGGAGATTTTCACAGTAACTTCATTGCAGTGCTAATGTAAGCCTACTTGTGACAATAATAAAGATTATTATGTGTTTGGGTATTTTAAGGAGCAGGTAGAATTTCCTTGGTTCTAACTGTTGTCCCCTCATATATTCCATCTGTTTTTGGTTAATGTGTCTGGAGTCTGAGTTCTTCCAGCCCATCTCCAAATCTCCTTCCTGTCTCGGGTATATGGGTCGAGGTAGCTTGGTGTTGTGATTCGTGTTGTTTAGTTGTCTGTCTGTCTCCAGCAGGTATAGTTGTCTATCGATAATGACTGTGCTGCTACCCTTGTCTTCTGGTCTTATGAACATATCCGTGTTGCATCCAAGCTCCCAGGTTGTCTGTCTTTCTCTCCGGGTAAGATTCTGTTTGTCTCTTGTATTTCACTGTGACAGGGCAGAGACCTGATTGAAGGGATTCATAGAATCATAGAATTTACAGTGCAGAAGGAGGCCATTCAGCCCATCAAGTCTGCAACACCCCGAGAAAGAGCAGCATACCCAAGCCCAAACTTCCACCCTATTTCCGTCACCCAATTAACCCTACCCCACCTTTTTGGACAGTAAGGAAAATTTAACATGGCCAATCCACCTGACCTGCACATTTTTGAACTGTGGGAGGAAACTCAAGCAGACACTGGGAGAACGTGCTGACTCCACACGGTGACCCAAGTCGGGAATCTAACCTGAGCCCCTGGAGCTGTGAAGCAACTGTGCTAACCACTGTGCTGCCCTTGGGAGTCCTGGAAAAGATGGGCAATGATTTGGGAGGTGACAACATGTTCAAAACGTTTGGAGAGGAGAGGGAGGTTGAAGATGGGGCAATAATTTGTAAGGATGGCAGGATCAAGGGTTTGTTTTATTGTGGAGGGGGTGATGATGGCAGATTTGAAGGACAGAGGGACAGTACTTGAAGAGAGAGAAATGTTGACAATATCCATGGACACAGGGTAGTTGGCTGATCAGTAGCTCAGTGGGATTAGGGTCGAATGGAGCAAGAGCTGGTCTCATGGACAAGATGAGCTCTGAGAGGGCATGAGGGGAGATGGGAGAGAAACTAGAGAAAGATGTGGGTTCAGGGCTTGGGAAAGGATGACATTTAGAGACAGTTTGGTCTGGTGGGCTCGTGGAAGGGAGGGAAGCAGCAGAGGCAGCTGATCGGATGTACTCAATCTCAGTCACAAGAAGCTCCACAAGCTCCTCACACTTCTTGTTGGAGATGAGGATGGAAGAGACAGGGGAGAGCGAGAGTACTTCAAAAGGATCTAACCTGTGTCAGAGATATTAAAAAGTTTCAACACACTGCGTATTTCACACAAATCTGATTTATTAGACTTTTAGTAGAATTTTGGCCCCTGTAAATGGGCTGGAGTTTGTTATCAGCAGAAAGAGACCCAAATGAACATGGTTCAGTCCTGAATGTGGGTAACAGCAAAATCCAATCACTGTGGTTACTTGTGGCCTCGTTGGTGTCTCAGCAGGTGGGATGAAGTGGTGAATCCCTTCCCACACTTGGAGCATGCGAATGGCTTCTCCCCAGTGTGAATTCGCTGGTGCTTCCGCAGGTCGGATGACTGAGTGAATCCCTTCCCACACTGGGCGCAGGTGAATGGTCTCTCCCCAGTGTGAATTCGCTGATGTACAGTGAGGTAAGATGCGTGTCTGAACCCAGTCCCGCAGTGAGAGCACCTGAACGGTCTCTCCTCAGTGTGAACACGTTGATGGGTCATCAGATCCCCAGAACGTTTATAGCACTTCCCGCAGTCTGGACATTGAAACAGTCTCTCATCAGTGTGAACTTGCTGGTGTCTCAGCAGGTCGGATAACTGAGTGAAACCCTTGCCACACTTGGAGCAGGTGAATGGTCTCTCCCCAGTGTGAACGCATCGATGAGTTTCCAGCTGGGATGGGGAAGTGAATCCTTTGCCACAGTCCGCACATTTCCACGGTTTCCCTTCAGTGTGACTGCATTTGTGACTTCGGAGGCCTGATGATCGACTGAATCCTCGTCCACACACACAACACATGTACGGTTTCTGCCACTGTGAACAATGCTTTTTCCTTCCATGTTTAAAATCTGCTGATATTCAGGATATGATAAATTGAGGGCTCTGTCAGATCCTGATGTGATGCTTGGTTTGAGTTTCCGGATTTTGAAGCCTCCCCTTCGAACACCCTGTGAAACTGATTTAAAACAGAAAATAGGGAGTGAGAGAGAACGCACAAAAACACAAAGGCATGTTGTGAAATTGAGCTGAATGAATCTGGTCATTTGTGGGTACGGCACTGGGAAGAAGTGACCATGAAAACTGCCGGATTGTCACAAAAACCCAACTGGCGTCTTTGGGAGGAGAGAGAAAGAGGTGAAGAGGAATTTTGTATGTCTACAAGATATATCAAGAGAGGAGTTGGCAAAGCAAATTCGATCTTGAGCTTCATAAATAGTAATATTGATACTGAAACTATGCTTCTGGTGGCACAGCGATTAGCACTGCTGCCTCACAGCGCCAGGGACCCGGGTTCAATTCCGGCCTTGGTGACTGTCTGTGTGGAGTTTGCACTTTCTTCCCGTGTCTGTGTGGGTTTCCACCCAGTGCTCCGGTTTCCTCCAACAGTCCAAAGAAGAGCAGGTTAGGTGGTTTGGCCATGATAAATTGCCCCTTAGTGTCCAGGGATGTGCAGGTTCGGTGGGGCTATGGGGTTACAGGGACAGGGTTGGGGTGTGGGCCTAGGCAGGGTGCCCTTTCAGAGAATCAGTGCAGATGTGATGGGCCGAATGGCCTCCTTCTGCTCTATAGGATCAGCCCCACATTGGGTGGATCTACGGGTTAGTAAGGAGAGAGGGCAGCGTCCATTATGGAGGTTGGATGTGGGACTATTCGCAGATGAGGAAGTCTGTGGGCGGGTGAGCATGTCGATCTGGAAATAAATGATATGGGGGAAGTCTCGGCAGCAGCGGTGTGGGAAGCTCTGAAGACGGTGGTTAGAGGGAATTCATTTTGATACAGGCCCATAGAGAAAAGGTGGAACGAGCAGGGAGGGATAGGTTGGTTAGGGAGATACTCCAGGTGGATAGGAGATATGCGGAAGCCCCGGACGGGGGGTTATTGAAGGAGCGGCAGAGGTTACAAATGGAGTTTGGGCTGTTATCTACAGGGAAACCGGTGGAACAACTGAGGAAGGCAAGGGGAGCGGTGTATGAGTTTGGGGAAAAGGCCAACAGAATGTTAGCGCACCAGCTGAGAAAAAGGGAGGCAGCCAGGGAGATAGGGAGAGTAAAGAACAGAGGTGGGAATGCGGCCCTGGACCCAGTGGGGGTGAATGAGGTGTTTAAGGACATTTATAGCAAGTTATACGAGTCAGAACCCCGGCTGGGGTGGAGGGGATGAGGCAGTTCTTGGGTCAGTTGAGGTTCCCGAGGGTTGATGAGGATCTGCTGGAAGGGCTGGGAGCCCCAATTGAAATTGAGGACATAATGGAGGGGCTGGAGGTCATGCAGTCGCGCAAGGCCCCGGGGCCTGACGGCTACCCGGTGGAATTCTACATGAAGTTCTCGGAGATATTGGGCCCACTGCTGGTGAGGGCATTTAATGAGGCAAGGGAGAGGGGAGTCCTTCCCCCAACAATGTCGCAGGCCTCGATCTCATTGATTCTGAAACGGGAGAAGGACTCTGAGCTATGCGGGTCATACAGACCAATCTCTCTATTGAATGTGGACGCCAACCTGCTGGCTAAGATATTGGCCACAAGGATAGAAGACTGTGTCCCGGGGGTGGTAGGGGAAGACCAGACGGGATTTGTAACGGGCTAGGTACTCACGGCTAATGTTAGAAGGCTCTTAAACGTTATCATGATGCCCTCAGAGGGAGAAGGCCTTTGATCGGGTGGAGTGGAATTGTGGGAGGAAACTGGAGCACCCGGAGGAAACCGCGCAGACACGGAGAAGGTGCAGACTCCGCACAGACAGTGACCCAACCTGGGAATCGAACTTGGGTCCCTGGCGCTGTGAGCAATAGTCCTAACCACTGTGCTACCGAGCTATCATGGACTCAATGAGCCGAATGCCCTTTTTTGTGTCAGCTGACTCTAACTTTTTTGTGTAATCTCACCTTGCAATTTAACCCTAGAGGTTCAGATATCACTCGGGTAAATTTGTGCTACACTCCCTCCGAGGCCATTCTATCCTTCCTCAGGTTTGCTGCCCAGAACTGAACACAGTTCTCCAGGTTTGGTCTAACCAGGGTTTGTGAATCTCGGGGCTTTTCCAGTCACACTGAGACCTGAAATCTTCCCTCACAGACAGAACAGACAAACCTTTTACCTTCCACACCCAGATGCTGCTGATATTCAGTTTCTTTTTTTTTTTAAATATGTTTTATTGAAACTTTTTTCCCAAACAACAATTTTTCCCCTCTTACAAAGCAAACGCAACAATAATACAGAAATTTTTAACAATACACAAGTAACAAAACCCCTTTATCTTTGACCTAAACTAAACTAAACCACCCCCCCTCCCCCCCCCCCCCCCCCCCCCCCCGCTTCCCCCTGGGTTGCTGCTGCTGGTCATCTGCCTTCCCTCGAACGTTCCCCTAGGTATTCGAGAAATGGCTGCCACCGCCTGGTGAACCCTTGAGCCGATCCTCTCAGGGCAAACTTTATCTGCTCCAGTTTAATGAACCCCGCCATATCATTTACCCAGGCCTCCAGTCCGGGGGGTTTCGCCTCCTTCCACATGAGTAGGATCCTGCGCCGGGCTACTAGGGACACAAAGGCCACAACGTCGGCCTCTTTCGCCTCCTGCACTCCCGGCTCTTCCGCAACTCCAAATAGAGCTAACCCCCAGCCTGGTTTGACCCGGGCCTTCACCACCCGCGAAATCACTCCCATCACTCCCTTCCAATACCCTTCCAGTGCCGGACACGCCCAAAACATATGTGCGTGGTTTGCCGGGCTCCCGCCACACCTCCCACATTTGTCCTCCACTCCAAAGAACCTGCTCAATCTTGCTCCCGTTATGTGTGCTCTATGCAGTACCTTAAATTGAATCAGGCTAAGCCTGGCGCATGAGGAAGAGGAATTTACCCTGCTTAGGGCATCAGCCCACATACCCTCCTCTATCTCCTCCCCTAGTTCTTCTTCCCACTTTCCTTTTAGTTCGCCCACCGACTCCTCCCCCTCTTCCCTCATCTCTCGATAAATCTCTGACACCTTGCCCTCTCCGACCCACACCCCTGAAAGCACCCTATCCTGAATCCCCTGTGTCGGGAGCAGCGGAAATTCCCTCACCTGTTGTCTAGTAAACGCCCTGATATTCAGTTTCTAATGAATCGAGTGACTGTCAGATCGCGATGTGACGTTTGTTTTGTGTTTCCCGTCTGTTAAACCTCCACTTCCAGTATCCTGTAAATTTACAGAAACCTCACTGTCACTTTAGGATAGAAATTCACAACATTCTCTCCTTGCCAGCTTTGATTAAATGTATTCCTGGAGGTTTGATCACATGACCTGCCCCCATCCTCCAGCCATTAATCGGTCAACACATCCACCCTTGTGACGCACTGCCTTCCTCGGCCAATTGGGAAGCAAAAGGACTCAAGAAATCTTTTTTACTGTCCTAATGATTTCCCAGACATGAATCTCATCAAGGTACAAGGTAAAATTTGAATTCATTGAAAGTATACTAATGACCATGAAACCATTGCTGATTGTTGTAAAGACCCATCTGGTTCACTCATGTCCTTCAGTGAAGGAAATCTTCTATCCTTACCTGGTCTGGCCTACATGTGACTCCAGATCCAGTCAGCTGGTTGACTCTTAAAATTCTCTCTGAGATACACTCAGTTCAAGGGCAATTAGGGATGGGTCAAATAGTTTGAGCTTTTAAAGTTGGAGTGTTAACCGGTGGGAAAACTGAGGAAATCCCTTTGCACACGTAAAGTGTGAGAGTGATCTCCCTCTGAACTGCTCCTGAACTGCACATTAGATTAACTAATGACAAACTCATATTTATTCTCTTCCAATAGAAACATCTTCCACTTGTCGATCATGTCAAACCTTTTTATAATCTTAAAGGATCAGGCCACCCTTCATTCCTTTTTCCAGAGAAAAGGTTTACACCCTGTCCAATCCCTCTTGCCGGATATAACCTGCCAGTTCAGGCATAATTTAAATATATTTGCCTACATCTTCTCCAGTTCTTCTCGATCCATTTTACAATATAGAGACTTTAACTAATCTGAGCAGCAAACTCACAATTGCCCCCAAATGCCTGTATGTTGCAGTATTTTAATAATTTTACTATTAGCTGAATATAAGATGGGACAGAAGAAGCAGGTCCAACGAGTCAGTAACCCTGTAGAGCATCTACAAACTTGCCTCTTCCCCTTACTGCTAAACAGTTGACTTTTTCCACTCTTAACCTGTCAGTTATGGCATTAAGAATAATGTGTCAGAGAAAGACTGGATTTTAGCTCGGTGACACTAGGCCAGACTAAATTAGTACACAGGATTGTTGAGCTAATGTATCCATATCATAAAATGGTTCTGGAAGGACTGGGGAAGATCCAGGGAAAGTGTACCAGAATGATGCCTGAACGAGCAGGTTACAGCCAGCAAGAAATGCAGAGGCTCGATGAGCCACATGGTTTCCACCCGCTTCCATTTCTTGTGTTATGAACATCACTGTAAATCATTTCCATGCAGACACAACAGATGCAACAACCACCAGTTCGTCGCCATCCTTCCCATAATCCAGGATTCCAAACACACTTTCCAGGTGACAGTGATTTATTTGTACTTCTTGCTATCCAGTATTGTGTATTCACTGCTCACGATTTGGTCTCCCCTACACTGAGAAGATTAAATCTGGATTGGGTGACTGTGGAACATCACCATTCAGTCTGCAAGCATAATCCTGAGCTCCTGATCATTTAATATTTTAATTCCCTGCCCCACTCCCACTCTGTCCTCGGCCTCCTGCACTGCTCCAATAAAGCTCAAAGGAAACGCGAGGAACAGAACCTCATCCTTGATCAGGCAATTTCTGACCTTCCAGACACAACATTCATTTCAGTAATTTCAGAATATAATCATCACTCCGATATTTTTAGACAGTTGGTGCTGGTAACGGTTCTGCTGTTGCCATTTATACCTCACCTGGACCTGTCTTTTATTTCTTCTCGTGTCCTAATAGTTTATTTACTTATCTCATTATCACTCAGTTTTGTCTTGCACCATTATCCCCCTTGTCATTTAATCACTTCAGCCTCACATCCTCCCAAACTGCCCCCTCTGAAATGGCCCAGCAAGCCACTCAGTTCAAGGGCAATTAGGGGTGGGCAGCAAATGCCGGCTCAGCCAGCGACACCCACATCCCAAGAACAAATAAAGGAAAGTCGGCAGTTAGAAAGGCAAATGCAATGTTCGCATTCATTTCAAGAGAGATACAATACAAGATGAATGGGGATGAGAAACATATCAGCCATGATCGAATGGCAGAGCAAACTCGAAAACTCGATGGGCTGAATGGTCTAATTCTGCTTCTCTATCTTTTTTTTAATGAGGGGATCTCATAGAAACATTTGTAAAAAAATTGTTGGAATCCATCCCAGACCTGGATACAGATCAATTGATTCTTGGAGGAGACTTCAATTGTGTTCTGGATCCTAAATGGACTGGTCCAAGCTGATTCAACCACAACAAAAACATGAAAAAGGAATGAAACCAGACGGAACACCCGGCATCGACCCAGGCACCAGAAACGACAACGGCAAACCCAGCAAAAGATTTTTTTAAACTGTTCCCATCAGTAGATTGTAAAAGGATTACGGGACACAGATTTAAGATTGTGACCAAGATCTACAGGGGAGATAGGAGGTAGACATTTTATACAGTGAGTGATAATGATATGGAACTCAATGCTTACACACAAAGGTCGATAATCTCTGGGTCCTGATAACCCAAACGGTGCTGTCAAAATTTGATGTGAGGATTGGTTGTGAGATTCCTGTCTGTGAATCCCTTTCCAAGCCTCTGTGAAAGAAGTTTACAAAGGCATCACTGTCAGTCCAGAAATAAAATTCAGGAAAGATAAATATTTCTCATGGTTTGAGTTTGCTGTGTGTAAATCCTCCCCTACGAATCCCCTGTAAAAGGAGTTTCCAAAATTAATCACTATCAGTCCAGGATAGAAATTCACAACATTCTCTCCTCCTGCTCCCTGGTCCAGGATGACCGCTCATGCCCCCCGCTGCACACTGACCCTCTTGTCATCAGCAGTCCCCTGATTTGAGGGTGACATCTACCCAGGGTTGTGAATTTTTATTCTGGGATTTCATGTGGCTGAACAGAGTCGCAGAGCTTTGGGCACATGGGACAGGATGTCCAATGAATCATAGAATTTACAGTGCAGAAGGAGGCCATTCGGCCCATCGAGTCTGCATCGGCCCTTGGTAAGAGCACCCTACTTAAGCCCACACCTCCACCCTATCCCTGTAACCCCACCCAAACCCTTTGCACACTAAGGGCAATATAGCATGGTCAATCCACCTAACCTGCACATCTTTGGACTGTGGGAGCAAAATGGAGCACCCGGAGGAAACCGATGCAGACAATGAAATTAGGACAGTGGGATTGGCTTCCTTTTCTTTCCATCTCTGCCACCGCTTTGCATCATCAATAAGACATTGGGACTCAAAGACTAATCCAGTTTGATGGACAAGTTGTCTTCATTCTGAACAATGGGGAACAAGCTCCTCCCACTCATTGTAACATCGCCCCGACAAAGATGACAAATGCGCATGCGCCCTAATGCACATCCAATAAAGATGGCGGCCGTTAACCCGAGCCGAACATGAGGAGCTGCAGCTTCGCTCGGTACAAATTATACCGTAACTTTTCCGAGGTTTGCGGCTTACACCAGTTTTACACAACGTTTCCGCCCACTCCCGCGATCTCGCGCTTCCTCTATACTGTTTATCGCCTCTTACCAATTTCACATCTGAAGACACCCTTCTGCTTCGCCATTACCCACACTGCGCATGCTTCAATCACAGCGGACCCGCCCCTCATTCATTCCAATTGGTTGCAGGACCAGCTGCCCTCACTTGGTCCTCCAGTCCCGCCCCTCCTCTTCCTAATGGTCGGGAGCTGCCGTCAATCACCCCGGCATTGTGACGGTTGCAGACGGTGAGAGGGGCCACAGGCTCAGGACGCCTCTGGGAGCTTCCTGGATGGGGTGGAACAGCAACTTGGTCCCCATCGCCCCTGGTCCCCGGGGGAAGGGGAGAGGACTGGTTCCGAGGTGCTGCGACCAGTCACACTTCAAGACCGCGATCGAGCTGCAGAGACGTTGTATTGAATTGCAAAGCCTGCGGTTGGAGTTTGCGGAATGGAGGGAGGGGGGCAGCTGGATATGCTGCTGGAAGCGGCAGGTCGGATTGGGGCCAGGGTTGGAATTCTGACGGACAGCCCGGGGTAGGTTGCTGCTGTTCCTGGAGTTTCTGGGGGTTTCACCCCTTGGACGGTTGGGATAGACTCTGGGACTTTCCTGCCTTTTACTGACTGTTGCCTACTTGGGAGTGACTCTGGCCGTTGCCATTGGAGGACTTTGAGGACATGTTGCTTCTTGTGAGTTTCGGCTAAAGCTCTTGGGCCGGGCTCGTGACATGGAACGTGTAATTTGATGGACTTTTTCGGACTTTATAGTGTATCGCACACAAAGCTTTTGTGTTGGATTTTTGTTTTATTTTTGAGCCTAGGACAAACAACTCATTATTTTCTTTTTTCCTTGGAATGTTCTTTATTATCATTGTTTATAATGTTAAATTAATGTTAAACTGCTCTGCCTCCGAATGGTCCCGTGCCTTTGGGGTGCCTTTGGGCGGGGTCCGTGAAGGGGGGACCCTCTCTCCTCTGCCGTGCCTGGGTTTGGCTCTCTCCGGTGGTCTGTGCTCCTAGCGAGGAGGAGCCTTTCCTCCGGTGTGTTGGCCGCCGGGCGGGGTGGAGGAGCGGGGAATGGACTAGCTGCTTGCTGGCTTTCTGGCAGGTGGCTTGGCACGGTTATTACAAGTTTTGACTGAGAACCCCTTGGGTGACCGGGGGTGACTGAACACTCTTCTGGGTGGTTTCTTGTGTTTAGTGGGTGTTTTCGACATGATACTGGTTATTGTTGTATGACTGTACTGTTGTTGAATTGTTTCAGTGTCGTAAGACCAGGTTGGTTTATTTCTGTTTGTTCTGATTGTGTAGTTGGACCGCCCAGCTTACCAATGGCCCCCTGCCGGTTGAGTGGGTTTCCACAGTCCCATGATTGAGAGCGCCTCTCTCCTCTACCACGCCTGGCTGTGACTCTGTCCGGCGGTCTGTGCTCCTTGTTAAAGTGCTACTTTGAAATGTATTAAGGCCTCGTGCCTTGCAGCTGTTTGTGTAAAGTGACTGTTTGATTGTTTATTTAGTTGTTGTAATTGTGACCACAATAAAATATGCACAGGCTCAGGCCGCCTCTGGGAGCTTCCTGGATGGGGTGGAACAGCAACTTGGTGCCCATCGCTCCTGGTCCCCGAGGGAAGGGGAGAGGACTGGTTTTGGAGTATTGCGACCAGTCGCACTTCAAGACAGCGGTCGAGCTGCGGAGATGCCTCTGAGCTGCAGAGATGCTGCTTCGGACTGCAAAGTTTGCCGTCGGCGGTTTGAGTTTGCGGAATGGAGGAATGAGGGCAGGTTCGGCCCCCTTGGACGCCCTTTGGACGGTTGGGACTGACTCTGGGACTTTCCCACTGCTGACTGTTGCCTACAGTATTGCTGACTGTTGCCTACAGTGGAGCGACTCTGGCCGTTGCCATTTGAGGACATTTTGCTTCTTGTGAGTTTCGGCTAAAGGTCTTGGGCCGGGCCCATGACGGAACGTGTAAATTGATGGACTTTTTCGGACTCCACAGTGTGTTGCAAACAAAGCTTTAGTGGTGGATTTTTGTTTTATCTTTGGGCCTAGGACAAACAACTCATTTTTTTTTCTTTCTTCCTTGGAATGTTCTTTATTATCATTGTCTATATTGTTAAATTAATGTTAAACTGCTCTGCCTCCGAATGGTCCCGTGCCTTTGGGGTGCCTCTGGGTGGGGTCCATGAAGGGGGGAGACCCTCTCTCCTCTGCCGTGCCCGGGTTTGGCGCTCTCCGGTGGTCTGTGCTCCTCGCGAGGAGGAGCTTCTCCTCCGGTGCGTTGGCCGCCGGGCGGGGTGGAGGGGTGAGTGGAGAATGGACTAGCTGCTTGCTGGCTTTCTGGCAGGTGGCTTGGCACGGTTATTACAAGTTTTGACTGTGAACCCCGGGGGTGACTGCACACTCTTCTGGGTGGTTTCTTGTGTTTAGTGGGTGTTTTCGACATGATATTGGTTGTTGTTGTATGACTGTACTGTTGTTGAATTGTTTCAGTGTTGTAAGACCAGGTTGGTTTAACATAGAAAATACAGCACAGAACAGGCCCTTCGGCCCACGATGTTGTGCCGAACATTTGTCCTAGATTAATCATAGATTATCATTGAATTTACAGTGCAGAAGGAGGCCATTCGGCCCTTTGAGTCTGCACCGGCTCTTGGAAAGAGCACCATACCCAAACTCAACACGTTTATTTCTGTTTGTTCTGATTGTGTAGTTGGACCGCCCAGCTTACCAACGGCCCCTTGCCGGTTGAGTGGGTTTCCACGGTCCCATGATTGAGAACGCCTCTCTCCTCTACCACGCCCGGATGTGACTCTTCCTGTGGTCTGTGCTCCTTGCGGAGGGAGCCTTTCATCCGAAGTGTAGTCTGCCGGGCGGGGTGGGGGCAGCAGAGGGAGGGGTTGAACGACGCAGCCACTTGCTGGACCTTTCTGGCGGGCGGGTTGGGGCCGTCGTTTGCGTTGAACTGGGGACCCCTTCCTTGGGGGGTGACTAACGGGGGGTGGTTGAGTAAGGACATGGGCGGTAAATGTTTCTTTTCTGTTGATTTTGTTTGTACTGTCTGTGCGTGGATGGACTTCTGGCGGTATTTTCATATCTTGTAATGGTTTTCCTTGTTATATCATGGTTGAAATGTGTCACATTTTGTGATCGGTTTTACCCTGTTAATATTTTAAAGGTGAATTAAGGCCTGGTGATTGGTTTTGATATGTCACTGTTAAGATGTATTGAAGCCTTGTGCCCTGTGGGTCATATTTGTTCTAAAACGGCCGTATTGTATCGAGGCCTCGTGACTGTTCATGTTATGTGACTGTTAAATCGTTACCTTGAAATGTAATTAGGCCCTGTGCCTTGCAGCTGTTTGTGTTAAGCGACTGTTTGATTGTCAATTTGAAGTGTAATGAGGCCTGGAGCCTTGTAAATTGTCTTTGTCATAACTGTGACCACAATAAAATATTCACAGGCTCAGGCTGACTCGCTGATTGGCCAATAATAACAGTGAGAGTCTCAGTGGGACAATCAGACAATAATAGTGGAGATGGGGCCCAGAGGATAAACAGCAAAGGATTCACTCACTTTGAGAGGAACAAACAGTGTCTCTCCCCATAATAAGTCAGACTGCAGTGTGTGAGTGAACATATCGTTGGATTCAATGTAGAATCATAGAATCCCGACAGTGCTGAAGGAGGCCATTCGGCCCATCGAATCTGCACCGACCCTGTGAAATATCATCTGGGCCAATCTCGGGCGGCATGGTAGCACAGTGGGTAGCACTGTTGCTTCCAAGATCCAGGGTCGCAGATAATAACTGTCACTTATTATTAGACAACCTGCCTGTTATTCCAATTCTGGTGTGTTACTCCGTCGCTGTTATCATTAGACAATAGTAGGAGGGCAAGATGCAAGGTAGCAATGATAATATGATGTTCCTGTGTTATAGTCAACGTCACTGGGAGGTGTGATAAAATAGGAATGGAAACATCATGACAGAGGCAAGTGTGACTGACTCCACCTGATTCAGAGCTGTTCTACCCAAGGTGAGAGCAATGATGACATGGGGAACTCCAGAGATTTCTGGTATCAGAGGGGGATCTGTAGAGGAACCGAAATCATTCTAGTGGTTCTCGATTTGCACAATCACACAGGAAATATATATGACAGCTAAAACCAAAGTTTCAGTCTTCTCTTTGAAACATAGTGATTGAAAAGATCAAATGTTAAAACATCATGAGAGGAAATTTCAGACTGTCGCAAAGGGCATCATTGCTACCTCTTGGCACCATGGACCCTGGTTCAAATCCGGCCTTGGGTGACTGTCTGTGTGGAGTTTGCACTTTCTCCCAGTGTCTGCATGGGTTTCCTACCAGCATTCAAAGATTTGCAGCTTAAGTGGATTGGCCATGATCAACTTCCCCTCAGTGTCCAAAAATGTGTGGGTTAGGTGGGGTTACAGGGATAGGATGGGGGATTGCGCCTTGGTATAGAGCAAACTCAATGGGCCGAATGGCCTCCTTTTGCACTGTAGAGATTCTGAGTGAACTGTTGAATTCATCTGATTCACCATAACTGCCAATTTAGCCTCTACAAGTGTAACTCCCTTTGAAAGTTACTGTAAATCTGCTTCCAGTAGCCTGTCAGTGTCAATTCCACATCACATCACTGTAAAAAAAACATTCTCCACATCAACCCCTTGGGTTCTGTTGTCAAATATCTTAAATCTGTGTCCTCTGGTTACAAACCTTCCTGCTCTTGGGAAACCGTTTTGCCCCATCGACGCCATCACAAAATCTTCCTCATTTTAAACACCTCTATTAAATCTCCTCTTCACCTTCCCTGATCTCAGAGGGACAATCCCTGTTTCTCCTGCTCTGAGTCACAGGGACACGAAATGTGTACTCTTTTTCTCTCAATACCGATGCTGCCAGAACTGCTGAGTTTTTCCACCACTTACTGTTTTTCTCCTGTCTTTCTTTAATCTATTACAACACCTTCATGAAATTCTACACCTCTATTAAATAGGAACATACAGACACCGAGAGAGAGAGAGATATATATATACAGAGGAAAGGAGAGACAAAACTGAGATTTTAAACGGCAGAAAGATGAGGTGGCGAGAGATAAAAGCTGAGAAATAGAGGAAACAAGTAACACAGAAAGAATGATATAAAATATAAGGGAGCAGGTTATCAGTTCCCAGCTACAGAGAGCAGAGGGAACTCAGTGACTGAGCCACAGACACAGCCAGTTCTGTCCGTGAATGGAGACTCTGAACGGAAATAACCGGCTCATTTGTAAATGTCACCACAATGTGATCTGTGTGACTCTGCCCTGACTCTGTGGGCAGATAGAGGTCGCACTGACGGATGTTCTCACCAGATTGTGGTCCCTGGATTTATTTTCTGCTCAGAAGTGAGATGTGCGGTTTGGAACCGGCAGCACAGGAAGTTGTGTTACCTGAGAATGAAACAGCAGGCATCAGTTTCATGTTATCACAGTGAACAGTCTTCCTGCCTGTGAGGGTGAACTCACTCTGGCAGCATCAAGAACACCCACACACATTGCTGCCGGTCTCAGCATTACATTCACCTCCATTCCCATTTTAAACATTAAAATGTGAGGTTATTTAGATTTTTAACATATTAACTGATCAGGAAGATGGACTGAGATCACTGGGAGAAATGAGGGGACATTATACAAAATTAAATTTTCCTCTGAGGGTTATTAGAAAATTGGAGATTTAAAGTTAGTCTGAGCCAATCAGAGAGAGAGAAAGTGAAAGGTAGAGAGAGAAAAGATTCAGTCTCCATAAATGAGATGTTGGAGAGGTTCAGTGTGTTCTATGCTTCTTCAGAGAGAGAAATTAAGTGAGTTTAGGCGCTCTTGTGAAATAGAAAGGTTAAAGGAGTGTGTCTGAGAGAAAGATAGAGGGGTAGGCGGTCTGTGGAATGAGTGAGTGTGAGAGCGGAGAGAGGTTAAGTGAGAATCTGAGAGAAGATAATGAGAGGAGAGCAGGTTCACACCCGAGGATCACTGAGAATGCTCAGAATAAGGAGACCATCCAGAACACGGCCAATAGGGATCTTCAGCTGAACACATCACTTATTCTTAAAGGGGCAGTTGGGGCTCTGACACTGCTCAGCTCCCAGTTAAAGGGGCAGGCACAGCTACGCCCTTTGCTCTGTTATATTTATGATTGTTAAAGGCCCGTAGGGCTGAGGTTTATTTAAAAGGACAGAATGTGGGAAGCACACCTAAATAAAACTGGGAATTCTTGGACACACACTGGAGCTCCTTCTTTATCCAGGAATGAAACTGTTGTCCAATTATCCCAGCAGTTAACAGCTGCTATTTTAAAGCTGACTTCAATCAATCTATTTTAAGTAGGATTCTATTCTATCAATTCATTGTGACTATCACACAAACACGTTTTCAGTCTGGAAACTTAAACCAGCTGCTTTACATTCAATCAGGATCAGATTTGACAGCACATTTCCAGCATTCACCATTGTTCTTCCTGACTCTGAACACAGTAATAGAGGAGCTTCTGTTCTAGGAGCTCTGAAACATGGAAGAGAGCGGTTGGGACACATTTCTTACACGCCTCAGGATTAACCCACACAGGGACTTTGCTGTCAGTGAAGTGGGATGAGAAAGACCAAAGTGTTGTTTGTCCCTCTCGGCGTGACCCTGAAAGACTGTATCCAGGCTGAAGTTCTGTTCCTGCCGTATGATCCTTCCACAGATTGTCCTTTCTGAGCTCCAGACAGGTGATGTTAAACACTCAGGTGAGAAAGATCTGCAACAACGTTTCAAACAAAGTTGATTTATTTCACATTTATAAACCTCATCAGCAGATTAAGACAGAGTGAACATTATTCAGTCCTGGACATGATTAACAGCATCAATAAGGGTATAATCTAAACCTCGTGGTCGCTTGTGAACTCGCTGGTGTGTTACCAGGTGGGATGAGTGAGTAAACCCCCTTTCCACAGACATTGCAGTTGAATGGCCACTCCCAGTGTGAACTTGATGTTTCAGAAGATAAGATAAATGAGAAAATTCCTTCCCCCACACCGAGCAGGTGAATGGCCTCTCCCCAGTGTGAACTCGCTGGTGATTCAATATGTAGGAGGAACAAATGAATCCCTTCCCACACACTCAGCAGGTGAACGGTCTGCTCACTGTGAAGCTGCCGATGTGTCAGAAAGTTGTATGAACGTGTGAATCCCTTCTCACAGTCAGAGCAGGTGAACAGTCTGTCCCCTGTATGAAGTTGCTGGTGTAGCAGAAGGTTGGATGAATTAATGAATCCTTTCCCACAATCAGAGCAGGTGAATGGCTTCTCCCCAGTGTGAATTCTCTGGTGGTTCAGTAGGGCATATGGACGGCTGAATCCTTTCCCACACACAGAGCAGGTGAATGGTCTCTCCCCAGTGTGAGCATGTTGGTGTGTTAGTAAATCCTTTTTGTTAAAGCTCTTCTCAGTCAGGATAGTTAAAATGTTTGTTATCAGAGTGAACAAGTTGATGTGTCTGCAGGTGGGATGACGGGATGACTGAATGAATCGTTTCCCACACGGAGCAGGAGAACGGTCTATCCCCAGTGTGAATACGTTGATATGTCAGCAGATCCTTTTTACATTTAAAACTCTTTTCACAGTTAGGACATGTAAATGGTCTCTTATCAGTGTGAACAAGTTGATGAGTCATAATGCGGGATGACCGAGTGAATCCCTTCCCACAAACAGGGCAGGTGAATGGCCTCTCCTCAATGTGAACTCGCTGGTGTGTGTGAAGGTTGTATGATGGGTGAATCCCTTCCCACAAATGGAGCAGGTGAACAGTCTCTCCCCAGTGTGACTGTGCCGATGAACCTCCAGTTGTGATGGTAACTGAAACCCCTCCCACAGTCCGCACATTTCCAGAGTTTCTCCATTGTGAGGGGTCTTTATGTCTCGCCCACTTAAAGCCTTGTCAACACACGGCCCACTTAAAGCCTTGTCAACACACGCAACAGGAGTATAGTTTTTCCCTGCTGTGAATGGTGTGATTTTCTTTCAGGCTGTGTAACTAGTTCAAGCTCTTTCCACAGTCAGTGCAATGAAACACTCTCATTCGAGTGTGTGTCTCGGTGCTTTTCCAGTCTCACTGATCTTTGACATTTTTTTCCTTAAACGGAAGAGACAAACATTTCTCCTTCCAGTTTCAAAGCCTGATATTCAGCTCCTGATGAATCGAGTGGCTGTCAGATTTCGATGTGATGTTTGGTTTTGAGTTTTCTGTCGGCCAATCCTCCACATCCAATATCCTGTAAAAGTAGTTTACAAAAGTCATCACTGTCAGTCCAGGATAGAAATTCTGAACAGCGAATTCTAGTTTCTCTGGAACATTTTTTCCTCTCTTGTTCCCCCAAAGCTGTAAATCCCCGTCCCACACACACTCCCTCCTCCCAGGGCTAAAATCCAATCCCATCTCACCATCTATTTCCTCCACTCCCAGTTTTCTCCCTCCCTCTCCTCTGCCTGGGTTCAGTTCTCCAGCTCCTGTCTGCAGACTGACACTAAAACCAATGGGTCTTATTGGGGGGTTTGGGTTCTCACCATTGTCCCCGCTCGCGGCGGCTCTCATTCAGCCTCTGGGAGCCGCACCCACTCTCACTGCGGCTGCGCTCAGCCAGGAGCAGCACCGCACAGAGAGGCGACTTCCGGGGGCGGCACATTCTGACGCCTGCGCGTTCTGACTCCTGTGACGTACATAAGGCGTATTGATCCGCGCCCGGCATTCTGGGTAGCCTTATCCGCCATTATTTCATTACGTTCCTCAGGGTGATATATTGGTTCCGGCACTTTTGATACAATTCGGTGTCTGTCCCGAATGGGGAGGCCGCATCGGTGTTTTTCTCTCTGATAGGCCCCTGTTGACGGCTGTCATCTGTTTTGTGGGCGTTTTGCCGCAGGGCGCCTGCGCGGCCGCCATCTTTCTCAGGTGCAACAGGGCGCATGCGCGGCCGTCCAGGACCCGGAAGCCGGAAGTGAGAATCTTGAGAATTTCTCTCCTGGACTGAGAGTGAAATTCCTTTGGAAACTCCTTTAGAAAGAGGAGGATTTACTAACGGGAACTTCAAACCAAACATCACATCATCCTCTGACTGAGTTACTCGAATCATCTGGACCTGAATATCATTGGGAGGTAAAATGGTTTGTCTGTTCTGTCCGTGGATAAAGATTTCAGATATCAGAGTGACGGGGAAACTTTTTATGACCATTCCGGGTTAAATTTGAGACGAATTACACCGATCACATTGGGGAAGTTAAATAATTTGCTGTTGTACTTGATGCGGGATCAATTGCACAAAGACTCAGATTGGATACAACTGTGGCCCTTTTGCAGTCAGATGCGTGGCCTCCTACTGCAGCTGGCAAAATGGCAGATCAATGGAGGACACGCATATTTATACAGCTCCTCGTGGGCGGAGCCAGTCGGCAGTGGCTACCGGCGAACCAGTAGTGCAGGTCCTACCTTACATCCCCTAATACAGATGTACACAGTGGTTCACCACATTCACCCCCTTTAAAAATTAGTCCAGCGGGGGTGGTGTGGAACTATATACAATGTTGCAAATTATGTACAGTGTCTTACAATATGAGTGGGAAAGGAAAAAAATGTCCATTTTGACGGTCCGGAGCCGTCCGAGGTTCAGTCGATACGGTGCTTTGATGATTCGCTGGGGGCGACGTCATGGTGGCGGCGATGGCGGTGCTGGTGTCACCAATGTCGGTGCTGGTGTTGGCCAGTAGTCGGATGACCCCGGGAGCGTGCCAAAATCTTCTTTGTCCTCTTGTGTGGGCAGCGGGGGGTGGGGGGAGGGATGGGCCTGGTGGGGTTAATGTTGGTAGCGCCGGGGGAGGGGAGGCAGGCGCATGGGTGGGGGAGTGTGCTGGGGTGGAACCTGACGGTGCCAGGTCCCTGAGGGAGACAGTATCTTGGCGGCCGTCGGGGAACTCCACGTAGGCATACTTGAGGGTTGGTGTGGAGCAAGTGTACCCTGTCCACCAAGGGGTCCGCCTTGTGGAGTCGGACGTGCGTACGGAGCAGGACCGGTCTTGGAGCTGCGAGCCAAGTCAGGAGCGACACCCCAGATGTGGACTTCCTGGGGAAGGTAAAAACACGTTCATGGGGTGTGTTATTTGTGGCGGTGCACAATAGTGACCGGATGGAGTGTAGTGCGTCAGGGAGGACCTCCTGCCAGCGAGAGGCTGGGAAGTTCCTGGACCGTAGGGCCAGCTGGACGGCCCTCCAAACCGTCCCATTCTCCTTTCTACTTGCCCGTTACCCCGGGGGTTGTAGCTGCTCGTCCTGCCGGAGGCGATACCCCTGCTGAGCAGGAACTGACGCAGCTCATCACTCATGAATGAGGATCCCCTGTCACTGTGGATGTAGGCGGGAAAACCAAACAGAGCGAAGGTGGTGTTGAGGGCCTTGATGATGGTGGCAGAAGTCATATCGGGGCATGGGATGGCGAAGGGGAACCTGGACTATTAATCGACCACACTGAGAATGTACGTGTTATGGTCGGTGGAGGGGAGGGGCCCTATGAAATCCACACTGAGGCGTTCGAAGGGGCGGGAAGGCTTCATCAGGCGAGCACGTTCCAGCTGGTAGAAGTGCGGCTTGCACTCCGCACAGACCTGGCAATCCCTGGTGACTGTCCGTACTTCCTCGACGGAGTAGGGCAGATTGCGGGCCTTGACGAGGTGGTACAGCCATGTGACCCCCCAAGGTGACAATGGCTGTCATGCAGGGCCCGGAGTTGGTCTAGTTGTGCGCTGGCACATCTACCTCGGGAGAGGGTGTCTGGGGGCTCGTTGAGTTTGCCGGGGCGATACAAAATCTCGTAATTATTGGCGGAGAGCTCTATTCTCCACCGTAAGATTTTATCATTTTTGATCTTGCCCTGCAGCGTGTTGTTAAACATGAAGGCTACCGACCGTTGGTCAGTGATACGAGTGAATCTCCTGCCGGCCAGGTAATGCCTCCAATGGCGCACAGCTTCAACGATAGCTTGGGCCTCTTTTCCGATGGATGAATGACGAATTTCAGAGGCATGAAGGGTGCAGGAAAAGAATGCCACGGGTCTGCCCGCCTGATTTAGAGTGGGGGCAAGGGTGACATCTGAAGCATCGCTTTCTACTTGAAAGGGCAGTGCCTCGTCCACTGCATGCATCCCGGCCGTGGCTATGTCAGCTTTGATACGGGCGAAGGCATGTTGTGCCTCGGCCGCGAGGGGAAATTGAGTGGACTGTATGAATGGGCGGGCCTTGTCCGCATAGTTTGGGACCCACTGGATGTAGTAGGAAAAGAGCACCAGGCAGCGTTTGAGTGCCTTGGAGCAGTGGGGGAGCTCCATGAGGGGGCGCATGCGTTCGGGGTCAGGCCCCAGAAGTCCGTTTTGGACTACATAGCCGAGGATGGCTAAGCGGGTCGTGCTTTATTATACGTAATGTTGAGAAGAGTGGCGGTGCGGAGGAATTTAGCGAGGTTGGCATCGTGGTCCTGCTGATCATGGCCGCAGCTGGTGAAATTATCTAAGTACGGAAATGTGGCCCGCAAACCGTACTGGTCGACCATTCGGTCCATCTCCCTTTGGCAGACCGAGACCCCGTTAGTGACGCCGAAAGGAACCCTAAAGTGATAAAGCTGACCGTCCGCCTCGAAGGCAGTATACGTACAGTCCGATTTCAGGATGGGGAGCTGGTGGTAGGCGGATTTCAGGTCAATTGTTGAGACGACCCGGTACTGCGCAATCTGATTGACCATATCAGATATGCGTGGAAGGGGGTACGCATTGAGCTGCGTGTACCGATTGATGGTCTGGCTGTAGTCCACAACCAATCTGTGTTTCTCCCCAGTTTTTACTACTACCACTTGGGCTCTCCAGGGGCTGTTGCTGGCCTCGATCATGCCTTCCCAAAGCAGGCGCTGGACCTTGGACCTGATGAAGGCCTTGTCCTGAGCGCTGTACCATCTGCGCCTGGTAGCAACGGGCTTGCAATCTGCAGTTAGATTGGCAAAGAGGGAGGGGGGGGTCAACCTTGAGGGTCGCGAGACCGCAAACGGTGCGTGGAGGTAGGGGCCTGCTGAATGTAAAGGTGAGGCTCTGGCGATTGGACTGAAAATCCAGGCCCAGCAATAGTGCAGCGCAGAGATTAGGAAGGACGTAGAGAAGGAAACCACTGAATTCTATGCTCTGGACAGTGAGAGTGACCATACAGAACTCTCTGATCGGGACGGAGTGGTATCCGGAGGCCAGGGAGATCCTTTGATTGGCGGGTTGGACCGCGAGGAAGCAGCGCCTTTCTGTATCTGGGTGTATGAAGCTTTCGGTGCTCCCGAAGTCGAGCAGGCAAGTGGTCACGTGGCCGTTGATTTTCACCGTTGTCGAAGCGGTGGCCAGGTTGTGTGGACGAGATTGGTCCAGCGTCATCGGGTGGTCATCCGAGGTTTCGGATGGAGAGTGTCGGCGACCCAGATTGTGGGATGTCCGGAGGTCCTGTGGGGAACAAAATAGCGGCGCCCATGCGGCGCACATTTCAGGGTGGGACAAGATGGCGGCGCCCATGGGACGCACGTTGATGGTGCTGGGCAGGATGGCGGCGCCCATGGCCGCACATGGACTGAGTGGGGGGAAGATGCCGGCGCCGACTGGCCGCAAATGGCCCCGGGAGGAGAAGATGGCGGCGCCCATTGTGCGTTTGGCAGGGAGAGGGGGCGATGGCGGGCACGATAGCGGTGACTGCGTGGGCCTGGCACACAGCTGTGAAGTGGCCCTTTTTACTACAGTTGGAGTTTCAGCGGGAGCGGAGTGCAGAGGCTGCTGGTGGGTGAGTACTGAAATTTTAAAGAAACTTACCTTACAGGAGCAGATCTTGGAGTTTCAGCGGGAGCGGAGCACAGAGGCAGCTGGTGGGTGAGTATTTAAGGAAACACTTACCTGGTACCGTTTACGGTCCCTCTTTGCTGTTGTTTTTTTTAAATTTTATTGTTTAAGGCAGGAACAGGAAGTTCGACCCGCGGACTTCTGGGAAGTGGAGTGCAGGGGTTGCCGGTAAGTATTTAGGTTGAAAAGAACTTACCTTGCAGGGGAAATCAGTTGGAGTTTCAGCCGGAGCGCAGAGGCAGCTGGTGGGTGAGTATTTAAGTAAACACTTACCTAACACTTACTTAACACGGGGGCAGCATGGTAGCCTTGTGGATAGCACAATTGCTTCACAGCTCCAGGGTCCCAGGTTCGATTCCGGCTTGGGTCACTGTCTGTGCGGAGTCTGCACATCCTCCCCGTGTGTGCGTGGGTTTCCTCCGGGTGCTCCGGTTTCTTCCCACAGTCCAAAGATGTGCAGGTTAGGTGGATTGGCCATGATAAATTGCCTTTAGTGTCCAAAATTGCCCTTAGTGTTGGGTGGGGTTACTGGGTTATGGGGATAGGGTGGAGGTGTTGGCCTTGGGTAGGATGCTCTTTCCAAGAGCCGGTGCCGACTCGATGGGCCAAATGGCCTCCTTCTGCACTGTAAATTCTATGAAATCTATGACTTACCTGGTCCCGTTTTCGGTCCCTCTTTGCTGTTGTTTTTTAAAAAATTTATTGTTTAAGGCGGGAACCGGAAGTTCTACCTGCGGACTTCTGGGAAGTCCCTCACCAATAAATTCTGGTGGAGAGGAAACCCGAGACACTACACGTAGTGTCTCCCACCCACCGCCCTCCTCTAACCTAATAATAAAACCCATTGGTGTGAGGTAAGTACCATATTGTATTATTATTATTATTTTTTTTTAAATTTAATTTAGTTGTTAGCCTGATCTTGGTAGAAAGTTAGAGGGATGGCAGGGAAGGGAGTGCAATGTTCCTCCTGCAGGATGTTTGAGGTGAGGGATGCCGTTAGTGTCCCTGCTGATTTTACCTGCAGGAAGTGCTGCCATCTCCAGCTCCTCCAAGACCGAGTTAGGGAACTGGAGCTGGAGTTGGAAGAACTTTGGATCATTCGGGAGGCAGAGGGGGGTCATAGATAGCAGCTTGAGGGAATTAGTTACACCAAAGATTGGAGATAGATGGGTAACTGTAAGAGGGACTGGGAAGAAGCAGGCAGTGCAGGGATCCCCTGCGGTCGTTCCCCTGAGAAACCAGTATACCGCTTTGGATACTTGTGGGGGGGGGGGAGACTTACCAGGGGTAAGCCATGGGGTACGGGCCTCTGGCACGGAGTCTGTCCCTGTTGCTCAGAAGGGAAGGGGGAAGAGGAGCAGAGCATTAGTAATTGGGGACTCGATAGTCAGGGGCACAGATAGGAGATTTTGTGGGAGCATGAGAGACTCACGTTTGGTATGTTGCCTCCCAGGTGCAAGGGTTCGTGATGTCTCGGATCGTGTTTTCCGGGTCCTTAGGGGGAGGGGGAGCAGCCCCAAGTCGTGGTCCACATTGGCACTAACGACATAGGTAGGAAAGGGGATAAGGATGTCAGGCAGGCTTTCAGGGAGCTAGGATGGAAGCTCAGAACTAGAACAAACTGAGTTGTTATCTCTGGGTTGTTGCCCGTGCCACGTGATAGTGAGATGAGGAATAGGGAGAGAGAGCAATTAAACACGTGGCTACAGGGATGGTGCAGGCGGGAGGGATTCAGATTTCTGGATAACTGGGGCTCTTTCTGGGGAAGGTGGGACCTCTACAGACAGGATGGTCTACATCTGAACCTGAGGGGCACAAATATCCTGGGGGGGAGATTTGTTAGTGCTCTTTGGGGGGGGTTTAAACTAATGCAGCAGGGGCATGGGAACCTGGATTGTAGTTTTAGGGTAAGGGAGAATGAGAGTATAGAGGTCAGGAGCACAGATTTGACGTCGCAGGAGGGGGCCAGTGTTCAGGTAGGTGGTTTGAAGTGTGTCTACTTCAATGCCAGGAGTATACGAAACAAGGTAGGGGAACTGGCAGCATGGGTTGGTACCTGGGACTTCGATGTTGTGGCCATTTCGGAGACATGGATAGAGCAGGGACAGGAATGGATGTTGCAGGTTCCGGGGTTTAGGTGTTTTAGTAAGCTCAGAGAAGGAGGCAAAAGAGGGGGAGGTGTGGCGCTGCTAGTCAAGAGCAGTATTACGGTGGCGGAGAGGATGCTAGGTGGGGACTCATCTTCTGAGGTAGTATGGGCTGAGGTTAGAAACAGGAAAGGAGAGGTCACCCTGTTGGGAGTTTTCTATAGGCCTCCAAATAGTTCTAGGGATGTAGAGGAAAGGATGGCGAGGATGATCCTGGAGAAGAGCGAAAGTAACAGGGTAGTTATTATGGGAGACTTTAACTTTCCAAATATTGACTGGAAAAGATATAGTTCGAGTACATTAGATGGGTCGTTTTTTGTACAGTGTGTGCAGGAGGTTTCCTGAAACAATATGTTGACAGGCCAACAAGAGGCGAGGCCACGTTGGATTTGGTTTTGGGTAATGAACCAGGCCAGGTGTTGGATTTGGAGGTAGGAGAGCACTTTGGGGACAGTGACCACAATTCGGTGATGTTTACGTTAATGATGGAAAGGGATAAGTATACACCGCAGGGCAAGAGTTATAGCTGGGGAAAGGGCAATTATGATGCCATTAGACGTGACTTGGGGTGGGGGGGGGGTTGGGTGAAGAAGTAGGCTGCAAGTGTTGGGCACACTGGATAAGTGGAGCTTGTTCAAGGATCAGCTACTGCGTGTTCTTGATAAGTCTGTACCGGTCAGGCAGGGAGGAAGGCATAGAGCGAGGGAACCGTGGTTTACCAAAGAAGTGGAATCTCTTGTTAAGAGGAAGAAGGAGGCCTATGTGAAGATGAGGTGTGAAGTTTAAGTTGGGGCGATGGATAGTTACAAGGTAGCGAGGAAGGATCTAAAGAGAGAGCTAAGGCGAGCAAGGAGGGGACATGAGAAGTATTTGGCAGGTATGATCAAGGAAAACCCAAAAGCTTTCTATAGGTATGTCAGGAATAAGCGAATGACTAGGGAAAGAGTAGGACCAGTCAAGGACAGGGATGGGAAGTTGTGTGTGGAGTCTGAAGAGATAGGCGAGATACTAAATGAATATTTTTCGTCAGTATTCACTCAGGAAAAAGATAATGTTGTGGAGGAGAATGCTGAGACCCAGGCTATTAGAATTGATGGCATTGAGGTACGTAGGGTAGAGGTGTTGGCAATTCTGGACAGGCTGAAAATAGATAGGTCCCCGGGGCCTGATGGGATTTATCCTAGGATTCTCTGGGAGGCCAGGGAAGAGATTGCTGGACCTTTGGCTTTGATTTTTATGTCATCATTGGCTACAGGAATAGTGCCAAAGGACTGGAGGATAGCAAATGTGGTCCCTTTGTTCAAAAAGGGGAGCAGAGACAACCCCGGCAACTATAGACCGGTGAGCCTCACGTCTGTAGTGGGTAAAGTCTTGGAGGGGATTATAAGAGACCAGATTTATAATCATCTAGATAGGAATAATATGATCAGGGATAGTCAGCATGGCTTTGTGAAGGGTAGGTCATGCCTCACAAACCTTATCGAGTTCTTTGAGAAGGTGACTGATCAGGTAGACGAGGGTAGAGCAGTTGATGTGGTGTATATGGATTTCAGTAAAGCGTTTGATAAGGTTCCCCACGGTAGGCTATTGCAGAAAATACGGAGGCTGGGGATTGAGGGTGATTTAGAGATGTGGATCAGAAATTGGCGAGCTGAAAGAAGACAAAAGGTGGTGGTTGATGGGAAATGTTCAGAATGGAGTTCAGTTACAAGTGGCGTACCACAAGGATCTGTTCTGGGGCCGTTGCTGTTTGTCATTTTTAGCAATGACCTAGAGGAAGGCGCAGAAGGGTGGGTGAGTAAATTTGCAGACGATACTAAAGTCGGTGGTGTTGTCGACAGTGTGGAAGGATGTAGCAGTTTACAGAGGGATATAGATAAGCTGCAGAGCTGGGCTGAGAGGTGGCAAATGGAGTTTAATGTAGAGAAGTGTGAGGTGATTCACTTTGGAAGGAATAACAGGAATGCGGAATATTTGGCTAATGGTAAAGTTCTTGGAAGTGTGGATGAGCAGAGGGATCTAGGTGTCCATGTACATAGATCCCTGAAAGCTGCCACCCAGGTTGATAGGATTGTGAAGAAGGCCTATGGAGTGTTGGCCTTTATTGGTAGAGGGATTGAGTTCCGGAGTCAGGAGGTCATGTTGCAGCTGTACAAAACTCTGGTACGGCCGCATTTGGAGTATTGCGTACAGTTCTGGTCACCGCATTATAGGAAGGACGTGGAGGCTTTGGAGCGGGTGCAAAGGAGATTTACCAGGATGTTGCCTGGTATGGAGGGAAAATCTTATGAGGAAAGGCTGATGGACTTGAGGTTGTTTTCGTTGGAGAGAAGAAGGTTAATAGGTGACTTAATAGAGGCATACAAAATGATCGGGGGGTTCGATAGGGTGGACAGTGAGAGCCTTCTCCCACGGATGGAAATGACTGGCACGAGGGGACATAGCTTTAAACTGAGGGGTAATAGATATAGGACAGAGGTCAGAGGTAGGTTCTTTACGCAAAGAGTAGTGAGGCCGTGGAATGCCCTACCTGCAACAGTAGTGAACTCGCCAACATTGAGGGCATTTGGGTTTATTGGATAAACATATGGATGATAATGGCATAGTGTAGGTTAGATGGCTTTTGTTTCGGTGCAACATCGTGGGCCGAAGGGCCTGTACTGCGCTGTATCGTTCTATGTAGTACTTGCAAGTGGAGGTGGGGGCCCGGCAGAGTTGGCGGGGGGGGCTTCTGTTGACCGCAGAAGTAGCAGCGGGGACCCCCTGGGTGTGTGGATCGTCGTGCGGCGCAGGCGTATTGGCTAGGCTGGGCCCCAGCTGGGGGGGTCGTTTGTGGGGTCCAGGAGGGGTAGGACGGTAGGCCGCGCGGTGAGGGGGGTATGCCTAGACATTACGGGATGCTGACCGTCATGGAGAGCGCCAACGTTTTCATCTCCGCTAGGTCGAGTGGCCCCTTCCAGTAGTCATTCTCGGATGCGGTCCGACGCAATCCCTGTTATGAAAGTATCACGCATGAGATTAGCATGTTCAGCGGCCGAAACGGCCTGACAGTCACGGTCCTGGACGAGTGGGATTAGGGCCCGCCAGAAGTCTTCGATGGACGCACCAGGAGTTGAGAGCGAGTGGGGAGTACGTGCCTGGCAAAGAGCGTGTTTGTTTTCTGCGCATAGTGTTCTTTTAGGAGTGCCATCGCTTCCGCGTAACTGAGGCGTCCTGGATCAACGGGAACAGGCTGGAGCTCAACCTAGAATACAAGACCTTTATCTTCTGAGCCTCCGTTGGCGTGGGGATTGCAGCGTTGATGTAAGCCTCAAAACAAGCTAGCCAGTGAGTAAAGTCCTTTCTGGCGTCGGGCGAGTGCAGATCCAGCTGCAGGCGATCTGGTTTGATTTTGATATCCATTTCATTGAAAACCTGACTGCAATAAATTGATGCGTGATCAATTGCACAAAGACTCAGATTGGGTACAACTGTGGCTTTATTGCAGTCAGATGCGTGGCCTCCTACTGCAGCTGGCAAAATGGCAGATCAGTGAAGGACACGCATATTTATACAGCTCCTAGTGGATGGAGCCAGCCGGCAGGGGCTACCGGCGAACCTGTAGTGCAGGTCCTACCTTACATCCCCTAATATAGGTGTACACAGTGGTTCACCACAGTACTCTTACGTGTGCAGGTAAATTTTAAAATGACCGCATTAGCATACTTGGCAGGTAAACTGGGCAAACTGCTGACCTTGTTTGCAGTGAGAGTTACTATCCAGGATTTTATTAAAGTTTGTTGTTCCTGTTGCATTTCATTCAGCTCATCGTGGCTACAAAGTAGGTATTCAGCCTAATCTCAATTTCCAGATAGTGGTCTGTAGCTTTTTAAGTTACATCAATTCAAATGTCTATCTAAATACTTTTTAAATGTTATGAGGGTTTCTGTCATCATTTCAGGCAGCATTGTCCTAATGATTTCCGAGCTTTGACGCTCACTAAGGCAGAAGGTAATATTTGAATTCAATACTTTGCAGACCTAATGGGGCCAATGGCCTGCTTCTGCACCGTAAATTCTATGATCATTGTCGATTGTTGTAAAGACCCATGAATCTCACCAAGGCAGAAGGTGAAATTTGAACTGGTTGAAAGTTTACTGATTACCCTGAAACCATTGTCGATTGTTGCAAAGACCCATCTGGTTCACTCCTGTCCTTCAGTGAAGGAAATCTTCTATCCTTACCTGGTCGGCCTACATGTGACTCCAGATCCAGTCAGCCGGTTGACTCTTAATATGCTCTCTGAGATGCACTCAGTTCAAGGGCAATTAGTGATGGGCAGTGAATGCTGGCCCAGCCAGCGACACCCACATCCCGTGAATGAACAGAAAAGAAAATCTGCCATCCTTACCTGATCTGCCCGACACGATTCCAAACCACAGCAATGTGGTTGACTCTTTTAATGCTCTCCGAGATAGCCGAGCAAGCCACTCGGTTTAAGGAACATTAGGGATGGGCAATAAATGTTGGCCCAGCCAGTGACTCCCACAAATGAATCAAATCCTGGAGACTCCAGTCAGTCAATCCAGGAGAGCGAAAACAGCACTGGAGCAGAGCGAGCCGGGACAGCAAAACAGTGCCGGAGGAGAGAGCCGGGAGATTTAAAAAGTGTGGGAGGAGAGAGCCGGGACAGTGATGGGAGAGGTGAGTGCACAAAAGGTGTGGCAGGAGTGCCTTTAGACACGGAGTGCTGATTGGAACAGAGTGCATCTGAGTTTAGGTGAGTGGCGAGAGAGGGCTGTGTTTTGGTTGGTGTTCGAGTTTATCCTTGAGGTTCTATAAAGACATTTTTTTTAAAAAAAAATATTTAAATTAATTAACTAGTTGAATGTGGCTGGACAGGTGATGTGCTGTTGCTGTATGATGATGGAACTGGTGGATCCCATTGAGACCGTCAGTGACCACATCTGCAGCAAGTGTTGGCTGCTCGAGCAATTTCGGCTCAGAATTGATGAGCTGGAGACCGAGCTGCACACACTGCGACACATCAGGGAGCGGGAACATTACCTGGACGCTTTGTTTCAGGAGGCAGTCACACCCGGTAGAATAAGTTCTGTTAATTCGGACAGTGGTCAGGGACAGAGTGGTGTGACTGCAAGGGAGGCAGGTAGGGGGATCCTGAGTTTAGGAGTTGAGGAGCCTCGGCCCTTGACCTTGTCCAACAGGTATGAGGTACTTGCTCCCTGTGTGGATGAGGAAGAGGGCTGTAGGGAGGATGCGTTGACTGACCACTGCACCGTGGTACAGGAAGCCATTCAAGAGTGGTGAGCAAAAAGACAAGTGGTAGTTGTAGGGGATTCTATAATTAGGGGGATTGATGGCATCCTTTGTAAGCCAGATCGAGAGTCCCACATGGTATGTTGCCTGCCCGGTGCCAGGGTGAGGGACATCTCTGATCGGCTTGAAAGGATTTTGGAGAGGGAGGTGGAGGATTCAGTTGTTGTGGTCCACGTTGGGACTAACAACATAGGTAAGACTAGGAAAGAGGACCTGTTTGGGGATTATCAAACACTAGGGACTACATTAAAGAGCAGGTCCTCCAGGGTTATAATCTCTGGATTACTACCCGTGCCACGTGCCAATTGGCATAGGGTTGAGAAAATTAGAGAAGTTAACACGTGGCTAAAGGAGTGGTGCGGGAAAGAGGGATTCCATTTCATGGGGCATTGGCATCAGTACTGGGGCAGGAGGGACCTGTACCGTTGGGACGGTCTTCACCTGAACCATTCTGGGACCAGTGTTCTAGCGAATAGGATAAATAGGTTGGTCACAAGGACTTTAAACTAGCAAGTTGGGGGGGGAAGGGAAGTGTAAAGCTATGAACAGTATAATGGTTAATGGAGATCAAGGCAGCAGGTTACGTGACAGGTTATTATGTAGAGATATGGGTTCAAAGACAAGGAAAATTAGGAGAAAGGGTAAGAGGAAAAATAAATTGCGAAAAGTTACTGATCAAGGTGTTAGGATTCATAACAAAGACATAAAAAACAGCATAAGTGTACTTTACCTGAATGCTGGTAGTATAGGAAATAAGGTAAATGAGTTGATGGCGCAAATCATAGTGAATGACGATGATTGAGTGGCCATTACTGAAATATGGTTAAAAGATGGTCACGACTGGGAGTTAAATATCCAAGGGTATCAGACTATACTAAAGGATAGAATGGACGGTAAGGGCGGTGGTGTAGCTTTGTTTTTTAAGGATGGCATCCGGGCAATAGTAAGGGATGATATTGGTGCTATGGAGGACAAGGTTGAATCAATTTGGGTGGAAATCAGGAATAGTAAGGCGAAAAGGTCACTGATAGGAGTAGTCTATAGGCCACCAAATAGTAACAGGATGGTAGGGCAGGCAATAAGCAAAGAAATAACGGATGCATGTAGAAATGGTACAGCGGTTATCATGGGAGATGTTAATCTGCATATCGACTGGTTTAACCAGGTTGGTAAAGGCAGCCTTGAGGAGGAGTTTATCGAATGTGCCCAGGATAATTTCCTGGAACAGTATGTAATGGAACCTACAAGGGAACAAGCAGTCCTAGATCTGGTCCTGTGTAATGAGGCAAGATTGATTAATGATCTTATAGTTCGGCATCCTCTTGGAAGGAGCGACCACAATATGGTGGACTTTAAAATACAGTTGGAGGATGACAAGGTAAAATCAAACACTAGTGTTTTGTGCTTAAACAAATGCGTTACAATAGGATGAGAGAAGAACTAGCTAAGGTAGACTGGGAGCAAAGACTTCATGGTGAAGCAGTTGAGGAACAGTGGAGAACCTTCCGAGCGATCTTTCACAGTGTTCAGAAAAGGTTCATACCGACAAAAAAAAGAAAGACGGTAGAAAGGGGAAAAATCGACCGTGGATATCTAAGGAGATGAGGGAGAGTATCAAATTAAAGGAAAAAACATACAAAGTGGCAAAAATTAGTGGGAGACTAGAGGACTGGGAAGTCTTGAGGGGACAACGGAAAGCTACTAAAAAAGCCATAAAGAAGAGTAAGGTAGACTATGAAAGTAAACTGTCTCAGAACATAAAAGCAGATAGTAAAAGCTTCTACAAATATATAAGACAAAAAAGAGTGGCTAAGGTAAATATTGGTCCTTTGGAAGATGAGAAGGGAGATTTAATAATAGGAGACGGGGAAATGGCTGAGGAGCTGAACAGGTTTTTTGGGTCAGTCTTCACAGTGGAGGACACAAATAACATGCCAGTGACTGATGGAAATAAGGATATGATAGGTGAGGACCTTGAGATGATTGTAATCACTCGGGAGGCAGTATTGGGCAAGCTAATGGGGCTAAAGGTAGATAAGTCTCCTGGCCCTGATGGGATGCATCCCAGAGTGTTAAAAGAGATGGCTAGGGAAATTGTAAACGCACTAGTGATAATTTATCAAAATTCACTGGGACCACCCCAGAGTCTAGAGGATTGGAAAGTAGCAAACGTGACACCACTGTTTAAAAAAGGAGGTCGGCAGAAAGCGGGTAATTATAGGCCGGTAAGCTTAACTTCGGTTGTAGGGAAAATGCTGGAATCTATCATTAAGGGGGAAATAGTGGGGCACCTGGAGGGAAACTGTCCCATTGGACAGACGCAGCATGGGTTCACAAAGGGTAGGTCATGTCTGACTAATTTGGTAGAGTTTTTTGAGGACGTTACCAGTGCAGGAGATAACGGGGAGCCAATGGATGTGGTATATCTGGATTTCCAGAAAGGTTTTGACAAGGTGCCACACAAAAGGTTGCTGCATAAACTAAAGATGCATGGCATTGAGGGTAAAGTGGTAGCATGGGTAGAAGATTGGTTAACTAACAGAAAGCAGAGAGTGGGGATAAATGGGTGTTTCTCTGGTTGGCAACCTGTAACTAGTGGGGTCCCTCAAGGATCAGTGTTGGGCCCGCAGTTGTTCACAATTTACATAGACGATTTGGAGTTGGGGACCAAGTGCAATGTGTCAAAGTTTGCAGACTACACTAAGATGAGTGGTAAAGCAAAAAGGGCAGAGGATACCGGAAGTCTGCAGAATGATTTGGATAGTTTAGGTGAATGGGCTAGGGTCTGGCAGATGGAATTCAATGTTGCCAAGTGTGAGGCTATCCATTTTGGGAGGAATACAGCAGAATGGATTATTATTTAAACGGTAAGATGTTAAAACATGCTGCTGTGCAGAGGGACCTGGGTGTGCTGGTGCACCAGACGCAAAAAGTTCGTGTGCAGGTGCACAGGTGATTAAGAAGGCTAATCGAGTTTTGTCTTTCATCGCTAGAGGGATGGAGTTCAAGACTAGTGAGGTTATGCTGCAATTGTATAGGGTGTTGGTGAGGCCGCATCTGGAGTATTGTGTTCAGTTTTGGTCTCCTTACCTGAGAAAGGACATATTGGCACTGGAGGGAGTGCAGAGGAGTTTCACTAGGTTGATCCCAGAGTTGAGGGGATTAGATTATGACGAGAGGTTGGGTAGACTGGGACTGTACTCATTGGAGTTTCGAAGAATGCGGGGGGGATCTTATTGAGACATATAAAATTATGAAGGGAATAGATAGGATAGATGCGGGCAGGTTGTTTCCACTGGTCGGGGAAAGCAGAACTAGGGGGCATAGCCTCAAAATAAGGGGAGGTAGATTTAGGACGGAGTGTAGGAGGAACTTCTTCACCCAAAGGGTTGTGAATCTCTGGAATTCCTTGCCCAGTGACGCAGTTGAGGCTCCTTCTTTAAACGTTTTTAAGAAAAAGATAGATGCCTTTCTAAAGAATAAAGTGATTCGGGGATATGGTGTACGGGCCGGAGAGAGGAGCTGAGTCCACAAAGATCAGCCATGATCTCATTAAATGGCGGAGCAGGCTCGAGGGGCCAGATGGCCTACTCCTGCTCCTAGTTCTTATGTTCTTATGTAGTTGGCATCCGGTCCAGGCTGGCAGTGCATGTGCCTGCGGCACCTTGTCCTCTGTAAAGATGGCGGCCGGTAACCCGGGCCTGGCACCGCTCAGCTCTCACTCTGTTCGGTGCTGTTTAAGACGGGACCATTAACATTTTCCTCGGGAGTTGAAGCCTCCACGGGGTATTTATGAAGCCTCCCGGCTCACTCCGCAGCTTCTATTGCTCGCTGGCCACCCACTGGCTCCGATCCTGAAAGTCGCTCGATTGTTTCTTTCCCGCTCCTCGCACCGTCAGCGCATGCACCAGTCACAGCCGGGCTCTGTGCATGTGCGAGGACCATCTGTAATGTGGATAGAGCACATTCTCAGCTGCTATGCATGATGAGTAATACCCCAGCCATTGAAATCGATATTGCAGATAGAAACTATGCTTTGCCAACCGATTACGATTGGTACCATTTGGCCAAGGTAAGAAATTTATTACATAAATTAATAAAGCAACTAAATAGTACAGGCCGTCCACCACAGGTCTGTCCTGGGTGTGATTGACAACAGACCAAACATGAACAGGGAGATGTTAACGTGTTGGGGTCTGAGCAGGTTCAGGTGAACAGTGATTTTTGTCTCCCTGGACAGAATAGTTAAACTGCCCCTCGCCAATAACAATGTGCTGAAATCGGATCAAATGGTTTGGGACTTTTAAAGTTGGAGTGTTAGCCAGTGGGAAAACTGAGGAAATCCCTTTGCACACGTGAAAAGTATGAGTGATCTCCGTCTGAACTGCTCCTGAACTGCACATTCGATTAACTAATGACTAACTCATATTTATTCTTATCCAGTGGAAACATCTTCCAATTGTCGATCATATCAAACCTGTTCATAATCTTACAGGATCAGGTCATCCTTCATTCCCTTTTCCAGTCCAAAAGGTTTTTTTGTAATTTTCTTGAAATGAAAATTGAAAATCACTTATTTGTCACGAGTAGGCTTCAATTAAGTTACTGTGAAAAGCCCCTATTCGCCACTTCCGACGCCTGTTCGGGGAGGCTGGTATGGGAATTGAACCGTGCTGCTGGCCTGCCTTGGTCTGCTTTAAAAGCCAGCGATTTAGCCCAGTGAGCTAAACCAGCCCCTTTGAACATTTCTCTTCAGCGGATATAAAAATATTGAAAATGGGATAAAGGTTGTTTGGCTGACGGTCAATCACTGTCCTGCTAGCTCGCTGGAGCAATCCAGTCAGTGCCATTCTCCTGCTCTATCCCTGTATCCTCGTAGGTTTATTTCCCTCAGACGTCTATCCAATTTCCTTTTGAAATCAAATCATTCATTGTATCTATTTTCAAACTCCCTCATAGGCAGCAAGTTTCAGGTCATTCCACACGCTTTGTAAAACCATACATCTCATATCACCTCATATCTCCTGTACCTTTTACATACAAACTAGGAACAGGCCACTCGGCCCCTCGAGCCTGCTCAGCATTCAATAAGGTTGCGGCTGATCTCATTCTAACCTCAACTCCACGTTCCTGCCTACCCCTGATGACCTTTCACCTCCTTGCTCATCAAGAATCTATCCCGCTCTGCTTAAAAATATTCAAGGACTCTGCTTCTACTGCCTTTTAAGGGCGTGAGTTCCAAAGTCTTACAACCCTCAAGAGAATAAAAAATCCTCATCTCCATCTGAAATGAGTGATCCCTCACTTTGGAACAGTGATGCCTGCGTTCTCGATTCTCCCATAAGAAGAAACATCCTCTCCACATCCACCTGTCAAGACCCCTCAGGATCTTATATAGTTCAATCCAGGTTTTACCCCAAACTTTAAATCTGTGTCCCTAGTGCTTGTACGATCAGTGAACGGAAGCAGAGTTTCTTTGTCCACCTGATGGAAATCTGGCATAATGTTGTGGCCCTCGATCAAATCTCCCCTCAACCTCCTTTGCAGGAACCATTCTGGTAAATCTCCTCTGCACCTTCTCCAAGAACCTTCACATTCTTCCTGAAGAGTGGTGACCAGAGCTTTAGAAAGATTCATAGAATAGAATTAGAACCATAGAGTTCCAACAGTGCAGAAGGAGGCCATTCGCCCCATCAAGTCTGCAACGATTCTCTGAAAGGGCACCTTGCCTAGGCCCACACCCCTACACTATCTCTGTAGCCCCATAGCCCCACCTAACCTGCCCATCCCTGGACACTAAGCGGCAATTTATCAAGGCCAATCCACCTAACTTGCCCGTCTTTGGACTGTGGGAGGAAACCCACGCAGACACTGGGAGAAAGTGCAAACTCCACACAGCCAGTCACCAAGGCCGGAATTGAACCCAGGTCCCTGGAGTTGTGAGGCAGCAGTGCTAATCCATGTGCCACCAGAAGCATAGTTTCAGTATCAATATTACTCTTGATGATGCTCAGATCGAATTTGCTTTGCCAACTGCTCTCTTAATATGTCTTGTAGATATACAAAATCCCTCTTCACCTCTTTCTCGCTCCTCCCAAAGAGGTCAATTGGATTTTATAACAATTCAACCATTTTCATGGTCACTTTTTCCAAGTGTCGGCCCCACAATAACCAGATTCATTCAGCTCAATTTCACAACCTGCCTTTATGTTTTTGTGGGTTCTCTCTCACTCCCTATTTTCTGTTTTTAAATCCGTTTCATAGGGTGTTTGAAGGGGAGGCTTCAAAGTCTGGAAACTCAAACCAAGCACCAGACTCCTCAGTTTATCGTATCCTGAATATCATCGTACTTTGAACATGGAAGGAAAAAGCATCGTTCACAGTGGGGAGAAACCGTACTCGTGTTGTGTGTGTGGACAAGGATTTGCTCGATCATCAGGCCTCACGAGACACAAATGCAGTCACACTGAGGAGAAACTGTGGAAATGTGGGGACTGTGGGAAAGGATTCACTTCCCCATCCCAGCTGGAAACTCATCGACGCAGTCACACTGGGGAGAGACCATTCACCTGCGCTGAGTGTGGGAAGGGATTTATTCAGTTAGCGGCCCTGCGGAGTCACCAGCGAGTTCACACTGGGGAGAGACCGTTCACCTGCTCCAAGTGTGGGAAGGGATTTATTCAGTTAGCGGCCCTGCGGAGACACCAGCGGGTTCACACTGGGGAGAGACCATTCACCTGCTCTCAGTGTGGGAAGGGATTCACTCAGTTATCCCACCTGCTGAGACACCAGCGAGTTCACACTGAGGAGAGACCGTTTCAGTGTCCAGACTGCGGGAAGTGCTACAAAAGTTCTGGGAATCTGATGTACCATCAACGTATTCATACTGATGAGAAACCGTTCAGGTGCTCTGATTGCGGGACTGGGTTCAGACACTCATCTCACCTCACTGTACATCAGCGAATTCACACTGGGGAGAGGCCATTCGCCTGCGCCAAGTGTGGGAAGGCATTCACTGAGTCATCCAACCTGCAGAAGCACCAGCGAGTTCACACTGATGAGAGACCGTTTCAATGTCCAGACTGCGGGAAGTGCTATAAAAGTTCTTGGGAACTGATGTACCATCAACGTGTTCACACTGACGAGAGACCGTTCAGGTGCTCTCACTGCAGGACTGGGTTCAGACGATCATCTGACCTCACTGTACATCAGCGAACTCACACTGGGGAGAGACCATTCACCTGCTCTCAGTGTGGGAAGGGATTCGCTCAGTCATCCTCCCTGCTGAGACACCAACTAGGCCACAAGTAACGACAGTGATTGGATTTTGCTGTTTCTCACATTCAGGACTGAACTATGTTCATTTGGGTCTCTTTCTGCTGATAACAAACTCCAGCCTATTTACAGGGGCTAATATTCTGGCTAAAAGTCAAATAAATTAGGTTAGTGTTAAATATGCAGTGTGTTAATGGTAAAAGGTGCGATTTATGAGCATGGGGAGAAGGCCAGTAGAATGCTTGCGCAGCAACTGAGGAAGAGGGAAGCGGCCATGGAAGTAGGGAGGGTAGTGGATGGGGAAGGTAATCTAGTGGGTGACCCGGCAGGGCTGACCAAGGTCTTCAGGGACTTTTATAGGAAGCTGTACACTTCGGAACCACCCGGGGGACCGGGGGGGATGAGGCGATTCCTGGACGGACTGACCTTCCCAAGAGTGGGGAGGGGGTTGGTGGATGGACTGGGGGCCCTGGTCAGGATTGAAGAGGTATTGGGGGGCCTGAGGGTCATGCAGCCGGGTAAAGCCCTGGTGCTGGACGGGTATCCGGTGGAGTTTTACAAAAGATTTGCCGGGATAGTGGGGCCGGTGCTGGTCAGGGTCTTTAACGAGGCAAGAGACAGAGGGAGTTTACCCCCGACGATGTCGCAGGCCACCATCTTGCTCATTCTGAAACGGTATAAGGACCCGGAGGCTTGTGGGTCACACAGGCCGACCTCTCTGATCAACGTAGATGCCAAGTTACTGGCCAAGAGTTTGGCGACCAGAATTGAGGACTGTGTACCGGATGTAATTGTGGAGGACCAAACCGGGTTTGTAAAGGGGAGGCAGCTGGTGGCCAACTTAAGAAAGCTGCTCAACGTGATTATGATGCCCCCGGAGAGTAGGGAGGTAGAGATAGTGGTAGCCATGGATGCTGAAAAGGCTTTTGACCGGGTCGATTGGGAGTGGGAGGCACTCGGACGGTTCGGGTTCGGGGCGGGGTCCATCGACTGGGTTAGGCTATTGTATCAGGCCCCGGAGGCGAGTGTAAGGATGAACAGGACGACATCGGATTACTTTAGACTGCAACGTGGGACAAGACGGGGCTGCCCTCTCTCCCCACTGCTGTTTGCGCTGGCCATAGAGCCGCTGGCAATTGCACTGAGAGCTTCTAGGGGCTTGAAAGGGCTGGTCCGGGGGAGAGTGCAACCAGAGTCTCGTTATACACGGATGATCTGCTGTTATATGTATCAGACCCAATGGTGGGATGGACGGTATTATGGCAACCGTTCAGGGTGGTGGGGGAGAGTTTCCGATATTTGGGGATTCAGTTGGCACGGGACTGGGGTTGGTTGCATAAGCTCAACCTGTCCCGACTGGTGGAACGAGTGAGGGAGGAGGTCCAGAGGTGGGATGCGCTTCCGCTGTCATTGGCGGGGAGGGTGCAGACTGTTAAAATGACGATTCTCCCATGGTTCTTGTTTGTTTTTCAGTGTCTCCCTATCTTTATCCCGCGGTTCTTCTTTAAGAAGCTGAATAAAATTATTCTGGGATTTGTATGGGCAGGGATGTCCCTGCGGGTGAAGAGGGTGATGCTTGAAAGGAGCAGAGGAGAAGGGGGGCTGGCGTTGCCAAACTTCAACTATTACTGGGCGGCCAACATAGTGATGATAAGGAAATGGATGGTGGGTGCCGGGCCGGTTTGGGAGCAGATGGAGGTTGCTTCGCGCAGGGGCACTAGCTTAGCAGCCCTGGTCATGGCGCCTCTGCCACTTCCGCCGGCACGGTACTCCACCAGCCTGATAGTGGTGGCGACTCTTCAGATCTGGGGCCAGTGGAGGAGGCATGTAGGGGAGGTAAGAGCATTGGTGTGGACCCCAATCTGCGGCAACCACCGATTTGCCCCAGAGAACATGAACGGGGGGATATCGACTGTGAAGGAGGGCGGGGATTGTGAGGATGGGGATGTGTTCCTGGAAGGGAGCTTTCCGAGCATGAGGGCGCTGGAGGAGAAGTTTGGCCTGGCGAGAGGAAACAACTTTAGATACTTGCAGGTAAGGGATTTTGTATGCAGCCTGGTGCCGTCCTTCCCATGTCTCCCGCCAAACGGAAGGCAGGACAGGGTAGTTTCTAGGGGAGAGGTGGGAGAGGGTAGAGTTTCAGACGTCTGCAAGGAACTAATGGGAGCTGAGGATACGCAGACCGAGGACCTGAAACTTAAGTGGGAGGAGGAGCTCGGGGAGGGAGCTGGAGGACGGTATTTGGGCAGATGCCCTGAGCAGAGTAAACACGACCGCAACATGCGCCAGGCTCAGCCTGATCCGGTTTAAGGTCGTGCACCGGGCCCACATGACGATGGCCCGGATGAGCAGATTCTACGGGCTGGAGGACAAGTGTGCTAGATGCGCCGGAGGGCTGGCTAACCATGTACACATGTTCTGGACATGCCCTAAACGTGGAGTATTGGCAGGGATTCGCAGATGTCATGTCCCGGGTATTGAAAACTGGGGTGGTAATGAGCCCAGAGGTGGCAATCTTTGGGGTTTCGGAGGACCCGGGAGTCCAGGAAGAGAGGGAGGCCGACGTTCTGGCCTTTGCTTCCCTGGTAGCCCGGCGACGAATACTGTTAGCATTGAGGGAGTCAAGGCCCCCGAGGACTGAGGTATGGCTATCAGACATGAATAGCTTTCTTCGCCTAGAGAAAGTCAAGTTCACCTTGAGAGGTTTGCTATTAGGGTTCGCCCGAAGGTGGCAGCCATTTATTGACTTCTTCGCAGAGGAGTAAGCGTCAGCAGGAGGGGGTGGTGGAGGGGGTGGCTAGGGTAGAGTAGAGTAGGGGGATATTGAGGCAGGCCCGTGCGTGAACAGAGCCGTGGTTTGCACTATGTTTAATTTGTAATTTGTGTCTTGACTTTTTTTTTGTACTGTACAATGTCACTTTTTCTATATGCCTAAAATACCTTAATAAAAATTGGCTTTTTTTTTTAAAAAAAGCAGTGTGTTGAAACTTTTTTTAACAAACAATTTTAATGAGGTATTTTTCGGCCTTGTAAACAGAGGAATTCCAGATCGAGAAAACAAAAGGACTGTACAGTAAACAAAGTACATAGTGCAATTGCCGTAGCCCACCCCACCCAGAGCTGCCTAAATGATCCCCTATACCACATTCCCCTAACCCCCACGCCGCCCCTGCTGATGATTAATTCTCTGCAAAGAAGTCAATGAATGATTGCCACCTCCGGGCGAACCCTAACAACGACCCTCCCAAGGCGAACTTGATTTTCTCCAAGCCCAGGAAACTCGCCATGTCTGACAGCCAGGCGTCCCTCCAAGCTAGAAGTATCCGTCTCCGGGCGACCAGGGAAGCAAAGGCCAAGACGTCGGCCTCTTTCTCCCCCTGGACTTCCGGAGCCACTGAAACCCCAAAAATCACCACCTCTGGACTAATTGCCACCCTCATGTTCAATACTCTGGACATGACGTCCTCGAACCCCTGATATCTCCTAAGTTTTGGACACGCCCAAAGCATGTGGGCATGGTCTGCCAGCCCTCTCAGACACTTTACACACCTGTCCTCCACGCCAAAGAATCTGCTCATCCGGGACACTGTCATGTGGGCCCGGTGGACGACCTGAAATTGAATCAGGCCAAGCCTGGCACATGTTGCAGTCTCATTAACCCTGCTCAGCGCGTCCACCACAGACCTTCCTCAATCTCCCCTCCCAACTCCTCGTCCCATTTATGCCTCAGCTCCTCGGTCTGCGTCTCCTCTGCTCCCATGAGCTCCTTGTAAATTATCCGAGACACTTCCCTCCCCCATTAGACACTACCCTATCTTGGATCCCGCTTAGTGGCAAGAGTGGAAAAGATGGATCTGGCTGTGACAATATTGAATTCTTTACCCGTCAGTCTGGCCTCAATAAAACTCGAGATGGATTTGTAGGCATAGTATTATTTATTTTTAACCAACTTGCAAGTCTGACTCGCTTCATAATGACCCTCAGAACACACAAGGTTTCTTCTGAAACCCTAAGAGCCGAGTGCTATCGGAGACAAAGGAATCTCTACAAATATATTCAAATGGCATCACGTTTCACATACAAGATTCCTATAGGCCATCCTATACACCTCCTGACCTGGCCATATATCCTGATTGGCTCACTTCTCATTCCTTAACCCTGGGCCTCTTGTTACCCAGCATCCTTTTCCCATCCTCCACCAGACACCCCTCCCTCCTTCCTTGCCATGCTTTCTGAAATCCTTTGTCTGTGAACTCAGTACTATTAGACTGATCACATCCACATTACGGTAACTAATATTTGAACTATCTATTTTATATCACATTCGTTTGTTCAATTCCTCAATCCCTCCTTTTATCATTTCATGATGACCTATCTGTCCAACCCATAGCTATGGCCCCTCATCTAAGAAGATTCGTCGCTGCATTTCCAATTCCTGTTGCAGCACTCCGTCATCCGCTGCACCCTCGTGGATCCTAACAGCCAAGACCTAGGGGTGTTTGTCCGTTCCAGTGCACCCTGCATTTTACCCATCACGCATTTAAGGATGGCCAGGCCCACAAAGATGCAGCCGAGTGCCACTGCTAAATACATGGCCATATTTATCAACCAGTCCTTCCAACCTCCGAATCCCCAGTTACCCAAGAGCTAGGGTCCTGCATTCCGTCCAGGCGATCCCGTATGCGATCCATAAATTTAGTGATGTTAGCGGTTAGGTCTTGAACTCCCATGATACACTTGCCCTGCACTTATGGCGCATACCCCACCCTCACGGGCCAGAAGATAGTCAAGAGCATACCGGTTCTCTTTTGGGAAGTCTCATTCCAGGTGTGATTCTGGTGTACCCCATCCATACCTTTATCCAGGACTTGACATTTACTTTTTCAGCTTGCTTTGCCAACTGCTCGTCCCAAGATCGCAAGAAAGTGCAAAGTGTGATGAACTCAGCTCAACGCAGTACACAAGCTTGCCACATGCATATTGATTTTGTATACAACTCCCGCTGCCTCAGGAAGGCAGACAGCATTATCAGAGACTCCTCCCACCCAGGCAGTGCCTTCTTCCAGATCCTTCCATCAGGCAGAAGGTACAGAAGTCTGAAGACCCGAACATCCAGACATATGAACAGCTTCTTCCCCACAGCTACTAGACTCCTCAACGACTCCCCCTCGGACTGATCCGTTCCCTGTAAGAACACTATTCACGATGTCCTGTGCTGCTCTTGCTCATGTATTTGCTTTGTTTGGCCCCATGTTCCACACTGTAACCAATCACTGTTTGTCAATATACCATTTGTCAATGTTCTCTGTCGATTATTCACTTTGTCTACTATGTACGGACTGTGTACGTTCCCTCGGCCGCAGAAAAATACTTTTCACTGTACTTCAGAACATGTGACAAGAAATCAAATCAATCAATTATTGTTTTCCTGATGTATAACCGCTGACGTATTAACATCGTTTTCCAGGATAAATGTCAAGAAAAAACAAGATTGCGTTTGTCACCTTCAATTTAGGTTTCTGGGAGAGAATATTTAACATTGTGTTTTGATGTGTATTTCAATAAACCCACTCAGTAGTTCTAAATTGGAGTGAACAGAATCCGTCAGCAGGGGGCGGCAAGCAGCAGTTTGCTAATTAGAAAGTCACGTGAGATCAATGCCAAAGCCAATAGGGATGGTATCCTGAGTGATGTCACAATGGGCCTGGCCCCTGCAGTGTGTGGGTGGAACAATGAGCGGAACAGAGCCCAGGTTCCCCCTCTCCTCTCGATCTCTGCCTCATCCCATTCACATTCACTCAGAGATTCAGTCAGACATGTCTCTGTTAATACTGGCGACGCTGTGGGACAGTAAGTATACGATTAGGTTCATCATGACAGTTTAGCATATTGATTGCAAAGTGTTTGCACTAAACTTTAGTATCGTTAACGATAAGATATATCCATATTATGTGCAGCTTGGCAAATGAGAGTTTACACACTCAGGTCTCGATAGACACACGTTTCGCTTTATTCTCTTTAATCTCGTGCTCTTTTGTTCATCTACTTTCACAGGCGGATTATGTGCAGCGAATCAGTCTCCAGTGACATTAACTGTATTAGAAGGACGTTCAGCGCAGTTAATTTGCGAGTTTACAGATCAGGTTATAAGCACTATGCAATGGTATCGGCAGAAACAGGCACAGCCTCCAATTTGCATAATTTGCAAAGTAGCAGGACTGAAGAAAGATGAAATCTTAGGACGATATCTGGCGACTGATGATGAGTCGACAAAGTCTGGTTACCTGAATATAAGCGCCCTGAATGTGGAGGGCGGAGAGGTTTATTACTATACAGGGAGGCACAGTGTCAGATAAAAGACAAAAACTCGTACAACAACCTCCGCGACTATTTTTTTCTCGGCTGAGTGTTTTTGATGCCTCTAACTGCGAAATGAGTTCGTTACCGTGTTCTCAGTGAACAAAACTAACAGGTTTATACAAGACACATTTGAATTCTGTCTTTATCCTTGGCCACATGAACAGAAAGCCGGTACAGGACACGCTGAGAATTATCTCCATGATCCGAGTTATATCACCTCGGTAATTATTCCGGAGTTTACCTTGAATATTGATGTTCCAACAGAGGCGATCCAGGAGTAGTGAGTCTATTACTTGTTGCGGCAACAGAACACAGGCTGTGTCAAAGTCTGGGATGGATTCTAACACATGGAATAGACAATGTCCCTTTGAACATAGACTTACCAAGCAGCACGGCTTGGGCTGTGAATTGTGTCAGAAAACATTCAACCAGAAGATAAATAAACATTGAGGTAATTCTGAGCTCCCGGCTTGTTACCAGCAAAATACTCTAGCCAAATAGACACCATGTGTCGGCTGTGGTCTGAGAGACCTAGAAACTGAGAGTGTAAATGGAGAAAGGATTTCATCTTGCTTTCGAAAGACATGACAAGATCACAAAACGGCAAAACGTGAGTGAAAGCACCATAAATTGATTTGTGAAATTGATTTACAGTATAGCTGCAAGTTTTTAAAAAAAAACTAACTAATAACATTCCTCAGCTGCTGCTCACCTGTTATTGTTGGGTGTTGTGTTTTTGCATTGGATTGGATTTGTTTCTTGTCACGTGTACCGAGGTACAGTGAAACGTATTTTTCTGCAAGCAGCTCAACAGATCATTGTGGTGGTATGTATTAGGGGTCATGTGGGACCTGTGAAGCCGAGATGCTATTGGCTGACAGATCCCGGGTCCTGGTTGGATCTGCCGACTTCTGGCTCCGCCCTGAAGGCGGAGTATAAGAACCCGAGCTTCTCCCCGCAGCTTCATTCTGTTGCTGAGCTGCTGGGGACAAGCATCGCTTAATAAAGCCTGGATCGACTTCATCACTTCTCGTCTCTCGTAAGTCATTGTGCGCTACAATTTATTAAGCGAGCTTAAAACACTATGGAGCCCCGGATCGCCCTGGAATGCCTGCGGATCAGCCCCCATGCAGCGAACTCGGCAGCAGTATTCAAACACTGGCAAGCATGCTTTGAAGGCTACCTCCGAACGGACCCCGGCCGGATCACAGAAGACCAGAAAATGCAGGTCCTGCATTCGAGGGTAAGCCTGGAAATTTACCCTCTCATAGAAGACGCAGAGGATTTCCCGACGGCGCTCGCATTGCTGGAGGGCATCTACGTTCGGCCCGTTAACCAGGTCTACGCGCGCCACCAACTCGCGACGAGACGGCAAAGTCCCGGAGAATCGCTAGAGGAATTCTACGCCGTGCTGCTAATTTTGGGACGAGGCTGCAGCTGCCCGCCGGTGAACGCGATGGAACACACGGACCTGCTAATTCGTGATGCATTTGTGGCAGGTATGAACTCTCCCCAAATCCACCAAAGACTTTTGGAAAGAGAGTTGCTAGAACTCTCAGAGGCACGGGCCCATGCAGCCTCCCTTGATGTGGCCTCGCAAAACGCCCGCGCCTACGGCCCCGACCGCGCGGCAGCCCCTTGGGCTCCGTGGACCCCCGTCGCGACAACCCCCCCCCCCCCCCCTCATAAGCTTGCGCGGTTAAAGTGCCAGACCATTCCGGGGGGGCCCGCTGCTATTTCTGTGGACAAGCGAAACACCCCCGGCAGCGCTGCCCGGCCCGCGCAGCTATTTGTAAAAGCTGCGGCAAAAAGGGCCATTACGCGGCAGTGTGCCGGTCCCGGGGGGTCGCCGCAATCCCCGGCGAAGAACGAGCCCAGCACATCCCAAACACTCCCCAACCCTCCCCAGCGCCCCATGTGCGACCCGCGGGCACCGCCATTTTGGGTCCCGGGCACCACGAGGGGAGGATGGGCGCCGCCATCTTGTGACCCCCCAGCCACGTGCGATCCATGGGGGCGACCATTTTGTCCGCCCCCGGCCGCGTGCGATTCATGGACACCACCATCTTGGTTGACATAAAAGGACCCCAGCATCGACGGTTCCACGGGGTCCGAAGAAGACGCCGCGACACTACTACCACGACTGGCTTCGGTGACACTGGATCAATCGCGGCCCCGGACGCTCCAGACGACGACAACAACGGAGCTGGTCAACGGATACGAGACGCCATGCCTGATCGACTCCGGGAGCACTGAAAGTTTTATTCACCCAGACACGGTAAGACGCTGTTTTCTGACCATCCATCCAAGCACGCAAAAGATTTCCCTAGCTGCAGGATCCCACTCCGTAGAGATCAAAGGGCTCTGCATCGCAAACCTAACGGTGCAAGCGAGGGAGTTTAAGAACTATAGGCTCTACATCCTTCCCCAAATCTGCGCGCCCACATTACTGGGATTAGATTTCCAGTGTAACCTGCAGAGCCTAACATTCCAATTCGGCGGCCCAATACCCCCACTCACTATCTGCGGCCTCGCAACCCTCAAGGTTGAACCGCCGTCCTTGTTTGCAAACCTCACCCCGGATTGCAAACCCGTCGCCACTAGGAGCAGACGGTACAGCGCCCAGGACCGGATGTTTATTCGGTCTGAAGTCCAGCGGTTGCTGAAGGAAGGCATAATCCAGGCCAGCAATAGTCCCTGGAGAGCCCAGGTGGTAGTAGTAAAGACCGGGGAGAAGCAAAGGATGGTCGTAGACTATAGTCAGACCATCAACAGGTACACGCAGCTAGATGCGTACCCTCTCCTCCGCATATCCGACATGGTCAATCGGATTGCCCAGTATAAGGTCTTTTCCACCGTGGACCTCAAGTCCGCCTACCACCAGCTCCCCATCCACCCAGGTGACCGCAGGTACACCGCCTTCGAGGCAGACGGGCGTCTATACCACTTCCTAAGGGTCCCATTTGGCGTCACGAACGGGGTCTCGGTCTTCCAACGGGAGATGGACCGAATGGTTCACCAGCACGGGTTGCAGGCCACGTTCCCGTATCTCGACAACGTAACCATCTGCGGCCACGATCAGCAGGACCATGACGCCAACCTCCAAATGTTCCTCCAGACCGCTAACGCCCTGAACCTCACATATAACGAGGAAAAATGAGTCTTTAGCACAAACTGGTTGGCCATCCTGGGATACGTAGTGCGCAATGGGATAATAGGCCCCGACCCCGTACGCATGCGCCCCCTCATGGAATTCCCCCTCCCCCCACTGCTCCAAAGCCCTGAAACGTTGCCTGGGTTTCTTTTCATATTACTCCCAGTGGGTCCCCCAGTACGCAGACAAAGCCCGCCCGCTAATACAGTCCACTACCTTCCCCCTGTCGACAGAGGCTCGCCAGGCCTTCAGCCGCATCAAAGCGGATATCGCAAAGGGCACGATGCGCGCCATCGACGAGTCCCTCCCCTTCCAGGTCGAGAGCGACGCATCCGACGTAGCTCTGGTGGCCACCCTTAGCCAAGTGGGCAGACCCGTGGCCTTTTTCTCCCGGACCCTCCAAGCCTCAGAAATCCGCCACTCCTCAGTGGAAAAGGAAGCCCAAGCCATAGTGGAAGCTGTGCGACATTGGAGGCATTACCTGGCCGGCAGGAGATTCACTCTCCTCACCGACCAACAGTCGGTAGCCTTCATGTTCGATAATGCACAGCGGGGCAAAATTAAGAATGACAAGATCCTAAGGTGGAGGATCGAGCTCTCCACCTTAAACTATGAGATCTTGTATCATCCCGGAAAGCTGAACGAGCCGTCCGATGCCCTATCCCTCGGCACGTGCCAACGCACAAATAGACCGCCTCCAAGCCCTCCACGAGGACCTCTGCCGCCCGGGGGTCACTCGATTCTACCATTTCGTAAAGTCCCGCAACCTCCCCTACTCTGTGGAGGAGGTCCGTACAGTCACCAGGAACTGCCACATCTGCGCAGAGTGCAAACCGCACTTTTTCAGGCCGGATAGAGCGCACCTGATCAAGGCTTCCCGCCCCTTTGAACGCCTCAGTTTGGATTTCAAAGGGCCCCTCCCCTCCACCGACCGCAACGCCTACTTCCTGAACGTGGTGGACGAGTACTCTCGTTTCCCCTTCGCCATCCCCTGCCCCGACATGACAGCGGCCACAGTCATTAAAGCCCTTGGCACCATATTCACACTGTTCAGTTGCCCCACGTATATCCATAGCGACAGGGGGTCCTCCTTCATGAGTGACGAGCTGCGCCAGTTCCTGCTCAGCAAGGGCATAGCCTCGAGCAGGACGACCAGCTACAACCCCCGGGGCAACGGGCAAGTAGAGAGGGACAACGGCACGGTCTGGAAAACCGTCCTACTGGCCCTACGGTCCAGGGATCTCCCAGTTTCCCAGTGGCAGGAGGTCCTCCCGGACGCTCTCCACTCCATCCGGTCGCTGCTGTGTACCACCACTAACCAAACGCCTCATGAGCGCCTCCTTGTCTTCCCCAGGAAGTCCTCCTCCGGAACGTCGCTGCCGACCTGGCTGGCGGCCCCAGGACCCATCTTGCTTGGAAACATGTGCGGGTGCACAAATCGGACCCGTTGGTCGAGAGAGGTTCACCTTCTCCACGCGGGTCCTGGTTGGATCTGCCAACTTCTGGCTCCGCCCTGAAGGAGTATAAGAAGCCGAGCTTCTCCCCGCAGCTTCATTCTGTTGCTGAGCTGCTGGGGACAAGCATCGCTTAATAAAGCCTGGATCGACTTCATCACTTCTCGTCTCTCGTAAGTCATTGTGCGCTACAATCATTATTTTAAAATATATATTTTATTAAAGTTTTTCGATCAAAAAGAATTTTCCATTTTTACAACTTTGTAACAAATGTACATTGACCGTTATTTAAACAATATATTAAACTAACAACAAGTGCAGAAAAAGAACAAGAAAAGAGAAATAATAATACTGAAAAAATAAATATAAACAAGTAGCATGGAAAGAAAGAAAAGAACAAAAAACCCAAACACTGAATACTCTCTCCCCTCCAGCCTTTTCCACGCCGCCCCTTCTTCTTCCCTCATCCACTTACATATCTTAGACACATTGGCGGCCCAATAATAGTCACTCAGACTCGGCAGTGCCAGTCCCCCTCTGTCCCTACTGCGCTGCAGGAACCCCCTCTTTACCCTCGGGGTCTTTCCAGCCCACACAAAGCTCATAATACTCCTGTCCACTTTCTTGAAAAAGGCCTTTGTAATCAGTATGGGGAGGCAGTGAAACACGAAAAGAAACCTCGGGAGGACCACCATTTTAACCGCCTGTACTCTGCCCGCCAGTGACAGGGGCACCATGACCCACTTCTTAAAGTCCTCCTCCATCTGCTCTACCAGTCGCGTCAAGTTAAGCTTATGCAAGGTTCCCCAGTTCCTGGCCACCTGGATCCCTAGATATCGAAAATCCCTTGCTGCTCTCCTCAGCGGCAGATCGTATATCCCCCTGCCCTGTTCCCCGGGGTGCATCACAAAAAGTTCACTCTTTCCCATATTCAATTTATATCCTGAGAACTCTCCAAACTCCCTGAGTGTCTGCATTATCTCTGGCATCCCCTCCACTGGGTCCGCCACATATAGCAGCAAGTCATCCGCATATAATGACACCCGATGTTCCTCTCCTCCTCCGAGCACCCCCCTCCACTTCTTAGAGCCCCTCAGCGCTATGGCCAATGGCTCGATTGCCAACGCGAACAGTAACGGGGACATAGGGCACCCCTGTCTTGTAATCGGAAATAGTCGGATCGTTGCCTGTTTGTAACCACGCTTGCCACTGGGGCCCCGTACAGGAGCTGAACCCATCTGATGAACCCCTCTCCAAATCCAAATCTCTTCAGTACCTCCCACAGGTAGTCCCACTCCACTCTATCAAATGCCTTCTCTGCATCCATCGCCACCACTATCTCCGCCTCCCCCTCCGGTGGGGGCATCATCATCACCCCCAGTAACCTTCGCATATTGGCATTCAATTGCCTCCCTTTAACAAACCCTGTCTGGTCGTCATGTACCACCCCTGGGACACAGTCCTCTATCCTTGTCGCCATCACTTTGGCCAGTAACTTGGCATCTACATTTAGGAGGGAGATGGACCTGTATGACCCGCACTGCAGCGTGTCTTTGTCTCATTTCAGGATCAACGATATCGTCGCCTCCGACATTGTCGGGGGTAGTGTCCCCCTTTCCTTAGCCTCATTGAAGGTTCCCATCAGGAGTGGGGCCAGTAGGTCCACATATTTCCTGTAAAATTCCACCGGGAACCCATCTGGTCCCAGGGCCTTTCCTGCCTGCATGTTCCCAATTCCTTTAATCACCTCCTCCACATCAATCTGCGCTCCCAAACCTGCCACCTCCTCCTCCTCAACCCTCGGGAACTCCAGCTGTTTCAGGAAGTGTATCATTCCCTCTTTCCCCTCCGGGGGTTGGGACTTATACAGCCTCTCATAAAATGACTTAAACACCCCGTTCACCCTCCCCGCTCTCTGCTCCATCCTTCCCTCCCCGTCCCTAACTCCTCCGATCTCTCTCGCCGCCCCCCACTTCCTAAGTTGTTGGGCCAGCAGTCGGCTCGCCTTTTCCCCATATTCGTATTGTATTCCCTGTGCCTTCCTCCACTGCGTCTCTGCCTTACCCGTGGTCAGCAGGCCAAACTCCGTCTGTAGTCTCCGTCTTTCCCTGTATAGCCCTTCATCCGGGGCCTCCGCATATTGCCTATCCACCCTCAGAGTCTCCCCAATCAGTCTCTCCCTTTCTTTACCCTCTTGTTTCCCCCTGTGGGCTCTTATGGAAATCAACTCCCCCCTAACCACCGCCTTCAGCGCCTCCCATACTACTCCCACATGGACCGCTCCATCATCATTGACCTCTGGGTATCTTTCAATACATCCCCTCACCCTTCCACATAACTCCTCGTCCGCCAACAGTCCCATGTCTAATCTCCAAAGTGGGCGCTGCTCCTTCTCCTCTCCTAGATCCAGATCCACCCAATGTGGGGCATGATCTGAAATGGCTGTAGCGCACAAAGACTTACGAGAGACGAATAGAGATGAAGTTGATGAGGCTTTATTAAGCGTGACTTGTTCCCCGCAGTTCAGCAACAGACTGGAGCTGCGGGGAGATCTCCTGGTTCTCCAACCAGGACCCGGGATCTGTCAGCCAATGACATCACGGCTTCACAGTCCCACATGACCCCTAATGCATACTACCACATTCACCCCTTGTTAAAAATGAACCCGGCGGGGTGGTGCTTCGCATGGTGGTAGGGGTTTACAAGGCTGGTCCTGGGAGGAAAAAAATTTTTTTTTGCATGTCGTTACAGTGCCCTACACTGGGCTATGTACAAGGTTTGTGAACTATTTATAATATTCGTAAGAGGAACAGAACATTCTCGTTATAGTCCCACAACATTCTTGTGTTATACCGATGCCAGGAGTCGAGCGGGCGGTCTGGTCTTCCTTGTCGATCGCCTCAGCCCCGGTGGTGGTGCAGGTGCTTGTTCCAGCGTTGTCGTCTCTGGGAGCTTTTCGGTGTCTGCTTCTGTTTCACTCCTGGTTGGACATGGGAGGAGGACCGATCCTCCCGGGAAGGGGGCGGTCGCGGGGTGCGCCGGTGGCAGGGAGGGGATGATCGGTGTCGGGGGGGGTGTGCGTGTTGCCGGCGGGCGCCAGGTCTCGCAGGGAGACCGTGTCCTGTCGGCCGTCGGGGTACGCCACGTAGGCGTACTGCGGGTTTGCGTGGAGGAGGTGAACCCTCTCGACCAACGGGTCCGACTTGTGCGCCCGCACATGTTTCCGGAGCAAGATGGGTCCTGGGGCCGCCAGCCAGGTCGGCAGCGACGTTCCGGAGGAGGACTTCCTGGGGAAGACAAGGAGGCGCTCATGAGGCGTTTGGTTAGTGGTGGTACACAGCAGCGACCGGATGGAGTGGAGAGCGTCCGGGAGGACCTCCTGCCACCGTGAAACTGGGAGATCCCTGGACCGTAGGGCCAGTAGGACGGTCTTCCCGACCGTGCCATTCTCCCTCTCTACTTGCCCGTTGCCCCGGGGGTTGTAGCTGGTCGTCCTGCTCGAGGCTATACCCTTGCTGAGCAGGAACTGGCGCAGCTCGTCACTCATGAAGGAGGACCCCCTGTCGCTATGGATATATGCGGGGCAACCGAACAGTGTGAATATGGTGCTAAGGGCTTTAATAACTGTGGCCGCTGTCATGTCGGGGCAGGGGATGGCGAAAGGGAAACGAGAGTACTCGTCCACCACGTTCAGGAAGTATGTGTTGCGGTCGGTGGAGGGGAGGGGCCCTTTGAAATCCAGACTGAGGCGTTCAAAGGGGCGGGAAGCCTTGATCAGGTGCGCTCTATCCGGCCTGAAAAAGTGCGGTTTGCACTCTGCGCAGATGTGGCAGTTCCTGGTGACTGTACGGACCTCCTCCATGGAGTAAGGGAGGTTGCGGGACTTTATAAAATGGTAGAACCGAGTGACCCCCGGGTGGCAGAGGTCCTCGTGGAGGGTTTGGAGACGGTCTATTTGTGCGTTGGCACGTGCCGCGGGATAGGGCATCGGACGGCTCTTTCAGCTTTCCGAGACGGTACAAGATCTCGTAGTTGAAGGTGGAGAGCTCGATCCTCCACCTTAATATCTTGTCATTTTTCATTTTGCCCCGCTGTGCATTATCGAACATGAAAGCTACCGACCGTTGGTCAGTGAGGAGAGTGAATCTCCTGCCGGCCAGGTAATGCCTCCAATGTCGCACAGCTTCCACTATGGCTTGGGCTTCCTTTTCCACTGAGGAGTGGTGGATTTCTGAGGCGTGGAGGGTTCGGGAGAAAAAGGCCACGGGTCTGCCCGCTTGGTAAGGGTGGTCGCCAGAGCTACGTCGGAGGCGTCGCTCTCGACCTGGAAGGGGAGGGGCTCGTCGATGGCGTGCATCGTGGCCTTTGCGATATCCGCTTTGATGCGGCTGAAGGCCTGGCGAGCCTCTGTCGACAAGGGGAAGGCAGTGGTCTGTATTAGGGGGCGGGCCTTGTCTGTGTACTGGGGGAGCCACTGGGCGTAATATGAAAAGAACCCCAGGCGGCGTTTCAGGGCTTTGGAGCAGTGGGGGAGGGGGAATTCCATGAGGGGGCGCATGCGTTCGGGGTCGGGGCCTATTATCCCATTGCGCACTACATACCCCAAGATGGCTAGCCGGTTTGTGCTAAACACGCTCTTGTCCTCGTTGTATGTGAGGTTCAAGGCTTTAGCGGTCTGGAGGAATTTTTGGAGGTTGGCGTCGTGGTCCTGCTGATCGTGGCCGCAGATGGTTACGTTGTCAAGATACGGGAACGTGGCCTGCAACCTGTGTTGATCAACCATTCGGTCCATCTCCCGTTGGAAGACCGAGACCCCGTTTGTGACGCCAAATGGGACCCTTAGGAAGTGGTATAGTCGCCCGTCTGCCTCGAAGGCTGTGTACTTGCGGTCACTTGGGCGGATGGGGAGCTGGTGGTAGGCGGACTTGAGGTCCACGGTGGAGAAGACCTTATATAGGGCAATCCGAATGACCATGTCGGATATGCGTGGGAGAGGGTACGCATCTAGCTGTGTGTACCTGTTGATGATCTGGCTATAGTCTATGACCATCCTTTGCTTCTCCCCTGTCTTTACTACTACCACCTGGCCTGGATTATGCCTTCCTTCAGCAACCGCTGGACCTCGGACCGAATAAATGTCCGGTCCTGGGCGCTGTACCGTCTGCTCCTAGTGGCGACGGGTTTGCAATCCGGGGTGAGGTTTGCAAACAAGGATGGGGGTTCAACTTTGAGGGTTGCGAGGCCGCAGATAGTGAGTGGGGGTATTGGGCCGCCGAATTGGAATGTTAGGCTCTGCAGGTTGTACTGGAAGTCTAATCCCAGTAATGTGGGCGCGCAGAGTTGGGGAAGGACGTAGAGCCTGTAGTTTTTAAACTCCCTCCCTTGCACCGTTAGGGTCACTATGCAGAACCCTTTGATCTGTACGGAGTGGGATCCTGCAGCTAGGGAAATCTTTTCCATACTTGGGCGGATGGTCAAGAAACAGCGTCTTACCGTGTCGGGGTGGATGAAACTTTCGGTGCTCCAGGAGTCGATCAGGCATGGTGTCTCGTGTCCGTTGATCAGCACCGTTGTTGTCGTCGTCTGGAGCGTCCGGGGCCGTGCTTGGTCCAGCGTCACCGAGGCCAGATGTGGTCGCAGTGTCTCAGCGTCTTCTTCGAACCCCGTGGACCCGTCGATGCTGGGGTCCTTTGTTGTCGTCCAAGATGGCGGCAGGGGTGGACAAAATGGCCGCCCCCATGCATCGCACATGGCTGGGGGTCCCAGGATGGCGGCGGGGGTGGACAAAATGGCCGCCCCCATGCATTGCACATGGCTGGGGGGTCACATGATGGCGGCGCCCCTCCTCCCCTCGTGGTGGCCGGGACCCAAAATGGCGGCGCCTGCGGGTCGCACATGGGGCGCTGGGGGGGGGGGGGGTTGGGGCGCGTTTGGGATGCGCTGGACTCTCTTCTCCGGGGGCAGCGGCGACCCCCCGGGACCGGCACACAGCCGCGAAATGGCCCTTTTTCCCGCAGCTCTTGCAAGTTGCTGCGCGGGCCGGGCAGCGCTGCCGGGGGTGTTTCGCCTGCCCGCAGAAATAGCAGCGGGCCCCCCCGGGATGACCTGGTGTCTGAACCGTGCAAGCCTGTGAGGGGGGGGGGGTTTGTCGCGACAAGGGTCCACGGAGCCCAAGGGGCTGCCGCGCGGATGGGGCCGTACGCGCGGGCGTTTTGCGCGGCCACATCTAGGGAAACTGCAAGGGCCTGTGCCTCTGAGAGTCCTAGCGACTCTTTTTCTAACAGTCTTTGGCGGATTTGGTGAGAGTTCATACCTGCCACAAATGCATCGCGAATTAACATGTCCGTGTGTTCAGCCGTGTTTATGGGCGGGCAGCTGCAGGCCGGTCCCAAAATTAGCAGCGCGGCGTAGAATTCGTCTAGCGATTCTCCGGGACTTTGCCGTCTCGTTGCGAGTTGGTGGCGTGCGTAGACCTGGTTCACTGGGCGAACGTAGACGCTCTTTAGTGCTGCGAACGCCGTCAGGAAATCCTCTGCGTCTTCTATGAGAGGGTAAATTTCCGGGCTTACCCTCGAATGCAGGACCTGCAGTTTCTGGTCTTCTGTGATCCGGCCGGGGGCCGTTCGGAGGTAGCCTTCGAAACAAGCCTGCCAGTGTTTAAAAACTGCTGCTGAGTTCACTGCGTGGGGGCTGATCCGCAGGCATTCCGGTACGATCCTGAGCTCCATAGTCCTTTAATCACGCTTAATAAATTGTAGCGCACAAAGACTTACGAGAGACGAATAGAGATGAAGTCGATGAGGCTTTATTAAGCGTGACTTGTTCCCCGCAGTTCAGCAACAGACTGGAGCTGCGGGGAGAACTCCTGGTTCTTATACTCCGCCTTCAGGGCGGAGCTAGAGATCAACAGCCAACCAGGACCCGGGATCTGTCAGCCAATGACATCACGGCTTCACAGTCCCACATGACCCCTAATGCATACTACCACAATGGCTATAGCCGAATATTCCGTTCCTACCACTTTCGGGATCAGCGCCCTTCCTCAGACAAAATAGTCTAGCCGGGAGTATACTTTATGGACGTGGGAGAAGAAGGAAAACTCTTTACTCCTCGGTCTAGCAAATCTCCAGGGATCTACTCCTCCCATCTGCTCCATAAACCCCTTAAGCACCTTGGCCGCTGCCGGCCTCCTCCCGGTCCTAGATCTGGAGCGGTCCAGCCCTGGGTCCAGCACCGTGTTGAAGTCCCCCCCCCCCCCCCCGCCCATTACCAAATTTCCCATCTCTAGGTCCGGGATGCGCCCCAACATACACTTCATAAAACCCGCGTCATCCCAGTTCGGGGCATATACGTTCACCAGCACCACCGCCTCACCTTGCAATCTGCCACCCACCATCACGTACCTGCCCCCACTGTCCACCACTATGGTCTTAGCCTCAAACGATACCCGTTTCCCCACCAGTATTGCCACCCCTCTATTTTTTGTATCTAAGCCTGAGTGGAATACCTGTCCCACCCATCCTTTCCTTAATATGACCTGATCCGCCAATTTCAGGTGCGTCTCCTGAAGCATAACCACATCCGCCTTCAGCCTCTTTAGGTGCGCAAATACCCTTGCCCTCTTAATCGGCCCATTCAGCCCTCTCACGTTCCACGTGATCAACCGGGTTGGGGGGCCCTTTACCCCCACTCTCCCCATCGTCGACTAGCCATCCCCTTTTTTAAACCAGCTCCTCACCCGGGTCCCACACACCCGTTTGTCCCCCAGACGGTGCCCTCCCGTCCCGACCATCCCATCCCGTATCAGCTCCCCCTTACCCTCAGCAGCAGCAAACCAGTTAATCTACCCCCCCCCCCGATAAATTCCCTTCTAGCTTGATTGCTCCCCCCATATTGCTTCCTGGAATCAGAAAACTCTGGCTGACCTCGGCTTCCCCGTTTACCCTTGGCTTCCCTGCGTGTGAGGCCCCCTTCCTTCCTGCGCCCACTTTTCCCGCCGCAATTTCCATAGCGCGGGAAAAAAAAACGCGCTTCCCTCTTGGCCCCGCCCCTAGTGGCGCAGCTCCCTCTCCCCCTCCCTGTCCCCTTCCCCACCGGCGCCCCCATGTCTTCGTGTGCCCCCCCTCGGGGGGGGGGGGGGGGAGGGGGGCAGAACAATTCTCCCGTCTAACATTTTTCCAGATAAACCCTCCTCCTCTCCCCCCTTTGCATTTTTTTGCCACCTCCTTGCTACTTCTTTCCAAACATCAATTCCTCAAATCTAGTCCAACTTGTCTTCTTGAATAAATGTCCACGCCTCCTCTGCCGTCACGAAGTAGTGGTGTTTGCCCTGGTGTGTAACCCACAGTCTTGCCGGCTGCAGCATTCCAAATTTTACTTTCTTCCTGTGGAGCACCGCCTTGGCCCGATTGAAACTCGCCCTCCTTCTCGCCACCTCCGCACTCCAATCTTGATACACGCGGATCACCGCGTTCTCACACCTGCTACTCCGTGTCTTCTTAGCCCATCTCAGGACCATCTCACTGTCCTTGTAGCGGTGGAACCTCACCACTATTGCTCGTGGTATTTCCCCTGCCTTTGGTCTTCTCACGAGGACCTGGTATGCTCCCTCCACTTCCAGGGGGCCCGTAGGGGCCTCAGCTCCCATTAAAGTATGGAGCATCGCACTCACATACGCCCCAACATCAGTTCCCTCTGTCCCTTCGGGAAGACCCAAAATCCTTAGATTCTTCCTCCTCGAGCTATTTTCCAGGGCTTCCAGCCTTTCTATGCACCTCTTATGTAGTGCCTCGTGCGTCTCTGTCTTCACCACCAAGCCCTGTATCTTGTCTTTGTTCTCGGCTGCCTTTGCCTTCACTCCACAGAGCTCCATCGCCTGGGTCTTTTGCGTCTCCTTCAATCCCTCAATCGCCAGCAACATCGGCGCCAGCACCTCCTTCTTGAGCTCCTCCACACATCGTCGGAGGAACTTCTGCTGTTCCGGGCCCCATACCATCTGGGCTCCCTCAGCCGCCATCTTGCTTCTCCCTTCTCTTCTCTGCCACTGCTCCAGAGGATCCTCCGCAATCTGGCCACTACTATCGCTTCTTTCCATCCACACCCAGGGGGACTCCTTCCTTTGTCGCCTCACACTGGGTTTGGCCGTAAAAAATTTCCGTTGGGGCTCCCGATAAGAGCCCAAAAGTCCGTTGAAATGGGAGGTGCCGAAACGTGCGGCTTAGCTGGTCATCGCCGCAACCGGAAGTCAGCTCAACAGATCATTAAGTACATGAGAAGAAAAGGGAATAAAAGAAAATACATAATAGGGCAACACAAGGTATACAATGTAACTACATAAGCACTGGCATCGGATGAAGCATACAGGGGTGTAGTGTTAATGAGGTCAGTCCATAAGAGGGTCATTTAGGAGTCTGGTGACAGTGGGTAAGAAGCTGTTTTTGAGTCTGTTCATGCGTGTTCTCAGACTTCTGTATCTCCTGCCCGATGGAAGAAGTTGGAAGTGTGAGTAAGCCGGGTGGGAGGGATCTTTGATTATACTGCCCGCTTTCCCCAGGCAGTGGGAGTTGTAGATGGAGTCAATGGATGGGAGGCAGGTTCGTGTGATGGACTGGGCGGTGTTCACGACTCTCTGAAGTTTCTTGCGGTCCTGGGCCGAGCAGTTGCCATACCAGGCTGTGATGCAGCTCGATAGGATGCTTTCTATGGTGCATCTGTAAAAATTGGTAAGGGTCAATGTGGACATGCTGAATTTCCTTAGTTTCCTGAGGAAGTATAGGCGCTGTTGTGCTTTCTTGGTGGTAGCGTCGACGTGGGTGGACCAGGACAGATTTTTGGAGATGTGCACCCCTAGGAATTTGAAACTGCTAACCATCTCTGCCTCGGCCCCGTTGACGCTGACAGGGGTGTGTACAGTACATTGCTTCCTGAAGTCAATTACCAGCTCTTTAGTTTTGCTGGCTTTGAGGAAGAGATTGTTCTCACATCTTAATAATGATCCTCACAGGCTCAGTTATAGTTTATGTTTTCAGTGCGAGCGCCCCCTCTGCTGACAATAACTGGAACTGGTTTTTGTACGGGCTCCACTCTTTCTCTGCAGCAGTGTGGGCTCCATGGCACAGAAATACACTGCGGTGTCGGAGAGAAGCGCCGCGGCGATATTTACAGGAACCGTTTTGTTTTCTTTGTTCAAAACAGCCGAGAACCTGGTTGGCAAATCTTGAGACGTAGCTCCTGAGCTATATATCTTGAATAAATATTTAGGAGCTTCCCCGGGAGACTGGATGTACCAGAACAGAGTTGGAGCACCAGTTGTCGAGTAGCTGCAGTCCAGTGTTATGGACTGTCCTTCCAGAACCCTTAATTCAGAGGGATCCTGGGACACTTCATCTTTGCCATTGGTTCCTGCAACAAATTACAGAATCTATTAAATACCTGGGAGTGAATGCTGGGAACAGACAGTGACCATTTGAACATAGACTCACAGGGCATCAAGACCAACAGTATTAGTAAAGAACATCGAGAGAACATGGTTGCTGCTTTAGGATTTCACAGAAGTCACAGAATTCTAAAAACATGATAACTCTTATAGTCTGACATGAAAAAGGGTAGTGGGTGCCTGGAACTCGCTACCAGAGGAGGTGGTGGAAGCAGGGGCGATAGTGACATTTAAGGGGCATCTTGACAAATACATGAATAGGATGGGAATAGAGAGATACGGACCCAGGAAGTGTAGAAGATTGTAGTTTAGTCGGGCAGCATGGTCGGCACGGGCTTGGAGGGCCGAAGGGCCTGTTCCTGTGCTGTACATTTCTTTGTTCTTTGTTCTCACTCACTTTCCCTCACCCACCCTGAGTCATTCACCCTCAGTGACACACCCTCACCCATTCACCCTCACTCAGTCATTCAACCTTTCTCTCCCACTCATCCATACTCTTGTATCCTCAGTCATCCAATTCAATGACCTGGACTCACTCTTCTCCCCTCACTCCGTTACTCACTCATTCTCTCATGCACCGTCCCTAAATCAGCGTCGGAATGTCTGCAATGAGAGAGAAAGAGAGAACTGGAGCAAGGCATGAGCACGACTGGCGCCCGAATGTATTGTGTGGCCCGGGATTGGGGAGAGCTGGAGGATAGTTCAGAGAGCCGGGAGAAAGCGCCGAAGCCGGGGGGAAGCGCCAAAGCCGGGAGAAAGCGCCGGAGCCGGGAGTAACTTCCAGGGCCAGGGAAAGAACAAGGATGCGGGGAACAGGGCAGGAATGGGGAGGGGAATGTGGGGGAAAGGGCAGAGGTGCTGGGGAGAGCACAGGGAGCCGCAGCAAAGGGCAGAGAGCTGGTAGAAAGCATAGGAAAGGGACAGAGAGCCGGGGGTAGTACACAGAGCCAGTTGAAGGCGCAGAGAGCTGAGAGAATTGCAGCTATCCGGAATAAAGTCCATGGAGTGGGCGATCAGCGATAAGAATCAGGGCAAAGCCTAAATACTGTCGAGAAGTTCAAACAACCCATGGAAAGTGCCAGGAAACGGGAAACATTCAAAGAACTGAAGAAAGAGACGAGCAGTGGACAAAGCGCACGAGATGTGAAAGAAAGCGAAGGGGGCAGGCGAACGGTGCCGAGATCCAGCGCGAATCGCAAAGAGATGGGGAACAGGGAGCGCGGGGCGGGGTGCGGGGGGATTGCAGACAGCCCGGTCTCAGTGACAGGCGGAATGTGGAGTTAACACCACAATCAGCACAGCCAGGAGCTTGTTGATTGGGGGAGGAGACTCGACGGCACGATGGCCGCCTCCCGCTGTTAATGTGCAAGATCCTAAAATTAGAGATTGTTGCAACTACTCAAATTTAGAGTTTTGTTGTAATTACATAAGTGTGCATTCCGAAGTGGGATGTTTTGGGGATTGGGGTAGTGAGGTGGAGAGAGGAGGAGGCATCAGTCAGTTTGAATAAAGGCAAATTCCAAAACTGCAATGATATAAATGAAGAGACAATTTCTTTATCACAAAATATTGTTGACTGTGAAATACACAGCTCAGTCGCTGGATTGTGACGTGCACCGCTCAGTTAGCTGGATTGTGACGTGCACCGCTCAGTTAGCTGGATTGTGACGCACACTGCTCAGTTAGCTGGATTGTGACGTACACAGCTCAGTTCGCTGGATTGTGACGTGCACAGCTCAGTTCGCTGGATTGTGACGTGCACAGCTCAGTTAGCTGGATTGTGACGCACACTGCTCAGTTAGCTGGATTGTGACGTACACAGCTCAGTTAGCTGGATTGTGACGTGTACAGCTCAGTTCGCTGGATTGTGACGTGCACAGCTCAGTTCGCTGGATTGTGACGCACACTGCTCAGTTAGTTGGATTGTGACGTACACAGTTCCAGTTCACTGGATTGTGACGTATTAAACTCAGTTAGTTGGATTGTGACGTGCACAGTTCGCTTAGCTGGATGTCACGTACACAGCTCAGTTTGCTGGATTGTCACGTGCACAGCTCAGTGAGCAGGATTGGGACGTACACAGCTCAGTTAGCTGGATTGTGACGTACACAGCTCAGTTAGCTGGATTGTGACGTACACAGCTCAGTGAGCTGGGCGGCTGGTTTGTGATGAAGAGCGATCCCAACAGCGTGGGTTCAATTGCTGGACCAGCTGAGGTTATTCATAAAGACCCCCATTCTCAACCTTGCCCCTCGCCTGAGGTGTGGTGACCCTCAGGTTAAATCACCACCAGTCAGCTCTCAAAAAGAGGGAGACTCAGGAACTATGGGACATTTCCATTTTGTATTACATGGTGGCTGAAAAAATGGGGAAAACCCCACTGGTCCTCTCTTTGCAAATTACACCATTCAGATGGTATCGAAATGTTCTTTTCTGCCAGGATATGTGAGTTTATAATAAGGGGGCAAACAGGTGATGATTCTCAAATGATAGATGAAATAAACGCTGAAATGTGGATGTTGCATTTAATAGGAAAATGTTAGAATAAACTCATAGTTCTAGTCGAATTTTGAAAGGTTTGGTTACTGAATAAATACAATCCCACAGTCTAACTTGTTGAATGGACCATTCTCTCCCAGCAACACCGTCTCCGCCCACTCTCTACAGCCTGGTCTCCTCCTGTCAGCAACGCAACACCGACGGCTCCGTGACCGACGGCTGTTTGGCGATGGACTACTCCCCAGAAATCACCAGCCTTACCTGGAAGAAAGATGGGCAGCTGATCACCACTGGAGTCACGAAATACCCGTCAGTGAGAAACAAGAAGGGAACCTACACCCTGAGCAGCCAATTAACCATCACCGAGTCAGAGGGGGGATGCAGCGAAATCAGCTGCGAGGTTCGACACAGCGGCTCAGACAAGGGCATTGGAATGAAATGTAAGTGTTGTGGAACATGTGAGAAATAGAAAATATGTGATTCCTTTATTTACAACTTTGGTTATTTATGATACATTTATGGTGCACTGCATAGTTCTGACTCCTGGCGAAAAATATTGACTGCAGATAAAGAGTTAAACATAATAAGTCATTTTATTTGTTACAAGATCTTCTGTAAGAAATGTTAACTTGTGTTTTTGAAGCTGGTGGAAATTACATCCCTCCAAATGTTCTCCTCACCGTGAGTTCCAATGAAGAAATCTCAAGACAGAAATTTGCAACCATCGTCTGTTCAATCTACAATTTCTGTCCAAACTCAATTAACGTGAAGTGGCTGAAGAATGGACAAGCCATGGGTTGAGGATTTGTCACCTCTCCCGCCTGTGAAGTGAACGGGAACTTCTCGGCGAGCAGTCGGCTGACAGTCTCCGCTGGGGAATGGTTCAGCAAAGCGGTCTATACCTGCCAGGTCACTCATCAAGAGGTCACCCAAAGTCAAACCATCACCGCGTCTGGTAAGAGACACAAACAGAGGAAACAATGAATCATCCTGCACTCTGATGTTAATCCAAATCAGGAATTTACTGGAGTTAGTACAAAGCAGAGAATAACTTCTAATTTACTGCCATGTGGTTTGTGTTTCATTCTGATGTAAGAGCTGCATGAGGATTGCTCGCCATTCAGGATTTTATCAGAACAGCAAAGAATGTTTTCCTCTACTTTGAAATCATTTAGTGAGTGAGGTGGCCTTGATATCAGCTTTATTCCGAAACAACTGATTATATTTGAGAAGCAATGGGTGTCTTGAAACCTTTATTGATACAGCTCCGGGGGAAAGTGTTGAAAGGTTCATCCAACCTATTTATAAATTAGCGTTCATGACTGTATTCCAGAGATCAGGAATTATGTATCGCATTGGGAATGCTGCAATACTGATTCTTTAAAATGATACCGGGGCTAAACGACTTTCACAATAGTAGTTAGCACTGAGGCCTCACAATGCCTGGGACCGGGCTCAATATTGACCTTGTGTGACTGTGTGAAGTTTACACCTTCACCCTGTCTCTGCACGGGTTTCCTCTAGGTGCTCCGATTTCCTCCCACAGAGGAAATATGAGCAGGTTAGGTGAATTGCTGATGCTAAATTGTCGCTGAATGTCCAAAGATTAGGTGGGGTTGTGAGGTGACAGGGATAGGGTGGGGGAATTATTTTATGTAGAGTGCTCTTTCGGAGGGTCGGTGCAGTCTCGATGGGCCGAATGGTCCTCTTCTGCATGTGAGTGACTCGATGATTCTATAATAGTTTTCACAGAACACGCTGGTTTTCTATTGTATATCGAATATTAAAGGCGGTCTTCAGAGGTTGGTATTTCGAAGTTGATTTATTCCCATTGAGTGATTGAAGGCTGAATACTGTTGTCCTGATTCTGAAGATGAAACTTGGGTTAATTTTCATGTTTTCATTCACAGATCCTTCCCTTTGCGCTGATGCCTCAGTAACAATACTGCCGCCACCAATAGAACAGGTCTTATTGGAGGCGACTGTAACCTTAACCTGCGTCATTTCGAATGCTCCTTATGGAGTCAACGTGTCCTGGAGTGAAGCGAAGAAGCCGCTGAAATCAGAGATTGCCGACCAGCCTGGGGCAGATACTGAGAGCGTGGTCAGCAAATTAAACATCTCGACACAAGCCTGGCTGAGTGGGGCTGTGTTTGACTGTGTGGCGAGCCACCAGGACCTGCCAACTCCTTTAAGAATTTCAATCCACAAAAACATATGTGAGCGGTGAGACTGAAGCAATAAGTGAGCCATTGTGTCTATTTCTAGTGTCAGTGCAGCGGTCAGTATTTAGCATTCAGGGTATTTATGGTCCATTCTGATTGGTAATTCCACTAACTAAATACTCGGGGCGTTTAGAGTTTAAGGGGGAAACTGATATTCAAATGAATGAACAATTAATTAAAAACAGTGATATTGGGTTTAGATAGAGCGACACCATAGACCACAAGACTTAGGAGCAGACGTTGGCCATTGGGCCCATCAACACCGGTCCAGCCTGCAGTGAGGTCATGACTGATCTGATGTGATAATCTTCACCTCCTCTTTCCTGCCTTATCCCCATATCCCTTGACGCCTTTACTGATTTAAAATATGTCTCTCTCAACCTTGAACATACTGGGCAACCCAGAATCTACAGCCACCGGGTTAAATAATTCCACAGCTTCACTACTCTCGGAGAGAGGAAGTTACACCTCATCTCTGTCTGAAATGGGCGAACCCTCACTTTGTGATCATGCACGCTGCTCCCAGACGCTCCCACAGGGGAAAACAACCCCTCAGCGTCTATCCTAAGAAGCTCCCTGAGAATCTTTCATGTCTCAATTAGGCCTCCTTTATTCCTCTAAACTCCAATAAGTACAGCCCAACCTACTTACCCTCTCCCCATAAGAAAATCCCTCCATACTCGCGATCAACCTCGTGATCCTTCTCTGGACTGCCTTCAAAACCAATCTGTCTTCCTTAGATAAGGGCAACAAAACGATTCAAAGTATATCAGGTGCAGTCTAACTAATGCCTTGTATTGTTTTCGCTAGACTTCCCCATGTTTACATTCTATCCCCTTTGAAATAAATCTCAACATTCAATTTGTCTCCATATTACCTGCAGAACTTGCTTTGTGTGGTTTCTGCACGAGGACCCCCAATTCCCCCGTTACTTCAGCTTTCTCCAGTCTTTCTCCATCTAAATAATATTCTGTTATGTTCTTCCTCCGACCGAAGTGTCTAACCTCACATTTTCCTACATTATGTTCCATCTGCCAAGTTTTTACTCAGTAAGTTACGCTGTCTCTGTCCCTCTGTGGATATTCTGTCACCCTCACCACTTGCCTTTCTATTTTTGTATCTGCAGCCATGGCAATAGTACATTCGCTTATTAAACACAGTTTTGAAATTCATGTATATCACATCTACTGGTCCCCCTCTCTCTCGCCTTCTCGTTATCACCTCAAAGAATTGCAATAAATTTGTCAGGCATGATTTACCCTTCACGAAGCCGGGCAGACCCAGCTTGATTACACTCTGTATGCTTAAATGCTCAGCTATTAAGGTTACCTATAGTTACCTGTTTTTGATTCCCTCCCTTTTCAATAAGGGTGTTCTTCCCAATCCTCTTGGGGTAAGGTGGGATGAGCCTGGAGTGAAGTTTATACACCATCACAGAGCAGTTGGGCCGAATGGCCTGTTTCCCTGCTGTCCACTTTCTGAAACTGTCATATCCAACATCCGTAAATTCTCAGGGAAAAGGCTTGTGTCCACCTCAGCTCCGAGCTGGGAAACCGGACAGATCCCAAAGTGGAAAATGGAAACCTTTAAAATCCAACAAAAAACACATTTCTCTCACATCTAACCCGCGGTTCCAATGTCTCCGGAATTCCCCATTTTACTGACATTTATTGTACATTTTCTGCAGATCCCAACCCGCGGGAACCGTCCGTCTCTGTCCTACTGCCCTCGGCTGAAGACGTCTCCGCTCAGAAATTCGTCTCCCTCAGCTGCTTAGTGAGAGGTTTCTCCCCCCGAGAGATCTTCGTCAAGTGGACCGTCAATGACAAGCCGGTGAATCCCGGGAACTACAAGAACACCGAGGTGATGGCGGAGAACGGCAATAACTCCTTCTTCATGTACAGCCTGTTATCCATTGCAGCGGAGGAGTGGGCCAGCGGCGCTTCTTACTCCTGTGTGGTGGGACATGAAGCCATCCCCTTGAAGATCATCAACAGAACGGTTGATAAATCCAGCGGTAAACCCAGTTTTGTGAACATTTCCCTCGCTCTGATGGACACCGTTAATTCATGTCAATGAGAATCTATCTATTGCATTTCGAACTAAAATAAAAATAATAAAGGTTTTTTCCTCTAATTGTGATTTAATTGCACAGCCGCTTAATTAATGGAGCTTCCACTTTGCTGATATTAGATCTGTTCAATGAGACCCGGATTTCTACAGGTCTCGGCCCCAAGTCTGATACAACCAGTGCTCCCATCTCAAATACACCCTGGGTTAGAGACAGAGTAAAACTCATTAATTCCAGGATTCAACAAAATATTGACTTTCCTCCCGCTGAGAAGAAATCTGTCAATTTCCCATTTCAGACAAACAAACCCATCACATTTAAATCTCGGTGTTCCTGCTTCTCCCATTATCCATCCGTTTAAAGATGATGTCAGATACAAGTTGCTGCATCACCCCCAGTGGGAACTGAATTGAGGGTCACACAGAAACATGGACCAACAATCCCCCATCAAAGAGAGGGGAAAGGGAAATTGTTACTCCACTGTACCCCACTTCCCCAACAGAGAGAGGGGAGGGGAATTAGTTAACTCACTGTCGCCCACTTCCCCAACGAAGAGAGGGGAGGGGCATTAGTTAATCCCTGTACCCCCACTTCCCCAATAAAGAGCGAGGGGGAGGGGTATTAGTTAACCTACTGTCACCCACTTCCCCAACGAAGAGAGGGGAGGGGCATTAGTTAATCCACCGTTCCCCCACTTCCCCAACAAAGAGAAGGTGGGGGCTTTAGGTAACACACTGTACTCCCACTTCCCCAACAAAGAGAAGGTGGGGGCTGAGTTAATCCACTGTACACCCGTTTCCAACAATGATTGGAGCGGCATTATTTAATCCACTTTACCCACACTTCCCCAGCAAAGGGGCAATACTAACTCATTTTACCTCCACTTTCTCGACCAAAAGAGAGGAAGGTGATGAGTGAATTCTCTGTCTTTCCACCTCCAGCAGGGAGAACCCAAAGGCAATTTGCTGAGCTGACCAGAGAGAGGGAGATTATTAACTCAATATCCTCCCAGTCCCCAAGCAGGGAGTTTGAAAGGAAACGGTTCTCTAGACTAAGAACTCAGTTATTGACATTACAAGACGTCATGTAGCTTATTGGCTGAAGGGTTTAAAAGACCATCATGATCAAGATGTTCTTAAAATATCGATTTATGCAACAGAATTCCTTCAGCACCCTTGTTCCTCTTATCCGTCTGCTAAAACTGATTCCCCATAATCTAAATCCAGATGGTGATTGAATTCTCCCTGGGTTTTCACTATTCTCTCCTGAGGCACCTCCTTGTATTTTTGCATTCGGTCACCTGATGGCAGCGTGCAACTCACAGTAAACACTTTTATAAGCAGAAAGTTCAACATATTCTACATCGGTATCAATAATACCCACAACTGGCAAAGCTACAGGCAGCTGATACAAACACACAGACAGATAAAGACACAGACTCCACACACACATGCAAAGAGACCCACAAACGTACACACGCTCACACATAGACACAAACACACGCCTAGACACACACATAGAAACACATGCATAAACATACATCCAGGCACAACAAACCACACATATTTTGACACAAAAACACACGCAAACGTGTGCAAAAATTCACAGACATGCACATAAACACAAAAAAAGCACACGTTTAGACACACACAGACACACGTGCACATACACAAATCCACACACGAGCGGCTGCACAAATGTAAACAAACAGACACATACAACCACATGTCCACACAGATACACAAACATATGAAACGAGACAAGCAGATTGACTGAAGAATATGAAACACAAATGTAACCAATAACATATACATTAGCAGAATTTCACGATGACAGAAAGATTTCCATTCAAACAGAGACAATAATCCACACTAACACACTTTTGGGCACACGTGGACACATATTAACATACTCATACACATGCTAGCACAAATACACGTTAGTGCACATAGAGGCATCAATACACATCAATAGATAATTATAAACAATCATCAACGCATAAATAGCACTGCTGCCTCACAGCGCCATAACCCCAGGTTTAATTCCAGCCTTGGGGGTTGGTCGGTGTGGAGTTTCCACGTTCTGCCTCGTCTATTCCTGTTTCCACCGCGTGCTCCAGTTACCTCCCACATTCTAAAGATGTGCAGGTTAGCTGGATTGGTCATGCTATATTACCCCTTAGTGCCCACAACGTTAGGTGGGGTTACGAGGTTCTGGAGATAGGGCAGGGGCTTGCGTCCAGTTGGAGTGCTCTTTCGGAGGGTTGGTGCAGACTCAATGGGCCGAATAGCCTCGTTTGGCACAGTAGGGATTATATGATGATGATTCCATGATGAAATACACGCATCAACAAACACACGCACACACAAATGCACTTATCCAGACACAAACATTAAGACACTGACATGCATGTTGAACGTATAAAGACACATTAACACTTTTATTACTGGGCAGGGAAGTATAAACTTATATTGACACAGGCATTAATATATAAACATAGACTTCAACACACAAACACACACAATAAACACTCATACATACAGATTGACAGAAGATAAACAAAGTTTGCATACAGACGCTGACACACAAATACACAGATCAATACTAACTGACACAGGAACACACACAATGACACTTACAAAGACATCGGGACACACAAAAAACTAAAGCAAAACACGAATTTCGCATCGACACAGACACAAAAGCTAAGGAACAAACACAAACATCAGGCAATGGCGGCACAGTGGCATAATGGTTAGCACTGATGCCTCACGCCACCATGGACCTGGGGTTCATCCCGATCCTGGGTCTCTGTCCCAGTGGAGTTTCCTCATGACCTGTGGGTCTCACCCCACAACCCAAAGATGTGCAGGGTAGGTGGATTGGCCATGCTCACTTAATTGGAAGAAAAAAGTTAAGGAGATCGATTTCTGAGTGTCATGAACTCAACAATAGATATGCAATGGAAATATATTAAAGAATGAATTAGCAGCGGGAGAAAATGAAGCGAGAATATTAAAAACATACCCTGGATTAATAAACAATCTAATTATATTTATTTGCTCTATCCCCGTAGATACCACAGAGCGCATCTGGACTGAAGACAATGAGGATGATAACGGCAACATCTGGACAACCGCTTCCACATTCATCACCCTGTTCATCCTGAGCATTTCCTACAGTGCTGCAGTCACTCTGGTGAAGGTGAGAAGATTCAACCCACTCACACTTCAAACTGACAGAAGCCGTTAAAAAAATCTCTAAATGTTTTATTGATTCAAAACTGTAACATCAATGTCCCCAATCATAAACATCTGCTTCATCGTTTTCTCTCTCTTTTACAGATCAAGTGATCGGTTGACGTTCGGACGCTGTAGATTTTCCTCAGCTGTTCATTATGATGTGTGTGTGACACAAATACAATATCTCCTCTTGGTGACTAACAGTAAAATCCTCTCAGTTTATTATTCTGCATCTGCAACTGAGACAATCTTGGACAGTATTTCTGTTTTCAGTTTAAAATGTACAAGATAATTTTGGCAGTAATGTAATTGTAGCTAGTAATTTCACTCAATCTCATGTCTAAGTAAAGAACTTATCTCGTACCTTATTTACAACAGTTGCCTTCCCTTTATGTTGAGCTCCTGTTCTCTCTTTCTTGTGTCTGTTACAGTTGTACATACATTTGGCAGCTCAGAGGGCATGTGTTCTGTTCTCACTGTGACCCTCAATCATTATGTTCCCTTTTGTTAACTTCAAAATTAACTTTTGTGTAATATTTTCTCTGAATTTTTAATAAATATTGAATGAAAAATGAAGAAATAAAGACTTTGCTGAACTCCTTTCTCTCAGGTCCATCGGCACCGCACCATTTTCCCGATTATACAGTTGTGTCCCCTTTCCCAGACAGATATTTCTCACCAGTCCTGCCTGGGATGTGTCTGAACTCAAGGCCCCTCAGCCACCAAGCGGCCCATCCGGGTTACGCCACCTTCACTTTTGCCTTATTTTGTTAAACTCCCGAGCCAGCTAAAGAATTCCACAGATTCACTACCCTCTGAGAGAAGAAATGTCTCCTCATCTCTGTCCTAAATTTGAGATCCCTTACTCTGAGATTATGCCCTTTGGTCCTAGACTCTCCCACAAGAGGAAACACGATGATTTTTCAGGCTGTGTAACTGGTTAAAGCTCTTTCCACAGTCAGTTCACTGGAACACACTCACTCAGGTGTGTGTGTGTCTCGGGGCTTTTCCAGTCACACTGATGTTTGAAATCTCTTCCCACAGTCAGAACAGACAAGCACATTGACAGTTTGTGATATTTAGATCCTAATGAATTGAGTGACTGTCAGATCTCGATGTTATATTTGGCTCGAGTTGCCCAGCTGCCAATCCTCCCGTTCTAATGCCTGAAAAAGGTTACAAAACTGATCACTGTAAGCATAGGATAGAAATTCACAACAGATCATTCTAGTTTCTAGCGAACCTTCTTTCCTCTCTTGCTTTCCCCAAACATGTGGTCCAGTCAAATTAAAAGACCAAAATCAGCTAGAAGTTCCAACAAAAGTGTCACTGCCTGTGCAGAGACTGCCCGTTCTCCCAGTGTCTGCGTGGGTTTCCTCCGGGTGCTCCGGTTTCCTCCCACAGTCCAAAGATGCGCAAGGTAGGTGGATTGGCCATGATAAATTGCCCTTTTGTTAGATGGGGTTGCTGGGTTACAGGGACAGGGTGGAGGTGTGGGCTTAGGTAGGGTGTGCTTTCCAAGAGCCGGTGTAGACTCGATGGGCCGAATGGCCTCCTCCTGCACTGTAAATTCTATGATTGTACCTCTATGATTATTGAACAATCAGCGAGTCAGCCTGAGCCTGTGTCCGATCTCACCAACTGTAGCCGTCACAATGCCCGGGTGATTGACGGCAGATCCGGACCAATACGAAGTGGAGGGGCGGGGCTGGAGGACCGACCGGGAGCAGCTCGTCCTCCAACCAATCAGAGTGAATGAGGGGCGGGCCCGTTGTGATTTAAGCATGCGCAGTGTGGGTAATGGCGATGTAGAAGGATGTTTTTCTCAGATCAGAAATTGGTGAGAGGCGTTTAACAATATGGAGGGAGCGAGAGATCACGGGGGTGGGCGGAAATGTTGTGTAAAGCTGTTGAAATCGCAAACCTCGGAAAGGTTTACGGCACCATATTTGTACCGAGCGGAGCTGCAGCTCCTCATCTTCGGCTCGCGTTAACGGCCGCCATCTTTATTGGATGTGCATCAGGGCGCATGCGCGTTTGTTGTCTTTGTCGGGGCGATGATTCAACGAGTGGGAGGAGCTTGTTCCCCATTGGTCAGATTGGAGACAACTTGTCCATCAAACTGGATTAGTCTTTGAGTCCCAATGTCTTATTGATGATACAAACTTTCAGAATTGGAGCCGGTGGGTGGCCGGGGAGCGATAGGAGCTGCGGAGTGAGATGGGAGGCTTCATAAATACCCCGTGGAGGCTTCAACTCCCAAGTAAAATGTTAACGGTCCCGTTTTAAACAGCACCAAACAGAGAGCTGAGCGGTGACAGGCCCGGGTTACCGGCCGCCATCTTTACAGAGGACAATGCGCCGCAGGGAAGGGGCTGGTTTAGCACAGTGGGCTAAGACAGCTGGCTTGTAATGCAGAACAAGACCAGCAGCGTGGGTTCAATTCCCGTTCCAGCCTCCCCGAACAGGTGCCGGAATGTGGCAACTAGGGGCTTTTGACAGGAACTTCATTGAAGCCTCCTTGTGACAATAAGGGATTATTATTATTATTTTGCGCTGCATGTCTGCACCGGATGCCAACTCTTCCAGATTGACTGACTTGAGTCGCCAGGATTTTATTTTAATCATTTGTGGGAGTCACTGGCTGGGCCAACATTTATTGCCCATCCCTAATGTTCCTTAAACCGAGTGGCTTGCTCGGCTATCTCGGAGGGCATTTAAAGAATCAACCATATTGCTGTGGTTTGGAATCGTGTCAGCCAGACCAGGTAAGGATGGCAGATTTTCTTTTCTATTCATTCACGGGATGTGGGTGTCGCTGGCTGGGCCAGCATTCACTGCCCAGCACTAATTGCCCTTGAACTGAAGGCATCTCAGAGAGCATTTTAAGGGTCAACCAGCTGACTGTGGATCTGGAATCACATGTAGGCCAGACCAGGTAAGGATAGAAGATTTCCTTTACTGAAGGACATGAGTGAACCAGTTGGGTCTTTGCAACAATTGACAATGGTTTCATGGTCATCAGTAAACTTTCAATGAGGGCAGCACGGTGGCGCAGTGGTAGCCCTGCAGCCTCACGGCGCCGAGGTCCCAGGTTCGATCCCGGCTCTGGGTCACTGTCCGTGTGGAGTTTGCACATTCACCCTGTGTTTGCGTGGGTTTCGCCGCCACAACCCAAAAGATGTGTCGGGTAGGTAGATTGGCCATGCTAAATTGCCCCTTAATTGGAAAGAATGAATTGGGTACACAAAATTTATTTTTTTTAAAGTAAACTTTCAACAAATTCAAATTTTATCTTCTGCCTTGGTGAGATTCATGTCTGGGTGTCTGGAAAATCATTGGGACAGTACAAAATATTTTTGTGACACAACGTGATTAGGACAGTAAAAATATTAATTTTGTGTCTCTGGAAAATCATTAGGGCAGTAAAAAATATTTTTGAACATTTCTCTTCAGCGGATATAAAAATATTGAAAATGGGATGAAGGTTGTTTGGCTGACAGTCAATCAGTGTCCTTTTTAAAAATAAATTTGGAGTGCCCAATTCATTTTTTCCAAATAAGGGGCAATTTAGCCTGTCCAATCCACCTAATCTGCACATCTTTGGGTTGTGGGGGTGAAACCCACGCAAACAATGTGCAAACTCCACATGGACAGTGACCCAGAGCCCGGATCGAACCTGTGACCTCAGCGCCGTGAGACAGGAGTGCTAACCACTGTGCCACTGTGCTGCCCTAATCAAACACTGTCCTGTAAGGTAATGAGTCCTTTTGCTTCCCAATTGGCCGAGGAAGGCAGTGTGTCACAAGGATGGATGTGTTGACCGATTAATGGCTGGAGGATGGGGGCAGGTCATGTGATCGAACCTCCAGGAATACATTTAATCAAATTTGGCGAGGAGAGAATGTTGTGAATTTCTATCCTAATCTGACAATGAGGTTTCTGTAAATTTACAGGATACTGGCAGAGGACATTTAACAGAAGGGAAACGCAAACCAAACGCCACATTGCAATCTGTGAGTCACTCGGTTCATTAGAAGCTGAATTTCAGCAGCATCTGGGTGTGGAAGGTAAAAGAAGGTTTGTCTGTTCTGTCTGTGAGGGATGATTTCTGGTCTCAGTGTGACTGGAAAAGCCCCGAGATTCACAAACCCTCGTTCGGCCAAACCTGGAGAACTGTGTTCAGTTCTGGGCAACAAACCTGAGGAAGGATAGAATGGAGTGTAGCACAGATTTACCTGAGTGATATCTGAACCCTCCGGGGTTAAAATACAAGGCGAGATTAGACAAAAATGTCAGTGTCAGCTGGCAGCACGGTGACGCAGTGAGCAGCACTGCTGCCTCACAGAGCCGGGGTCCCAGGTTCGATCCCGGCTCTGGGTCACTGTCCATGTGAAGGTTTCACATTCTCCCCGTGTTTGTGTGGGTTTCGCCCCCGCAACCCAAAGATAAAAGATGTGCAGGGTAGGTGGATTGACCACGCTAAATTGTCCCTTAATTGGAAATAATGAATTGGGTACTCTAAATTTATTATAAAATATATATATTTTAAATTATGGGCAGAGAAGGGCATTGAGTCCATGCTAGCTCTCTAATCGGCACGGTGGTTAGCACTGTTGCTTCCCAGCGGCAGGGACCCGGGTTTGATTCCCGGCTTGGGTCACTGTCTGTGCGGAGTCTGCACGTTCTCCCCGTGTCTGCGTGGGTTTCCTCCAGGTGCTGCGGTTTCCTCCCACAAGTCCCGAAAGACGTGGATGTTAGGTGAATTGGACATTCTGAATTCTCGCTCAGTGCACCCGAACAGGCCCCGGTGTGTGACGAACTGGGATTTTCACAGTAATTTCATTGCAGTGTTAATGTAAGCCTACTTGTGACACTAATAAGGATTATTATTATCTGGAGCAATCCAGTCAGAGTCACTCTCCTGCTCTGTCTCTGTATCCTCACAGCTTTATTTGTCTCAGGTTTCTCCCCAATTAAAAAAAAAATCATTTATTGTGTCTATTTCCAAACTCCATCATAGGCAGCAGGTTTACGGTCATTGCCACTGGCTGTGTAAAAACATTCTTCCTCATACCTCCTGGACCATTTACATGCATAGATACGGAGCAACGTAGAAAATAGGAGCAGGGGGCTATTTGGCCCTTCGAGCCTGCACCACCATCCATTGGTCAGAGCTGATTAGGCTCAATAGCCTAATCCCGCTTTCCCCCATATCCTTTGATCCCATTCACCCTAAGTGCTGTATCTAACTACTTCTTGAAAACATGCAATGTTTTGGCCTTTATTAGTTCCTGTGGCGATGAATTCCATCGGCTCACCACTCTCTGGGTGAAGAAATCTCTCCTCATCGCCGTCCTAAATGGTCTACCCAGTATCCTCAGATTGTGATCCCTATTCCTGGACACACGCACTATCGGGAACATCCTTCCTGAATCTACTCTGTCTCGTTTTTTTTTTTTTCAACATTAATTTCGAGTGCCCAGTTCTTTTTTTGCAATTAAGGGGCCTATTTAGAGTGGCCAATCTACCTACCCTGCACATCTTTGGATTTATGGGGTTGAGACCCACACAACCACAGGGAGAATGTGCAAACTCCACACAGACAGTGACCCGGAGCTGTGATCGAACCCGGGTCCTCGGCGACAGGAGGTAGCTGTGCTAGCCACTGTGCCGCCCACTTTTTATAGGTTTCTGTGAGAACCCCCCTCATTCGTCTGAACTCCAGCGAATATGGGCAGCATGGTAGCAAAGTGGTTAGCACAATTGCTTCATAGCTCCAGGGTCCAAGGTTCGATTCCCGGCTTGGGTCACTGTCTGTGCAGAGTCTGCACGTTCTCCCCGTGTGTGCGTGGGTTTCCTCTGGGTGCTCCTGTTTCCTCCCACAGTCCAAAGATGTGCAGGTTAGGTGGACTGGCAATGCTAAATTGCCCTTGATGTCCAAAATTTCCCTTAGTGTCGGGTGGGGTTACTGGTTTATGGGGATAGGGTGGAGGTGTGGGCTTGGGTAGGGTGTTCTTTCAAAGAGCCGGTGCAGACTCGATGGGCCGAATGGCCTCCTTCTACACTGTAAATTTTATGATATATGAATACAATCCTAACCAATTCAATCTAATCTGTACATCTTTGAACTGTGGGAGGAAACCGGAGCACCCGGAGGAAACCCATACAGACACGGGGAGAAAGTGCAAACTCCACACAGTCAGGGTGGGAATTGAACCCTGGTGCTGTGAGGCAGCAGTGCTAAGCACTATGCCACCCCCTGTCTTGCAACCCTCAAGAGAAAAATATATCCTTATCCCCATCTGAATTGGGTGACCCCCTTGTTCCAGATTCTCCCACAAGAGGAAACATCCTCTCCACATCCACCCTGTCAAGACCCCTCAGGATCTTATATAGAGTTCAATCCAGGTTTTACCCCAAACTTTAAATCTGTGTCCCGACTGCTTGTACGATCACTGAATGGAAACAGAGTTTCTTTGTCCACCCGATGGAAATCTGGTATAATCTTGTGTTCCTGAATCAAATCTCCCCTCAACCTCCTTTGCTGGAACCATTCTGGTAAATCTCCTCTGCACCTTCTTCAAGAACCTTCACATTCTTCCTGAAGAGTGGTGACCAGAGCTTTATAAAGATTCATAGAATAGAATTAGAGCCATAGAATTCCTACAGTGCAGAAGGAGGCCATTCGGCCTCTCAAGTCTGCACTGATTCTCTGAAATGGCACCCCGCCTAGGCCCACACCCCCACCCTGTCCATGTAACCCCATAGCCCCACCGAACCTGCACATCCCGGGACACTAAGGACAATTTATCAAGGTCAATCCACCTAACTGTCCCTTCTTTGGAGTGTTGGAGGAAACCCGAGCACAGGGTGGAAACCCACGCAGACATGGGGAGAAAGTGGTGTAACCTCCACACACACAGTCACCAAGACCAGAATTGAACCTGGGTCACGGCACTGTGAGGCAGCAGTGCTAACCACCGTGCCACCAGAAGCATAGTTTTGGTATCAATATTGCTGTTTATGAAGCTCAAGATCGAATTTGCTTTGCCAACTACTCTTTCGATATGTTTTGTGAGTATACAAAGTCCGTCTTCACCTCTTTCTCTCTCCTCCCAAAGAGGCCAGTTGGGTTTTTACAACAAACGAGACGTTTTCATGGTCACTTTTTTCCCCAGTGCCAGCCCCACAAATGACCAGATTCATTCAGCTCAATTTCACAACCTGCCTTTGTGTTTTTGTGGGTTCTCACTCACTCCCTTTTCAATCAGTTTCACAGGGTGTGCAAAGGGGAGGCTTCAAAGTCCGGATACTCAAACCAAGCATCACATCAGGATCTGACAGAGTCGTCAATTTATCATATCCTGAATATCAGCAGATTTTGAACATGGAAGGAAAAAGCACCGTTCACAGTGAGGAGAAATCGTGCACGTGTTGTGTGTGTGGACGAGGAATCAGTCGATCATCAGGCCTCACAAGCAACAAATGCAGTCACACTGAGGAGAAACCGTGGAAATGTGCGGACTGTGGGAAAGGATTCACATCCCCATCCCAACTGGAAACTCACCGACGCAGTCACAATGGGGAGAGACCATTCACCTGTTCCAAGTGTGGGAAGGGATTCACTCAGGTATCCAACCTGATGAAACACAAGCGAGTTCACACTGGGGAGAGGCCGTTCACCTGCTCTCAGTGTGGGAAGGGATTCATCAATTCAACCAATCTGCTGACACACCAGAGAATTCACACTGGGGAGAGGCCATTCAGTTGCTCCGAGTGTGGGAAGGGTTTCACTCAGGTATCCAACCTGCTGAGACACCAGCGAATTCACACTGGGGAGAGACCATTCACCTGCTCCAAGTGTGGGAAAGGATTTACTCAAACATCTGACCTGCAGAAGCACCAGCGAATTCACACTGGGGAGAGACCATTCCAATGTCCAGACTGCGGGAAGTGCTTTAAAAGTTCTGGGGAACTGATGCTCCATCAACGTGTTCACACTGACGAGAGACCATTTAGATGCTCTCACTGTGGGACTGGGTTTAGAGAATCAACTCAGCTCACTGTACATCAGCGAATTCACACTGGGGAGAGGCTATTCACCTGTTCAGAGTGTGGGAAGGGATTTACTCAGTCATCCGTTCTGCTGAATCACCAGCGAATTCACACTGGAGAGAGACCGTTCACCTGTTCAGAGTGTGGGAAGGGATTCACTCAGTCATCCTCCCTACTGAGACACCAACGAGGCCACAAGTAACCATAGTGAATGGATTTTGCTGTTAACTCACATTCAGGACTGAACTACGTTCATTTGGATCTCTTTCTGCTGATAACAAACTTCAGCCTACTTACAGGGGCTAATATTCTGGCTAAAAGTCAAATAAATTAGATGTGTGTTAAATACGCAGTGTGTTGAAACTTTTTAATATCTCTGACACAAGTTAGTTCCTTTTGAAGTACTCTCGCTCTCCCCTGTCTCTTCCATCCTCACCTCCAACAAGAAGTGTGAGGAGCTTGTGGAGCTTCTTTGTGACTGAGATTGAGTAAATCCGATCAGCTGCCTCTGCTGCTTCCCTCCCTTCCACGAGCCCACCGGACCAAACTGTCTCTAAATGCCATCCTTTCCCGAGCACTGAACCCACATCTTTCTCTAGTTTCTCTCCCATCTCCACTCATGCCCTCTCAGAGCTCATCATGTCCATGAGACTCAGCTCCTGCTCCATCGACCATAGTCCCACTCAGCTGATCAGCCAACTACCCTATGTCCAATCATCTTGTCAACATTTCTCTCTTCGGGTACTGTCCCTCTGTCCTTCAAATCTGCCATCATCACCCCCTCAATAAAACAAACCCTTGACCCTGCCATCCTTACAAATTACTGCCCCATCTTCAACCTCCCTCTCCTCTCCAAACTCTTTCAATATGTTGACACCTCCCAAATCTTTGTCCGTCTTTCCCCGAACGCCCATGTTTGAATCCCTTCAATCAGGTCTCTGCCCTGTCACAGTGAAATACAAGAAACAAACAGAATCTTACCCGGAGAGAAGACAGACAATCCTGGAGCTTGGATACAAGGGCAGCACAGTGGTTAGCACTGTTGATTCACAGCACCAGGGACCCGGGTTCGATTCCTGGCTTGGGTCACTGTCTGTGCGAAGTCTGCAAGTTCTCACCGTGTCTGCGTGGGTTTCCTCCGGGTGCTCCGCTTTCCTCCCACATCCAAAGATGTGCAGGTTAGGTGGATTGACTATGCTAAATTGCCCTTCGTGTCCAAAAAGGTTAGGTGAGGTTACGGGGTTAGGGTGGAGGTGTGGGCTTAAGTAGGATGCTCTTTCCCAGGGCTGGTACAGACTCAATGGGCCGAATGGCCTCCTGCACTGTAAATTCTCTGATTCTATGAGGTGAGATTGTCCTTTCTGAGCTCCAGCCAGGTGATGTTAAACACTCAGGCGGGAAAGACAAAAATCTACAATGTGTTTAAAACAGCTGATTTATTTCGCCAATATCTAGAATGTTAAACTCCAGTCCCTTCAAGGTTATTATCATCAGAAACAAACTCCAACTAACAGAGTAAAAACCTCAAAAGTTTCGGTACAGATAGAGGCCATTTGGCCCATCGTGTGAGTGCTGGCTGAAGTAGAGCTATTCAGCTTAATCCCATTTTGCAGATCTCCGTTGATTGCCCTGTATGTTCCAGTCCTTCAATTGGATATCCAAAACATTTATTTTAAAGTGATCGGGATTTCTGCTTCTATGACCCTATCAGACAGCGAGTTCTAGACTCCCACCACTGAAATGATTGCCCTAATTGAAATTGGCTTTTCTAGTTAGCTATCGATGATCCCGAGCCACGTGCCAATTGGCATAGGGTTGAGAAAATTAGAGAAGTTAACACGTGGCTAAAGGAGTGGTGCGGGAAAGCGGGATTCCATTTCATGGGGCATTGGCATCAGTACTGGGGCAGGAGGGACCTGTACCGTTGGGACGGTCTTCACCTGAACCATTCTGGGACCAGTGTTCTAGCGAATAGGATAAATAGGTTGGTCACAAGGACTTTAAACTAGCAAGTTGGGGGGAAGGGAAGTGTAAAGCTATGGACAGTATAATGGTTAATGGAGAGCAAGGCAGCAGGTTACGTGACAGGTTATTATGTCGAGATATGGGTTCAAAGACAAGGAAAATTAAGAGAAAGGGAAAGAGGAAAAATAAATTGTGAAAAGTTACTGATCAAGGTGTTAGGATTCATAACAAAGACATAAAAAACAGCATAAGTGTACTTTACCTGAATGCTCGTAGTATACGAAATCAGGTAAATGAGTTGATGGCGCAAATCATCGTGAATGACTATGATTTAGTGGCCATTACTGAAACATGGTTAAAAGATGGTCACGATTGGGAGTTAAATATCCAAGGGTATCAGACTATACGAAAGGATAGAATGGATGGTAAGGGCGGTGGTGTTGCTTTGTTGTTTAAGGATGGCATCCGGGCAATAGTAAGGGATGATATTGGTGCTATGGAGGACAAGGTTGAATCAATTTGGGTGGAAATCAGGAATAGTAAGGCGAAAAGTTCACTGATAGGAGTAGTCTATAGGCCACCAAATAGTAACAGGATGGTAGGGCAGGCAATAAGCACAGAAATAACGGATGCATGTAGAAATGGTACAGCGGTTATCATGGGAGATTTCAATCTGCATATCGATTGGTTTAACCAGGTTGGTAAAGGCAGCCTTGAGGAGGAGTTTATAGAATGTGCCCTGGATAATTTCCTGGATAATTTTCCTATCTTTAAATCAAGCAGGATTAATGGACATGTATCTTTAAATCAAGCAGGATTAATGGACAGGTATCTTTACATCAAGCAGGATTAATGGACAGGTATCTTTACATCAAGCAGGATTAATGGACAGGTATCTTTACGTCAAGCAGGATTAATGGACAGGTATCTTTAAATCAAGCAGGATTAATGGACAGGTATCTTTACGTCAAGCAGGATTAATGGACAGGTATCTTTACGTCAAGCAGGATTAATGGACAGGTATCTTTAAATCAAGCAGGAGTAATCGACAGGTATCTTTATGTCAAGCAGGATTAATGGACAGGTATCTTTAAATCAAGCAGGAGTAATGGACAGGTATCTTTAAATCAAGCAGGATTAATGGACAGGTATCTTTAAATCAAGCAGGATTGATGGACATGTATCTTTACGTCAAGCAGGATTAATGGACAGGTATCTTTACGTCAAGCAGGAGTAATGGACAGGTATCTTTAAATCAAGCAGGATTAATGGACAGGTATCTTTAAATCAAGCAGGATTGATGGACATGTATCTTTACATCAAGCAGGATTAATGGACAGGTATCTTTACGTCAAGCAGGATTAATGGACAGGTATCTTTACGTCAAGCAGGATTAATGGACATGTATCTTTAAATCAAGCAGGATTAATGGACAGGTATCTTTAAATCAAGCAGGATTAATGGACAGGTATCTTTAAATCAAGCAGGAGTAATGGACAGGTATCTTTAAATCAAGCAGGATTAATGGACAGGTATCTTTACGTCAAGCAGGATTAATGGACAGGTATCTTTACGTCAAGCAGGATTAATGGACAGGTATCTTTAAATCAAGCAGGAGTAATGGACAGGTATCTTTATGTCAAGCAGGATTAATGGACAGGTATCTTTAAATCAAGCAGGAGTAATGGACAGGTATCTTTAAATCAAGCAGGATTAATGGACAGGTATCTTTATGTCAAGCAGGATTAATGGACAGGTATCTTTAAATCAAGCAGGATTGATGGACATGTATCTTTACGTCAAGCAGGATTAATGGACAGGTATCTTTACGTCAAGCAGGATTAATGGACATGTATCTTTAAATCAAGCAGGATTAATGGACAGGTATCTTTACGTCAAGCAGGATTAATGGACATGTATCTTCACGTCAAGCAGGATTAATGGACATGTATCTTTACATCAAGCAGGATTAATGGACGTGTATCTTTAAATCAAGCAGGATTAATGGACAGGTATCTTTATGTCAAGCAGGATTAATGGACAGGTATCTTTACATCAAGCAGGATTAATGGACAGGTATCTTTAAATCAAGCAGGATTAATGGACAGGTATCTTTAAATCAAGCAGGATTAATGGACAGGTATCTTTACGTCAAGCAGGATTAATGGACATGTATCTTTAAATCAAGCAGGATTAATGGACAGGTATCTTTAAATCAAGCAGGATTAATGGCCATGTATCCTTACGTCAAGCAGGATTAATGGACAGGTATCTTTACGTCAAGCAGGATTAATGGACATGTATATTTAAATCAAGCAGGATTAATGGACATGTATCTTTACGTCAAGCAGGATTAATGGACATGTATCTTTACGTCAAGCAGGATTAATGGACATGTATATTTAAATCAAGCAGGATTAATGGACATGTATCTTTACGTCAAGTAGGATTAATGGACAGGTGTCTTTACGTCAAGCAGGATTAATGGACAGGTATCTTTAAATCAAGCATGATTAATGGACAGGTATCTTTAAATCAAGCAGGATTAATGGCCATGTATCTTTACGTCAAGCAGGATTAATGGACAGGTATCTTTACGTCAAGCAGGATTAATGGACATGTATATTTAAATCAAGCAGGATTAATGGACATGTATCTTTACGTCAAGCAGGATTAATGGACATGTATCTTTACGTCAAGCAGGATTAATGGACATGTATCTTTAAATCAAGCAGGATTAATGGACATGTATCTTTACGTCAAGCAGGATTAATGGACATGTATCTTTACGTCAAGCAGGATTAATGGACATGTATCTTTAAATCAAGCAGGATTAATGGACAGGTATCTTTACGTCAAGCAGGATTAATGGACAGGTATCTTTACGTCAAGCAGGATTAATGGACAGGTATCTTTACGTCAAGCAGGATTAATGGACATGTATCTTTACGTCAAGCAGGATTAATGGACATGTATCTTTACATCAAGCAGGATTAATGGACAGGTATCTTTAAATCAAGCAGGATTAATGGACATGTATCTTTAAATCAAGCAGGATTAATGGACAGGTATCTTTAAATCAAGCAGGATTAATGGCCAGGTATCTTTACGTCAAGCAGGATTAATGGACAGGTATCTTTACGTCAAGCAGGATTAATGGACATGTATCTTTACATCAAGCAGGATTAATGGACAGGTATCTTTACGTCAAGCAGGATTAATGGCCAGGTATCTTTACGTCAAGCAGGATTAATGGACAGGTATCTTTACGTCAAGCAGGATTAATGGACATGTATCTTTACATCAAGCAGGATTAATGGACAGGTATCTTTAAATCAAGCAGGATTAATGGACATGTATATTTAAATCAAGCAGGATTAATGGACAGGTATCTTTACGTCAAGCAGGAGTAATGGACAGGTATCTTTACGTCAAGCAGGATTAATGGACAGGTATCTTTAAATCAAGCAGGATTAATGGACATGTATATTTAAATCAAGCAGGATTAATGGACAGGTATCTTTACATCAAGCAGGAGTAATGGACAGGTATCTTTAAATCAAGCAGGATTAATGGACATGTATATTTAAATCAAGCAGGATTAATGGACAGGTATCTTTACGTCAAGCAGGAGTAATGGACAGGTATCTTTACGTCAAGCAGGAGTAATGGACATGTATCTTTACGTCAAGCAGGATTAATGGACAGGTATCTTTACGTCAAGCAGGAGTAATGGACAGGTATCTTTAAATCAAGCAGGATTAATGGACATGTATATTTAAATCAAGCAGGATTAATGGACAGGTATCTTTACGTCAAGCAGGAGTAATGGACAGGTATCGTTAAATCAAGCAGGATTAATGGACAGGTATCTTTACGTCAAGCAGGATTAATGGACATGTATCTTTACGTCAAGCAGGATTAATGGACATGTATCTTTACGTCAAGCAGGATTAATGGACATGTATCTTTACATCAAGCAGGATTAATGGACAGGTATCTTTACGTCAAGCAGGAGTAATGGACATGTATATTTAAATCAAGCAGGATTAATGGACATGTATCTTCACGTCAAGCAGGATTAATGGACATGTATCTTTACATCAAGCAGGATTAATGGACGTGTATCTTTAAATCAAGCAGGATTAATGGACAGGTATCTTTATGTCAAGCAGGATTAATGGACAGGTATCTTTACATCAAGCAGGATTAATGGACAGGTATCTTTAAATCAAGCAGGATTAATGGACAGGTATCTTTAAATCAAGCAGGATTAATGGACAGGTATCTTTACGTCAAGCAGGATTAATGGACATGTATCTTCACGTCAAGCAGGATTAATGGACATGTATCTTTACATCAAGCAGGATTAATGGACGTGTATCTTTAAATCAAGCAGGATTAATGGACAGGTATCTTTATGTCAAGCAGGATTAATGGACAGGTATCTTTACATCAAGCAGGATTAATGGACAGGTATCTTTAAATCAAGCAGGATTAATGGACAGGTATCTTTACATCAAGCAGGATTAATGGACATGTATCTTTAAATCAAGCAGGATTAATGGACAGGTATCTTTAAATCAAGCAGGATTAATGGACAGGTATCTTTACGTCAAGCAGGATTAATGGACATGTATCTTTAAATCAAGCAGGATTAATGGACGTGTATCTTTAAATCAAGCAGGATTAATGGACAGGTATCTTTACATCAAGCAGGATTAATGGACATGTATCTTTATGTCAAGCAGGATTAATGGACAGGTATCTTTAAATCAAGCAGGATTAATGGACAGGTATCTTTACGTCAAGCAGGATTAATGGACATGTATCTTTAAATCAAGCAGGATTAATGGACAGGTATCTTTAAATCAAGCAGGATTAATGGACAGGTATCATTAAATCAAGCATGATTAATGGACAGGTATCTTTAAATCAAGCAGGATTAATGGCCATGTATCTTTACGTCAAGCAGGATTAATGGACAGGTATCTTTACGTCAAGCAGGATTAATGGACATGTATATTTAAATCAAGCAGGATTAATGGACATGTATCTTTACGTCAAGCAGGATTAATGGACATGTATCTTTACGTCAAGCAGGATTAATGGACATGTATCTTTAAATCAAGCAGGATTAATGGACATGTATCTTTACGTCAAGCAGGATTAATGGACAGCTATCTTTAAATCAAGCAGGATTAATGGACAGGTATCTTTAAATCAAGCAGGATTAATGGCCAGGTATCTTTACGTCAAGCAGGATTAATGGACAGGTATCTTTACGTCAAGCAGGATTAATGGACATGTATCTTTACGTCAAGCAGGATTAATGGACATGTATCTTTACATCAAGCAGGATTAATGGACAGGTATCTTTAAATCAAGCAGGATTAATGGACATGTATCTTTAAATCAAGCAGGATTAATGGACAGGTATCTTTAAATCAAGCAGGATTAATGGCCAGGTATCTTTACGTCAAGCAAGATTAATGGACAGGTATCTTTACGTCAAGCAGGATTAATGGACATGTATCTTTACGTCAAGCAGGATTAATGGACATGTATCTTTACGTCAAGCAGGATTAATGGATAGGTATCTTTACATCAAGCAGGAGTAATGGACAGGTATCTTTAAATCAAGCAGGATTAATGGACATGTATATTTAAATCAAGCAGGATTAATGGACAGGTATCTTTACGTCAAGCAGGAGTAATGGACAGGTATCTTTACGTCAAGCAGGAGTAATGGACATGTATCTTTACGTCAAGCAGGATTAATGGACAGGTATCTTTACGTCAAGCAGGAGTAATGGACAGGTATCTTTAAATCAAGCAGGATTAATGGACATGTATATTTAAATCAAGCAGGATTAATGGACAGGTATCTTTACGTCAAGCAGGAGTAATGGACAGGTATCTTTAAATCAAGCAGGATTAATGGACAGGTATCTTTACGTCAAGCAGGATTAATGGACATGTATCTTTACGTCAAGCAGGATTAATGGACATGTATCTTTACGTCAAGCAGGATTAATGGACATGTATCTTTACATCAAGCAGGATTAATGGACAGGTATCTTTACGTCAAGCAGGAGTAATGGACATGTATATTTAAATCAAGCAGGATTAATGGACAGGTATCTTTACGTCAAGCAGGATTAATGGACATGTATATTTAAATCAAGCAGGATTAATGGACAGGTATCTTTAAATCAAGCAGGATTAATGGACAGGTATCTTTACGTCAAGCAGGATTAATGGACATGTATCTTTACGTCAAGCAGGATTAATGGACATGTATCTTTACATCAAGCAGGATTAATGGACATGTATATTTAAATCAAGCAGGATTAATGGACAGGTATCTTTAAATCAAGCAGGATTAATGGACAGGTATCTTTACGTCAAGCAGGATTAATGGACATGTATCTTTACGTCAAGCAGGATTAATGGACATGTATCTTTACATCAAGCAGGATTAATGGACATGTATCTTTAAATCAAGCAGGATTAATGGACAGGTATCTTTAAATCAAGCAGGATTAATGGCCAGGTATCTTTACGTCAAGCAAGATTAATGGACAGGTATCTTTACGTCAAGCAGGATTAATGGACATGTATCTTTACGTCAAGCAGGATTAATGGATAGGTATCTTTACATCAAGCAGGAGTAATGGACAGGTATCTTTAAATCAAGCAGGATTAATGGACATGTATATTTAAATCAAGCAGGATTAATGGACAGGTATCTTTACGTCAAGCAGGAGTAATGGACAGGTATCTTTACGTCAAGCAGGAGTAATGGACATGTATCTTTACGTCAAGCAGGATTAATGGACAGGTATCTTTACGTCAAGCAGGAGTAATGGACAGGTATCTTTAAATCAAGCAGGATTAATGGACATGTATATTTAAATCAAGCAGGATTAATGGACAGGTATCTTTACGTCAAGCAGGAGTAATGGACAGGTATCTTTAAATCAAGCAGGATTAATGGACAGGTATCTTTACGTCAAGCAGGATTAATGGACATGTATCTTTACGTCAAGCAGGATTAATGGACATGTATCTTTACGTCAAGCAGGATTAATGGACATGTATCTTTACATCAAGCAGGATTAATGGACAGGTATCTTTACGTCAAGCAGGAGTAATGGACATGTATATTTAAATCAAGCAGGATTAATGGACAGGTATCTTTACGTCAAGCAGGATTAATGGACATGTATATTTAAATCAAGCAGGATTAATGGACAGGTATCTTTAAATCAAGCAGGATTAATGGACAGGTATCTTTACGTCAAGCAGGATTAATGGACATGTATCTTTACGTCAAGCAGGATTAATGGACATGTATCTTTACATCAAGCAGGATTAATGGACATGTATATTTAAATCAAGCAGGATTAATGGACAGGTATCTTTAAATCAAGCAGGATTAATGGACAGGTATCTTTACGTCAAGCAGGATTAATGGACATGTATCTTTACGTCAAGCAGGATTAATGGACATGTATCTTTACATCAAGCAGGATTAATGGACAGGTATCTTTACGTCAAGCAGGAGTAATGGACATGTATATTTAAATCAAGCAGGATTAATGGACATGTATCTTTAAATCAAGCAGGATTAATGGACAGGTATCTTTAAATCAAGCAGGATTAATGGACAGGTATCTTTAAATCAAGCAGGATTAATGGACAGGTATCTTTAAATCAAGCAGGATTAATGGACAGGTATCTTTACATCAAACAGGATTGATGGACATGTATATTTAAATCAAGCAGGATTAATGGACAGGTATCTTTACATCAAGCAGGATTAATGGACATGTATATTTAAATCAAGCAGGATTAATGGACATGTATCTTTACATCAAGCAGGATTAATGGACATGTATCTTTAAATCAAGCAGGATTAATGGACAGGTATCTTTACGTCAAGCAGGAGTAATGGACAGGTATCTTTCAATCAAGCAGGATTAATGGACAGGTATCTTAAAATCAAGCAGGATTAATGGACAGGTATCTTTAAATCAAGCAGGATTAATGGACAGGTATCTTTAAATCAAGCAGGATTAATGGACAGGTATCTTTAAATCAAGCAGGATTAATGGACATGTATATTTAAATCAAGCAGGATTAATGAACATGTATATTTAAATCAAGCAGGTTTGATGGACAGGTATCTTTATGTCAAGCAGGATTAATGGACATGTATATTTAAATCAAGCAGGATTAAAGACATGTATATTTAAATCAAGCAGGATTAAAGACATGTATATTTAAACCAAGCAGGATTGATGGACATGTATATTTAAATCAAGCAGCATTAATGGACAGGTGCCTTTAAGTTGACAGCAGAATTCCGAACTTACTGGAGAGAACACTAGTTCCTGCTGGTTTGAATGCTGATGTCTATGGCTGGAGGTGACAGTCTCCTCGGAATGGATTACTGATCCCAGATCAGGAGGATGGTGATATCCGGGGCTGGAGGTGACAGTTTCTTCGGAATGGATTACTGATCCTAGATCAGGAGGGTGGTGATCTCCGGGGCTGGAGGTGATATCTCCTCAGAATAATTTACTGATCCCGGATCAGGAGGCTGCAGATCTCCATGGTTGGAGGTTCTTATCATTTATTTAACTCTTAATTTTTTTTTTAAATATAAATTTAGAGTAACCAATTATTTTTATTTCAAATAAAGGGGCTATTTAGCCTGACCAATCCACCTAACCTGCACATCTTTTAAGTTGTGGAGGTGAAACCCACGCAGAGACTGGGAGAATGTGCAAACTTCACATGAACAGTGCCCCAGAACCGGGATTTATTTAACGATTTATTAGAAATGAACAGATATTCAAGGTAATGCTTCCTATTTCCATCATAAACCATGAAGTTATGGAATGAAGACCTTGTATGAGGAGCAGGTGAGGACTCTGGATCTGTGCTCGATGGAGTTTAGAAGGATGAGAGGGGGATAGAATCTTAATAGTCAGAAGGAGGCCATTTAGCCCATTGAGTCTTCATGGACCCTCAACGAGCACCCTATCTAGGCCCATGCCCCCACCCTATCCCTGAAAGCCCACCTAACCTAAATAAAGGGCAGTTTAGCATTGCCAATCCACCTAACCTGCACATCTTTGGACTATGGGAGGACATTGGAGCACCCGGAGGAAACCCACGCAGACACTGGGACAAAGTGCAAACGTCACAGTCAGCCACCCAAAACCAGAATTGAACCTGTGGCGCTTTGAGGCAGCAGTGCTAACCACTCTGCCATTCTCACTGAAACTTACAGAATACTGAGAGGCCCAGATAGAGTGGATGTGGAGAGGATGTTTCCACCAGTAGGAGAAACTAGAACCCGAGGGCACAGCCTCCGACTGAAGAGACGAACCTTTCAAACTGAGACGAGGAGGAATTTCTTCAGCCAGAGGGTGGTGAATATTCTCACTCTCACTCTCTCACAGTAGCACAATAGTTAGCACTGTTGTTTCACAGCGCCAGGGACCCGGGATCGATTCCCAGCTTGGGTCACTGTCTGTGTGGAGTCTGCATGTTCTCCCCGTGTCTGCGTGGGTTTCCTCCGGGTGCTCCAATTTCCTTCCCCAAGTCCCGAAAGACGTGCTTGTTAGGTGAATTGGACATTCTGAATTCTCCCTCAGTGTACCCGAACAGGCGCCGGAATGTGGCGACTCGGGGATTTTCACAGTAACTTTACTGCAGTGTTAATGTAAGCCTACTTGTGACACTAATGAAGATTATGGTTATGTGGTACTCTGCCGCAGAAGGCTGTGGAGGCCAAATCACGGAGAGTCTTTAAGACAGAGGTAGATAGGTTCCTGTTAATAAGGGGATCAGGGATTATGGAGAGAAGGCAGGAGAACGGGGATGAGAAAAATATAAGCCATGACTGAATGGCAGAGCAGACTTGAATGGACTAATTCTGCTCCTATATCTTATGGTCATTTTGTGGCCCATTGCTTGCTAGGAGCTGTGTTCAACCTTTACTCAGCTGCAGATTTACATATGGGTCCTCAGATCCTCCCCACCCTCTCACATTTATCTTGTTTCAGGTTCTGTGCTCGAGACAAGTCCTTGTCAGAGAAAACAGGCCAACACTGTCCTGTGTTTGTCAACCCAGGAAGCTTTCTTCACAAGAGAGAGAGGGAGCTATTCCAAACAGAGGCAATACATTTAAGATTTTATAAGGTTCTTGGACAAGAACGTCTTACAGATCTCCCAACCTGTAGAAAGGGAATATCCTTATTGACTTCACACAACTGATTTCTGACAACCCAGCTATTTCAAAGCTGTGAGCTTGTTTTCCTAATTTCTTGATGATAAACTGTAGATAACAAACTAAAGCCAGCAGAATGATCACAATCAGTGACACAAACCCTTGAGCTGTCATCACAAATAAAAGTAAAAAATTTCCAGTAAAATGTGATAACCATCGACTCAGATTCATCCTCCCCACCTGCAGATCATCCATCAATATTCACATAATCTGTTGTTTTTACATCAGAAACAGAAGTATTTGCGATCAGTTTGGAGATAACTCCCATATCGCCCGTTCTCAAACACTTTGTCTTGAAAGATAACAAATAGGATGAAGTCAAATCTTTAGAAGACAAAAGTCTTAGTTCAAATTATCCCCATGCCGTCAGTGGAAAGGGTTAACTTCTGTTTCCAAACGGGACAAGCAAACATTGTCAACTTTGAATGACTTTTCAGATCAAAGGTGAACCATTTTCAACTTTTATCGCCAGTTCTTTTGGGTTTTTGTTTTTTCAGTTTTGCCCAATTGTTTTTCTTTTCATTCTGCTTCAGGCACCTTTCCAAATAAACTGAAGGTAAATGAAAATTAGCTTTCAAGGGAAACTTCAACCTTCTTAGACCAAAAAATGCAAAAGAGAGTGGAGCTTCCCACAGATTTTGAGCTGTGAAACATAACTTCAAGGCTGACATTTTAACTTCAAGGCTGACGTTTATTTTCAGGGAATCAAACATTTTGGTGCCTTTTCCAATTGTACCAGTAAATTGTGATTCACACTGAAAGGTTTACTTTCACTCAGTAATTGAAACATTTCACTTTTCCCAGCACAGGAACTGGTAGCATTTTAGATTAAATTCCAATTGTTCACTTCTCTTGTCGTGTGTCGCTGGTGTGTGGAGAAGATCATGTTCTCTGTAGATCTGTCAGCACAGAAACCGCACTGTGCTTTTGGATACACTCAGTCTGCAGGACAGTGAAGATTTTTAAACATGACCCGAGTGTAGGGCTTCCCAGTGACTTTAAGGAGTGAGATGTTCCTGTAGTTGTCATTTTCTCTGTCACCTTTGTGTTTGCAGATTGTTATGGTTGTTGCATCACACCTGGGGCAGCATGGTAGCATTGTGGATAGCACAAATGCTTCACAGCTCCAGGGTCCCAGGTTCGATTCCAGCTTGGGTCACTGTCTGTGCGGAGTCTGCACATCCTCCCCGTGTGTGCGTGGGTTTCCTCCGGGTGCTCCGGTTTCCTCCCACAGTCCAAAGATGTGCGGGTTAGGTGGATTGGCCATGCTAAATTGCCCATAGTGTCCAAAATTGCCCTTAGTGTAGGGTGGGGTCACTGGGTTATGGGGATAGGGTGGAGGTGTGGACCTTGGGTAGGGTGCTCTTTCCAAGAGCCGGTGCAGACTTGATGGGCCGAATGGCCTCCTTCTGCACTGTAAATTCTATCTATCTACACCTGTTCTGTGAACCAGTCTGACATCCCTAAACAGCAAGACATCATGAAGGTGTGACATTCGATGGGACTTTCCATGTTTGCACAGTTCAGCTGAAATTCCATCCTTGCCAGTTGCCTCTGCTTGCTCAGCGATCAATGGCTTTTTCGAATGCGTGGTGAAGATTCCTTGTCTAACTCAACCATGACAGGAAGCTGCAGGAGAGTCAGAGACTGGGCGATGTCCATCTCACAGGAGTACAGCTCACAGACGTGTTCAACCCAGCGGGACATCTGGTTACTTCTGTCGGTGAGAAGCTCACCATTTGTCAATATCTTTGTTGATGGGAGAATCAAGCAGCCTCTTGATCCCACATACACAGCAGGCACATATTGATTGTCACAGGCAGTGTGGATTTCCCGGTGTAGGCTGCTCCAGTGTTTATTTACACACCATCTCCCTGTATTTTACACAGCTCTCTTGGTGTGATGCAGTGTTCCAGCTGTTGGGTTTATCTTGTGCATGGGGTAGATTTTGCTTTAAGCTTTTCCTGATGTTCCTGCAAATAGTTATGTTTCATTTCACGTTCCTTCACAATGTAAGTTCATAATGGAGATGTCACTGTCAAGAATGTACAAGTCTGAGAATTGTGAACAAGGATTAATCAACACTTTCTGATTGGAGATATTAATCAGTGGAACCTTTCAAACACTCAATTGTAGATTTGCACCTAAATTCAGTTCAGGATTTAAGCCAAAGTTAATAATTTTATTGTAAAAAATTCCTGTTGAGAGTTCTTGAATTAGGGAGAAAGATCACAGGTGGTTCTTTTAAAAGGAGACACAGCAGCCCCGAAAATCAGCGACGTCTCCAGAATATTAAATCCCAGGGATTGTTAATATCAGCAGAATCAAACCGGACATTGTCAGACAATCAATCCTGGGTGTAATTAACATTAGTAAAAGTAACAGAATCCAATCCCTGATGTCACTTGTGAACTCGCTGATGTCACCGCTCTTTAGGTGCCTCAGTGAATCTCTTCCTTTCCCCAAACAGAGCAGGTGAACGGCCTCTCCCCAGTGTGAATTCACTGGTGTATCACCAAGTTGGACTTTGTGAATCCCTTCCCACACACGGAGCAGATAAACGGCCTCTCTCTGGTGTGACCTCGCTGGTGTTCAATGAGGTTGGATGAAGACCTGAAATTCTTTCCAGAGGATGTGCAGCTGAACGGCCTCTCTGGGATGTGAACTCCCTGGTGGTACTCGAGGCTGGATATCCAAGAAAATGCCTCCCCACACAGGGAACAGGTGTACGGCTTCTCCCCAGTGTGAACTCGCTGGTGTGCGGTGAGGTTGGCTGAAGACCTGAACTTCTTTCCACAGGGAGTACAGTTGAATGGCTTCTCCTCAGTGTGAATAAGCCGGTGTGTTAGCAGGTGAATCTCTTCCCAAACTCTAAGCAGATGAATGGCCTCTTCCTGGTGTGATCTCACTGGTGTATTGCAAGGCCTGCTAATTGAGTACACCCCTTCCCAAACACTGAGCATGTGAACGGCTTCTCCCCAGTGTGAATGTGTTGATGGTTTCTCAGCAGGGATAGGTTATAGAATCCTTTCCACAATCCTCACATTTCCAAGGTTTCTCTATGGTGCTGGGCTCAGTGTGGCTGCATCAATGGATTTCCAGATGGGATGGATAATTGAATCCTTTACCACAGTCCTCACATTTCCACAGTTTCTCCATAGAGCCGGGGACAGTTAAAGCAATGACCATATACCAAACACATTTAATATTTCTCCACACTGTCACTGGTGCACTGAGAAACTATTAACGCATTCACACTGGGGAGAAGCCGTTCACTTGCTCAGTGTGTGGGAAGGGGTTTACTCAATTAGCCAGCCTAACATTAAAGCTTTTCCCACAGACAGCAAGGCAATAAATGTATTTTTCTAGATTCAAAGGTCCATGATATTCAGATCCTGATTAATCGAGTGCCTGTGTCAGATCTTGATCTGATGTTTGGTTTGAGTTTCCCATCTGCAAATCCTTCCCCATAAATATCCTGCTAAAGGAGTTTACAAGAGTACCCAGTGTCAGTCCAGGATAGAAATTTTGAACATTAATTCCAGTTTCTGTGGAACATTTCTTCCCTCTCGTTCCCCCACAACTGTAAATCCCCGTCCCACACACACTCCCTCTTCATTGGGCTGAAATCCAAAAATGTTTTGGCAAATTATTTCTGGATCCTTTTAACGATCTGGAGATAAATTCACTCATGATTTGTGACAAAATATGAATCTGAATGTGCAAAGATGTGCAGGTTAGGTGGATTGGCCATGATAAATTGCCCTTAGTGGCCAAAATTGCCCTTAGTGTTGGGTGGGGTTACTGGGTTATGGGGAAAGTGTGGAGGTTGGGTAGGGTGCTCTTTCCAAGAACCGGTGCAGACTCGATGGGCTGAATGGCCTCCTTCTGCACTGTAAATTCTATGAAATCTATGAATCACCCTGATTGAGCAGACACAATAACAGACGTTAACCTTGTGTCCAGAACTGACTGTGTTAAGATTTTCTCAGTGGAGCCTCAGTCAACATCACTGAGTCTAACTTTAAATTCCAGGTTTTATTAATTGAATGGATTGGAGCCCATGTCCCCAGAACATTCTCCTGTCTCTCTGGGTGACTAATGCAGTGACATTGTCACTGGGTCAGTATCTCCCCCCTGGTCTCTATGAGGTTGTTTGTGGAGAGAAGAGGAAGCGGCGGATAGTCACGAACCTGGAACCTCACAATGTCCAGGGAGTGATTGACGGCATATCCGGGCCAATAGGGAAAGAGGAGGCGGGACTGGAGGACTGAGCGGGAGTGACTAGTCCTCCAACCAATCCGAGTGAGCGAGGGCCGGGCTGGGCTCGGTCGTGTGAGGCATGCGCAGCGATTAGAGGCATGCGCAGTGTGATTAATGGCGGCGCAGAGACGGTTCTTTCTCGGTACGATAATCCGCAGAGGTGGGTACGGCGGAACCGGGGGGAGCTATGGATCAAGCGGGGTTTGGAGAAGTTTTGTAAACATGTTATATGAACCGCAAACTCATGAAAAATAACCTACCGATATCCGGGATGGCCCCCCGCCCTTTGCACAGAGCAAGGCCACAGCTTTCCTCAGTTCCAAACCCGGATTAATGTCCGCCATCTTTGTCGGGGGCACTGGTAGCAGGGCGGCGCGATCCCCATCTTTATTGAAGATACTGACAGCGAGGGCGCAAGCGCACCCGCCATCTTTGTTAGGGGCAATATTTTTCAAATTTACCCAGTAACAGAGCGTGAACAAATTGTTCATTAAACTGCTTCACTTTTTCGCCTCCAATTTGTTATCGATAACGCCGAACAATGATATCAGTCAATGACAATCATTTGTATTCATACTGTGTCTTTAACAAAATAAATCTGTCTATAAAACCAAAAGGAAAAAATGATGGTTTCTCCAGCAGATAAACTGACACTAAAGTGGAGCCGGGCAATGTAACTGAGGTGGAAATAGGTGGTCTTGGTGATGATGTGGATATGTGGTCAAAATATGTCCTTCAGCCTCAGACGGTTAACAAGTAGAGGGATGGAGTTAGTGGTTAGAGAGGGAAATTTGTGATGGTGACTGGAGAGAATGGCTTCAGCTTTTCCAATGTTTAAAGGCTGGAAATTTCTGCTCCTGCAGCACTTGATGTCAGACAAGCCAGCACAGTGTGTGTGAGTTGGAGATGAACTAGGAGGTGATGATCTTCACTTGCACCTCCTACCCGGGTGCATCCAGGCAGTGGAGGTTGATGGATTAGAAGATTCTGTCAGAGTTTCGGTGAAGCTGTAGATGTAGAAAATCCCTCTCTTTCACCCTCTGTTTCTTGCACCCCTCTCACTCCCTGTCTCTTCCTCTCACCCCCTTCTGTCGATGCTAGATTATGTGTAATCCCAGATTGAGTGGTGGGATCCATTCCGTGAACAACATTAGTAAACCAGCCTGATTTTTATGACAATCCAGCAATTTTCACAGTCACTTTCCTCGTGCCGACCTCACAAATTACCAGATTCATTCAGCAGAATTTTACAACTTACCTTTGTGTTTCTGTGGGCTCGCTCTCACTTCCTTTTTTCTTTTTGAAATCTGTATCACAGGATATTAGAAAGGGGAGGATTTGCAGTCAGGAAACTGAAACTAAAGATCATATCAGGATCTCATGGACGCGCCCAATCTATTGCAACCTGAATATCATCGGATTTTGAAGATGGAAGAAAAAAGCACCATTCACAGTGAGGAGAAACCGTACATGTGTTCTGTGTGTGGACGAGGGTTCAATCGATCATCTGGCCTTTCAAAACATAAATGTAGGCATGATGGGGAGAAGCTGTGGAAATGTGAGGACTGTGGGAAAGGATTCAATTACCCATCAGAGCTGGAAATTCATCAGCGTGGTCACACCGGGGAGAGGCCATTCACCTGCTCGGACTGTGGGAGGGGATTTACTAAGTCATCCATCCTGCTGACACACCAGCGCACACACAGTGGGGAGAAGCCATTCACCTGCTCTGACTGTGGGAAGAGATTCACTCAGTCATCCACCCTGCAGAAACATCAGCGAATACACACTGGGGAGAAACCATTCACCTGTTCTGTGTGTGGGATGGGATTCACTCAGTCATCCACCCTGCTGACACACCAGCGAATACACACCAGGGAGAAGCCATTTACCTGCTCTGAGTGTGGGAAGAGATTCTCTCACCAATCCACCCTGCTGACACACCAGCAGGTTCACACTAGACAGAGACCGTTCATCTGCTTCGAGTGTGGGAAGGGATTCATTAATTCATCACACCTGATGGTACACCAAAGAGTTCATACTGACGAGAGACCTTTTAAATGTCTGGACTGCGGGAAATGTTTTAAAACCTCGCAGGAACTGGTCTCCCATCAACAGGTTCACACTGATGAGAAACCGTTCAGGTGCTCTCACTGCGGGACTGGGTTCAGACGATCGTCTCATCTCACTGTCCACCAGCGCACTCACACTGGGGAGAGGCCATTCATCTGCTACAAGTGTGGAAAGAGATTCACTCAGTCATCCGCTCTGCTAAGACACCAGCGAGTTCACACTGGGGAGAAGCTGTCCATCTGCTCTGATTGTGGGAAGAGATTCATTCAGTCATCCAACCTGCTGACACACCAACAAGTTCACACCGGGGAGAGACAGTTTACCTGTTCCTCGTGTTGGAAGTGATTTTCTCGTCATCCGCCCTGCTGAGACAGCGAGTTCACTGGTAACTACAGTGATTGGATTTTGTTGTTACATTGAGAACTGAGCCCTTTCATTGTAATCTGTTTCTGCTGATGTTAATACATTTCAGACCAGTCATAGAGACAAATATCCTGGACAAAAATCAAATATGCCATCTTTGTGTTAAACATGCTGTATCGTGTATTTTTAATATCTGAAGGGTTCTCCTTTTGAAGGGTTCTCCCCTCCCCTGTCGTCTCCATTTTCACCTCCGACAACAAGTGAGGAACTCATGGAGCTTATTTGTCATTAAGATTGAGACAATCCAATCTGCTGCTTCCCTCCCTCCCACTAGCCCACTGGACCAAACTGTCTCTAAAGTCCCCCTTGTCCATGATCTGAACTCACATCTTTCTCCAGTTTCTCTCCTGTCAAACCTTCTCATTGATCATCCTGTCCATGAGACCTTCCGGATTCTCCCTTTACCATTTTCCCACTAAATTACTGATCACTCAACTCCCCACATTATCTGATATTGTTAATGGTTCTGTCCCTTCTGGTTCTGTCCCTCCCACCATTAAATTCACTCTCATTCAACCGGGGAAAAAAACCTTTGACCCCATCATCCTGGCAACCTACCGTTCCATCTCCATTCTCCCTTTTCTCTCCAAGTCCCTGTACTCGGTGTCCCCCAAGGATCTATCCTCAGCCCCTCCTATTTCTCATCTACACGCTGCCACTCGGTGACATCATCCCAAAGCACCATGTTAGATTTCACATGTACACTGACATCACCCAGCTCTACCTCACCACCATCCCTCTCCATTCCTCCACTGTTACTAAATTATCAAACTGCTTATCCCACATCCAGTGCTGGATGGGCAGAAATTTCCTCCAATTAAAAATTTGGGAATATCAAAGCCATTGTCTTCAGTCACCATTAGAAATTCCATTCCCTAACTCCCGAGTCCATCCCTCTCCCTGGGAACTGTCTGAGGCTGAACCACACTCTGCACAATCTCTGTGTCAGATTTGACCCCAAGATGAGTTTCTGACCCCATCTCCACACCATCACTAATACCAGATATTTCAATCTCCATAATGTCACCTGTGTCCATCCCCACCCCAGCTCATCTGATGCTGAAACCCTCATCCATGCCCCTGTTACCTTTAGACTTGATGATTCCAATACAGTACTGACCAGCCTCTCACATTCACCCCCACGGAAATGTGAGATCATCCCAAACTCTGCTGACTGTGGGCTTTCTCACACCAAGTAGTCCTGTTCACCCATCACCCCTGTGCTCACTGACCTACACTGGCTCCTTATGTAGGACAGCCTTGATTTTAAAATTCACATCCTCTACCTTGTTTGCAAATCCCTTCATGGCCTCATCCCTCCCTATCTCTGTAATCTCCAGTTTTACAACCCTCTGAGATATCTGCACTCTGCTCACTCTGGCCTATTTAGCATTCCCCATTTTAATTATTCCACCATCAGTGTAGGGCCAAGGCCGGAAACTGTGAAATTCCCTCTCTAAACCTCTCCGTCAACGGTGCAATTTTAAACCGTGTAGAATCAAATATCCCAGCGGTGGTGGGGGTGAAGGGTGGTAAATGTCAACAATTGGGTGATTAAACTGTTGATCAAGTTGTTTAAAAAAAAAGCTAATGGGGTCCTCAGTTTATTAATGTAGACATGGAGTGCAAATGCAAGGAAGCTATCGGGAATCTTTGTAAATTACTGATTACCCAGCAGTGTGGAAAATTACCCAGGTATGTCCTGTACACAAAGAGCAGGACAAATCAAACCCAGCCCAATACTGCCTCATCAGTCTTCTCTCAATCATCAGTAAGGTGATGGAGGGGCCATCAACAGTGCTATCAAGTGGCACTTGCTCAGCAATAACCTGCTCTTGGGTCATGTCTGTGCGGAGTCTGCACATTGAGTCTCCGGTTTCCTCCCAGACGTCCCGAAAGACGTGCTTGGTAGGTGAATTGGACATTCTGAATTCTCCCGCAGTGTACCCGAACAGGCGCCGGAGTGTGGAGACTAGGGGCTTTTCAAAATAACTTCACTGCAGTGTTACTGTAAGCCTAATTGTGACACTAATAAAGATTATTATTAGATTATTATCATTGATGCCAGTTTGGGTTCCGGCAGGGTCACTTAGCTCCTGATCTCATCACAGCCTTGGTTCAAACATGGTTAAAAGAGCTGAACTCCAAAGGTAATCTGAGAGTGACTGTTATTTAAACCAAGCCAGCATTTAACCAAGTATTGCATCAGGGAATCCGAGCAAAACTGGTGTCAATGGGAATCGGGGGAAACTCCGCTGGTCATAACTTGCACAAAGGAAGATGGTTGTGTTTGTTGAATGTCAATTATCTCAGTTCCAGGACATCACTGCAGGAGTTTCTCATGGCAGAGTCCTCGGCCCAAAATCTTTATCAATGACCTGCCTTCCCTCATAACTTCAGAATTGGGGATGTTAACACTGCTTCTCACGGTGCCAAGGTCCCAGGGTCGATCCTGGCCCTGGGTCACTGTTCGTGTGGAATTTGCACATTCTCCCCAAATTTTCCGTGGGTTTCGCCCCCACAACCCAAAAGATGTGCAGGCTAGGTGGATTGGCCACACAAAATGGACCATTAATTGGAAAAAATTAATTGGGTACTCTAAAAAAAATTTTTTTAAGAATTGGGGATGTTTGCATGTGACTAAATAATGTTCAGCACCATTCACTGCTCCTCAGACACTGACGCAATCTGTCGAATTTCAGACAGCAGGACACAGAGATGTTAGGTAGAAAGTAATGAATAAGGTTTATTACGATACAAATCCAAACTCCTTCACTCCCCAAAGAATCTCCTTCCTTGATTGTCCCCAGACGAGGATTTTATGTGAGATGGGGCTCTCCCTATTAAGGGGAAGCCCCGCTCCCTTAAAGGGGCAGTTCCTATTCTGGGGAGGTCATGGGAAATTGTATGGTCCTGTCCCGGGACCTCCATTGGGGTTATAACACAATCCATGTCCAAATGCAGCAAGACCTGGGCAATATCCAGGCTTGAGCTGAACGTGGCAAGTTACCTTCACGCCACACAAGTGCCAGGTAATGACCGTCTCTAACGAGAGAGGATCTAATGATTGACCCTTAACATTCAATGGCATTACCATCGCTGAACCTCCCACAATCAACATCCTGGGGGTTAGCGCTGACCAGAAAATGAACTGGACTAGCCATATAAATATTGTGGCTACCAGAGCAGGTCGGAGGCCAGGAATCCTGTGGCACGTAACTCACCAAAGCCAGTCCACCATTTGCAAGGCACAGGTCAGGAGCATGATGGAATATTCCCCAGTTGCCTGTATGAGTGCAGCTCCAACAACATTCAAGAAGCTTGACAACATCCAGAAAAAACAAGCCCATTTGATTGGCACCCCATCCACAAACATTCAATCTCACTACACCGGCGAACAGTAGCAGCAGTGTGTACCAGCTACAAGATGCACAATAACTCACCCAGGTTCATTTAGGCAGCACCTTCCAAACTCATAACCTCTACCATCCAGAAGGACAAGAGCAGCAGATACATCGACACACCACCACCTGGAGGTTCCCCTCCAAGTTACTCCTGACTTGGAAATATATTAATGTTCCTTCACTGTCGCTGGGTCAAAATCCTGGATGCAGCCTCATCCTCGAGTTACAGAACAGACTTTCTCCTGTCAATATAGAGCTGCAGGATTGGACTGTGATTTGTTTATTGCTCATCTTCAGTTAATACAGTTTAGGAGTGATTTAAATTTAAAACAAGCTTTTGAGACATGATGGTCTATTCATACATAAATGAGATGCTATAGGGCACAAGCTGCATCCAACTAGGGCTGATTTACATCAGAAATAAATATTGGAATAAACATGGATCCGGCATGGATGTGATTAACAGCAGCAATAACTGCAGAATCAAAAACAGTTCGGTGGGGTTACAGGAATAGGGTGGAGGCATGAGCTGAAGTAGGGTGTTCTTTCCAAGGGCCGGTGCAGACTCAATGGGCCGAATGGCCTCCTGCACTGTAACTTCTATGATATGATGATAAGGTGGAGTTGACCTCGTGTCTCTAGCCCACTGTGCCACCCCACATCTGTGGACACTTAAGTGGCAATTTAGTATAGCCGATCCACTTAACCTGCACATCTTTGGATTGTGGGAGCAAACCAGAGCACATAGAGGAAACGCACACAGACATGGGGAGAAAGTGTAAACAACTTGAGCCTCTGGTGCTGTTCCACCGAAGTACCCCACATTTTGAGTTTACATTTGACTGGAGCTATTGGATTCTGCTGTCGTGTTGGAAAACTTTAGGGCATTTGAAATTCTCCACCAATTCCTACTCCATCTTTCTGATGGATAATGAAGGGTCTGTGCACATTCCCCCCCAATATCCACATCAGAGCAAAAAAGATCACGAGTCACTAATTAGGATTTTCGATGGGGTTGTATTTACCCAGCATTCCCGCGGTAGTGAGTGTCCCCCATTCACATCAGAGGAATATGCTGCGCAGGCGCAGTAGTGTCCAATATGGGAGCATACGCAGTGTGAGTAATGGCGACGAGGAGAGTCGCTCATTTGTCGTCTCTGCAGCGGGAAGGATGCGGAAACTCTGACGGAACGATGGAGCCGGATCTGGAGAGGGAGGGTTTCTAAACACCTGGTGAGGGCCGCAAATCCAGAATCAGACTCTGCAAGTCCCGCGATTCCAGCTCCGGGTCTTTGTTTCCCCCAGACCGGGACAACACGTTTTAAAATCCATGCCCCGCTCTCGGGCTGCGCCTGTTACTCGCCGCCCAGAGGAGTCTTTGGGCCATATATTTATATTCAGTGAGAGGTCGCAGTCTCCGTCTCGTTACCTGAAGGAACTGCTTCGCCATTTGGTTTGCACTTTAACCCCACGCTGCTAATCACTGCCCAGTGTGGAGGGGGCTGGGTAAGTCAGAGGATCTGCTCCTGGGCCTGGTTAAAGCAGCAGCCTGTAGAGCGGCAGGGGGTAACTCCGGCTGTCGGCCCCTGTTCTCTGGTCTTGTCAATCCCCGGGTTGTCCTGGAGAGGGAGGGTGCGGTGTCTAGCGGAACACTTGAGACCTTCCACACTGGTGGCCACCTCAGGGTGCAGAATGTCCCATAGACACTGGAAACAACATTCTGGTGTAGTTGAGAAGGAGGTTTGATTGGACCACAAGTTTGGGTAAACAAGAGAAAAAATCCATAGAAACTGGAATTGTCTGTTCTGAATTTCTATCCTGTACTAATGGTAACACTGACACTGTCAATGTATTTTACAAGGTACAAGAGGACGTTGATTTGCAGATGGGAAACTCAGACCAAACATCACATCAAGATCTGACCGTGTCACTCAATTCATCAGGACCTGAATATCATCGGTCTTTGAATGTGGAAGGAGAAACATTTGTTGGTTCTGTCAGTGGGAACAAATTTCAAACATCAGTGTGACTGGAAAAGCACCGAGACCCACACAACACACACCTGAATGAGAATGTTCCAGTGTACCGACTGTGGACAGACTTTAACCAGTTACACAGCCTGGAAAAAAAAGCACATCATTCATAACGGGGAGAAACTGTACACGTGTTCTGTGTGTGGACGAGGCTTCCATTGATCATCCAATCTGGAGTGACACAAGGACTCGGACACAATGGAGAAACCATGGAAATGTGGGGACTGTGGGAAGGGATTCAATTACCCATCCCTGCTGGAAATACATCGACGCAGTCACACTGGAGAGAGGCCGTTCACCTGCTCTGTGTGTGGTAAGGGATTCATTCAGTCATCCCACCTGCTGACACATCAGCAAGTTCACATTGATGAGAGGCTGTTTAACCAGTCAGACTGTGATAACTCTAAAAGCTCCGAGGACCTGGTCAAGCACCAGGTTGTTCACACTGAGAGACAGTTCAGCTGCTCTCATTGTGGGAAGCTATTCAAACGATCACAGAATCTCATTGAACACGAACGCACTCACACTGGGGAGAGACCATTCACCTGCTCTGTGTGTGGGAAAGGATTCACACGATCATCCCACCTCACTACTCACAGACTGGTTCACAGTGATACCAGACCTTTCAAATGTACTGAATGCGAGAAGAGTTATAAAACCACAAGTGATCTGCTGATACACCAGCGGGTTCACAACGAGGAGAGGCCGTTCAGATGTACAGTGTGTGGGAAGGGATTTACTCAGTTATCTGGCCTCCAGAAACACCAGCGAGTTCACACTGGGGAGAGGTCATTCACCTGCTCCTTATGTGGAAAGGGATTCATTTATTTAACCAGCCTCCGATCACACCAACTTGTTCACTCAGATAAGAAACCTTTCAAATGTTCTGAATGTGAGAAGAGTTTTAAAACCACAAGTGTTCTGCTGAGACATCAGCGAGTTCACACTGGGGAGAGGCCGTTCACCTGCTCTGACTGTGGGAAGGGATTCACCCGCTCATCCCACCTGCTGACACATCAGCACACGCACACCGGGGAGAGACCATTCACCTTCTCTGAGTATGAGAAGGGATTTACTCGGACAGCTCATCTGACACAGCAACAGGTTGATAAATGTCTGCAGGGTTTGGATTCTGCTGTTATTGCTGCTGTTAATCACATCCAGCACTGAACCATGTTCATTCTGACTGTTGGAGTTTGTTTTTGCTGATGTTAGTAATCCCTATAACTGGGCTGGAGTTTAATCCTCTGAATATATGTCAAGTGAACTAATATTGTTTCAGACACAATCGAGACCTTCATTTCTCCAGGATAAGAGGAGATTAATTGATGTCCTGTTACTCACTGCTGCATTTTTGTGACCTTTCCTCCTTTCTAACTCGAGATTATTTCAGTTCTCACACCTTCAGTTACTCTCACAACCATGTCCCAGCTCCACATCACTTCCAGTGTGCCTGTCTTAGCTTTGGCATCTAGGGGAGGTATTGGTAACAAACCCAGGATCACTAAACAAAACCCAATGATTTGTACTGTGGATCTGGTCAAGCACCAGGTTGTTCGCACTGAGAGACAGTTCAGTTGTTCTCACTGTGGGAAGCTGTTTAAACGATCACAGAATCTCATTGAACATGAACGCACTCACACTGGGATGAGTAACATGAAGGTGGTCAGTACAAATGTTACAAGGACATCCGAAAAAAGGATCCTTACAAACTTCTGCACTGTGGACCACCTAGAATCATATCATATCTCTGGGAAAATACTGCAGTCGACCAGCTGTGTGGAGGCAGCACTGAAATTGGTTCAGTTTGTTTCAGTTTGTACTGATGTGCTTGTCTCCCCAATCACCGAGGATGGAGATGTTTCTGGAGCCTCCTCCTCCTGTGATTTGTTTAATTGTTCACCACCATGTCGATGTTGCAGGACTGCAGCTTTGATCTGAACTACTATTAGTGAGATCGCTTAGCCCTGCCTCGAGCATGCTGCTTCCGCTGTTTAACACGTTTATAGTCTCCTGTTATAGGGTCACCAGATTGGAATCTGTTTTAGGGATACCTGGTGCTGCTCCTGACATGTTCCCTCCACTCCATGTTGAATCCGGATTGGTCCCTTGGCTTGATGGTAATGGTAGAGTGAGGGATATGCTGGCCTATGAGCTTACAGATTGTGTTTAAGTATTGTGCTGCTGGTGGCTCACAGCACCTCATGGATGCCCAGTTTTGATCTAGATCTGTCCAATTTTTTTGTGCACTCCCAGAACTGGTTGATCTCCCCAAATGCATGACCTCACACTTCTCTGTGTTAAATTCCCTATTGCCCCTGTATTGCCCACTCCACCAATCCATCTCTATTGTTTTGGAGATGATAGCTATCCGCTACAATGTCCAGAATTCGGCCAATCTTTGTGTCGTCTGCAAATTTCCTAATCATGCTCCCTATGTTCACGTCCAAATTGTTACTATATAGCCCACATAGTTCCGAACACCACTTGAAACAACTTTTCCAATTGCAAGGGCAGCCAATGACCCTATTACTGAGCCAATGTTTTATCCAGTTTGCCACATTACCCTGTATTCCATGGGCTTTCACTTTTTGCCACGTGGGAATTTGTCAAACGCCTTGCTAAAATCTATGTGCACAACATCTACTGCACTACCTTTTTCAACACTTCTTGTCACTTCCTCAAATAATTTGATCGAATTTGTGATGCAAGAACTTCCTTTAACAAATGCATGCTGTCGATCCCAGACTAGTCGATGCCTTTCTATGTGACAGTTAATCCTATCTCTCAGGATTAATTCTACTAATGGTGAGAATCAGCTCACTACCACAGGGAGTGGGTGAAGTGAAGAGTACAGATGTGTTGAAGGGGAAACTAGACAAACACAAGAGGGAGATGGGAATAGAGGATTACAATGAGAGATTTAGATGTGGAAAGATGGGAGGAGCTTGAGTGGAGCAGAAACCCCAGCAGGGACTGGTTGGGCTGAATGGTCTGTTGCTGTGCTGTATATCCTATGTAATCGAGCTCTGAATCCACTGTGTTATTTCTGTTTGTGTCGGGAAGCAGCATGACGTTAAACTGAGGACTAAAATCAAAATCTCCCAGGCTATTGTCCTTCCCACCCTGCTGTGTGGAGCAGAATCCTGGGGATGCTGTAGGAGCGACATCAAAGCTCTGGAACTCTTCCGGCAAAGACTCCTGAGGACCATCATGAAAATTCAATAGCAGGACAAAAATCTCAAAACAACCTGGTTCCCCATCGTGCTGGGCTCAACAGCATGGAGACCATCCTCCAGAACATTCAACTGAGCGGCCAGGCCATATCTCTCACATGGATGACTATACAATCCACAAGCAGACCTTCAATGGGGATTGTCTCAGGGCAAACAACATCAAGGTGGTCAGTACAAATGATACAAGGACATCCAAAATAGGATCCTCACAAACCTCTGCACTGCAGACCACCTCTCTGGGAAAAGACTGCAATCGACCGGTCCATGTGGAAGCAAGACTGAAATTGGTTCAGTTTGTTTCAAGGACCATCAACCGCAAGCTCATAACACCCGACATTCCCAGAGAAAGACCAGAGATGAAGCAGCTACAGAGGTTCCCCCTAAGCACCAACAGCAACATAAACTGCCAGTTCTGTGGACGTCCATGTCGATCCCACATCAGACCCTCAGTCACGAGAGGACCCACAGAAAACAATGTAATTAATGACAGCTTGGACATACTTGAACAATGTGGAGTTGACCTCAACATTATCCCTGTTCTCCGGATGGGATCACTGTACTCTGTCTGATTATTGCAGAGCTGTTAATGAAGTCAGTAAAAGACAGTCTGTTGTTGGGCGCTTGATTATAGAAATGTAGAAAATTGAAGGAGTGGCCATTTGGCCCTTCGAGCCTGTTGCCCCATTCATCATGATCATGGCTGATCTCCCAAGTCAGTAACCTATTTCTGCTTTTCCCTCATATCCTTTGATCCCTTTAGCCCCAAGCTCTATATTATCTGGTGTCTGAAACCACAGGGTTCAATATTTAGAGTCAACAAGATGAACAAGGATGTGTTCATCAGGGCCCAATTCTCCAGCTGGATATTCACAGGAGAAAGTCAGTCTGTTATCCAACACATTTGAGGGAATTGAACAGAGAAAAATCCCGATTGTAAGAACCCGCAAATCATTTGTAAATAACTGTCAAATGTTGGCAGGTTCCAACTGTCGAATTCCATCACATTGAAGTCAGTGAGAGGTGGGAGAGTGGTTATTCTGGAACTAAAAAACACCAGTTAGATCACAGCTAGAGTACTAAGTACAGTTCTGGTCATCACATTACAGAGAATAGGGACTAGCTCAGTCTCAGCCAGTAGAAACATGGTGGGTTGAATGGCCTCCTCTGTGCTGGAAACTTTTAGGATTCCGTGATGACAAGTGGTCCTTGTGTTTTTATCCAAGACTGGTCATGGCCCAGTCATTTAGTCCAAGTGTTGATGTGATGGTTCAAGCCAAGAGGTGTCTTATGGAATCTGTGGTTCAAGCTTGTATTTTTAGGGACAGATGCTCATTGAAAAGGGAAACTGAGAAAGGAAACTGACTCTCAGCTGTCAAAAAATCTAAGACCGAAATTGAGTAGAATCGTATCAAAGGACAAAGAGAACCCTCAGAGCTCAGTAGCAGATGATGGATTCAGTGGTGCAGTACAGGCAGGTTGAGGAGTCTGGATCCAGAAGCTGAAAATAAGCAAAGATGCAGTTTCTGAAGCTAACATTGGGGGAGATAAACCATCCAGATCATCGTAAGACCATATGATATAGGAGCAGAATTAGCCCATTTGGCCCATCAAGTCTACCCAGCCATTGAATCATGTCTGATATGTTTCTCATCCCCATTCTCCTGTCTTCTCCCCATAACCCATGGAGAGGGGTAGGTAGTGCTGAGGAAGGAGGGATGCTGCAGAAGAACTTGGACAGGCTAGGAGAGTGGGCAAGTAAGTGGCAGATGGAATACAATATGGAAAAGTGAGAGGTTCTGCACTTTGGAAGGAAGAATAGAGGCAGAGACTATTTTCTACATGGGAAAAGGCTTCAAAATCAGAAGCACAAAGGGACTTAGGAGTCTTTGTTCACGATTCTCTAGGTTAACATGCAGGTTCAGTTGGCAGTTGCGAAGGCAAATGCAATGTTACCATTCATGTCGAGAGGGCTCAAATACAAGAGCAGGAATGTACTTCTGAGGCTGTGTAAGTCTCTGGTCAGACCCCATTTGAAGTATTGTGAGCAGTTCTGGTCCCCGTGTCTAAGGAAGGATGTGCTAGCTTTGGAAAGGATCCAGAGGAGGTTCACAAGAATGATCCCTGGAATGAAGAGCTTCTCATATGAGGAGTAGTTGAGGATTCTGGGTCTGTACTCGATGGAGTTTAGAAGGATGAGGACGGATCTCCTGAGTCTTACATAATACCGTGCGGCCTAGAAAGAGTGGACGTGGAGAAGATGTTTCCACGACTAGGAGAAAATAGAACCCGATGGCAAAGCTTCAAACTGAAGGGACGATCCTTTAAAACAGAGATGAGGAGGAATCTCTTCAGCCAGAGGGTGGTGAATCGTGGGACGCATTGCCACAGAAGGCTGTGGAGGTCAAGTTACTGAGTGTGTTTAAGACAGATATGGATAGGTTCCTGATTAATAAGGGGATCAGGGGTTATGGGGAGAAGGCAGGAGAATGGGGATGACTAAATGGCAGAGCAGACTCGATGGGCTGAATGGCCTAATTCTGCTCCTGTATCTTATGGTGTTAATGTAATAAAACATCCCAAGGTGTTTCAGAAAGAAGAATATGACATTGAGTCACATCGGCTGATATTAGGGTAAATGGACAAACCTTGATTGGAGAGGGAGATTTAAACAAGTATCTTTAATCAGTGCTGAGAAGTGGAGACTGCAGGGAGCTTGAGGGAGGCCTTCAAAGAAACTTACGTGTCAAAGATATAAAAAAACACTCAACAGACTGCATTTAACACAAAAACAGATGTTTGATTTTTATCCAGAATATATAACTTTATTAACATCAGCGGAAACACACTCCAATGAACATGATTTAGACATGAATGTCATTCCTAACATAACCAATCATTGTTATATGTGAACTCGCTGGTGTTTCCGCAAGTTTGATTATTGAGTGAATCCCTGGCCACATTCGGAGCAGGTAAATGGGCTCTCCCAAGAGTGAACTCGCCAGTCTGTCAGCAGAGTGGATAACTAGGGAATCCCTTCCCACACACAGAACATAAAAATGGCCTCCCCCTGTTTGAATGCGCTGATGAATTTCCAACTCGGTTGGTCAACCGAATCCTTGCCCACAGTCCCGACATTTAAACGTTTTTTTCCCTGTGTGAACACGCCGGTGTTTCCGGAGTTTATGAATTGGCAAATCCCATTTTACACACAGAGCAGGTGAACGGTCTCTTCTCAGTGTGAACCTGCTGGTGTTTCTGTAGGTTTAATGACTGAGTGAATCCCTTCCCACACTTGGAGCAGGTAAACGGTGACGCCCTGGTGTGACTCCGCTGTTGTTTCCGGAGTGTGAATGAATCAGCAAATCCCTATTTAGACCCAGTGCAGGTGAACGGTCTCTTCCCCCTGTGAACCCGCTGGTGTCTCCGCAAGGTGGATGGATCAGCAAATCCCTTTTTACTCACCGTGCAGGTGAACGGTTTCTTCCCAGTGTGAATTCGCTGGTGTTTCTGTAGGTTTGATGAATTCGCAAATCCCTTTTTACACACAGTGCAGGTGAATGGTCTCTCCCCAGTGTGAACTCGCTGGTGTGTCAGCAGGGTGCATGATTGAGTGAATCCCTTCCCACACTGAGAGCAGGTGAACGGCTTCTCCCCAGTGTGAACTCGCTGGTGTGTCAGCAGGGTGCATGATTGAGTGAATCCCTTCCCACACTGAGAGCAGGTGAATGGTCTCGCCCCAGTGTGAACTCGCTGGTGTAGGTTTGATGAATTAGTAAATCCCTTTTTGCACACAGTGCAGGTGAATGGTCTCGAACCCGCTGGTGTTGCTGTAGGTTTGATGAATTAGTAAATCCATTCCCACGCACCGAGCAGGTGAATGGTCTCTCCCCAGTGTGAACCCGCTGGTGTTGCTGTAGGTTTGATGAATTAGTAAATCCACTCCGACACACAGATCAGGTGAATGGTCTCTCCCCAGTGTGAACTCACTGGTGTTGTTGTAGGTTTGATGAATTAGTAAATCCACTCCCACACACAGAGCAGGTGAATGGTATCTCCCCAGTGTGAACTCACTGGTGAGTCTGCAGGGTGGATGACTGTGTGACTTCCTTCCCACACTTGGAGCAGGTGAACGGTCTCTCCCCATTGTGAACCCGCTTGTGTTGCCGTCAGTTGGATGAATCAGCAAATCCCTTTGTGTACACAGTGAAGGTGAATGGCCTCTCCTGTATGATGGCGCCGATGAAGTTTCAGGCGAGATGGGTAACTGAATCCCTTCCCACAGTCCCCACATTTCCACGGTTTCTCCCCAGTCTGACTACACTTGTGTTCTGACAGGTCAGATGATCGGCTGAATCCTCGTCCACATACAGAACACATGTACGGTTTTCCCCCACTGTGAACAATATTTTTTCCTTTCATTTTTAAACTTTGTTGATGTTCCGATCATATACGGACGATGGTAAATTGGGAGGCTCGTGTGATCTTGATGTGAAGTTGGTTTGTGTTTCCCATATGCAAATCCTTTGAATCTCCTGTGAAATTGATTGAAAACAGAAAATAGGGAGTGAGAGAGAACCACAAAAACACAAAGGCAGGTTGTGAAATTGAGCTGAATGAATCTTGTCATTTGTGGGGCCGGCACTGGGAAAAAGTCACCATGAAAACTGCTGGATTGTTGTAAAAACCCAACTGATTCACTGATGTCCTTCAGGGAAGGGAAGCTGCCAAACTGGAGTCCCACTCACTCACTTATCACCCCTGTGCTCACTGACCTACATTGGGACTCGGCTAAACAACATCTCAATGGAACATTCACACCCTTGTTTGCAAATCTTGCTCTTTGCTATTTCCAGCTACACAGATGTTTAATTCTTGAACCACAGATCAAACACAAATACTTACATTCAGGTCCTGATGAACTGAGTGACTGCCAGATTTTAACGTGAATCTTAGTATTCCAGAGGGAGGTGGGGGAGGGGGAGAAAGCGAGAGAAGGGATTTTATATGTTGACAGGCGGTTGTCCCTCTCCCCACGGACGTTTTGCATTGTTTTCCAAGGGTCACACCAGCCCCAGAGACATGGAATCCCTCACAGGTAAGAGAGCAGAGCACTAAAAGCTCAAAGGTGTTGATAAATGCTCAGACATACTTAGCTGTGAAGCAGTTTCACAGTTTTTCATGTTAACATCTCCCACTGTAGCCTGCAGCTGGAAAGATATCAGAAGCTCTGGAGTCGGAGGAAAATCCCCCAGTTGAGGAGAACGGGGATGATGTCACCACGCAATTGGAGGTGCGTGATGACATCACAGACAGGAAGACTGAACATCTGGATCTGTGCGAACCAGTGATCACCACACATTATGGAAGATGTGATGGTCCTTGAGAGAGTAGAGGAGACTTACCAGAATAGTTCCAGGAATGAGGGATTTTAGTTGCAATGTTAGGTTGGAGAAACTGCGGTTGTTCTCCTTGGAGCAAAGGAGATTCATAGGTGTTCAAGTTTCTGATTGGTCTCAGTAAAGTAGCTAAAGAAACGTTGCTCCTACCAGCTGATTGTAAAAGGATTTCAGGACACAGATTTAAGATTTGGACTAAGAACTACAGGGCAAAATGAGGAAGAAATTTTACAGTGAGTGGTAATGACTTGGAACTCAATGCTTACGCTGAAAGTGCGATAATATCCAGGTCCTGATGTCATAGAATTTACAGTGCAGAAGGAGACCATTCGGCCCATCAAGTCTGCACCGGCTCTTGGAAAGAGCACCCCATCCAAGGTCAACACCTCCACCCTATCCCCATAACCCAGCAACCCCACTCAACACTAAGGGCAATTTTGGACACTAAAGGCAATTTATCATGGCCAATCCATCTAACCTGCACATCTTTGGACTGTGGGAGGAAAGGGGAGCACCCGGAGGAAACCCACGCAGACACGGGGAGGACGTGCAAACTCCGCACAGACAGTGACCCAAGCCGGAATTGAACCTGGGACCCTGGAGCTGTGAAGCAATTGTGCTATCCACAATGCTACCGTACTGATGAATCGAGTGATGCTGTCAGAGTTTGATGTCAGGTTTTGTTTATGTTTCCTGCCTGCAATTCCTTTTCTAATACCCTGAAAATGAAAGTAACAAAAGCCATCTTTGTCAGTCCAAAATCAAAATACAGGAAAAAAATAAACCTATTCTTGGTTTGAGTTTACTTTGTGTAAATCCTCCCTTTCTAACGCCCTGTAAAAGGAGTTTCCACAATTCATTTCTGTCAGCCCAGGATAGAAATTTACTACATTCTTCCCTCCTGCTCCCTGGACCAGGATGACAGCTCATACTCCCTGCTACACTTTACCCTCGTCATCAGCCATTGCTCAATTTCAGGATGACCTTTACTCAAGGTTGTGAGTTTCTGACATGGTTCTTGATATGACTGGACACAGTCGTAGATCTTTAGACACATGGAAGAGGATGTTCCAAGAGGTAGTGAGAACTAAAAAGCAGAATGTCTTTCTCTTCCTTTTCTTCTCTGCCTCAACAATAAGACATTGGGACTCAAAGGCTAATGTAGTTTGATGGTTGTCTTCATTCTGAACAATGGGTAACAAACTCCTCCCAAAACATTGAATAAAAGCAAATTACTGTGAATGCTGGAATCTCAAACCAAAAAGAAAATGCAGGTAAATCTCAGGCCTGGCAGCATCTGTAGGGAGACAAAATAGCTAACGTTTTGAGTCCAGATGACCACTCGAAACGTTAGCTCTTTTCTCTCCCGACAGATGGTGCCAGACCTGCTGAGATTTTCCAGCATTTTCTTTTTGGTTCCTCCCAAAAAATTCTCCCCCTTCAAAACATCCCAAAAGATGTGCTTGTTAGGTGAATTGGACATTCTGAATTCTCCCTCTGTTGTACCCAAACAGGCGCCGGAGTGTGGCGCCAAGGGGATTTTCACAATGCTTCATTGCAGGGTTAATGTAAACTTACTTGTGACAAGAAAGATTTTTAAAAATCATTGCCCCCGACAAAGATGGCGACTCCGCATGTGCCCTGGTGCGCGACCCCAGTAAAGATGGCGGCCGTTCACCCGGGCCGAACATGAGGAGCTGCAGCCCCGCTCAGTACAAATTAGGTCCGGTAAGCTCTTTTCCCAGATTTGCGACTCACACAACATGTTTACGGAGCGTTTCCGCCCACCACGTGCTTCTTTGCTCCCTCCGCACCGTCAATCGCCTCTTACCGATTTCAGATCTGAACAGAGCCGCAATCCATCGCCATTACCCACACTGCACATGCTTCAATCACAGCCCGATCCCGCCCCTCATTCACTCCGATTGGTTGGAGGATCAGCCGCTCTCGATCGGTCCTCCAGACCAGCCTCTACTCTTATTGGTCCGCAGCTGCCGTCAATCCACAAAGTGTTTACAAATCATCCCACCCACCGCCTGACGCTGACTCCGCTTTCCCGGGACAAACAAGGGCCGAGGTCACCCTTGCTCCAAACTGCACCTGTGCACCAAAATCCAGCAACTGCATCGCCCATGCGCCAGACCATTTCACCTGAGGAAGGAGCAGCGCTCCGAAAGCTAGTGACATCGAAATAAACCTGTTGGACTTTAACCTGGTGTTGTAAGACTTCGTACCAGCTCACAATGACCGGGGAGTGATTGACGGCACCTCTCGACCAATAGGAAGAGGGGCGGGGTGGAGGTCCGAGCGGGAGCGACTGCTCCTGCAACCAATCAAAGTGAACGAGGGGCGGGGCTGAGCCCGGATCTTCCTCATTGGCTGATACTCTGCATCATTTTGGAAGCTGATTTGTCTCAAACTCCAGGAGAAAACTGGACCTTTCTGTTTGTGGCTTTAAACAGATGAAACCCTGTAGGTGTGGAGCAAACATTTCAACATTTGTTACTGAAATGTGGGAACTCACCAGATAGGAGCTTCCAAACCCTGGTCACCCTCGCCTGGAAGGACAAGGGCAGCAGACTCTTAAGGAGCAGACTTCCCAGGGAGGCAATGGACAAGCAATCCAGACAGCCAGGGTAATGATTTTGTGATAATAAAAGCAAGATACTGCAGATGCTGGAAATCTAATAAAATCAGAAATTACCGAAGGAGACTCAAAATGTTCATTATTTTTCTCTCTCCACAGATACTGCCAGACCCGCTGAGTTAATGCCACAAATCAGCTGTTTTTATTATAATGGTACCTGAGTTTAAATCCTACCACGGCTGAATTTGAATTCAATAAAAATATTGTGAGCATGGATCAATTGTCATAAAAACTCATCTGGTTCTCTTAATGCCCTTTTGGGAAGGAAATCAGCCATCCTTACCCAATCAGGTCTACATGTGACACGATTCACAAACAATTCAAGGGCGGGACTTCCGGGTGCGGCGATGACCAGCTAAGTCGCACGTTTCGGCACCTCCCGTTTTAACGGACTTTTGGGCTCTTATCGGGAGCCCCAACGGCAATTTTCGAAGGCTAAACCCACTGTGAGGCGACATTTAGGGCAGCACGGTAGCCTTGTGGATAGCACAATTGCTTCACAGCTCCAGGGTCCCAGGTTCGATTCCGGCTTGGGTCACTGTCTGTGCGGAGTCTGCACATCCTCCCCGTGTGTGCGTGGGTTTCCTCCGGGTGCTCCGGTTTCCTCCCACAGTCCAAAGATGTGCAGGTTAGGTGGATTGGCCATACTAAATTGCCCTTAGTGTCCAAAATTGCCCTTAGTGTTGGGTGGGGTTACTGGGTTATGGGGATAGGGTGGAGGTGTTGACCTTGGGTAGGGTGCTCCTTCTGCACTGTAAATTCTATGAAATAGAAGGGAGTCCCCCCGGATGTGAATGGACAGAAGAGATAATAGTGGCCAGATTACGGAGGATCCTCTGGAGCAGCGGCAAAGAAGGGAAGTGAGAAGCAAGATAGCGGCGGAGGGAGGCCAGTTGGTATGGGGCCTGGAACAGCAGGAGTTCCTCCGGCGATGTGTGGAGGAGCTCAAGAAGGAGGTGCTGGCGCCGATGCTGCAGGCGATTGAGGGGTTAAAGGAGGTACAGAAGACCCAAGAGATGGAGCTCCGTGGAGTGAAGGCAAAGGCTGCCGAAAATGAGGACGAGATACAGGGCTTGGTGGTGAAGACGGAGACGCACGAGGCACTGCATAAGAGGTGTATGGAGAGACTGGAAGCCTTGGAAAATAGCTCGAGGAGGAAGAACTTAAGAATCTTGGGTCTTCCCGAAGGGGCAGAGGGAGTGGACGTTGGGGCGTATGTGAGCACGATGCTCCATACCTTAATGGGAGCTGAGGCCCCGACGGGCCCCCTGGAAGTGGAGGGAGCATATCGAGTCCTCGTGAGAAGACCAAAGGCAGGAGAAATACCTCGAGCAATAGTGGTGAGGTTCCACCACTACAAGGACAGGGAGATGGTCCTAAGATGGGCGAAAAAGACACGGAGCAGCAGGTGGGAGAACGCGGTGATCCGCGTGTATCAGGATTGGAGTGCGGAGGTGGCGAGAAGGAGGGCGAGTTTCAATCGGGCCAAGGCGGTGGTCCACAAGAGGAAAGTGAAGTTCGGAATGTTGCAGCCGGCAAGACTGTGGGTTACACACCAGGGTAAACACCACTACTTCGAGACGGCAGAAGAGGTGTGGACATTTATCGAAGAGGAGAAGTTGGACTAGATTGGAGAAAGAGTGTTTGAAATGAAGTAGTGAGGTGGTGGCAAGGAACTGTGAATCAGATGGGGGGGGGGGAGAAGAAGGGGGAAAAAAAAATTCTTTCCCCTCGAAGGGGGGGGGCGGCACGAAGAAATGTGGGCGCCGGTGGGGAAGGAGAGAGGGAGCTGCTCCATCAGGGGCGGGGCCGAGAGGGAAGCGCGGGCTTTGTCCCTGCGCTATGGAAATTGTGGCGGGAAAAGGGGGCGCAGGAAGGAGGGGGCCTCACATGATGGGAGGCTAAGGATAAACGGGGGAAGGCGAGGTCAGCCAGAGTTTGCTGACATCCGGAAGCAATATGGGGGGAGCAACTAAGCTAGAGAGGGATCTAGCGGGGGGAGGGGGTGGTTAACTGGGTTGCTGCTGCTAAGGGGAAGGGGGAGCTGTTACGGGATGGGATGGTCGGGATGGGAGGGCGCCGTCGGGGGGAAAAGCGGGTGTGTGGGAACCGGGTGAGGAGCTGGTCTAAAAAAGGGGATGGCTAGTCGACGAGGGGGGGGGGGTAAAGAGCCCCCCAACCCCGTTGATCACGTGTAACGTGAGAGGGTTGAACGGGCTGATTAAGAGGGCAAGGGTACTTGCGCACCTAAAGAAGCTAAAGGCAGACGTGGTCATGCTTCAGGAGACGCACCTGAAACTGGCGTATCAGGTCAGATTAAGGAAAGGATGGGTGGGACAGGTATTCCACTCGGGCTTGGATGCGAAAAATAGAGGGGTGGCAATACTGGTGGGGAAACGGGTATTGTTTGAGGCGAAGACCATAGTGGCGGACAGTGGGGGTAGATACATGATGGTGAGTGGCAGACTGCAAGGTGAGGCAGTGGTGCTGGTGAATGTATATGCCCCGAACTGGGATGACGCAAACTTTATGAAGCGTATGTTGGGGCGCATCCCGGACCTGGAGATGGGAAAGTTGGTAATGGGGGGGGGGACTTCAACATGGTGCTGGACCCAGGGCTGGACCGGTCCAGATCTAGGTGCTTAAGGGCTGTATGGAGCAGATGGGAGGAGTGGATCCCTGGAGATTTACTAGGCCTAGGAGTAAAGAGTTTTCCTTCTTCTCCCATGTCCACAAAGTGTACTCCCGGAGAGACTTCTTTGTCCTGGGAAGGTTGCTGATCCCGAAGGTGGCAGGAACGGAGTATTCGGCTATAGCCATTTCAGATCATGCCCCACATTGGGTAGATCTGAAAGTAGGAGAGGAAAAGGAACAGCGCCCACTCTGGAGATTAGATATGGGACTGTTGGCGGACGAGGGGGTATGTGTAAGGGTGAGGGGATGTATTGAAAGGTACCTAGAGATTAATGATGACGGAGAGGTCCAGGTGGGAGTGGTCTGGGAGGTGCTGAAGGCGGTGGTTAGAGGGGAGCTGACCTCCATAAGGGCCCATAAGGGGAAACAAGAGGGTAAAGAAAGGGAGAGATTGTTGAGGGAGATTTTGAGGGTGGATAGGCAATATGCGGAGGCTCCAGATGAAGGGCTATACAGGGAAAGACGGAGATTGCACACGGACTTTGACTTGTTGACCACGGGTAAGGCGGAGTCACAATGGAGGAAGGCACAGGGAGTGCAGTATGAATATGGAGAGAAGGCGAGCCGGCTGCTGGCCCAACAACTTAGGAAGAGGGGGGCGGCGAGAGAGATCGGAGGGGTTAGAGACGAGGAGGGAAAGATGGAACGGGGAGCGGAGAGGGTGAACGGGGTGTTTAAGGTATTTTACGAGAGGCTATATAAGGCTCAACCCCCGGAAGGGAAAGAGGGAATGATGCGTTTCCTAGACCAGCTGGAGTTCCCGAAGGTTGAGGAACAGGAGATGACAGGACTGGGAGCGCAGATTGAGGTGGAGGAGGTGGTAAAAGGAATTGGGAACATCCAGGCAGGGAAGGCCCCGGGACCGGATGGGTTCCCGGTGGAGCTCTATAGGAAATACGTGGACCTGCTGGCCCCACTTCTGACGAGAACCTTTAATGAGGCTAGGGAAAGGGGGACACTACCCCCGACGATGTCGGAGGCGACGATATCGCTGATCCTGAAAAGAGACAAAGACCCGCTGCAGTGCTGGTCATACTGGCCTATTTCCCTCTTGAACGTAGATGCCAAGCTTTTGGCCAAGGTGATGGCGACGAGGATAGAGGACTGTGTCCCTAGGGTGGTGCATGATGATCAAACGGGGTTTGTTAAAGGGAGGCAATTGAATGCTAATATACGGAGGCTGCTGGGGGTGATGATGATGCCCCCACCGGAGGGGGAGGCGGAGATAGTGGTGGCGATGGATGCAGAGAAAGCATTTGATAGAGTGGAGTGGGACTACCTGTGGGAAGTACTGAGGAGATTTGGATTTGGAGAGGGGTTCATTAGATGGGTTCAGCTCCTGTACAGGGCCCCGGTGGCAAGTGTGATTACAAATAGGCAACGATCTGACCACTTCCGACTATATAGGGGTACAAGACAGGGATGTCCCCTGTCCCCATTACTGTTTGCATTGGCAATTGAGCCACTGGCCATAGCGCTGAGGGGCTCCAGGAAGTGGAGGGGGGTACTTAGAGGAGGAGAAGAGCATCGGGTGTCATTATACGCGGATGATTTGTTGTTGTATGTCGCGGACCCAGTGGAGGGGATGCCTGAGATAATGCAGACACTCAGGGAGTTTGGAGAATTTTCAGGATATAAATTGAATATGGGGAAGAGTGAACTGCTTGTGATGCACCCCGGGAACAGGGCAGGGGAATAGACGATTTACCGTTGAGGAGGGTAACAACGGATTTCCGGTATTTGGGGATCCAGGTGGCCAGGAACTGGGGAACCTTGCATAAGCTTAACTTGGCACGACTGGTAGAGCAGATGGAAGAGGACTTTAGGAGGTGGGACATGGTGCCCCTGTCATTGGCGGGCAGGGTGCAGGCGGTTAAAATGGTGGTTCTTCCAAGGTTTCTTTTTGTGTTCCAGTGCCTCCCTGTACTGATTACAAAGGCCTTTTTTAAAAAGGTGGACAAGAGTATTATGAGCTTTGTGTGGGCTGGAAAGACCCCAAGAGTAAAGAGGGGGTTCCTGCAGCGCAGTAGGGACAGAGGGGGACTGGCACTGCCAAGTCTAAGTGATTATTATTGGGCCGCCAACGTGTCAATGATATGTAAGTGGATGAGGGAAGGGGAAGGAGTGGCGTGGAAAAGACTGGAGATGGCATCCTGTAGGGGAACTAGCCTAAAAGCACTGGCGACGGCGCCGTTGCCGTTCTGCCCGAAAAAATACACCACAAACCCAGTGGTGGTGGCAACTCTGAAATTTTGGGGGCAGTGGAGATGACATAAGGGAGTAACGGGTGCCTCAGTGTGGTCCCCGATAAGGAACAATCATAGGTTTGTCCCGGGAAGGATAGATGGGGGATTTAAATCTTGGCAGCGAGCAGGAATTGCGAAATTGAAGGACTTGTTCTTAGACGGGACGTTCGCGAGTCTGGGAGCACTGACAGAAAAATATGGGCTGCCACCTGGGAATGCATTTCGCTTTATGCAAGTGAGGACATTTGTGAGGCAACAGGTGAGGGAATTTCCACAGCTCCCGGCGCAAGAGATCCAGGACAGAGTGATTTCGGGGGCATGGGTGGCTGATGGCAGGGTGTCAGATATATATAGGGAAATGAGAGACGAAGGGGAGACGATGGTGGAGGAGCTGAAGGGAAAATGGGAGGAGGAGCTGGGGGAAGAGATAGAGGAGGGGCTGTGGGCAGATGCCCTAAGTAGGGTAAACTCTTCGTCCTCGTGTGCCAGGCTCAGCCTGATACAATTCAAGGTTCTACACAGGGCGCATATGACTGGAGCAAGGCTGAGTAGATTTTTTGGGGTGGAGGATAGGTGCGTGAGATGCGCGGGAAGCCCGGCGAACCACACCCACATGTTCTGGTCATGTCAGGTATTGCATGGGTTCTGGGTGGGTGTGGCAAAAGTGAATTCAAAGGTGGTGGGGGTCCGGGTTGAACCAGGCTGGGGGTTGGCTATATTTGGGGTTGCAGATGAGCCGGAAGTGCAGGAGGCGAGAGAGGCCGATGTTTTGGCCTTTGCATCCCTAGTAGCCCGGCGAAGGATTCTACTTATGTGGAAAGAAGCTAAACCCCCGGGTGTGGAGGCCTGGATAAACGACATGGCAGAGTTCATAAAATTGGAGCGTATAAAGTACGCACTGAGAGGTTTGGCTCAAGGGTTCACCAGGCGGTGGCAATCGTTCCTCGACTATCTCGCAGAGCGATAAGGGAAAATAGGAAAGGTAGCAGCAGCAACCCAGGGGGGAGGGCGGGGGGGCGGGGGGGGGGGACTCATTTGGGTCCTCAGGGGTTTTATGTGTGTGTTTATATATTAGTTATTTATATTAGATTTTACTAAGTTACTGTTTTAGTTACTATTTCTGTTGTTTCTTATTTTGTTGTTGGCATTTGCCGTTAGTTAGCATATTATTTATTTAAAAAACGATCAATGTATATATTATTACAAAGTTGTAAAATGGGAAATTTTTGTTTTTGTTTGATCGAAAAACTTTAATAAAATATATATATATATTTTTAAAACAATTCAAGGGCTAAAGGAATAACTGAGCAGACGGGAAATGTCCCCATTAGAATAAGGAGTCTTCCTGGTCAGCAGAAGTGTTAGGCCAGGTTAGGGAGAAGGTTGATACTGCCATCATTGTGAACAACACAAAGTATTGTGTTATATATTGTAAATAACACAAAGGATAGAGAACCTAGTGGAGTGGTGTAGCGACAACAATCTCTCCTTCAATGCCAGCAAAACTAAAGAGCTGGTAATTGACTTCAGGAAGCAAAGTACTGTACACACCCCTGTCAGCATCAACGGGGCCGAGGTGGAGATGGTTAGCAGTTTCAAATTCCTAGGGGTGCACATCTCCAAAAATCTGTCCTGGTCCACCCACGTCGACGCTACCACCAAGAAAGCACAACAGCGCCTATACTTCCTCAGGAAACTAAGGAAATTCGGTATGTCCACATTGACTCTTACTAACTTTTACAGATGCACCATAGAAAGCATCCTATCAGGCTGCATCACAGCCTGGTATGGCAACTGCTCAGCCGAGGACCGCAAGAAGCTTCAGAGAGTCGTGAACACCGCCCAGTCTCCCCACAACAGCCTTCCCATAACAGCCTCCCCGAACAGGCACCGGAATGTGGCGACTAGGGGCTTTTCACAGTAACTTCATTGAAGCCTACTTGTGACAATAAGCGATTTTCATTTCATTTCATTTCAGTCCATCACACGAACCTGCCTCCCATCCATTGACTCCATCTACACCTCCCGCTGCCTGGGGAAAGTGGGCAGTATAATCAAAGATCCCTCCCACCCGGCTTACTCACTCTTCCAACTTCTTCCATCGGGAAGGAGATACAGAAGTCTGACAACCATGCACGAACAGACTCAAAAACAGCTTCTTCCCCACTGTTACCAGGCTCCTAAATGACCCTCTTATGGACTGACTTCATTAACACTACACCCTGTATGCTTCATCCGATGCCAGTGCTTATGTAGTTACATTGTATATGTTGTGTTGTCCTATTATGTATTTTCTTTTATTCCCTTTTCTTCTCATGTACTTAATGATCTGTTGAGCTGCTCGCAGAAAAATACTTTTCACTGTACCTCGGTACACGTGATAATAAACAAATCCAATCCAATCTCCTGTACCTTGTGAATCAGATTTAACGGGGTGAATTTATATATATTTTCTGTATTGGACAATCACATTTAAATCTGGGGCTCAGGTGACGATATGAATTTGTGTTAGGTGACAAGATGTAGATCCATGTTTTATCCCTCGATGCCTTACACCCAGAGTGACAGTATTTCAGAACCAGTTGTGAAGCATGAATTCATCCTCAAAAGGACCACAAAAGTTCTATCACGGGAGAATCCACTGGAAGAATAGCTGCCCCTGTATATGGGAGCAATAGAATCTGTGAGGAACAGCTCCTCCAATCACAGATTCTGTCTCTCCCAATGTTGTTGCTTCTGCAGAGACAGAATCTGTGATTGGAGGAACAGCTTTGTCGTCCATTTTGAGGAAAGAAGCTGGCTGACGTACTGCCTGAGTCAGTGCTGTGTGGAGGAACCGTGTCTCCCTGGGACACAACTAGAGGGTTTCACAGCAGTGTGAGCTTTGGAAGGAGACGCAGACACGTAGAGCTTTCCCTTCTGCTGAGCAATATTTCATTATTTTTATACATCCCAGGAGGTGGGGTGCACAGCTCAGGAATTGGAGTAATCTCCACTGTGAACTTACTCACTAATCACATCTGTCAAATTAGGAGTTGAGATCCAGGTTTCATTCTTCACTGCTGTTATTTGCAATAGAACGCTCACAGACAACATACAAAACCCCCGGTCTGAGCTGATCTCAGTGGGTGCAGTGAGGTTATCGATGGGTTTTGAATGTAAATCCACACAATAAAGATCAGAATTGGGTGAGTTTTTTCCTGCTTCACCGTCTGATCCAATAAACACTCGGCACCTATTCAGTTACCTTGCGTCAGATAGTTTGAATTCTCATTTTGGAAATGGAGTAAGGATCTTTTTAAATAAATTAACCAAAACATCTTATTTATTGATTTCAATTTAAAACATGTAATATGTACGCAGTCTTTGGTATTTGTGCTATCTTCTCTACGAAAAGAAGTAAACTAAAAAAATACTCAACACAAATACTGACGATGATGTGATTATGTGACTACATCACTTAATAAAGGAGTTAGTGAGAGTGGAAAAGGAGACCCTGGAAACCAAAAATTAACTCCTGAAAATCAAAGAGCATCTCTCGAGAAAATCTCAAGAAGACCCATTGAAAAACATATATATTAAGCCCTGCAGTTGGATCTTTCAGACACTCAATTGTTGATTATGCACCAAAGATTGATTTAGAATTGAAGCAAAAGTTCAGAAATTTATTCTAAACAGGTTTCTGCTGAGAGTTCCTGGATTAAGGGGAAAGATCACAGATGGTGCTTTTAAAAATAGACACTGTGGCCCCCACAATAAATGCCATTTTCAGCATATTGAGTTCCAGCAGTTATAGGGATTAACATCAGCAGGAACCAAATATTGTCAGACTGTCAATACTAAACAACAGCAACAACAGCAGAATCCAACCCCTGCAGTCATTTATGAACTTGCTGATGTCTCTGGAGGCATCGTGACTGAGTGAATCCCTTCCCACACACACAGCAGTTGAATGGTTTCTTAGTGTGAGTGCGTTGGCGTGTCAGCAAGTTGAAAGACTTTGCGAATCCCTTCGCACACACTGAGCAGGTAAACGGTTTCTCCCCAGTGTGAGTGCGCTGGTGAGCAGTGAGGTTGGACGACGGATTGAATCCCTTCCCACACACGGAGCATGTGAATGGTCTCTCCGCAGTGTGAGTGTGTTGCTGAGCAGTGAGGTTGGACGACGGATTGAATCCCTTCCCACACACGGAGCATGTGAATGGTCTCTCCGCAGTGTGAGTGTGTTGCTGAGCAGTGAGGTTGGACGACCGATTGAATCCCTTCCCACACACAGAGCATGTGAATGGTCTCTCCCCAGTGTGAGTGTGTTGGTGAGCAGTGAGGTTGGATGACTGCCTGAAACTCTTTCCACAGGAGGTGCAGCCGAATGGTTTCTCTTCAGTGTGAATTCGCTGGTGTCTCAGAAGGGTGGGTAAAACTGTGAATCCCTTCCCACACACAAAGCAAGTAAACGGTCTTTCCCCAGTATGGAGCCGCTGGTGTACAATGAGGGAGGATGCCTGTCTGAAACTCTTTCCACAGGAAGTGCAGCTGAATGGTTTCTCCTTAATGTGAACTCGCTGGTGTGACAGCAAGTGGGATGATCCGGTGAATCCCTTCCCACACACAGAGCAGGTGAACGGCCGCTCACCTCCATGAACACGCTGGTGTGACAGCAGGTGGAATGACTGAGTGAATCCCTTCCCACAGTCGGAGCAGGCGAACGGCCTCTCCCCAGTGTGAGTGCGTTGATGTACAGTGAGTGCTGAAGAATGCCTGAACCTCTTTCCACAGGAGGTGCAGATGAATAGCTGTGAAAACTGCTGGTGAGACCAAATGCCAGATGACTGAATGAATCCCTCCCCACACACAGAGCACGTGAATGGCCTCTCCCCAGTGTGAACGGAATTGTAGCTCCAGTATACAGGAGGTTGAGAGTAGTGAGGTCATGAGTAAGGTTTCAAAGTTGCTGGAGTGCACTGGCAGGCTTGTAGGTGGTTTAAAGTGTGTCTTCTTCAATGCCAGGAGCATCTGCAATAAGGTGGGTGAACTTGCGGCATGGGTTGGTACCTGGGACTTCGATGTTGTGGCCATTCTGGAGACATGGATAGAGCAGGGACAGGAATAGTTGTTGCAGGTGCCGTGGTTTCGATATTTCAGTAAGCTCAGGGAAGGTGGTAAAAGAGGGGGAGGGGTGGCATTGTTAGTCAAGGACAGTATTACGGTGACAGAAAGGACGTTTGATGAGAACTCGTCTACTGAGGTAGTATGGGCTGAGGTTAGAAACAGGAAAGGAGAGGTCACCCTGTTCAGGGTTTTCAATGGGCCTCCGAAAAGTTCCAGAGATGTAGAGGAAAGGATTGCAAAGATGATTCTGGATAGGAGCGAAAGCAACAAGGTAGTTGTTATGGGGGACTTTAACTTTCCAAATATTGACTGGAAACGCTATAGATTGAGTACGTTAGATGGGTCTGTTTTTGTCCAATGTGTGGAGGAGGGTTTCCTGACACAGTTTGTAGATAGGCCAACGAGAGGCGCGGCCATATTGGATTTGGTACTGGGAAATGAACCAGGACAGGTGTTAGATTTGGAGGTAGGTGAGCACTTTGGTGATAGTGACCACAATTCCATTGTGTTTACTTTAGTGATGGAAAGGGATAGGTATATACCGCAGGGCAAGAGTTATATCTGGGGAAAAGGCAATTATGATGCGATGAGGCATCGGATGGAGAGGAAAACTGCAGGGAATGGGCACAATGGAAATGTGGAGCTTGTTGAAGGAACAGCGACTGTGTGTCCTTGATAAGTATGTACCTGTCAGGCAGGGAGGAAGTGGTCGAGCAAGGGAACCGTGGTTTAATAAAGCAGTCAAAACACTTGTCAAGAGGAAGAAGGAGGCTTATGTAAAGATGAGACATGATGGTTCAGTTAGGGCGCTCGAGAGTTACAAGTTAGCTAGGAAGGACCTAAAGAGAGAGCTAAGAAGAGCCAGAAGGGGACATGAGAAGTCTTTGGCAGGTAGGATCAAGGATAACCCTAAAACTTTTTATAGATATGTCAGGAATAAACGAATGACGAGGGTAAGAGTAGGGCCAGTCAAGGACAGTAGCGGGAAGTTGTGCTTGGAGTCCGAGGAGATAGGAGAGGTGCTAAATGAATATTTTTTGTCAGTTTTCACACAGGAAAAGGATAATGTTGTCGAGGAGAATACGGAGATTCAGGCTACCAGACTAGAAGGGCTTGAGGTTCATAAGGAGGAGGTGTTAGCAATTCTGGAAAGTGTGAAAATAGATAAGTCCCCTGGGCTGGATGGGATTTATCCTAGGGAAATTGCTGAGCCTTTGGCTTTGATCTTTAAGTCATCTTTGTCTACAGGAGTAGTACCAAAAGACTGGAGGATAGCAAATGTTGTCCCCTTGTTCAAGAAGGGGAGTAGAGACAACCCCGGTAACTACAGACCAGTGAGCCTTACTTCTGTTGTGGGCAAAATCTTGGAAAGGTTTATAAGAGATAGGATGTATAATCATCTGGAAAGGAATATTTGATTAGAAATAGTCAACACGGTTTTGTGAAGGGAAGGTCATGCCTCACAAACCTTATTGAGTTCTTTGAGAAGGTGACCAAACAGGTGGATGAGGGTAAAGCAGTTGATGTGGTGTATATGGATTTCAGTAAAGCATTTGATAAGGTTCCCCACGGTAGGGTACTGCTACATGGAGGCATTGGATTCAGGGTCATTTAGCAGTTTGGATCAGAAATTGGCTAGCTGGAAGAAGACAAAGGGTGGTGGTTGATGAGAAATGTTCAGACTGGAGTCCAGTTACTAGTGGTGTACCACAAGGATCTGTTTTGGGGCCACTGCTGTTTGTCATTTTTATAAATGACCTGGAGGAGTGCGTAGATGGATGGGTGAGTAAATTTGCAGATGACACTAAAGTCGGTGGAGTTGTGGACAGTGCAGAAGGATGTTACAAGTTACAGAGGGATATAGATAAGCTGCAGAGCTGGGCTGAGAGGTGGCAAATGGAGTTTAATGCAAAAATGTGCGAGGTGATTCCTTTTGGAAGGAATAACAGGAAGACAGAGTACTGGGCGAATGGTAAGATTCTTGGCAGTGTGGATGAGCAGAGAGATCTTGGTGTCCATGTACATAGATCCCTGAAAGTTGCCACCCAGTTTGAGAGGGTTGTTCAGAAGGCGTACGGTGCTCTTGGCGGCCTGGGAGGTGGTGAGGATGGAGGTGTGGGTAATAGAGGGAGGGGAATAGGGGGAGGGGAATAGGGGGAGTCCGGAGGCTGCAGCGAGGTCTGGGGATTAGGAATCCCCTCCCCGGGGGAAGCCGCTCCATACACACGGCGGCTGAAAGTGCAACAATGGGGCGGTGGTGTCGCAACGTTCCATTTTAGAATGTGGCCTCTTAAAGGCACCGCTCGCTCCGGGATGGTAACTTAAAATTGAAGTGAATTGGTCGCCCCCTCTAATAAAGGGGGAGGGGGGGGAGAGCTGAGGATGACTGAGAACCATGAGGTGCTCCCCTCTGTTTAGAGCGAGTGAAACGTGGTCGGGAGCAAGGGACCACATTGTGAGGGTTCTCCTTTTTAGGGATGGGTGGGTCCTAAACACCTTTTAGTTTGGGAGGGGAAGTTGGCCACAAAGTGTTTGAATCTTCTGGAACATCAGCTTTATCCGTCGGGGTTGGAAAAACACATATTGGGTCTGTGGAAATCACTAACTGTGTGACTTCAACCCTGAATACCTGAGCAGAGCCTGTTCTCCCAGATGGAAGCGGATCAATGCTACCTATACTGGATGTGCGCTTCTTGGGCAGTGTGGGGGTGGGGGGGCGGGGGGGGGGGGGGGATGAAAGTTGCATAATGTCTTAAATTCAAGTTTTCTTTGAGGCCTCTACACTGACACGTGCTGCATGTATTGTAATGGCATGTGGAGTGGAAGATTCCAGGCTACCTACCTACCACCAACGCAAAGCGTTTTCAAAACCCCAAAATGTATCATGGAGTTCAACCAACCTCTCCCTTTAATGGATTATTGCTTTTGAAGCACGCGGCCTGTTCTCCAGGTGTGATATCACAATTATGGACACGTGGGTTTTTAAACACAAAACAATGTTTATTCCATGAACTCAACTTAACCTCTTAAATAAACATTGGATCTCTTAACACCCCTTACTTCAAGGATAACCCTGAAAATATTCCAACATTAAATAATCCTTCAGTTATCCCTTTCAACATCCATGAGACTCAACACCTTTAAACAGAAACACATCAGGTTAAAGGCTTTACTATTAGGAGTTTAAATCACCCAAATGATCCAGAGATGATCCTTTCATGGCAGAGATCACAGCAGATCCAGCTCACTGAAAAACACAGACACACACTCAAGCTCTTTTTCAAACTGAAACTTCAAAAACAGAAGTGAGCTCAGCTCCCCCCCCCCCCCCCGCCCCCCCCCCCCCCCCCCCCCGTGACATCACTTCAGTACGGTGAGGGGTAATAAGAGTTGCCCAGGGCAGCACGGTGGCGCAATGGTTAACACTGCTGCCTCACGGCACTGAGGTCCCGGGTTCCATCCCAGCTCTGGGTCACTGTCCATGTGGAGTTTGCACATTCTCCCTGTGTCTGCGTGGGTTTTGTCCCCACAATCCAAAGACTGCTTAGTCCTGTCCAACAGAGGTGAGCTCCATGAATTGGACAGCGGTGATTCCTGTCACTTTAAAATTGACCTGGTTCAAGCTAAGCCTTGTGTAAATTGTAGGTGTCCCCCTCCCAGGCTGTTGACCTGTTTCTGAAACTCTCGTATAGCTCTGACTACCAGATATCTGTGAATCTCACCAATTTGAGATATTTTGCAGTGATGCATGTAAAGTGCTGTCTGATTAAAGTAATTTTTAAAATTTAAAAAAAAAGAAGGCGTACGGTGTGTTAGCTTTTATTGGTAGAGGGATTGAGTTTCGGAGCCATGAGGTCATGTTGCAGCTGCACAAAACTCTGGTGCAGCCGCATTTTGGAGTATTGCGTGCAATTCTGGGCGCCGCATTATAGGAAGGATGTGGAAGCATTGGAAAGGGTGCAGAGGATTATCATAGAATTTATTATAGAATTTACAGTGCAGAAGGAGGCCATTCGGCCCATCAAGTCTGCACCGGCTCTTGGAAAGAGCACCCTACCCAAGGTCAACACCTCCACCCTATCCCCATAACCCAGTAACCCCACCTAACACTAAGGGCAATTTATCATGGCCAATCCACCTAACCTGCACATCTTTGGACTGTGGGAGGAAACCGGAGCACCCGGAGGAAACCCACGCACACACGGGGAGGATGTGCAGACTCCGCACAGACAGTGACCCAAACAGGAATCGAACCTGGGACCCTGGAGCTGTGAAGCAATTGTGCTATCCACAATGCTACCGTGCTGCCCTTAAAGGAGATTTACCAGGGTGTTGCCTGGTATGGTGGGAAGATCTCATGAGGAAAGGTTGATGGACTTGAGGCTGTTTTCATTAAAGAGGTTAAGAGGTGACTTAATTGAGGCATAAAAGATGATCAGAGGATTGGATAGGGTGGACAGTGAGAGCCTTTTTCCTCAGATGGTGATGTCTAGCACGAGGGGGCATACCTTTAAATTGAGGGGTGATAGATATAAGACAGATGTCAGAGGTAGGTTCTTTACTCAGAGAGTAGTAAGGGCGTGGAGTGCCCTGCCTGAAACAGTAGTGGACTTGCCAACATCAAGGGCATTCAAATGGTCATTGGATAGACATATGGGCGATAAGGGAATAGTGTAGATGGGCTTTAGAGTGGTTTCACAGGTCAGCGCAACATCGAGGGCCCAAGGGCCTGTACTGCGCTGTAATGTTCTATGGTCTATGTTCTACTGCGCCGATGGTTTTCCGGCAGGGAAGGATAACTGAATCCCTTCCCACAGTCCTCACATTTGCATGGTTTCGCCATGGTGCCAGTGTCCTTGTGTCTCTCCAAGTTGGATGATCGGTTGAAGTCTTCTCCACATACAGGACACGTGTACAGTTTCTCCTCGCTGTGAATGGTTGTGATGTTTCTTCAGGCTGTGTAACTGGTTAGAGCTTTCCTCAGTCAATTCACTGGAACACTTTCGCTCGGGTGTGTTTGTCTCGATATCTTTCCAGTCACACTGATGTTTAAAATTGTTTCTCACAGACAGAAGAGACAAACATTTCTCCTTCAACATTCAAAGTCTGAGGATTTTCAGGTCCTGATGAATTGAGTGACTGTCAGATGATGTTTGGTTTCAGTCTCACATCTGTAAATCCTCCTTTCTAATATCCTGTAAAAGGAATTTACAAAAACCATCACAGTCAGTGGAGGATAAAAATTTAGAATAGACAATTCTAGTTTAATTGTACCATTTTTCCTCTCCATTCCCCCAAAGCTGTAAATCCCCGTTCCACACACTCTCCCTCCTCCCTGGGCTGAAATCCAAACCCATCTCACCATCTGCACCATTTCTTTCCTCCACTCCCAGTTTTCTCCCTCCCTCTCCTCTGCCTGGGTTCAGCTCTCCAGCTCCTGTCTGCAGACTGACAATAAAATCAATGGGTCTTATTGGGGATTTGGGACCTCCAGCGGGTGTTTGTGAATCCTCCCCGCCCACCTGCCATGGTTTCCTTCCTTGCCACAGATCAGAGTCCTCATTGATTTGAGTGCAAAGTGTAAGCTCTTATTTATTATCCCCCCTCCCCCATCCTCTGATGTGAACCATCCTCCAGTGTCTGAAGCAGGATGGTGCCCGTTAACCTGGGCCTGTTCCCGGAGGGAGGGAGAAGCCCCGCAGCTGCAAACCAGGGAGCTGACAATGATTTTGATGGGTTCGCGGATCCACAAAGTGTTTCCAAATCCTCCCGCCTGACGCTGACTCCGCTTCTCCGAGACAAACGAGCCCTGAAATCCATGTCCCGGAGCCACACTGCGCATGCTTCGGATCACAATGACCGGGGAGTGATTGATGGAGGCTCCGGACCAATAGGAAGAGGGGGCGGATTTGATAGGTGACAGCATTCTATTTTGAAGAATAGAGGGATTAAGGGTTATGGTGTTCGGGCCGGAAAGTGGAGCTGAGTCCACAAAAGATCAGCCATGATCTCATTGAATGGCGGAGCAGGCTCGAGGGGCCAGATGACCTAGTTCTTATGGAGGACCGAGCAGGAGTGGATGGTCCTCCACCTAATCAAGCAAATGAGGGGAGGGTCTGAACCCGGATCTCCCTCATTGGCTGAGACTCTGCATCATTTTGAGTTCTTCCCATTGGCCACGTGGGCGCAGGTTCCACAACCTCATTGCCTGCGTGTGAGGTGTTGACCAATGGGAGGATTTGGAGGACCAGATGGACTCTGGTCCTCCAGCCAATCAGTCTGCAGGCTTTGTACGAATGAAGATTGAGCTTCACACAGACTGAAACTTCTTCCTGTGTCAAACCTCTGAGTAAAACACTTTCTTTCCACTTCCATGGACGTTTTTAGAGTCCATTGACCCTTCTACAGAACTGTTATAACAAGGAACAAGAAACGTTAACTCTCTCGCCACAGATGTGGCATGATGGCACAGTGGCTAGCATTGCTGCCTCACAGTGTCAGTGACCCGGGTTCAATTCCGGCCTTGGGTGACTGTGTGGAGTTTGCACATTCTGACCTGCCTGTGTGGGTTCCCTCCGGGTGCTCCAGTTTTTTCCCACCGTCCAAAGATGAAAATGAAAATCGCTTATTGTCACAAGTAGGCTTCAAAAGAAGTTACTGTGAAAAGCCCCTAATCGCCCCATTCCGGCTCCTGTTCAGGGAGGCTGGTACGGGAATTGAACCGTGCTGCTGGCCTGCCTTGGTCTGCTTTCAAAGCCAGCAATTTAGCCCTGTGCTAAACCAGCCCCAAATGCAATGTGCAGGTTTGGTGGATTGACTATGCTAAATTGGCCCTTAGCGTCCAAAGGTGAAATGGAGTTACGGGGAGAGGGCAGGGGAAGTGCATCTGGGTGGGGTGCTCTTTTGTAGGGTTGGTGCAAACCCAATGGGCTGAAGGCCTCCATCTGCACTGCAGGGATTCGATGAAGCTGCCAGACCTGTTGAGTTCATCTAGCATTTTCTGTTTTACATTACACAGATTTTTAATCCCTTAATTATATTTATTGAACCACTGTACCATCAACTACTAGGACTTCCTTGGTTCTATCTGTTGTCCCCTCAGATATTCCATCTGTTTTTGTTTAATGTGTCTGGAGTCTTAGAATTCTTCCAGTCTGTCTCCAATTCTCCTTCCTGTCTCGGGTATATGGGTCTAGGTAGCTTGGTGTTGTTATTTGTATTGTCTGTCGGTCACCAGCAGGTATTGTTGTCTCTCGATAATGACTGTGCTGCTACCCTTGTCTTCTGGTCTTATGCACGTATCCGTGTTGGATCCAAGCTCCCGGATTGTCTATCTTTCCGGGTAAGATTCTGTTTGTCTCTTGTATTTCACTGTGACAGGGCAGAGACCTGATTGAAGGGATTAAAACATGGGAGTTCTGGGAAAGATGGGCAAGGATTTGGGAGGTGACAACATGTTCAAAGAGTTTGGAGAGGAGAGGGAGATTGAAGACGGGGCAGTAATTTGTAAGGATGGCAGGACCAAGGGTTTGTTTTAATGAGGGGTGATGATGGCAGATTTGAAGGACAGACGGGCAGTACCTCAAGAGAGAGAAATGTTGGCAATATCCATGGACACAGGGTAGCTGGCTGATCAGTATCTTAGTGGGAATAGGAGCAGGAGCTGGGTCTCATGGACAAGATGAGCTCTGAGTGGGCATGAGGGGAGATGGGAGAGAAACTAGAGAAAGATGTGGGTTCAGGGCTCGGGAAAGGATGAAATTTAGAGACAGTTTGGTCCGGTGGGCTCGTGGAAGGGAAGGAAGCAGCAGAGGGAGCTGATCGGATTTACTCAATCTCAGTCACAAAGAAGCTCCACAAACTCCTCACACTTCTTGTTGGAGGTGAGGATGGAAGAGACAGGGGAGAGCGAGAGTACTTCAAAAGGAACTAACTTGTGTCAGAGATATTAAAAAGTTTCAACACACTGCGTATTTAACACAAATCTAATGTATTTGACTTTTATCAGAATATTAGCCTCTGTAAATGGGCTGGAGTTTGTTATCAGCAGAAAGAGACCCAAATGAACATGGTTCAGTCCTGAATGTGAGAAACAGCAAAGTGCAATCACTGTCGTTACTTGTGGCCTCGTTGGTGTCTCAGCAGGGCGGATGAAGTGGTGAATCCCTTCCCACACTCGGAGCAGGTGAACGGTCTCTCCCCAGTGTGAATTCGCTGGTGTGTCTGCAAGTTGAATGACTTAGTGAATCCCTTCCCACACTTGGCACAGGTGAATGGCCTCTCCCCAGTGTGGACTCGCTGGTGTGTCTGCAAGTTGAATGACTGAGTGAATCCCTTCCCACACTTGGAGCAGGTGAACGGTCTCTCCCCAGTGTGGACTCGCTTGTGTGTCTGCAGGTTGAATGACTTAGTGAATCCCTTCCCACACCTGGCGCAGGTGAATGGCCTCTCCCCAGTGTGAATTCGCTGATGTACAATGAGCTGAGCTGATAGTCTGAACCCAGTCCCACACTGAGAGCACCTAAACGGTCTCTCGTCAGTGTGAACACGTTGATGGCGCATCAATTCCCCAGAACTTTTATAGCACTTCCCGCAGTCTGGACATTGATACGGTCTCTCCCCAGTGTGAACTCGCTGGTGTCTCAGCAGGTGGGCTGACATAGTAAATCCCTTCCCACACTCTGAGCAGGTGAATGGTCTCTCCCCAGTGTGAATTCGCTGGTGATTCCGCAGGTCGGATGACTGAGTGAATCCCTTCCCACACTCTGAGCAGGTGAATGGTCTCTCCCCAGTGTGAATTTGCTGGTGTTTCCGCAGGGCCGATGACTCAGTAAATCCCTTCCCACACTTGCAACAGGTGAATGGTCTTTCCCCAGTGTGACTGCGTCGATGAGTTTCCAGCTTGGATGGGGAAGTGAATCCTTTCCCACAGTCCATACATTTCCACGGTTTCTCCTCAGTGTGACTGCATTTGTGTCTCGTGAGGCCGGATGATCGAGTGAATCCTCGTCCACACACACAACACGTGTACGGTTTCTCCCCACTGTGAGTGATGCTTTTTCCTTCCATGTTCAAAGTACGATGATATTCAGGATATGATAAATTGAGGACTCTGTCAGATCCTGATGTGATGTTTGGTTTGATTTTCCGGACTTTGAAGCCTCCCCTTCGAACATACTGTGAAACTGATTTAAAACAGAAAATAGGAAGTGAGAGAGAATCCACAAAAACACAAAGGCAGGTTGTGAAATTGAGCTGAATGAATCTGGTCATTTGTGGGACCAGTACTAGGAAAACGGGACCATGAAAACTGCTGGATTGTCATTAAAGCCAAACTGACCTCTTTGGGAGGAGAGAGAAAGAGGTGAAGACGGATTTTGTATATGTACAAGACGTATTAAGAGAGTAGTTGGCAAAGCCAATTCGATCTTGGTGTTCATCAACAGTAATATTGATACCAAAACTATGCTTCTGGTGGCACGGTGGTTAGCACTGCTACCTCACAGCGCCAGGGACCTGGGTTCAATTCCGACCTTGATGTCTGTCTGTGTGGAGCTTGCACTTTCTCCCTGTGTCTGCGTGGGTTTCCACTCGGTCCTCAGGTTTCCTCCCATAGTCTAAAAAGGACAACTTCGGTGGATTGGCCTTGATAACTTGCCACTTAGTGTCCAGGGATGTGCAGGTTAGGTGGGGCAATGGGGTTACAGGAACAGGGTATGGGTGTGGGCCTAGGCATGGTACCCATTCAGAGAGATGGTGCAGACTTGATGGGCCGAGTGGCCCTCTTCTGCACTGTAGGAATTCTATGGTTCTAATTCTATTCTATGAATCTTTATAAAGCTCTGGTCACCACTCTTCAGGAAGGATCTGAAGGTTCTTGGAGAAGGTGCAGAGGAGATTTACCAGAATGGTTCTAGCAAAGGAGGTTGAGGGAAGATTTGATTCAGGGACACAGGATTATGCCAGATTTCCATCGGGTGGACAAAGAAACCCTGTTTCCATTCACTGATCGTACAAGCGGTCGGGACACGATTTAAAGTTTTGGGTAAAACCTGGATTGAACGATATAAGATCCTGTGGGGTCTTGACAGGGTGGATGTGGAGAGGATGTTTCCTCTTGTGGGAGAATCTGGAACAAGGGGGTCACTGTTGCAAAATAAGGGATCACCCATTTAAGATGGAGATAAGGATTTTTTTCTCTTGAGGGCTGTAGGACAGGGTGTGGCACAGTGGTTAGCACTGCTGCATCACATTATCAGGGTCCCAGACAATGATTCATCTTTCATTCCCTCACCCACAGTATAAATATCTCCCACTATTTTTGTCTTTTAGCTTTGACAAAGGGTCATCTGGATTCGAAAAGTGAGCTCCTTTCTCTCCTCACAGTTCCGGCCAGACCTGCTGAGATTTTCCAGAATTTTCTCTTTTGGTTCAATTCCAACTTTACTAACTGTGTGGCGTTTGCACATTCTCCCCGTTTCTGTGTGGGTTTCCTCCGGGTGCTCCAGTTTCCTCCACATTCATAATGTTTAACCTCAACACCACATTCAAGAAGTTTAGGTGGATTGGCCATGCTAAATTGCCCTTTGTCTCCAAGGATGTGCATGTTGAGTGGGGTTATGAGGATGGGGTGGGGTGGGCCTGGGTACGGTGCTCTATCGGAGGGTCATTGCGGACCCGATGGGCCGAATGGGCTCCTTCTGCACTGTAGGGATTCAATGAATTTGGAACTCACGTCCTTAAAAGGCAGTGGAAGCAGAGTCCTTGGATATTTTTTAAGGCCGAGCTGGATAGATTCTTGATGAGCAAGGGGGTGAAAGGTTATCGGTGTTGGCCGGAATGTGGAGTGGAGGTTATAATTAGATCAGCCGAAGGGGCAGCAAGGCGGCAGAGTGGTTAGCACTGCTGTCTCACAGCGCCGAGGACCCGGGTTCGATCCCGGCCCCAGTCACTGTCCAGGTGGAGTTTGCACATTCTCCCCATGTCTTCGTGGGTCTCACCCTTACAACCCAAAGATGTACAGATTAGGTGGATTGGCCATAATAAATTGCCTTTTATTTAGTAAAAGAAAAGAATTGGGTACTCTAAATTTAAGGGAACAAAATTGAAAAATAAAATAATTAGGTACTCCAAATTTTTTTTTAAAAATTAGATCAGCCGCAATCTTATTGAATAGTGGAGCAGGCTCGAGAGGCTGACTCCTAGTTTGTGTGTAAGGAGCAGGCTCGAGGGGCCGACTCCTAGTTTGTGTGTAAGGAGCAGGCTCGAGGGGCCGACTCCCAGTTTGTGTGTAAGGAGCAGGCTCGAGGGGCCGACTCCCAGTTTGTGTGTAAGGAGCAGGCTCGAGGGGCCGACTCCTAATTTGTGTGTAAGGAGCAGGTTCGAGGGGCTGACTCCTAGTTTGTGTGTTAGGAGCAGGCTCAAGGGGCCAACTCTTAGTTTGTAAGGAGCAGACTCGAGCAGCCGACTCCTAGTTTGTGTGTAAGGAGCAGGCTCGAGACGCCGACTCCTAGTTGGTGTGTAAGGAGCAGGCTCGAGGGGCCAACTCTTAGTTTGTAAGGAGCAGACTCGAGCAGCCGACTCCTAGTTTGTGTGTAAGGAGCAGACGTGAGGGGCCGACTCCTAGTTTGTGTGTAAGGAGCAGGCTCGAGGGGCCGACTCCTAGTTTGTGTGTAAGGAGCAGGCTCGAGGGGCCGACTGCTAGTTTGTGTGTAAGGAGCAGGCTCGAGGGGCCGACTTCTAGTTTGTGTTTAAGGAGCAGGCTCGAGGGGCCGGCTGAGAAGTTTAATTGGGTAACTGAATTGGTTAGGTATCAGACGAGACCGAACATTAGTTTTGATGTCTTTGAATTGAGTACAAAAATGAATGATCCTAAAGTGGAAGACATAATGAGAGCAAATAAAGTGTTGGTCAAATTAAAAATTCAGGAGTGTGTTTTGAGGTTCCCGGTTTTAGATTATCTTAGGCAGTTGAAACTCATAGTTTATAGTTATGCGTCCTATGCAAATTTATGTGATGGGGTTTCAAGTGCAGGCGGTTTTATAATTTTCCTTTTGGGGAACAATGGTAAATGTTGCCCTCTTGTGTGGGAAACAAAGAAAATAAGGAGAGTGGTCAAAAGCATTTTGGCCAGTGAGACGTTAAGCCTTGTAGAGGCGGTGGATATGGCCTTTTATGTGTCCCAGATATTAAAAAAAAAAATTTAGAAACCCAGGCAGACATGGGGAGAATGTACAAACTTCACACAGACAGTGACCCACATCCGGGATTCAAACCCAGGTTCTCAGCGTCGCAGTCCCAGTGCTAACCACTGCGCCACATGCCTCCCTATATATGCCAGATATTGACAGACATTTTGGGATTAGGGATTTGGGTAACATACCCATTGACTCTCACATTGACAACATTGCCACATTATCACATTGAGGGGCTGTTTAGCACAGGGCTAAATTGCTGTCTTTGAAAGCAGACCTAGGCAGGCCAGCAACACGGTTCGATTCCCGTACCAGCCTCCCCGAACAGGCGCTGGAATGTGGCGACTAGGGGCTTTTCACAGTAAGTTCATTTGAAGCCTACTTGTGTCAATAAGCGTTTTCATTTCATTTCAAATCCCTGAGGAAAAATGTGCACTCTACAAAATGTGTGAATGAGAAAAGGTTAAGAATAGACATAGCAAGTTTGAAGCAGATGTTGGACAGACGGGAGATAGCAAAAATTAAATGGTTCGACAGTAGCTCGCAATTGTCCGACTGTTTTACGAAAAGAGGGGCTAGTTCACAGAAACGTTTGGATATTATTAATGAAGGGCGCCTGTTACTGTGATTGTTTTTTTTCATTCCAAAAATGACCAACTTGTGACAATAAAGATTATTATTATTATAACTGGAAGAGATTGTGATGAAAGTACAGCAAACTTAAGACCAAGAGAAAAATGACCAGGTGAGGGGAGGGAGAGTTTTTGCATTGAGGCAAAATGTATGGGATGTAAAAAAGGTTCAGATGGAGGAGAAACGCTACCGTCTAAAGTCGTTGAACTTAATGTTGAGTCCTGCGTCTAATCAGAAGATGAGATGCTGCTCCTCAAGCTCGTGCTAGCCTTCAATGGAGCACTGCAGCAGGCCAAGGACTTACATGTGGGCACGGGAGCAAGGTGCTGAGTTCAAATGGCAGGCATGAGGCAGGTTGGGGTCATGCTTGCAGATTGAGCGAAGATGTTCTGTAAAATGGTCACCCATTCTGGATTTAGTCTCCCCAGTGTAGAGGAGGCTGTATGTGGAGCAGCATATACAATAAACCAAAGTGAAGGAAGTGCAAGTGTTTGGGGTCTTGAAAGGTGAGGAAGGATTGGAAAGGAAAGTGACATGGGAAGGAGATGGGAAGTTGGGCTGATGGGAGGAGCGGGCCTGATGTCACAGAGGGAGCGGTGCCTGTGGAATGCTGACAGGGGAGGGGAGGGTAAGATGTGTTTAGTGTTAGCCTGGTGCTGCAATGGTGAAAATGGTGCAGGATGATCCTTTAAATGGGGAGGCTGGTGGGGTGGAAATTGAGGACAAGAGGGACCCTCATGTTTATGGGAGGGAAGGGAAGGGGTGAGGGCACAGATCTGGGAGATGGGTCGGACACAGTTGAGTACCCTGTCAACCACATTAGATGGGTTTGGGGGAACACCTTAGCGAAGGGACAATGCAGACATGTCGGCAGCACCATTTTCAAAGGAGGCATCATCAGAACAGATGCAGTAGAGGTGGAAATTCTGGGAGAATGGGAAAGAGTCCTTACAGTAGGAAAGGAATGAGGAGCTGTAGCCGAGGTAGCTGTGGGAGTCAGTGGGCTTGTAATGATTATTGGTGGTCAGAGTGGAAACGAATTCAGAGAAGTCAAGGAAGAGAAGTGAAGTGTCAGAGATGGACCATGTGAGTCAGCATGGTTTTATGAAGAGTAATCGTGTTTGACTAATTTGTTAGAGTTCTTTGAAGGTGTTACAAGTTATGTGGGTAATAATGTTCCTGTAGATGTATATCTGGACTTCCAGAGTGCATTTAATAAGGTGCAGCATAAAAGGTTAATACACAAGGTAGGATCACTAGGGATTAGGGGTAATTTATTAGCTTGTATAGTGTTCTGGCTAACCAGCAGAAGGCAGACAGTTGGGTTAAATAGGTCATTTTCTAGTTGGCAAGATGTAACTAGCAGGGTGCCACAGGGTTCAGTTCTCAGGCCCCAACTATTTTCAATATACATCAATGACTTGGATGGCGGGATAGGAGGTACAAGAGCCAAATTTGCAGATGGCGCTAAAATAGGGGGATAGTAAATTGCATTCTAGAAATAGGACATTTACAAATGAATATTGAACATAGAACATACAGTGCAGAAGGAGGCCATTCGGCCCATCGAGTCTGCACCAACCCACTTAAGCCCTCAATTCCACCCTTTTCCGCGTAACCCAATAACCCTGCCTAACCTTTTTGGTCACTAAGGGCAATTTATCATGGCCAATCCACCTAACCTGCACGTCTTTGGACTGTGGGAGGAAACCGGAACACCCGTAGGAAACCCGCGCAGACACGGGGAGAACGTGCAAACTCCGCACAGACAGTGACGCAGCGGGGAATCGAACCTGGGACCCTGGCGCTGTGAAGTCACAGTGCTATCCACTTGTGCTGCCCTAATATAGATAGATTGGAAGAGTGGGCCAAAATGTGGCAGATGGTGTTTAACATGGGTAAGTGTGAGGTTATCCATTTTGTGTGAAAAATAGAAAGGCAACTTATTGGAGAGAATAAGTTGAGACAGAAACTTCAGAGTGCTTCATTACAGAGAGATCTGCGTGTCCTCGTGCATGAATCACCGAAAACTAGTATGCAGGTACAGCCCATTGAGTCTGCACTGATCCTCTGAAGGAGTACCCTACCTAAGCCTTCTTCCCCACCTTATCCCTCGAACCCCACCTAACCTGTACATCTTTGGACACTAAGGAGCAATTTAACATGGTCAATCCACCTAACCTGCACATTTTTGGACCGTGGGCTGAAAATGGAGCATCCAGAGGAAACCAACTTAGATACAGTGAGAAAGTGCAAACATAGACAGTCACTCAAAGCCGGAATTGAAGCCGGGTCTCTGGCGCTGTCATAGAATTTACAGTGCAGAAGGAGGCCATTCGGCCCATCGAGTCTGCACCGGCTCTTGGAAAGAGCACCCTACCCAAGGCTAACAGCTCCACCCTATCCCCATAACCCAGTAACCCCACCCAACACTAAGGGCAATTTTGGACACTAAGGGCAATTTATCATGGCCAATCCACCTAACCTGCACATCTTTGGACTGTGGGAGGAAACCGGAGCACCCGGAGGAAACCCACGCACACACGGGGAGGATGTGCAGACTCCGCACAGACAATGACCCAAGTCGGAATCGAACCTGGGACCCTGGAGCTGTGAAGCAATTGTGCTATCCACAATGCTGACATAAAAGTTGAAAGTGTCGGAAACAGTGAGGAAGAGAGTGAGAGATTTGAGTAGGACAGAAGCAGAATGGTGGAATGGGTGAGCTCACCACAGATTAAATTCAACGCAGCAGATTGGGAGGTGATCTACTCTGGGTGGAAGAATGAGGAGAAGTAATCCAAAGAAGGGCAGAATTTTTTTAGAATTTCGAATGCAGAGCCGGATCGGGTGGTGGATACAGATTCAATAATAACCCGCAAAAGGGAATGAGATTAAAAAAATTAAAAGCAGCAACAAACTGTAGGGAAATGGGGAAATTGGACAAACTGGATTGGTTTTTCAAAATAGATAGTACAGAATCGATGGGCTGAATGACCACTTTTGTACTGTACTATGATTCTTACAATTCTGCAATATTGTCTTTTTATTTGGGTCTTGCTGAATAGAGCAAACTCCGAGGCTGAGTTTCTTTCCAATCAGAGAGGCTTCTCTGTGTATCAATCCACTTCCTGAGATTGTTCAACTAGCTGCAGCCCCTCAACCAATTTCCTGTCTGTTCAGACATGTCCTGTTTCTTTTTCCAATGGCTTCAATCAATGCAGTTTTGTTTTTGAACAACACATTGTTCTATATTTATCCGTCCTGTGGGATTTGACTTATTTCCTCCTTATCAGTTGTTTTTGAACACTGTTCCTGTTTTTATCCTGAATCAAACTGCATAAACTGTTTCACCAGGATCCTTTCTCTCCTTCTTGACGGTGTCATTGTCATTGAGTTTTACAGAACGAAGAGGCCCTTTGCCCCATCTTGTCTGTGTCGGTCATCAGCACCAATTTATTCTTGTCCCATTTTCCAGCATTTGGTCATAGTCTTGTATGCTGTGGCATTTCTAGTGATCGTCTAAATGCTTCTTAACTAGTGAGGGCTCCTGCCTTTAACACACTTCCAGGCAGTGAGTTCCAGAACTTTGTTCGAATTTTCCTCAGATCCTTTCTAAATCTCCTCTCCCTATACTTAAATCTATGCCTCCTGGTTATTGATCCATCCACGAACGGGAAATATTTCTTCCTATCTACGTCTCTTATAAATGTGGACACCTCTATCATGTTCCCCTTCAGCTTTCTCTGCTCCACGGAAAACAATCCCAGCCTATCCAGCCACTCTTCATAGCTGAACCACTCCAGCCCAGGCAACATCCTGGTGAATGTCCTCTGACCTCTTTCCAGATAAATCAAATGTCGACTCTGCCAGCGTTCATTTCTACATTCGCTGGTCACTAGTTCTACTCCAGCCTCTTATCCAAGTGCTCACTATTACAGAAGCTCAATTCTCCAGCCACTTGACCCCGGGCTCTGATATCGGAATCTGAAGTTGACCTCACCTGATGCAACACACCATGTAAAGAAAACTAACTAGATCCTTTTAACCATGACGATTTGAAATTGTGTCTGTACCTTTAAGAACTGCTCGCCCACGTTTCCTTCAATGTGTGAAATATGTCCCTTTAAGAACTGCTCTCACTCCCACTTTTCCTTCAATGTTTGAAATGCAACATTTACTCACCAATGTTAACCTGTGTCTCCACCCCATCAAGTTGGTTTCTTGAAACAATAGATTGTTGAACTATTTCTGAGTTGGGTAAAGACAGAGGCCGGTGTGATCTTGGACTCTGATCCACTGACAGCTCACAATGCCCGGGGAATGATTGACGGCGACTCCAGACCAATAGGGGGGTTGGAGGACCGAGTGTGACGATTGGTCCTCCAACCAATCGGAGTGAATGAGGGGCGGGGCTGATCCCCCAGATCTCCCTCATTGGCTGAACCATCATTTTGAAAGCTGATTTGAGTCAGACCCAAGGAGAAAACTGGACCTTTCTGTTTGTGGCTTTAAACAGATGAAACCCTGTGGGTGTGGAGCAAACATTTCAACATTTGTTACTGAAATGGATTCCTTCAGAACAAACAGTTGGGATTACTTGAGGGTTGGGGATCAGACGGCTCAGTTGGCTGGTTCGTGCTGTGGAGCGTCGTCAACAGCGTGAGTTCAATTCCCGTGCCTGCTGAGGTTATTCATGAAGACCCACCTTCTCAACCTTGAGAGCGATGAACATCGGGGATGTGCGAGGTCCAGTGTTGGAGGAGCAGAAATATCTGGGTGGCATGATGGGCTGGAGGTGGTTACAGAGAGAGGGAAGGGATGGATCAGGCAGGGATTTGAAATAAAGTCAGAATTGTAAAAATTCGATGCATTGTTAGACCGGGAACATAAGAATAATAACCTTTATTGCCACAAGTCGGCTTACATTAACACTGCAATGAAGTTACTGTGAAAATCCCCTAATCGCCACACTCCAACGCATGTTCGGGTACACTGAGGAAGAATTCAGAATATCCAAATTACCTAACAGCACGTCTTTCGGGACTTGTGGGAGGAAACCGGAGCACCCGGAGGAAACCCATGCAGACATAGGGAGAACAGACAGTGATGCCAAGCCAGGAATCGAACCGGAGAGCCTGGAGCTGTGAAGCAACAGTGCTACCCACTCTGCTGAACCAATGTAGATCAGTGAGTAAGGAGTAATCAATGAATGGGAATAACTGTGAGTTAGGATACAGAAAGATGGGTCGTGATAATGTCACTGTACTAGTAAACCAGAGGCCCAGATAAATATTCTGGGACAAGGGTTCAAATCCCAATATGTAAAGGTGGAATTTAAATTCCATTAATATAATCTGGAATTGAAAACTCGTCTCAATAATGGTGACCATGAAAACAACATTGATTGTCGTAAAAACCCTAGTCTGGCCTACACGTGACTCCAGACATAGGGACTCTTAACTGCCCTGAAATGTTTGTACACTCCAATCAGGATGGGCAACAATTGCTGGCCTTGCCAGTGACACTGACATCCTGTGGAAGAATTAAACAAAAGGCACCAATGTTCCAGATTGATTGCGGCTGGTTAATGAAGAGAAAATCAGAGAGCTATGGAACAGTTGGTTCTGGAAGATGGAACGGGCTGAATGATTTGATTTGATTTATTGTCACATGTACCAAAGTACAGTGAAAAGTATTTTTTTGCGGCCAACTTGTGTTGGGATTGTGGAATAGCGATTGCTACCCCAGGTGGCGACAGTTCCTGGTTCCCCGCACCCCACAAAAATACACACAAAACAAATGTTCCAGTGTTCAGCATCAGTACAAAGAACAAAGCCTAATTGCTGCTATTGGAGGAAGTGGCGTCTACTCACACTCCTTTCCCTGTCTCTGAACATTTTAGATCTGGAACAGTGTGATTTTCTTGAAGTAAGTCAGGTAACATTGAAAAATATATTATATATAGCAACCCCAGGAAGTCCCAAAGCCTTTAGAAATGAAATGCTGTTGAAGGTGAGTCACTGATGCAATGCGGAAGGCATGGGAACTCCCACATCAGCAATGTGCTGATGACCAGCGATGCTGGTGGCCACCCAATACAGTCAGATGGGAACTCACTGGTGTGTCTGAGTGAATCCCTTCCCACACAGTGCAATGAATGGTTTCTCTCCAGTGTCAGTGTGTTGTTTTTTCATCAGATATTTATCACTTTTAAAACTTTTCACACAGTACAAACACTTAAAAGGTTTCTTATCAATGAATAACTTGATGGGCAATAAGGCTGGAAATACAAGTGAATCCTTTCCCACAGAAAGAACAGATGAACAGCATCTCCCTGATGTGAACCCATGGGTGTATCCGGAGACTGGATAACTGATTGAATCTTTTCCCAGACATGGAGTCAGTTTTTTGGTTTTCCTCACTGTGAATGTGCCAGTGTGCCTGGAAGCTGGACAATATAGTGAATCCCTTCCCACACACACTGGGTTGGTGAATGGTCGCCCCGGTGTTCTGGTGTCAATTAGTTCCCAGCTGGGTTGGAGAACTGATTCCCTTCCTACAGTCCCCACATTTCCATGTTTCTCCCTGTTGTGGCTGTCCTTGTGTCTTTCCAGAATGGATGATCAGTTTAAACCTTGAATGGTATACACAGGATATACAGCACAGAGACAGGCCATTCGGCCAACCAGTTTGTACTATTTGAGCCTCCTCCCATCTTTGCTTCTCATATATATGTTTGTTCAGCCTCCCTATAAATACGTTGATACTATTCACTTCACCCACTGCCTTTGATAGAGTCATAGAGTGTTATAACAAGGAAACAGGCCCTTCAGCCCAACTTGTCCATGCCGCCGGCATTTGGCCCATATCCATTTATACCCATATAACTGCCTAAATGCTTTTTAAAAGACAAAATTGTACCTGCCTCTACTACTGCCTCTGGCAGCTCACTCACCATCCTCTGGACCCTTTTGTATCTCTTCCCTCTCATTGTAAACCTATGTCCTCTAGTTTTAGACTCCCTTACCTTTGGGGAAAGATGTTGACTATCTACCTATCTATGGTTCTCTAAGATCACCCTTAAGCCTCCGACGCTCCAGAAAAAAAGGCCCAGTCTATCCAGCCTCTCCTTATAACTCAAACTATCAATACCCGGTAGCATCCTAATAAATCCTTCTGCTTCTAGAATAGGGTGACCAGAACTGTACATAGTATTCCAAATGTGGCCTTCCTATGTCTTGTACAACTTCAACAAGACATCCTAACTCCTATATTCAATGTTCTGACCAATGAAACCAAGCATGGCAAAAGCATTCTTGGCCAGCCTGTCGACCAATGACTCCACTTTCAAGGAGCTATGAACCTGTACTCTTGGATCTCTTTGTTCTATAACTCTCCCCAACCCCCTACCACTCGAGTAGGTCCTGCCCCGATTCGATCTACCAAAATGCATCACCTCACATTTATCTAAATTAAACTCCATCTGCCATTCATCGGCCCACTGATCAAAATTCCGTTGCAATCCTAGATAACCTTCTTCACTGTCCACTATGCCGCCGATCTTGGTGTCATCTGCAAACTTACTAACCATGCCTCCTAAATTCTCATCCAAATCATTAAGAACAAAGAAAGGTGCAGCACAGGAACAGGCCCTTTAAGCCTGTGCCAATCATGATGCCCAAACTTAAAATAAACCTTCTGCCCTTACTCGGTCCGTATCCTCTATTTCCTCCCTATTCATGTATCCATCCAGATGCCTCTTAAATGTTGCTAATGTGACTGCTTCTACCACACCCTCTGGCAGTGCGTACCAGGCACCTACCACTCTCTGTGTGAAAAACTTATCCCGCACATCTCCCTTGAACTTGTAATTGACATTTCCACCCTTGGAAAAACCTCTGACTATCCACCCTGTCAATGCCTCTTATAATTTTGTAGACCTCTATCAGATCTCCCCTCAGCCTCCGTTTTTCAAGTGAAAACAATGCTAGTTTATTCAACCTCTCCTCATAGCCAACACCTTCGAGACTAGGCAACATCCTGGTGAACCTTTTTTGCACTCTCTCCAAAGGTTCCACGTCCTTCTGATAATGTGGTGACCAGAACTGCATGCAATACTCCATACGTAGGCTAACCAAGATTTTATATAGCTGCAACATGATTTCCCAACTCCTGTACTCAATGCCCCGGCTGATGAAAGCAAGCATGCCATTTGCCTTCTTAATCACTTTGGACGCCTGTGTTGCCACTTTTAGGAAACTGTGGACCTGCACGCCCAGACCCCGTGCATGTTAATGTTCTGTGGGTCTGTCATTTACAGTATAATTCACACCTAGATTTGATCCTCCACAATGCATCACCTCGCATTTGTCCAGATTAAACTTTATCTGCCATTCCTGTGCTCAAGTCTCCAATCTCTCTATATCTTGTTGTATCCTCTGACAATCCTCAGCATTATCAGCAACTCCACCAATCTTCGTGTCATCCACAAACTTACTAATCAGACCACCCACATTTTCTTCCAGATCATTTATATATACTACAATAAGCAGAGGTCCCAGCACTGATCCCTAGATACACCGCTGGTCACAGGCCTCCAGTTAGAGCTCAGTTTCACCATTCTCTGGGTGAAAGTGTTTTCTGAATTCCCCATTGGGTTTCTTGGTGACTATCTTATATTGTTATATCTAGTTTTGCTCTTCCGCATAAGAGGAAACATTCTCTCTGAATCCTCCCTATCAAAACCTTTCTTCATTTTGAACATCTCCATTTGGTCACCCCCTTCATTTACCAAGAGTAAAGAGCCTCTCAATCCTAAACTCGCACATTTTTGGTCTGATCCTTATGAATCTTCTCTGCTCCCTCTCCAGTGGCTCCACCTCCATTTTATAATGTGGGGACCAGAGAAATGGAAAGTTCAGTTTGCTGAGGAGAGGATCCAGAGAAAACAGCGAATCCAGCACCTTCTCAGCCCAATGTCTTCATTTGCAGAAAATGTGTCAGATATGTCTTGCCACAGAAAGGCCGCTGAACTATCCCAGGCAATGTTTAAATCAGAGCTGAAACCTTAAGGTGCACACTATCATCTCACAAGATGGAAGGTAGTCAAAGATGTAAGCTGAACAGAACCATATACTGTACTCTACGTATGGTGCAACCAAAGTCCCAAAGGATTATCATGACTTTCTTCTTCTCACTTGTACCCCTCTGGCCCCATGTTTTGTTTATTTTCTCTATTGCTCTGAGACCTCTATTTCTCTCCACCATCTACACTCACAACTTCCAAGTAAGAAGTGACACCCCCCCCCGCCCCCCCATTCTTTGCATCAAAATGTACTACTTTACAGTTATCCGTTGTACATCATTCGTCAATTATTTGTCTATTCAGCAAGTTTAGAAATGTCCTCCTGTAATTTGTTGTAATTCTCAATTCTATCTCCCCAGTTTAGAGATTGTGTATTGGATTCCAAAGTCCACGTCGTGAATGGAAATTGTGAACAATCGGGGTCCCAGTACTGATCCTTGTGGAACATCACTTCCCAACTTCTGTCACTCTGAATAACTCCCCTTAACTCCCACTCTCTACTTTCTGTCTTGAAACCAGCTGACAATCCAGTCTATCATTTGTCCCAACTCCACATTCTCCGACCGTGTCCATTATTCTCCCTCAGGGAATCTTATCAATGGCCTTTTGAAAATCCAGATAAATGACATTGACTGCATTACCATTGTCTATGCTCTCTGTTATCACATCAAAACAGTCGATAAGGTTAGTCAGGCAACATTTTTCCTTTTGAAATCCACAGTGACTGTTCATTGTTACATTTATTTTTTCTAGATGTTCTTATATTCTCTACTTTAGTCAGGATTGTATTATTTGCTGATGTAAAGCTGACTGGTGTACCATCCCTGGGCATGATCTGTCCCCTTCTTAAATACAGGAATCACATTAGTGATCCACCAGACCTCTGACACTACACCTTTAGTGAATGAATTATGAGCCGTACTGCCTGTGCTACCACTTCTCTACATTCTTTTAAAATATGTGAATTTAGTCCATCGTCTAAGTTATACGAGTTTAGTCAACACATCCTTTCCTGATTTTTAAATTAATTTATCTCATAACATTGAATAATATGACGTTATGTTTACCTGTTCTCTATCCCTTGGAAAAAGCGAGGCAAAAGAATGTTTGAATATTTCAATCATCTCTCCCTCATTAACTAAGGTATTGTGCTGTCTATCCCTTAATGGTCCAATTCACATCACTTTTTTTTATTGTTTTGGCTGATGCGTCTGGATAATTTATATTCATAATGGAGGGGTCACTGTGAAGAATGTGCAAGTCAGTGGGAATTGTCAGCAAGGATTAATCAGCACTTTCTAACTGGAGATGTTATCAGTGGAACCTTTCAGATACAGAATTGTGCATTTTGCACCAAAGAGCAATTTTGGATTGCAGTAAAAGTTCATAATTTTATTGGACTATCATGGGTTCATGAAATAAGCAGAAAGTTCACAGATGGTGCTTTTAAAAAGGGAGACTGTGGTCCTCAAAATCAGTGATTTCTCCAGAATATTAAACTCCAGCCAGTTATTTTTTTTTTTTAAATGTTTGTTTTAAAGAATTGGGTACTGCAAATGTATTTTATTAAAAATAAATTTAGAGTGCCCAATTCATTTTTTCAATTAAGGGGCAATTTAGTATGGCCAATCCACCTACCCTGCACATTATTGGGTTGTGGGGGTGAAACCCACGCAAACATGGGGAGAATGTGCAAACTCCACACGGACAGTGATCCAGAGCCGGGATCGATCCTGGGACCTCAGTGCCATGATTCACTCAGTCAGCCAGCCTCATGTTACACCAAAGAATTCACACTGATGAGAGGGTGCTCAGCTGCACTTACTGTGGAAAGAGGTTCAGACAGTCACTGCCTGACTGTCATAACCACTGCGCCACCGTGCTGCTCTCAGCCAGTTATTCTTAATATCAGGAGAAAAAAAACAAATATATTCAGATATCGATTCTTCACATAATTAACAGCAGCAGTTACAGCAGAATTCAACAACTGCTGTCGCTTGTGAACTTGCTGATGTGACAGTGGGTGTTGTGACTGAGTGAATCCCTTCCCACTCATAGAGCAGGTTCCCCAGTATGAACTCTCTGGTGTGTCAGTAGGTGAGAGCATTGAGTGAATCCCTTCCCACACTGGGAGCAGGTGAATGGTCTCTCCCCAGTGTGACTGCGTTGGTGTGCAGTGAGGGCGGAAGAATGTCTAAACCTCTTTTCACAGGCAATGCAGCTGAATGGTTTCTCCTCGGTGTGAACTCGCCGGTGTGACCAAAGGCCAGATGAATGAGTGAATCCATTCCCACACACAGAGCAGATGAACGGTTTCTCCCCAGTGTGAGTGCGTTGGTGCACAGTGAGGTCAGAGGACTGTCTGAACCTCTTTCCACAGTAAGTGCAGCTGAACGGCCTCTCATCAGTGTGAATTCTTTGGTGTAACATGAGGCTGGCTGACTGAGTGAATCCCTTCCCACACACAAGGCAGTTGAATGGCCTCCCCAGTGTGAACCCGCTGGTGTGCAGTGAGATTGGATAACAGCCCGAAATTCTTTCCACAGTCAGTACAGCTGAAGGGCTTTTCTTCGGTGTGATTTCGCTGGCGTCTCAGCAGGTTGGTTGACTTAGTAAATCCCTTCCCACACTCAGAACAGGTGAACGGCTTCTCCCCAGTGTGGCTGCGTCGATGGATTTCCAACAGGCATGGGAAATTAAATCCTTTGCCACAGTCCTCACATTTCCATGGTTTCTCCATGGTCCCTGCCCCAGTGTGACTGCGTCGATGGTATTCCAGCAGGGATGGATAATTGAATCCTTTCCCACATTTCCATATTGTCTCCCCAGTATGACTGCATCGATGGTTTTCCAACAAGGATGGATAATTGAATCCGTTCCCACATTCCTCACATTTCCATGGTCTCTCTCCCGTGTGACTGCATCGGTGAAGTTCCAGCAAGGATGGATAATTGAATCCCTTCCCACAGTCCTCACATTTGCATGGTTTCTCCATTATGCCAGCCCCAGTGTGACTGCGTCGATGGATTTCTAGTCGGGCTGGATAATTAAATTCTTTCCCACAGTCCTCACATTTCCACGGTTTCTCCATGGTGCCGGTGTCCTTGTGACTCTCCAGGTTGGATGATCAGTTGAAGCCTCATTCACACACACAACACATGTATGGTTTCTCCCCGCTGTCAGGCTTTGCAACCAGAGAAACCTCTTTCCAGTCAGTATACTGGACTCTATCACTCCGGAGTGAGTGCTTCCAGATCCTGTTATAAAATAATAGAACGAGACAAAGTCACTGCACAGAAGCAAGCAGTCACACAGAAGTTATAAATCCTTTTATTTCTGAGACAAATCAGGATTTCACAAAAGTCATCAGTCAGTACAGACAGAAATTCAGAACGGACAATTCTAGTTTCTATGGAACATTTCTCCCTCACTTGTTGCACAAAAGCTGTAAATCACCATCCTGCACATTTTTGCTCCTTCCTGGGCCAAAATCATGGAGTTTTACAGCACAAAAAGAGGCCCAGCCATCAGATACCCATCTATTCTACACCCATTTTACTGAACTTGGTCAAAAGCCTTGCATGCTATTCCATTTCAAGCACTCATCTAAATGATCCTTAAATGTTGTGAGCGTTCCTGCCTCTACCACCCTTTCAGGTAGTGACTTCCCACTAGCCTGTGTGTGAAAAAGCTTTCCCTCAAATCCCCTACCCTAAATCTATGTCCCCTGGCTATTGATCTCTCTACGAAAGGGACAAGTACCTCCCTATCTATGTCCCTCATAATATTGTACACCTCGATTATGTGCCTCTGGGCTTTCCCTGCTCTGGGGAAAATAACCCGTTTAGCCAGCCTCTCTTCATAACTGAAACAGTTTAGCTCAGGCAACATCCTGGTGAATCTCCTCCACACTCTCTGGGGTGCAATAATACCCTTCCTATAGTGTGGCGACCACAATTGCACACAGTGATCCAGCTGACAAGTGTTTTATACAGCTCCAGCAGATCATCCCTGCTCTTATATTCTATGCTTCGGCTCATAAAGACAAATGTCCCATCTGCCTTCTGAAGCAGCTGATGTCCCTGTGCTCATATTTTATTGTGGTCACAATTACAACAACCAAATAAACAATCAAACAGTCACTTTACACAAACAGCTGCAAGGCACAAGGCCTTAATACATTTCAAAGTAACACTGTGACAGTCACTTAACACAAACAACAGCAGGCACGGGGCCTAGACACAGTTCGAAGTAACGATCTAACAACCACATAATACAAACAGTCGCGACGCACAAGGTCTCGATACAACACGACCGTTCCAAGGAGAAAAAAAAACACAAAACAGAATTACAGTTGGAGGTAACAACCTCTAAACACAGAACACAAGCAGTCGAAGGGACACAAGGCCCCGATACAATACGGCCGTTTCAGACAAATATGACCCACAGGGCACAAAGCTTCAATATAACTTAACAATGACATATCAAAACCAATGACGTCCCTGTGCTGCTGCCTCAGGGACTGTGGACAAGCTCCCTCTGACCCTCCACTTCCCAGCGTCCTGCCCTTCATTGTGAGGTCACCACGATACCCGCACCTGCGCTCTGCTCCCCGCTGGAAAAAGATGGCGGCCGTTAATCTGGGCCTGTTCCCGGGGAAAGCACCGACGCTGCAAACACGGGAGCTGCAGTTTGTTATTGGGAGTTTGGGGCCTACACGGGCCATTAATAAACCTTCTTCCCACCCACGTAATCGCCGGATCCCCTCCCGCCGCTCTGCGGGCTCTGACCGGCTGCCGAGCGACAAACAGACGTCTCTCCATCACCCAGCCTGCGCATGCTCGGAATACTGGGGGAACTGCGCATGCGTTCCGATTTCCAGCTGAGGACAGAGGGTGTTCCCCACCGCGGGGAAGGCTGGGTAACGTCTCCGCCATTAGAGCCCCCGCCCCCCCGCTACCGCCCGTTCGTTTGCATTCGCTGTTGCTGAGGTTGCGCTAATCCCCGTCTGAGCTTCTGCAGCGCATGCTCCGGGAAGCGGGCTCTGGGGGCTGAGCTTTCCTGCGCATTGAAGATGAGCTGGATTCACTCATTCATCCCATCCATGTGGAAAACACCATGTGTCATTGAAAAATAAAATGTTGTAAAGTAGTGAACATTATCTAGTCCCACTCCTTACCTATCAAGCGCAAAATTAATTTATTAAATCTCATAATTTTAAATGACATTGTTTCAAAATATAATCATGCTAATCTGATTCATTTCCCAATTTCGATTCATGGCCTCATTTTGTTTCTTCCTCCAAACCTTCAATTTTATCTGACAGTGTAATGTTGGCGTATGAGAGGGCACGGTGGCACAGTGGTTAGCACTGCAACACTGAGCACCCGGGTTAGAATCCCGGCCCTGGGTCACTGTCCGTGTGGAATTTGCACATTCTCCCCGTGCCTGTGTGGGTTTCACCCCCACAACCCAAAGATGTGCAGGGTAGGTGGATTGGACACGCTAAATTGCCCCTTAATTGGAAATATACTAATTGGGTATTCTAAATGTATTTTTAAAAATGTTGGCGTGTGGTGATTGATTGTCCTGGAAGCCAACAGGAAGAGAACTCAGAGGTCAGAGAATTAAGGGAGCAAGTTCTGTATAAAAGCAAATTATTGTAGATCGGGTTCGAATCCCGCTTGGGTCATTGTCTGTGCAGAGTCTGCACGTTCTCCCCGTGTCTGCGTGGGTTTACTCCAGGTGCTCCGGTTTCCTCCCACAGTCCAAAGATGTGCAGGTTAGGTGGATTGGCATCTGTTGAAGCATTGTGAAACCCTGGTTATCAATCTAACTTTCAAACTTAAACCTGCTGTTTATTTTCAGTCTGGAACAAATCATTTTCCACCAATCTCTGATTTGACAGCATGTCTCTGGCATTTACTATTCTTCTTCCTAGCTCTGAGCACAGATGTAAAGGAGTCTTCAGTTCCATGTCTAGGGGCCAGCAGCGCGGGTTCAATTCCCGTACCAGTCTCCCCGAACAGGCGGTGGAATGTGGGGATGAGGGGCTTTTCACAGTAACTTCATTGAAGCCTACTTGTGACAATAAGCGATTATTATTATTAGGAACTCTGAGGCCTGGAAGAGAGAGAAACTGGGACACATTTCTTATACATTAACCCACAGTGTCAGTGAAGGGAGATGAGAAAGACCAAAGTGCCCGTTTGACTCCCTCAGTGTGTCCCTGAAGGACTGTCCAGGCTGGAGGGTTCCAGCGTCCCGGATGGCTTCATCTGCAGAAAGTGCACCGAACTGGAGCTCCTCACAGACCGCATGGTTCGGTTGGAGAGGCAATTGGATGCACTTAGGAGCATGCAGGTGGCGGAAAGCGTCATAGATAGCAGTTATATAAATGTGGTTATACCCAAGGTGCAGGCAGAGAAATGGGTGACCACCAGAAAGGGCAGGCAGTCAGTGCAGAAACCCCTGTGGTTGTCCCCCTCTCGAACAGGTATACCCCTTTGGATACTGTTGTGTGGGATAGCCTATCAGGGGAAAACAGCAGCAGCCAGAGCAGTGGCACCACGGCTGGCTCTGATGTTCAGAAGGGAGGGTCAAAGCGCAGAAGAGCAATAGCAATATAGTCAGGGGCACAGATAGGCGCTTCTGTGGACGTGAAAGAGACTCTAGGATGGAATGTTGCCTCCCTGGTGCCAGGGTCCAGGATGTCTCCGAACGGGTAGAGGGCATCCTGAAAGTGGAGGGCAAACAGGCAGAGGTTGTTGTACAAATTGGTACTAATGACATAGGCAGGAAGGGGCATGAGGTCCTGCAGCAGGAGTTCAGGGAGCTAGGCAGAAAGTTAAAAGACAAGACCTCTAGGGTTGTCATCTCGGGATTACTCCCTGTGCCACGTGCCAGTGAGGCTAGAAATAGGAAGACAGAGCAGCTAAACACGTGGCTAAACAGCTGGTGTAGGAGGGAGGGTTTCCGTTATCTGGACCACTGGGAGCTCTTCCGGTGCAGGTGTGACCTATATAAGAAGGACGGGTTGCATCTAAACTGGAGAGGCATAAATATCCTGGCCATGAGGTTTGCTAGTGTCACACGGGAGGGTTTAAACTAGTATGGCAGGGGGGTGGGCACGGGAGCAATAGGTCAGAAGGTGACAGCATTGAGGGAGAACTAGGGAATAGGGACAGTGTGGCTCTGAGGCAGAGCAGACAGGAAGAGGTTGCTGAACACAGTGGGTCTGGTGGCCTGAAGTGCATATGTTTTAATGCAAGAAGTATTACGGGTAAGGCAGATGAACTTAGAGCTTGGATTAGTACTTGGAACTATGATGTTGTTGCCATTACAGAGACCTGGTTGAGGGAAGGGCAGGATTGGCAGCTAAACGTTCCAGGATTTAGATGTTTCAGGCGGGATAGAGGGGGATGTAAAAGGGGTGGCGGAGTTGCGCTCCTGGTTAGGGAGGATATCACAGCTGTACTACGGGAGGACAGCTCAGAGGGCAGTGAGGTTATATGAGTAGAGATCAGGAATAAGAAGGGTGCAGTCACAATGTTGAGGGTTTACTACAGGCCTCCCAACAGCCAGCGGGAGATAGAGGAGCAGATAGGTAGACAGATTTTGGAAAAGAGTAAAAACAACAGGGTTGTGGTGATGGGAGACTTCAACTTCCCCAATATTGACTGGGACTCACTTAGTGCAAGGGGCTTAGACGGGGCAGAGTTTGTAAGGAGCATCCAGGAGGGCTTCTTAAAACAATATGTAGACAGTCCAACTAGGGAAGGGGCGGTACTGGACCTGGTGTTGGGGAATGAGCCTGGCCAGGTGGTAGAAGTTTCAGTAGGGGAGCATTTCGGGAACAGTGACAACAATTCAGTCAGTTTTAAAGTGCTGGTGGACAAGGATAAGAGTGGTCCTAGGGTGAATGTGCTAAATTGGGGGAAGGCTAATTATAACAATATTAGGCGGGAACTGAAGAACCTAGATTGGGGGCGGATGTTTGAGGGCAAATCAACATCTCACATGTGAGAGGCTTTCAAGTGTCAGTTGAAAGGAATTCAGGACCGGCATGTTCCTGTGAGGAAGAAGGATAAATAAGGCAATTTTCGGGAACCTTGGATAACGAGAGATATTGTAGGCCTCGTCAAAAAGAAAAAGGAGGCATTTGTCAGGGCTAAAAGGCTGGGAACAGACAAAGCCTGTGTGGAATATAAGGAAAGTAGGAAGGAACTTAAGCAAGGAGTCAGGAGGGCTAGAAGGGGTCACGAAAAGTCATTGGCAAATCGGGTTAAGGAAAATCCCAAGGCTTTTCACACGTACATAAAAAGCAAGAGGGTAGCCAGGGAAAGGGTTGGCCCAGGGGAAGGATAGGCAAGGGAATCTATGTGTGGAGCCAGACGAAATGGGTGAGGTACTAAATGAATACTTTGCATCAGTATTCACCAAAGAGAAGGAATTGGTAGATGTTGAGTCTGGAGAAGGGTGTAGATAGCCTGGGTCACATTGAGATCCAAAGAGACGAGGTGTTGGGCGGCTTAACAAATATTAAGGTAGATAAGTCCCCAGGGCCTGATGGGATCTACCCCAGAATACTGAAGGAGGCTGGAGAGGAAATTGCTGAGGCCTTGACAGAAATCTTTGGATCCTCACTGTCTTCAGGTGATGATCCGGAGGACTGGAGAATAGCCAATGTTGTTCGACTGTTTAAGAAGGGTAGCAAGGATAATCCAGGGAACTACAGGCCGGTGAGCCTTACTTCAGTGGTAGGGAAATTACTGGAGAGAATTCTTCGAGACAGGATCTACTCCCATTTGGAAGCAAATGGACGTATTAGTGAGAGGCAGCATGGTTTTGTGAAGGGGAGGTCGTGTCTCACTAACTTGATAGAGTTTTTCGAGGTGGTCACAAAGATGATTGATGCAGGTAGGGCAGTAGATGTTGTCTACATGGACTTCAGTAAGGCCTTTGACAAGGTCCCTCATGGTAGACTAGTACAAAAGGTGAAGTCACACGGGATCAGGGGTGAGCTGGCAAGGTGGATACAGAACTGGCTAGGTCATAGAAGGCAGAGAGTCACAATGGAAGGATGCTTTTCTAATTGGAGGGGTGTGACCAGTGGTGTTCCGCAGGGATCAGTACTGGGACCCTTGCTGTTTGTAGTATATATAAATGATTTGGAGGAAAATGTAACTGGTCTGATTAGTAAGTTTGCAGACGACACAAATGTTAGTGGAATTGCGGATAGCGATGAGGACTGTCAGAGGATACAGCAGGATTTAGATTGTTTGGAGACATGGGCGGAGAGATGGCAGATGGAGTTTAATCCGGACAAATGTGAGGTAATGCATTTTGGAAGGTCTAATGCAGGTAGGGAATATACAGTGAATGGTAGAACCCTCAAGAGTATTGAAAGTCAGAGAGATCTAGGTGTACAGGTCTACAGGTCACTGAAAGGGGCAACACAGGTGGAGGAGGTAGTCAAGAAGGCATACGGCATGCTTCCCTTCATTGGCCGGGGCATTGAGTATAAGAATTGGCAAGTCATGTTGCAGCTGTGTAGAACCTTAGTTAGGCCGCACTTGGAGTATAATGTTCAATTCTGGTCGCCACACTACCAGAAGGATGTAGAGGCTTTAGAGAGGGTGCAGAAGAGATTTACCAGAATGTTGCCTGGTATGGAGGGCATTAGCTATGAGGAGCAGTTGAATAAACTCGGTTTGTTCTCACTGGAACGACGGAGGTTGAGGGGAGACCTGATAGAGGTCTACAAAATTATGAGGGGCATAGACAGAGTGGATAGTCAGAGGCTTTTCCCCAGGGTAGAGGGGTCAATTACTAGGGGGCATAGGTTTAAGGTGAGAGGGGCATGGTTTAGAGTAGATGTACGAGGCAAGTTTTTTTACACAGAGGATAGTGGGTGCCTGGAACTCGCTACCGGAGGAGGTGGTGGAAGCAGGGACGACAGTGACATTTAAGGGGCATCTTGACAAATACATGAATAGGATGGGAATAGAAGGATACGGACCCAGGAAGTGTAGAAGAGTGTAGTTGTGTCGGGCAGCATGGTCGGCATGGGCTTGGAGGGCCGAAGGGCCTGTTCCTGTGCTGTACATTTCTTTGTTCTTTGTTTGAAGCTCTATTCCTGCCGTATGATCCTCCCCCAGATTGTCCTTTCTGAGCTCCAGGCAGTTTATGTTAAACAATCACCACAAACAGCGGTTAGCACTGCTGTCTCACGGCGCCGAGGTCCCAGGTTCGATCCCGGCTCTGGGTCACTGCCGTGCGGAGTTTGCACATTGTCCCCGTGTTTGTGTGGGTTTCACCCCCACAACACAAAGCTGTGCAGGGTTGGTGGATTGGCCATGCTAAATTGCCCCTTAATTGAAAAAAATGAATTGGGTACTCAAAATTTATAAAAAAATAAAACAAACCCTTGACCCTACCATCCATACAAATTACTGCCCCGTCTTCAACCTCCCTCTCCTCTCCAAACTCTTTGAACATGTTGTCACCTCCCAAATCTTTGACCATCTTTCCCAGAATTGTCATGTTTTGATCCTTCAATCAGGTCTCTGCCCAGTCACAGTAGTGAAATAGAAGAGACAAACCAAATCTTACCAGGAGAGAAAGATAGACACTCCGGGAGCTTGAATCCAACACGTATATGTTCATAAGACCAGAACACAAGGATCGCAGCACAGTCATTCGTGAGAGACAACAATACCTGCTGGAGACAGACAGACAGACAACTAAACAACACGAATCACAACACCAAGCTACCTAGACCCATATCCTGAGACAGTAAGGAGAATTGGAGACGGACTGGAAGGACTGGATTTCTCGAGGAATTAAGGGCTACGGAGAGAGAGTGGGTAAATGGAGTTGAAATCAGCCATGATTGAATGATGGAGTGGACTCGATGGGCCGAATGGCATTACTTCCGCTCCTATGTCTTATGATCTTATGGTCTAATGCAAAAGACTCCAGACACATTAACCAAAAACAACAGTGGACAACAGGTAGAACCAAGGAAGTTCTACCTGCTCCCCAAAATACCCAAACATCCAAACACATGGATAGTACCAGGGAAATAACACCAGACAGGCCCACCGGGTCAGACTGTGGGAGAGAAAATACAACAATTTACAGTGTAGAAGGAGGCCATTTGGTCCATCGAGCCTGCACTGGCTCTCTGAAAGAGCACCCCACTTATGCCCATGTCTCCACCCTATCCCCGTAACCCAGTAACCTCACCTAACCTTTGTTTGGACACTTAGAATAGTCAATCCACCTAACCTGCCCATCTTTGGATGGTGGGAGAAAACGAGTGCACCCGGAGGGAACCCACACAGACACGGGGAGAATGTGCAAACTTCACACAGTCACCCAAGGCAGGAATAGCTGAAACATCAACACAATGCTTCTGGTAGTTGTTGGCTCAATAAATATTAGTGGATTAAAAATATCTGTAATATAGAGTAAAACAGAAAATCCTAGATTAACCCAACAGGTCTGGCAGCATCATTGAATCCCTATACTGCAGAAGGAGGGCATTCGACCCATCGTGTTTGCACCAATCCTACAAAGGAGCACCCCACCCAAGTGCACTTCCCCTCCCCTCTCCCCATAACCCCACTTCCCCTTTGGACACTAAGGGGCAATTTAGCATAGCCAATCCATCAAACCGGCACATCTTTGGACAGTGGGAGAAAACTGGAGCACCCGGGGCGAACTTACACAGACACGGGGAGAATGTGCAAACTCCACAGTCACCCAAGGCCGGAATTGACCTGGGTTTCTGGCGCTGTGATGCAGCAGTGCTAACCACTGTGCCACCTTGCCACATCTGTGACGAGAGAAACAGAGTTAAACTTTGTTGTTCCTTGTTGCAACAGTTCTGTAGAAGGATCGATGGATTAAACGCTTTGAAAAGAAGTGGAAATAAAGTGTTTCACTCAGGTTTGACACAGGAAGACGTTTCAGTCTGTGTGACGCTCAATCTTCATTCACACAAAGCCAGTAGCCTGATTGCCTGGAGGACCAGAGTTCATCCGGTCCTCCAAATCTTCCCATTGGTCAACATGTCAAAGGCAAGAAATGAGGTTTGATACCCGCACCCACGTGGCCAATGGGAAGAACTCAAAATAATGCAGAGTCTCAGCCAATGAGGGAGATCCGTGATCAGTCCCGCCCCTCATTTAACCGATTGCTTGGACGACCAGCAGCATCCGCTTGGTCCTCCAGCCCTGCCCCCTCTTCCTATTGGTCTGCACCTGCCGTCAATCACTCCCCGGGCATTGTGATATGGAGCATGCGCAGTGCGGCTCGTGCCCAGGGACAGATGCTTGTTTGTTTCATCTTCAGGCGGGAAGGAGGCGGATAAGCAGAGGCAGCGTTAGGGGCAGTGGGTGGGTGGATGGATGGGGAGGCTTCACAAACACCCAGTGCAGGCGTCAAAGCTGAAACAAGAAATTACCGCTCCCGAGTTTTCACCGAGCGAGAAGGTTTTCCTGCAATGCCTTTCTCCAGTTAACCACCACCATTCTCATAGCGGGCAGTGTGCAGCAGGGTGAGCCCTGTGCACTCAGCAGGACTGACAGTGATCGATTATGGAAACTCCTTTTACAGGGGGTTACAAGGGGAGGATTTAAACACAGCAAAGTGAAATCAAACAAGACATTAAGACCTGAAAGAGTCACTTTATTAATCAGAACCGAGATATTATTGGTCTTTGAGTGTAAGCATTGAGTTCCAGGTCAGTACCACTCTCCATGGGGGTTCACTCTACCAGCGATCCACAGACACAGGCTAGTGTTCTGGGCACAAGGATTCAAATCCCATCATGGCAATTGGTGGAGTGTAAATTCAATTAATCTGGAATTTAATGTTCATCTCGGTATTGGTGACCGTGAAATCATTGTGGTGAGTTTGTGAGAAGGGGAGAGTGTGTGGGACTGGGATTTGCAGCTTTGGGGAGAAGAGAGCAATAATTAAACCCCGGGAACTAGAATTATCTGTTCCACCTTTCTGTCCTGGACTAACCTGTGCAAATTGGTTTTAATGGGTTACAAGGAGTGGATTGACAGAAAGGAAACTCACATCAGATCAAGATCTGACAGTCATTCAATTCATCAGGACCTGAATATCATTAGCTTTTAAATGTGGATGGAGACATGCTTGGCTGTGCTGTGGAAAAATATATCAAAACACCGGTGTGCCTGGGAAAGCACCGAGACACACACACACCCGAGTGAGAGTGTTCCAGTGAACTGACTGTGGAAAGAGCTTTGACACTGCCTGAAAATAAATCACACCATTCACAGTTTTCAACCGATTGTCCAACCTGGAGAGACACAAGGACATTGGCACCATGGACAAACCGTGGAAATGTGAGGACCATGGTAAGGGATTCATATCTCTGTCTGTGCTGGATATTCATCGGCGCAGTCACACCGGCGAAAGACCATTCACTTGCTCCAAGTGTGGGAAGAGGTTCACTCGACTAACCCACCTCACTACGCATCAACTTGTTCACTCTGATACCAGACCTTTGAAATGTTCCGACTGTGAGAAGAGCTTCAAAAGAAAAGCAAATCTGCTGACACACCAACGGGTTCACACCGGGGAGAGGCCGTACCCCTGCTCTGAGTGTGGGAATTCACTCAGTTATCCAGCTTTCTGTTACACCAGCGAGTTCACACTGGGGAGAAACCATTTGCCTGCCCCAGGCTGAATAATTCCAATTCCCATTTGATGGTGTGGCCTTTCTCTTTTATTCCCATTCATGATCATTCTATCTTATTCTGGAGCCCTGAAATTCCCTCCCAAGGTCAATGGACCTTTAAATTTTCCATTCCGCCCGCTATGATTCCCACGACCGGAAATATGACCCCAACAAATTGGATGAAACCAAATCTTTAAAAGACAAATCTTTATTTCAAATCATTGCCGTGCTGTCAGGGGAAAGGGTTAACTTCTCTGCTTGTTTACAAAAGGGAAGAAGAAACATTCACAAAGATTTCCACAGCTTGTGAGCTCCGAAACATAACTTCAAGGCTGAAGTTTATCTTCAGAGTTTGAAACGTTTTGGTGCCTTTTCCAATTGTACCAGTAAATTGTGATTCACACTGAAAGGTTTACTTTCACTCAGTAATTAGAACATTTCACTTTCTCAGCACTGACACTTTAGATTAAATCCCAATTGGTCACTTCTCTTGTAGCTGGTGTGTGGAGAAGATCATGTTCACTGTAGATCTGTCAGCACAGAAACCGCACTGTGCTTCTGGACACACTCAGTCTGCAAGTAGATTAATCTTTAAACATGACCCAAGTGAAGGTCTTCCCCCTGACTCTAAGGAGTGGAATGTTCCTGTGGTTGATGCAATCTCCTCTGTCACTGCTGTTTTTATTGCATCTCACATGTTCCGTGGACCAGTCTCACACCCCAAAAGAGGAGGTTATGAAGGTGGGACAGTTGATGGGACTTTCTGTGTGTGAGCAGTTCAGCTGGAATTCCATCCTACCGGGCACCTTTCTGTTTGCTCAGCAATCAATGGCCTTTTCCAGCTCAAATGATGAGTGTTCTTGTCCAATTCAACCATGACAGGAAGCTGCAGGAGAGTCAAACAGAGACGAGGAGCTGTCCGTCTCACAGGAGTGCAGCTCACGGTTGTGTTCAACCCAACGGGACATCTGTTTACTTCTGTCAGTGAGGACTTTAGAGTCTGATGATTTCAGGACACCTACTTTGATGAAAGCAGTACTAATTGTCCTCTTAATCCCATCAAATACATAACAGATAGATTTCCATTGTCATAGGCAGTTTGGAATTCTTGATGTCGGCTCATCCCGTGTTTATTTGCTACTGTCCTTTGCTACTTTCTGGGTTACTTTCACATGATGCAGTGTTCTCGGTGTTGGATTTATGTTGTACATCAGGTTGGCTTTTCTTTTTGCTTCAACGACAGATGTCATCTCTGCTGAGTGGCTCTCAAACCAGTCTTTGTTGTGGGTTCCACCTTTACCAAATGTTGCTGCTACTGTGTCAGAAATGATTCAACTCAGCGACTTCCAAACTTCATCAATATCAATGTTGACTGTTCATCAATGTCAATGTAAATTTTATTTGTGTCTGTGAAATACTTTACTGTTTTGTTCAATGTGCCGTGATAATATAATGGAGCTCCCAATGTGAAGAACGTATATGTCAGAGAGAATTGTCAGCAAGGATTAATCAGCACGTTACAATTGGAGATGTTCATCAGTGGAACCTTTCAGACACTGAATTGTAGATTTTACATCAAAGAGCAATTTAGGATTCAAGTAGAAGTTAATAATTTTATTGTAAAGTAGCTTCTGTTGAGAGTTCTTGACTGAAGGGGAAAGATCCCAGATGGTGTTTTCAACAGGGACATTGCAGCCCCGAAAATCAGGGAGATATCCAGAACATTACAGTTCCGTCTGTTATTGGGTTGTTAATTTCACCAGAAACAAACCAAATATTATCAGACTAACAATCCTGGATGTGTGTAACAGCAACAATAACAACATAATCCAATCCCTGCAGTCACTTGTGAACTCTCTGGTGTGTCCACAGATTGTGTGACCGACTGAATCCCTTCCCACACACAGAGTGGATGAACGGCCTCTCCCCAGTGTGAACGCGCTTGTGTACGTTGAGATTAGATGAAGATCTGAAACTCTTTCCACAGGCTGTGCAGCTGAACGGCTTCACCTCAGTGTGAACTCGCTGGTGTGACCAAAGGCCGGATGACTGAGTGAATCCCTTTCCACAGACGGAGCAGATGAACGGTCTCTGCCCGGTGTGAACATGGAGTGCAGTGAGGTCGGAAGACTGCCTGAATCTCTTTCCACAGTGAGTGCAGGCAAACGGCCTCTACTCAGTGTGAATTCGCTGGTGTAACATGAGGCTGGCTGATTGCGTGAATCCCTTCCCACATAAGGAACAGGTTAATGGTCTCTCTCCAGTGTGAGTGCGTTGGTGTGCAGTGAGTGTGGATAACTGCCTGAAGCTCTTTCCACAGGAAGTGCAGCTGAGTGGTTTCTCCTCAGTGTGAATTCTCCTGTGTACCACCAGGTTGGTTGACTGAGTGAATCCCATCCCACACTCGGAGCAGGTGAATGCTTTCTCCCCAGTGTGAACACGCTTGTGGGCGTTGAGGTTGGATGAAGACCTGAATCTCTTTCCACAGGAAGTGCAGCTGAATGGACTCTCCCCAGTGTGATTTCTCTGGTGTGTCAGCAGGGCCAACTGAGTAAAACCCTTCCCACAGAGCAGCTGAATGGCCTCTCCCCAGTGTGATCTCGCTGATGTAACGAAAGGCCAGACGACTGAGTGAATCCTTTCCCACATATGGAGCAGATGAATGGCTTCTCCCCAGTGTGACTGCGTTGATGGATTTCCAGCAGGCATGGATAATAGAATCCTTTACCACAATCCTCACATTTCCACAATCGTTTTGTGGTGTTGGTCCCAGTGTGAATGCGTCGATGAATTTCCAGCCGGGATGGATAATTGAATCTCTTCCCACAATCCTCACATTTCCATGGTTTCCCCATGGAGTTGGTGTCCTTGTGATTCTCCAGGTTGGACAATCAGTTGAAGCCTCGTCCACAGAACACGTGTATGGTTTCTCCCCACTGTGAATGATGTGATGTTTTTTCAGACTGTGTAACTGGTTAAAGCTCTTTCCACAGTCAGTTCACTGGAACTCACTCACTCAGGCGTGTGTGTGTCCAGTCACACTAATGTTTTAAATCTTCTCCACCAGACAGAGCAGACAATAATTTCTCCTTCCACATTCAGAGAGCAATGATATTTAGCTCCTGATGGATCTCTGTAAAGACTTTGACATGATTTTTGATTCGATTTTCTGTCTGTAAATCCTCTCCTGACCTCCTGCAAAGTGATTTGAAAAGAGTGCTCACTATGAGTACACAATAGAAATTCAGAACAGACAATTCTAATTTCTCTGGAATATCCTTTCCCCAAATCTGTCAATCCCAGACTCTGTCTCTCATGGGGAAAGACCTGAGCCCTGTCCAAGATGGCGGTGGCCGGTTGCCTGGGTAACCTGGGCCTGTCACCAGGGAGGAAGCCCCGCCTCCCACTCGCAAGATGGCGGCCAGTGAGCCCGCTCCCCCAGGGCCTGTCACCGCAGGCAGCCAGCCGAGGTAAACATGGTGCCTGCGGCCTTTTATTTGGGGCCTCAGGCCGACCCCAGAAGTTGATAACGTTTCCAGTGCAGCCGCGGCTTCCATTCCTGCCCTGTGCTCACAATCTCCTCCCAAACCATCCGCTCCTCCTCAGTCTCTCACCATGACTGACACTGAGCATGCTCAGAGCTCACACCCACACTGCACCTGTGCACTGGCCTCCTACACTCACTGATCGGGGACTTTCTGCAGCGCGGGGGATTCCGGGTACAGCAGCCGCCATAGAGAGCAATTAGTAAACAGAAAGATTATTTTTCCCAGTTAGCAAAACAAAAGACCACAGATAAGCAACCTGCTGGGCATGAAACAAAATGAGAGGTTCGGATACTTTATTTAAGACCAGCACATTATTCTGCTAAGATATCACTTGGACATGGGCAGCCAGCAGGCTGATCTACAGTATGCACAGTATTTACCAGTGATAGGTTTGTTTACTGTTCATAATTGTGACTGGGTCACACTCACGATTCATGCAAAATGCAACTCCCCAGGTTTTTTGACCCACTCCCTCCAGATATGTTTTCCCTCCAAGGATCTTGACATCTGCCTTAGTTTTTATCCAGCCATGTATGTTCAGCTCACGCTGCCCAACAACCAACCTCTCCTGCACTGGGGCACAGGGTTTCCATTATATTGGGAGGGAGCAATCTGCCTCTCTTGCATTGGTGCACTGCATTTCTCTAATCTCACAATGTCATAGAAAGGTGACAGCACAAAATGAAGGCACTCGACAAATTGTATCTGTGCCAACTTTCTGCAACAGTCACAATCCCCTGTCATTGGCCCTGAACTCTAGATATTTTTTTCCTCAAAAGATACGAACAGATGAGCAAGGAGCTGGAGTTAGCTATTCAGCCCAGTCTGCTCCACCATTTAATAAGGTCATGGCTGATCTGATAGTAAGATAGTTGTCCAATTCTCTTTCAAAACGTCAATTGAATCTGCCTCCACCACATTTCCGAGCAGTGCATTCATGTTATCACATGCAGCACAGAATGTTTTCTTCTCATCAGCATTGCTTCTTTTTATAATCATCTTAAATCAATGCCCTCTGTTTATAATCTTGCCTAAATATAACTTGCTAGAACAAACGACTATTGCAGATCCTTAGTTTTAATGTGGTCAAGTGCCTTTCCATTTGAGAACTGTTCAATAATGTTTTGAGAATTAGTTGCAGTTTGAAGGGGTGGAGTTCAGGTGTGGATGGTGCAGGTGAGCCCACAAATCATGTCCATATGTTTTGGGCATGTCCAAGGTTTAGGGGATTTTGGCAGGGATTTGCCGATGTCATGTCGAAGATATTGATGGTACAGGTGATTCCGAGACCAGAGTTTGCGATGTTTGGTGTGTCGGAAGACCCGGGAGTTCAGGGGGCGAGAGAGGCCGATGTTTCGGCCTTTGCCTCCCTGGGAGCTGGGAGATGGATCTTATTGGCGTGGAGGGACTCGGAGTCTCTGAAATGGGGGCTATGATTTAGTGACATGATCGAGTTTCTCAGGCTTGAAATGATCAAATTCGCCCTGAGGGGATCGATGTTAGGGTTTGCCCAGAGGTGCCAACGGTTAACGACTTTTTGGGGGATAATTAAGCTTTTAGAAGAGGGTGGGGGGCTGGTTGAGGTGGGAAATAGTTAGTAGGAAAGGGGGAGTGGGGAATTATGGGCGAGATTCTCCACTCCTGCGCCGGTTGGGAGAATCGCCTGGGCCGCCAAAATTTCCCGGGATGCCGGTCCGACGCCCTCCTGCGATTCTCCCAAGCGGCGGGAACGGCCCCGTCGGGTTCCGCGGGCCGCAGGCCGGAGAATCGCCGGAGACACCCAAAATGGCGATTCTCCGGCACCCCCGCTATTCTCAGGCCCGGATGGGCCGAGCGGCCAGGCCAAAACGGCGGGTTCCCCCCGGCGCCGTCCACACCTGGTCGCTGCCATCGGGAACAGTGCAGGAACGCTGGGGGGGGGGGGGCGGCCTGCGGGGGTGGGGAGGGGGGATCCTGCACCAGGGGGTACCTCAAATGTGGGATGGCCCGCGGTCGGTGCCCACCATTGGGCCGTCCTCTCTGAAGGAGGACTTCCTTCCTTCCGCGGCCCCGCAAGATCCGTCCACCATCTTCTTGCGGGGCGGACTCGGAGAGGACGGCAACCACGCATGCGCGGGTGACGCCAGTTATGCGGCGCCGGCCGCATCATGTATGCGGCGCCGCCTTTACGCGGCGACAAGGCCTGGCGCATGTAGATGACGCGGCCCCAATCCTAGCCCATTATCGGGCCCTGAATCGGTCGGGATAGGGGCCGTTTCGCGCCGTCGTGAACCTCGACGGCGTTCACCACGGTGTGGGCACTTCGGCGCGGGAGTGGAGAATCCCGCACTATGTATGTGAGCCACGTTGGCTGGGTTTGGCTGAGTATTTACTTTGTTGTTTTTCCTCTTTAAAATTATATATGCCGGAATAAAATATTTTCAAATAAATAATCATTTGTACCGTCCCCACCTGGCTTCCCTGTATTTACACCCCCCACCCCCTCCCCCCACACACACACCACCTCGGGGCGCAAAATATTTAATCCTTTTGCTGCTTCAAAGCTTTTCTCTTGCTCAGTGCAAACATTCCCATTGCATTTTTCTCTTTGTAACCTGTCTTAGATTCCTCTTCATCTCCCCATCAAGCTCAGGGGAATTAGCATCATCTGTAATAGCAGGTTGCAATTATTCAAGGATGGTGCCCTGTATTGTAAACAATCTCACATTGATCAATGGACGGTTAAACACTGGATGGTTAAAACTGCTCACAGTCCCACAGGGATAGGTTTACTTGAATTTCGACAAAACTGTGGACATAACCACAGTAATAGTCAAGTTGGTTAGTGTGAGGAAAAATTTCCATCTGATTGGACTGGAAGTGTCCCCGTGTGTGTCTGTGAGTGTGTGGGTGCTTCTGTGTGTCTGTGAGTGTGTGTGGGTGCTTATGTGTATAAGTGTGGTGGGAAACCTGAAAACTACATAATTGCAGTTGGATCGAACCTGGGATCTCGACGCCGTGAGGCAGCAGTGCTAACCACTGCATCACGGTGCCATCTTTGAATGGTAACAGTATTAACCTTCTCCCTATCCTGTCCTAGTTGTTAGAATGAGAAACAGTACTTGTTCTATTGGTGACATTTCCTGTCTGCCAGTTATTCCTTGATAATAATAATCTTTTATTGTCACAAGTATGAAGTTACTGCGAAAAGCTCCTAATCGCCACATTCCGGCGCCTGTTCGGGTAAGCTGGTATGGAAATTGAACCCGCACTGCTGGCCTTATTCTGCATTACAAATCAGCTGTCTAGCCCACTGAGCTGAACAAGCCCTTTAAGTCAGTCTTTGAATTGTTTGTAGATTGAACTATCTTGTTGCCACATTTCAGCAACAAATGTTGAAATGTTTGCTCCACACCCACAGGGTTTCATCTGTCTAAAGCCACAGAAAGGTCCCGTTTTCTCCTGGGGTCTGAGACAAATCACGGTAGCAGTGATTTGAGACAAAAGGTGGCATGGTAGCACAGTGGTTAGCACTGTTGCGTGCCAGGGTCCCAGGTTCAATTCCCAGATTGGGTCACTGTCTGTGCGGAGTCTGCACGTTCTCCCTGTGTCTGCGTGGGTTTCCTCCGGGCACTCTGGTTCTCTCCCACAAGTCCTGAAAGGCATGCTTGTGAGGTGAATTGGACATGCTAAATTCTCCCTCTGTGTACCCGAACAGGTGCCGGAATGTGGTGACTAGGGGCTTTTCACAGTAACTTCATCGCAGTGTTTCTGTAAGCCTACTTGTGACAATAAAGATTATTATAAAAATCAGCTTTCAAAATGATGCAGACTTTCAGCCAATGTGGGACATCCGGCTCAGCCCCGCTTCCCATTCACACTGATTGGTTGGAGGACCAGCCGTTCTTGTTCGGTCCTCCAGCCTGCAACTCTGCCTATTGGTCCATACCTGCCATCAATCAGTCCCCAAGCACTGTGAGCTGGAGCAAACCCTTCACAAGGGTTCACAGCTCCCTGGTTTGCAGCTGCGGAGCTTCTCCCTCCCTCCCGGGAACAGGCCCAGGTTAACGGGCACCATCCTGCTTGAGACACTGGAGGATGGTTCACATCAGAGGATGGGGGAGGGGGGACAAGAAATAAGAGCTTACACTTTGCATTCAAATCAACGAGGACTCTGATCTCTGGCAAGGAAGGAAACCCTGGCAGGTGGGCGGCAGGATTCACAAACACCCGCTGGAGGCCCCAAACTGCCAATAAGACCCATTGATTTTATTGTCAGTCTGCAGACAGGAGCTGGAGAACTGAACCCAGACAGAGGAGAGAGGAAGAAAACTGGGAGTGGAGGAAAGAAATGGTGCAGATGGTGAGATGGGTTTGGTTCTTATCACAGAAATGAAGGGAGAGTGTGTGAGATGAGAATTTACAGCTTTGGGTAAGTGAAAGAAAACATTGAAAGTGGAATTGTCTGTCCCAAATTTTGTACAAGGTATTAAAGAGGAAAATTTGCAGATTAGAAACTCAAACCAAACATCACATTGAAGGGTAACAGTTATTCGATTCATTGGGACTGGAATATCACAGGCCATTGAATGTGGAAGGAGCAATGTTGAGTCTATTCTGCCCGTGGGAAAAGATTTCAAATATTATTGTGACTGGAAACGTGCCGATTCTCAACAGCGCCCCCCCCCCCCCCGCCCCAAGTGAGCGAGTTCCAATGAACCGTGAAAAGAGCTTCACCCAGTTACACAGCCAGCAGAAAGATCACACATAGGGTAAGTCAGTGGGAAATATATGGCAGCTAAAGTATAATTTGGGAAAAAAGTGAAGTTGTCCTGTGTTGGGAAGAATAATAATTTAAATAGAGAGAATGCAGAATACCAGAGTAGAGAAAGATCTGTGTGTCCTTGTACACGAACCACAAATGTATTTATTACCTCACACTCCTCCAGATTGATCTCCATTTGCTTCGTTGCTGCCCAGCTGATCAGTCTACCGATATCTTCCTGTAGTCTACAACTTTATTCCTCACTGTAAACCACAAGACTGCAAATGTCTTAACAATGTCCCTGTGTTAAAATCTAAATCATGACTTCCGGGTGCGGCGATGACCAGCTGAGTCGCACGTTTCGGCAGCTCCCGGTGAAACGGACTTTTGGGCTCTTGATAGGTGCCCCAACGGCAATTTTGACGGCTAAAAACACTGTGCGGTAAACCAGAAGGGAATCCCCCCTGGATACGGATGAAAAAAGGAGGAGAAAGTGGCCGGATTGCAGTGGATCCTTTAGAACAGCGGCAAGGAAGGCAAGCAAAAACCAAAATGGCGTCGGAAGGTGGCAGTTTAACATGGGGCCCTGAACAACAAGAGTTCTTGAAATGCTGTGTGGAAGAGCTCAAAAAGGAAATGAAGAAAGAGCTGTTGGCCCCGATACTACAGGCGATCGAAGGGCTAAAGGAGGAACAAAAGACCCAGGAGCGGGAGCTTCGGGTCGTGAAGGCAAAGGCAGCCGAGAATGAGGACGACATACAGGACCTGGTGGTGAAGACGCAGATGCATGAGGCACATCAGAAACGATGTGTGGAAAGGTTGGAGGCACTGGAGAACAACGCAAGGAGGAACAACTTGAGGATTCTTGGTCTTCCTGAAGGTGCGGAGGGAGCGGATGTCGGGGCATATGTGAGCATGATGCTGCACTCGTTAATGGGAGCGGAGGTCCCGGCGGGTCCGTTGGAGGTGGAGGGAGCATACCGAGTGATGGCGCGAGGACCGAGAGCAGGAGACATTCCCAGAGCCATAGTGGTGAGATTCCTCCGTTTTAAGGATAGAGAAATGGTCCTTAGATGGGCAAAGAAAACTTGGAGCAGTAAATGGGAGAACGCGGTGATCCGCGTTTACCAAGACTGGAGTGCGGAGGTGGCGAGAAGGAGGACGAGCTTTAATCGGGCCAAGGCGGTGCTTCATAAAAAGAAGATAAAATTTGGAATGCTGCAACCGGCAAGACTGTGGGTCACATATCGAGGGAGGCACCACTACTTTGAGACAGCGGATGAAGCGTGGACTTATATTGTGGAAGAAAAACTGGAATGAGCGGGTTATTAAAAAGAACGTTTGAACAAAGTGGTGGGGCGAATGTGGGGGGCGAAGAGGGGGGTTAAAAAGGGGGGAAAGAGGAGTTTTATGTACTAATCCTGCGATGTGGTAACTTTTCTCTCTTCCACAGGTGGTGATGGGGGGAGGAGGTGAGGTGGAGGAGATGGGGCGTTGGCCATTGGGGGCGGGGCCAAGGGAGAAGCGTGGGCTTGGTTCCCGCGCTATGATAATCATGGCGGGAATAGAGAAGCAGGAAGGAGGGGGCGTCGCACGGTGCGAGCCGAGGTCACGGGGGGAAGCCGAGGTCGGCCAGAGTTTGCTGACTTCTGGGAGCAACATGGGGGGAGTAATTACGCTAGCGGGGGATCTAGCGGGGGGGTGGGAGGGGGGAATTACTGGGTTGCTGCTGCTGGGGAGAGGGGGGAGCTGGTATGGGAGGGGATGGGCGGGGGGGGCACCGCCCGGGGGGAGATACAGCTGCGTGGGAGCCGGGTGAGGAGCTGGAAAAAGGGGATGGCTAATCGACAAGGGGGGGGGTAGGAAGCCCCCCAACCCGGCTGATCACGTGGAACGTGAGAGGGCTGGACGGGCCGATAAAGAGGGCACGGGTACTCGCACACCTTAAGAAACTTAAGGCAGATGTGGTTATGTTACAGGAAACGCACCTGAAACTGATAGACCAGGTTAGGCTACGCAAAGGATGGGTGGGGCAGCTGTTCCATTCGGGGCTAGATGCGAAAAACAGGGGGGTGGCTATATTAGTGGGGAAGCGGGTCATGTTCGAGGCAAAGACTATAGTGGCGGATAACGGGGGCAGATACGTGATGGTGAGTGGCAAACTACAGGGGGAGACGGTGGTTTTGCTAAATGTATATGCCCCGAACTGGGATGATGCCAATTTTATGAGGCGGATGCCAGGACGCATTCCGGACCTAGAGATGGGAAAGCTGATAATGGGGGAGATTTTAATACGGTGTTGGAACCAGGGCTGGATAGGTCGAAGTCCAGGACTGGAAGGAGGCCGGCAGCAGCCAAGGTACTTAAAGATTTTATGGAGCAGATGGGAGGTGTAGACCCGTGGAGATTTAGCAGACCTAGGAGTAAGGAGTTCTCGTTTTTCTCCTATGTCCATAAAGTCTACTCGCGAATCGACTTTTTTGTGCTGTTAAGGGCGTTGATCCCGAAGGTGAGGGGAACGGAGTATACGGCTATAGCCATTTCGGATCACGCTCCACACTGGGTAGACTTGGAGATAGGGGAGGAAACAGGAGGGCGCCCACCCTGGAGAATGGACATGGGACTAATGGCTGATGAGGGGGGGGGTGTTTAAGGGTGAGGGGGTGCATTGAAAAGTACTTGGAACTCAATGATAATGGGGAGGTCCAGGTGGGAGTGGTCTGGGAGGCGCTGAAGGCGGTGGTTGGAGGGGAGCTGATATCAATAAGGGCACATAAAGGGAAGCAGGAGAGTAAGGAACGGGAGCGGTTGCTGCAAGAACTTTTGAGGGTGGACAGACAATATGCGGAAGCACCGGAGGAGGGACTGTACAGGGAAAGGCAAAGGCTACATGTAGAATTTGACTTGCTGACTACGGGCACTGCAGAGGCACAATGGAGGAAGGCACAGGGTGTACAGTACGAATATGGGGAGAAGGCGAGCAGGTTGCTGGCACACCAATTGAGGAAAAGGGGAGCAGCGAGGGAAATAGGGGGAGTGAGGGATGAGGAAGGAGAGATGGAGCGGGGAGCGGAGAGAGTGAATGGAGTGTTCAAGACATTTTATAAAAAATTATATGAAGCTCAACCCCCGGATGGGAGGGAGAGAATGATGGGCTTTTTGGATCGGCTGGAATTTCCCAAGGTGGAAGAGCAGGAAAGGGTGGGACTGGGAGCACAGATCGAGGTAGAAGAAGTGGTGAAAGAAATTAGGAGCATGCAGGTGGGAAAGGCCCCGGGACCGGATGGATTCCCAGTCGAATTTTATCGAAAATATGTGGACTTGCTCGCCCCGGTATTGACGAGGACCTTTAATGAGGCAAAGGAAAGGGGACAACTGCCCCCGACTATGTCTGAAGCAACGATATCGCTTCTCTTAAAGGAAAAGGACCCGCTACAATGCGGGTCCTGTAGACCTATTTCCCTCCTAAATGTAGATGCCAAGATCCTGGCCAAGGTAATGGCAATGAGAATAGAGGAATGTGTCCCGGGGGTGGTCCACGAGGACCAAACTGGGTTTGTGAAGGGGAGACAGCTGAACACGAATATACGGAGGCTGTTAGGGGTAATGATGATGCCCCCACCAGAGGGGGAAACGGAGATAGTAGTGGCGATGGATGCCGAGAAAGCATTTGATAGAGTGGAGTGGGATTATTTGTGGGAGGTGTTGAGGAGATTTGGTTTTGGAGAGGGGTATGTTAGATGGGTGCAGCTGTTGTATAGGGCCCCGATGGCGAGCGTGGTCACGAATGGACGGGGATCTGCATATTTTCGGCTCCATAGAGGGACAAGGCAGGGATGCCCTCTGTCCCCATTATTGTTTGCACTGGCGATTGAGCCCCTGGCGATAGCGTTGAGGGGTTCCAAGAAGTGGAGGGGAGTACTTAGAGGAGGAGAAGAACACCGGGTATCTTTGTATGCGGACGATTTGTTACTATATGTGGCAGACCCGGCGGAGGGGATGCCAGAAATAATGCGGATACTTGTGGAGTTTGGGGATTTTTCAGGGTATAAATTGAACATGGGGAAAAGTGAGTTGTTTGTGGTGCATCCAGGGGAGCAGAGTAGAGAAATAGAGGACCTACCGTTGAGGAAGGTAACAAGGGACTTTCGTTACCTGGGGATCCAGATAGCCAAGAATTGGGGCACATTGCATAGATTAAATTTAACGCGGTTGGTGGAACAAATGGAGGAGGATTTCAAGAGATGGGATATGGTATCCCTGTCACTGGCAGGGAGGGTGCAGGCGGTTAAGATGGTGGTCCTCCCGAGATTCCTCTTTGTGTTTCAGTGCCTCCCGGTGGTGATCACGAAGGCTTTTTAAAAAAGGATTGAAAAGAGCATCATGGGTTTTGTGTGGGCCGGGAAGACCCCGAGAGTGAGGAAGGGATTCTTACAGCGTAGCAGGGATAGGGGGGGGCTGGCACTACCGAGCCTAAGTGAGTACTATGGGCCGCTAATATTTCAATGGTGAGTAAGTGGATGGGAGAGGAGGAGGGAGCGGCGTGGAAGAGATTAGAGAGGGCGTCTTGTGGGGGGACTAGCCTACAGGCTATGGTGACAGCCCCATTGCCGTTCTCACCGAGGAACTACACCACAAGCCCGGTGGTGGTGGCTACACTGAAGATTTGGGGACAGTGGAGACGGCATAGGGGAAAGACTGGAGCCTTGGGGGGGTCCCCGATAAGAAACAACCATAGGTTTGCCCCGGGGGGAATGGATGGGGGATATGGAATGTGGCAAAGAGCAGGAATAACGCAACTGAAAGATCTGTTTGTGGATGGGAAGTTCGCGAGTCTGGGAGCGCTGACCGAGAAATATGGGTTGCCCCAAGGGAATGCATTCAGGTATATGCAACTGAGGGCTTTTGCGAGGCAACAGGTGAGGGAATTCCCGCAGCTCCCGACACAAGAGGTGCAGGACAGAGTGATCTCAAAGACATGGGTGGGGGATGGTAAGGTGTCAGATATATATAGGGAAATGACGGACGAAGGGGAGACTATGGTAGATGAACTAAAAGGGAAATGGGAAGAAGAGCTGGGGGAGGAGATCGAGGAGGGGCTGTGGGCAGATGCCCTAAGCAGGGTAAACTCGTCGTCCTCTGACTGTGAGATGTGGCAGATCCGGGAGGCTTCCAGCGTCCCAGATGGCTTCATCTGCAGAAAGTGCACCCAACTGCAGCTCCTCACAGACCGCATGGTTCGGTTGGAGCAGCAATTGGATGCACTTAGGAGCATGCAGGTGGCGGAAAGCGTCATAGATCGCAGTTATGTAAATGTGGTCACACCCAAGGTGCAGGCAGAGAAATGGGTGACCACCAGAAAGGGCAGGCAGTCAGTGCAGGAATCCCCTGTGGTTGTCCCCCTCTCGAACAGATATACCCCTTTGGATACTGTCGGGGGGGATAGGCTATCAGGGGAAAACAGCAGCAGCCAGAGCAGTGGCACCACGGCTGGCTCTGATGTTCAGAAGGGAGGGTCAAAGCGCAGAAGAGTAATAGTAATAGGGGACTCTGTAGTCAGGGGCACAGATAGGCGCTTCTGTGGACGTGAAAGAGACTCCAGGATGGTATGTTGCCTCCCTGGTGCCAGGGTCCAGGATGTCTCCGAACGGGTAGAGGGAATCCTGAAGGGGGAGGGCAAACAGGCAGAGGTCGTTGTACATATTGGTACTAACGACATAGGCAGGAAGGGGCATGAGGTCCTGCAGCAGGAGTTCAGGGAGCTAGGCAGAAAGTTAAAAGACAGGACCTCGAGGGTTGTAATCTCGGGATTACTCCCTGTGCCACGTGCCAGTGAGGCTAGAAATAGGAAGATAGAGCAGACAAACACGTGGCTAAACAGCTGCTGTAGGAGGGAGGGTTTCCGTTATCTGGACCACTGGGAGCTCTTCCGGGGCAGGTGTGACCTGTATAAGATGGACGGGTTGCATCTAAACCGGAGAGGCATAAATATCCTGGCCGCGAGGTTTGCTAGTGTCACACGGGAGGGTTTAAACTAGTATGGCAGGGGGGTGGGCACGGGAGCAATAGGTCAGAAGGTGAGAGCATTGAGGGAGAACTAGGGAATAGGGACAGTGTGGCTCTGAGGCAGAGCAGACGGGGAGAAGTTGCTGAACACAGCGGGTCTGGTGGCCTGAAGTGCATATGTTTTAATGTAAGGAGCATTACGGGTAAGGCAGATGAACTTACAGCTTGGATTACTACTTGGAACTATGATGTTGTTGCCATTACAGAGACCTGGTTGAGGGAAGGGCAGGATTGGCAGCTAAACGTTCCAGGATTTAGATGTTTCAGGCGGGATAGAGGGGGATGTAAAAAGGGAGGCGGAGTTGCGCTACTTGTTCGGGAGAATATCACAGCTATACTGCGAGAGGACACCTCAGAGGGCAGTGAGGCTATATGGGTAGAGATCAGGAATAAGAAGGGTGCAGTCACAATGTTGGGGGTATACTACAGGCCTCCCAACAGCCAGCGGGAGATAGAGGAGCAGATAGGTAGACAGATTTTGGAAAAGAGTAAAAACAACAGGGTTGTGGTGATGGGAGACTTCAACTTCCCCAATATTGACTGGGACTCACTTAGTGCCAGGGGCTTAGACGGGGCGGAGTTTGTAAGGAGCATCCAGGAGGGCTTCTTAAAACAATATGTAAACAGTCCAACTAGGGAAGGGGCGGTACTGGACCTGGTATTGGGCAATGAGCCCGGCCAGGTGGTAGATGTTTCAGTAGGGGAGCATTTCGGTAACAGTGACCACAATTCAGTAAGTTTTAAAGTACTGGTGGACAAGGATAAGAGTGGTCCGAGGATGAATGTGCTAAATTGGGGGAAGGATAATTATAACAATATTAGGCGGGAACTGAAGAACATAGATTGGGGGCGGATGTTTGAGGGCAAATCAACATCTGACATGTGGGAGGCTTTCAAGTGTCAGTTGAAAGGAATACAGGACAGGCATGTTCCTGTGAGGAAGAAAGATAAATATGGCAATTTTCGGGAACCTTGGATGACGAGTGATATTGTAGGCCTCGTCAAAAAGAAAAAGGAGGCATTTGTCAGGGCTAAAAGGCTGGGAACAGACGAAGCCTGTGTGGCATATAAGGAAAGTAGGAAGGAACTTAAGCAAGGAGTCAGGAGGGCTAGAAGGGGTCATGAAAAGTCATTGGCAAATAGGGTTAAGTAAAATCCCAAGGCTTTTTACACGTACATAAAAAGCAAGAGGGTAGCCAGGGAAAGGGTTGGCCCACTGAAGGATAGGCAAGGGAATCTATGTGTGGAGCCAGAGGAAATGGGCGAGGTACTAAATGAATACTTTGCATCAGTATTCACCAAAGAGAAGGAATTGGTAGATGTTGAGTCTGGAGAAGGGGGTGTAGATAGCCTGGGTCACATTGTGATCCAAAAAGACGAGGTGTTGGGTGTCTTAAAAAATATTAAGGTAGATAAGTCCCCAGGGCCTGATGGGATCTACCCCAGAATACTGAAGGAGGCTGGAGAGGAAATTGCTGAGGCCTTGACAGAAATCTTTGGATCCTCGCTGTCTTCAGGGGATGTCCCGGAGGACTGGAGAATAGCCAATGTTGTTCCTCTGTTTAAGAAGGGTAGCAAGGATAATCCCGGGAACTACAGGCCGGTGAGCCTTACTTCAGTGGTAGGGAAATTACTGGAGAGAATTCTTCGAGACAGGATCTACACCCATTTGGAAGCAAATGGACGTATTAGTGAGAGGCAGCACGGTTTTGTGAAGGGGAGGTCGTGTCTCACTAACTTGATAGAGTTTTTCGAGGAGGTCACTAAGATGATTGATGCAGGTAGGGCAGTAGATGTTGTCTATATGGACTTCAGTAAGGCCTTTGACAAGGTCCCTCATGGTAGACTAGTACAAAAGGTGAAGTCACACGGGATCAGGGGTGAACTGGCAAGGTGGATACAGAACTGGCTAGGCCATAGAAGGCAGAGGGTAGCAATGGAGGGATGCTTTTCTAATTGGAGGGCTGTGACCAGTGGTGTTCCACAGGGATCAGTGCTGGGACCTTTGCTCTTTGTAGTATATATAAATGATTTGGAGGAAAATGTAACTGGTCTGATTAGTAAGTTTGCAGACGACACAAAGGTTGGTGGAATTGCGGATAGCGATGAGGACTGTCTGAGGATACAGCAGGATTTAGATTGTCTGGAGACTTGGGCGGAGAGATGGCAGATGGAGTTTAATCCGGACAAATGTGAGGTAATGCATTTTGGAAGGGCTAATGCAGGTAGGGAATATACAGTGAATGGTAGAACCCTCAAGAGTATTGAAAGTCAAAGAGATCTAGGAGTACAGGTCCACAGGTCATTGAAAGGGGCAACACAGGTGGAGAAGGTAGTCAAGAAGGCATACGGCATGCTTGCCTTCATTGGCCGGGGCATTGAGTATAAGAATTGGCAAGTCATGTTGCAGCTGTATAGAACCTTAGTTAGGCCACACTTGGAGTATAGTGTTCAATTCTGGTCACCACACTACCAGAAGGATGTGGAGGCTTTAGAGAGGGTGCAGAAGAGATTTACCAGAATGTTGCCTGGTATGGAGGGCATAAGCTATGAGGAGCGATTGAATAAACTCGGTTTGTTCTCACTGGAACGAAGGAGGTTGAGAGGCGACCTGATAGAGGTATACAAAATTATGAGGGGCATAGACAGAGTGGATAGTCAGAGGCTTTTCCCCAGGGTAGAGGGGTCAATTACTAGGGGGCATAGGTTTAAGGTGAGAGGGGCAAGGTTTAGAGTAGATGTACGAGGCAAGTTTTTTACGCAGAGGGTAGTGGGTGCCTGGAACTCACTACCGGAGGAGGTAGTGGAAGCAGGGACGATCGGGACATTTAAGGGGCATCTTGACAAATATATGAATAGGATGGGAATAGAAGGATACGGACCCAGGAAGTGTAGAAGATTGTAGTTTAGTCGGGCAGTATGGTCGGCACGGGCTTGGAGGGCCGAAGGGCCTGTTCCTGTGCTGTACATTTCTTTGTTCTTTGTTCTTTGTCCTCGTGTGCCAGGCTAAGCCTGATTCAGTTTAAGGTATTACACAGGGCGCATATGACTGGAGCACGGCTCAGTAAATTTTTTGGGGTGGAAGATAGGTGTGCGAGGGGCTCGAGAAGCCCAGCAAATCATACCCATATGTTTTGGTCATGCCCGGCACTACAGGGGTTTTGGATGGGGGTGACAAAGGTGCTTTCAAAAGTAGTGGGGGTCCGGGTCGAACCAAGCTGGGGGTTGGCTATATTTGGGGTTGCACAAGAGCCGGGAGTGCAGGAGGCGAGAGAGGCCGATGTTTTGGCCTTTGCATCCCTAGTAGCCCGGCGCAGGATATTGCTAATGTGGAAAGAAGCCAAGCCCCCGGGGGTGGAGACCTGGATAAATGACATGGCAGGGTTTATAAAGTTAGAGCGGATTAAGTTCGTTCTAAGGGGGTCGGCTCAAGGGTTCACCAGGCGGTGGCAACCGTTCGTCGAATACCTCGCAGCAAGATAGATGGAATGGAAAAAAGAAGGCAGCAGCAGCAGCCCAGGATGGCAGGGGTGGGGGGGGGGGAGGAGGAACCAGAAGGACTCTCAGGGTTGTTAATATATACTGTATAATATGTATAGGTCGTTGCTACAGATAATTATATATTGGACTGTTAAATTATATTTTTGGAGAGTGTTACTTGTGATAAGGCAGTTGCCAATTAGGGTTAGTTTTCAATTTTGTTATTTATTATTTATTCATTTTCTGTTTATAAAATAGGTCATTGTTATTTGTGTTGTTATAATATTGTGTAAAGGATGCACAATGTACTGTGTTGGTTGACCAAAAATTTTCAATAAAATATTTTATAAAAGAAAAATCTAAATCATTCATATATACCACACAAAACATGGAACCGTGTCCTGAACAATCCAGAACTCCGCTGGAAACAGTCTTCCAGTCACAAAAATACCTCTGGACCATTCCCCTTTGCTTCCTGCTGCTCCAGCTGATGACATTTCCAGCGTAATGGAAGTGCCCTGGTTTTCCCACATGGAACTGGATGTGCATTATTTATTTCATTATTCACTGACTTAAGTAAATAAACTTAAGATTAAAACAAATAGGGCCGTATGGTGGTGCAGTAGTTAGCACTACGGCCTCACGGCGTTGAAGTCCCAGGTTCGATGCTGGCTCTGGGTCACTCTCCGTGTGGAGTTTGCACATTCTCCCCGTGTTTGCGTGGGTTTCGCCCCCACAACCCAAAGATGCGCAGGCTAGGTGTATTGGCCACACTAAATTGTCCCTGAATTGGAAAAAATGAATTGGGAACTCTAAATTTATATAAAAAAAGAATGAAACAAATAAAGATTCATCAGATATTCACCAATCAGTTTTTTCCATTATCCTGAAGTGACCTTATTTTTATCGGGAGTTAACTGAAGTGTTTTCCTAACCTCTCATTATCTAAATTTCCATTCACCACTTTTCTGTCCACCTGGCCCAGTCCATGGCTTTCTCCCTCATTGTCTAAAACACATGAGCAACATTTATATAATCGTGGTACATACATTTCAGTCTAAATCATTGATATATACCGGAAACTGTGGAGCCCCACTGGAACGGACGTCCAGGCATCATTCAGTCCTGGATGTGACTCACAGCAGCAACAACAGCTGAATCCAAGCCCTGCTGTTGCCTGCGAACTTGCTGATGCCTGTGCAGGTTGTTTGACTGAGTGAATCTCCTCCCACACACGGAGCAGTTAAACAGCCTCTCCCAGTACCGCTCCCACGTGTGGGCCACATGGTAACACAGTGGTTAGCACCGTTGCTTCACAGCTCCAGGGGCCCAGGTTTGATTCCCGGCTTGGGTCACTGTCTGTGCGGAGTCTGCGCGTTTTCCCAGTGTCTGTGTGGGTTTCCTCCGGCTACTCCGGTTTCCACAGCCCAAAAATGTGCAGATTAGGTGGACTGGCCATGCTAAATTGCCCTTAGTGTCCAAAAAGGGTAGGTGGGGTTACGGGTTGGGTCAGAGGTACGGGCTTAAGTCGGGTGCTCTTTCTAAGCGCTGGTGCACTCAATGAGCTAAATGCCCTCCTTTTGCACTGTATATACTATGATTCTGTTTGTGTGAACTCGCTGGTGTTTCCGCAGATTTGGTTTACTTTTAAATCTCTTTTCACAGTCAGAACACTTAAAAGGATTCTGATCAATGTGAACAAGTTGGTGTGTCATCAGGTGGGATGACTGAGTAAATTTCTTGTCACACACGGGGCAAGAGTACGGTCTCTGCCCAGTATGAACTCGCTGGTGTTGCAGAAGCTGGGATGAACATGTGAATCTCTTCCCACACACGGAGCAGGAGAACGGCCTCTCCGCAGTGTGATTGCGTTGGTGTCTCAGTAAATTCATTTTACTTTTAAAGCTCTTCTCACAATCAGCACATTTAAAACGTCTCTGATCAGTATGAACAAGTTGGTGTCTCAGTAGGATTGATGACTGAGTGAATCCCGTCCCACACAAGGAGCAGGTGAATGGCCTCTCCCCAGTGTGAGTGCGTTGGTGTCTCAGTAATTCCTTTTTACTTTTAAAGCTCTTCTCACAGTCAGCACATTTAAAAGGTCTCTGATCAGAATGAACAAGTTGGTGCTCCAGGAGGTGGGATGACCGAGTGAATCCCTTCCCACACACAGAGCAGGTGAATGGCCTCTCCCCAGTGTGAGCGCTTTGGTGTCTCAGTAAATCCTTTTTACTTTTAAAGCTCTTCTCACAGTCAGCACATTTAAAAGGTCTCTGATCAGTATGAACAAGTTGGTGTCTCAGGAGGAATGATGACTGAGTGAATCCCTTCCCACACACGGAGCAGGTGAATGGCTTCTCTCCAGTGTGATGGCGTTGATGTGTCAGTAGATCTTTTCTGGATTTAAAGCTCTTTCCACAGTCAGCACATTTAAAAGGTCTCTGGTCAGAGTGAACCTGACGGTGAGCCCGGAGGTTTGACAAATCAGTAAATCCCTTCCCACATTCCAAACAGGTGAATGGCCTCTCCCCAGTGTGAGTGCGTTGATGTAACAGTAAACTATTTCTGCTTTTAAAGCTCTTCTCACAATCAGCACATTTAAAAGGTCTCTGATCAGTATGAACAAGTTGGTGTGTCAGGAGGTGGGATGACAGAGTGAATCCCTTCCCACACACGGAGCAGGTGAATGGCCTCTCCCCAGTGTGAGTGCGTTGATGTGTCAGTAAATCCTTTCTGCGCTTAAAGCTCTTTCCACAGTCAGCACATTTAAATGGTCTCTGATCAGTATGAACAAGTTGGTGTGTCAGGAGGTATGATGACCGAGTGAATCCCTTTCCACACACGGAGCAGGTGAACGGCCTTTCCCCAGTGTGAATACGTTGATGAGTTTCCAATTCAGATGGGTAATTGAATCCCATCCCACAGTCCCCACATTGCCACGGTTTCTCCATGGTTATCGACAAGTTATCAGGTGTAGGTGGGATGCAGATTTGAGGTCACTATCAGATCAGCCGTGATGTTATTAAATGGTGGAACAGGCTCACGGGGCTGAATGTCCAATTTCTGCTTCTTGATTCCTTCGGTGCGAATGTCCTTATGTCTCTCCAGCTTGGATCATCAGTTGAAGCCTGAGTACGTTGTCTCCCTGATGTAAATGCTGCAATTTAATTTCATGCTGTGTGATTGGTTAAAGCTCAGTTCCAGCTCACTGTGGAAAATTACTTAGATGTCCGTGTCTCGGTGCTTTTCCAATCACTGATTTTTGAAATTTTTTCCAAAAGAAGAAACAGACAAACATTTCTCCTTCCACGTTGAAAGGCCAGTCCTGATGAATCAAGTGACTCGGTCAGATCTCAACATGTTGTTTGCATCTGCAAATATTCTGTGAAAGGAGATTACATTGTAATATTGTGAATATATAAAACACAAACAGGCCATTCTGTCACAGATTCTGCTGCTGTCCATACTCGGCACACATCTCCCGACTGTCCCACCTATCAAATCTCAGCCTTTCAGCTGATTTTCGATTCCATTTTCTCTCATGTCCTTGTCCCGTTTCCTTTTGAAAACATCTCAGCACTTTCCTCAACTCCTTTCCATGGTAATGGGTTGCACATTCAGAACCTGTGAGGAAATAAATTTGTCTGTATTGTCCCCTTGGATTTATCCATAACTATCTTGTATTTATGACTTGTTGTTTATTGATGGTCACTCTCTCACATCACCCCTCTCCATTTAATCTTTCCTGAGAGCTGTAATCTCTCATGTTACAAAAGTCATCACTTTCAATGCAGGATAGAATTCGCAATGAGACAAACCTTTCTGTTGGGTTCAGTTTGTTGTGTGCAAATTCTCCAATTCTAACCCCCTGTAAAAGGAGTTTACAAAAGCCATCACTGTCAGTCCAGGATAGAAATTCTGAACAGGCAATTCTAATTTCTCTGGAACATTTTTTCCTCTCTTGTTCCCCCAAAGCTGTAAATCCCCGTCCCACACACTCTCGCTCCTCCCTGGGCTGAAATCCAAACCCATCTCACCGTTTCTTTCCTCCACTCCCAGTTTTCTCCCTCTCCTCTGCCTGGGTTCAGTTCTACAGCTCCTGTCTGCACTGACAATAATATCAATGGGTCTTATTGGGAGTTTGGGGCCTCCAGTGGGTGTTTGTGAACCCTCCCCGCCCACCTGCCAGGGTTTCCTTTCTTGCCAGAGATCAGAGTCCTCATTGATTTGAGTGCAAAGTGTAAGCTCTTATTTATTATCCCCCATCTTCCAGTGTCTGAAGCAGGATGGTGCCCGTTAACCTGGGCCTGTTCCCGGGAGGGAGGGAGAAGCTCCGCAGCTGCAAACCAGGGAGCTGACAATGATGGTGAAGGGTTTGCTCCAGCTCACAATGCCCGGGGACTGATTGACGGCGGGTTCGGACCAATAGGAAGAAGGGGCGGATCTGGAGGAACGAGAGCAGCTGGTCCTCCAACCAATCAGAATGAACGAGAGGTGGAGCAAACCCGGGGCTCTCGCTCTCTTCGCGTGCGCCCGGCCACTCGGGCCTGTCTCAGGGAAAAGCCCGAGCAGCTTTCGCCGGTTCAATTGCTGTATCCGAGCTTCGTATCCAGACCTGTGGCCAACACGAAGTGTTTGTAAAGCCTCCCGACCTATCCGCCGCCTCCATCCCTCCCTCATGACTCACCGCGCGGATCTGACCGGCGAACGATTTTCACCCGACGGCCTGAATCCTAACCTGTCATCGGCACTGCGCATGCTCTTAGTCACGTTGGTGATCGTGGCTCTGCCCCGCCCCCATTCACTCCGATTGGTTGGAGGATCAGCTGCTTCCCTCGGTACTCCAGCCCCGCCCCTCTCTTTCTATTGGTCCCGAGCTGCCGTCAATTACCCGATCATTGTGAGCTGGAGCATGCGCAGTGTCGATGCTGGTCTCGGCCGGGCGGTTTCACTGAAACGCGGTGTGGACCCCAAACCCCAATAAGAAGTTTCCGGGCCCGTGTTTGCATCGAGCGGGGGACAGCTGCGGCCTGCTCCCGGTGACAGGCCTGAGTTAACGGCCGCCGTCTTTATAGAGGCTGCAAACCCACACGGGGCAAAACATCAGAGATAGAGTTTGTTGTGAAACCAATGGGATTTTGTAAAACAGGAGGTCAGGGTTACAGTCAACAACAACAACTTCTATTTATATAACACCTTTAACATCAGAAATCATCCCAGTCAACTTCACAGCAACATTATAAAACAAAGTGAGACACCCAGACACAAAAGGAGATATTAGGACAGGTGACCAAAAACTTGGTCCAAGAGGTGAGTTTTAAAGGGTCTGAAAGGAGGTGAGTGAGGTGGAGATGGGGAGGTTTAGGGAGGGAATTCAGTGCTTGGGGCCGAGGGAACTGAAAACCATGGCGAAGTAATTGGAATCAAGCGTGTGCAAGAGTCCAGGATCAGAGCTGTGCAGATATCTCGGGGGTTGTGGGGCTGGAGGAGATGACAGAGATAGGGAGAGACGAGGCCATGGAGGGATTTGAAAACAAGGGTGAGAATTCCCGTACCAGCCTCCCCGAACAGGCGCCGGAATGTGGCGACTAGGGGCTTTTCACAGTAACTTCATTTGAAGCCTACTTGTGACAATAAGCGATTTTCATTTTCAATTGACTGGGAGTGAATGCAAGTCTCGGAGCACAGGGATCATAGGGGAAAGGAACTTGCTGTGAATTAAGACATGGGTAGCAGACTTTTGGATGGCTTTAAGCTTCCAGAGGTAGAATGTGGGAGAGCAGCCAGGTGTGTGATGGAATTGTCCAATCGGGAGGTGACAATGGCATGACCGAGGTTTCAGCCCCAGGCACACAGACACAGGAGAGAGGCCGGATAATTTAATGTATGTGGAAACAGGCAGTTTGTTTTAAAAAATGTTTTTATTCAAAATTTTTCAATAATTTTTACAAACCACTACAAAAGAAAATATAATGCAAAGAGAACAAAACAATAAGCCAACAAAAACAATTTAACCCTCTAACAAATTAACAGTTTAACAAACAAAACAAGGTGAATGAAACAAATAAAATGAAATCAACCCCCCCCCCCCCCTGGATTGCTGCTGCTGCTGACCTCCATCTAACGTTCCGCGAGAAAGTCAAGGAACAGTTGCCACCGCTGATAAAACATATTTTTCTTTACCCGTCAGTCTGGCCTCAAATGAACTCGAGATGGATTTGTAGGCATAGCATTAGTTATTTTTATTCGACTTGCAAGTCTGACTCGTTTCACAAAAACCCAGAACACAAGCAGTCTCCTAGGTCTCCAGAATCGAGTGCTTCTCGAGAACAAAGAAACCTCTACCAACACATTCAAATGGCATCAAGTTTCACATACACGGTTCCCATAGGTCATCCTATACACCTCCTGACCTGGCCATACATCCTAATTGGCTCACTTCTCATTCCTTCCTCTGGCCTCTTATTACCCAGCATCCTTTTCTCCTCATACTCTAAACACCCCAAACCCCTCCCCTTGCCATGCTCTCTGAAATCCTTTGTCTGTGAACTAACATGAATTAGACCGGCCTACATCTACATTAATATTTAAAGTAACTATTTTATATCACATTCGTCACCGCCTGGAGAACCCCTGCAAGGACCCTCGCAAGGCAAACTTCATCTTCTCCAACCTGAGAAACCGCGCCATGTCACTGACACAAGCCTCTATGCTTGGGGCCTTCGCGTCCCTCCACATTAACAGGAGCCTTCTCCGGGCTACCAAGGAGGCAAAGGCTAGAACTCCAGCCTCTTTCGACTCCTGCACTCCCGGATCATCCGATACCCCAAATATCACTATTCCCCCAGCTCGGTTTAACCCGAGTGTCCAAGACCTTGGACATAGCCTTTGCAAAGCCTTTCCAAAATTCCACAAGTGCCGGGCATGTCCAAAACAAATGGGCGTGGTTCGCTGGGCTCCCTGAACATCTCACACACTTGTCCTCTACCCCAAAGAACTTACTCATTCTCGCCCCTGTCATATGCGCCCGGTGCACTAATTTAAACTGAATCAGGCTTAGCCTGGCGCAAGATGAGGAGGAATTGACCCTGCCCTGGGCGTCAGCCCACAGGCCCCAATCCAGCTCCTCCTCCCATTTGCCCTTCAGCTCTTCCACTGAGGCCTCCTCCGCCTCCTGCAGCTCCTGGTATATGTCGATACTTTGCCATCCCCCACCCACATGCCCGAGACCACCCTGTCCTGCATCCTCCGGGCAGGTAGCAGCGGGAATTCCCCCACCTGCTTTTTCACAAACACCCGAACCCGCATGTACCTAAAAGTGTTCCCCAGGGGTAACCCAAATTTCTCCTCCAGCGCCCTCAGACTGGCAAAAGTCCCATCGATAAACAAATCACCCATCCTTTTGATTCCCGCCCTGTGCCAGCTTAGGAACCCTCCGTCTATCCTAGACATGGTTGCTCCATATCGGAGTCCAGGCTGAGGCCCCTACCTCCCCCCTATGCCGTCTCCACTGCCCCCAAATCCTCAGTGTCGCTGCCACCACCGGGCTCGTGGTATACTGTTTCGGCGGAAGTGGCAACGGTGCCGTCACCAGTGCCCCCAGGCTAGTATCTGTACAGGACGGTGCTTCCACGCCGCCCCCTCTCCCTCCATTACCTATTCCCGAATCATAGACACATTTGCTGCCCGGTAATAGCTGCACACGTTTGGCAGCACCAATCCCCTCCCACCCGACTGCACTCCAAAAACAGTCTCAACCCGCGGGGTCTTATTTGCCCACACAAATCTCTAATACTCCTATTTACCCGTTTGAAAAAGGACTTGGGGATGAGAATGGGCAGGCACTGGAAGACGAACAAGAACCTTGGGAGGGCCATCATCTTTACGGACTGCACCTTGCCCGCCAGGGAGAGTGGCAGCATGTCCCACCTCCTAAAGTCCTCCTCCATCTGATCCACCAGCCGCGCTAAGTTGAGCTTATGCAGGACCCCCAAACTCTTGGCAACCTGGATGCCCAAGTACCGAAAGCTCCTCTCCACCATCTTGAGCGGTAGCTCTCCCAACCTCTTCTCCTGGTCCCTCGCATGCACCACAAAAAGCTCGCTTTTTCCCACATTTTGCTTGTATCCCGAGAAGTCTCCAAAATCCCCAAGTATCCGCATGACCTCCCTCATCCCCTCCACCGGATCTGCAATGTACAGGAGCAGGTCATCCGCATACAGTGAAACACGGTGCTCCTCCCTCACCCCTGAACCAACCCCTCCAGTTTCTGGACTCTCTCAATGCCATAGCCAGCGGCTCAATCGCTAGGGCAAACAGCAGGGGGGACAAGGGCCTCGTTCACGATATAGTCTAAAGTACCCCGACCGCCGCCGGTTCGTCGAAACACTCGCCACCGGGGCCTGATACAACAATTTGACCCACCCTATGAATTCCTCCCCAAACCCAAATCTGCCTGACACTTCTCACTCCACCCTATCAAAAGCTTTCTCCGCGTCCATTGCCGCTACCACTCCTGCGTCCCCACCCTCCAAGGGCATCATGGTCACATTCGGAAGCCTCCGCACATTCGTATTCAGCTGCCTGCCGTTCACAAACCCCGTCTGATCCTCATGAATCACTCCCGGGATACAGTCCTCAATCCTAGTGGCCAAGATCTTGGCCAACAGCTTGGCATCCACATTAAGGAGCGAAATCGGCCTATAGGAGCCACATTGCAGCAGGTCCTTATCACGCTTGAGGATAAGCGAGATCAGAGCCTGCAACATCGTCGGGGGAAGGATTCCCTTTTCCTTAGCCTCGTTAAAAGTTCTCAACAGCAATGGGCCCAAAAGCTCTGAGAATTTCCTATAGAACTCTACGGGAAACCCATCCGGCCCCGGGGCCTTGCCCGCCTGCATACTCCCCAACCCCTTAATTAGTTCCTCCATCTCAATCAGGGCCCCCAATCCCTCTACCCGCCCTTCCTCCTCCACCTTTGGAAACCTCAGTTGGTCCAGGAACTGCCTCATCCCCTCCCCTCCCTCCTGGGGTTCTGACTCGTATAATTTACCATAAAAGTCCTTAAAGACCTCATTTATCTTAGCTGAGCTCAGCACCATGTCGCCCACCCCCCATCTCTAATTCCCCCAATCTCCCTAGCCGCCTCCCTCTTCCGCAGCTGATGCGCCAGCATCCGACTTGCCTTCTCCCCATACTCATACACTACTCATACACTACTCCCTGTACCTTCCTCAACTGGGTCTCAGCCTTCCCCATGGTTAACAAGTCAGACTCCGTTTGAAGGCTCCGGCGCCTTCAACAACCCCTCCTCGGGGGATTCCGCATACATCCTATCCACCCTCAGTATCTCCCCCACCAACCTCTCCCTCTCCATCCTCTCCCTTTTCTCCCTGTGGGTCCTGATTGAAATTAGCTCCACCCTGACCACTGCCTTCAGCGCCTCCCAGACCTCCCCATTATCATTGGCCTCCACATATCTTTGGATGCACCTCCGGACCCGCCCACAGACTTCCTCGTCCCCAGTAGTCCCACATCCATTCTCCACAGCGGGCGGTGGCCTCTCTCCTCCCCCATCCCCAACTCCACCCAGGGCAGGGCATGTTCCGAGATCGCAATGGCCGAGTACTCCGCCCCCTCCACTCTCGGAATTAGCGCCCTGCTTACCACGAACAAATCTTCCCGCGAGTAAGCGTTGTGTACATGGGAGAAGAAGGAAAACTACTTTGCCCTTGGCCTGGCAAATCTCCACGGATCCACTTCCCCCATCTGGTCCATGAACCCCCTCAGGACATTGGCCGCTGCCGGCCTCTTACCCAACCTCAATCTAGACCGGTCCAGCGTCGTGTCCAGGACCGTATTAAAGTTCCCCCACCACATTACCAAACTACATGACTCCAGATCCGTAATCCGGCTCAGCATCCGCTTCATGAACCCTGCATCGTCCCAGTTCGGAGCATACACATTCACTAGCACCACCCGGGCCCCCTGCAGCCTGCCACTCACCATAACATAACAACCCCCCTTATCTGACACAATACCCACCGCCTCAAATGCCACTCGCTCACTCACCAAGATTGCGACCCCCCTGTTCTTCACATCCCCGAACAGGCGCCGGAATGTGGCGACTAGGGGCTTTTCACAGTAACTTCATTTGAAGCCTACTTGTGACAATAAGCGATTTTCATTTCATTTCTTTTTTCATCCAGTCCTGCGTGAAAAACCTGTCCCACCCATCCCTTCCTCAGCCTGGTTTGATCCGCGACCTTCAGGTGCATTTCCTGTAGCATGGCTACATCTGCCGTTAGCCCCTTTAAGTGCGAAAACACCCGGGACCTCTTGAAGGCCCATTCAGGCCTCTCATGTTCCACGTGATCAGCTGGATCGGGGGGCTACCCAACCCCCATCCCCCTCCCCCCCCCCCCCCCCCCCCCCGCCATCTAGCCATCTCCTTTTTTAGGCCAGCCACATGCCCACGCCAACCGCACCCTCCAGCCCCCTAGGCGGAGGCTCCCCGCCCGACTCTCCCTATTACCATCAATTCCCTCTCAGTCAGCACAGCAGCAACCCAGTCCCGGCCCCCCCAAATCCCCCTCCCCCAGCCAAGCAACAGCTTAACCCCCCTGCCCCACCATTACACTCCTGTAAGTCAGCTGAATCATGCTGACCCCGGCCGCTCCCGCCTCTACCTCCAATCCTCCAGTGGATTCCCCATCCAAATCTCCAGCCCCCTCCACCTAAGTGGGGTAGAGAAAGTCCCTACACCCCGCATGAACCAATGCGGACATCGAACACAGAACCGTCCCACGCGTCAGGTACCATCCCCACCATTTTGCGGGTAAAACCGCGCTCCCTGCCTGGGCCGACCCCACCCCCTGTGACGCAGCTCCTCTCAACTGCGACCTCACCCAAATCCCCGAGGGCACGGGGCCACAAAGACACAAGAAAACGTGAGGAAAACCCCACCCAAATACCGCCCCATCCCCCTCACCAACAACCCCCATAACATACTGCAATCCATTAACTCGAGTCCAACTTCTCATTCTTGATGAAAGTCCACGCCTCATCCGGCGTATCAAAATAATGGTGTCGGTCCTGGTATGTGACCCACAGCCTCACTGGCTGTAGCAGCCCAAACTTCACCCCCTTCCCGTCGAGGACCGCCTTGGCCCGATTGAATCCTGCACGCTTCTTGGCCAGCTCTGCACTCCAGTCCTGATAAATCCGGATCTCGGTGTTCTCCCACCTGTTGCTCCGCTCCTTCTTCGCCCATCGCAGGCCACACTCCCTGTCGGTGAAGCAGTGGAACCTCACCACCACCGCCTTCGGCCTCCTCGCCAGGATCCTGTGCGCCCCATCCAGCTCCAGGGGCCTCAGTAAGGCTCCCGTGCCCAACAGCGTACTCAGCATCGTAGCCACATACGCCTCAGCTACCGACCCCTCCATGTCCTCAGGGAGATCCAGAATCCGCAGGTTCTGCCTCCTCGACCTATTCTCCAGGTCCTCGAACTTCTCCTGGCATTTTTTGTGCAGCGCCTCGTGAGCTTCCACTCTGACCACCAGGCCCAGAATCTCGTCCTCATTATCAGAGGCCTCCTGCTTCACCTCCTTTATCGCCATCCCCTGCATCTTCTGGGTCTCCACCAGCCTTTCAATCAACGCCTTCATAGGGGCCAACATCTCCGCCTTCAAGTCAGCAAATCTACTTCTTAAAAACTCCGGCTGCTCCCGAGACCACTGGGCCCACACTGCCTGATCACCGCCTGCCGCCATCTTGTTTTTTCACGCCCGTTCTCTCTTCTCTAAAGCCACTTTTTTGACCGCTCCACTCCTGGTCCACTCCATACAGTGCTGGGGGACCCTCACTGTTTCCTACCCACACCGGGAATCGTCGTCCAAATGCCGCTGGAGCTTCTTAAAAGGGCCCAGACTTCCGTTATCGGCGGGAGCTGCCGACCGTGCAACCTACCTAGGCATAGCCGCAACCGGAAGTCTTGTAAACAGGCAGTCTTAGTGACAGCACAGACATGAGTCCAGAGATGTGCAAGTTAGGTGGATTGGCCATGCTAAATTGCCTTAGTGTCCAAAAAGGTTAGATGGGGTTACGGGGATAGGGTGGAGGTGTGGGCTTAGGTGGGGTGCTCTTTCCGAGGGCTGGTGCAGCTCAATGGGCCGAATGGCCTCCTTCTGTACTGTAAATTCAATGAGGTCAGAAGCTCATATTGGGATCAAATGTGAAACCAAGTTTACAAAGAGACTGGCTAAGTCGCAGACTGTTGCCAGGGAGAGGGATAGAGCCGGTATGTCAGGAATGGAGATTGGAGCAGGGACCGAACAGTGGATTCAGTCTTCTCCATATATGATTGAAGTTATTTAGTAAACAGGAAGAGAACCAGAATGGGCCCTGAGTCTGATATCCGGTACAACTTAGTTCGAGAGGAAGAACGAAGGAAACCCTGGAAGATTTGGAGAAACGCGCTTCGCAATTACTCATCAAATCTCCACACAGTCAGTTCTGGACACAAGGTTCACAACTGTTATTCTGTCTGCTCAGTCAGGGTGATTCAGATTAATGTCTGTCACAAGTCATAAATGAAGTGACTTATGAAGCATATTCTTATCTCTAATTATATAACTTTGGTAAAAGGATGCAGAAATAATGATCTAATACTTTATTTGGATTTCAGCCCCAGGGAGGAGGGAGTGTGTGGGACGGGGATTTACAGCTTTGGGGAAAGAAGTGAGAAAAAAATGTTCCCCAGAAACTGGAATTGTCTGTTCTGAATTTCTATCCTGTACTGATAGTGTGACCTTTGTAAACTCCCTTTCCAGGGCATTAGGAGAGGATTTTCAGACATGAAACAAACCAAATATCACATTAAGATCCAACAGTGTCACTTAATTGATCAGGACCTGAATATCCTCAGACTATGAATGTGAAATGAAAAATGTTTGTTCGGTTTGTGGGAAAATATTTCAAACATCAGTGTGACTGGAAAAGCACCGAGACACACACGCACTTGAGTGAGTGTTCCGGTGAACTGACTGTGGAAAGAGTTTTAACCAGTTACAGCCTGAAAAAACACACCATTCACTAAGGGGAGAAACCATACATGTGTTCTGTGTGAGGACCAAGCTTCATTTGATTGTCTAAAGAGGAAATGCACAAAGACACTGACTCCATGGAGATACCGTGGAAACAGAGATTGTGGACATTGGATGTTCAACAGTTCAATGAGAATCGAGCCAAAGGAGCAAAGGGTAAGTATCAGAGACAAGTTGAGCTCTGAGAGAGCATGATGGGAGATAGCAGGAAAAGAGGGAAAAGATGTGAGTTCAAAATTTGGACAAAAAGGACTTTCGAGGCAATTTTACTGAGTGGTTTCGTGGAAGACGAGCAGCAGAATCAGCTGATCGGATTGTTTCAATGGCTGGGGTTTTCCAGTCCTTCCTGCTGGCTGGATCTTCCAGTCCCACAGATCTCTCAGTCTGCTGTTCCGGTTCACTGATTGTCTCATTGGGTTCGCTGTACGCCTCTTGGGGTCTGTGAAAGAACTCCCGGAACCTCATTCGTCTGATGAATTCTCTGGAGCGGAAAAACTGCGACATCATCTTTGCAGCCTTCAACACGTTATCAATGAAGACGAACATCTTGCCAAGGCCCCCCCCCCCCCCACTACTTGCTTTCAAACAACCGCGCAACCTCAAACAGACCATTGTTTGCAGCAAACAACCTCTGCAAGATGTGCCAGATCATCAACATGGGTACCACCATTACTCACAGGAACACCACCCATCAGGTACGCGGTACATACTCGTGCGACTCGGAACGTTGTCTACCTCATACACTTCAGGTAAGGATGTCCCGAGGCGTGGCAGATTGGCGAGACCATGCAGACACTGGATGAAATTACTGTGAAAAGCCCCTAGTCGCCACATTCTGGCACCTGTTTGTGTAAGCGGGTACAGGAATTGAACCCGCGCTGCTGGCCTTGTTCTGCATCACAAACTAGCTATCTAGCGCACTGAGCAAAACCATTACGTGACATTCGCCAAGTAGGAATGTTCCCTTCCAGTCGGGGAACACTTCTGCAGCCAAAGGCAATCAGCCTCTGATCTTCAGGTAAGCATTCTTCAAGGCAGCCTTCAGGACACACGTCAATGCAGAATCGCTGAACAGAAACTGATAGCCAAGTTCCGCACACGACTACGGCCTCAACCGGGACCTTGGATTCATGTCACATTCCATTCACCCCCCACCATCTGGCCTGGGCTTACGAAATCCTACCAACTGTCCTGGCTTGATGCAATTCACACCTCTTTAACCTGTGATTATCCCTCTCTCCAGTCGCACCGCCTGGACCTGTAAAGACTTAATTACCTGCAAAGACTCGCATTCAAAGTTCCATCTCGCATCATTGAATTTTTCTATATGTGTTTGTGGAACCCACCTCTTCAGTCACCTGTGAAAGGAGCTGCGCTCCGAAAGCTAGTGATTCGAAACAAACCTGTTGGACTTTAACCTGCCGTTGTACGACTTCTTACCGTGCCCACTGTCCGTGTGGAGTTTGCACATTCTCCCTGTGTCTGCGTGCGTTTCACCCCCACAACCCAAAGATGTGCAAGTTAGGTGGATTGGCCACGCTAAATTGCCCCCCCCCCCAAATTAAAAATAAATAAATAAATGAGAAGCATTTAATGCTTCTGCCAGTTTCAAACATTTTGCACGTTAGGCGAATGTGATGACTGCTACACTACAGAAACAGCTGGCAGCACAGTACCCAGTGGCCCTGTGCAACGTTCAACTGCACAGTCTTGCTGCAGATTTCAATGGTTCGGCTGGGAGGCCAGGTCACTTATTACATGAAGACACCTGTTCCTTTAAAACAGATGACTCAACTTGTAAGACCATAAGATATAGAACTTACATTGAACTTCAGCATTTGTTCAGTAAATATCTAACGGAATAATGCTCTCTGTTCAATCATTAATGCCTCATTCTTATCTTCCTACAGAAAATTTCCCCCGATTTTACTCAATATTTGTTTCATTATTCAATGTTGAACATCAGTATATTTATTTGTTATATATGACTTCATTTTCAATTGAATAGCTCTCAAGTCTTCACTCTGAATAACTCTGAAATATGCACCATTGAATTGCAAACATGACTGATCAAGAAAAGAAAGCTTGTCACTGGGTAATTAAAATCCCATGAATCTTTGTTCAGTTTGACCTCAGACAGCTTTTGAACAAAGTCAAACATAATTAAATGGTAGTGACTTGAGAATTGTCTGTTGCATATATTTGACCCCTCTGTGTTTTGGTGTGAAACATTCTGCAGCCTAAATACCGTTCATGTATAAGAAAGGAGGGGTGACAGCAAATCCACACTGAGCCTGGATTTCCTCATCTCCCTGAGTGGCTTTTCCTGTTTCTCCATCATTAAGGCCGAATCTTTCAAAAAGGTGTTTCAGTTAAATCTCTGCTATTTCCTTCAATTCAGTTCTGTCTATATGAGCACACATCACCATTCGATATGTTTTGAGTGCTGATTAAAATGTTAATCTGCGTCTACAAAGTCATTAACTTCTTTTGTGAACTGAGCAAACTGCCAAGATCTGCACTTTGTTTTTTCGTGTATGGAACGATCTGTCTAGACTGTACGCAGAACAATACTTTTAACTGTATTCGGTACACGAGACAATAAATCAAATCCAATCAAAGAGACAGTTTCTTACTCGTCTTCAGATTGAACAATGAGCCTTCTAAAAAATTAAAAATGGGAGATGGGGGTCAGTGGCTGGACCAGCATTGACTGCTCATTCCAATTGCCCTTGAACTGCGTGTCTTGTGAGGCTATTTCAGGGGGCACTTACAAATCAACCACAACATTGCTGTGGATCTGGAGTCACGTGTAGGCCAGGCCTCGTAAGGAGAGCAGATTTCCTGAAGGACATTAGTGAACCAGACGGGTTTTTACAACAATCCACAATGTCATCATTAGACTTTTAATTTGAGACTTTTATTCAATTTCAATATCTGTCGTAGCCATATTCGATCCCAGATCCCCAGAGCATTAACCTGGGTCTCTGGATTACTAGCCCAAATATTCTTGGCAGAATATGATGTCTTGTAACTTCTCAAAAATATGAAGCAATTTATTTTTTCAAACAAATTCTGATAGCTCTGCAGTTTCTGGAAACATTTTGGTTGATAATGTTATTTTAAAAAAAATAAAGATCTAGTCTTTATAATATCATTACCTAATACACCAATTCACCAATGATAATCAATGTTCATGACTGAATAATCATTAATTTAATTATTATTTTTTGCTATGAAATCAATATATAGTTGATATAGAAAAGGTACAGAAGGTGAAATGGTTGCAGGAAGTCACATGTTTGAGGTATAAAAGGGCTTCCTTGACCTTGTTACTAATGGCAGTGAATATACTATGAAAATAACATTTTAAAAACTAAATGTGATTACACATGCGTACTTACAACTTCCTACATTACAACAGTGATTATGATTCAAAAGTACTCCATTGGCTTTAAAACACTTTTGGAGGTCCAGTGGGAGTGAGGTTTTATAGAAATGTACACTTGTTCTAATTGTTCGCAAACTAGGGATATATTACACTCGGTGTCCTCATCCGAATCACTGATAAAGAGTGAGTCTTAATTTTGTGTAATAATCATGGTATTGACACCATTTTGAATACTCTGTGAAACTCCAGACACACATATGCACAATTATTTGTTGTAAAACACAGCGGGTTGTTGTGATTTGGAATGCACTGTCTATAAATGGTGCTGGAATCTCATTGGACTGTAACTTCCAAAAGGGAATTTGGTATATTCTGAAAAAGAAAACAAAATAGTCGAACTTTGTGATTAAATGGGTCGCTGTACAAAGAGCTGGCATGGGAAAAGTGGGCCAAATAGACTCCTCTATGCTCCAGGAGCCTTGTGTACATGTAAAACGAGTGGTAACGACCTGGAACCTACTGCCTATGTGGGTAGGAGATGCAGAGATGACGGAAGGATTTCAATTGGACAGGCACTGAGAGAAATAAACCTACAGGGATTCGGGGATAGAATGGGGCAATGGACAGACTGGCTTCCTCCACAGGGAGCCGACACCGTCCCAAAGGGCTGAATGGCCCCATTCCCCACCCTCCAGATGCTGTGATCTCAGGAGAGAAATTCAGCTGCTCCAGTCTCTCCAACTAACTGGAGTCCCTTATCCCTGGTCCCATTCTTGTAAATGTCCTCTCCACCCTCTCAGAACTTCACATCTTCCTTTAGTGTGGGGCCCATCTAGGATTCCATTCTAGAGGGATAGAATTGAAAAGCATGGAGGAAATGTTCAACTTGTTTAGAACCAGGGTGAGGCTATACCGGGAGCACTGTCCACATTGGCGATCTCCATTTAGATAAAGGAAATAAGAGGCACTGGAGAAGGTGCAAAAAAGATTCATAATATACAGAACTGAGAGCATTTAACACTCAGGAAAGGCTGAGACTTTTTTTCTGGGAAAGAGAAGATTGATGGAAATCTTTAAGATTATACCCAGGAGTGGTGAGAATGTGCAACTTGCTACCACAGCGAGTGGTTGAGGTGAACAGCATGAATACATTGAACAGAAAGCTAGATACATACACGAGGGAGAAAGGAATAGAGGGAGATGCTGATGGGGGAGATGTAAAGGGGTGGGCGGAGGATCATGTGGAGCATAAACACTGACAGACCATGGCTACCCTCAGCCGTTATGGGAATTTAACCTGTGCTGTTGATGTCACTCAGCACAAACCAGCCATCCAGCCAACTGAGCTAACCGATCCCAATGTAAATCTGTAATAATTCCGTAAATATTAGTGATTGCCTGTCTCCCACCATACTATTTAATGTAGTTTCCCAGTGCACCTCAGACAACTTGCCCCTCATAACCTGATAGTTTGCTTCTGTGAGAAGCACCCAGATAAATTAAACAAAAGAACAATGTAACCACCACAGCCCATCTTCATGGCAATGTGGCATGATTTTGGGGGTTTCCAAACAGAAATGGTAATGAAACATCTTCTAACCTCCAAACACTCTTTCGCTCTGATCCTTATGGAATGTGCAACCAAATATTAGCTTGAAGGCTCAGAGAGAATCAGCCCACTGGAGGCGAAGTCGTGAGACCGGCCAGTCCAGCAGAAAGAAACCCTCTGACCATCCCCATTTACCAACAGAATAAACAAAATGCAGTCCTGGATGTAATTGAGAACAGAAACAATAACAGCAGAATCCAATCCCTGTAATCACTTGTGAACCTGTTGGTGTTTCAGAAAGTGCGATGAATTACAAAATCCCATCGCACGTTGAGAGCAGGTGAATGGCCTCTCCCCAGTATGAACTCCCTGGTGTGACTGCAGACGGCACAGCCGAGTCGATAGCGCAAATAAACGTAAGCCGGTGTGAGATAATCGGGATTATGGAGACATGGCTGCAGGATGACCAGGGATGGGAATTTAATATATTCAGTATTTAGGAAGGACAGACAAAAAGGAAAAGGCAGTGGAGTGGCAGTGCTGGTTAAAGAGGAAATTAATGCAATAGTGAGGAAGGATATTAGCTCTGACAACGTGCAATCTGTATGGGTAGAGCTGAGAAACACCAAGGGGCATAAAAAAATAAGTGGGCATCGTATATAGATCCCCAAACTGCAGTGGTGATGTTGGGAATGGCACAAAACAGGACATTAGGCTGATTGGAAAAGTATCTGTAGGTATGTGAAGAGAAAAGATAGGTGAAGACTAATGTACATTCCTTACAGTCAGAAACAGGGGAATGTATAATGGGGAACAAAGAAATGGGTAAGCAAATAAATACATAATTTGGTTCTGTCTTCACAAATGGGGGCTTTGACTCTGAAGTTCCTGCAGATTGGAGGGTGGCTTATGTAACCCCACTATTTAAAAAGGGAGATAGAAAGAAAACAGGGAATAATAGACCAGTAAGCCTGACATTGGCAGTAGGGAACATTCATGGATTTATGAAGGGGAAATCATGCTTGACAAATCGACTGGAATTCTTCGAGGGGTAGAGTTGACGAGGGGGAGCAAGTGGATGTGGTATATTTGGACTTTCAGGTGGCTTTTGACAAAGTCCTGCATAAGAGATTAGTGTGTAAAATTAAAGAACATGGGATTAGGGGTAGTGTATTGAGATGGATAAAAAACTGGTTGGCAGACAGGAAACAAACAGCAGGAATTAATGGGTCTTTTTCAAATTGGCAGGCAGTGACTATTGGGGTAACCGCAGGGGTCGGTGCTAGGACCTCAGATATTCACAAGATATATTAATGATTTTTCTTTTTAAATTTATAGTACCCAATTTTTTTTTCTAATTAAGGGGCAATTTAGTGTGGCCAATTCACCTACCCTGCACACCTTTGGGTTCTGGGGGGTGAGACCCGCGCAGCGAAGGTTTACCAGACTGATTCCTGGGATGGTGGAATTGACGTACAAGAGATTGAATCAGTTAGGATTGTATTCACTGGAGTTCAGAAGAATGAGGGATCTCAGAGAAACCTGTAATATTCTAAAAGGACTTGACCGGGGAGATGCAGGATCGATTTCCCCGATGGTGGGAGTAAACAGAACCAGAGGTCGCAGTCTGAGTATATGGGGTAGATCATTTAGACAGAGATGATGAGCAATTTCTTCAACCAGAGAGTGGTGAGCCTGTGGAATTTGTTCCACAGGAAATAGTTGAGGCCAATACATTGTATGTTTTCAAGAAGCAGTTAGATATAGCACTTAGAGCGAAGGGAATCAAAGGATAAGGAGGGGAAAGCGGGATTAGGCTATTGAGTTGGATGATGAGCCATGATCATAATGAATGGCAGAGCAGGTGCGAAGGGCCAAATGGTCTCCTCCTGCTCCTATTTTCTATGTTTCTATGTAATCCCTTCCCACACTAAGAGCAGGTGAATGGCCCAGTGTGAACTCGCTGGTGTGTCTGCAGACTGGATAAATCACTGAATCTCTCCCCACATTGAGAGCAGGTGAATGACGTCTCCCCGGTGTGAACTCGCTGGTGTGTTTGCAGACTGGATAAATCACTGAATCTCTCCCCACACTGAGAGCAGGTGAATGGCCTCTCCCGAGTGTGAACCTGCTGATGTTTCCGCAGGTTGGATAAAGCACGGAATCTCTGCCCACACTGAGAGCAGATGAATGGCCTCTCCCCAGTGTGAATTCGCTGGTGTGTCTGCAGACTAGATAACTGTGTGATTCCTTTCCCACAGACGGAGCAGGTGAATGGCCTCTCCCCAGTGTGAACGCGCTGGTGTCTCTGCAGGTGGGATAACTGTGTGAATCCCTTCCCACACTGAGAGCAGGTGAATGGCCTCTCCCCAGTGTGAATTTTCTGATGCTTCAGCAGGGCGGATGAATCAATGAATCCCTTCCCACACTGAGAGCAGGTGAATGGCCTCTCCCCAGTGTGAACTCGCTGATGTTTCCGCAGGACGGATGAATCAATGAATCCTTTCCCACACTGAGGGCAGGTGAACGGCCTCTCCCCAGTGTGAATTTGCTGGTGTTGCCGCACGGCGGATGAATCAATGAATCCCTTCCCACACTGAGGGCAGGTGAACGGCCTCTCCCCAGTGTGAATTCGCTGATGTTGCCGCAGGGCAGATGAATCAATGAATCCCTTCCCACATTGAGAGCAGGTGAATGGCCTCTCCCCAGTGTGAATTCGCTGATGTTTCCGCAGAGTGGATGAATTAATAAATCCCTTCCCACACTGAGAACAGGTGAACGGCCTCTCCCCAGTGTGAATTTGCTGATGTTTCCGCAGGTTGGATGAATCAATGAATCCCTCCCCACACTGAGAGCAGGTGAATCGCTTCTCCCCAGTATGAACTCGCTGGTGTGACTGCAGGCTGGATAAATCAGTTAATCCCTTCCCACACTGAGAGCAGGTGAAAGGCATCTCCCCAGTGTGAACTCGCTCGTGTCTCTGCAGGTTGCCTAATCGAGTGAATCCCTGCCCACACTGAGAGCAGGTGAACGGCCTCTCCCCAGTGTGACTGCGTCGATGAATCTCCAGCTCAGATGGGCATCTGTATCCCTTCCCACAGTCCGCACATTTCCACGGTTTCTCCATGTTGTTGGTCTCCTCCAGATTGGACAATCAGTGGAAGCCTTGTCGAGACACAGAACATGTGCACTGTCTCTCCCCACTGTGGTATGATGTTTTTTCAGGCTGTGTAACTGGTTAAAGCTCTTTCCACAGTCAGTTCAATGGAACACTCTCACGCAGGTGTGTGTTGCGTGGGTCTTGGTGCTTTTCCAGTCACACTGTTGTTTCCACAGTCCATTCACTGGAACACTCTCACGCGGGAGTGTGGTGTGTGGGTCTCGGTGCTTTTCTAGTCACAATCATGTTTATAATCTTTTGAAGCCGACAGATTGGACATTTCTCCTTCTCGCCAATGATATTCAGAACCCGACGATATCTAGTTCAGAAGGAATCGAGTGAGTTTGTCACATCGAGACGTGATGTTTGAGATTTCTGTCTATAATTCCTCCTCTTCCGATATCCTTTAAAAACAATTTACAAAAGTCATCGGTTAGTACAGGATAGAAATTCAGAACAGACAATTCTAGTTCCGATGAAACATTATTTCCTCTCTCATTCTCCAAAAGCTGTAAATTTCCATCCCACACAATCACCCTCCATTCTCACTCTGTTGCACCTAATATTTACCCTCCCAATTCTCCTGAAGGGCTGATTCATGTTGACTGACAGATCCAAGCTCAGCTCAATGCTTCCTGACCAGGACACAGAGATTATAATAGGAACAAGTAGGCTATTCAGCCCACTGCGTCTGCTCAACCATTCAATGCGATCCTTGGCCTATCTATCCCTCGATATCTTCAATATCTAGAAACCTATCAATATTTGTCTTGAACATACTTGGGGACTGAGGCTGCACATTCCTCTGGGGTAGAGAATTCCAAAGCTTCACCACATCCTCGAGTGAAGAAATCCCTCCTCATCTCAGCTTTCACTCTATTTTCCCCATAACCCTTCACTCCATTGCCAATAAAATATCTGTCAAACTTGTGCTTCAATATATTCAATGACCCCCAGATACAACTGATCCCTGTGGAAGAGAAATCCAAAGACTAAAAACCTCTGATGGAAGTGTGTAACCTTCCTCTTCATTCACCTGATTAAGAAACTGCCCTCTGAAAACTCGTGATACCAAATAAACCTGTTGTTGTCAGACTTCCGGAGCCCAGCCCCGTCCAACGCGCCATCTCCACATTCTGAACAATGGGGAACAAGCTCCTCCCACTCATTCAAACATCGCCCCCGACAAAGATGACACACGCGCATGCGCCCTGATGTACATCCAATAAAGATGGCGGCCGTTAACTCGAGCCGAAGATGAGGAGCTGCAACCCCGCTCGGTACAAACTCGGTCCCGTAAACTATTCCGAGGTTTACGATTGCAACAGCTTTACACAACGTTTCCGCCCACTCCCGCGATTTCTTGCTTCCTCCATCGTTTTAAATGCCTATTACCGATTTCGAAAATGAAAAAGCCGCCCTTCTGCACCGCCATTACCCACACTGCGCATGCTTCAATCGCAGCGGACCCGCCCCTCATTCACTCCGATTGGTTGCAAGACCAGCCGCTCCCATTCGGTACTTCAGCCCCGCCCCTGCTATTGGACCAGGGCTGCCGCCAATTATCCGGGCATTGTGACAGTTGGAGACGGCGAGAGCGGCTGATTGATCAATAATAACATTGTTTCACATTGGGCTCCGCAGCGCACTCGGGATTTGTAAACCCCGCCCCCCCGGCACTGACCTCTCACCTCACAATGCCCGGGCAATGATTGACGGCAGCTCCGAACAATAGAAGGAGGGGATTGGTTTGAGGACCGAAAGGGAGTGGGTGGTCCTCCAACCAATCAGTGACTGAAGGGCGGGGCTCTCGGGGTGCCGGATCTTCACAGAAGAAGCAACCGCGCAGGCGCACGTGCCAACTGAAAGAAAGGTTCCTTTCTCTCAATTTCTTTTTTTAAAAAATGTGTTTATTCAAATTTTCCAACAAAATTTTTAACAACCCCCCCCCCCCCCCATAACAAAAAGAAAGAAACGCAAACACAACAGTCAAAAATTATACAAAACTTTTACATTGGGTTTCCCCATATACAGTAACACCCCCATATGACATTCAAAGATACCCGTAGGGAAGCCCCCCCACCCACCCGAATTCACCCCCGGAAAGAGAGCATCTTAATAACCCGTACACCCAAAATCACCCTGTCCTGAGTCCCCTGTGCCGGGAGCAGCTGGAATTCCCTCACCTGCCACCTCACAAACGCCCTCACTTGCATATACCTGAAAACATTTCCCGGGGGTAACCCAAACTCCTCCTCCAGCGCCCCTAGGCTCGCAAACGTCCCATCTATAAACAGGTCCCCTATTCTTCTAATCCCTGCCCGATGCCAGCTCCGAAATCCCCCATCCATCCTTCCCGGGACGAACCGATGGTTCTCCCGAATCAGGGTCCAAACTGAGGCTCCCACCTTGCCCCTGTGTCGTGTCCACTGCCCCCAGATCTTCAACGTCGCCGCCACCACCGGACTTGTGGTGTACCTTGTCGGCGAGAGCGGCAGCAGTGCCGTCACCAGCGCCCTCAGGCTCGTGCCCCTGCAGGACGCCATCTCCAACCTCTTCCACGCCGCCCCCTCTCCCTCCATTACCCACTTACGGATCATCGCTACATTGGCAGCCCAATAATAGTCGCACAAATTCGGCAGAGCCAGCCCTCCCTGTCCCTACTACGCTCCAGAAACACCCTTTACCCTCGGGGTCTTATTTGCCCACAAGAAACCCATGATACTCCTACCTACCTGTTTGAAAAAGGCCTTGGGAATCATAATGGGAAGGCACTGGAACACAAAGAGAAACCTCGGGAGGACCATCATTTTAACCGACTGCACCCTGCCCGCTAGCAAGAGTGGCAGCACATCCCATCTTTTGAAATCTTCATCCATCTGCTCCACCAACCGCGTCAAATTGAGTTTGTGCAGGGCCCTGTCACAAGTAGGCTTACATTAACACTGCAATGAAGTTCCTGTGAAAAGCCCCTAGTCGCCACATTCCGGCACCTGTTCGGGTACACAGAGGGAGATTTCAGAATTTCCAAATTACCTAACAACGTGTCTTTCAACTTGTGGGAGGAAACCGGAGCACCCGGAGGAAACCCACGCAGTCATGGGGAGAACGTGCAGACTCCGCGCAGACAGTGACCCAAGCCGGGTATCAAACCTGGGACCCTGGTACTGTGAAGCAACAGAGCTAACCAGCGGTTTCTGAGGCATGTGGGACAGTGGGTAATCTGGCTGCCAATTCAGACCCAATTCTCAATAATCTTTGAATCTGGAGAAGTAAGGATGAGATTTGGCTGACCGAGATTGTAAAATAAGCATCATCAAGATCCATCTCCTACCTGCTCTTTCAGAGTGTCAGTGCAGACTTTATAATTCTGCTGTAGTAATACACTGTTGTTCTGCTATAAATAAAGTCAGCAGAGTGCCAGATGACCATCGGCTGCTCTCCACTTTGAGGGGACGAGCTGACTGGTGTAACCTGAGCAACACCACAACTCAGGCGAGGGGCAAGGTTGAGAGGGCTGGCCTTCTGTACGCGAATTATAGATCATAGAATTTACTGTGCAGAAGGAGGCCATTCGGCCCATCGAGTCAACACGACCCTTGGAAAGAGCACTCTCCCCAAGCCGACACCTCAACCCTCTCCCTGTAACCCAGTAACCCCACCCAACCATTTTGGGCACCAAGGGCAATTTCGCATGGTCAATCCACCTAACCTACTACACATCATTGGACTGTGGGAGGAAACTGGAGGAAACCCACCCAGACACGAGGAGAACTTGCAGATTCTACACAGACAGTGACCTAAGCCGGGAATCGAACCTGGAGCTGTGAAGCAACTGTGCTAACCACCATGCTACCATCCACACTGTTGACCTTGCTGTGCATCATGAACCAGCTGTCCAGCCAACTGAGCTAAACTGGCCCAGCTAGCCATTCAGCTATGCTTTGTACCTGAATGGGAATTATCAGATATTTTTACCACTGTGAGCTTGGGTTGTGGATTTTAACTTCTTCACTCTACTCTGTTCATGTTGATCTTCTCAAGCAGGGCTGCTTGGTGAAGAGAACTTTGCGAGATTCGGTGACAGTGAGAGTGATTATGGAATATGAAATGAAATGAAAATCGCTTATTGTCACAAGTAGGCTTCAATGAAGTTACTGTGAAAAGCCCCTAGTTGCCACATTCCGGCGCCTGTTCGGGGAGGCTGGTACGGGAATATGTGTGTTTCCTCACAAACTAAGTGAGTTTGTGACAGTAACTCAATCATAGCTACTGCAGGTGAGTCTCTGGCTACAACTGTATTGAGAAGAAAGAAATTGGAGAGGAACATTGCAGCCAGCGTGACAGCAGGAGATTACAGGAGGATGGTTTGGTCAATGGTGTCAAAGGTGCAGACAGGCCAAAAAGAACAATAAAGAACAGATAATCCTTGTCAAACTCACACTGGATTCAATATGTTACTTTGATAAAGAGCTGTTGCAATGCTGTGGCATAGGCAGATATTTTACTGGGGAATTCAAAATATAGAATTCCTGGGCATGGATTTCAGAGATGACAAAACTTTGGAGAGGAAAGGTCGGTTAGAAATAGGGCAGTAGTAATCAGGAATTCGTTTTGAGGACGGGTGATAATGATGATTTAAAGTCAAGAGGGACAATAAATGAAGAGGGAGAGAGATCGAACCATCAACAATATCAGCAAACATGGGGAAGTTGGGAGATCAGGGGTTTACTGGGATTAGAACAGGAGGTGGGTCTCATGGTCATAATGAGACGTGAGATGGCATGCGGGGATATAGGAGAGATCTAGAGGGGTCAGATGTCTGTTAAGGGGGATCTTTAGAAGCAGTGTGGCACAGTAGGCCAGTGTTAGGGAAACAGCAGAGGCAGCTGGACGGAAGCTCTCAAGGAAACAAGGGATGAGGAAATTGGCAACAGGAGCTCATTTGTGTTAGAGATTTTGAAAACACTCATCACATTGCATTTAACACAAGGATGATTTATTTGACATTTATCTTTAATATTAGTACCTTTAAGGGAGCTGAATGATTAATATCAGCCAATAAATATGCTTCAGTGCTGGATGCGAGGAACAGCAAAATCCTAATCAAATTTGTTACTTGCGAACTCTCTGGTGACTCAGCAGGTTGGATAATTAAGCAAATCCCTCCCCTTATTCAGAGTAGATGGAAGCCTCTCTCACCAGTGCATATTCACTGGTGCGAGGGCATGGCAGATGAATGGGTAAATCCATTTCCACACTCAGTATAACGTTTCCCCAGTTCAAATCTGCAATGATTTCAGATGGTTTTCTCAACCCGAATGGTCTCGTCAGTTTGAGCTTGCTGATGAGACATTGGTTTCTGGGCACTTGAAAGGTCGTTCATCTTGATGAACTCGCTGGTGTCTCAGCAAGCTGGATAACTGAGTAAACCCTTTCCCACACTGAGAGCAGTTGAACGGCCTCTCCCCAGTGTGAACTCGCTGGTGTGTCTGCAGATGGAAGGACCGCGTAAATCCCTTCCCATACTCAGAGCAGATAAATGGCTTCTCCCCAGTGTGGAATTGTTGGTGTATCATTAGGCTGGAGGACTGAGTGAATCCCTCCCCTTGCTCAGAATAAGTGAACGGTCTCTCCCTAGTGTGAACTTGCTGGTGTTTCAGCAAGGTACATAATTGAGTGAATCCCTTCCCACACTTAGAGCAGATGAATGGCTTCTCCCCAGTGTGAACTTGCTTGTGCTTCAGAAGGCTAGATGACTGAGTGAATCCCTTCCCACATTCGGAGCAGGTGAACAGTCGCTCCCCAGCGTGAACCCGTTGGTGCTCCAGCAAGTTGGATGAACGGGTGAATATCTTCCCACAGTCAGGTCAGGCAAACAGTCTGTCTGCAGTGCGAGTTCGCTGGTGGACAGTGAGGTCAGATAACGTCTTGAACCCAGACCCACAGTGAGAGCATCTGAATGGTCTCTTGTCACTGTGTTCCCAGGAACATTTATAGCACCTCCCACACTCCAAGCATTTAAAAGGTCTTTCCCCATTGTGAAGCCGCCGGATTGTCAGCAATGTGGATGAGGATGAAGAAATGAAGTGCTTCCCACACTCGGAGCAGTTAAACAGTCTCTCCCCTGTGTGAACTCGCTGGTGTGTCAGCAGGTTTGAAGAGTTAATGAACCCTTTCCCACACTCTGGGCAGGTGAATGGTTTGTCCCCAGTGTGACTGTGCCGATGGGGTTCTGCATCCTGTCCCACCCTCATTTCCATGGTTTCTCCCCGGTGTGGCTGCACTTGTGTCTTGCCAGGCCAGATGATTGGCTGAAGCCTCATCCACACACAGAACACGTGTACGGTTTCTCCCCACTGTGAATGGAGGCTGTTCTCTTTCATCTTCAAAATCCGATATTCACATTACAGCAGGTTGAGAAATTCTGTCCGTACCTGATGTGAAGTTTTAATTTCCTGACTGAAAATCCGATCCTTCAAACACCCTGTGAAACTGATTGAAAACAGAAAATATGGGGTGAGAGAGAACCCACAAAAACACAAAGGCAGGTTGTGAAATTGAGCTGAATGAATCTGGTCATTTGTGGGGCCGGCTCTGGGAAAAAGCGACCGTGAAAACAGCTGGATTGTCATAAAAACCCAACTGGTTTGTTAATGTTCTTCAGGAAAGGGAACCTACCACCCGGTCTGTGCCGACACAGGAAACTGGTTTCTATGGGTGAAGAGAGGGAGGGGGTGGGGGTGAGGGAGAGTCGAGGTTGGTCTTAAACTGTGGAATTTCCTCTGAACAACCTCTCCACATCACTTTCCTTATTAAGATGCTCCTTAAAACGTACTTCTTCTGGCCCAAGGGGCGGCGATCTGGGAGGTCCGGCAGAAGGTCTCTGAGAACGAGGACGAGATCCTGGGCCTGGCGGTGAAGGTGGAGGCGCACGAGGTGCTTCACAAGAAATGGCAGGCGAGGTTCAAGGAGATGGAGAACCGGTCGAGGCGGAAGAACCTGCGGATCCTGGGTCTCCCGGAGATGCTGGAGGGATCGGACGTGGGGGCCTACATGGTCACCATGCTGAATTCGCTGATGGAAGCAGGGGCCTTTCAGGGGCCCTTGGAGCTGGAGGGGGCCACCGAGGGCCCAGCGAGCCGCCGCGGTGCTGATGCGGTTCCACCGGTTTGCTGATCGAGAGTGTGTGTTAAGGTGGGCCAAGAAGGAGTGGAGCAGCAGGTGGGAGAACGTGGAGGTCCGGATCTACCAGGATTAGAGCGCGGAGGTGGCGAAGAAGAGGGCCGGTTACAACCGAGCGAGGGCAGTGCTGCACAGGAAGGGGGTGAAGTTCGGTATGCTGCAGCCGGCGCGTCTGTGGGTCACCTATGAGGACCGACACCATTATTTTGAGTCCCCGGAGGAGGCGTGGGTCTTTGTTCAGGCCGAAAAACTAGACTCGGACTAAGGGTCGGGGATTGTTGTGTTTCGAGGGGGGCTTCTTTATTTTTCGGGGGTTAATTGGGCGTTGTTTTGATTAGGTCCGCTGGGTGGGCTCGTGGCGGGGGGGGGGGGGGGGGGGGGGGGTGTAGGTAAACTGCTTGGTGGTTTGATGGCCGGTAGGGGAAATGGGTCCCCGCAAGGGGGGGGGGGGGGGTGAGGCACCTGAGTTGGGGGTAGTGGGACTGGGCCTGGAAAGGGAGCTGCGCCAGAGGAGGCGAGGCCGGGTGAGTGGCAAGCGCGGGCTTTTTCCCGCGCTTAGGGTTCAAGGGGCGGGGCCAGAGCTGGGAAGCGTGGGCTTTTTCCCATGCTGGGAGTGGAAGGGGGAGGAGGAGAGCCTGCTGGTGGACGGGGGGGGGGTCGATGGAGCGGCGAGAGTGGCCGGGGTCAGCAGGAGTCAGCTGACTTACAGGAGTGCAATGCAGCTTAGGGGGGGACCTAGCTGGTTTGGGGGGGGGGGGGGTGCTGCTGGAATGGCCAAGGGGGAGCTGCAGTTGGTAGAAGAGGTTGGGGCGGTGGTCTGCTGCTGTGGGAACACGGTGCTGGACCCGGCACTGGATCGCTCTAGGTCGAGGATGGGCAGGAGGCCGGCGGCGGCCAAGGTGCTGAGGGGGTTCGTGGACCAGATGGGAGGGGTGAACCCATGGCGGTTTGCGAGGCCGGGGGCCAGGGAATTCTTATTCTTCTCCCATGTCCACAAGACCTACTCCCGGACTGACTTTTTTGTTATGAGCAGGGTGCTGATTCCGAGGGTGGAGGATACGGAGTACTCGGCGATAGCCATTTCTGATCATGCTCCACACTGGGTGGACCTCGAGTTGAGGGAGGAGAGGGACCAGCGCCCACTGTGGCGCCTAGAGGTTGGGTTGCTGGTGGACGAGGAGGCCAGCGGGCAGGTCTGGGGGTGTATAGAGAGATACCTGGAGGCTAATGACAATGGGGAGGTGCAAGTCGGGTCTGGGAGACGCTGAAGGCAGTGGTCAGAGAGCTGGTCTCCATTAGGGCACATAAGGAGAGGGGGGAAGAGGAGAGAGAGGGAGAGGTTGGTGGGGGAGATGGTGAGGGTGGACAGGAGGTACGCGGAAGCCCCGGAGGAGGGATTGCTTAGGGAGCAGCGCAGCCTCCAGGCTGAGTTTGAATTGTTGACCACCAGGAAGGTGGAGGCGCAGTGGAGAAAGGCGTAGGGGGCGATATATGAATACGGAGAAAAGGGGAGCTGGAATCTGGCGCACCAACTTTGGAAGTGAGAGGCAGCTAGGGAGATCGGGGGAGTTAGGGATGGAGGGGGGAACACGGTGCGAAGTGCGGTGGGTAGCAATGGGGTCTTCAGGGACTTCTACGGGGAACTGTACCGGTCTGAGCTCCCACTGGAAGAGGGATGGATGGGTCGCTTCCTGGACCGGCTGAGGTTTCCGAGGGTGGAGGCGGGGCAGGTGGCGGGGTTGGAGGCGCCGGTTGGGTTGGAGGAGTTGGTCAAAGGGGTAGGGAACATGCAGGCGGCAAAGGCACCGGGGCCGGATGGGTTCCCGGTTGAATTTTACAAGAAGTATTCAGACCTGCTGGGCCTGCTGTTGGTAAGGACCTTCAAATAGGCAAGGGAAGGGGGGGCTCTGCCCCCGACGATGTCTAGGGCGCTGATTTCCCTGATCCTGAAGCGGGACAAGAATCCCCTACAGTGTGGGCCATATAGGCCGATCTCACTCTTAAATGTGGATGCAAAGTTGCTGGCAAAGATTTTGGCCATAAAGATAGAGGACTGTGTGCCGCAGGTCATACACGAGGATCAGATGGGGTTCGTGAAAGGGAGGCAGTTGAATACTAATGTACGGAGGCTCTTGAATGTTATAATGATGCTGGCGATGGAAGGGGAGGCAGAGATAGTGGCGGCGATGGATGCGGAGAAGGCCTTTGATAGGGTGGAATGGGGGTACCTGTGGGAGGTGTTGAAAAGGTTCGGGGAGGGGTTCTTCAGGTATGTGAGGCTGCTATATGAGGCCCCGGTGGCGAGTGTGGCCACGAACAGAAGGAGGTCAGAGTATTTCCGACTACACCGGGGGACGAGGCAGGGGTGTCCCCTGTCCCCCTGCTCTTTGCACTGGTGATTGAACCCCTGGCCATGGCGTTGAGGGAGTCGAGGAACTGGAGGTGGCTGGTGCGGGGTGGGGAAGAGCATCGGGTGTCACTCTATGCGGATGATTTGCTGCTATATGTGGTGGACCCGGTGGGGGGAATGCCGGAGGTGATGAGGATCCTTAGGGAGTTTGGTGATTTCTCCAGGTACAAGCTCAACATGGGGAAGAGCGAGTTGTTTGTAGTGCACCCAGGGGACCAGGAGAGGGGGATTGGTGAGCTCCTGCTAAAAAGGGCGGAGAGGAGTTTCAGGTACCTGGGGGTCCAGGTGGCTAGGAGCTGGGGGGCTCTACATAAGCTTAACTTCACGAGGCTTGTGGAGCAGATGGAGGAGGTGTTTAAGAGGTGGGACGTGCGCCCGGCGAACCATGTCCATATGTTTTGGTCATGCCCGGCACTGGAGGGGTTCTGGAGAGGAGTGGCGGGAGCAATATCTCAGGTGGTGAAAGTCCGGGTCAAGCCAAGCTGGGGGCTAGCAATATTTGGAGTAGTGGATGAACCGGGAGTGCAGGAGGCGAAAGAGGCCGGCATTCTGGCCTTTGCGTCCCTAGTAGCCCGGCGAAGGATCTTGCTAATGTGGAAGGATGCGAAGCCCCCCAGCGTGGAGGCCTGGAGAAACGATATGGCTGGGTTCATAAAGTTGGAGAGGATTAAGTTCGCCTTGAGAGGGTCTGCGCAGGGGTTCTACAGGCGGTGGCAACCGTTCCTAGACTATCTCGCGGGGCGTTAGAGGATGGTCGGTCAGCAGCAACCTGGGGGGGGGGATGAGCAAGAGACAACATGAAGAGTCGGGGAAACTGGCACGTATGGGAGAGAGCCAGTGTACAAAGTTATGTAAATATACTATTTTGCCATGTATATATCTTGCTCCATGCAATTTCTCGTTTCTTTTTTTTGTTACGGGGGGGCGGGGTTATTGTTTGTAAGGGAGAAAAATTGTGTTAAAAACTTTAATAAATATATTTTAAATAAAAACGAGGTGGGACGTGCTGCCACTCTCCCTGGCAGGTAGGGTGCAGTCAGTTAAAATGACGGTGCTCCCGAGGTTTTTGTTCCTGTTCCAATGCCTGCCCATCCTGATCCCTAGGGCCTTCTTCAGGTGGGTTAACAGGAGCATTATGGGGTTTGTGTGGGCGCAGAAGACCTCGAGGGTGAGAAGGGTGATCCTGGAGCGGTGCAGGGATTGGGAAGGGGGGGGGGGGGGGTTGGTGCTGCCTAACCTCTGTGGGTATTATTTTGCCGCCAACGTGGCGATGGTGCGTAAGTGGGTGATGGAGGGGGATGAGGCGGCATGGAAGAGACTAGAGATGGCGTCCTGTGTGGGCACGAGCCTGGAGGCGCTAGTAACGGCACCGCTGCTGCTTCCTCCAACGAGGTATACCACGAGCCCAGTGGTGGCGGCTACCCTCAAAATTTGGGGGCAATGGAGACGTCAGACGTCTGTTTGTCATTTTTATCAATGACCTAGAGGAGGGCGCAGAAGGGTGGATGAGTAAATTTGCAGACGACACTAAAGTCGGTGGTGTTGTCGACAGTGCGGAAGGATGTAGCAGGTTACAGAGGGACATAGATCATCTGCAGAGCTGGGCTGAGAGGTGGCAAATGGAGTTTAATGTAGAGAAGTGTGAGGTGATTCACTTTGGAAGGGATAACAGGAATGCGGAATATTTGGCTAATGGTAAATTCTTGGAAGTGTGGATGAGCAGAGGGATCTAGGTGTCCATGTACCTAGATCCCTGAAAGTTGCCACCCAGGTTGATAGGGTTGTGAAGAAGGCCTATGGAGTGTTGGCCTTTGTTGGTAGAGGGATTGAGTTCCGGAGTCATGAGGTCATGTTGCAGCTGTACAAAGCTCTGGTACGGCTGCATTTGGAGTATTGTGTACAGTTCTGGTCACCGCATTATAGGAAGGACGTGGAAGCTTTGGAGCGGGTGCAGAGATTTACCAGGATGTTGCCTGGTATGGAGGGAAAATCTTATGAGGAAAGGCTGATGGACTTGAGGTTGTTTTCGTTGGAGAGAAGAAGGTTAAGAGGAGACTTAATAGAGGCATACAAAATGATCAGGGGGTTAGATCGGGTGGACAGTGAGAGTCTTCTCCTGCGGATGGAAATGGCTAGCATGAGGGGACATAGCTTTAAACTGAGGGGTAATAGATATAGGACAGAGGTCAGAGGTAGGTTCTTTACGCAAAGAGTGGTGAGACCGTGGAATGCCCTACCTGCAACAGTAGTGAACTCGCCAACATTGAGGGCATTTAAAAGTTTATTGGATAAGCATATGGATGATAATGGCATAGTGTAGATTAGATGGCTTTTTGTTTCGGTGCAACATCGTGGGCCGAAGGGCCTGTACTGAGCTGTATCGTTCTATGTTCTAGAGTGGGGAGGTGGGGGGCTCGGTGTGGTCCCCGATACGGGGGAACGACCGGTTTGTCCCGGGGAGGATGGACATAGGGTTCCTGAGTTGGCACAGGGCAGGTATTAGAAGGATGGGGAACCTGTTTGTGGACGGGAAGTTCGCGAGCCTGGGTGAGCTGGAGGAGACCTTTGGGCTCCCCCCGGGGAACACCGTCAGATATATGCAGGTTAGGGCGTCTGTTAGGCGGCAGGTGGTGGAGTTCCCACTGTTGCCGCCACGCAGGGTCCAGGACAGGGTGCTGTCGGGGGGGGTGCGTTGTAGAGGGGAGGATCGCGGCAACGTATCAGGTGATGCAGGAGGAAGAGGAGGCCTCAGTGGAGGAGCTAAAGGGTAAGTGGGAGGAGGAGTTGGGTGAGGAGATTGACGAGGGGATGTGGGCGGATGCCCTGGGGAGAGTGAACTCTTCCTCCTCTTGCGCGAGGCTCAGCTTCATACAATTTAAGGTGCTGCATAGGGCTCACATGACCGGGGCAAGGATTAGCCGGTTTTCGGGGGGTGAGGACAGGTGTGTTAGGTGCTCAGGGGGCCCAGCAAACCACACCCACATGTTCTGGGCATGCCCAGTGCTGGAGGACTTTTGGAAGGGTGTAGCGAGGACGGTGTCGAGGGTGGTAGGATCCAGGGTCAAGCCGGGCTGGGGGCTCGCAATATTTGGGGTGGCAGAGGAGCCGGGAGTGCAGGAGGCGAAAGAGGCCGTGTATATTTGCTTTTGTGTTGATGATGGCTGTTAATTTATTATTTATGTATACGGGAGCGGTTGTTCTTTTCTTTCTGTATTTTGTTGTTGATATTTTGTGAAAATGTGAATAAAAATTATTTTTTGAAAAAATAATAATACTCCAAATGCAGCCTAACCAAGGTTTTATATAGCTGCAACATGATTTCCCAACTCTCGTACTCAATGCCCCGGCTGATGAGGGCAAGAATGCCAAATGCCTTCTTAATCACCTTGGCCACTAGTGTTGCCACTTTTAGGTAACTGTGGACCTGCACACCCAGATCCCTCTGTATGTTAATGTTCCGGAGGGTTCTGCCATTTACAGTATAATTCATACCTAGATTTGATCTTCCAAAACGCATCACCTCGCTTTTGTCTGGATTAAACTCCATCTGCCATTTCGGTGCCCAAGTCTCCAATCTATCTGTATCCTGTTGTATCCTCTGATAATCCTCTGCACTATCAGCAACTCCGCCAATCTTCATGTCATCCACAAACTTACTAATCAGACCACTCACATTTTCTTCCAGATCATTTATATGTACTACAAACAACAGAGGTCCCAGCACTGATCCCTGCGGAACACCACTAGCTACAGAGCTCCATTCTGTAAAACACACTTCCACAGCTACTCTGTCTTCTATAACCAAGCCAGTTCTGAGTCCATCTAACTAGCCCACCCCGAATCCCATGTGATTTTAGTTTTTGCACCAGTCTGCCACGTGGCCTTGCCAAACGCCTTACTAAAGTCCATATAAACTACATCCACAGCCATTCCATCAATATTCTTTGTCACCCTTTTAAAAAATCTCAATCAAATTGGTGAGACGTGACGTTCCCCATACATTGTGGGCAGCACAGTGGCTAGCACTGTAGCTTCACAGCTCCAGGGTCCTAGGTTGGATTCCCCACTGGGTCACTGTCTGTGCGGAGTCTGCACGTTCTCCCAGTGTCTGCGTGGGTTTTTTCCGGTGCTCAAAGAAAAAACTCTTACACTGATATAATTCACAATGCAACCAGAGTGCGAAGAAGAAAAAGTACAACATGTGTAAAACCCAACAATAGCTTCATATCCTAAATTTTATACGATATAAAACTCATGAACCTCAAAACACAATAACTCTGATATATCCAGACAGAGTAACTCTGATATATCCAGACAAACACAGAGTAACTCTGATATATCCAGACAAACACAGTAAGAACTCCCGAACGTCACAACGCAGAATAACTCCAATAAGAAAGAGAATCAAACAGAGTTCAAATTGAGATTCTGAATGAATTCATTTGCCTCTTCAAGACAGTTGAAGAATTGATCTTTTTCGAAGGGCCGAATTGTCCACTTCTGCTCCTAATTCTTATGTTCCTGTGTACTATCCAGGATAAAATTAATGTATCACATCTGCTTCTGTGGATCATTTCAGTGGAAAAGTGCTCTCGCTGAAAGAGTATCAGCCCACTGGAGTGAACATTGGAAGACTGGCCAGCCCATAGAGAAACCTTCTGATCGCCCACTTCACCCACTGTTAGAATGACCGTGGTTCAGTCCCGAATGTGATCAAGAGCAGCAAATATCAGCAGGATCCAACCCCTGTAATTACTTGTGAACTCGCTGGTGTTTCTGCAGGTAGGATGTACTGCTGAATCCTTTCCCACACGTGGAGCAGGTAAACGGCTTCTCCTTAGTGTGAACTCGCTGGTGTCTCAGCAGGTTAGATGAATTAATAAATCCCTTCCTACACACAGAGCAGGTGAATGGCCTCTCCCCAGTGTGAAGTCGCTGGTGTGTTACCAAGTTGGATGAATTAATGAATCCTTTCCCACACACTTTACAGGTGAATGGCCTCAATGCGGTGTGAACTCGCTGGTGTGTCAGCAGGTTGGATGAATTAACAAATCCCTTCCCACACACAGAGCAGGTGAATGGTCTTTCCCCAGTGTGAATTCGCTGGTGTGTTACCAAGTTGGATGAATTAATAAATCCTTTCTCACACACATTGCAGGTGAATGGCCTCTCTGCGGTGTGAACTCGCTGGTGTGTCAGCAGGTTGGATGAATTAGTAAAACCCTTCTCACACACTGAGCAGGTGAACAGTTTCTCCTCAGTGTGAATTCGCTGGTGTGTCAGTCGGCTGGATGAATTTATGAATCCTTGCCTACACACTGAGCAGGTGAATGGCGTCTCCCCGGTGCCAACTCGCTGGTGTGTCAGCAGGTTGGATGAAGCGGTAAATCCTTTTCCACACTGAGAGCAAATGAACAGTCTCTCCCCGGTGTGAGTACGTCGATGAGTTTCCAGCTCAGATGGGGAAGTGAATCCTTTCCCACAATCCCCACATTGCCACGGTTTCCCCATGGTGCCAGTGTCCGTGACTCGGTGCTTTTCCAGTCACACTGATGGTAAAATAGCCGATGGTTTTCCCCGTCCTAATGCATCGAGTGACTCTGTCAGATCTTGGATGTGAAGTTTGGTTTGAGATTTCTTGCTGCAAATCCTCCCTTTTGAATATCCTGTTTAAAGGGGTTTACAAATGTCATCACTGTCAGTACAGCTCAGAAATTCAGAACAGACAATTCTAATCGCTGTGGAACATGCTTTCCTCCCTAGTTCCCCAAAAGCTGTAAATTTCACCGCACGCATCTGTACAAACACACACTCTCCAATCTCACTCCATTATCTAATATACACCGTCCCTACTCTCCCGATCGACAGATCAACACACAGCATTTCCAGTTCTCGACCGAGAGATCATAAGATCATAAGAAATAAGAGCAGGCCATTCGGCCCATCAAGCCTGCTCTTCTAGTTAATATCATGGCTGATTATTTTCTTCCTGTCACCCATAACCCTCAACTCCCTTGAAGATCAAAAATCTAACTGAGCCTTGGATGTATATATATTTAATGTATTTTATTCAAAAAGTACAACGGCATGAATCAAAAAACCATTGTCAACACCCCACAGTTCATGCAGGTTTTTCCCCTATTCACCCCCTTCCCCACCGCAACAAATAATTCCTCAAACATCGTCATGAACAGTGTCCACCGTGTCTCAAAGCCCTCCGCTGATCCTGTCAACTTCAACTTGATTGTTTCCAGTCGGAGGAAATGGTACAGGATCCCCCAGCTAGGCCGCTACCACTGGTGGCGTTGCCGATCGGCAATCCAACAGAGTTCCTTTGCCGAGCAATCATAGAGGCGACCCACAACATCGGCCGTCCTCCCCTCCATCAGCTCCGGCATTTCCCATACCTCAAAAATAGCCACCATTGGGTTCGGCCTGACCTCTACCCATGCGAATACCCCCTCACTAACCTCTCACAGCTCCAGAACATATGTGCGGGATTTGCCGGTCCTCACCCACACTCTCACATTTGTCTGCCACCCCCTGGAAGAACCCACTCATCCTCGCCCGAGTCACATGCATCCTGTGCACCACCTTAAACTGAATCAAACTTATCCTCCCACACGAGGTTGAATTTACTCCGCGCATCACCTCACTCCACATCCTATCATCCTCCCAGTTCCTCCTCTCATTTATTGTTAATCCTCATCACCTGCACTCCCCCGTGCTCCCCAAGCCAAGCATATATATTCCCAATTCTGCCATCTCCTTCTACGTCCGGGAGCAGCAGCTGCTCCAACAGGGACTTCTCCGGCAGCCTGGGAAACCTTCTCCATTCGTTCCGCGCAAAACCGATCACTTGCATATACCTGAACTTGCTTCCCTTCGGCGGCTCCACCCTCTCCCACAGCTCTGCCAGACCTGCAAACCTCTGCTCCAGGTATAGATCCCTCACCAGCCCCACCTCCCTCCACTTCCTATACAGGCCGTCGCCCTCACCTGGCTTAAACCCACAGTTCTCACACAGCGGTGTCAGCACCTACATCCTTTCCATCCTAAAGTGTCTCCTCAACTGGTTTCACACCCTAATCGTGGACTGCACCACCAGGCCCACCACGTACCACCCCGGCGCCAGCAGAAGCGACGCCGTCACCATGGCCTTCAGGCTGGACCCTCTACAGGACTCCTCCTCCATCCTAACCCACTCTAACCCCTCTCCTTCCCAGCACCATCTCACCTTTTCCGCATACACCACCCAGTCACAATACAGCAGGTTTGGTAGTGCCAACCCCCCTTTCTGCCTCTGCAACAGGGCCCTCTTCACCCTCGGTACCTTCCCCGCCCATATACACTCTTGAGATTGCTGCATCTAATTCCGAAAAAAGGCCTTCGGGATGAAGGTCAGGAGGGTCTGGAATACAAACAGGAACCTTGCTAGAATATTCATTTTAACAGCCTAGACCCTTCCTACCAATGTCAGGTGTAGTGTATCCCATCTCCTAAAATCCCCTAAGCTCCTCCACCAACGTTGTCAGGTTCCTCTTGTACATCATTGACCACTCCCTTGTCACCTGAACTCCCAAATACCCAAACCTCTCTCTGGCTACCTTAAATAGCAACACCCCCAGATTGGCCCCCGATCCGCCGCATTCACTGGAAAGACCTCGCTCCTCCCGACATTCAACTTATATCCCGAGAAGGCCCTGACCTCACTAATATGTCCATAATTCTTCCCATACTCTCCAATGAGTCCGACACCAACAGCAGAAGGTTGTCCGCATATAGTGACACCCAGTGTTCCCTGCTCCCCACCCCCACACACACCCCCACCCACAATGCTCTGCCACTGCACTGACCCCTTAAGGGCCATCGTGAAGGGCTCTATCACCAGCACAACCAATATGGTGATAGCGGATACCCGTCTTGTTCCCCTGTACAAACCAAAACTCTGAGAACTCATCTCATTTGTCTCTCCACTCGCCACCGGGGCCACATACAACAAACGCACAAACTTCGGGCCAAACCTTCCCAGAATCTCAAACAGGCAGTGCCACTACCGCCCCCGCAGGCAGACACCGCCCCCACAGAGACACCACCTCACAAAGGTGATGGCCGCGCATGCGCTAGTCTGCCCGCTGAACGAAGATGGCGGCGGTGGAACTGGGCCTGACCCCGGATAAAAGTCCCGCAGCTGCCAACACGGGAACTGCAGGCTCTTATTCAGACCCTGTGGCCTTCACCGAATGTTTATAAAGACTCTGCTCCCTCCCCACCTTTACTCCCGGCTCCATTCCTCTCTCCGCTCCAGCGACTCACCCGCCCAAAAAGCGGCTCCCACATTCGTCAGGCTGCGGGCAAAGTGACACTGCGCCGGTGCACTGGCTCCTGTGGCGGGAATAGGGCACATTCACAGCCGCTTGGAATGTTGGGTAACAACCACACCATTGAAAGCTCAATCAGTTCATACAAAATAACTTTGTTACCCTTGGAGATAAATTAATTTTTAAAATCTCAAATTGTGAATTGGTGATCTGCTAAGCTCTATATCTCAAAATTCTCCTGTGCGACCATGCAGAGTTTTTAAAGAGTTTATGTTATTTCCTCTCTCTCATCCCTCCTCTGATGTTTCTGACTCTGGCTGGGTTCAATCACAGTCACTGGTTCCTCTGTTTTCCCCTCTCCATCGTTCATTCTGAATATTCACTGTTTTACATAATATTACTGCACAAATAAAAGTTATTTGGCCTTATCTGTACTCGCTCTTTGGAAGATCTGTCCAATTAAACCCTGCCTTGCTGGCAGAGTCAGAACAATGTATATCTGCTGATGTAATCCAGTGCTTAATTTGCAGTTGGATAGTTCACAGTCACATTCACCCCTGTGGAAAAATTGATTGCCTATTTTGTTGAGCAGATATCAGGTCCTCACTGTCAGTTATGCACACAGAGCATCTAATGGAGTTAATTCAACAATTGACAGTCCGCACAAACCACAGTGACATTATTCATAAATGGTCAAGTCAAGGGAGTATCTTGATATGATAGAGTGGATGAATTATGGGGTTACAAAGTAAAGGCATTAATATCCTGCAATTTCACAACTCTCACTTGGCTGGAATGTTGCAGTATGAAAGGGCCCCACATTGCTGTCAGAGGAAACAGGCCAAGTCCAATAGACCTGTTCAAGCCACATCACTGTTCGACTGTACTGAGGTTTGTGAATGAATCTGGGTCCGTGTCAGTCTGCTGCTGTGTCTTTGATTCCCAATAACAACTGTAGTATCCTCAATAAATACCCACCACAGTATTTAGCCCATAAATCTCAGGACATCATCATAATCGCAGCCCTTGAAATCGTTCCTGATAAAATTACCAACGATTCTGAAAGCTTCATTCACTGTTAGACCCTTACTGAAAACATACATCTCTGGCAAAAAATAAAACACACAGCTTATCCATAGCAGAAAGGAAACCACTCACCCTCCACTCCAAACTCTGAATAATTTGGGATGTTGCTGATAAGAGAGAATTGCTATTTATAAGGTGAAGGTACATTAGCAGCAGGAGTTAGTGAAGAGGGTAATGGTAATAACCAGGCAGACTGACTCACCCGGAAAGCTGCTCTAGAGGAGATTCAGGGGATCCACCCAAAATAGAAAACTCAATCATTGGCACTGGTATGACAGACTCCAGTTAAACCTGAATTTTAAAACTTGTCAGGACCGGGACCCTGGAGTGAGTATGGGAAAGCAGTGGTACACCATCGCAAAGGTGTTCCCTCAGCAAGTAAGGTCTCACCCATCCTACATGATGCGGGTTTCTATCACAAAGTGGCTCTAATTTGACTTGCATCACACCTTGATGTCTTACAAAATAATTAATTTTATTTCGGGATCAGATTTAGGGAGCGTTTCTCTTTCATGTCCCCATATGTTCATAATTACTACTGGTGGCTGAGGAAACACCAGGATGTTCGTCAACACCTGAAACTGTGTCCAAACTAAACAGGCCGTGCAACAGGAAGACTAATTGTGAAGTTGCACATGATGAACACGTCTTTTATTGGCTATTCACAAATGAGAGAAGGAAACATAGTAGCTGTGTTACCATGGAGATAAGTGTGTCAGGTAACAAATGAAAAAAGTCCGATAACTAGAATGCAAATAAATACTGTGCTTGATTTATTTTAACAACAGGGACAAGAAGTGGATGGTCACCGTGCTCGTGGACTGTATCCAGGCTGAAATTCTGTTCTTGTCATATGATCACCACCCTCCCTGCCCCACCCACTCCTCTAATTATCCTTCCTGAGCTCCAGCCAGGTGATATTAAACATTAAGGGGGAAAGACAAAGAGCTGTATCGGGGGAAAGTGCTACCCCAGAGCCAGAGGTTTCTCTTGGGTAGTTCCTTCCATGCCTGAATCATGAATACACTGTTATTACCTTTCCTGGGTATCCTGTGGTTAGTTGGAAGAAGGCATGCGCTCAGAACTGTACACAATATTCCAACTGAGGTCTAACTAGTGCCTTGTACAAGTTTAGTATAACCAGCTTGTTCCTGTAGTTTATGCCCTTATTAAGCTAGCTCATATTATATGCTTTAAATGCTCTCTTTACCGATCCTATAAAAAAACTGCAGCAAATTAATTAAACATGATTTCCACTTTAGAAATCCATGCTGCTCCTTACAAATAAGCCAACATTTTTCCATGTGGCTATTAATTCTATCTTTTCACAGTAACTTCACAGGATCTTTTCACAGTAACTTCATTGCAGTGAGAATGTAAGCCTACTTGTGACAATAAAGATGACTTTCTTGAAGCATGCCGAACAACTGGTGTTGAACTATCTGGTCTGTAATTGCTGGGGCTATCCTTACAACACTTTTTGAATAAAGGCATAAGATTTGGATCCTCACTGTCTTCAGGTGATGTCCCGGAGGACTGGAGAATAGCCAATGTTGTTCCTCTGTTTAAGAAGGGTAGCAAGGATAACCCAGGAACTACAGGCCGGTGAGCCTTACATCGGTGGTAGTGAAATTACTGGAGAGAATTCTTCGAGACAGAATCTACTCCCATTTGGAAGCAAATGGACGTATTCGTGAGAGACAGCATGGTTTTGTGAAGGGGAGGTCGTGTCTCACTAACTTGATAGAGTTTTCCGAAGAGGTCACAAAGATGATTGATGTAGGTAGGGCAGTGGATGTTGTCTATAGTGACTTCACTAAGGCCTTTGACAAGGTCCCTCACAGTAGACTAGTACAAAAGGTGAACTCACACGGGATCAGGGGGAAGCTGGCAAGGTGGATACAGAACTGGCTAGGTCATAGAAGGCAGGGAGTAGCAATGGAAGGATGCTTTTCTAATTGGAGGGCTGTGACTAGTGATGTTCTGCAGGGATCACTGCTGGGACCTTTGCTGTTTGTAGTTTATATAAATGATTTGGAGGAAAATGTAACTGGTCTGATTAGTAAGTTTGCAGATGACACAAAGGTTGGTGGAATTGCGGATAGTGATGAGGACTGTCAGAGGATACAGCAGGATTTAGATTGTTTGGGGACTTGGGCGGAGAGATGGCAGATGGAGTTTAATCTAGACAAATGTGAGGTAATGCATTTTGGAAGGTCGAATGCAGGTAGGGAATATACAGTGAATGGTAGAACCCTCAAGAGTATTGAAAGTCAGAGAGATCTAGGTGTACAGGTCCACAGGTCACTGAAAGAGGCAACACAGGTGGAGAAGGTAGTCAAGAACTCATACTGCATGCTTGCTTTCATTGGTCGGGGCATTAAGTATAAGAATTGGCAAGTCATGTTGCAGCTGTATAGAACCTTAGTTAGGCCACACTTGGAGTATAGTGTTCAATTCTGGACGCCACACTACCAGAAGGATGTGGAGGCTTTAGAGAGGGTGCAGAAGAAATTTACCAGAATGTTGCCTGGAATGGAGGGCATTAGCTATGAGGAGCGGTTGAATAAACTCGGTTTGTTCTCATTGGAATGACGGAGGTTGAGGGGCGACCTGATAGAGGGCTACAAAATTATGAGAGGCATAGACAGAGTGGATAGTCAGAGGCTTTTCCCCAGGGTAGAGGGGTCAATTACTAGGGGGCATAGGTTTAAGGTGCGAGGGGCAAGGTTTAGAGTAGATGTATGAGGCAAGTTTTTTACACAGAGAGTAGTGGGTGCCTGGAGCTCGCTGCCGAAGGAGGTGGTGGAAGCAGGGACGATAGTGACATTTAAGGGGCATCTTGACAAATGCATGAATAGGATGGGAATAGAGGGATACGGACCCAGGAAGTGTAGAAGATTGTAGTTTAGTCGGGCAGCATGGTCGGCACGGGCTTGGAGGGCCGAAGGGCCTGTTCCTGTGCTGTACTTTTCTTTGTTCTTTGTTCTTTGTATTTGTAATTCTCAAGTCTGGCACCTCCAGGAAAGACTGGGCGATCAGCACCCCTGAAATTTACATTTTCACTTCACTCCTTATCAATTTTGAACCTAGGTTACAAGATGATCAGAGGATTGGATAGGGTGGACAGTAAAAGCCTTTTTCCTCGGATGGTGATTTCTAGCACGAGGGGACATAGCTTTAAATTGAGGGGAGATAGATATAAGACAGATGTCAGAGGTAGGTTCTTGCCTCAGAGAGTAGTAAGGGCGTGCAATGCCCTGCCTGCAACAGTAGTGGACTCGCCAACACTAAGGGCATTCAAATGGTCATTGGATAGACATATGGATGATAAGGGAATCGTGTAGATGGGCTTTAGAGTGGTTTCACAGGTCGGCGCAACATCGAGGGCTGAAGGGCCTGTACTGCGCTGTAATGTTCTATGTTCTATATTCTATCTGGGGACAGGGCTTCCTAGTCTGTCTGCATGGCTTGGGTAGCATTTATCTCCTTTGTAAAGACAAACAGTTAGTTTTATTTCACTATGAGCAACGTGACAGTTCCTGTGTGAGATTCTCCATCGACTGACCCCGGAATCGCCAAACGCGATTGGGTGGAGAATCGATTCTGACTTTAAAATCATGGGGGGCACAGATTTCATGCCAAATCACAATTATCCATGACCTCGACAGTGGCGTCAATGCATTTCAGAATGCACATACAGTTAGATACCATTTGCATATCATTAGGGTGGCACCGTAGCACAGTGGTTAGCGTTGTTGCTTCACAGCTCCAGTGTCCCAGGTTCAATTGCTGGTGAGGGTCACTGCCTGTGCGGAGTCTGCATGTTCTCCCCTTGTCTGCGTTTGTTTCCTCCGAGTGCTCCGGTTTCCTCCCACAGTCAAACAATGTGCAGGTTAGGTGGATTGGCCATGCTAAATTGCCCTTAGTATCCAAAATCTTGGTTGGGGTTACAGAGATAAGGTGGAGGTATGGGCTTGGGTAGCGTGCTCTTTCCAAGGGCTGCTGCAGACTCGATGGCCCAAATGGCCTCCTTATGCACTGTAAATTCTAGGATTCTATGATTAGTGGGCCTGACCGAGTATTCTCCGGGGCCTCTGTGATTCTCTGCCTAGGATGGGCCAAATTCCTGATGGCGAGGTTCACTTGTGCTTTTAAAAATTATTAAACAGGTCCCGTCGCTGATGAGGGAGAGGGGTTACGGAACGTGTGCAACATCGCCATAGTTCGCTGACAGTTGTGCCGCTGGGTCGGGGCTTCTGCCAGGGTCGGGGGAGTAGCTCGGGATAACCTGGATTTGAGCTGTGGGGTGGACCGGCAGAAAGCGTCATTACCGCAATCTGCAAGGTAACCATACAGCTGTGTATACCGGTGACTGTCCATTGTGAACTTAGGGCCACAGGTCACATGAGACCCCCCCCCCCCGGGGCACCACCAGAGGAGCCCTCTGGCCTCAGCTGACTCCTCAGCAGGATGGGCGTGCTCCAGCGCAACCAGTGCCATCTTGTTGGCTGGGATGAATGTGTGTGGGGAGTGTAATGTGTATATGCGGTTGCAGCTTGTCAGCCTCCCGAGTGTCAATCACGGACCCGGCAAATCCCACACTGTTTCTCAATGGCATCGCTTGCATGTTCCATGTGGTGCCGGTTCTAGCCCCTCTAAAGTCACTGAATCCGTCCACGCTCGGCGCCAGTTTTGCTGTCGTGGAAGTCCATGAATCCTGCCCCTACATCAATACTTCGTCTCAGGAATGGAGCATCCCACCCACTGTGTCTCAATGGGGTGGGTTTAGCACAGGGCTAAATCGCTGGCTTTTAAAGCAGACCAAGGCAGGCCAGCAGCACGGTTCAATTCCCATACCAGCCTCCCCGAACAGGCGCCGGAATGTGGCGACTCAGGGCTTTTCACAGTAACTTCATTTGAAGCCTATTGTGACAATAAGCAATTTTCATTTCATTTCATTAAAAGCTCCTTCTACACCTTTAAACAAGTAACGGTAAGTGAGAGCAAACTGATGCCCAGTAACCCAAATACAAATTGTGGACATTCCCTCTCTTCCCTGTTCTTCTGTGAAGTCAGCTCTTCAATTATGTAAACAGAGTTTCACATTTCAGAAAAAAAAATTTAAAATGTTTGCTCCACACCCACAGAGTTTCATCTGTTTAAAGCCACAAACAGAAAGGTCCAGTTTTCTCCTGGAGTTTGAGACAAATCAGCTTTCAAAATGATGCAGTTTCAGCCAATGAGGGAGATCCGGGCTCAGCCCCGCCCCTCATTCATTCTGATTGGTTGGAGAATGAGTAGCTCGTGCTCAGTTCTCCAGTCCCACAACATCTTCCAATTGGTCCTGAACTGTTGTCAATCAGCCGGGCATTGGATCCGGAGCATGCACAGAGCTGGACACCAATGCGCAGGCGTAGTGTCAAAGAGTTTGGAGCATGCGCATTATGATTGATGCCTCGGCCCTTGTTTGTCCCGGAGAAGCGGAGTCAGCGTCAGGCGGTGGGTGGGAGGATTTGGAAACACTTTGTGGATCCGCAAACCCTTCACAATTTGCAGCTGCGGGGCTTCTCTCTCCCGGGAACAGGCCCAGGTTAACGGGCACCATCCTGCTTCAGACACTGGAGGATGGTTCATAGATCATAGAATTTACAGTGCAGAAGGAGGCCATTCGGCCCATCGAGTCTGCACCGGCTCTTGGAAAGAGCACCCTACCCAAGGTCAACACCTCTACCCTATCCCCATAACCCAGTAACCCCACCCAACACTAAGGGCAATTTTGGACACTAAAGGCAATTTATCATGGCCAATCCACCTAACCCGCACATCTTTGGACTGTGGGAGGAAACCGGAGCACCCGGAGGAAACCCATGCACACATGGGGAGGACGTGCAGACTCCGCACAGACAGTGACCCAAGCCGGAATCGAACATGGTACCCTGGAGCTGTGAAGCAATTGTGCTATCCACAATGCTACCGTGCTGCCCACTGGTTCACATCAGAGTATGGGCGAGGGGGGGATAATAAATAAGAGCTTACACTTCGCACTCAAATCAATGAGGACTCTGATCTCTGACAAGGAAGGAAACACTGGCAGGTGGGTGGGGAGGATTCACAAACACCCGCTGGAGGCCCCAAACCCCCTGGACTGTCAGTGATGGATTTTGTAAAATTATTTTTACAGGATATTAGCAGAATTTGCAGACATGAAACTCAAACCAAACTTCACATCAAGATGCTTCAGCGATTTGATTCATCAGAATATCATCAGCCTTTGTATACAGAAGGAGAAACGTTTGTTCCATTCTGTCTGTGGAAAAAGATGTGAGCCATCAGTGTGACTGAGAAAGCACCGAGATACGCAAATACCCGAGAGTTTCCAATGTGCTGGATACGGAAAGAGCTTTCACCAGCCTGAAAGAAAAACCACCGCATTCACAGTGAGTAGTCACCCTGTACATATTCTGTGTAAACGAGGCTTCAACATTATACAACCTGGAGACGCACGAGGACACTCACATCATGGAGAAATTATTGAAATGTGGGGACTGTGGGAAGGGATATAATTACCCATCTGGATTGGATATTCATCGACGCATTCACACTGGAGAGAGGCCTTACACCTGCACTGTGTGTGGGAAAGGATTTGCTTACTCATCCAGCCTGTATACACATCAGCGTGTTCATACTGGCGAGAGGCCATTCAATTGCCTTGAATGTGGGAAGGGGTGTAATGCTTTATCAAGCCTCCTGATTCACCAGCAAGTTCACTCTGATCAGAGACCATTTCAATGTTCTGATTGTGACAAAAGCTTTAAAAGCACAAAGGACCTGCTGAGACACCAGCGCACTCACATGGAGGTGAGGCCTTTCGCCTGCTCAGTGTGCGGGAAGGGATTCACTCAGTCATCCCATCTTCTAACACACCAACTTGTTCACTCTGATAAGAGACCTTTTCAATGCTCGCACTGTGAGAAGTGTTTTAAAAGTAAAAATGATTTACAAGCCCATCAACGCACTCACACTGGGGAGAAGCCATTCACCTGCTCTCTCTGTCAGAGGAGATTTGGACGTTTATCCCAGCTACAGACACACCAGCGAGTTCACTCTGATCAGAGACCATTTCAATGTTCTGATTGTGAGAAGAGCTTTAAAAGCAAACAGGATCTGGTGACGCACCAGCGAGTTCACACTGGAGAGAGGCCATTCACCTGCTCTGTGTGTGGGAAGGGATTCACCCATTCATCCCACCGTCTGAGACACCAGCGCGTTCACACTGGAGAGAGGCCGTTCATTTGCTCTGTGTGTGGTAAGGGATTTGCTGATTCACCCCACCTTCTGCTACATGAGCGAATTCACACTGGAGAAAGACCTTTCACTTGCTCCATGTGTGGAAAGGGATTCACTCAGCCATCCCAGCTCACTGTACATCAACTTGTTCACACTGAGCAGAGACCTTTTAAATGTTCTGACTGTGAGAAGAGCTTTAAGAGCACTAAGGACCTTCTGAGACACCAACAAGGTCACACTGGGGAGAGGTCATTCACCTGTTCCATGTGTGGGAAGAGATTTGTTCAGTCATCCCACCTGCTTAGACACCAGCAGGTTCACACAGGAGAGAGGTCATTCACCTGCTCCATATGTGGGAAGAGATTTGCTCGGTCATCCAATCTGCTGAGACACCAGCGAGTTCACAAGTCACTGCAGAGGTTAGATTCTGCTGTTGCTGCTGCTGCTAATACAATGCAGGACTGAACCATGTTAATTCTGTTATTGAGAGGCTAGATTGGGCACTTAGATAATCTCAGTGCAATCAGGCAGAATCAACATGATTTTGTGCAAGGGAAATCATGTTTGACCAATTTAGTAAAGTTATTTGAGGAAGTAACAAGCGATGTGGATAAAGGGGGACCTGTGGATGTGTGTATTTAGATTTCCAGCAGGCACTTGACAAGGTGCCACATAAAAGTTCACTCCACAAAATAAAAGCTCATTCTGTAGTTGGTAACAGCATCAACAGAGGCTTGGTTAGCGAACAGGAAACATTGAGAAGTTTAAAAATTGTCATTTTTGGACTGGTAAGATGTAACCTGTGGAGTGCCACAGGGGTCAGGACTGGGCCTCAACTATTTTCAGGACTTGGTTGACAGGATCAAAAGTATGGTTGCAGAATTTGCTGTTGCTACAAAGGTATGGAGGAAGGTAAGTTGTGAGTGACCATAAGGAGTCTGTAAAGGGTGCAGATAGGCTAATTAAGTGAGCAACAATTTGGCAGATTGAGCATAATGTGGGGAAATGTGAACTTGTCCACTTTGTCAGGAAGAATAAAAAAGCAACATATTGGATTGAATTTGTTTATTGTCATGTGTACCGAGATACAGCGAAAAATATTGTTCTGCGCACAGCTCAGGCAGATCATTCTGTACATGAAAAGAAAATACATAGGGCAACCATAAAATACACAATGTAAATACATCATCACACAGACATCGGGTGAAGCATGCAGAGTGTAGTACTACTCATTCAGAAAGCTGTGTGAAGGGAATGTAAAAGAGAAAGGTTAGTGTTAGAATTAAGTTTTAAGAGATTAGTCTGATTATCGGAGATGTAAGAAGAGGATCTGTGTGAGAGAGCTCGCAGAGAGTCGCCCCGTTCCGGCACCATCTTGCATTGCTTGTTTAAATGCACAGAGATTGCAGCTCCGAGGTACAGAGGGATCGAGGTGTATTGGTGCATGAATCAGGACCAGTTACTCTGCAGATAGAGTACACGATTGGGAAGGTAAAGGGAGTGTTGCTGTTTATTGCAAGGGGAAAGTACTGCAGTTGTACAGGGTATTGGTGAGACCACATGCAAAGTCCTCTGTACGATTTTGGTCTCCTTATTTAAGAAAGGACATAATTTCATTCGAAACTGGCCAGAGAAGGTTCACTTGACTGGATGAGGGGGTTATCATAGGAGGACAACTTGGACACGCTGTGCCTGTATCCACTTGAGTTTGGAAGAATGAGAGGGGATCTGATTGAAACATATGGGGCTGGATTCTCCCATTCTGGGGTTATATCCCCACGCCGGCGTGGGAACGGTGGTGTAAAACGGCTACCGATTCCCCGTTTTGCTGGGGGCTAGCATGTCGGCTGCGTAGAGCACCCGGCTCTAGCTGCCAATATGCCCTGGAGATTTGCCAGGTCTGTGGCCGCATAGGCGCACAGCGGCGGCCGCGCCGTGCTACATGGCAGAGGCCACTCGCGGACCTGGCCTGCGAAATAATGCCCCCCCTTTGGCTGGCTCGCACGCTCCGGACCATCCCCATAGTGCCCCCAGCCCCAAATAAAGAACCCCCTGCCCAAGGATCAGCCCTCCCCTGACTGTGCCAGCGCTGGACTGAGTCCGCAGCCGCCATGCCGAGTACTCAACAGGATGGGACCACACGCGACCCACACCATCAGGAACTTGGCTGGTCGGGGGCGGAGCATCAGGAGGCGGACCTCAGGCAAAGTTCTGAGGCCATCGATACGTGGCGCGGCGTACCATTGTGATTTAATAGTGATTGATAAAGGTTCAGCATAACTTATCTGCTTTTTAAAAATAAATTTAGAGTACCCAATTCATTTTTTCGAATTATGGGGCAATTTAGGGTGGCCAATCCATCTATCCTGCACATCTTTGAGTTGTGGGAGCGAACCCACGCAGACACGGGGAGAATGTGCAAACTCCACACGGACAGTGACCCAGAGCCGGGATCGAACCTGGGACCTCGGTGCCATGAGGCAGAAGTGCTAACCACTGTGCCACCGTGCTGCCCACCTTACCTGCTTTTAACTCAATGGCTCTATTGGAAGGCTACATGTTATCCGTGTCTGCGTGGATTTCCTCCACGTGTTCAGATTTCTTTCCAAAGTCCCGAAAGATGTGCTTCTTAGGTGAATTAGACATTCTGAATTCTTCCTCAGTGTACCCGAACAGGCACCGGTGTGTGGCGACGAGGGGATTTTCACAGTAACTTCATTGCAGTGTTAATGTAAGTCGACTTGTGACACTAAAGATTATTATTAATATCCACCTTTTTAATGTGCACTCAATTTTTAACTCTCTTTATTTCTTTAATATTAATCAGTGTAGGCCGGCTGTGGTGTAATCCTGTGTGTGGAGTTTGTCTCATGGTGGTAACATGGAACATCGAGGTGATAGAAAAACCCAGACCGCGGATATCTGAAAAACTAGACCACACTGCATTGTGCGCTCAAAATGCAAAGCATGATGGACAATTTAGTCAAGTCACAGCCTTGCCAGAATTAGCAATGGCTGCAAAATGAGTTGAATTGTGCAGGAGAACTCGCCCCAAACTGTGAGAAAGATGTGTTTGTTTTGAGGTGATAAAGGTCTCTGTGCCAATCTGGGGATTGATAACAGTGTCAGAAGTAACAAAGTGGAGTCATGCTGACTCGATTCCATCAGGCATCACCTTGTAAGAGGCGCAGGACATGAGAACAAGGGAGAAGGCAATGATGGCATTGAAAACCAATGAAATGGGCTAAAAACAGGTCTTACCTAATATTTTCTATTCCTTTATGGAGGGCAAAGCCCATTTATTCCCTTGAATGAATAAAACAAAGGTGTGTGCCTCTGTCTAAGTCACCATTTATTGCCCATCCCTAATTGCCCTTGAGAAGGTGGTGGTGAGCTGACGTCTTGAACTGCTGCAGTCCCTATGGTGTCATCCACAGTGTGGTTAGGGAGGAAGTACCAGGATTCTGACCCGGGGCAGTGAAGAAACAGTGATATATTTCCACTGCAAGATGGTGAGTGTTACAATCCCAGTGATGTAATAACTGGATGGGAAGATCCCAGAATGGAACCCTGGCTAAAAAGACTGTAACTTTGTTTAGAAAATGTGGATAAACAGAGCACCGGATTGCCAAATAGCTTTCACCAACAAAAACATTCATTAAACATGAAAGGTCTCACTATGATACAATACTCCTTCACTCCTCCTTTTCTTCACAAACGTGCACAGTTTTCAAGGACAACACAGGTTACAACATATCTTTTACTATAATGTTCTCAGTGGACACACCATGCCTTTGAACGCACAGGTTATCCGTGAACAGACAACCACCGCTCCCCCACGCTGTGCTAGTGTCACACGGGAGGGTTTAAACTAGTATGGCAGGGGGGTGGGCATGGGAGCAATAGGTCAGAAGGTGAAAGCATTGAGGGAGTACTAGGGAATAGGGCCAGTATGGCTCTGAGGAAGAGCAGACAGGAAGATGTTGCTGAAAACAGCTGGTCTGGTGGCCTGAAATGCATATGTTTTAATGCAAGAAGTATACCAGGTAAGGCAGATGAACTTAGAGCTTGGATTAGTACTTGGAACTATAATGTTCTTGCCATTACAGAGACCCGGTTGAGGGAAGGACAGGATTGGCAGCTAAACGTTCCAGGATTTAGATGTTTCAGGCGGGATAGAGGGGGATGTAAAAGGGGTGGCGGAGTTGCGCTACTGGTTAGGGAGAATATCACAGCTGTACTACGGGAGGACACCTCAGAGGGCAGCGAGGCTATATGGGTAGAGATGCAATCACAATGTTGGTGGTTTACTGCAGGCCTCCCAACAGCCAGCAGGAGATAGAGGAGCAGATAGGTAGACAGATTTTGGAAACAAAAAGAAGTAAAAACAACAGGGTCGGTGTGATGGGAGACTTCAACTTCCCCAATATTGACTGGGACTCACTTAGTGCCAGGGGCTTAGACGGGGCAGAGTTTGTAAGGAGCATCCAGGAGGGCTTCTTAAAACAATATGTAGATAGTCCAACTACAGAAGGGGCTATACTGGACCTGGTATTCGAGAATGAGCCCGGCCAGGTGGTAGAAGTTTCAGTAGGAGAGCATTTCGGGAACAGTGACCACAATTCAGTAAGTTCTAAAGTGCTGATGGGCAAGGATAAAAGTGGTCCTAGGGTGAATGTGCTAAATTGGGGGAAGGCTAATTATAACAATATTAGGCAGGAACTGAAGAACCTAGATTGGGGGCGGATGTTTGAGGGTAAATCAACATCTGACATGTGGGAGGCTTTCAAATGTCAGTTGAAAGGAATTCAGGACCGGCATGCTCCTGTCTGGAAGGATAAATACGGTAAATTTCGGGAACCTTGGATAATGAGAGATATTGTAGGCCTCATCAAATAGAAAAATGAGGCATTTGTCAGGGCTAGAAGGCTGGGAAAGACTAAGCCTGTGTGGAATATAAGGAAAGTAGGAAGGAACTTAAGCAAGGAGTCAGGTCGGCTAGAAGGGGTCACGAAAAGTAATTGGCAAATAGGGTTAAGGAAAATCCCAAGGCTTTCTACATGTACATAAAAAGCAAGAGTGTAGCCAGGTAAAGGGTTGGCCCACTGAAGGATAGGCAAGGGAATCTATGTGTGGAGCCAGAGGAAAGGGTGAGGTATTAAATTAATACTTTGCATCAGTATTCACCAAAGAGATGGAATTGGTGGATGTTGAGTCTGGAGAAAGGTGTGTAGATAGCCTAGATCACATTGAGATCCAAAAAGACGAGGTGTTAGGCTTCTTGAATGATAGTAAGGTAGATAAGTCCCCAGGGCCTGATGGGATCTACCCCAGAATACTGAAGGAGTCTAGAGAGGAAAATGCTGAGGCCTTGACAGAAATCTTTGGATCCTCACTGTCTTCAGGTCATGTCCCGGAGGACTGGAGAATAGCCAATGTTGTTCCTTTGTTTAAGAAGGATAATCCAGGGAACTACAGACCGGTGAGCCTTATGTCAGTGGTAGGGAAATTACTGGAGAGAATTCTTCGAGACAGGATCTACTCCCATTTGGAAGCAAATGGACGTATTAGCGAGAGACAGCATGGTTTTGTGAAGGGGAGGTTGGATCTCACTAACTTTTAAAAAATAACTTGAGAGTACCCAATTCATTTTTTCCAACTAAGGGAAAATTTAGCATGTTCAATCCACCTATCCTGCACATCTTTGGGTTGTGGCGGCGGAACCCATGCAAACACAGGGAGTGTGACCCAGAGCCGGGATCGAACCTGGGACCTCGGCGCTGTGAGACTGCAGTGCTACCACTGCGCCACCGTGCTGCCCCGGTTCTCACTAACTTGATAGAGTTTTTCGAAGAGGTCACAAAGATGATTGATACAGGTAGGACAGTGGATGTTGTCTATATGGACTTCAGTAAGGCCTTTGACAAGGTCCCTCATGGTAGACTGATACCAATGGTGATGTCACACAGGATCAGGGGTGAGCTGGCAAGATGGATACAGAACTGGCTAGGTCATAGAAGGCAAAGAGTAGCAATGGAAGGATGCTTTTCTAATTGGAGGGCTGTGACTAGTGGTGTTCCGCAGGGATCAGTGCTGGGACCTTTGCTGTTCGTAGTTTATATAAATGATTTGGAGGAAAATATAACTGGTCTGATTAGTAAGTTTGCAGATGACACAAAGATTGGTGAAATTGTGGATAGTGATGAGGACTCAGAGGATACAACAGGATTTAGATTGTTTGGAGACTTGGGCGGAGAGATGGCAGATGGAGTTTAATCCGGACAAATGTGAGGTAATGCATTTTGCAAGGTCTAATGCAGGTAGGAAATATACAGTGAATGGTAGAACCCTCAAGAGTATTGAAAGTCAGAGAGATCTAGATGTACAGGTCCACAGGTCACTGAAAGGGGCAACACAGGTGGTGAAGGTAGTCAAGAAGGCATACGGCATGCTTGCTTTCATTGGCCGGGGCATTGAGTATAGGAATTGGTAAGTCATGTTGCAGCTGGAGAGGACCTTAGTTAGGCCACACTTGGAGTATAGTGTTCAATTCTGGTCGCCACACTACCAGAAGGATGTGGAGGCTTTAGAGAGGGTGCAGAAGAGATTTACCAGGATGTTGCCTGGTATGGAGGGCATTAGCTATGAGGAGCGGTTGAATAAACTCGGGTTGTTCTCACTGGAACGACGGAGGTTGAGGGGCGACCTGATCGAGGTGTATAAAATTATGAGAGGCATAGACAGAGTGGATAGTCAGAGGCTTTTCCCCAGGGTAGAGAGATCAATTACTAGGGGGCATAGGGTTAAGGTGCGAGGACAAGGTTTAGAGGGGATGTACGAGGCAAGTTTTTTTACACAAGAGGGTAGTGGGTGCCTGGAACTCGTTGCCGAAGGAGGTGGTGGAAGCAGGGACGATTGTGACATTTAAGGGGCATCTTTACAAATACATGAATAGGATGGGAATAGAGGGATACGGACCCAGGAAGTGTTGAAGATTTTAGTTTAGACAGGCAGCATGGTCGGCACAGGCTTGGAGGGCCGAAGGGCCTGTTCCTGTGCTGTATTTTTCTTTGTTCTGTTCCTGCACAGAAATACTGAATCAAACCTACTGAAATCTATACTCGATTTTAATATTTAACAACACAAATACAGATCACTTAAAACTATCTCTGTTTTCCTGACATGAGTGACTTGGAGGTGAATTCCTAGGTGGAGGTGTTCTCATGTATCTGCTGTCCTCGTCTTTCTACCTTCTAATTGGGTGATACTGTCGCACAATGGTTAGCACTATTGTTTCACAGCGCCAGGGACCCGGGTTCAATTCCCTGTTTGAATTCCCGGTTTGGGTCACTGGCTGTGCGGAGTCTGCACGTTCTCCCCGTGTTTGCGTGGGTTTCCTCCGGGTGCTCCGGTTTCCTCCCACAAGTCCCGAAAGATGTGCTGTTAGATGAATTGGACATTCTGAATTCTCCCTCAGTGTACCCAAACAGGCACTGGAATGTGGCAACTAGGGGATTTTCACAGTAACTTCATTGCAGTGTTAATGTAAGCCTACTTGTGACACTATTCAAGATTTTTATCATTAATTGGCAGATGTTGTGAGTTTGGAAATTGCTGCTGAAGGAGCCTTGGTGGGTTTCTGCAGCACATCTTGTAGATGGTACACGCAGCCAATATTGTACATCAGTGGTGGGGGCAGTGAATGAGGAAAAGATGCCAATCAAGTGGGCTGATTTGTTCTGCGTTGTGCCAAGCTTCTTGAGTGTAGTTGGAGCTGCACTCATCCAGGCAAGGGGAGAGTATTCCATCACACTCCTGACTTCGTCCTTGGAGATGGGGAGTCAGGAGGTGAGATAGTCACCACAGGATTGCTCGCCTGTGACCTGCTCTTGCAGCCATAATATGTATGTGGCTAGTCCAATTCAGCTTGTGGTCAATGATAACCTCCAAGGTGTGGTGGGGATTCAGCCATTGAATGTCATGGGGTAATGGTCAGATACTCTTTTGTTGGAGATTGGATTGGATTTATTGTCACGTGTACTGAGGTACAGTGAAAAGTATTGTTCTGCGTACAGTCCAGACAGAATGTTCAAAAGATGGAAAAAACATAGGACATACATAAATACACAATGTAAATACATCGACACAGGCACCAGGTGAAGCATATGGAGTGAGTACTACTCAGTAGAGAAGATGTGTGGAGCGATCAGTTCAGTCCACAAGAGGGCTATTGAGGAGTCTGGTAACAGCAGGGAAGAAGCTTTTTTTGAACCTGTTGGTGCGTGTTCTCAGACGATCATATCTCCTGGCCGATGGAAGAGGTTGGAAGAGAGAATAACCCGGGTGGGAGGGGTCTTTGATTATGCTTCCCACTTTCCCAGCAGGGGTGCAGATGGAGTCAATGGATGGGAGGAGGTTTCGCCAGATGGACTGGGTTGTGTTCATGATTCTCTGTAGTTTCTTATGGTATTGGGCCTTGTCTGGTCATTGTCTGTCTGGCAATTGTGTGGCCCACATGTTCCTTCCCACTCATCAGCCCAAGCCTGGACATTGTCCAGGTCTTGCTGCATTTGGACATGGACTGTGCCAGTATCTGAGGAGCTGTGAATGGTGCTGAATATTGTGCAGTGATCTGCAAACATCCCCACTTCTGACATTATGATGGAAGGAAGGTAATTGATCAAGTAGCTGAAGATGGTGGGACCAAGGACACTACCCTGAGGAACTCCTTCAGTGATGTTCAGGAGGTGAGATAATTGACCTCAACAACTACAACCATCTTCCTTTGTGCCAGGATGGGCTGAGTGCCCTCCATCTCTGCTGACTGTGATAGAAAGAGAGGAATTTCAGCTGCTCCAGTCACTCCAACTAACTGAAGTTGCTCATTCCTGGTGTCCTCATAAATCTCCTCTGCAATCTCTCTGAGAAAGTCACATCTTTCCGAAAGTGTGGGGCCCATATATCGGGTCCCATTACAGAGGGATAGAATTGAAAAGCAGGGAGGTTTTGTTTAACTGGTTTAGAACCAGGGTTAGACTACACTGGGAGCTCTGTCAACATTGGTGATCACTATTTAGAAAAAGGAAATAGACACTGGAGAAGGTGCAACAAGTGTTCACAAGAATAATATTTAACCCTCAGGAAAGGTTGCGGCTGCCTTTCACTAGAAAGGAGATGACTGACGGGTGATCTGATGAGAGTCTTTAAGATTATGCAGGCGTTCAATAATTTCAGTAGAAACCTCTTTAGCCTCGGGCAGCACGGTGATGCAGTGGTTAGCACTGTTGCCTCACGGCACCGAGGTCCCAGGTTTGATCCTGGCTCTGGGTCACTATCCATGTGGAGTTTGCATATTCTCCCCTTGTTTACGTGGGTTTCACCCCCAGAACCCAAAGATGTGCAGGGTAGGAGGATTGGCCACATATTACCCCTTAATTGGGAAAAATGAATTGGTTACTCTAAACATTTTTTAAACGAGGTTGAGATGAACAGCATGAATACATTGAACGTAAAGCTAGATACATACATGAGGGAGAAAGGAATAGAAGGAGATGCTGATGGTGGAGGTGAAGAGGGAGGATGGAGGCTCATGTGTCACATAAATACTGACACAGACCAAGTGAGCCGACTGGCCTGGCCCTGTGCTGTAGACTCAATGCAACAGCGACAAATGTATTTATTTTAGGACTACCTGTAGTGTTATTAAAAACACTATTTACTGTCCAGGATAAAATAAATGTCCTTCAGCAGCTTTTGTGGATCATTTCAGTGGAAATGTGCTCTCCCAGGCTCAGCATCAGCCCACTGGAAGCAAAGTCTGACACCAGTCAGTCCAGCAGAAAGAAACCCTCCAACTCTCCTACTTCACCAAGTGTCAGAATGAACATGGTTCAGTCCTGGATGTGATTCACAGCAGCAAAAACAGCAGAATCCAGTCCCAGTCACCACTTAGCGACTTGCTGGTGTCTCAGCAAGTGGAATGACTGAGTAAATCCCTTTGCGAATCCTTGTGAACTTGCTGGTGTGTTTGCAGATGGGATGACTGAATGAATCCTTTCCCACACTCAGAGCAGGTGAATGGCCTTGCCTCAGTGTGAACTTGCTGGTGACTCTGCAGATCAGATGAAAGAGCGAATCCCTTCCCACACTCAGAGCAGGTGAATGGTCTCTCCCTGGTGTGAATGCGTTGGTGTGCCTGCAGGTTGGCTGAACGAGTGAATCCCTTCCCACATTCAGAGCAGGAGAATGGCCTCTCCCCAGTGTGAACTTGCTGGTGATTCTGCAGGTCCGATAACAGAATGAATCCCCTCCCACACTCAGGGCAGGTGAATGTCCTCTCCCTGATGTGAACCTCCTGGTGTGACACTAGGTGAGATGATTGAATAAAACGCTTCCCACACTCGGAGCAGGTGAAAGGCCTCTCCCTGCTGTGAACCCCCTGATGTGATGTTAGGTGGGATGATTGAATAAAACGTTTCCCACACTCGGGGCAGTTGAATGGCCTCTCCCTTGTGTGGACTCGCTGGTGTGTCACTAGGTGCGATAATTGAATAAAACGCTTCCCACACTCTGAGCAGGTGAATGGCCTCTCCCTGGTGTGGATGCCCTGATGTGTCACTAGGTGTGAAGATTGAATAAAACACTTCCCACACTCGGGGCAGTGGAACGGCCTCTCCAGAGTGTGGACTCGCTGGTGTATCAGCAGGTGGGATGACTGAGTGAAACCCTTTCCACACTTGGGGCAGGTGAACGGTCGCTCCCCTGTGTGAGCCTGTTGGTGATTCAGAAGGTCAGATGAATGATTGAATTGTTTCCCACACTTCGAGCAGGTGAACGGCTTCTCCCCGGTGTGAACTTGCTGGTGTATCAGCAGGTGGGATGACTGAGTGAATCCCTTCCCACACTCAAAGCAGGTGTACGGCCTCTCCCTAGTGTGAACTTGCTGGTGATTCCACAGGTCAGATGACTGGAGAAATCCCTTCTCACACTCTGAGCAGATGAACGGCCTTTCCACAGTGTGACTGCAGTGATGAATCTTGAGGGCAGATGGGGAGCAGTCTCCTTCCCCACACTTGGAGCAGGCGAATGGTCTCTCCCCAGTGTGAGCAGGTTTATGAGTTTCCAGTGCAGACGGGATACGGCTATCCTTCCCACAGTCCTCACCTTCCTGTGGTTTCTCCATGCTGCGGGTGTTCTTGTGTCTTTCCAAGTTTGACAATCAGTTAAAGCCTGGTCCACACACACAGCATGTGCACGGTCTCTTCCCTGCTGTAAATGGTGTGATATTTCTGCAGTCTGTATAATTGGTGAAAGCCCTTTCCACAGTCAGTGCACTCGACACTCTCACTCAGATCTGTGTTTCTTGGTGCCTTTCCAGTCATACTGATGTGACGGCCAAAACAGACAATTTATCCTTCGAGATTCAAAGATTGATGGCATTCAGGTTCTGGTCATTCGAGTGGCTCTGTTAAGTCTTGCTGCATTTTGAGATTTCTGGCTGCAAATCCTCCCCTTCTGACATCCTGTAAAAGGAGTTTACAAAAGTCTTCACTAAGTACAGGACAGAAATTCAGAACAGACAATGCTAGTTTCTGTAAAATATTCCTCTCCCTTTCCCCTGAATCGGGTTATCTCCATCCCACAAATTCTTCCCGCATTCTCACTAGGATTGGAAATGTATAATTTAGTTACAGCATTATATCGCAAGACTAGAAATAATTAGCACTTTATTACTTAACCATAAATACTCTATCTAATATGTACCATATTACAAAACTGGACATATGTGTCCTATATTGACCCAAAGCCGTGCTCTGATTGGCTGGAGGAATAAAGTTCTTCCGGTCTCCCGACAATTGCCATTGGTCAATGCCCCGCACAAAGACAATGGGAAAGCGGACGTTATGTCGCTTGGAGCCACTTTGACTCCAAATCACACCCAACTGTTGACCAATAGAAAGCACAAATCTCCGCACATGCGCAGCCCTTCTTACGGTGAACATGCGCACATCCGCGCGGTGAATGGGGCGATTTCCCAGGCTTGTGGGAGCTGGAGCCGCCATTGCTCGTTTGGAAGCCAGTGTCTGAACTCCTGGCACTGGGGGATAGGTGGTCGGGAGATGGCGCAGTGAACCCACCCGGACAGAAAATTCATGTGGGTCGTCACTGGAATTAATTATGACTCCCGTTCAGCAAAAATTGTTAAATTCAGGTGTTAAGATTTAGACATCAGAGTGACATATTAGGGAGGTAATAGCTGAGTGTGAAATAGAATCCGAGAGTCAGCAGCATTGGGGAGGAGAACGGGGCAAAATTTGGAGGATGGCCAAAAGAATTAGGGCTACAATTGATAGGAGGAAGTCTGTGGATAGTTTAGAGAGAGGAGAATTAGATGTGGGTTATTATTGTCATGTATTAGTATACAGTGAAAAGTATTGTTTCTTGCTATACAGACAATGCATACCATACATAGGGAAGGAAGGAGAGACTACAAAATGTAATGTCAAATCATAGCTAGGGTGCAGAGAAAAGATCAACTTAATACGTTGTAGGTCCATTCAAAAGTCTGATTGATGGCAGCAGGGAAGAAGCTGTTCTTGAGTCGGTTGATACTTGACCTCAAACTTTTGTATCCTTTTTCCTGATGGAAGATGGTGGAAGAGAGTATGTCCCGGATGTGTGGGGTCCTTAATTATGCTGGCTGCCTTTCCGAGGCAGCGTGAATTGTAGACAGAGTCAATGGATGGGAGGCTGGTTTGCATGATGGATTGGGCTACATTCACAACCGTTTGTACTTTCCTGCAGTCTTGAGCAGAGCAGGAACCATACACCATACCAAGCTAAGATACAACCCGAAAGAGTGCTTTCCTATGGTGTATTTTTAAAAGTTGGTGAGAGCCGTAAGCTGACATACCAAGTTTCCTCAGTCTTCTGAGAAAGTAGTCGTTGGTGGGCTTTCTTAACTAGAGTGTCGGCATTGAGGGTGGGGAGAGCAGGACAGGTTGTTGGTAATCTGGACATCTAAAAACTTGAAGCTCGCGACCCTTTCTACTTCATTCCCATTGATGTAGACAGGGGCATGTTCTCCACTACGCTTCCTGAAGTTGATGACAATCTCCTTCGTTTTGTTAACATTGAGGGAGAGATTATTGAAGGAGAGAATGTTGTGTGATAACTAGAATATCAGTTTCAAATTACTATCCTGTCCTGGCAGTGATGGCTTTGATTGATGTGTTTACAATGGATTGGAATGGAAGGATTTGCAGTCGGAAATATCTCGATTCATTCGGACACAACTAGCATGAGCGATTCCAAAGTCAAGATAGGAATCCTTGCTCCCTGTTCCAAAAGGTTTCAAACATCAATGCCCCGGCCGATGAAGGCAAGCAGACCATAAGCCTTCTTAATCACCTTGGCCACCTGTGTTACCACTTTTAGGGAACTGTGGACCTGCACACCCAGATCCCTCTGTATGTTAATGTTCCTTAGGGTTCTGCCATTTACAGTATACAGAAAGTAAAGCAAATTTACGGGTTTAGAAAATCTAGACTATTGCTTAGCAACCAGAGTTATATTGGGAGAGCAAGAGCTTTGAAGTGGCTCACAGTGTGACAAAGGTCTGGGGAATTGAAGAGAAATCCATAGACGTTGTATTGGATGGTGTCGGTCACTTGGTTTGAGAGTGTGGGCTGTCTGACCACATTTCACCCATTGGTTTGCATGGACTGTGTACTTACTGAGAACATTAAAAGTATGAGATAAGGTTTGTAACTTGTGCACACCGGATACACAACATGCCTGACAGCTCAATCAGCTCCACTCTCAGCTCAGGAGAGCTCAACAACACATCCTGTTCACCGGGAAGTTCTCCTGCTGCAGTGGGACCTACATTCCTGTTTTAACTGACAGCACAAAAATACATCAGTTACTCATCTGACTGCTGTTTGTGGAATCTTACTCTGCTTTAACTGGCTGTCATGAAACAGCAACAACTTGTATTTATACAACATGATTAATGTAATAAAACATCCCAATGTGTTTCAGGGGAAACTCATGAAGTAAAACATTGGCACTGAGTCACATCGGGAGATATTTGAACAGATGGACAAACACATGATTGGAGAGGCAGATTTAACAACCACCTTTAATCAGGAGAGAGATGGAGCTTCTAGGGAGTGAATTTCAGAGTTTCATACCCAAGTCTTGCCATGAATGGTGGAGTTATTAAAATCAGAGATGTGAGGTACCTCTTCCTACTCAGGGCCATCCCGATCTACACCCCCAAGGCCTTTTTCCAAGCAGTAGACAAAGTAATCATGGCGTTCGTATGGGGGGGAGGGGGGGGGGGAAAGAATGCTAGGATCACAAAGAAGGTCTTACAAAAAACAAAATCAAGGGGAGGGCTAGCCCTCCCAAACCTACAATTTTACCACTGGGCAGCCACAGCCGAGCGAATAAGGGGATGGATCAAGGAGCCAGAGGCCGCGTGGGTGTGCATGGAGGAGGCCTCCAGTAAGGGGACCTCTCTCCGGGCCCTCGCCACGGCGGCACTCCCATCCCCACCCAAAAAACACCCCAGCAGCCCAGTGGTGATAGCCACCCTCCAGTCCTGGAACCAGCTACGGCAGCAATTTGGCCTGACCAAAATGTCAGACAAAGCTCCCATCTGTAACAACCATAGGTTCACACCAGCACTGACCGACACCACCTTCAAAATGTGGAGACAGTACGAGGGGACACTGACAGTCAGGGACCTAAACACCGACGGCAGGGTTGCGACACTGGACGAACTGACGGAGAAATTCCAGATGACCTGGGGGAGCGAGCTTAAGGTACCTGCAGCTGAGAAACCTGCTACGAAAGGAGACAAGGACTTACCCACAACCGCCACAACAGACATTACTGGAAGAGTTACTGGACACAAGCATATTAGAGAGAGGAAACTGTGGCGACATGTACAACCAACTGGGAGAAGGGGCCGACACCATACTGGACGCAACAAGAAGGAAATGGGAGGAGGACCTGGGGATCGAGATAGGGTGGGTCTCTGGAGCGAAGCACTGCATAGGGTCAACTCCACCTCCACCTGCTCAAGGCTCAGCCTGGTGCAACTAAAAATGGTACATGGAGCCCACTTAACAAGAACCCGTATGAGTAGGTTCTTCCCGGAAGTGGACGATAGATGTGAACGGTGCCAAGAAGGTCCGGCCAACCACGCCCACATGTTCTGGTCTTGCCCCAGACTTGTGGAGTACTGGACTGCCTTCTTCGAGGCAATGTCCAAAGTGGTGGGGGTGAGGGTGGAGCCATGCCCGAAAGTGGCGGTCTTCAGGGTTTTAGACCAGCCAGATCTATTCCTGGGGAGGAGGGCGGACGCCCTTGCCTTTGCCTCGCTGATCGCCTGCCGTAGAATCCTGTTCGGCTGGCGGTCAGCAGCACCACCGAAAGCAGCAGACTGGCTGTCCGACCTCTCGGAATCTCTCCAAATGGAGAAAATTTAATACGCCATCCGAGTGTCAGACGACGGCTTCCACAGAACGTGGGAGCCATTCACCCGATTGTTCCGGGACTCGTTTGTGGCCAACAAACAAGGAGAAGAATAGCCAGGAACCAGGGGAAAGCAGCCAAAGCCTGAGAGGGTGAGATAGAACGAGAGATTGGGGGGTGGGGGAGAGAACAACTCATTCTAAGAGGCAGGAAAGGCGAACCGCGGGGGTGGGGTGGGAGGAGGGAAGGGATAGTGAACAATAGAGGCGAGCCAGGGAGGTGGGGGGGGGGGGGGGGACGTTAACCAACCTGACATCCATAGGAACAGAGAAAAAGGAGAATACAGGCGGAGGACGGGAGGGCCGGCTGCAGCGGCAGCGTGCACGAAAGACAACGGCGGCAAAATCCGACCGGGAGAAGCGAGGGCCATCACCGGCACCAGGCCCACTTGAGGATTGCCCTCCGGAAGTGCCTCGCCAGCACAAATGGATGCCTACTTACATGTATATACATATATCCTGTGTACATAATGGCAAAATATACTCTGTACAAAAATCCAATTAAAAACATTTTTTTTAAAATCGGAGATGTGAAGAGGCCAGAATGAGAAGAGTGCAAACATCTGAGAGAGAGCACAACTGGAGATTACAGACATAGGGAGGGACGAAGCCAGGGAGAAATTTGAAACAAGGATGTGAATTTTTAAATTGAGGCATTACCAGACCAGGAGCAAAGTCAGTGAGCACAGGGCTGATGGTGAACAGGACTTGGTGTGAGAAAGCACTCAGGTAGCAGAGTTTTGGATGATCTCACGTTTCCGTGTGGGGTGAATGAGAGAGGCTGGATAGGAATGTATTGGAATCATCAAGTCAAAGGTAACAGGGGCATGGATGAGGGTTTCAGCAGCAGATGAGCTGGGGGTGGGGATGGACACAGGTGACATTATGGAGATTGAAATATCTGATATTAGTGATGGTGTGGATATGGGGTCAGAAACTCATCTTGGGGTCAAATCTGACACGGAGATTGTGCAGAGTGTGCTTCAGTCTCAGACAGTTCGCAGGGAGAGGGATGGACTCGGGAGTTAGGGAACGGCATTTCTAATGGTGACTGAAGACAATAGCTTTGATCTTCCCGATATTTAATTGGAAGAATTTTCTGCTCATTCAGTCCTGGATGTGGGATAAGCAGTTTGATAATTTAGGGACAGTGGAGGAATGGAGAGGGATGGTGGTGAGGTAGAGCTGGGTGTTGTCAGTGTACATGTGAAAACTAACGCGGTGCTTTTGGATGATGTCACCTCATGCAGCTTGTAGATGAGAAATAGGAGGCGCCGAGGACAGATCCTCGGGGGACACAGATTAAAAGAATTTTGGAAAGGCAGGTTGGCGATGGGATGCTAGTTTGCAAAGATGGTGGGATGAACACTTTTTTAAAAAAAAGGATGATTGATGATAGTGAATTTAAGAGAGAATCATTAAGGATATCAGTCACATGGAGAAGTTGGATAGTCAGCATTTTTCTGAGGATAGGGTCAAGGGAGCAGGTGGGTCTCATGGACAAGGTGAGCTCTGAGAGGGAAGGAGATAGAGAAACGGGAGAAAGATGTAGTTCAGGGCTCAGACTTTGAGGAAATGTAGAAATAGTTTGGCCTGGTGGGTTAGTGGGAGGGAAGCAGCAGAGGCAGCTGATCAGATTGTCTCAACCTTGGTGACAAAGAAACTCCATGAGCTCCTCACACTTGTTGTTGGAGGTGAGGATGGAGGAGACAGGGGAGAGGGAGAACACTCCAAAAAGAACTAAGCTGTGTTTGAGACTCAACACACTGTGTTTAGCACAAAGCTGATTTATTTGACCATTATCGACAATATTCGTGAAGATATATGGGCTGGTGTTTACGAACATCAGCAGAAACAGACCCTAATAAACATGGTTCAGTGTGGATATGATTAATCACAAAATCCAATCACTGTTGTTCATTGTGAATATGCTGGTGTTTGCACAGGGTGGATAAGGTAGTAAATCCCTTCCCACATTCTGGGCAGGCGAATGGTCTCTCCCCAGTGTGAACTCGCTGGTGTCGCAGCAGTGTGGATGACTGAGTGAATCCCCTCCCACATTTGGAGCAGGTGAATGGCCTCACCCCAGTGTGAATTCTCTGGTGCGCAGTGAGTTGTTCTGGTCCCCTGAAACCTGTCTCGCAGTAAGAGCACTTGAATGGTCTCTCGTCAGTGTGAACGCGTTGATGGCGGATCAGTTCCCCAGAACTTTTGTAGCACTTCTCGCAGTCTAGACATTTAAAAGGTCTCTCAGTGGTGTGAACACGTTGATGATACATCAGTTCCCGGGGACTTTTATAGCACTTTACACAGTCCGAGCATTTAAAAGGTCTCTCATCAGTGTGAACACTCTGGTGTTTCAGCAGGGTGGATAAATCAGTGAATCTCTTCCCACACTCTGAGCAAGAGAATGGTCTCTCCCCAGTGTGGACTCGCTGATGCGTCAGCAGTGCAGATGACTGAGTGAATCGCTTCCCACACTCTGAGCAGGTGAACGGTCTTTCCCCATTGTGAATTCGTAGGTGCACAGTGAGTTCTTCTGATCGCCTGAACCCAGACGCACAGTGAGAGCACTTGAACGGTCTCTCATCAGTGTGAACAATTTGATGACGCATTAGGTCCAGGGAACTTTTATAGGACTGCCCACAGTCTGGGCATTTGAAAGGTCTCTCCTCGGTGTGAATTCGCTGGTGTTTCAGCAGGTTGGATGACTGAGCGAATCCCTTCCCACACTTGGAGCAGGTGAATGGCCTCTCCCCAGTGTGAACTCGCTGGTGCGTCAGCAGCCCTGATGTGCGAGTGAATCCTTTCCCACACTCGGGGCAGATGAATGGTTTCTCCCCACTATGAACTCGCTGGTGTCTCAGCAGCTGGGAGGATTGAGTGAATCCCTTCCCACACTGTGGACAGGGGAATGCTCTCTCCACAGTGTGAACCCGCTGGTGTTGCAGCAGGTTGGAAGATCGAGCGAATCCCTTCCCACACGCAAAACAGGTGAACGGCCTCTCCCCAGTGTGACTGCGTCGATGAGATTCCAACTCAGATGGGGATCTAAATCCCTCCTCACATTCTCCACATTTCCAGGGTTTCTCCTCACTGTGAATGTTGCCGTTTTCTTCCATGTTAAAAATTAATCGATATTCAGTTTACAACTAAATGGGGAACTGCGTCCGATTATGACGTGGTTTGCTTTGTGTTTCTTGATTGCAAATCCTCCCTTTCGAGTATTCTGTGAAATTGATTTGAAACAGAAAATAGGGAGTGAGAAAAAAACCACAAAAACACAAAGGCAGGTTCTGAAATTGAGCTGAATGAATCTGGTCATTTGTGGGGCCGGCACTAGGAAAACAATGACCATGAAAACTGCTGGATTTTTGCAGAAAACTAACTGGTTCATTAATGTCTTTCAGGGAAGAGAACTTGCCACCTTTGTGGACCGAGACAAGACTCTGACCTCTGTAACAACATAATAGGAGAAGTAGAACATTTGGCCCGTCGAGCCTGTTCCGCCATCCAGCACAATCATGGCTGATCTTAATCTTCAACTCCACTTTCCCATCAGTTCCCCAGATCCTTTTGACTTCCCAAGAGACCAAAATAATAATAATCTGTACTATTGTCACAAGTAGGCTTACATTAACACTGCAATGATGTTACTGTGAAAAGTCCCTCGTCGCCACATTCCGGTGCCTGTTGGAATACAGAGAGGGAGAATTCACAATTTTCCCCGAACAGCACGTATTTGGGACTTGTGGGAGGAAACCCACGCCAACACAGGGAGAACAAGCGTGAATAGAACGTGGGACCATGGCGCTGTGAAGCAACAGTGCTAACCACTGTGCTAACATGCCGCCCTCAATTCCCTGCATCTCAGCCTTAAATATATTCAATGATGGTATACCCACAACCCTATGGGGTAGAGAATTGTGTGATAAGAGAAGCAGCGAGGGGAAGTGAGAGACACAGAGCGAGAATGGGAGCAGAGGGACAGGAAAAGGTGTGGGAGACACAGAGCAATGGAGAGGTATTTTATAAACCTACAACTGAACTACAATTTCCCAAACCCTAAAACTGCACCTTCTAGATGGACCGGGTCATCTTCGTGACTTGCCTGACTGTATTGGATTGCCTCTATTTGAATATGGGGCAGAGCGAGATCTTTGCCTTCAGTCCCCAGTACAAACTCCTTAGCCACTGACTCCAGCCCTCTCCCTGGGGATTGTCTGAGGCTGAAGTAAACTATTTACTAATTCCCAAACCGAGATTCTGAGCACACATTCACATCACCAACAGGACCGCCTATTCCCACTATAGCAAGACTGACCGACTCCACCCTGGTCTCATGGGCGGATCCTATTGCCCCCAATAAAGATGGCGGCCGTGCATGCGCTCTGCTGTCCAGTGCCCCCCATAAAGATGGCTGCAGCGTCGCCTATTGTCCAAGATGGCGGCTGCAAAAACGGGACCTCGAGCTTTTCATTTGTGGTATAAGGCCTCCGTCCGGTTTTATTAAAGTTTCCCTTCCTGCACCGGGTGTTTATGAAGCCTCCCCTCTCGCCCACCGCCTCCATTTAACCTCACTCACCTGCTGTCTCCAATCACTTTCTGCTCTTCCTGCGAATCCAACATCAACCCATCCGCCCACTGCCAACACCCGCACTGCGCACGCTCCGGCATGAGCGGTAGTGCGCACGCGTAATGATCTCCCGTAGTGAAGTTAGGGCATATTCACCCTCTCGGTGCATGCTGGGTAATCGAATCGCCATTACGACGAGATATTGTTGAATATAAATTCACCTTTCGTGGTCCGATTATAATTTGAACCACAGATGTAAAACGCTTAAGTCCGCATTCTGAATGGTGGGGGATCTGCTCCATAGAATACAGAGAAGGAGAGGGTTGGCGTAGTGATTGTGGTAGATGTTATTGCCAGCAACATCGGTAGCATACAGCAAGAGGTTCTCCTCTGGGAGCATGAGCATCTTAGATTTGAATTAAATAGCGAACAAAAAAGTAATACCCTCCAAATTTAACGAGCAAAGACAAGGCAATAGTCAAAGTAGCATTACAGGCAATGATAACCAGAGTTATCAGATATGTGAAGCAGTTGAGGCTCCTTCTTTAAACGCTTCCTTCTTTAAACGTTTTTAAGAAAATGATAGATGCCTTTCTAAAGAATAAAGGGATTCGGGGATATGGTGTACGGGCCGGAGAGTGGAGCTGAGTCCACAAAGATCAGCCATGATCTCATTAAATGGCGGAGCAGGCTCGAGGGGCCAGATGGCCTACTCCTGTTCCTAGTTATAATGTTCTTATGTACAAATAGATGCAACAGAGGGTCAAAGTAGGGAAACAGGATAGAAAGAGATTTAAATGCTCTCCATCTGAATACACCAGTATTTGTAATAAGATAGATGAACTAATAGCAAAGATAGAAATAAATGTGCATGGTATCGCAGCCAATACAGGGATGTGTTTACAAAGTTGCTGAGGCTGGAAACTGAATATTCCGGAGTGGGTGACTTCACAGAGGATTGGATTGGATTTGTTTATTGTCACGTGTACCGAGGTACAGGGAAAAGTATTTTTCTGCGAGCAGCTCAACAGATCATTAAGTACATGAAAAGAAAAAGGAATAAAAGAAAATACATAATAGGGCAACACAACATATACAATGTAACTACATAAGCACTGGCATCGGATGAAGCATACAGGGTGTAGTGTTAATGAAGTCAGTCCATAAAGGGTCATTTAGGAGTCTGGTGACAGTGGGGAAGAAGCTGTTTTTGAGTCTGTTCGTGTGTGTTCTCAGACTTCTGTATCTCCTGCCCGATGGAAGAATTTGGAAGAGTGAGTAAGCCAGGTGGGAGGGATCTTTGATTATACTGCCCGCTTACCCCAGGCAGCGGGAGGTGTAGATGGAGTCAATGGATGGGAGGCAGGTTCGTGTGATGGACTGGGCGGTGTTCACGACTCTCTGAAGTTTCTTGCGGTCCTGGGCCGAGCAGTTGCCATACCAGGCTGTGATGCAGCCTGATAGGATGCTTTCTATGGCGCATCTGTAAAAGTTGGTAAGAGTCAATGTGGACATGCCGAATTTCCTTAGTTTCCTGAGGAAGTATAGACGCTGTTGTGCTTTCTTGGTGGTAGCGTCGACGTGGGTGGACCAGGACAGATTTTTTGGAGATGTGCACCCCTAGGAATTTGAAACTGCTAACCATCATCACCTCGGCCCCGTTGATGCTGACAGGGCTGTGTACAGTACTTTGCTTCCAGCACGGTAGCACAAGTGGATAGCACTGTGGCTTCACAGCGCCAGGGTCCCAGGTTCGATTCCCCGCTGGGTCACTGTCTGTGCGGAGTCTGCACGTTCTCCCCGTGTCTGCGTGGGTTTCCTCCGGGTGCTCCGGTTTCCTCCCACAGTCCAAAGACGTGCAGGTTAGGTGGATTGGCCATGCTAAAAATTGCCCGTAGTGTCCATAAGGGTTGGGAGGGGTTATTGGGTTGCGGGGATAGGGTGGAAGTGAGGGATTAATGTGGGTCGGTGCAGACTCGATGGGCCGAATGGCCTCCTTCTGCACTGTATGTTCTATGTAAAAGTCAATTACCAGCTCTTTAGTTTAGGATAGGACGAGATGAAAGGGTATGGGTTAGTTCTGTTGATCACATTTGAGATCAACACAGTCGTGAGAAATGATCTCGGCTCAGAAGATGAAGATGTGAAAATGAAATGAAATGAAAATCACTTATTGTCATAAGTGGGCTTCAATGTAGTTACTGTGAAAAGCCCCTAGTCGCCACATTCCGGCATCTGTTCGGGGAGGCTGGTACGGGAACTGAATCATGCTGCTGGCCTGCATTGGTCTGCTTTCAAAGCCAGCGATTTAGCCCTGTGCTAAACCAGCCCTTGATTAGATGTAGAATTATATCTCAGATGTAGAATTAGTTTGTCTGGAGATAAGCAAAATAAGCGTAGTAAGTCACGGTTGTACTTAGTAGTTTAAATGTCACCTAACAGTAGCAGCCTGGTCGATTTATAATTGCTGCAGAAATAATAGGGACTTGTGAGAAAGGTAATCGTAGGTATTTATAACCTGGATATGAATTGGATAATGTGAAATGGCAGGGGTAGGATTCAAGATGGCTGCCTTGTGTATACCCAAAACAGTTTAAGTGAATCATAGAATCATAGAATTTACAGTGCAGAAGGAGGCCATTAGGCCCATCGAGTCTGCACCGGCTCTTGGAAAGAGCACCCTACCCAAGCCCATACCCCTCACCCTATCCCCATAACCCAGTAACCCCACCCCAACGGCAATTTTGGACACTAAGGGGCAATTTTTTAGCATGTCCAATCCACCTAACCCGCACATCTTTGGACTGTGGGAGGAAACCGGAGCACCTGGAGGAAACCCACGCACACACAGGGAGGATGTGCAGACTCCGCACAGACAGCGACCCAAGCCGGGAATCGAACCTGGGACCCTGGAGCTGTGAAGCAATTGTGCTAACCACTATGCTACCGTGGTGGCATGGTAACACAGTGGTTAGCACTGCTGCTTCACAGCGCCAGGGTCCCAGGTTAGATTCCTGGCTTGGGTCATTGTCTGTGCGGAGTCTACACGTTCTCCCCGTGTGTGCGTGGACTTCCTCCGGGCGCTCCAGCTTTCTCCCACAAGTCCCATAGATGCTTGTTAGATGAATTCTCCCTCAGTGTACCCAAACTGGCACCGGAGTGTGGTAACTAGGGGATTTTCACTGTAACTTCATTCCAGTGTTAATGTAAGCCTACTTATGACACTAATAAAGTTCATTATTGTTTAATTTTTATTCATTCAAGGGATGTGCATTAACGGGCTCGGCCAACATTTATCGCTCATCCCTACGTGACCTCAAGACGGTGGTGGTGAGCTTCCTTGTTGAACCCCTGAAGTACCTGAGGTGTTGGTACACACACAGTACTCTTAGGGAGGGAGTTCCAGTGACAGTGAAGGAATGGTAATATATTTCGAAGTTAGGATGGTGAGTGATTTAGAGGTGAACTTCCAGGTGATGGTGTTTTCATATATCTGTTGTCTTTGTCCTACTGGATGGTCGTGGTTGGGGGTTTGGAAGGTGTAAGGAGCTTTGGTGAGTTTCACCAGTGCATATTGTAGATATTACACACTATTGCACACTGTTTGTTAGTAGTGGAAGGAGTGAATGTTTGTGGATGGGGTGCCAATCAAGTGGGCTGCTTTGTCCTGGATGGTGTCAAGCTTCTTGCCTGTTGTTGGGAGCTCCACTCAGGCAAAGGCAGAGTATTCCATTACATTTATGGGCGGCACAGTGGTTAGCACTGTTCAGAGGTGGTAATGCCATTGAATGTCAAGGGGCATTGGTTAGATTCTCTCTTATTGGAAATGGCCATTGCCTGGCACTTGACTGGCTTGAATGTTACTTGCCACTTATCAACCCGTCTGGATATTGTCCAGGTCTTGTTGCATTTGGAAATGAACTGCTTGAGTATCTGAGGAGTTGTGAATGGCACTGAACATTGTGCAGTGATCCCCAAGATAAATAAGTTTATTCAAAGATAAAGGTTTACTGAACAACTTTGAGACATTGACATTCACAATTTCATGCAGGTGACCAATCTGTAGATCTGTAGACCCTCTCAGGCTCCTTCTCTGACTGCAATTTCTGTGGAATGTAGCCTCGGTAGTCTTTAGCACTTGGCTAACAAGACCTTTGGAACCTCTTTTTATCCTCCAAAGTGACCATGAGCTCACCATAAGACATAGGATCAGAATTAGGCAACTCAGCCCATCGAGTCTGCTCCACCATTCAATCATGTCTGATATTTTTCTCATCTCCATTCTCCTGCCTTCTCCCCATAACCCCTGATCCCCTTGTTAATAAAGAATCTATCTATCGCTGTCTTAAACACACTCAGTGATTTGACCTCCATAGCTTTCAGCGGCATTGAGTTCCACAGATTCACCATCCTCTGGCTGAAGAAGTTCCTCCTCATCTCTGTTTTAAAGGATCGTCCCTTTAGTCTGAGATTGTGTCCACTGGTTCTAGTTTTTCCTACAAGTGGAAACATCCTCACCATGTCCATTCTATCCAGGCCTTGCTGTACCCTATAAGTTTCAATAAGATCCCCCCTCATCCTTCTAAACTCCAACGAGTACAGACCCAGAGTCCTCAACCGTTCCTCATACGAGAAGCTCTTCATTCCAGAGATCATTCTTGTGAACCTTCTCTGGACCCTTTCCAAGGCCAGCACATCCGTCCTTAGACACGGGCCCAAAACTGCTCACAATACTCAAAATGGGGTCTGATCAGATCTTATACAGACTCAGAAGTACATCCTTGGTCTTGTATTCTTGCCTCTTGACATGAATGCTAACATTGCATTTGCCTCCCTAACTGCCGACTGAACCTGCGCGTTAACCTTAAGAGAATCCTGAATAAGGACTCCCAAGTCCCTTTGGGCTTCTGATTTCATAAGCATTTTCCCATTTAGAAAATCGTCTATGCCTAAATTCCTCCTTCCAAAGTGCATAACCTCACACTTTTCCACATTGTATTCCAACTGCCACTTTTCGCTTACTCTCCTAGCCTATCCAAATCCTTCTGCAGCCCCCCTCAATACAACCTGTCCCTCTACAGATCTTTTTATCATCTGCAAACAGTGCCTTCAGTTCCTTCTTCCAGATCATTAATGTACTTTGTGAAAATTTGTGGTCCCAGCACAGACCCGAGGCAAACCACTAATCACCGGTGGCCATCCTGAAAAAGACCCCTTTATCACCACTCTCTGCCTTCTGCCAGTCAGCCAATCCCCTATCTATGCCAGGATCTTACCCTTAACACCATGGGCTCTTAACATATTTAACATTCTCCTCTGCGGCACATTGTCAAAGGCAAGAGTTGGGCCTGTTGCAACATGAAAATTGTTCAATTTGATCACTAGATTAATTTATGACTGGATGGTAATTACTTATATCACCATCTCTCATTATCTTGGATAGGAATACAATTGAACTGTTTCATAATATCCCTTTATCTGATTCTGCACAATTCCTTCTTCATACCGTTTCAAATGTTGAGGCTAATCAGAGTTGGAAGGTCTCTCTTGCCGGTACATTTATCCTCATTGCACATTCTTTATATACACAGCAATTAGGCTTTTACATTTTTACAACAAATAAAACTGAGCCTTTCACTATAACCACTGATTAAGTAATTGTAACTCAATGAAGGCTCACTTCTTACTCAAGCATTACAGACTGGTAGGTAATTAAAACATCGAGAAAAGAGTTGAAGCTTTTCATCTTCCACTCATCAGGACATTCGCAAGAATAGAAAATTTAAAGGGAACAACAATTTAAACTTCATGAGAAGAGAGTGTTGATTTGTTGATAAGTGGACTCTGATTGGTAGAGGTGTTGCCATGGGGAGGCGTTGCCGTGGAGAGGCATTGCCATGGAGAGGCATTGCCGTGGAGAGGCATTGCCATGGAGAGCGTACCAGTTAACTGATGAGTCAAGCTTTGTTTATACTCAAACCAGGCAGGTTGACTCTGATTGAATCAGGGCATTTCCTGTGGAATGAACCATGTAAAATGTAAAGTTGCCATCGACCCAGGTGACCATAGGCTGCTTTCCCCTTTGAGGGGGAAGAGCTGACGTGGTGATTTAACCTGAGGATCACCACATCCCAGACGAGGGGCAAGGTTGAGAAGGAGGGGCCTTCCTGAATAACCTCATCCGGTAATGGGATTGAACCTGCGCTGCTGTCCTTGCTCCACATCCCAAACCCGCAATCCAGCCAATGGAACACACCTGTCACTATTTTGTTCAGTTCAAGCAAGCATATGAGTTTCTAGCTTCTTCTGTCTGCATCGATCAGGGCTCTGTGTAGTCACAGATGTAACTTCTGGAACACAGATGTGCACCACTCTGAAAGCCCAAATGATAATCTTAAATTGGGTGCCAGCGTAATTCTTACAACAGTCAGAATTGCTTAACAAATATTATCCAATTGCGGATCACATCTAATGTAGCACAATGGGTTTGGGGTTTTGCAGCACTCAGCATCGCCGAATCAAGGTTCATTACTAATAATAATCTAGTAATCTTTCTTATTGTCAAAAATAGGCTTACATTTTTAAAATTCATTTTTATGGGATGTGGGCATCGTTGGTTAGGTCAGCATTTATTACCCATCCCTAGTTGCCCTTCAGAGAGTGGTAATGAGCTGCCTTCTTGAATCGCTGCAGTCCTTCAGGTGTAGGTACACCCACTGTGCTGTGAGGGAGGGAGTTTCAGGATTTTGCTCAGCGACAGTGAAAGAACGGGGACATATTTCCAATTTAGGGTGGTGAGTGACTTGGAAGGAACCTCCAGGTGGTGGGGTTCCCAGGTATCTGCTGCTCTTGTACTTCTAGATGGTCGTGGTTGTGGGTTTGGAAGGTGCTGCCGAAGGAACCTTGGTGAGTTACTGCAGTGATCTTGTCGAGGTACACAAGGTTGCTACTTTTTGTCGGTGGTGCAGGGTTTGAAGTTTTGAGGAAGGTGGAGCAATCAAGCGGAATGCTTTGTCCTTATTGGTGTCAAGCTTATTGCGTGCTGTTGGAGCTGCACTCATCCAGGCAAGCGGAGAGTATTCCATTACACTTACTTGTGCCTTGTAGATGGTAGACAGCCTTTGAGGGGTCAGGAGGTGAGTTACTCGCCGTAGGATTCCTAGCCTTTGACCTGCCCTGGTAGCCACAGTATTAATGTGGCTGGTCCAGTTCAATTTCTTTTTAACACAGCAATGAAGTTACTGTGAAAACTTAATTATCACCTTCATCATCAGTGGCTTTATGTAGTTCAATCTATAGTTAATAAAGAAGAGTTACTAAATGTGAAACAGCTGAAAGAAATTGGAGATAAAATGGCTTCCTTGACCTTGTTACTTATAACAATGATTACAGTATGAATACAGTATGAACAAGATTGATTTTTAAAACTAAAAATGACTCCCCAGGCCTCCCTACATTTTCCCACATTGCAACAGTGACTCCACTTCAAAAGTACTCCATGGGCTGCAAAATGCTTTGGGAAGTCCTGCGGTCGTGAGAGGTGTAATAGAAATGCATTTTTTTCAATTGGCCACAAATTTGCACATGGTACATTTAGTCATTAATAAAGATTCATGTTTTAATTTTATAAAAATGACCATGTCTTTGACACCATGTTGAAATCCAAACACACTTTCTCCTGCATTATTTGTTTGAAAACACAGTGATGTTTTGTGATTTGGAATCCGCTGCCTGCATTGCGAGACTGTTTTCCAAAAGAAAGGAAATGAAAATTGCAGGGAAAAGGGATTAACTGGGTAGCTCTTTCAAACAGGCAGCATGATCAGGATGGGCAGAATGGCCACCTCCTAACCTCTTTGTCTTGTCTGCCTCTCAAGTGAGTGGTAATGACCTGGAATACACGTCCCATGAGTGTGGGAGAAACAGAGATGATGGAATAATTTAGAAAGGACACTGGTGGAAAATACACTAACCGGGATGGAACAGACACTTACCGGGATGGAACAGGAAAATGGAACTCACTGAATTCCATTTCAGTGAGACCCACTGGTTTTTGCACTGAGTGCTGAATTTGGTGCTTTTTGAGTGTGATAGTGAGAGTTTGGTGACCGAGGGAGTTAGGTGAGGAGGGAGTAAGGTGCTCCTTTCATTTTGTTTCCGACATTTCCGCAAAGAGTGAGAAGAGAGCCAAGAGTTTACAGGAAGTGTAGCTGACTGGGAGCAGAGTCGGAGGGCGGAGATCTAGTTAGTCCACACAGCAGCTATATTCTGTAAGGTAAGAGGGGATGGAGGCTAGGCCAGTTACATGCTCCTCCTGTAGGATGTGGGTGGTGAGGGATACCACCGGTGTCCCCACTGACTATACCTGCGGGAAGTGCACCCAACTTCAGCTCCTCAAAGACCGTGTTAGGGAACTGGAGCTGAAGCTGGATGAACTTCGGATCATCCGGGAGGCAGAGGGGGTGATTGAGAAGAGTTACAGGGAGGTAACCACACCCAAGGTACAGGACAAGAATAGCTGGGTTACAGTCAGGGGGAAAAAAACAAACAGGCAGACAGTGCAGGGATCCCTCGTGGCCGTTCCCCTTCAAAACAAGTATACCATTTTGGATGCTGTTGGGGGGGATGACCTACCGGGGGAAGGCCCTAGCGGCCAGGTCTCTGGCACTGAGTCTGGCTCTGGGGCTCAGAAGGGAAGGGGGGAGAATAGAAAAGCAATAGTTGTAGGAGATTCAATGGTTAGGGGAATAGATAGGAGATTCTGTGGTCGCGAGCGAGACTCCCGGAAGGTATGTTGCCTCCCGGGTGCCAGGGCCAGGGATGTCGCGGATCGTGTCTTCAGGATCCTTAAGGGGGAGGGGGAGCAGCCAGAAGTCGTGGTGCACATTGGTACCAACGACATAGGTAGGAAAAGGGGCGTGGAGGTAATAAACAAGTTTAGGGAGTTAGGCTGGAAGTTGAAAGCCAGGACAGGCAGAGTTGTCATCTCTGGTTTGTTGCCGGTGCCACGTGATAGCGAGGCTAGGAATAGGGAGAGAGTGCAGTTGAACACGTGGCTGCAGGAATGGTGCAGGAGGGAGGGCTTCAGGTATTTGGATAATTGGAGGCATTCTGGGGAAGGTGGGACCTGTACAAGCAGGACGGGTTGCATCTGAACCAGAGGGGCACCAATATACTGGGAGGGAGGTTGGCTAGTACTCTTCGGGGGGGTTTAAACTAATTTGGCAGGGGAATGGGAACCGGATTTGTAGTCCAGCAACTAAGGTACCCGATATTCAGGACGCCAAAGCATGTAATGAGGCAGTGGGGAAGGGAACACTGACAAAGGAGAGTATTTGCAGGCACGGAGATGGGTTGAAGTGTGTATACTTCAACGCAAGAAGCATCAGGAATAAGGTGGGTGAACTTAAGGCATGGATCGGTACTTGGGACTACGATGTGGTGGCGATCACGGAAACTTGGATAGAAGAGGGGCAGAAATGGTTGTTGGAGGTCCCTGGTTATAGATGTTTCAATAAGATTAGGGAGGGTGGTAAAAGAGGTGGGGGGGGCATTATTAATTAGAGATAGTATAACAGCTGCAGAAAGGCAGTTCGAGGAGTATCACCCTATTGAGGTAGTATGGGTTGAAGTCAGAAATAGGAAAGGAGCAGTCACCTTGTTAGGAGTTTTCTATAGGCCCCTCAATAGTAGCAGAGATGTGGAGGAACAGATTGGGAAACAGATTTTGGAAAGGTGCAGAAGTCATAGGGTAGTAGTCATGGGCGACTTTAACTTCCCAAATATTGAGTGGAAACTCTTTAGATCAAATAGTTTGGATGGGGTGGTGTTTGTGCAGTGTGTCCAGGAAGCTTTTCTAACACAGTATGTAGATTGTCCGACCAGAGGAGGGGCAATATTGGATTTAGTACTGGGTAATGAACCAGGGCAAGTGATAGATTTGTTAGTGGGGGAGCATTTTGGAGATAGTGACCACAATTCTGTGACTTTCACTTTAGTAATGGAGAGGGATAGGTACGTGCAACAGGGCAAGGTTTACAATTGGGGGAAGGGTAAATACGATGTTGTCAGACAAGAATTGAAGTGCATAAGTTGGGAACATAGGCTGGCAGGGAAGGACACAAGTGAAATGTGGAACTTGTTCAAGGAACAGGTGCTACGTGTCCTTGATATGTATGTCCCTGTCAGGCAGGGAAGAGATGGTCGAGTGAGGGAACCATGGTTGACAAGAGAGGTTGAATGTCTTGTTAAGAGAAAAAAGGTGACTTATGTAAGGCTGAAGAAACAAGGTTCAGACAGGGCATTGGAGGGATACAAGATAGCCAGGAGGGAACTGAAGAAAGGGATTAGGAGAGCTAAGAGAGGGCATGAACAATCTTTGGCGGGTAGGATCAAGGAAAACCCCAAGGCCTTTTACACATATGTGAGAAATATGAGAATGATTAGAGCGAGGGTAGGTCCGATCAAGGATAGTAGCGGGAGATTGTGTATTGAGTCTGAAGCGATAGGAGACGTCTTGAATGAGTACTTTTCTTCTGTATTTACAAATGAGAGGGGCGATATTGTTGGAGAGGACAGTGTGAAACAGATTGGCAAGCTCGAGGAAATACTTGTTAGGAAGGAAGATGTGTTGGGCATTTTGAAAAACTTGAGGATAGACAAGTCCCCCAGGCCTGACGGGATATATCCAAGGATTCTCTGGGAAGCAAGAGATGAAATTGCAGAGCCGTTGGCAATGATCTTTTCGTCCTCACTGTCAACAGGGGTGGTACCAGGGGATTGGAGAGTGGCGAATGTCGTGCCCCTGTTCAAAAAAGGAACTAGGGATAACCCTGGGAATTACAGGCCAGTTAGTCTTACTTCGGTGGTAGGCAAATTAATGGAAAGGGTACTGAAGGATAGGATTTCTGAGCATCTGGAAAGACACTGCTTGATTCGGGATAGTCAGCACGGATTTGTGAGGGGTAGGTCTTGCCTTACAAATCTTATTGAATTCTTTGAGGAGGTGACCAAGCATGTGGATGAAGGTAAAGCAGTGGATGTAGTGTACATGGATTTTCGTAAGGCATTTGATAAAGTTCCCCATGGTAGGCTTCTGCACAAAGTAAGGAGGCATGGGATAGTGGGAAATTTGGCCAGTTGGATAACGAACTGGCTAACTGATAGAAGTCAGAGAGTGGTGGTGGATGGCAAATATTCAGCCTGGATCCTCGTTACCAGTGGTGTACCGCAGGGATCAGTTCTGGGTCCTCTGCTGTTTGTGATTTTCATTAATGACTTGGATGAGGGAGTTGAAGGGTGGGTCAGTAAATTTGCAGACGATACGAAGATTGGTGGAGTTGTGGATAGTAAGGAGGGCTGTTGTCGGCTGCAAAGAGACATAGATAGGATGCAGAGCTGGGCTGAGAAGTGGCAGATGGAGTTTAACCCTGAAAAGTGTGAGGTTGTCCATTTTGGAAGGACAAATATGAATGCGGAATACAGGGTTAACGGTAGAGTTCTTGGCATTGTGGAGGAGCAGAGAGACCTTGGGGTCTATGTTCATACATCTTTGAAAGTTGCCACTCAAGTGGATAGAGCTGTGAAGAAGGCCTATGGTGTGCTCGCGTTCATTAACAGAGGGATTGAATTTAAGAGCCGTGAGGTGATGATGCAGCTGTACAAAACTTTGGTAAGGCCACATTTGGAGTACTGTGTACAGTTCTGGTCGCCTCATTTTAGGAAGGATGTGGAAGCTCTGGAAAAGGTGCAAAGAAGATTTACCAGGATGTTGCCTGGAATGGAGAGTAGGTCTTACGAGGAAAGGTTGAGGGTGCTAGGCCTTTTCTCATTAGAGCGGAGAAGGATGAGGGGCGACTTGATAGAGGTTTATAAGGTGATCAGGGGAATAGATAGAGTAGACAGTCAGAGACTTTTTCCCCGGGTGGAACACACCATTACAAGGGGACATAAATTTAAGGTGAAAGGTGGAAGATATAGGAGGGATATCAGAGGTAGGTTCTTTACCCAGAGAGTAGTGGGGGCATGGAATGCACTGCCTGTGGAAGTAGTTGAGTCGGAAACATTAGGGACCTTCAAGCAGCTGTTGGATAGGTACATGGATTACGGGAAAATGATATAGTGTAGATTTATTTGTTCTTAAGGGCAGCACGGTAGCATTGTGGATAGCACAATTGCTTCACAGATCCATGGTCCCAGGTTCGATTCCGGCTTGGGTCATTGTCTGTGCGGAGTCTGCACGTCCTCCCCGTGTCTGCGTGGGTTTCCTCCGGGTGCTCCGGTTTCCTCCCACAGTCCAAAGATGTGCGGGTTAGGTGAATTGGCCAATGATAAATTGCCCTTAATGTCCAAATTGCCCTTGGTGTTGGGTGGAGGTGTTGAGCTTGTGTAGGGTGCTCTTTCCAAGAGCTGGTGCAGACTCAAAGGGCCGAATGGCCTCCTTCTGCACTTTAAATTTAATGATAATCTATGATTAATCTAGGACAAAGGATCGGTACAACATCGTGGGCCGAAGGGCCTGTTCTGTGCTGTATTTTCTATGTTCTATGTTCTGTGTCTTATGGTCTCAAAATCGCTTATTGTCACAAGTAGGCTTCAAATTAAGTTACTGTGAAAAGCCCCTTGTCGCCACATTCCAACGCCTGTTCGGGGAGGCTGTTACGGGAATTGAACCGTGCTGCTGGACTGTCTTGGTCTGCTTTAAAAGCCAGCAATTTAGCCCTGTGCGAAACAGCCCCTCAGAATTGTCTGCTCCGAATTTCCGTCCTGTACCAACAATGATAATTTTTATAAATTCTTTTTAAAGGATATTGGAAGAGGAGGAATTGCAGACAGAAGTCTCAAACATCACATCAAACTCATGACAAACTCAAACGATTCCTTCTGATCTGGATATCATCGGGCTCTGAATATCATCGGGCTCTGAATATCATCGGCGAGAAGGAGAAATGTTTGTCCGATCTGTCAGCTTCAAAAGATTTTAAACGTGAGTGTGACTGGAAAAGCACCAAAACCTACACAGCACACACCCAAGTGAGACTGTTCCAGTGAACTGACTGTGGAAACATCAGTGTGACTGGAAAAGCACCGAGATCCACACAACATACACCCGCGTGAGAGAGTTCTAATGAACTGACTGTGGAAAGAGCTTCAACTATTACACAGCCTGAAAAAATGTCATACCATTCACAGTCAGGAGAGACAGTGCACATGTTCGGTGTGTAGACAAGGCTTCCACTGATTGTCCAATCTGGAGCGACACGAGGAGACCCAAAACATAGAGAAACCGTGGCAATGTGGGGACTGTGGGAAGGGATATGGATTTCCATCTGAGCTGGAGACTCATCGTCGCATTCACACTGGAGAGAGGCCGTTCACCTGCTCTCACTGTGAGAAGTGTTTCACTCGGTTATCCACCCTGCAGGCACACCAGCGAGTTCACACTGGGGAGAAGCCGTTCACTTGCTCCCTCTGTGGGAATGGATTCACACAGTTATCCACCCTGCTGTCACACCAGCGAGTTCACACCAAGGAGAGGCCATTCACCTGCTCTCAGTGTGGGAAGGGATTCAGTAATCCGTCCAACCTGCGGACACACCAGCGAGTTCACTCTGGGGAGCGACCGTTCACCTGCTCTCAGTGTGGGAAGGGATTTGTTAATTCATCCAACCTCCTGAAACACGAGCGAGTTCACACTGGGGAGAAACCATTTACCTGCTCCCTCTGTGGGAATGGATTCACACAGTTATCCAGTCTGCAGACACACCAGCGAGTTCACACTGGGGCGAGGTCATTCACCTGCTCTTAGTATGAGAAGGGATTACATAGAAACATGGAAAATAGGAGCAGGAAGAGACCATTTGGCCCTTCGTGCCTGCTCTGCCATTCATTATGATCATGGCTTATCATCCAACTCAATAGCCCAATCCCGCTTTCCTCTCCATATCCTTTGATCCCCTTCGCCCTAAGTGCTATATCTAACTGCTTCTTGAAAACAAATAATGTATTGGCCTCAACTATTTCCTGTGGTAACAAATTCCACAGGCTCACCACTCTCTGGTTGAAGAAATTACTCATCTCTGTCTAAATGGTCTACCCCGTATCCTCAGACTGCGATCTCTGTATACTCCCACCATCGGGAATACCTTTCCTGCATCTACCCTGTCAAGTCCTGTTGGAATATTATAGGTTTCTATGAGATCCCCCATTCTCCTGAATTCCAGCGAATACAATCCTAGCTGATTCAATCTCTCGTATGTCAGTCCCACCATCCCAGGAATCAGTCTGGTAAACCTTCGCTGCACTCCCTCTAGAGCAAGAACATCCTTCCTCAGATAAGGAGACAAACTGCACACACTATTCTAGATGTGGCCTCACCACGGCCCTGTATAATTGCAGCAAGATGTCCCTGCTCATGTACTCTAATCCGCTCGCAATGAAGGCTAGCATATCATTTGCCTACTTTACCGCCTGCTATAGCTGCATGCTTACCTTCAGTGACTGGTGTACGAGGATACCCAGGTCTTGTTGCACATTCCCTCTCCTAATTTGTGGCCATTCAGCTAATAGTCTGCCTTCTTGTTTTTGCTACCAAAGTGGATAACCTCGCATTTCTCCAAATTATACTGTATCTGCCATTCATTTGCCCACTCACTCAACTTGTGCAAATCACACTGAAGGATCTCTGCATCCTCCTTACAGCTCACCCACCCACACAACTTGCTGGCATCTGCAAATTTGGAGATATTGCATGTCGTTCCCTCATCTAAATCGTTAATATATTGGGTGTGCAGTGGTTAGCACTGCTGCCTCACAGAGCTGAGGACTAGGGTTCAATCCGTGCCACTCTGTGTGGAGACAAGTTCTCCCCGTGTCTGCGCGAGTCTCACCCCCATAACCCAAAGATGTGCAGGGTAAGTGAATTGGCCACGCTAAATTGCACCTTAATTGGAAAAAAATAATTGGGTACTTTAAATTTCTTTTGTCAATCATTAATATATCTTGTGAATATCTGGGGCCCGAGCACCGATCCCTGCGGTACCCCACTAGTCACTGCCTGCCAATTTGAAAAAGACCTATTAATTCCTACTCTTTGTTTCCTGTCTGCCAACCAATATTCTACCTATCTCAACACACTACCCTTAATCCCATGTGCTTTAATTGTGCACGCTAATCTCTGATGCAGGCCATTCTGGACATAGTGTTATGTAATGAGCCAGACTTGATTAAAGATCTTAAAGTAAGGGAGCACTTAGGAGGCAGTGATCATAATATGGTCGAATTCAATCTCCAATTTGAAAGAAAGAAGGTAGAATCAGATGTAAAGGTGTTACAGTTAAATAAAGGTAACTACAGGGGCATGAGGGAGGAACTGACGAAAATCGACTGGGAGCAGAGCCTAGTGGGAAAGACAGTAGAACAGCAATGGCAGGAGTTTCTGGTAGTAATTGAGGACACAGTACGGAGGTTCATCCCAAAGAAAAGAAAGGTTATCAGAGGGGGGATTAGGCAGCCATGGCTGACAAAGGAAGTTAGGGAATGCATCAAAGCAAAAGAGAAAGCCTATAATGTGGCAAAGAGTAGTGGGAAGTCAGAAGGTTGGGAAGGCTACAAAAACAAACAGAGGATAACAAAAAGAGAAATAAGGAAAGAGAGGATCAAATATGAAGGTAGGCTAGTCAGTAACATTAGGAATGATAGTAAACGTTTCTTTAAATACATTAAAAACAAACGGGAGGCAAATGTTGACATTGGGCCGCTCCAAAATGATGCAGATAAGTTTGTGATGGGAGACAAGGAAATAGCTGAGCATCTAAATAAGTATTTTTGCGTCAGTCTTCACAGTAGAAGACATGAGTAATATCCCAACAATTCCGGAGAGTCAGGGGGCAGAGTTGAATATGGTAGCCATCACAAAGGAGAAAGTGCTAGAGAAACTAAGAGGTCTAAAAATTGATAAATCTCCGGGCCCAGATGGACTACATCCTAGAGCTCTAAAGGAGCTAGCTGAAGAAATAGTGGAGGCGTTGGTGATGATCTTTCAAAAGTCACTGGATTCAGGGAAAGTACGAGAGGATTGGAAAATCGCTGTTGTAACCCCGCTGTTCAAGAACAAGGAAAAAGATGGAAAATTATAGGCCAATTAGCCTAACCTCGGTTGTTGGCAAGATTCTAGAATCCATTGTTAAGGATGAGATTTCTAAATTCTTGGAAGTGCAGGGTCAGATTAGGACAAGTCAGCATGGATTTAGTAAGGGGAGGTCGTGCCTGACAAACCGGTTAGAGTTCTTTGAAGAGATAACAAATAGGTTAGACCAAGGAGAGCCAATGGATGTTATCTATCTTGACTTCCAAAAGGCCTTTGATAAGGTGCCTCATGGAAGACTGCTGAGTAAAATAAGGGCCCATGGTATTCGAGGCAAGGTACTAACATGGATTGACGATTGGCTGTCAGGCAGACGGCAGAGATAGGGGTATAAAAGGTTCTTTTTCGGAATGGCAACCGGTGACGAGTGGTGTCCCGCAGGGTTCAGTGTTGGGGCCACAGCTGTTCTCTTTATATATTAACGATCTAGATGACGGGACTGGGGGCATTCTGGCTAAGTTTGCCGATGATACAAAGATAGGTGGAGGGGCAGGTAGTATGGAGGAGGTGGGGAGGCTGCAGAAAGATTTAGACAGTTTAGGAGAGTGGTCCAAGAAATGGCTGATGAAATTCAACGTGGGCAAGTGCGAGGTCTTGCACTTTGGAAAAAAGAATAGAGGCATGGACTATTTTCTAAACGGTGACAAAATTCATAATGCTGAAGTGCAAAGGGACTTGGGAGTCCTAGTTCAGGATTCTCTAAAGGTAAACTTGCAAGTTGAGTCCGTAATTAAGAAAGCAAATGCAATGTTGTCATTCATCTCAAGAGGCTTGGAATATAAAAGCAGGGATGTACTTCTGAAGCTTTATAAAGCATTACTTAGGCCCCATTTAGAATACTGTGAGCAATTTTGGGCCCCACACCTCAGGAAGGACATACTGGCACTGGAGCGGGTCCAGCGGAGATTCACACGGATGATCCCAGGAATGGTAGGCCTAACATACGATGAACATCTGAGGATCCTGGGATTATATTCATTGGAGTTTAGGAGGTTGAGGGGAGATCTAATAGAAACTTACAAGATAATGAATGGCTTAGATAGGGTGGATGTAGGGAAGTTGTTTCCATTAGCAGGGGAGACTAGGACCCGGGGGCACAGCCTTAGAATAAAAGGGAGTCACTTTAGAACAGAGATGAGGAGAAATTTCTTCAGCCAGCGAGTGGTGGGTCTGTGGAATTCATTGCCACAGAGGGCGGTGGAGGCTGGGACGTTGAGTGTCTTTAAGACAGAAGTTGATAAATTCTTGATTTCTCGAGGAATTAAGGGCTATGGAGAGAGAGCGGGTAAATGGAGTTGAAATCAGCCATGATTGAATGGTGGAGTGGACTCGATGGGCCGAATGGCCTTACTTCCGCCCCTATGTCTTATGGTCTTATAGATTCCCTTGCCTATCCTTCAGTGGGCCAACCCTTTCACTGGCTACCATCTTGCTTTTTATATATGTGTAAAAAGCCTTGGGATTTTCCTTAACCCTATTTGCCAATGACTTTTCGTGATCCCTTCTAGCCGTCCTGACTCCTTGCTTAAGTTCCTTCCTACTTTCCTTATATTCCACACAGGCTTCGTCTGTTCCCAGCCCTTTAGCCCTGACAAATGCCTCCTTTTTCTTTTTGACGAGGCCTACAATATCTCTCGTTATCCAAGGTTCCCGAAAATTGCCGTATTTATCCTTCTTCCTAACTGGAATTCCTTTCAACTGACACTTGAAAGCCTCCCACATGTCAGATGTTGATTTGCCCTCAATCATCCGCCCCCAATCTATGTTCTTCAGTTCCCGCCTAATATTGTTATAATTAGCCTTCCCCCAATTTAGCACATTCACCCTAGGACCACTCTTACCCTTGTCCACCAGCACTTTAAAACTTACTGAATTGTGGTCACTGTTCCCGAAATGCTCCCCTACTGAAACTTCTACCACCTGGCCGGGCTCATTCCCCAAAACCAGGTCCAGTACCACCCCTTCCCTAGTTGGACTGTCTACATATTGTTTTAAGAAGCCCTCCTGGGTGCTCCTTACAAACTCTGCCCCATCTAAGCCCCTGGCACTAAGTGAGTCCCAGTGAATATTGGGGAAGTTGAAGTCTCCCATCACCACAACCCTGTTGTTTTTACTCTTTTCCAAAATCTGTCTACCTATCTGCTCCTCTATCTCCCGCTGGCTGTTGGGAGGCCTGTAGTAAACCCCCAACATTGTGACTGCACCCTTCTTATTCCTGATCTCTACCCATATAGCCTCACTGCTCTCTGAGGTGTCCTCCCCTTGTACAGCTGTGATATCCTCCCTAACCAGTAGCACAACTCCGCCACCCCTTTTACATCCCCCTCTATCCCGCCTGAAACATCTAAATCCTGGAACGTTTAGCTGCCAATCCTGCCCTTCCCTCAACCAGGTCTCTGAAATGGCAACAACATCATAGTTCCAAGTACTAATCCAAACTCTAAGTTCATCTGCCTTACCCGTAATACTTCTTCATTAAAACATATGCACTTCAGGCCACCAGACCCACTGTGTTCAGCAACATCTCCCTGTCTGCTCTGCCTCAGAGCCACACTGTCCCTATTCCCTAGTTCTCCCTCAATGCTCTCACTTTCTGACCTTTTGCTGCTGTGCCCACCCCCCTGCCATACTAGTTTAAACCCTCCCGTGTGACACTAGCAAACCTCGCCGTCAGGATATTTATGCCTCTCCGGTTTAGATACAACCCGTCCTTCTTATATAGGTCACACCTGCCCCAGAAGAGCTCCCAGTGGTCCAGATAACGGAAACCCTCCCTCCTACACCAGCTGTTTAGCCACATGTTTTGCTGCTCTATCTTCCTATTTCTCGCCTCACTGGCACGTGGCACAGGGGGTAATCGTGAGATTACAACCCTAGAGGTCCTGTCTTTTAACTTTCTGCCTAGCTGCCTGAACTCCTGCTGCAGGACCTCATGCCCCACCCTGCCTATGTTGTTAGTACCAGTTTAGATAACTGTGAGTGTGATGCATTTTGGTAGATTGAATCAGGGCAGAACCTACTCAGTGAATGTTAGGGAGTTGGGGAGAGTTATAGAACAAAGAGATCGAGGATTACTGGTTCATAGCTCCTTGAAAGTGGAGTCACAGGTGGACAGGGTGAAGAAGAAGGTATTTGGCATACTTGATTTCATTGGTCAGAACATTGAATACAGGAGTTGGAACGTCTTGCTGAAGTTGTCCAAGACATTAATAAGACCACACTTGGAGTACTGTGTACAGTTCTGGTGCTATTATAGAAAGGATATTATTAAACTAGAAAGAGTGCAGAAGAGATTTACTCGGATGCGACCAGGACTTATTGCCCTGGAGCATAGGGGGCTTAGGCGTGATCTTATAGAGGTCTGTAAAATAATGAGGGGCATAGATGAGGTAGATAGTCAACATCTTTTCCCAAAGGTAGGGGTGTCTAAAAACTAGAGGGCATAGGTTTAAGGTGAGAGGAGAGAGATATAAAAGAGACCAGAGGGGAAATTCTTTTCACACAGAGGGTGGCGAGTATCTGGAACGAGCTGCCAGAGGCAGTAGTAGAGGTGGGTACAAGCATTTAGACAGTTATGTGGGAATGCTGGTATAGTGGGGTATGGGCCAAATGTAGGCAATTGGGACGAGCTTAGTGGTAAAAACTGGGTGGCATGGACAAGTTGGGCCGGAGGGCCTGTTTTCATGCTGTAAACCTCTATGACTGTACAACTGCAGCAAAACATCCCTACATTTATATTAGATTTCCTTTGCAATAAACAATAATATTCCATGGACCTTCCCAATCACTTGCTGTACCTGCAGACTAACTTGGGATTGGGTACCCCAATCCCTCTGTACCTCAGAGTTCTGCAATCTCTCTCCATTTAAATAATGTTGTTTTATTAATACTTCCTGACAAAGTGGACAATTCACCTTTTCCCAAGTTGTGCTCCATCTGTCAGTTTTTTGCCCAGTCACTTAACCTATTTGTAGTCCTTTGGATAGGATTGGATTTGTTTATTGTCACTGTACCTCGGTACAGTGAAAAGTATTTTTCTGCGAGCAGCTCAACAGATCATTAAGTACATGGGAAGAAAAGGGAATAAAAGAAAATACATAATAGGGCAACACAACATATACAATGTAACTACAAAAGCACTGGCATCGGATGAAGCATACAGGGTGTAGTGTTAATGAAATCAGTCCATAAGAGGGTCATTTAGGAGTCTGGTGACAGTGGGGAAGAAGCTGTTTTTGAGTCTGTTCGTGCGTGTTCTCAGACTTCTGTATCTCCTGCCCGATGGAAGAAGTTGGAAGAGTGAGTAAGCTGGGTGGGAGTGATCTTTGATTATACTGCCCGCTTTCCCCAGGCCATGAGAGGTGTAGATGGAGTCAATGGATGGGAGGCAGTTTTGTGTGATGGACTGGGCGGTGTTCACGACTCTCTGAAGTTTCTTGCTTCAGAGCAGTTGCCATACCAGGCTGTGATGCAGCCTGATAGGATGCTTTCTATGGTGCACCTGTAAAAGTTGGTAAGAGTCAATGTGGACATGCCGAATTTCCTTAGTTTCCTGAGGAAGTATAGGCGCTGTTGTGCTTTCTTGGTGGTAGCGTCGACGTGGGTGGACCAGGACAGATTTTTGGAGATGTGCACCCCTAGGAATTTGAAACTGCTAACCATCTCCACCTCGGCCCCATTGATGCTGACAGGGGTGTGCACAGTACTTTGCTTCCTGAAGTCAATTACCAGTTCTTTAGTTTTGCTGGCATTGAGGGAGAGATTGTTGTCGCTACACCACTCCACTATGTTCTCTATCTCCCTCCTGTATTCGGACTCATCGTTATTCGAGATCCGGCCCACTATGGTCGTATCATCAGCAAACCTGTAGATGGAGTTGGAACCAGGTTTTGCAACGCAGTTGTGTGTGTACAGGGAGTAGAGTAGGTGGCTAAGTCCGCAGCCTTGCGGGGCGCCGGTGTTGAGGACTATTGTTAATCATAGAATTTACAGTACAGAAGGAGGCCATTCGGCCCATCGAGTCCGCACCGACTCTTGGAACGAGCACCCTACCCAATGTCAACACCTCTACCCTATCCCCATAACCCAGCAACCCCACCCAACACTAAGGGCAATTTATCATGGCCAATCCACCTAACCTGCACATCTTTGGACTGTGGGAGGAAACCAGATCACCCAGAGGAAACCCACGCACACACGGGGAGGATGTGCAGACTCCGCACAGACAGTGACCCAAGCCGGAATCGAACCTGGGACCCTGGAGCTGTGAAGCAATTGTGCTATCCACAATGCTACCGTGCTGCGCAGAGGTGTTGTTGTTCATTCTTACGGACTGTGGTCTGTTGGTCAGAAAATCGAGGATCCAGTTGCAGAGTGGGGAGCCAAGTCCTAGGTTTTGGAGCTTTGATATGAGCTTGGCTGGGATTATGGTGTTGACTTGCAGACTCCTTCAATCCACTTCACAAATTACTTTCCTACCTGTCTTTGAGGCATCAGAAAATTTAGCCGCCATTCAATCCCGTCATCCACCACATTCATACAGATTGTAAATGGGTGAGAGCCCAGCACTGATCCTGGTGACATTCCACTTGTCACATCTTACCCACCCAGAAATGACCCATTTATACCGACTGGCTGCTTCCTGTTCGCTAATCAATCCTCTATCTATGCTGATGTGTTGCCCCCACTCCCTGAGCTCTTATTTTGCGTAATAACCTTTGATGTGGCACCTTGGGAAATACCTTCTGGAAATCCAGATAAAGCACATCTACAGGTTCCCCTTTATTGACATCCCTTGTTACTTCCTCAGAGAACCTTGATAAATTTGTCAATCACGATTGATTCCCTGAACTGCATTTTCAAACACTGTATCAAAAGAAAAATCAAATCTGCTCTACCCCTCTGGCTCCTTTGCCAATTGCCTCATAGGGACTCACTTTCTGTTAAAGAGCCTGCCAAGACCTCTCACCCACTTCACCGAAAGTGAACAAATTTAATCAGGAAAAGTCCAACAAATTCAAATATTTTCCTGTTAAAGGTTTATTGATGAAACAGAACATGGTTAAAAAAACTAACAGAAAATTACTTGAGGATCAATGACAACCAGAGTAACAGGATGTTCACAATGTTCTGGTCACACATGGATTCCCTTCAGCTCCTCTGTACCCTGTTCCTGTGACTTCCAGCTTGGGACACGTGGGCACTGAACCTTGGGGGTCACATCATCGTCACTCCTGTCACCTCCCCACCCCCCCCCCCCCCGCCCAAAACCTGAATTGTTGGAGGTCCAGTTCCCAGTTTAGCACAGGGATAAATCGCTGGCTTTTAAAGCAGACCAAGGCAGGCCAGCATCACAGTTCAATTCCCGAAAAAGCCTCCCGAACAGGCGCCGGAATGTGACGACAAGGGGATTTTCACAGTAACTTCATTTGAAGCCTACTTGTGACAATAAGCGATTTCCATTTCATTTCATTTCAGTCAGGCCTCCAGCAACTTTCTGGCTCTAGTAGCGACGCCCATGGCAGTTCCCCTATTGGGGAACAGGCCCCGTTATTCTCAGCTAAATTCAGCGAAAGTCAGCCCTCAGCTCCATCACCTGGCTCTCATTGACACGAGCAATAGAGACAGAAAGGTGCCCGAGGCTCAAATAGGAAGACAAAACTTGTGGATTAGGATCTTCGTAAAGGTCAGCAACCTCTTAGAAAAAAATCAAATTCCCAGTCAACAAATTAAAGGATCACACGACAGCACTTCAAGTTTTATGACTTTTAATACAACAAACAAACTAGAAGCTACTTTAACTTGGAAACCTACACAGTAAACTATAAACTAGAACTTTGTCCTGTTACACAATCTAAAATCACACTCCACGATTATAGTTACTCTGTCCTGGAAGTCGAAACTTAATTGTCTCAGAATTTGTCCAAGTGAGGATTCATTTTCGAGGATTTACTTCCGTTCTTCGACCAAGGCACCGAGGAAAAAGAAAAGGGAGAATAGAATGTGAACTGACAAAATACATAAAAATAGACTGTAAAGGTTTTTCTGGCTACGTAAAAAGGAAACATTTGGCTCAGACAAAGTTTTGTCCATTCCAGATAGAGTCAGGAGAATTTAGAATGAGGAATCGAGATCTCTACAGCCTCCTCGTTCAACGCTCTGGGATGTTGATCATCAGCTTTTGGGGATTTATTCACTTTCAGTGTCATTAATTTTTCCAGTACTACTTTTACACCAATACTAATCTCTGCCAGTCCCTTGGTTCTCTGGTGTTTTGGGGACAATTTCTGTATCTTCCTCTGTGAAGACAGACACACATTGTTCAGTTTCTCTGCCATTTCCTCATTCCCCATTCTAAACTCTCCTGTCTCTGCCTGGAATGGACCCTTTTCACATTCCTGGAGAGGTTTCCAGTCGGTTTTTATGTTTCTCGCCGGTTTGCTCTCATCAGTTTCTTGATCCTCATTTGCTGAATTTGAATGGATCTCGTGGAATCTTTAACTTTTCTTGTTCACCACGGTTACATCACTTTTCCTGTTGGATTTTTGTTCCTTAAAGGAATCTATATTTGTTGTATATATGCAAAATAAAAGTTGCAAAAATCCCAGAGGACCATAGGCTGCTCTCACCTTTGACAGAGAGAGTTGACTGGAGGTGATTTAACCTGAGGGTCAGCACACCTCAGCCGAGGGGCTTGGTTGAGAAGGCGGGGCCTTCATGAATAAACTCAGCCAGGACGGGAGTTGAATCCTCACTGTTGGCCTTACTCTGCATCACAAACCAGTCATCCAGCCAACTGAGCTAACCGACCCCCTGATAAATATATAATAATTCCTTAAACATTAGGTATTCCCTGTACCGATCAGATTCCCAGTCCACCTCAGACAACTTGCCCCTCATACCATGATAGTTTTCTTCTGTGAGGAACACCCAGATAAATTAAACAAAAGAATCATGTAACCACCAGGGCTCATCTCCATGGTAGTGTGGCATGCTTTGGAGGGTTCCAAACAGAAATAGGAACTAAATATCTTCAAACTTCCAAACACCCTTTCACACTGTGATCCTTGTGCAATTTGAAGCCAGGTATTAGCAACAAGGCTGAAAGAGCATCAGCCCACTGGAGGCAAAGTGGTGAGACTGGCCAGTCCAGCAGAAAGAAACCCTCCGACCATCCCCACTGACCACCTGTCAGAATGAACAAAATGCAGTCCTGGATGTAGAGCAGAAACAATAACAGCAGAATCCAACCCCTGTAATCAATTGTGAAACTGTTGGTGTCAAAGCAGGTGCACTGAAGCAAGCAATCCTGTCTCACATTGAGAGGTGGACGGCCTCTCCGCAGTGTGAACCCGCTGGTGTCTCCGCAGGTGGGATAACTGAGTGAATCCCTTCCCACACTGAGAGCAGGTGAATGGCCTCTGCCCAGTGTGAACTCGCTGGTGTCTCTGCAGGTTGGGTAACTGAGTGAATCCCTTCCCACACAGAGAGCAGGTGAATGGCCTCTCCCCAGTGTGAACTCGCTTGTGTCTCCGCAGGGTGGATACTTCAGCAAATCCTTTCCCACAGAGAGCGCAGGTGAATGGCCTCTCCCCAGTGTGAACTCGCTGGTGTGACTGTAGGGTGGATAACTGAGTGAATCCCTTCCCACACTGAGAGCAGGTGAATGGCCTCTCCCCAGTGTGAACTCGCTGGTGTGACTGCAGGGTGGATACCTGATTGAATCCCTTCCCACACTGAGAGCAGGTGAATGGCCTCTCCCCAGTGTGAACTCGCTGGTGTCTCTGCAGGTGAGATAACTGAGCGAATCCCTTCCCACACTGAGAGCAGGTGAACAGCCTCTCCCCAGTGTGAACTCGCTGGTGTGACCGCAGGTGAGATAACTGACTGAATGCCTTCCCACACTGAGAGCAGGTGAACGGCCTCTCCCCAGTGTGAACTCGCTGGTGTCTCCGCAGGTAAGATAACCGAGTGAGTCCCTTCCCACACTGAGAGCAGGTGAACAGTGTCTTCCCAGTATGAATTTGCTGGTGTGTCTTCAGGGTGGATAACTGAGTGAATCCCTTCCCACACTGAGTGCAGGTGAATGGCCTCTCCCCAGTGTGAATTCGCTGGTGTGTCTGCAGATTGGATGGCTGAGTGAATCCCTTCCCACACAGAGTGCAGGTGAATGGCCTCTCCCCAGTGTGAACTCGCTGGTGTCTCTGCAGGTTGGGTAACTGAGTGAATCCCTTCCCACACTGAGAGCAGGTGAATGGCTTCTCCCCAGTGTGAACTCGCTGGTGTCTCAATAGGCGGGACGAATCACAGAATCCTTTCCCACACTGAGAGCAGGTAAATGGCCTCTCCCCAGTGTGAACTCGCTGGTGTGCCTGAAGGTTAGATAACTGACTGAATGCCTTCTCACACTGAGAGCAGGTGAATGGCCTCACCCCAGTGTGACTGCGTCGAAGAGTCTCCAGCTTAGATGGGGCTCTGTTTCCCTTCCCACAGTCCCCATATTTCCACGGTTTCTCCATGTTATGGGTCTCCTCGTGTCTCTCCAGGTTGGATGATCTATTGAAGCCTCTTCCACAGACACAACACGGGTATGGTCTCTCCCTGCTGTGAATGTTATGTTTATTCAGGCTGTGGAACTGGTTAAAGCTCTTTCCACAGTAAGTTCGCTGGAACTGTCTGTGCGGAATCTGCACGTTCTCCCGTGTCTGTGTGGGTTTCCTCCGGGTGCTCCGGTTTCCTCCCACAGTCCAAAGATGTGCAGGTAAGGTGGATTGACCATGCTAAATTGCCCTGAGTATCGAAAAAGTTTGGGTGGGGTTATTCGGTTACGGTGATAGGATGGAGGTGTGGGCTTAGGCAGGGTGATCTTTCCAAGGGCCGGTGCAGACTCGATGGGCCAAACGGCCTCCTGCTGCACTGTAAATTCTGGGAGTCTATGAACTCCCTCACTCGGGTGTGTGTTGTGTGGGTCTCGGTGCTTTTCCAGTCACACTGATGTTTGAAATCTTTAGCTGACAGTTCGGGTAAACATTTCTCCTTCTAGATTCAAAGGCCGATGATGTTCAGGTTCCAAGGAATCGAGTGACTGTCAGATCGAGACGTAATGTTTGAGCTTTCTGTCTGTAATTCCTCCTCATCTAATATCCTGTAAAAACAATTTACAAAATTCATCATTGTTAGTACAGGATCGAAACTTAGAACAGACAATTCTCGTTTCTATGGAACATTTTTCCTCTCTCTTATTCCGCGAAAGCTGTAAATCTCCCAATCCACACAATCTCCCTCCATTCTCACTCTGCTGTATCTAATATTCACCCTCCCAATTCTCCTGAAGGTGCTGATTCATGTTGACTGACAGATCTAAGCTCACAGCTTCCTGTCCAGATCACAACAAATATGAACTGCAGGCGGCCATTCGGCCCATCGAACCTGAACCATTCAATGGGATCATTGGCTGACCAACCTCAGCACTGTTTTCCTGCACTATCCCCCTATCACAATGGTCAGCACAGTGGTTAGCACTGTTGCTTCACAGCTCCAGGGTCCCAGGTTCGATTCCCGGCTTGGGTCACTGTCTACACGTTCTCGGTGTGTCTGCATGGGTTTCCTCCGGGTGCTCCGGTTTCCTCCCATGGTCCAAAGATGTGCAGGTTAGGTGGATTGGCCATGCTAAATTGCTCTTAGTGTCCAAAAAGGTTAGATGGGGTTATTGGGTTACAGGGCTAGGTGGAGGTGTGGGCTTAAGTAGGGTGCTCTTTCCAAGGGTGATGCAGAGTCAATGGGCCTAATGGTGTCGTTCTGCACTGTAAATCCTCTGGGGTACAGATTTCCAAAGCTTCACCACATCCTTGAGTAAAGAGATCCCTCCTCATTTCAGCTTTCTCTCCATTTACCTGCCAGTTCCCCATAACCCTCGACACCCTCATCAATTAGAAGTCTGTGTGAGGGGGGGATGTCGGGTTTGTGATATGGGAGCTGGAGTAGCTATTTTTCCGCAGGTTCTGGCACCACTCACCTATAATCTGTCACTTAACTGATTGCCCGGCTCCCATCTACCTAATCCTTGAATTAATATTGTGATCGTGCCCCTGGAAGATGTCAGGGTTTAGTTTGGTAGGATTCTGCCAAAAGGAATCAAGAAATGCGTCGATAAAACAGCGCAGGTGGATTCAGCGGGAATGGAGCCGCCTTTTCAACATGGCGGCCTGACCCTCAGGAGGTCTCTCGACCCCGCGCTCTCCGGGGCTCTGGGAGGCGGCGAAAATTATGGCTGCCGACATTATCCGTGTTACTGACCAGAGGCGGAGTGTGCTGACTCAATATCTGTGAGCTTGTGAGCACCACCTGCAAAGCTCCATGAAGAGGCTCGATGATCCGGAGGAGAGAATCCTGAACGTTCAGCAAGATGCCTCCTCAACGGAGGCAAGAATTCAATCCTTTGAAAACCAGCCGAGTGGCGTGGCGGAGGTCCTGGAGGATTTGGAGAACTGAGGGTCAGAGAAAGAACATCCGAGTCATTGGTCTGTCAGATGCTCATCATAGAATTTACAGGGCAGAAGGAGTCCACTCGGCCCATCGAGTCTGCACCTTGGAAACAGCACCCCAGCCAAGCCCATACCTCCCCCCCCATCCCCGGAACCCAGTAACCCCACCTAACCTTTTATTTGGACACTAAGGGCAATTTATCGTAGCCAATCCACCGAACCTGCACATCTTTGGACTGTGGGAGGAAACTGGAGAGCCCAGAGGAAACCCACACAGACACGGGGAGAATGTGCAGACTCCGCACAGATACTGACCCAAGCCGGGAATCGAACCTGGGACCCTGGTGCTGTGAAGCAGCTGTTCTAACCACTGTGCTACCATGCTGCCCATAAATTCTGTTATTTTCTGTCCATTTAGTGTGGAGGGTAAGGCTCCTGTGAGGTTCTTTAAGGACCGACTGCCACGTTTTCGCAACTGGATTTGAAGCCTGGGCATTTCAAATTAGAAAGGGTTCATCGTATCCTGTCTCTGAGGCTGAGGGATAGTTTTCATCCCAGGCCTGTAAACATTCGCTTCCCGTAACAGCCTCCCCGAACAGGCGCCGGAATGTGGCGACTAGGGGCTTTTCACAGTAACTTCATTGAAGCCTACTTGTGACAATAAGCGATTTTCATTTCATTTTCATTTCCACAACTTGAAAGAAGGTCCTGGAGACGGGTACGGAGAGGTGGCACCTGGCCCCAGGAGGGAGTGAGGATTCAGGACTTTTCAGCAGCAACACAAACAAAGCTTCGAGACTTTTTTGAAGTTTAAATGCAGCTCAAGGCTGTGGGGAGTGAATTACGTTATGCTTTATCCTGCAACCCGAAAAATGGTATCCAACAACTCTGTCAAGTCTTTCAATAATCCAATGATTGCCTTGGCCTTCATTAAATCCATGAAGGGCCAGGATTGGGAGAAATGGTTTGCAGCTTGGACATCCACTGGACCGAACCTCTTTCCATTTAGAAAGTACTCTTTTCTATTCTTTTTTGGTCCAAAATGTATAACCTCACACTTGTTTACTTTGAATTCCATTTGCCACAAATTTGCCTATTCACCGAGTCTGTCAATATCTTCTTGCAATTTTATGCTATCATCTAGTCTGTCTGCGATGCCACCGAACTTTGTATCAACAGCAACAGTGAAGAGGCCCTTCGGCCCATTGAGTCTGAATGGCCACCGACACGTGAAAAGCACCTGACCTACCTGATTCCATTTGTTGGCTCTTGGCCCATTGCCTTGAATGTTATGACGTGCCAAGTGTTTAAAGGATGTGAGGCAACCCGCTTCTCCCACCCTCCCAGGCAGTGGGTTCCAAACTGTCACCACCCTCTGGGTAACAAGGTTTTTCCTCAAAACCCCCCTAAACCTTCTCCCCTCATCTTGACCTTGTGGCCCCTCGTGCCTGACCTTCAACTGAGGGGAACAGCTGCTCCCTATCCACCCTGTCCAAGCCCCTAATAATCTTGTACACCTCGATCAGGTCACACCACCCCCCCCCCCCCCCCCCCCCCCCACACACACACACACATGCACCGGCCCCCTTCTCGGCTCCAATGAAAACAACCCAAACCTAAGGATAACCCAGAAAATTTAAAGGAAAATGCAGGATAATCCAGAAAATTACAAGCCGGTGAACTTTACGTCAGTGGTAGGGAAATTGTTGGAGAGGATTCTTCGAGACAGGATTTGCTGCCATTTCGAAGCAAGTGGACGTATTAGTGATAGGCAGCATGGTTTTGTGAAGAGGAGATAGTGTCTCACTAACTTGATAGTGTTTTTTGAGGAAGTGACGGAGATGATTGATGAAGGTCGTAAGCCCCTTGGCAGACTGGTACAGAAGGTGAAGTCACACAGGATCAGAGCTGAACTGGTAAGATAGATACAGAATTGGCTCGGTCATAGAAGACTGAGGGTAGCAATGGAAGGCTGTGACTAGTGGTGTTTCGTGGGGATCACTGCTGTGACTTGTGCTGTTTGTAGTATATGTAAGTGATTTGGAGGAAAATGTAACTGGTTTGATTGGTAAGTTTGCAGACAACACAAAGGTTAGTGGAATTGCGGATAGTGATGTGGACCGTCAGAGGATGCTGCAAGATAGAAATCGGTCGGAGACTTGGGCAGAGAGATGGCAGATGGAGTTTAATCCAGCCAAATGTGAGGTAACGCATTCTGGAAGGTCTAATACAGTGGGGAAATATACAGCAAATGGCAGAACCATTAAGAGTATGGCATCACAAGTGGAGAAGGTAGTCAAGAAGGCATACGGCATGCTTGCCTTCATCAGCCGGGGCATTGAGTTTAAAAATTGAAAAGTCATGTTGCAGCTTTACAGAACCTTAGTTCGGCCACACTTGGAACATAGTGTTCAATTCTGGTCGCCACACTACCAGAAGGATGTGGAGGCTTTGGAGAGAGTACAGAAAAGATTTACCAGGATGTTGCCTTGTATGGAGGGCATTAGCTGTGAAGAGAGGTTGGAGAAACTTGGTTTGATCTCACTGGAACGACGGAGGTTGAGGGGTGACCTGACAGAAGTCGACAAAATTATGAGGGGCATGGACAGAGAGGATGGTCAGAAACATTTTTCCAGGGTGGAAGAGTCAATTACTAGGGGACACAGGTTTAAGATGAGAGGGGCAAAGTTTAGAGGAGATGTACGAGGGAAATTCTTTAACACAGAGGGTAGGGCGTGCCTTGAACTCACTGCCAGAGGTGGTGGTGGAAGCAGGTATAATAGTGGCATTTAAGGACGCCTTGACAAATAGATGAATAGAATGGGGGACCCCAGAAGAGTAGAAGGTTTTAGATTAGACGGGCAGCATGATCAGTGCAGGTTTGAGAAGGCCGAAGGGCCTGTTCCTGTGCTGTAACTTTCTTTGTTCTTTGTTTGTTCTATCCAACCTCTCTTCATAAATGTTCCATCCCGTGCAACATCCTGGTGAATCTCCTCTGCACTGTCTCCAATCATATCCTTCCTATAATTGTCCCATTGGGCAGACGCAGCATGGGTTCATAAAGGGCAGGTCGTGCCGAACTAATTTAGTGGAATTTGTTCAGGACATTACCAGTGCCGTAGATAACGGGGAGCCAATGGATGTGGTATATCTGGATTTCCAGAAAGCCTTTGACAAGGTGCCACACAAAGGTTTGCTGCATAAGATAAAGATGCATGGCATTAAAGGGAAAGTAGTAGCATGGATAGAGGATTGGTTAATTAATAGAAAGCAAAGAGTGGGGATTAATGGGTGTTTCTCTGGTTGGCAATCGGTAGCTAGTGGTGTCCCTCAGGGATCAGTGTTGGGCCCACAACTGTTCACAATTTACATAGATGATTTGGAGTTGGGGACTAAGGGCAATGTGTCCATGTTTGCAGACGACACTAAGATAAGTGGTAAAACAAAAAGTGCAGAGGATACTGGAAGTCTGTATAGGAATTTGGATAGGCTAAGTGAATGGGCTAGGGTCTGGCAGATGGAATACAATGTTGACAAATGTGAGGTTATCCATTTTGGTAGGAATAACAGCAAAAGGGATTATTATTTAAATGATAAAATATTAAAACATGCTGCTGTGCAAAGAGCCCTGGGTGTGCTAGTGCATGAGTCGCAAAAAGTTGGTTTACAGGTGATTAAGAAGGCAAATGGAATTTTGTCCTTCATTGCTAGACGGATGGAGTTTAAGACTAGGGAGGTTCTGCTGCAATTGTACAAGGTGTGAGTGAGGCCACAGCTGGAGTATTGTGTTCAGTTGTGGTCTCCTTACTTGAGAAAGGACGTACTGGCACTGGAGGGTGTGCAGAGGAGATTCAAGAGGTTAATCCCAGAGCTGAAGGGGTTGGATTATGAGGAGAGGTTGCGTAGACTGGGACTGTACTCGTTGGAATGGATGAGGGGGGCTCTTATAGAAACATATAAAATTATGAAGGGAATAGATAGGATAGATGCAGGCAGGTTGTTTCCACTGGTGGGTGAAAGCAGAACTAGGGGGCATAGCCTCAAAATAAGGGGAAGTAGATTTAGGACTGAGTTTAGGAGGAACGTCTTCACCCAAAGGGTTGTGAATCTATGGAATTCCTTACCCAGTGAAGCAGTAGATGCTCCTTCATTAAATGGTTTTAAGATAAAGATAGTTTTTTGAAGAATAAAGGGATTAAGGGTTATGGTGTTCGGGCTGGAAAGTGGAGCGGAGTCCACAAAAGATCAGCCATGATCTCATTGAATGGTGGAGCAGGCTCGAGGGGCCAGATGGCCTACTCCTGCTTGTAGTTCTAGTTCTTATAATGTAGCAACCAGAAATGCTCACAGTAATGTCCCATATGTCTTTTTCACCACCCTATTAACCTGCCCTTCCACGTTCAGAGATCTCTGGACAAACACGCCAAGGTCCCTTTGTTGCTCAGAACTTCCCAGTGTCATGCTGTTCATTGAATACTTCCTTGTCACATTACCCCTTCCAAAGTGTGTCACCTCACTTTTTAGGGTTCCAGTTCCATTTGCCACTTTTCTGCCCATTCCGTCTATATCTTTCTGTAACCCAAGACACTCAACCTCACTGTTAACCATCTGGCCAATCTTTGAGTTATCCGCAAGTCTTCCATGTGGGATCTTGTCCAAAGCTTTATTGAAATCCATGTAAACTACATCAACCCCCATCTCCACACCTGGTCACATGCTCAAAAAATGCAATCAAATTTGTTCGGCATGACCTCCCTCTGACAAAGTCATGCTGACTATTCCTGATCAAACCTCTCCAAGTGGAAATAGAGTCCATCAGAACTTTCTCCAATAGTTTCCCTACCACTGATGTAAGACTCACTGGACTGCAGTTCCCTGGCTTATCTCAACAACCTTTCTGAAATAATAGGACCACATTAGCTGTTCTCAAGTCACCTGGCAACTCCCCTCGTGGCCAGAAATTAAAAGTTTGGGTCAGAGCCCCTGAAATCTCCTCCCTGGCCTCCCACAGCATCCTGGGACACAATTCATGCAGACCTAGTAATCTAATAATCTTATGGGCGGCACAGTAGTATAGTGGTTAGCACTGCTGCTTCACAGCGCCAGTGACCTGGGTTCGATTCCTGGCTTGGGTCACTGTCTGTGCGGAGTCTGCACATTCTGCCCGTGTCTGCGTGGGTTTCCTCCCACAAGTACCGAAAGACCAGCTTCTTCGGTGAATTGGACATTCTGAATTATTCCTCAGTGCATCCGAACTGGCGTCGGAGTGTGGCAATTCAGGGATTTTAATAGTAACTTCATTGCAGTGTTAATGTAAGCCTTCTTGTGACAATAATAAAGATTATTGTGAATGGGCCGAAGGGGCCCTTTCCGTGCTGTAAAATTCTACGACTTTAAAGGTAGAGGGAGGGAGGGAATTAATTTATAGAGAAAGTGCCAAAGCCCCAACATTCACCAGCTCTGCGGACACACCTTCGCTCCCTTTCCAATCTGAAAGCAGCCTGAGCTGGATTTACATTCCCCTTAATTGATCATTGCTGGGTGATAATCCTGTACTTCCTCACCTCACACCACTGTGACAGCACCTTCACTACACAGACTGCAGCAACTGACCAAACATCACCTTCCCAGTTATTCCCGAAGGCACCGCCTTCCCAACCTGGCCCCTTGCCTGAGGTGTGGTGATCCTCAGGTCACATCACCGCCGGTCAGCTCTCTCCCAGAACCAGGCCCTGGTTCACAGCCGCCATCTTGGGGAAGCAGGGCGCATGCGCTGGCGTCTTGGTGATGCAACAGCGAGTGGGCGGGGCCTGGAGGTTTCTGTTCCCAGCCGGGTCCTAGTGCCCGGCGATCAGTTAAACGGGCAACAGGTTTTTTTAATGTTTCACCCACTCCCAGGCTGAAGCTGATGTTTTTTCGCCTGGAGGTGTCTGTGGATCACGTAGACATTCAGTGTGAGAGGGTTCAGCCTCTATCCAGCTACCTGAAGGGGGTTATACAGTGTTTGATTACACTTAGTGGTCCTTTCCAGTTCATTATCAGGATGTTTATGTGATATTTTCTTCCCCTCAGAGTGATATTCCTTTATTTAAAATACATTTCAGCAGCAGGCTGACTGGTGATTTTTAAAGGAATAAAGTTTATTTATTATCACACTATTTCCCTGGATGTTTGAACATCTCAGCTCCTCATCTCTTTCACACTCACTGACACATAAACAGAAATTAGGTACAGATCAAGTTGAAGCTGTAATGATGGAAATGGAATGTAGACTGCAATCTTTATATCGCTGCAGGTCTGTTGTCTTCGTGTTGAACTAATCCTTTAGTTGGAGTGAAGCATTTTTAGAAACGAATAATTCTCACGAGGCTCTGAAGCTTTCTGTAGATGAATCGCCAGGAGGTTGGTTCTCAGGTGGACTTGGAAGCTGGAATATGTTCAGTACTGTGGCTGCACTGGAAAACATTCAGCTCTGCTGGTTCAGCTGGTTCCTGGTGCTTCAGATGCTTCTCACACACACATTTGCTTTGTTCAGGGTTTATTATACTGTATCCCTGACTATTAACTGCAGGGTTAAAACTCAGACCCAGAACACCGCGATACAATAGCAGTTTACGATGCTCACTCACGCTTATCTCTGCCCCAATTCGAGCTCATTCTCCTGTGTTCAATATGACACTTGGAGACCAACAGTCCCGAGATTTCATATTCCTCAAATGCTGGTTCATCCTGACACAACGAGACATTTAAGCTTCACAGGTGGCTGCAAAGTTTCCTTACTCAGATCCGTGTTAACTAAATATTGGTCACAGAATCGAATGTTGCCCACAGTTTAATGTCCATAATAACCTGTTAAGTTGCAGCCACCTTGGCAGAGTTTGTGGATCTTACAGTCTATAATATCTAGTATCCTTGTGCCGAGCGTGACATCTTGAATCTACTCTTGGGTCTGATTAAAACAGTGCATTGTTGCTGGGTGGGATGGGCGGCATGGTAGCACAGTGTATAGCACTGTTGCTTCACAGCTCCAGGGTCCCAGGTTCGATTCCCAGCTTGGGTCACTGTCTGTGCGGAGTCTGCACGTTCTCCCCGTGTCTGCGTGGGTTTTCCTCTGGGTGCTCCGGTTTCCTCCCACAAGTCCCGAAACGTGCTGTTAGGTAATATGGACATTCTGAATTCTCCCTCTGCGTACCCAAACAGGCACCGGAATGTAGCGTCTAGGGGTCTTTCACAGTCACTGGCACTGTTTATTAAAAAAATTTAAAAAAATTTTTTATTCTCCTCCTTTTTCACATTTTCTCCCAAACTTACACCCACCAACAATAAACAATAATCAGTAACAAATATGTCAATCCCCATACCAATAACAACGATCCCATCCTCCCACCAAACCCCAAACATTAGCCCGCATGTTCACACAAACAAATGACAAAAAGGAATTAGGGATCACCCATAGTCGCCATTAACACACACACACACCCTCCCCCCAACCCTCCCACCCACCCGCCTCAACTAATGTTCTATGTTATCTGCTTCTTGAAAGTGCATAATGAATAATGCCTATGAATTGTAGAACCCCTCCATCCTTCCCCTCACTTCAAACTTAACCTACTCAAGAGTCAAGAATTCCAATAGGTCCCCCCGTCACGCCAGGGCACAGGGTGGAGCGGTTGCTCTCCAACCTATCAGGATCCGCTTTCGGGCGATCAACAAGGCGAAGGCTACAACATCTGCCTCCGCACGCGTTTCCAACCCTGGGTGGTCCGACACCCCGAATAGGGGCCAGTTTCACGTGCATCACTTTAGAAATTATCCTAAAATCCTCCTTCCAATACTCCTCTAGCTTTGGACAGGACCAAAACATATGAACATGATTAGCAGCACCCCCCCCCCCCCCCACCCGCCCGCCCGCAACGTTCACACACATCTTCTACTCCTTCAAAGAATTGGCTCATCCTCGCCCTCGTGAGGTGTGCTCTGTATACCACCTTCAGCTGTACCAGCCCCAAACTTGCGCATGAGGTGGAGGCATTCACTCTCAGGAGCACCTCACATCAGAACCCCTCCTCCATATGCTCGCCCAACTCTTCCCCCCACTTTGCTTTGATCCTTTCCAGTGGTGCCTTCTCCTCATCCAAAATAGCTCTGTAAACCGCCGACACTACCCCCTTCTCCAGTCCCCCTGTCATCGGCACCTCCTCCAGCAATGTGGAAACCTGCTCCACCGGGAAGCTCTGTCTCTCCTTTCTGGCAAAATCCCGAACATGCATGTATCTAAACATTTCCCCTTGCTCCAGCCCATACTTCGCTTCCAGCTCCTTCAAACTTGCAAACCGACCCCTAAGAAACAAATCTTTTGGTGTATTAATCCCCTTCTCCTCCCATTTCCGAAAATTTCCATCCCACTTCCCTGGCTCAAATCTGTGGTTTCCCTGAATCGGCATTTCCCTTGACCCTGCCCCCAACCCGAAGTGTTGGCAAAACTGCTTCCAAATTCTCAATGAAGCTATTATTCCGGGACACCCTGAGTATTTCCCCGGGGCCATCGGGAGCGGCGCTGATGCTAGTGCTTTCAATCCGGACTCCCTGCACAAACTGTCCTCCATTCGTCCGTTCTGATCCACTGGGAATCAACCCCACTGACCCAGCTCCGCACCTTCTCCACATTCGCCGCCTAGTAGTAATACATCAGATTCGGAAGACCCAAACCCCCTGCCTGCCTTCCCCTCTGTAGCAGCACCTTTCTAACTCTGGCCACCTTCCCTCCCCATATGAACAAAGTAATCCTTCCCTCAATCTCTTTGAAAAAAGCTTTTGGCAGGAAAATCGGCAGGCATTGAAAAATAAACAGAAATCCCACAAGGGAAAACAACCTCCTAAGAAGCTCTCTGAGAATCTTTCATGTCTCGATTCGGCTGCCTTCATTCCTCTAAACTCCAATAAGTACAACCCAGCCTACTTAACCTCTCCCCATAAGAAATTCCCTCCATACTCGGGATCAACCTCGTGATCCTTCTCTGGACTGCCTTCAAAACCAATTGTCTTCCTTAGATAAGGGCACCAAAACTATTCAAAGTATACCAGGTGCAGTCTAACTAATGCCTTGTATAGTTTTAGCTCGACTTCCCCATGTTTACATTCTATTCCCTTTGAAATAAATGTCAACATTCAATTTGTCTCCATATTACCTGCAGAACTTGCTTTGTGTGGTTTCTGCACGAGGACCCCCAATTCCCCCGTTACTTTAGCTTTCTACAGTCTTTCTCCATCTAAATAATATTCCGTTATGTTCTTCCTCCTACTAAAGTGTCTAACCTCACATTTTCCTACATTATGTTTCATCTGCCAAGTTTTTACTCAGTAAGTTACGCTGTCTCTGTCCCTCTGTGGATATTCTGTATACCTCACCACTTACCTTTCCATTTTTGTATCTGCAGCCATGGCAATAGTACATTCGCTTATTAAACACAGTTTTGAAATTCATGTATATCACATCTACTGGTCCCCCTCTCTCCAGCCTTCTCGTTATTACCTCAAAGAATTGCAATAAATTTGTCAGGCATGATTTACCCTTCACGAAGCCGGGCAGACCCAGCTTGATTACACTCTGTATGCTTAAATGCTCAGCTATTAATGTCCCTGGCCTATAGTTACTTGTTTTTGATTCCCTCCCTTTTCAATAAGGGTGTTCTTCCCAATCCTCTTGGGGTAAGGTGGGAGGAGCCTGGAGTGGAGTTTATACACCAGCACAGAACAGGCGGGCCGAATGGCCTGTTTCCCTGCTGTACACTTTCTGAAACTTTCGAATCCATTATCCGTAAATTCTCAGGGTAAAGGCTTGTGTCCACCTCAGCTCCGAGCTGGGAAACCGGACAGATCCCAAACTGGGAAATGGAAACCTTTAAAATCCAACACAAAACACAATTCTCTCACATCTAACCCGCGGTTCCATTGTCTCCGGAATTCCCCATTTTATTGACATTTATTGTACATTTTCTGCAGTTCCCAATCCGCGGGAACCGTCCGTCTCTGTCCTCCTGCCCTCGGCTGAAGACGTCTCCGCTCAGAGATTCGTCTCCCTCAGCTGCTTAGTGAGAGGTTTCTCCCCCCGAGAGATCTTCGTCAAGTGGACCGTCAATGACAAGCCGGTGAATCCCGGGAACTACAAGAACACCGAGGTGATGGCGGAGAACGGCAATAGCTCCTTCTTCATGTACAGCCTGTTATCCATTGCAGCGGAGGAGTGGGCCAGCGGCGCTTCTTACTCCTGTGTGGTGGGACATGAAGCCATCCCCTTGAAGATCATCAACAGAACGGTTGATAAATCCAGCGGTAAACCCAGTTTTGTGAACATTTCCCTCGCTCTGATGGACACCGTTAATTCATGTCAATGAGTATCTATTGGTTATATTTGCAACTAAAATAAAAATAATAAAGGCTTTTTCCTCCAATTGTGATTTAAATGCACAGCCACTTAATTAATGGTGCTTCCACTTTGCTAAGGTCAGATCTGTTCAATGTGACCCGGATTTCTACAGGTCTGGTCCCCAAGTCTCATACAACCAGTGCTCCCAGCTCAGATACACCCTGGGTTAGAGACAGAGCAAAACTCATTCATTCCAGGATTCAGCAAAATATCTTCATTGACTTTCCTCCCGCTGAGGAGAAATCGGATACTTTCCCATTTCAGACAAACAAACACATCATATTTAGATCTCGGTGTTCCTGCTTCTCTCATTGTCCATCCCATTAAAATTAATGTCAGCTTTAAGTTGCTGCATCACACCCACTGGGAACTGAATTGAGGGTCACACAGAAACATAGACCGATAATCCCTAGTCAAAGAGAGGGGAAAGGGAAATTGTTAATCCACTGTCTCCCCACTTCCCCAACAAAGAGAGGTGGGTGGGCATTATTTAATCCACTGTACCCACACTTCCCCAGCAAAGGGGCAATACTAACCCATTTTACCTCCACATTCCCGACCAAAAGAGGAGGAAGGTGATGAGTGAACTCTCTGTATCTCCACCTCCAGCAGGGAGAACCCAAAGGCAATTTGCTGAGCTGACCAGAGAGAGGGAGATTATTAACTCAATATCTTCCCAGTCCCCAAGCAGGGAGTTTGGAAGTAAACGGTTCTCTAGACTAAGAATTCAGTTACTGACATTACAAGACGGCACTTAGCTTACTGGCTGAAGGGTTTCAAAGGCCATAATGATAAAGATGTCTGAAAGTATCTATTTGTGCAACATAATTGTTTTAGCACTCTTGTTCGTCTTATCAGTATGCTAAACCCGATTCCCCATAATCCAAATCCAGACTGGTGATTGAATTCTCCCTGGGTTTTCACTGTTCTCTCCTGAGGCACCTCCTTGTATTCTTGCATTCGGTCACCTGATGGCAGCGTGCACCTCACAGAAAACACATTTATAAGCAGAAAGTTCAACATATTCTACATAGGTACCAATAATACCCACAAATGGCAACGCTACAGGCAGCTGATACAAATACACAGACAGATTAAGACACAAACACTAAACATACATGCACACAGACCCACACACGCTCACACGTAGACACAAACACATACATAGACACACATAGAAACACATGCATAAACATACACCCAGGCATAACGAACCACACATATTTTGTCACAAAAACACACGCAAAAATTCACAAACCTGCACCTAAACACAAGAAAGCACATGTTTATACACACAGACACACGTGAACATACACACACAAATCCACACACACAAGCGGGTACACAAATGTACACAGACACATACAACCACATGTCCACACAGATACACAAACATATGAAACGAGACAAGCAGATTGACTGAAGAATATGAAACACAAATGTAACCAATAACATATACATTAGCAGAATTTCACGATGACAGAAATATTTCCATTCAAACAGAGACAATAATCCACGTTAGCACACTAATCAGGTGGACACATATTAGCATACACTTACACTCATTAACACGAACACACACGAATACACAGAGAGTCATCAATACACATCAATAGATAGTTATAAACAACCATCAGCACATAAATAGCACTGCTGCCTCACAGCGCCAGAAACCCGGGTTCAATTCCAGCCTTGGGGGATTGTCGGTGTGGAGTTTCCACATTGTCCCGTGTCCGTGTTTCCTCCGCGTGCTCCGGTTTCCTCCCACAGTCCAAGGATGTGCAGGTTAGGTGGATTGGCCATGCTATATTACCCCTTAGTGCCCACAACGTTAGGTGGGGTTACGAGGTTCTGGAGATAGGGCAGGGGCATGCGTCCAGGTAGAGTGCTCTTTCGGAGGGTCGGTGCAGACTGAATGGGCCGAATGGCCTCGTTCGGAACAGTAGGGATTTTACGATAATGATTATATGATGAAATACACGCATCAACAAACACACAAACGCACTTATCCAGACACAAACATTAAGACACTGACATGCATGTTGAACGTATAAAGATACATTAACACTTTCATTACTGGGCAGTGAAGTATAAACTTATATTAACACAGGCATTAATATATAAACATAGACTTCAACACACAAACACACACAATCAAACACTCATACATACAGATTAACAGAAGATAAACAAAGTTCACAGACAGGCGCTGACACACAAATACACAGATCAATACTCATTGGCAAATGAACACACACAATGACACTTACAAAGACATCGGGACACACAAAAGACTAAAGCAAAACACGAATTTCGCATCTACACAAACACAAAAGATAAAGAACAAACACAAACATCAGGCAATGGCGGCACGGTGGCATAGTGGTTAGCACTGATGCCTCACGCCACCATGGACCTGGGGTTGATCCCGCTCCTGGGTCTCTGTCCCAGTGGAGTTTCCCCGTGACCCGTGGGTCTCACCCCACAACGCAAAGATGTGCAGGGTAGGTGGATTGGCCATGCTCACTTGCCCCTTACTTGGAAGAAAAAAGTTACAGAGATCGATTTCTGAGTGTCACAAACTCAACAGTAGATATGCAATGGAAATATATTAAAGAATGAATTAGCAGCGGGAGAAAATGAAGCGAGAATATTAAAAATATATCCTGGATTAATAAACAATCTGATTATATTTATTTGCTCTATCCTCGTAGATACCACAGACCACACCTGGACTGAAGACGATGAGGATGATAACGGGAACATCTGGACAACCGCTTCCACATTCATCACCCTGTTCTTCCTGAGCATTTCCTACAGCGCTGCAGTCACTCTGGTGAAGGTGAGAAGATTCAATCCACTCACACTTCAAACTGACAGAAGCCGCTTAAAAAATCTCTAAATGTTTGATTGATTAAAAACTCGAACATCAATGTCCCAGATTATAAACATCTGCTTCATCATTTTCTCTCTCTTTTACAGATCAAGTGATCGGTTGACTTTCGGGCGCTGTAGATTTTCCTCAACTGTTTATTGTGATGTGCGTGTGACAGAAATACAATATCTCCTCTTGGTGACTCTAACAGTAAAATTCTCTCAGTTTATTATTCTGCATCTGTAACTGAGACAATCATGGACAGTATTTCTGTTTTTCAGTTTGAAATGTACGAGATAATTTTGGCTGTAATGTAATTGTAGCTAATAATTTCTCTCAATGTCATGTCTAAATAAGTAACTTATCTCGTACCTTATTTACAACAGTTGCCTTCCCTTTATGTTGAGCTCCTGTTCTCTCTTTCTGATGTCTGTTACAGTTGTACATACATTTGGCAGCTCAGAGGGCATGTGTTCTGTTCTCAGTGTGACCCTCAATCGTTATGTTCCCTTTTGTTAATTCAAAATAAGCTTTTCTCTAATATTTTCTCTGAAATTGTAATAAACATTGAATGAAAAATGAAGAAAATAAGACTTTGCCGAACTCCTTTCTCTAAGGTCCTTCGGGAGCGCTCCATTTCCCCGATTATATAGTTTTCTCCCCTTTCCCAGACAGATATTTCTCACCAGTCCTGTCTGGGATGTTACTGAACTCATGGCCCCTCAGTGAAAACGCCACTGCGCCACCAAGCGGCCCATCCGGGTAAAGCCAACTCCACCTTTGCCTTATTTTGGTAAACTCCAGAGGCAGAATGCCAGCTGAAGAATTCCACAGATTCACTGCCCTCTGATGGACGAAATGTCTCCTCATCTCTGTCCTAAATTTGAGATCCCTTGCTCTGAGATTATGCCCTTTGGTCTTAGACTCTCCCACAAGAGGAAACAAGATGATTTTTCAGGTTGTGTAACTGGTTAAAGCTCTTTCCACAGTCAGTTGACTGGAACACTCCCACTCAGGTGTGTGTGTGTCTCGGGGCTTTTCCAGTCACACTGATGTTTGAAATCACTTCCCACAGTCAGAACAGACAAGCACATTGACAGTTTGTGATATTTAGATCCTAATGAATTGAGTGACTGTCAGATCTCGATGCTATATTTGGTTCAAGTTGCCCAGATGCCAATCCTCCCGTTCTAATGCCTGAAAAAGAAGTTTACAAAAATTATCATTTTAAGAATAGGATAGAAATTCAAAACAGATAATTTTAGTTTCTATAGAACCTTCTTTCCTCTCTTGCTTTCCCCAAGCATGGGGCCCAGTCAAAATAAAAGACCAAAATCAGCTAGAAGTCCCAACAAAAGTGTTGGGAACCTTCCTAACTGAACCAGAATATTGTTCCCAGTGTCTGTGAAACACTCTGTCTGCTGAGGTGTCCACTGGTTGTGGAAGGTGTCAAACATTCTGGTGGATAGTGCATGCTCCCTCTGCAGGGCCACTGGGAATAGACAAGACCATAGAACAGCGGTCGGCAGCCAGAGTAACCACCCACCCGCCTCCATAATAATATTAATAATAATCTTTATTGTCACAAGTAGCCTTACATTAACACTGCAATGAAGTTACTGTGAAAGGTCCCTAGTCACCACACTCCAGCGCATATTTGGGTACATAGAGGGGGAATTCAGAATGTCCAATTCACCCAACAGCATGTCTTTCGGGACTTGTGGAAGGAAACCGGAGCACCCGGAGGAAACCCACAGGGAGAACTTGCAGACTCCACACAGGCAGTGATCCAAGCTTGGCATCGAACCTGGGACCTTGGAGTTGTGAAGCAACAGTGCTAACAGTGCAGGGGCTGTTTAGCACAGGGCTAAATCACTGGCTTTGAAAGCAGACCAAGGCAGGCCAGCAGCGCGGTTCAATTCCAGTACCAGCCTCCCCGAACAGGTACTGGAATGTGGCGACTAGGGGCTTTTCACAGTAACTTCATTTGAAGCCTACTTGTGACAATAAGTGATTTTCATTTCATTTCATTACTACTGTGCTACCGTGCCGCCCACACCACCCAGCTACAATGCACTGTTTTAATAAGACCCAAGAGTATATTCAGGATGTCACGCTCAGCACAAGGATACTAGATATTATAGACTGTAAGATCCACAAACTTTGTCATGACGGCTGCAACTTAACAGGTTATTATGGACATTAAACTGTGGGTAATATTCGATTCTGTGACCAATATTTAATTAAACACGGTCCCGAATAAGGAAACTTTGCAGCCACCTGCGAAGTTTAAATGTCTCGTTGTGTCAGGATGAACCAGTATTTGAGGAGCATGAAATCTCTGGACTGTCGGTCTCCAAGAGCCATATTGAACACCGGAGAATGAGCTCGAATTTGGACAGAGATAAGCGTGAGTGAGCATCGTAAACTGCTATTCTATCGGGTGTTCTGGGTCTCAGAGTTTTAACCCTGCAGTTAATTGTCAGGGATGCAGTATAATAAACCCTGAACAAAGAAAATGTGTGTGTGAGAAGCACCCGAAGCACCAGGAACCAGCTGAACCAGCAGAGCTGAATGTTTTCCAGTGCAGCCACAGTACTGTACTTATTCCAGCTTCCAAGTCCACCTGAGAACCAACCTCCTGGCTATTCATCTACAAGAAGCTTCAGAGACTCATGAGAATAATTTGTTTCTAAAAACGCTTCACTCCAACTAAAGGATTAGCTCAACAAGAAGACAACAGGCCTGCAGCGATATAAAGACTGCAGTCTACATTCCATTTTCATCATTCCAGCTTCAACTTGATCTGTATCTAATTTCTGTTTATGTGTCAGTGAGTGTGAATAAGACAGACTGAGATGTTCAAACATCCAGGGAAATTGTGTGACAATAAATAACCATCTTCGGTTTAAAAATCACCAGTGAGCCTGCTGCTGAAATGTATTTCAAATAAAGTAAAATCACTCTGAGGGTAAGAAAATATCACACAAACATCCCGATAATGAACAAAGAACAAAGAACAAAGAAATGTACAGCACAGGAACAGGCCCTTCGGCCCTCCAAGCCCGTGCCGACCATACTGCCCGACTAAACTACAATCTTCTACACTTCCTGGGTCCGTATCCTTCTATTCCCATCCTATTCATATATTTGTCAAGATGCCCCTTAAATGTCCCTATCGTCCCTGCCTCCACTACCTCCTCCGGTAGTGAGTTCCAGGCACCCACTACCCTCTGCGTAAAAAACTTGCCTCGTACATCTACTCTAAACTTTGCCCCTCTCACCTTAAACCTATGCCCCCTAGTAATTGACCCCTCTACCCTGGGGAAAAGCCTGGAACTGGAAAGGATCATGAAATGTAATCAAACGCTGTATAACCGCCTTCAGGTAACTATACAGAGGCTGCAGCCTCTCACACTGAATGTATACGCGATCCACAGACACCTCCAGGCCACAAATATCAACTTCAGTTTGGGAGTGGGTGAAATTTTTTGGAACCTGTTTACCAAAGTCGAAATCTGCGGGCGCTAGGACCCGGCTGGAGAACAGAAATCTTCAGGCCCCGCCTACTAACTGTTGCATCGCCAAGACGCCAGCGCATGCGCTCTGTTTCCCCAAGATGGCGGCTGTGAACGAGGGCCTGGTCCCGGGAGAGAGCTGACCGGCGGTGATGTGACCTGAGGATCACCACACCTCAGGCAAGGGGCCAGGTTGGGAAGGCGGTGCCTTCAGGAATAACTGGGAAGGTGATGTTTGGTCAGTTGCTGCAGTCTGTGTAGTGAAGGTGCTGTCACAGTGGTGTGAGGTGAGGAAGTACAGGATTATCACCCAGCAATTATCAATTAAGGGGAATGTAAATCCAGCTCAGGCTGCTTTCAGATTGGAAAGGGAGCTAAGGTGTGTCCTCAGAGCTGGTGAGTGTTGAGGCTTTGGCAGTTTCTCTATAAAGTCCCTCTCTTTACAGCACGGATAGAGGCCCTTTGGCCCATTCATAATAATCTTTATTATTGTCACAAGTAGGCTTACATTAACACTGCAATGAAGTTACTGTGAAAATCCCCCAGTCGCCACACTCCGGCGCCTGTTCGGGCACACAGAGGGAGAATTCAGAATGTCCAATTCACCTACTAAGCTCATCGTTCGGGACTTACTGGAGGAAACCCATGCAGACACGGGGAGAATGTGCAGACTCCACACAGACAGAGAACCAAGCTCGGAATCGAACCTGGATCCCTGGTGCTGTGAAGCAGCAGTGCTAACCACTATGCTACCGTGCCGCCCAGTAAGTTTATTAGATTACTAGCTCTGGATGAATTGTGTCCCAGGATGCTGTGGGAGGCGAGTGAGAGATTGCAGAGACTCGGACCCAAAGTTTTAACCACAAATTAGGCCTGTTTTTGCTGGAATTTAGACATTTAAGGTGTGATCTAATTGATGTATTTAAGATATTAACAGGGAAAGACAGGGTAGATAAAGATCAACTATTTCCACTGTTTGGAGATTCTAAAATTAGGGATCATTGTCTAAAAATTAGGGCTAGACCGTTCAGGAGAGATGTTCGGAAGAACATCTTCACACACAGGGTGGGAGAGGTTTGGAACTCTCTCCCACACACAGCAGGTGAAGCTGGATCAGTTGTTAAGTTTAAATCGGAGGTAGAGTTTTGTTAAGCAAAGATATTCAGGGATATGGAGTTAGGTCACAGATCAGCCATGATCTCACTAAATGGCAGGACAGATACGAGGGGATGAATGGCCTACTCCTGTCCCTGTGTGTATTTCTGTGATTCTGAAATTCAGACAACGATACCATGATAGGGCGAAGAGTCCTGATTAGCACCTGAGTTAGTTCGAGCTGCAAACCATCCCTTCAGATCCTTGCCCTTCATGGATTTCATGAAGGCCAAGGTAATAGTTGGATTATTGAAAGACTTGACGGAGTTGTTGGATACCATTTTTCGGGTCTCAGGATAACGCACAACGTAATTCACGCCGCACAGCCTTGCGTTGCCTTTGAACCTCATCGAGGCCTCGACGCTTCGTTTGTGTTGCTGCCGAAATTCCTGGAAGAAGTAAATCCTCACTCCTTCCTGCAGCCAGGTTCCACCTCATTGTTCCCTCTCCAGGACATTCTCTCAAGTTGTGGAAGCGAATGATTACAGGCCTGGGATGAAAACTATCCCTCGGCCTCAAAGACCGATGCTCCCTTTCTAATTTGGAACGCCCAGGCTTCACATCCAGCTCGAGAAAACGTGGCAGTCGATCCTCTAAGAACCTAACGGGAGTCTTACTCTCCACACTAAATGGACAGAAAATATCATAATTTATGGGCAGCACAGTAGCACAGTGGTAGATCCAGGGTCCCAGGTTCGATTCCCAGCTTGGGTCACTATCTGTGCGGAGTCTGCACATTCTCCCCGTGTCTGCATGGGTTTCCGCCGGGTGCTCAAGTTTCCTCGCACAGTCCAAAGATGTGCAGGTTCGGTGGATTGGCCACGATAAATTGCCCTTCGTGCCCAAATAAAAGGTTAGGTGGGGTTACGGGGATGGGGTGGCGGTATGGGCTTGGGTGGGGTGCTGTTTCCAAGGCGCAGACTCGATGGGCCGAGTGGCCTCCTTCACTGTAAATTCTATGATGACCATCTGACAGGCCGATGACTCAGATGTTCTTTCTCCGAACCTCAGTTCTCCAGGACCTCCGCCAGCCACTTGACTGGTTTTCAAAGGATTGAATTCGACGGAAGCATCTTGCTGAATGTTCAGGATTCTCTCCTCCGGATCATCGAGCCTCTCCATGGCGTTTTGGAGCTGGGCCTCATGAGCTCACAGATATTGAGTCAGCACACTCCGCCTCTGGTCAGTAACACGGATAATGTTGACAGTCATCATTTTTGCCGCCTCCCAGAGAGCCCCAGAGAGCGTGGGGTCGAGAGACCTCCTAGCGGTCGAGAGACCTCCTGAGGGTCAGGCCGCCATGTTGAAAAGGCGGCTCCATTCCCGCTGAATCCACCTGTGCTGTTTTATCTATGCATTTCTTCACGTTTTCCAGCATAATCCTACCAATCCGAACCCTGAAATCTTCCAGGGACACGATAACAAATATGAATTCAAGGATTAGGTAGATGAGTGCCAGGCAATCAGGATAAGTGTTAGATTGTAGGTTAGTGGCACCAGAACCTGTGGAAAAGCAGCTACTCCCGCACCTGTATCGCATGCCTGACGCCACCCCACTCCCAGTCAGAAATCTGATTGATGAGGATGTTGAGTGTTATGCGGAACTTGCAGGTAAATGGAGAGAAAGCTGAGATGAGAAGGGATTTCTTTACTCGACGATGTGGTGAAGATTTGGTATTCTCTATCCCCGAGGATTCTGGAGCTTCAGTCATCAAATATTTTCAAGACACAGACGGATCGGTTTCTAGATATTGAAGATGTCGAGGGATATGAGGGATAGTGTGGGAAAACGGTGCTGAGGTAGATTAGCCAATGGTCCCATTGAATGGATCAGGCTCGATGGGCCGAATGGCCGACTGCAGCTCATATTTGTTATGATCTCCTGGACAGGAAGCTGTGCGCTTGGATTTGTCAATCAACCTGAATCAGCACCTTCAGGAGAATTAGGAGGGTCAATATGAGATACAGCAGAGTGAGAATGGAGGGAATGTGTGGGATGGACATTTACAGCTTTCGGGGAATAAGAGAGAGGAAACAAAGTGACATAGAAACTAGAATTGTCTGTTCTGAGTTTCTATCCTGTACTGACAGTGATGAATTTTGGAAATTGTTTTTACAGGATATTAGACGAGGAGGAATTACAGACAGAAATCTCAAACGTTACGTCTCGATCTGACAGTCACTTCTTTCCTTAGAACCTGGATATCATTGGGCTTTGAATCTAGAAGGAGAAATGTTTCCCCGAACAGTCAGATAAATATTTCAACCATCAGTGTGACTGGAAAAGGACCGAGACCCACACAAAACACACCCGGGTGAGAGTGTTCCAGTGAACTGACTGTGGAAACATCAGTGTGACTGGAAAAGCCCCGAGACCCACATAACACACACCCGAGTGAGAGTGTTCCAGTGAACTGACTGTGGAAACATCAGTGTGACTGGAAAAGCACCGAGACCCACACAACACACACCCGAGTGAGAGTGTTCCAGTGAACTGACTGAGGAAAGAGCTTTAACCAGTGACACAATCTGAAAAACATCACAATATTCAGAGCGGGGAGGGACCGTACTCGTGTTGTGGACGAGGCTTCAACTGATTGTCCTGCCTGGAGAGACGTCAGGAGACCCAAAACATGGAGAAACCGTGGAAATGTGGGGACTGTGGGAAGGGATTCAGAGCCCCATCTCTGCTGGAGCTTCATCGGCGCAGTCACACTGGGGCGAGGCCATTCACCTGCTCCAAGTGTGGGAAGGGATTCATTCAATTATCCACCCTGCAGACACACCAGCAACGTCACACTGGGGAGAGGCCATTCACCTGCTCCAAGTGTGGGAAGGGATTCAATGATTCATCCACCCTGCAGAGACATCAGCAAATTCACACTGGGGAGAGGCCATTCACCTGCTCTCAGTGTGGGAAGGGATTCACTCAGTTATCTCACCTGCAGACACACCAGCGAGTTCACACTGGGGAGAGGCCATTCACCTGCTCTCAGTGTAGGAAGGGATTCACTCAGTTATCTCACCTGCAGACACACCAGCGAGTTCACACTGGGGAGAGGCCATTCACCTGCTCTCAGTGTGGGAAAGGATTTGCACATTTATCCACCCTGCAGACACACCAGCGAGTTCACACTGGGGAGAAACCATTCACCTGCTCTCAGTGTGGGAAGGGATTCACTCGGTTATCTCACCTGCAGACACACCAGCGAGTTCACACTGGGGAGAGGCCATTCACCTGCTCTCAGTGTGGGAAAGGATTTACTCTATTATCCAACCTGCGGAGACACCAGCGAGTTCACACTGGGGAGAGGCCATCCACTTCTCAATGTGAGACGTGATTGCATGTTTCATTGGACTTGCTGTGACACCAACAATTTCATAATCGATTACAGGGCTTGGATTCTGCTGTTATTGTTTCTGCTCTACACCCAGGACTGCATTTTGTTAATTCTGACAGGTGGTCAGTGGGATGGTCGGAGGGTTTCTTTATGCTGGACTGGCCGGTCTCACCACCTTGCCTCCAGTGGGCTGATTCTCTTTGAGCCTGGTTGCTAAAACCTGGCTTCAAAATTGCACAAGGATCACAGAGTAAAAGGATGTTTGGAAGTTTGAAGATATTTAGTTTCCATTTCTGTTTCAAACCCCCCAAAGCATGCCACGTTGCCATGGAGATGGGCCCTGGTGGTTACATGGTTACTTTGTTTAAGTTATCTGGGTGTCCCTGACAGAAGGAAACTATCAGGTTATCAGCGTCAAGTTGCCTGAGATGGACTAGGAAACTGATTGGTACAGGGAATACCTAATATTTAAGGAATTATTACGTATTTATCAGTGGTCGGTTAGCTCAGTTGGCTGGACGGCTGGTTCGTGACGCAGAGCAAGGCCAACAGTGAGGATTCAACTCCCGTACTGGCTGAGTTTATTCATGAAGGCCCCGCCTTCTCAACCAGGCCCCTCACCTGAGGTGTGCTGACCCTCAGGTTAAATCACCTCCATCGGCTCTCTCTCTGTCAAAGGGAGAGCAGCCTATGGTCCTCTGGGACTTTTGCAACTTTTATTTCACATATACATAACAAATATAGATTCCTTTCAGGAACAAAAATCCAACAGGAAAAGTGATGCAACCGTGACTAACAAGAAAAGTTAAAGATTCCATGAGATCCATTAGAATTCAGCAAAGGAGGACCAAGAAACTGATGAGAGCAAACTGGCGAGAAACATAAAAACTGACTGGAAAAGCTTCTGCAGGAATGTGAAAAGGAAAAGATTAGCAAAGACCAATGTGGGTCCATTCCAGGCAGAGACAGGAGAGTTTAGAATGGGGAATGAGGAAATGCAGAGAAACTAAACAATGTGTGTCTGTCTTCACAGAGGAAGATACAGAAATTGTCCCCAAAACACCAGAGAACCAAGGGACTGGTGGAGATTAGTATTGATAAAGAAGTCGTACTGGAGAAATGAATGGGGTTGAAAGTGAATAAAACTCCAAAAGCTGATGATCCACACCCCAGAGTGTTGAACGAGGTGGCTGTAGAGATCTCTATTCCTCATTCTAAATTCTCCTGACTCTATCTGGAACAGACAAACCTTTGTTTGAGCCAAACATTTCCTTTTTACGTAGCCACAGAAGCTTTAACAGTCAATCTTTATGTATTTTGCCAATTCACATTCTATTCTATTCTCCCTTTGTTTCTCAGTGTCTTGGTTGTGACGAATGTGATATAAAATAGTTACTTTAGAGTTACTAGTTAATGTAATGTAGAAATAAGCCACTTTGATTCTGGCAGTTAGAGACAAAGGGGTTTGAGACCGCATGGAAAAAGCAGGAAGAGGTGTGTCTATGAGAGTGATGCTGCATTGATAGTGGCCAGAGAAAGGGATTGGAAGTGAGCCAATCAGAATAGATCGAACAGGTCAGGAGGGACATAGGCTGACCTATGTCCGTCGAGTATGTGAAACTTGATACCATTTGAATTGATTTTGCAGAGATCCCTTTGTCTTTTAGTCAGTCGTTTTCTGGGATGTAAGAGGCTGGATGTCTTTTACGTTTCTGTAAGATGATTCAAGCTTGCAAGCTAAATAAATAACTTCTTTTTACGTGCAAATCCGTCTCAACTTTTATTGAGGCCAGACTGACAGAGAAAGAAATTTGGGGATCTACATTTGGTGCCGAAAACCGGGATTTCTCTGGGCGATCCTGATCCAACTGCGAAATCAGAATTAGACTGATTATGAACAGGAGGATGGGGAACAAAGGGCCCTCAATGTAGAACTGGAAAACGACCGCGCATTGATTGTTCCCCTCTTCTTATCGTCTGATTAGTCTGGTCACTCGCGGTTGGCACAGAAAGACCGCCTTGACGAAATCACAGGTCAGTCTGGGGATTAGCACTTTAATTGATGGGATTTCATATTGTTGTTTCGGCTTGGGTTCGGGTTTTGGGCTGATGGGACTTTAATAATGAAGGTTCAGTCTATTATATGGGTTCAGAGGCTGATGTGACTTCATTAATGAAGGTTCAGTCTATTATAAGGGTTCAGGGGCTGATGTGACTTCATTAATGAAGGTTCAGTCTATTATAAGGGTTCAGAGGCTGATGTGACTTAATTAATGAAGGTTCAGTCTATTATAAGGGTTCAGAGGCTGATGTGACTTAATTAATGAAGGTTCAGTCCAGTATAACTGTTTTTAAATCTGAAGATGGTTCAACTCTATGTGTGAGTGTTTTAAATATATAGTTGATTAAGCTAAAATTGTCTCCTTGGACTGTAAAGTTCCGAGGTCTAGTTGAGATTGTGAGGAATGCTGCATATTGGTTGAAGCAGAAGTCTCTCAAAGGGTTAACAGCAGCAGGCGGAGTTGAAAACAGACAGTGCTTCTCACTCAGGCTTTGAGATAACAGCAGCAGCCGTAGTGTAATCGGATACCTTTCCTTTGAGTCAGTGAACACCAGCAAAGTTACGTTTTGAATTAATTAAAGGAAACCAGTGGGTTTCTCCACCTCTTTGATAAAAGTTATTATTTTCGAAAGCAATTGATTGAAATTGCCAGAATCTTAAATTTTACTTACTTGAAATAAGGTTTATCTCATTTTATCTGGAGATTAATAGAAACTTAAAGAAGATCATGGACACCATTTTAAAAAGTGTCAATCTGGAGATGATAGTTGATTTTGCTAATACTTATGATAGTTGATTTTGCTAATACTTATGTGTATGTAAAAGAAAAAAAACTTGTTAAAAGAAAAATTGTTAAGATAAAGAAATAATTAAGTTGTAAATGTTATACAAGTTTGTGTTAAGCAAATTGTAAATTTAGTTCTGAGTTGAGATCAGAGCTAAGCTTGCAAGTTGCAGTAATTCAATTTGAATTTTCAAACATTTTTAAGTTTTAAAAAAAAGAGAGCAAATAGAGAAAAGAAGGACACAGATCTTGAATGCGTTGAATAGCACATTTCAAAGGCCCATAAATCTTTCTGTTATCTTAGACCTAAAACCTAGGAAGATTGACGAGCCAGAGGAATTTCTGGGGCGTTTTAATGAAATCTGCCGGGGGCAGTCAGGCGATTTGCTGTATCTAAATGGTCAGAATTCCCCTCAATACTGTGCTATGTTAATGCATTGCCTACCACCTTCTGTGGTTACTGCTGTGAAATGTAATAACATGAATTGGACAGAGAACGACCCTTCCCAGATGGCAAGGGCAGTCAGATTTTACTGGAAGGAGGGTGTAGGCCAAGAAGGAGGCTCAGTTACAAAGGTTAAGACTGAGTATGCAATGAAAAAGGATGATCTGCGACCCCAACAAGCGGCAGAAATGGTAGTTTACCAGCAGGAGCTCCAATATAGTGACTTTGGGTGGGTGGATCAGCGAAGAGGAGGATGAGACAACAGTGCTATATTTCTATCACCCCCCAGTGGTGGACGTTAGACATTGAACAGTCACTGCATCACGTTACCCTGGCCTATGACAGAACTGGACGAAACAGGGAGTTGCAGGACAAATACCGGCCATTACTTGAGACCGAATGGCCAGTCAAGGTTACAGCCACAGTCACGGGAAAAGAAGGTACAGCCGATTTTGTTACAATATCACCACATTTATGGCCACAGTCAGCTTCGGTAAGCCCTCATATTACACGTCAGGTCCATGACCAGTACCATGCCAGGGATATGGGGCGAATGGTCAGCATCTTACCGCAGCTCGTCAGAATAGGTATGAGATATACCTTTTGAACAATCCACGTCTGACATTTAAATACTGTACCACTATCAATCCAGCCTGTTTTCTTAGTGGTCCCCCTGTCCATGAAGACGCACCTGGCCACGACTGTTTAGCCTTGATTCAGGAAACTACCACAATAAGGGGCGATTTGAGTGACATTTCGTCAGAACAACCTGACATGATTATGTGTGGTCAAATATCCCACCGGGGTTTAGCTAATGGCTTACTGCAGGCCCTCCTTCTGCCAGCGCAGATTTCCGTTATTAAATGCGCTGCCCACACGAATGGTACAACCCCAGTTGACGTTGGTAATGAACGAGCAGATTGTGCAGCGCGCACAGCCGCACAAATTCAGCAAGTGATGGTGCCTAAAATGTTAAGTCAGACTAAACGATCTACTATGAATGTGTCTGCTTCTGACAAGCCAATGCCAACCATCCAAGACGTCATAAGGTTACAGGAGGACGCTCCTGAGAGTGATAAACAAATGTGGAAACGGTTAGGTTGTACATATGATTCTGTTTCCTCTTTATGGACCACGCCTGCACATCAGACTTGTATGTCTGATGTACTGGCTTTATGGGTCATCGAATGTGTACACTTTGCAACTCATTGTGGGGCTCGAGGGACTAGTGATTTGTTGCTGGACACTTGGTGGCACCCTAAAATGCAGGGGTTGGCCCAAAGTATCAGTGATCGGTGTTTGATTTGTCAGCAATATAACACCGGAAAAGGTATCCCTTGTGGGAAGGGGCAAACCCCGTTGCCCAGTGGTCCCTTTGAGACGCTCCAAATGGATTACATTGAGTTGGAAAGGTGTCAATGTTACAAATATGTTTTGGTCATTGTGGATGTGTTCAGCAGATGGGTCGAGGCGTATCCGACTATCTATAGTAAAGCTGCTCCTGTGGTTAAAGTCTTGATGAGGGAAATCATTCCCCGGTACAGTATACCAGCTCAGTTAAGTTCTGATAATGGGCCTCATTTTATTGGACAAATTAACAAGGAGTTTTGCTCCCAGTTGGGCATACGCCAGCAGTTACACTGTGCTTACAGACCGCAGGCAGCCGGGGTGGTTGAGAGACACAATCAGACCCTCAAAACTAAATTGGCTAAATTAAGAGCAGACACGGGACTGACATGGCTTAAGTTGCTCCCCGTTGCCCTCTTCCAGCTGCGGGTTACACCTGCGGGACCAGCCCGGCTCTCTCCCGCCGAGATTCTTTATGGCAGGCCTCTTAGAACTCCTTGGAGCCTGCAGGTTCCCAGACGGGTTCAGTTTCATCAGATGACTGAAGAAATGACCACCTATGTTCTAGCCCTTACGCAAGTGCTCAAGGAACTCCATGGCCCAGTCCGTGCGGCTCACCAGCCATTGCCCCAGTACCTAGCTCACTTTCAGTCCAGCCCGGTAGTTATGTCATGGTCAAAAAATTGGACTAGGAAGGGGTCGGAGCCGCGATGGGACGGGCCCTTCCAAGTTCTCCTTACCACCCCCACAGCAGTTAAAGTGGAGGGGCGAAGTGCTTGGGTCCACCTACATCACTGTAAATTGAGTCCATCTCCACTACTGTAAAAGGTCGGATATTAACCTGCCTCCCTTCTCCAGTGCTATTTTACAGGTGTGGAGCATGATGGAGTGGCTACGCATCGTCTGTCTGATATTTGGCCTCACTTCGCTTGGCGTGTTATTGGCGATGGACATGGAAAAGGGGAATATTATGTATCTGTGTAGCCCCAACCAATCTACAAGGATACATCACCTATGCAAAGGTGATGTTCTTCACTGCCCCCATATACGAGGACATGGTATCGACTCATGGAAGGTCATCAAAGTTAAGGAGAATGCGGGAGTCATGAAGCAGCTGCACCGGTCCCGGCGATGGGAAGGGAACATTATATGGACATTGCCTTGTTTTTGGAATACATGTAAATTTGATTTTTGATGTGTTAAAAGTGGTACAATAAAGGTAACATCAGGCTGTCAGAAGAGTGTAGGAAGAGACCATGAGAAAGAGAAAGGGACTAGAGAGAGGACGGGGCGTGTGAGAAGGGAAGTACAGCTAGAACGTAGGTTACCGGGAGATGCACTTAAGTTAATTAAAGGCCAAACTGAGGAAAACCCGGGTAGTATGAATCTCTTCTACCAGATTTACCACCGTCTGTATGGCCAGGGACGGGTTGTCTGCTACCCAAACCCCGCAGCGGTGTCTAGGTTATTTTCTGTTTCACCGCTTTGGGGCACTCCCCAAACGGTGGTTCATTGTCAGCGTTCCGAGCCATTGCCCGAGCACGTCACTCTTCCTTACGATCCGGATTCAGCACCACCGGCTATTTGCCTTCCCCTCCCTCGGGATAATTCCCATTCACAGTACGATAGGCTGCGACGGTGGAGGGCGTACATACCTAGCCACTTCACTCCCAATAGGGATTCCCGATCGTACGAGAATTGCTTCAGCAGTGAAGGATATGGCTGTTTGCTGGTAGAGGTGGACACAAATATAACATGTCTGTTTCCCACCTGTACGGACAGGAGGTGCCATATCACCCAGGCGTCTGGCCAATGCGTTTGTTATAGCACCACTTGCGTTCCATTGAACGCTGGCCTCCAGCTCCTTTGTGGCTGGGCGAATGTCTCTCATATCACTGTTGGGAATAGGGCTTTCCGCATTGCTGGGCGGCCCGAATGGGCATTTCAAAATTGGATAAACTGGGCTACTGGGAGGTCCTTACGCAACCGATATGCTGATTGTGATGCTAGTCTCCACACGGAACAAGGATACTACTTTTTATTTAATGGTACGGCGACCAACGTTTTGTCACCCCATTTCCCCGCCGAATTGCTATGGGGACTCTAGTCCCTACCACAGTCCCCTGCCCTTCGGCGTGGAACCTGCATAATCAGTTAGCACGCCGGGCAGTCTCTGCTGAATTTTGCGAGAACTGGAAAAAACCTCAGGTTCTTGCACCCAACCGGGGCCACTCAGCCGGGTGGGGCATTCTGAGCGTATTGACACTGGGAGGTGTGGGGGGTTCCTTGGCTGTTAGTGATCGGAATTATTTTATTTGCGGCCTTACCATCTTGGGAAATGAAACCTTGGGAGCCCTCGGGGCAATAACTAAGGAGTCTCAGCTACGGTTGTTTGCAATGCAGAACCGGTATGCTCTTGACTATCTTCTGGCCCGTGAGGGTGGGGTATGCGCCATAGTACAGAGCAAGTGTATCATGGGTGTTCAGGACTTGACCGCTAACATTACTAAATTTATGGATCGCATACGGGATCACTTGGACGGGATGCAGGATCCTGACTCTTGGGGTAACTGTGGTTTTGGAGGATGGAAGGACTGGTTGATAAATATGGCTATGTATCTAGTGGTAGCTATCGGCTGCATCTTTGTGGGCCTGGCCATCCTTAAATGTGTGATGGGTAGAATGCGGGGTGCACTAGATCAGATCACCGCCCCAATCACCGAGAAAAAAAATTTAACTGTTAAAATGCATGAGGGTGAGGCAGATGAAGGGGGGCTAAGACAGGAATTGGAAATGCAGCGACGGATCTTTTTAGATGAGGAACCGTAGCTATGGATTGGATAGTTCGGTTATCATGGAATGATAAAAGGAGGGAATGACGAATGTGATATAAAATAGTTACTTTAGAGTTACTAGTTAATGTAATGTAGAAATAAGCCACTTTGATTCTGGCAGTTAGAGACAAAGGGGTTTGAGACCGCATGGAAAAAGCAGGAAGAGGTGTGTCTATGAGAGTGATGCTGCATTGATAGGGGCCAGAGAAAGGGATTGGAAGTGAGCCAATCAGAATAGATCGAACAGGTCAGGAGGGACATAGGCTGACCTATGTCCGTCGAGTATGTGAAACTTGATACCATTTGAATTGATTTTGCAGAGATCCCTTTGTCTTTTAGTCAGTCGTTTTCTGGGATGTAAGAGGCTGGATGTCTTACGTTTCTGTAAGATGATTCAAGCTTGCAAGCTAAATAAATAACTTCTTTTTACGTGCGAATCCGTCTCAACTTTTATTGAGGCCAGACTGACAGAGAAAGAAATTTGGGGATCTACAGTTGAAGAACTGAAGTAAATCCTCGGGAATGAATTATCACTTTGGACAGGTTCTGAGACAATTAAATTTTGACTTCCAGGACAGAGTAACTATAATCGTGGAGTGTGATTGTCGGTTATGTAAAAGGGGAAAGTTCTATTTTATAGTTTATGTGTAGGTTTCCAAGTTAAAGTAGCTTCTAGTTTGTTTGTTTGTTGTATTAAAAGTCATAAAACTTGAAGTCCCGCCGTTTGATCCTTTAATTTGTTGACTGGGGATTTGAATTTTTTATAAGAAGTTGCTGAACTTTATGGGGGTCCAGATCCACAAGTTTTGTCTTCCTATTTGACCCTCTGGCACCTTTCTGTCTCTATTGCTCATGTCACTGACAGCCAGTTGATGGAGCTGAGGGCTGAATTTAGCTGAGAATAATGGGACCTGTGCCACATTGGGAAACTGCCATGGGTGTCGCTAATAGAGACAGGAAGGTGCTGGAGGATCGGGTGGGAACTGCACCACCAACCAATCGGGGTTCAGGGGCAAGGGTGACCGGTGCTGATGGTGATGTTACCCCCAGGGTTCAGTGCCCCCTTGTCCAAAGCGGGGAGTCATGGGAACAGGGTACAGAGGAGCCGAAGGGAAACCATTTGGGACCAGAATATTGTGAACATTCTGTTACTCTGGTTATCTTTGATCCTCAAGTAATTTTCTGTTAGTTTTTTTTAACCATGTTCTGTTTCGTCAATAATCTTTTAACAGGAAAATATTTGAATTTGTTGGACATTTCCTGATTAAATCTGCTCACTTTCAGGAAAGTGGGTGAGAGGTTAACAGAAAATGAGTCCCTCTAAGGTAATTGGCAAAGGAGCCGGAGGGGTAGAGGGGATTTGAATTTTCTTTTGACACTGTTTGAAAATGGGTTCAGGGAATCAATCGTGACTGACTAATCTATCAAGGTTCTCTGAGGAAGTAACAAGGGATGTGAATAAAGGAGAACCTGTAGATGTGCTTTGTCTGGATTTGCAGAAGGTATTTCCCAAGGAGCCACATCAAAGATTATTACACAAAATATGAGCTCATGGTGTGGGGGGCAACATATCAGCATAGATAGAGGATTGGTTAGCGAACAGGAAGCAGCCAGTAGGTATAAATGGGTCATTTCTGGTTTGGTAAGATGTGACAAGCGGAATGTCACCAGGATCAGTGCTGGGCTCTCACCCATTTACAATCTGTATGAATGTGTTGGATGACGGGATTGAATGGCGGCTAAATTTTCTGATGCTTAAAGACGGGTAGGAAAGTAATTTGTGAAGTGGATTTAAGGAGTCTGCAAAGGACTACAAATAGGTTAAGTGAGTGGGCAAATGACAAATGGAGCATAACTTTGGAAAATGTGAATTGTCCACCTTGTCAGGAAGTGTTAAATAAAACTATTATTTAAATGGAGGGAGATTGCAGAACTCTGAGGTACAGAGGGATCCCGGTGCCCGATCCCAAGTTAGTCTGCAGGTACAGCAAGTGATTAGGAAGGTCAGTGGAATATTGTTTATTGCAAAGAAAATCTAATATAAATGTAGGGATGTTTTGCTGCAGTTGTATAGAGTCAGAGAGGTTTACAGCATGAAAACTGGCCCTTCGGCCCAACTTGTCCATGCCGCCCAGTTTTTACCACTGAGCTCGTCCAAATTGCCCGCATTTGGCCCATAACCCTCTATACCCAGCTTTCCCATAGAACTGTCTGATACTCGCAAGCCTCTGTGTGAAAAAAATTCCCCTCTGTACTCTTTTATATCTCTCCCCTCTCATCTTAAACCTATGCCCTCTAGTTCTGGACGCCTCTACCTTTGGGAAAAGATGTTGACTATCTACCTTATCTATGCCCCTCATTATTTTGCAGACCTCTGTAAGATCACCCTTAAGCCTTCTATTCTCCAGGGAAAAAATTCCTAGTCTATCCAGCCTCTCCTAACTCAAACCATCAAGTCCTGGTCGCATCCGAGTAAATCTTTTCCGCGCTCTTTCTAGTTTAATAATATCCTTTCTATAATAGGACCAGAAATGTGCACAGTGCTCTAAGTGTGGCCATACCAATGTCTTGTACAAGTTCAGCCAGACGTCCCAACTCCTGTATTCAATGTTCTCACCAATGAAACCAAGTATGCCGAATGCCTTCTTCATCACCCTGTCCACGTCTGACTCCACTTTCAAGGAGCTATGAACCTGTACTCCTCGATCTCTTTGTTCTTTCACTCTCCCCAACTCCCTCCCATTAACTGAGTAGGTCCTGCCCCGATTCGATCAAACAAAATGTATCACCTCACATTTATCTAAATTTAATTCCCATCTGCCATTGATCGGCCCACTGGTCCAATTGATCAAGTTCTGATGCAATCCTAAATAACATTCTTCACTGAATCTTGGTGTCATTTGCAAACTTACTAACCATGCCTCCTACATTCTCCTCCAAATCATTAATTTCAATAACAAATAACATTGGACCCAGCACTGATCCCTGAGGCACATCGCTGGTCACAGGCCTCCAGTTGGAAAAACAACCTTCTACAACTACCCTTTGGCTTCTGTCGCCAAGCCAATTTTGTATCCAATTGACTACCTCATCCTGGATCCCGTGAGATTTAACCTTGTGCAACAACCTACCATGCAGTACCTTGTCAAAGGCCTTGCTAAGGTCCATGTAGACAAGGTCAACTGCACTGCTCTCATCTACCTTGTTGGATACCCCTTTAAAAAACTCAACCAAATTTGTGAGGCATGATTTTCCACTCACAAAGCCATGCTGGCTGTCCCTAATCAGTCCTTGCCTCTCTAAATGCCGGTAGATCCTGTCTCTCAGAATACCTTCCAACAACTTACCCACCACAGACGTGAGGCTCACCAGTCTGTAGTTCCCAGGCTTTTCCCTCTGGCCTTTCTTAAACAAAGGCACAACATTTGCTACCCTCCAATCTTCAGGCACCTCACCTGTGGCTGTCGACGATTCAAATATCTCTGCTCGGGGACCCGCAATTCCCCCCCACCCCCCCCCCCCCCCACCCCCCCTAGCCTTCCACAACGTCCTGGGATACATTTCATCAGTTTCCAGGGATTTACCTACCTGGATGTGCTTTAAGCTTGATCTAACCCCATTCCCCCACTCCACTTTGTGGGTAATCTGCGATCCCAAAACCAAATTTTAACAGTCCCAGCTCGCCATACCTTCCATACTGTCTCTCCTATACTTGGCATCCAGGAATGGTTTTGAAAATGAAATGAAAATGAAAATCGCTTATTGTCACGAGTAGGCTTCAATGAAGTTACTGTGAAAAGCCCCTAGTCGCCACATTCCGGCGCCTGTTCGGGGAGGCTGGTACGGTAATTGAGCCTTGCTGCTGGCCCGCCTTGGTCTGCTTTAAAAGCCAGCGATTTAGCCCAGCGTGCTAAACCAGCCCCTTGGTTTTGCTAACCTGCCTGTGTATCTGCACCTGGCAGTGTTTGAGGATAGAGGGGAACTGGAGCTTTACTCCGTATCTAACCCCGTGTTGTACCTGTCCTGGGAGTGGTTGATGGGGGTCAGTGGAGAGGCAGCTTTACTCTGTATCTAACTCTTGTGTTGTACCTATGCTGGGAGTGTTTGATGGGGTCAGTCTATAAGGAGATTTTTTCTGAATCTAACCTCGTGCTGCACCTGGCCTGGGAGTGTTTGATGATAGAGTGTAACTGGAGCTTGACTCTGTATCAAACTCTGTGTTGTACCTGTCCTGGGAGTGTTTGGTGGGGACAGTGCAGAGGAGGATATACATTGTATCTAACCTTGTGTTATACCTATTGCGGGAGTGTTTGATGGGGACAGCATCGAGGGAGATTTACTCTGTATCTAACACCATTTTGTGTCTGCCTTGGGAGTGTTTCATGGGGCAATGTAGAGGGAGCTGTGCTGTAACTGATTGGAGAATGGTTCAAGCTGGCACTTGGTACTCAGCTTTTCCAGTACAGACACCCTTCACTTTAAAAATAACATTTCATTCAGAGCTAAGAGAAACCATCACCGGTGCGTCCACTGTCCGTCCACCCCCCCCCGTCCGTCCGTCCCGTCCCCCGTCCCCCCTTCCCACAAACACACACCCCGCAGGCCCAGAGGGACAGTGAGGGTCTTGAACATTGTTGTACAGTCTGATTGATATTTCATATGAGACTTTTTCAGTTCCATAGAATAACTATGGTGCAGAAGGAGGCCATTTGGCCCATCAAGTCTGCACCAACCCTCCAATGCGGCACCCCACTCGGGACCACTCCTCCACCCTATTCCCAGAACCTCACCTAACCTTTGGCCACTCAGGGGAAATCTTTTAGAATGGCCAATCCACCTAACCTGTGCATTGTTGGACTGTGGGAGGAAACCGGAGCACCCGGAAGGAACCCACGCAGACAAGGGAGGAAGTGTAAACTTTACACAGTCACCCAAGGCTGGAATCGAACCCCCCACCCTCTGATCTACAGTCAGCCTTTGTTCGAATGAAAAGAGCCCCAGTTTCTCTAATCTCTCCTGGTAACTAAAGCCTCTCTTCCCTGGGATCTTAGAGTCTTAGAAAATACAGCACAGAACAGGCCCTTCGGCCCACGATATTGTGCCGAACCTTTGTCCTAGATTAATCATAGATTATCATTGAATTTACAGTGCAGGAGGAGGCCATTCGGCCCTTTGAGTCTGCACCGGCTCCTGGAAAGAGCACCCTACCCAAACTCAACACCTCCACCCAACACCAAGGGCAATTTTGGACATTAAGGGCAATTTATCATTGGCCAATTCACCTAACCCGCACATCTTTGGATTGTGGGAGGAAACCGGAGCACCCGGAGGAAACCCACGCAGACACGGGGAGGACGTGCAGACTCCGCACAGTCAGTGACCCAAGCCGGAATTGAACCTGGGACCCTGGAGCTGTGAAGCATTGTGCTATCCACAATGCTACCGTGCTGCCCTTGAGAACAAATAAATCTAAACTATATCATTTTACTGTAATCCATGTACCTATCCAATAGCTGCTTGAAGGTCCCTAATGTTTCTGACTCAACTACTTCCACAGGCAGTGCATTCCATGCCCCCACTACTCTCTGGGTAAAGAACCTACCTCTGATATCCCTCCTATATCTTCCACCTTTCACCTTAAATTTATGTCCCCTTGTAATGGTTTGTTCCACCCGGGGAAAAAGTCTCTGACTGTCTATCTGTTCCCCTGATCATCTTATAAACCTCTATCAAGTCGCCCCTCATCCTTCTCCGTTCTAATGAGAAAAGGCCTAGCACCCTCAACCTTTCCTCGTAAGACCTACTCTCCATTCCAGGCAACATCCTGGTAAATCTTCTTTGCACCTTTTCCAAAGCTTCCACATCCTTCCTAAAATGAGGCGACCAGAACTGTACACAGTACTCCAAATGTGGCCTTACCAAAGTTTTGTACAGCTGCATCATCACCTCACGGCTCTTAAATTCAATCCCTCTGTTAATGAACGCGAGCACACCATAGGCCTTCTTCACAGCTCTATCCACTTGAGTGGCAACTTTCAAAGATGTATGAACATAGACCCCAAGATTTCTCTGCTCCTCCACATTGCCAAGAACTCTACCGTTAACCCTGTATTCCGCATTCATATTTGTCCTTCCAAAATGGACAACCTCACACTTTTCAGGGTTAAACTGCATCTGCCACTTCTCAGCCCAGCTCTGCATCCTATCTATGTCTCTTTGCAGCCGACAACAGCCCTCCTCACCATCCACAACTCCACCAATCTTCGTATCGTCTGCAAATTTACTGACCCACCCTTCAACTCTCTCATCCAAATCATTAATGAAAATCACAAACAGCAGAGGACCCAGAACTGATCCCTGCGGTACGCCACTGGTAACTGGGATCCAGGCTGAATATTTACCATCCACCACCACTCTCTGACTTCTATCGGTTAGCCAGTTCGTTATCCAACTGGCCAAACTTCCCACTATCCCATGCCTCCTTACTTTCTGCATAAGCCTACCATGGGGAACCTTATCAAATGCCTTACTAAAATCCATGTACACTACATCCACTGCTTTACCTTCATCCACATGCTTGGTCACCTCCTCAAAGAATTCAATAAGACTTGTAAGGCAAGACCTACCCCTCACAAATCCGTGCTGACTATCCCTAATCAAGCAGTGTCATAGAACATAGAACATAGAAAATACAGCACAGAACAGGCCCTTCGGCCCACGATGTTGTGCCGAACCTTTGTCCTAGATTAATCATAGATTATCATTGAATTTACAGTGCAGAAGGAGGCCATTCGGCCCTTTGAGTCTGCACCGGCTCTTGGAAAGAGCACCCTACCCAAACTCAACACCTTCACCCAACACCAAGGGCAATTTGGACATTAAGGGCAATTTATCATTGGCCAATTCACCTAACCTGCACATCTTTGGATTGTGGGAGGAAACCGGAGCACCCGGAGGAAACCCACGCAGACACGGGGAGGACGTGCAGACTCCGCACAGTCAGTGACCCAAGCCGGAATCGAACCTGGGACCCTGGAGCTGTGAAGCAATTGTGCTATCCACAATGCTACCATGCTGCCCTTGAGAACAAATAAATCTACACTATATCATTTAACCGTAATCCATGTACCTATCCAATAGCTGCTTGAAGGTCCCTAATGTTTCCGACTCAACTACTTCCACAGGCAGTGCATTCCATGCCCCCACTACTCTCTGGGTAAAGAACCTACCTCTGATATCCCTCCTATATCTTCCACCTTTCACCTTAAATTTATGTCCCCTTGTAATGGTTTGTTCCACCCGGGGAAAAAGTCTCTGACTGTCTACTCTATCTATTCCCCTGATCATCTTATAAACCTCTATCAAGTCGCCCCTCATCCTTCTCCGTTCTAATGAGAAAAGGCCTAGCACCCTCAACCTTTCCACGTAAGACCTACTCTCCATTCCAGGCAACATCCTGGTAAATCTTCTTTGCACCTTTTCCAAAGCTTCCACATCCTTCCTAAAATGAGGCGACCAGAACTGTACACAGTACTCCAAATGTGGCCTTACCAAAGTTTTGTACAGCTGCATCATCACCTCACGGCTCTTAAATTCAATCCCTCTGTTAATGAACGCGAGCACACCATAGGCCTTCTTCACAGCTCTATCCACTTGAGTGGCAACTTTCAAAGATGTATGAACATAGACCCCAAGATCTCTCTGCTCCTCCACATTGCCAAGAACTCTACCGTTAACCCTGTATTCCGCATTCATATTTGTCCTTCCAAAATGGACAACCTCACACTTTTCAGGGTTAAACTCCATCTGCCACTTCTCAGCCCAGCTCTGCATCCTATCTATGTCTCTTTGCAGCCGACAACAGCCCTCCTTACTATCCACAACTCCACCAATCTTCGTATCATCTGAAAATTTACTGACCCACCCTTCAACTCCCTCATCCAAGTCATTAATGAAAATCACAAACAGCAGAGGACCCAGAACTGATCCCTGCGGTACGCCACTGGTAACTGGGATCCAGGCTGAATATTTGCCATCCACCACCACTCTCTGACTTCTATCGGTTAGCCAGTTCGTTATCCAGCTGGCCAAATTTCCCACTATCCCATGCCTCCTTACTTTCTGCATAAGCCTACCATGGGGAACTTTATCAAATGCCTTACTAAAATCCATGTACACTACATCCACTGCTTTACCTTCATCCACATGCTTGGTCACCTCCTCAAAGAATTCAATAAGATTTGTAAGGCAAGACCTACCCCTCACAAATCCGTGCTGACTATCCCTAATCAAGCAGTGTCTTTCCAGATGCTCAGAAATCCTATCCTTCAGTACCCTTTCCATTACTTTGCCTACCACCGAAGTAAGACTAACTGGCCTGTAATTCCCAGGGTTATCCCTAGTTCCTTTTTTGAACAGGGGCACGACATTCGCCACTCTCCAATTCCCTGGTACCACCCCTGTTGACAGTGAGGACGAAAAGATCATTGCCAACGGCTCTGCAATTTCATCTCTTGCTTCCCATAGAATCCTTGGATATATCCCGTCAGACCCGGGGGACTTGTCTATCCTCAAGTTTTTCAAAATGCCCAACACATCTTCCTTCCTAACAAGTATTTCCTCGAGCTTACCAATCTGTTTCACACTGTCCTCTCCAACAATATCGCCCCTCTCATTTGTAAATACAGAAGAAAAGTACTCGTTCAAGACCTCTCCTATCTCTTCAGACTCAATACACAATCTCCCGCTACTGTCCTTGATCGGACAGTATGAATGGTGTCTTTCCAGATGCTCAGAAATCCTATCCTTCAGTACCCTTTCCATTACTTTGCCTACCACCGAAGTAAGACTAACTGGCCTGTAATTCCCAGGGTTATCCCGAGTCCCTTTTTTGAACAGGGGCACGACATTCGCCACTCTCCAATCCTCTGGTACCACCTCTGTTGACAGTGAGGACGAAAAGATCATTGCCAACGGCTCTGCAATGTCATCTCTTGCTTCCCATAGAATCCTTGGATATATCCTGTCAGGCCCGGGGGACTTGTCTATCCTCAGGTTTTTCAAAATGCCCAACACATCTTCCTTCCGAACAAGTATTTCCTCGAGCTTACCAATCTGTTTCACACTGTCCTCTCCAACAATATCGCCCCTCTCATTTGTAAATACAGAAGAAAAGTACTCGTTCAAGACCTCTCCTATCTCTTCAGACTCAATACACAATCTCCCGCTACTGTCCTTGATCGGACCTACCCTCGCTCTAATCATTCTCATATTTCTCACATATGTGTAAAAGGCCTTGGGGTTTTACTTGATCCTAACCGCCAAAGATTGTTCCTGCCATCTCTTAGCTCTCCTAATCCCTTTCTTCAGTTCCCTCCTGGCTATCTTGTATCCCTCCAATGCCCTGACTGAACCTTGTTTCCTCAGCCTTACATAAGTCTCCTTTTTCCTCTTAACAAGACATTCAACCTCTCTTGTCAACCATGGTTCCCTCACTCGACCATCTCTTCCCTGCCTGACAGGGACATACATATCAAGGACACGTAGCACCTGTTCCTTGAACAAGTTCCACATTTCACTTGTGTCCTTCCCTGACAGCCTCTGTTCCCAACTTATGCACTTCAATTTTTGTCTGACAACATCGTATTTACCCTTCCCCCAATTGTAAACCTTGCCCTGTTGCACGTACCTATCCCTCTCCATTACTAAAGTGAAAGTCACAGAATTGTGGTCACTATCTCCAAAATGCTCCCCCACTAACAAATCTATCACTTGCCCTGGTTCATTACCCAGTACTAAATCCAATATTGCCCCTCCTCTGGTCGGACAATCTACATACTGTGTTAGAAAAGCTTCCTGGACACACTGCACAAACACCACCCCATCCAAACTATTTGATCTAAAGAGTTTCCACTCAATATTTGGGAAGTTAAAGTCGCCCATGACTACTACCCTATGACTTCTGCACCTTTCCAAAATCTGTTTCCCAATCTGTTCCTCCACATCTCTGCTACTATTGGGGGGCCTATAGAAAACTCCTAACAAGGTGACTGCTCCTTTCCTATTTCTGACTTCAACCCATACTACCTCAATAGGGTGATACTCCTCGAACTGCCTTTCTGCAGCTGTTATACTATCTCTAATTAATAATGCCACCCCCCCCCCCCCCACCTCTTTTACCACCCTCCCTAATCTTATTGAAACATCTATAACCAGGGATCTCCAACAACCATTTCTGCCCCTCTTCTATCCAAGTTTCCGTGATGGCCACCACATCGTAGTCCCAAGTACCGATCCATGCCTTAGGTTCACCCACCTTATTCCTGATGTTTCTTGCGTTGAAGTATACACACTTCAACCCATCTCCGTGCCTGCAAGTACTCTCCTTTGTCAGTGTTCCCTTCCCCACTGCCTCACTACATGCTTTGGCGTCCTGAATATCGGCTACCTTAGTTGCTGGACTACAAATCCGGTTCCCATTCCCCTGCCAAATTAGTTTAAACCCTCCCGAAGAGTACTAGAAAACCTCTCTCCCAGGATATTGGTGCCCCTCTGGTTCAGATGCAACCCGTCCTGCTTGTACAGGTCCCACCTTCCCCAGAATGCGCTCCAATTATCCAAATACCTGAAGCCCTCCCTCCTACACCATTCCTGCAGCCACGTGTTCAACTGCACTCTCTCCCTATTCCTAGCCTCGCTATCACGTGGCACCGGCAACAAACCAGAGATGACAACTCTGTCTGTCCTGGCTTTTAACTTCCAGCCTAACTCCCTAAACTTGTTTATTACCTCCACACCCCTTTTCCTACCTATGTCGTTGGTACCAACGTGCACCACGACTTCTGGCTGCTCCCCCTCCCCCTTAAGGATCCTGAAGACACGATCCGAGACATCCCTGGCCCTGGCACCCGGGAGGCAACATACCTTCCGGGAGTCTCGCTCGCGACCACAGAATCTCCTATCTATTCCCCTAACCATTGAATCTCCTATTACTATTGCTTTTCCATTCTCCCCCCTTCCCTTCTGAGCCCCAGAGTCAGACTCAGTGCCAGAGACCTGGCCGCTAGGGCCTTCCCCCGGTAGGTCATCCCCCCCAACAGCATCCAAAACGGTATACTTGTTTTGAAGGGGAACGGCCACGAGGGATCCCTGCACTGTCTGCCTGTTTGTTTTTTTCCCCCTGACTGTAACCCAGCTATTCTTGTCCTGTACCTTGGGCGTGGTTACCTCCTTGTAACTCTTCTCAATCACCCCCTCTGCCTCCCGGATGATCCGAAGTTCATCCAGCTTCAGCTCCAGTTCCCTAACACGGTCTTTGAGGAGCTGAAGTTGGGTGCACTTCCCGCAGGTATAGTCAGCGGGGACACCGGTGGTATCCCTCACCACCCACATCCTACAGGAGGAGCATGCATCTGGCCTAGCCTCCATCCCTTCTTACCTGACAGAATATAGCTGCCCTGTGGACTAACTAGATCTCCGCCCTCCGACTCTGCTCCCAGTCAGCTACACTTTCTGTAAACTCCTGGCTCTCTTCGCACTCTTGGCGGAAATGTCGGAAACAAAATGAAAGGAGCACCTTACTCCCTCCTCACCTAACTCCCTCGGTCACCAAACTCTTACTATAGCACTGAAAAAGCACCAAATTCAGCACTCAGTGCAAACCTATCATCTCAGTGAATCTCTTCTACACCCTCTCCATGGCCTTGACATCCTTCCTGGTGTAAGATCCCCAAAACCTGATCTGATATTCCAACTGCAGCCGAACCAATGATTTGTCCAGGTTTACATGACCTCTGTCCTTTTGAACCCCACACCCAGAATTACAAAACCTTGGATCCCATGTGTTTTTTAAACACTTTATCAACTTGTCCTCCCACATTTAAAAGTTTGTGTATCTGAAACTCCTTTTAGGGTTTGGGAGATATTAACATAACATGGCTGAAATACATTGACATCCAATGTCTGATATAATGTGTGTTCTAGGAGAGAGAAGTTTAGTCTGAATTATAAACTCAAGCAGGCGCTTCACTGCAGAAAGGTCACCGTGGAAACGCTGATGAGACATTCCATTCCACAGAATCGACTCATTGGAAACTAATTGGATCGGGGAGAGGACAGAGTTTGTCTGTTATCAAGTCAAAAGGTAACAGGGGCGTGGATGAGGTTTCAGCAGCAGTTGGGGTGGGGATGGACACAGGTGACATTATGGAGATTGAAATATCTGGTATTTGTCATGGTGTGGATATGGGGTCAGAATCTCAACTTGGGGTCAGATCTGACCCGGAGATTATGCAGAGTGTGGTTCAGCCTCAGACAGTTCCCAGGGAGAGGGATGGACTCGGGAGTGAGGAAACGGAATTTGTAATGGTGACTGAAGACAATGGCTTTGATCTTCCCAATTTTTAATTGGAGGAAATTTCTGCTCATCCAGTACTGGATGTGGGACAAGCAGTTTGATAATTGAGTGACAGTGGAGGAATGGATCGGGATGGGGGTGAGGTAGAGCTGGGTCTCGTCAGTGTACATGTGAAAACTAACAAGGTGCTTTTGGATGATGTCACCTACTGGAAGCGTGTTGATGAGAAAATGGAGGGGCCGAGGATAGATCCTTGGGGGACACCGAGTACAAGGAGTTGGAGAGGAAAGGGAGGTTTTGATGTGGTAGTTGCAATGATGGTGGGGTTAAATATTGTTTTAGGATGGGTGATGATGGTGCATTTAATGATGAGCGACAGGACGAAGAGAGAGAACTATGAACAATATCACACAACATGGAGAAGGTGAATGGTCAGCAGTTTTGTGAGAATGTGGTGAAATAGTAATAATCAAACACCTTTATTAGTGTCACAAGTAGGCTCACATGTACACTGCAATGAAGTTACTGTGAAAAGCCCCTAGTCACCACACTCCAGTGCCTGTTCGGGTACACAGAGGGAGAATTCAGAATGTCCAATTCACCTAACAAACACGTCTTTCGGGACTTGTGGGAGGAAACAGGAACACCCTGGGAGCAGACACGGGGAGAACGTGCAGACTCCGCACCGACAATGACCCAAGCCGGGAATCGAACCCAGGACCCTGGCGCAGGAGGCAGGTCTAATGGAGAAGATGAGCTCTGATGAAGATAGGAGGTAGGAGAGAAACTGGAGAAAGAGGAGTTCAGAGCTCAGACCAGGTGGAATTTTCGAGACAATTTGGCCCATTGGTAGAGAGGAAAGCAGCAGAGGCAGCTCATCAAATTGTCTCAATCTCAGTGAGAAAGAAGCTTCATGAACTCCACACACTTGAGGTGAGGATGGAGGAGACAGGGGCGAGGGAGACCTTCAAACAGAACTAACTTGTGATGGGATGTTAAAAGATTCGACACACTTGTGTTAAATAATTGACTTTTATCCAGAATATTATCCCTTATAACTGGATTAGCGTTTATAAATATGAGTCCAACCCGAGTCCAATGAACATGCTTCAGTCCTGGATGTGATTAACAGCAAAATCCAATCACATCAGTTACTTGTGAACCCACTGGTGTCTCAGCAGGTTGCCTGAGTGAATGAATCCCTTTCCACACTGTGAGCAGGTGAATGGCCTCTCCCCAGTGTGAATCCGCTGGTGTAGAGTGAGTTGAGATAATCGTCTGAACCCAGTCCCAGTCAGAGCACCTGAATAGTTTCTCGTCAGTGTGAACATGCTGGTGGGACACCAGTTCCCGAGAGGTTTTAAAGCACTTCCCACATTTTCTGCATTTAAAAGGTCTCTCATCATTGTGAATCGGCTGGTGTGTCAGCAGTTGGGATGACTGAGTGAATCCATGCCCACACTCTGGACAAGTGAAAGGCCTTTCCCCAGTTTGAACTCACTGGTGCATCAACAGGCTGTATGACTGAGTGAATCCACGCCCACACTCGGGGCAGGGAAAGGCTTCTCCCCAGTGTGAATGTGTCGATGGGGTGCCAGGTCAGATGGGTAATTGAACGCTTTGCCACAGTCCCCACATTTCCATGGTTTCTCCCGACTGTGAACTGTGCTTTTTCCTTCCATGTTCAAAATCTGATGATATTTAGGTTACGATCAGTTACACGACTGTCAGATTTTGATGTGGTGCTTGGTTGGAGTTTCCCAATTGCACATCCTTCCCTGCTGATACCCTGTGAAATTGAGTTAAAACAAACAAAAGGGAGAGAGAGATCCCACAAAAACACAAAGGCAGGTTGTGAAATTGTGCTGAATCAATCTGGTAACTTGTGGGGCCGGCACTGGGAAAAAGTGACCACGAAAACTGTTGAACCTTTTGTGAAACGTGAACTAGTTTGTTAATGTCCTTCAGGGAAGGGAACCTGCCGCCCGGCCTGAGCCCACACAAGATTCGGGCCTCTGCAAGAACACAAGAAATAGGAGCAGAAGTAGACCATTTGGCCCTTCAAACCTGCTCTGCCATTGAACACATTTGTGGCTGATCTCAGTCTTCAATTCCACTTTCCCGTTAGCTCTCTATGTCCTTTGACTTCCTGAGAGACCAAAAATCTCACCATCTCAGCCTTATATATATTCACTGATGGTCACAGTAACTTCATTGCAATGTTAATGTAAACTTACTTGTGACAATAATGATTATTATTAACATCCACAACCCTCTGGGCTAGAGAATTTAATATGAGAAACAGAGTGAGAGAAAGAGAGCAAGTAGTGGGGGAGAGAGAAAATCAAAAAGATTGATGGAAAGGGAGAGAGTGAGAAAGGAGTGAGGGTAACAGCAAGCAATGGACCAACAACTGAATCACAATTTGACAGAATCTCCTGAACCCTTAACCTCCACCACCTGGATGGAGCAGGACAGCAGATGTATGTGAACATCACCACCTGCAAGTTCCTTTCCAAGACACACACTGTTGAACTTGTCTGACATCCAGGGCCGGATGAGCAGAACTTTCCTCCATTTAAATATTGACAAGACTGAACCCATTCCCTTTCATCCCCGCTACAAACTCCAGTCCCTTGCCACCAATTCCATCCCTGTCCAATGTCTGAGGCTGAAGCTGACTGTTCACAACCATGGTGAAATATTTCACCCCTCGATGAGTTCTTGACCACATATCCACACCATCACCAAGATTGCCGATTTCCACCTCAGGAACACAGCTCGACTCCACCTTAGTCTCTGTTCATCTGCTGCAGAAACCATCATCCATTCTTCTGTTACCACTTAACCAAATTATTCCAACGCACTCGCAGCCGGACTGCAACATTAAACAACCCCCTCCATCCCATCCCAAACTCTGCTACCCATGTGCTTACTCACACCAGCCCCTGTGCCCACTGGTCTGCAAATGCTTCCTTTTAAAAGGCACACAGAAGTTTACATTTCTCATTCTTTTCCTCCATGGTAATGATTATCCTGATCACTGTAATCTCCTCCACACACACCCCTTTGAGATCGCTGCACTCATTTAATTCCAGCCACTTGAGAATTCCTGATTTTAATCTCTCCACCATCACTGAGTTGCCAAGGTCTCAATTTCAGGAATTTCCTCCTTAAAACTCTCCGACTCTCTGACTCAATTTCTTCCATTAAGATTCTCCTTCAAATCTAATATCTCCTCATGCGGCTCAGTGTCAATTGTTATTTTGTAACGTTTCTCTGAAAGTCTTAAAAGTTATATTCTGTTCAAGTCACAATATAAATTCGAGTTATTGTCACTGCCCTCGGCATATATTCTGCCCCATAAATAAGAATTTGTAACTCAGAGGGAAAGTCTGTCATGAAGACACGTTTCAAAAATGTTGCCCCCAACAATGATGGCGACTGAGCCTGCGCCTGAGCCCCAATAAATATGGTGGGTGCGCGTGCGCACTACTGCCAGTGAGCCAAATAACGAGGGCGCATGCGCACCGCTGCCCTTACCAAATAAAGATGGCGGGTGCACAGGCTCGTCTGTGACAAAGCTGCAGCCTCCGCTCAGATCCCCAGGTACCGGTGGTTTATTTTGTCAGATGTTCAGTTTATATAACATGTTTATGAAGCGTGCCTAACAACCCGCATGATCCAGCTCTCCCTCCGTCCCGCCATTCCCACCTTCACGGATTGTGGATCCTAGAAATAACGTTTTCTGCGTCGCCATTAATCACAGTGCGCATGCTTCACTCGGCCCAGTCCCGCCCCTGATTCACTCCGATTGGCGGGAGGACCTGTCCTCCCCCCCCCTTCCCGGACCCGTCCACTCTTCTATTGGTCGCGCAATGCTGTCAACCATTGTCCGGGCATTATGAGGTGTCAGGTGAGAGGTCAGTGTTGGGGGCGGGGTTTACAAATCCCGAGTGCGGCCCCAGAGCTGAACAATGAACATTCTCCACTCTCACTATCCGCCACTTCCGGCTTCTCCACAAACAACCTCACAGAGACCAGGGGGGAGACACTGACCATGTCACTTCATTAGTCACCCAGAGAGACAGGAGAATGTTCTGGGGACATTAAATTAATAAAATCTGGAATTTAAAGTTCGTTTCAGTGAGGGTGACTGAGAAAATCTCCAATGTCATTGGATTAGGTCAAAAAGGCAGAACGTAGGAAACTAGTTAGTTTAAAGCCTGTTGTTGGGAAACTGTTAGAATCTATTATTGAGGAAGCAGTATCTGGACATTTGGAAAGTCAAACTGCAATCCATCAGAGTCAGCGTGGTTTTGTGAAGGGTAAATCGTGTTTGACTCATTTCTTGCAGTTCTTGGCTCAAGTGGATAATGGGGTCCTGTCGATGTATTTGGACTCCCAGAATACATTTGATAAAGTGTCACATAAAAGGTAATAATCAAGGTAAAATCCCACGGGGTTGAGAGATATTAGCTTGGATAGAGGATTGGCTAACCAACAGACAACAGAGAGTGGGGTTAGATTTATTGACACATGTACTGAAGAAAAATGTTTTTACCCAGAGGGTGGTGAGGGTCTGTAATGCACTACCTAGGAGGGTGGTAGAGACGGTTGTCTCACATCCTCTAAAAAAGCACCTGGATGAAGACTGGCACATCATAACATTAAAGGCTATGAGCCAAGTGCTGGCAAATGGGATTAGGTAGGTGGGTCAAGTTTATCATGTGTTAGTGCAAACTCGATGGACCGAAGGGCCTCTCCTGCTCTGTGAAATAAATGAAATGAAAATTGCTTATTGTCACAAGTAGGCTTCAAATGAAGTTACTGTGAAAAGCCCCTAGTCGCCACATTCTGGCGCTTGTTCGGGGAGGCTGGTACGGAAATTGAACCATGCTGCTGGCCTGCTCAGCCCCTCTGTGTTGCTGATGATACAAAGTTCGGTGGCATCACAGACAGCATAGATGATTGCATTATATTGCAAGAAGATATTGACAGACAAGGTCAATGGGCAAGATTGTGGTAATGTAAACATGTGTGAGGTTATCTGGAACCAAAAAAGGATAGAACTGAGTACTTTCTAAATGGAAAGATGTTAAGTATACTAGACGTCCAAAGAGACTTGGGGTTCATAGAATCTATGGCACGGAGACCGGCCCTTCAGCCCAAACCGGTCCATGCCAACCAAAAAGCTCATCTAGGTCAATCCCATTTGCCTGCATTTGGCCCATATCCCTCTGAACCTTTCCGAACCATGTATCTGTCCAAATGCCTTTACAATCTTGTCAATGTCCCTGCCTCAACTAGTTCCTCCGGCAGCTCATTCCGTACTATCCTCTGTGTAAAACCATTGCTCCTTAGGTTCCCATTAATTCTTTCCCCTCTGAACTTAAACCAAAGCCCTCTAGTTCTCGATTCCCCAACCCTGAGAAAAAGACTGAGTGTATTCACCCTGTCCACGCCTCTCATGATCTTATACATCTCGATAAGATCACCCCTCAGTCTCCTACGCTCCAAAGATAAAGGTCCTGGCCTGTCGAATCTCTCCCTTTCACTCAGTCTCTTGAGTCCTGGCAACATCCTTGTAAATCTCTTCTGCACTCACTCCAGTTTAATAACATCTTTCCCATAGCAAAGCAGCCAAAACTGAACACAATACTCCAGGTGCGACCTCACCGACGTCCTGTACAACTGCAACATAACTTCCCAACTTTTATACTCAGTGCCCTGACTGATGTAGGTCAGCACGCCAAAAGCCTTCTTCAGAGAATTTATAGTGCAGAAGGAGTCTATTCGGCCCATCGTGCCTGCACCGGCCCTTACAAAAAGCACCCTACTCAAGCCCACTTATCTACCCTATCCCCGTAACCCAGTAACTCCCACTTAACCTTTTTTTTTGGACACTAAGGGCAATTTAGCAAGGCTAGTCCACCGAACCCGCACATCTTTAGACTGTGGGAGGAAACTAGAGAACACACGCAGACACGGGGAGAACGTGCATACTCCGCACAGACAGTGACCCAGCTGGGAATCGAACGGGGGTCCCTGGAGCTGTGAAGCAACTGTGCTAACCACTGTGCTACCGTGCTGCCCTATCTACCTGTGACTCCACCTTTAGAGAACCATGCACCTGAACTCCAAGATCCTTCTGTTCCATGATACACCCTCAGGCCTTACCATTCACTGTGAAAGTTCCACCTTGATTTCTGAAATGCAACTCCTCACACTGATCTGTATTGAATTCCATTTGCCATTTCTCGGCCCACTTTCCCAGCTGATCAAGAGCCTGCTGCAATTTTTGATAACCTTCCTCACTGCCGCCAAGACCACCTATTTTAGTGTCATCTGCAAACTTACTGATCATGTCTTGTACATTCTCATCCAAATCGTTGATTATAGATATAAACAGCAATCTCCTAGTTACTGATCTCCGAGTTACTCCCTATTTAGTTAATTACTCCAGTTTCTCAAATTTAGAACAGATTCCCAATCAGCCAATCAGCTTTACTCTGAGGTAAGTTATTTATATTTACTGTTCAAAGCTTCTCCTCCCCGGATTCGGGCCAAATCCGCTCCCTGCTGAATAGGCCGTGAATCCCTGAGGTAAGTTATTTATATTTACTGTTCCAAAGCTGCTCCTGCCTGAGTTCGCACCAACTCCACTCCCTGCGTTGGTGAGGTTCATCCCTGGGTGTCTGGAAAATCATTAGGACAGTAACTGTCCTGTTAGGTAATGAGTCATTTTGCTTCCTAATTGGCCGAGGAAGGCAGTGTGTCACAAGGATGGATGTGTTGACCGATTAATGGCTGGAGGATGGGGGCTGGGTCATGTGATCAAACCTCCAGGAATACATTTAATCAAAGTTGGCGAGGAGAGAATGTTCTGAATTTCTATCCTAAACTGACAGTGAGGTTTCTGTAAATTTACAGGATACTGGAAGTAGAGGTTTAACAGACGGGAACTGCAAACCAAACGTCACATCGCGATCTGACAGAGTCACTTGATTCATTAGAAACTGAATTTCAGCAGCATCTGGGTGTGGAAGGTAAAAGGTTTGTCTGTTCTGACTGTGAGGGAAGATTTCAGGTCTCAGTGTGACTGGAAAAGCCCCAAGATTCACAAACCCTGGTTCGACCAAACCTGGAGAACTGTGTTCAGTCCTGGGCAACAAACCTGAGGAAGGATAGAATGGCCTCGGAGGGAGTGTAGCACAGATTTACCTGAGTGATATCTGAACCCCCTGGGGTTAAATTACAAAACTAGATTACACAAAGGAGTCAGAGACATGATGGCACAAAGGGCATTCGGCCCATTGAGACCATGCTAGCTCACTGGGGCAATCCAGTCAGTGCCATTCTCCTGCTCTATCCCTGTATCCTCGCAGTTTTATTTCCCTCAGATGTCTATCCAATTTCCTTTTGAAATCAAATCATTCATTGTGTCTATTTTCAAACTCCCTCATAGGCAGCAAGTTTCAGGTCATTGCCGCTCACTGTGTAAAAACATAAATCTCATATCACCTCATATCTCCTGTACCTTTGACATACAAACTCGGAACAGGCCACTCGGCCCCTCGAGCCTGCTCAGTATTAAATAAGATTGCAGCTGATCTCATTCTAACGTTAACTCCACATTCCTGCCTACCCCTGATGACCTTTCACCCCCTTGCTCATCAAGAATCTATCCAGCTCTGCCTTAAAAATATTCAAGGTCTCTGCTTCCGCTGCCTTTTAAGGACGTGAGTTCCAAATTCTTACAGCCCTCAAGAGAATACAAAATCCTCATCTCCATCTGAAATGGGTGACCCGTTATTTTGCAACAGTGACGCCCTCGTTCTCGATTCCCCCACAAGAGGAAACATCCTCTCCACATCCACCCTGTCAAAACCCCTCAGGATCTTATATGGATCAATCCAGGTTTTACCCAAAACTTTACATCTTTGTCCCTAGTTCTTGGACGATCAGTGAATGGAAACAGAGTTTCTTTGTACACCTGATAGAAATCTGGCATAATCTTGAGTTCCTGAATCAAATCTCCCCTCAACCTCCTTTGCTGGAACTATTCTGGTAAATCTCCTCTGCACCTTCTCCAAGAACCTTCAGATCCTTCCTGAAAAGTGGTGACCAGAGCTTTATAAAGATTCATCGAATAGAATTGGAATCATAGAATTCCTACAGTGCAGGAGGCCACTCGGCCCATCGAGTCTGCACTGATTCTCTGAAAGGGCACCCTGCCTCGGCCCACACTCCTACCCTGTCCCTGTAAACCCATAGCCCCACCTAACCTGCACATCCCTGGACACTAAGAGGCAATTTATCAAGGCCAATCCACCTAACTTTCCCTTCATTGGACTGTTAGAGGAAACCTGAGCACCGGGTGGAAACCCACGCAGATACTGGGAGGAAGTGCAGACCCCACACAGACAGTCACCAAGGCCGGAATTGAACCCGGGTCCCTGGCGCTGAGAGGCAGCAGTGCTAATCACCATGCCACCAGAAGCATAGTTTTGGTGTCAATATTACTCTTTGTGAAGCTCAAGGTCGAATTTGCATTGCCAACTATTCTCTTTAGTATGACTTGTAGATATACTAAATCCCTCTTCACCTCTTTCTCTCTCCTCCCAAAGAGGCCAGTTGGGTTTTTATGACAATCCAGCAATTTTCATGGTCACTTTTTCCCAGTGCCGGCCCCACAAATGACCAGCTCAATCATTCAGCTCAATTTCACAACCTGCCTTTGTGTTTTTGTGGGTTCTCTCACTCCCTATTTTCTGTTTTAAATCAGTTTCACAGGGTGTTCGAAGGGGAGACTTCAAAGTCCGGAAACTCAAACCAAGCATCACATCAGGATCTGACAGAATCCTCAACTTATCATATCCTGAATATCAGCAGATTTTGAACATGGAAGGAAAAAGCATCATTCACACTGCGGGGAAACTGTACACGTGTTGTGTGTGTTGTCGAGGATTCAGTCAATCATCAGGCCTCACAAGCCACAAATGCAGTCACACTGAGGAGAAACCGTGGAAATGTGCGGACTGTGGGAAAGGATTCACTTCCCCATCCCAGCTGGAAACTCATCGACGCAGTCACACTGGGGAGAGACCATTCCCCTGCTCCAAATGTGGGAAGAGATTCACTCGTCATCCGCTCTGTCCACACACCAGCAAGTTCACACTGGGGAGAGACCATTCACCTGCTCCAAGTGTGGGAAGGGATTCACTCGGTCATCCGCTCTGTCCAGACACCAGCAAATTCACACTGGGGAGAGACCATTCACCTGCTCAGAGTGTGAGAAGGGATTCAGTGATTCATCCAACCTGCAGAATCACCAGCGAGTTCACACTGGGGAGAGGCCGTTCACCTGCTCAGAGTGTGGGAAGGGATTTGCTATTTCAGCCCACTTGCTGAGACACCAGCGAGTTCACACTGATGAGAGACCGTTTAAATGTCCAGACTGCGGGAAGCGCTGTAAAAGTTCTGGGGATCTGATGTACCATCAACGTGTTCACACTGACGAGAGACCGTTCAGGTGCTCTCACTGCGGGACTGGGTTCAGACGATCATGTGACCTCACTGTACATCAGCGAATTCACACTGAGGAGAGGCCATTCACCTGCGCCGAGTGTGGGAAGGGATTCATTCGGTCATCCGCTCTGTCCACACACCAGCGAGTTCACACAGGGGAGAGACCATTCACCTGCTCCGAGTGTGGGAAGGGATTCACTACTTCACCCAACCTGCTGAAACACAAACGAGGCCACAAGTAACCATAGTGATTGGATTTTGCTGATCCTCACATTCAGGACTGAACCATATTCATTTGGGTCTCTTTCTGCTTATGACTCCGGCCCATTTACAGGGGCTAATATTCTGGCTTATAAAGTCAAATAAATTGACTGAAGACCATAAGACATAGGAGTGGAAGTAAGGCCATTCGGCCCATCGAGTCCACTCCACCATTCAATCATGGCTGATTTCAACTCCATTTACCCGCTCTCTCTCCATCGCCCTTAATTCCTTGAGAAATCAAGAATTTATCAACTTCTGTCTTAAAGACACTCAATGTCCCGGCCTCCACTGCCCTCTGTGGCAATGAATTCCATAGCCCCACCACTCTCTGGCTGAAGAAATTTCTCCTCATCTCTGTTCTAAAGTGACTCCCTTTTATTCTGAGGCTGTGCCCCCGGGTCCTAGTCTCCCCTGCTATTGGAAACAACTTCCCTACGTCCACCCTATCTAAGCCATTCATTATCTTGTAAGTTTCTATTAGATCTCCCCTCAACCTCCTAAACTCCAATGAATATAATCCCAGGATCCTCAGACGTTCATCGTATGTTAGGCCTACCATTCCTGGGATCATCCGTGTGAATCTCTGCTGTACCCGCTCCAGTGCCAGTATGTCCTTCGGAGATGTGGGGCCCAAAATTGCTCACAGTATTCTAAATGGGGCCTAACTAATGCTTTATAAAGCTTCAGAAGTACATCCCTGCTTTTATATTCCAAGCCTCTTGAGATAAATGACAACATTGCATTTGCTTTCTTAATTACGGACTCAACCTGCAAGTTTACCTTTAGAGAATCCTGGACTAGGACTCCCAAGTCCCTTTGCACTTCAGCATTATGAATTTTGTCACCGTTTAGAAAATAGTCCATGCCTCTATTCTTTTTTCCAAAGTGCAAGACCTCACACTTGCCCACGTTGAATTTCATCAGCCATTTCTCCATCCCAGCTGGAAACTCATCGACGCAGTCACACTGGGCAGAGACCATTCACCTGCTCCAAGTGTGGGAAGAGATTCACCAGTCATCCGCTCTGTCCACACACCAGCGAATTCACACTGGGGAGAGACCATTCACCTGCTCAGTGTGAGAAGGGATTCAGTGATTCATCCAACCTGCGGAAACACCAGCGAATTCACACAGGGAGAGACGGTGGCGTTCGCGAGCGGAGCGGCCGCGATGAGGAGAAGCTCCTGCTGGTCCACGATATCGCGGTCTTTTTCGGGGGGCTCCCCGCTGTTTAAAATAAAATTAAACTTCTCCGGGGTCGGCCCTGCCTCCCTCGCCCGTCAAAGCTCCGTTTCAGGGAGCCGGAGGGTTGGAAGGGTGGGGGGGGGGGGGGGGGAGACTGGTCCCGGCGGGTTCGGTGGAGCGGCTGCACGTGGAGGAGGAGCGGGACAACCTGAAAGCCGGACCTGAAAATTTGAAAGGAGCAGCGGGGGCGGAGCCAAACAGGCCGAGGCGGCAGGCCCGAAGCCAGGGCGTGATGTAGGTGAGATGTCCCACATCGGATGTCCCGCCTAGAATGTGGTAAGAAGACTGAAGCCCGGTCCCAGGGAAATTCTGGAGGAATACAAAAAAGAAGAGAAAGATGTTTTAAAGAAATTTGGTTGAAAAAAATGTTTTCTCCCTTTTTTTATGAAGGAAGAAATGTTTTTGTTTTTTCGATTTATAAAAAACAAAAAGGATTGAAGAAGGAAAGAAGGTGGGAAAAAAAAGGAAAAATAATAAGCCGTTAAAGGATGTGAAAAGCAGCGTTGAGAAAGGTTGGAAACGCGGGCTCGTCGTTGAATGAGAAGACGAGCAAAAGTGCTGACAAGATGGCGGATGCCGGACCGCGTGGTGGGTCAGCACTACTTACGGTGGAGAAGATGACCGAGGTGATGGTGGTGGAGCTGGAAAAGCAGTTTGTGAGGCACATGGAGGCGTTGAGGAAGGAGACGGCGATCGCATTGAAGTCATTGGTGGAGGAGGCAATCGCCCCGGTGAGGATAGCTGTGGCAATGACATCGGCCGAGGTGAGAGCAGGGCGAGAAGATGAAGGAAGTGGAGGAGGCCATGTCGCAGCACAGCGACCAGCTCACCTCGATGGGGGACGAGCTGCGGAGGGTGGTGGAGGTCAACAGAGAACTCCGAGCAAAGCTCGAGGACTTGGAGAACCGCTCGAGGCGGCACAATCTGAGAATTGTGGGCTTGCCCGAAGGGACAGAGGGTCCAAGGCCAGCAGAGTACTTCGCTAAGAAGCTGGCGGAGTTGATGGGGGTGGGTGAGAACCCCTCCCGGTATGAGCTGGACCGAGCTCATCGGTCATTAAGGCTGAAGCCCAAAGTGAATGAGCCGCCAAGAGCAGTAATTATCTGCTTCCATAAGTACTGCATGAAGGAGAAGGTGTTAAGCTGGGCGAAGGAGAAGCGCAAGGTGCAGTGGGATGCTGCTGGAGTTTGGATCTACCAGGACGTGACGGTGGAGTTGGCAAAAAGACGAGCGGCGTTCTGGCGAGTGAAAGCGGCACCGTACAAAAAGGGGGTGCGAAGCTGAGGGTGACGTATGATGCCAAAGACTTTTATTTCGAGACAGCGGAGGCGGCTGAGGCATTCGTGCGGGCAGAAGGCTTGGGACAGACGTGAGGAGCGGAGCTGGAAGAGGGACTGGGCTGTGATTGGGGAGCTGGAAAATGTATCAATGCTATAACTTTCTTTTTACTGACGTGTATTGTAATTTAATTCTCTTCACATTGTTCCAGAGTTCAGGTTATTGGTTGGGTTGATTGGCATTCTGTGTTGCGACGGTTATATCTTAGTTTAGTGAATTGTGTGGGTTGGATTGTTGTTCTTGCTTTTTCTTTCTCTGGGACTGGGTAGGAGGGGACGGTATTTCTTGGCGGGGGAGCCACTCGCGCTAGCTAATTAAAGTCAGCTAGTGAACGGAGGTGAGGTGCGAGGAGGGCTGCGGACATTGGAGCCTGGTTAGCAGGTTTCGATGGGCCTACGAGGCAAGCGAGGGGGGGCGGGGGGAGGGGGGGAGAGATTGATGCTGGGAGATGTTTTTTCGAGAGGAAATGTTGGGGGGGATTTGTGGGGGGGGGGGGAGGGGTTTGATGTTAATGGATAGGGGCAGGTCAGGCTCATGGGGCAGGGCCCGGTGGTATGATGATGGCGGATAAGAAGGGTGGGGCGGGGTGAGAGACCCCCAGTTGGGATAGTCATATGGAATGTGAGGGGGTTAGAAGGTCCGGTCAAGAGGTCAAGGGTGCTTGCGCATCTTAAAAGTTTGAAAGCAATGTAAAAGATGTAGCAATGCTGCAGAAGACTCACTTGAGGGTGAAGGATCAGGTGAGACTTAAAAAGGGCTGGGTTAGTCAGGTGTTTCACTCTGGATTTGACGGAAGGGCTCGAGGGGTAGCGGTGCTGGTCAGCAAAAGGGTACGCTTCCAGATGGAGAAGGTGGTGGCAGATCAGGGGGGTAGATATGTGATTGTGACAGGGACACTGGAGAGGAGGTTTGTGGCGCTGTTCAGTGTATATGGCCCCAATTGGGACGATGTGGGATTCGCAAAGAAGGTGCTTGGGGCCATCTCCGACTTGGACACACACAAACTGTTGGTGGGGGGGACTGGAACTTGGTGCAGGAGCCTAGGTTGGACAGGTCACGGCCGCGCTTGCTTGTCCCATCAGGGGGGGGCGGGGGCAAAGGCGCTGGCTGGGCTAATGGTGGAAATGGGAGGGGTGGACTCTTGGAGGTTTCTGCACCCAAGGGAATGGGAGTACTCGTTTTTCTCAGCAGTCCATAAGGTCTCGCAGATCGACTTTTTCATGGTGGGAAAGGCTTTGCTGGCTGGGGTTAAGGGGTCGGAATACTCGACAATTGCAGTGTCAGATCACGCTCCACATTGGATGGATATGGTACTGGAGAAGGGGGCAGCGCAGAGACCGGGGTGGAAATTAGATGTGGGACTTTTGGGGAACGAAGTGTTCTGTGACAAAATTGAAAAGGTAATTAAGGAATATGTAAGTTTCAACTGATGAGATGTTGGAGGTAGATAGGAGTTATGCCGAAGATGGGGACTAAGCAAAGCTGGAAAAGAGGAAGGAACTACAGGCGAGCTTTGACCAACTATCTACCAGGAAGGCAATGCACCAGCTGAGACGAGCAAGGGATGCAGTTTACGAACATATGTTAGCAGGTCACCTCCGGAGGGAAGCAGCAGCAAGGGAAATAGTTCAAGTGAGGGATAGGGCGGGGAAGTTGGTGGTAGCTCTGCAACTGATTAACAAGGTTTTTGAGGAATTTTATGAGGGGTTGTCCAGGTCAGAGCCACCTGGGGGAGACCGTGAGATGCAGGAATTTCTAGATGGGTTGGAGTACCCGAGGTTAGGGGAGGGGAACAGGACTACATGCGAGGGAGCGATAGTGGAGCAGGAGATAAAGGATGCGATTGGGAGGATGCAATCGGGGAAGGTGGCAGGGCCGGATGGGTTTCCGATGGAATATTATAAAAAATTTAAGGATAGGCTGGTACCCCTGATGGTGGGGATGTTTGAAGAGGCGATAGGGAAGGGGGTGTTGCCACAAACTTTGGGGATGGCATCGATTTCACTGTTGCTAAAAAAAGATAATCCGATGGAGTATGGGTCGTATAGGCTCGTATCGCTTCTGAATGTGGACGCAAAAGTATTGGCGAAGGTACTGGCCGGTAGGCTGGGGGAGTGCCTCCCGAAGCTGATATGTGAAGATCAGACGGGGCTCGTGATAGGGAAGCAGCTCTTTTCAAATGTTAGAAGTGTATTGAACGTCGTTATGGCGCCGGCAGAGGGGAAGGAAACAGAGGTGGTTGTGGCATTGGACGCTGAGAAAGCGTTTGACCAAGTAGAATGGGGGGACTTGATGGCAGTTCTGCACCGATTTGGGATTGGACCAAAATTTGTGGACTGGGTAAAGCAACTGTATAAGGAGCCGGGGCCAGTGTCCGCACAACCAACATCAGCTCGAGATACTTTTCTCTCCACTGTGGGACGAGGCAGGGATGTCCTATGTCCCCCCTGCTGTTTGCACTTGCAATTGAGCCGTTGGACATCACATGAAGAGTTTTGGGGGGTATGGAAAGGAATAGTGTGGGGGTTGGGGGGGGGGGGTGAATAGAGCCGATGACTTGCTGTTACACGTGTCGGAACCGAGTGTGTCGATAGGGGGAATATTGGAGCTGCTTCGGGGGTTTGGGTCTTTCTCGTGGTCTAAACTAAATCTAGACAAGAGTGAGTATTTTGTGGTGTCTTGGCGGTGGGTGGGGGCCGGTGTGTCGGGGCTGCCATTCCGTAGGGCAGGGACTCACTTTAGATACCTGGGGGTGCAGGTTGCACCGGAGTGGGGGGGAGGGGGGCTCCGCAAGTACAACATTTCTAGTTTGGTGGAGAGAGTGAAAGCTGACCTGGCAAGGTGGGATGGTCTCTGTCGCTGGCGGGCCGGGTACAGCCGGTTAAAATGAACGTGTTGCTACGATTTCTGTTTATTTTCCAATGCCTGCCGATTTTCCTACCAAAGGCTTTTTTCAGAGAGATTGAGGGAAGGATTACTTCATTTTAATGGAGGGAAGGTGGCCAGAGTTAGAAAGGTGCTTCTACAGAGGGGAAGGCAGGCCTTCCGAACCTGATGTATTACTACTGGGCAGCGAATGTGGAGGAGGTGCGGAGGTGGGCCAGAGGGATTGATTCCCAGTGGGTCAGAATGGAGGAGAGTTTGTGTAGGGGGTCAAGATTGAAAGCACTAGCAACAGCGCCGCTCCCGATGGCCCCGGGGAAATACTCAGGGAGTCTGGTAATAATAGCTTCATTGTAAATCTGGAGGCAGTTTCGCCAACACTTCGGGTTGGGGCACGGTCAAGGGAAATGCCGATTCGGGGGAACCACAGATTTGAGCCAGCAAAGTGGGATGGAAATTTTCAGAAATGGGAGGAGAAGGGGATTAAGTCACTAAAAGATTTGTTTCTTAGGGGTCGGTTTGCAGGATTGAAGGAGCTGGAAGCGATGTATGGGCTGGAGCAGGGGGAAATGTTTAAATACATGCATTTTCGAGATTTTGCCAGAAAGGAGAATCAGAGCTTCCCGGTGGAGCTGGCCTCCACATTGCTGGAGGAGGTAGTGTCAGCAATGTAAGGAGCTATTTTGGAAGAGGAGAAGGCACCACAGGAAGGGATGAAAGCAAAGTGGGAGGAAGAGTTGGGAGAGGATATGGAGGAGGGGTTCTGGTGTGAGGTGCTCCGGAGAGTGAATGCCTCCACCTCGTGCACGAGGTTGGGGCTGATGCAGCTGAAGGTGGTATACAGAGCACACCTCACGAGGGCGATTCTTTGAAGGAGTAGAAGATGTATGGGAACGTTGTGGAGGAGGTGTGGGGGGGGGATCACATTCATATGTTTTGGTCCTGTCCAAAGCTAGAGGATTACTGGAAGGAGGTTTTTAGGATAATTTCTAAAATGGTGCACGTGAAACTGGACCCGGGTCCCCGGGAGGCCATATTCGGGGTGACGGACCAGCCACGGGTGGAAACGGGTGCGGAGGCAGATGTTGTAGCCTTCGCCTTGTTGATCGCCCAAAGGCGGATCCTGATAGGTTGGAGAGCAACCACTCCACCCTGTGCCCTGGCGTGGTGGGGGGACCTGTTGGAATTCTTGACTCTTGAGAAGGTTACGTTTGAACTGAGGGGAAGGATGGAGGGGTTCTACAATTCATGGGCATTATTCATTATGCACTTTCAAGAACTCAATAACATTGCACATGGGTTGGGGGGAGGGGGCTGTGTGTTAATGGCGACTATGGGTGATCCCTAATATCTTTTTGTCATTTGTTTGTGTGAACATGGTTTGGTGGGAGGATGGGATTGTTGTTATTGATATGGGGATTTACATATTTGTTACTGATTATTGTTTATTGTTGGTGGGTGTAAATTTGGGAGAAAATGTGAAAAAGGAGGAGAATAAAAACCCCTAGTCGCCACATTCCGGTGCCTGTTTGAGTACACAGAGGGAGAATTCAGAAAGTCCATATTACCTAACCGCACATTTCGGGACTTGTGGGAGGAAACCGGAGCACCCGGAGGAAAACCGATGCAGGCATGGGGAGAACGTGCAGACTCCACACAGACAGTGACCCAAGCTGGGAATCGAACCTGGGACCCTGGAGATGTGAAGCAACAGTGCTATACACTGTGCTACCGTGCCGTCCATCCCACCCAGCAACAATGCACTGTTTTATCCAGACCCAAGAGTAGATTCAAGATGTCACGTTCGGCACAAGGATACTAGATATTACAGACTGTAAGATCCACAAACTCTGCCAAGACGGCTGCAACTTAGCATGTTATTGTGACATTAAACTGTGGGCAACATTCGATTCTGTGACCAATATTTAGTTAAACATGGACCTAAATAAGGAAACTTTGCAGCCACCTGTGAAGTTTAAATGTCTCGTTGTGTCAGGATGAACCAGCATTTTAGGAATATGGAATCTCTGGACTGTTGGTCTCCAAGTGCCGTATTGAACACAGGAGAATGAGCTCGAATTGGGGCAGAGATAAGCGTGAGTGAGCATCGTAAACTGCTATTGTATCGGGGTGTTCTGGGTCTGAGTTTTAACCCTGCAGTTAATTGTCAGGGATGCAGTTTAATAAACCCTGAACAAAGCAAATGTGTGTGTGAGAAGCATCTGAAGCACCAGGAACCAGCTGAAACAGCAGAGCTGAATGTTTTCCAGTGCAGCCACAGTACTGAACTTATTCCATCTTCCAAGTCCACCTGAGAACCAACCTCCTGGCGATTCATCTACAGAAAGCTTCAGAACCTCGTGAGAATTATTTGTTTCTAAAAATGCTTCACTCCAACTAAAGGATTAGTTCAACAAGAAGACAACAGACCTGCAGCAATATAAAGATTGCAGTCTACATTCCATTTCCATCATTACAGCTTCAACTTGATCTGTACCTAATTTCTGTGTATGTGTCAGTCAGTGAGTGTGAAAGAGAAGAGAGGCTGAGATGTTCAAACATCCAGGGAAATAGTGTGATAATAAATAAACTTTATTCCTTTAAAAACCACCAGTCAGCCTGCTGCTGAAATGTATTTTAAATAAAGAAATATCACACTGAGGGTAAGAAAATATCACATAAACATCCTGATAATGAACAGGAAAGGACCACTAAATGTAATCAAACGCTGTATAACCCCCTTAGATAGAGGCTGCAGCCTCTCACACTGAATGTCTACGTGATCCATAGGCACCTCCAGGCCACAAACATCAGCGTCAGCCTGGGAGTGGGTGAAACATTTAAAAAACCTGTTGCTGCCTAACAGTTCGACGGGCACTAGGACCCGGCTGGGAACAGAAACGTTCAGGCCCCGCCCACTCGCTGTTGCAGCACCAATACGCCAGCGCATGCGCTCTGCTTCCCCAAGATGGCGGCTGTGAACCAGGGCCTGGTCCCGGGAGAGAGCTGACCGGCGGTGATGTGACCTGAGGATCACCGCACCTCAGGCAAGGGGCCAGGTTGGGAAGGCGGTGCCTTCAGGAATAACTGGGAAGGTGATGTTTGGTCAGTTGCTGCAGTCTGTGTAGTGAAGGTGCTGTCACAGTGGTGTGAGGTGAGGAAGTACAGGATTATCACCCAGCAATGATCAATTAAGGGGAATGTAAATCCAGCTCAGGCTGCTTTCAGATTGGAAAGGGAGCTAAGGTGTGTCCTCAGAGCTGGTGAATGTTGTGGCTTTGGCACTTTCTCTATAAATTCATTCCCTCCCTCCCTCTACCTTTAAAGTCGTAGAATTTTACAGCACGTAAAGGGGCCCTTCGGCCCATTCACAATCTTTATTATTGTCACAAGAAGGCTTACATTAACACTGTAATGAAGTTACTATCAAAATCCCTGAGTTGCCACATTCCGACACCAGTTCGGATGCACTGAGGAATAATTCAGAATGTCCAATTCACCTAAGAAGCTCGTCTTTCGGTACTTGTGGGAGGAAACCCACACAGACACGGGCAGAATGTGCAGACTCCGCACAGACAGTGACCCAAGCCAGGAATCAAACCCAGGTCCCTGGCGTTGTGAAGCAGCAGTGCTAACCACTATATTACTGTGCCGCCCATAAGATTATTAGATTACTAGGTCTGCATGAATTGTGTCCCAAGATGCTGTGGGAGGCAAGGGAGGAGATTTCAGGAGCTCTGACCCAAACTTTTAATTTCTGGCCACGAGGGGAGTTGCCAGGTGACTTGAGAACAGCTAATGTGGTCCTATAATTTAAGAAAGGTTGTAGAGATAAGCCAGGGAACTGCAGCCCAGTGAGTCTTACATCAGTGGTAGGGAAACTATTGGAGAAAGTTCTGATGGACTTATGGGCAGCACGGTAGCACAAGTGGATAGCACTGTGGCTTCACAGCGCCAGGGTCCCAGGTTCGATTCCCCGCTGGGTCACTGTCTGTGCGGAGTCTGCACGTTCTCCCCGTGTCTGCGTGGGTTTCCTCCGGGTGCTCCGGTTTCCTCCCACAGTCCAAAGACGTGCAGGTTAGGTGGATTGGCCATGATAAATTGCCCTTAGTGAACAAAAAGGTTAGGAGGGGTTATTGGGTTATGGGGATAGGGTAGAAGTGAGGGCTTAAGTGGGTCGGTGCAGACTCGATGGGCCGAATGGCCTCCTTCTGCACTGTATGTTCTATGTTCTATGACTCTATTTCCACTTGGAGAGGTTTGATCAGGAATAGTCAGCATGACTTTGTCAGAGGGAGGTCATGCCTAACAAATTTGATTGCATTTTTTGAGCATGTGACCAGGTGTGTAGATGGGGGTTGTGCAGTTGATGTAGTATACATGGATTTCAATAAAGCTTTTGACAAGATCCCACATGGAAGACTTGCAGATAACTCAAAGATTGGCCAGATGGTTAACAGTGAGGTTGAGTGTCTCGGGTTACAGAAAGATATAGACGGATTGGTCAAATGGGCAGAAAAGTGGCAAATGGAATTGAACCCTAAAAAGTGAGGTGACACACTTTGGAAGGGGTAATGTGACAAGGAATTATTCAATGAACAGTGTGACACTGAGAAGTTCTGAGCAACAAAGGGACCTTGGCGTGTTTGTCCAGAGATCTCTGAAGGGAAAGGACATGTTAATAGGGTGGTGAAAAAGACATATGGGACATTACTGTTCGCATTTCTGGTTGCTACATTATAAGAACTAGAACTAGAAGCAGGAGTAGGCCATCTGGCCCCTCGAGCCTGCTCCACCATTCAATGAGATCATGGCTGATCTTTTGTGGACTCAGCTCCACTTTCCGGCCCGAACACCACAACCCTTAATCCCTCTATTCTTCAAAAAACTATTTATCTTTATCTTAAAAGCATTTAATGAAGGAGCCTCTACTGCTTCACTGGGTAAGGAATTCCATAGACTCACAACCCTTTGGGTGAAGAAGTTCCTCCTAAACTCAGTCCTAAATCTACTTCCCCTTATTTTGAGGCTATGCCCCCTAGTTCTGCTTTCACCCGCCAGTGGAAACAACCTGCCTGCATCTATCCTATCTATTCCCTTCATAATTTTATATGTTTCTATAAGAGCCCCCCTCATCCTTCTAAATTCCAACGAGTACAGTCCCAGTCTACTCAAACTCTCCTTGTAATCCAACACCTTCAGCTCTGGGATTAACCTCGTGAATCTCCTCTGCACACCCTCCAGTGCCAGTGCGTCCTTTCTCAAGTAAGGAGACCAAAACTGAACACAATACTCCAGGTGTGGCCTCACTAACACCTTAGACAATTGCAGCATAACCTCCCTAGTCTTAAACTCCATCCGTCTAGCAATGAAGGACAAAATTCCATTTGCCTTCTTTTTTTTTTTTTTTTATAAATGTTTTATTGAAAATTTTTTCCCAAACAACAATTTTTCCCCTCTTACAAAGCAAACGCAACAATAACAATACAGAAATTTTAAACAATACACAAGTAACAAAACCCCTTTATCTTTGACCTAAACTAAACCCCCCCTCCCCCACCCCCCCCCCCGCCCCCCTCCCCCTGGGTTGCTGCTGCTGGTCATCTGTCTTCCCTCTAACGTTCCCCTAGGTAGTCGAGAAATGGCTGCCACCGCCTGGTGAACCCTTGAGCCGATCCTCTCAGGGCAAACTTTATCTGCTCCAGTTTAATGAACCCCGCCATATCATTTACCCAGGCCTCCAGTCCGGGGGGTTTCGCCTCCTTCCACATGAGTAGGATCCTGCGCCGGGCTACTAGGGACGCAAAGGCCACAACGTCGGCCTCTTTCGCCTCCTGCACTCCCGGCTCTTCCGCAACTCCAAATAGAGCTAACCCCCAGCCTGGTTTGACCCGGGCCTTCACCACCCGCGAAATCACTCCCGTCACTCCCTTCCAATACCCTTCCAGTGCCGGGCATGCCCAAAACATATGTGCGTGGTTTGCCGGGCTCCCGCCACACCTCCCACATTTGTCCTCCACTCCAAAGAACCTGCTCAATCTTGCCCCATTTGCCTTCTTAATCACCTGTTACACCTGTAAACCAACTTTTTGCGACTTATGCACTAGCACACCCAGGTCTCTCTGCACAGCAGCATGTTTTAATATTTTATCATTTAAATAATAATCCCTTTTGCTGTTATTCCTACCAAAATGGATAACCTCACATTTGTCAACATTGTATTCCATCTGCCAGACCCTAGCCCATTCTCTTAGCCTATCCAAATCCCTATACAGACTTCCAGTATCCTCTGCACTTTTTGCTTTCCCACTTATCTTAGTGTCGTCTGCAAACTTGGACACATTGCCCTTGGTCCCCAACTCCAAATCATCTATGTAAATTGTGAACAGTTGTGGGCCCAACACTGATCCCTGAGGGACACCACTAGCTACTGATTGCCAACCAGAGAAACACCCATAATCCCCACTCTTTGCTTTCTATTAATTAACCAATCCTCTATCCATGCTACTACTTTCCCTTTAATGCCATGCATCTTTATCTTATGCAGCAAACTTTTGTGTGGCACCTTGTCAAAGGCTTTCTGGAAATCCAGATATACCACATCCATTGGCTCCCCATTATCTACCGCACTGGTAATGTCCTCAAAAAATTCCACTAAATTAGTTAGGCACGACCTGCCCTTTATGAACCCATGCTGCGTCTGCCCAATGGGACAATTATAGGAAGGATATGATTGGAGACGGTGCAGAGGAGATTCACCAGGATGTTGCACGGGATGGAACATTTATGAAGAGAGGTAGGATAGAACAAACAAAGAAAGTTACAGCACAGGAACAGGCCCTTCGTCCTTCTAAACCATGCTGCCCGTCTAATCTAAAACTTTCTACTCTTCTGGGGTCCCCCATCCTATTCATCTATTTGTCAAGGCGTCCCTTAAATGCCACTTATACCTGCTTCCACCACCACCTCTGGCAGTGAGTTCCAGGCACGCACTACCCTCTGTGTAAAAGAATTTCCCTTGTACATCTCCTCTAAACTTTGCCCCTCTCACCTGAAACCTGTGTCTCCAAGTAATTGACTCTTCCACCCTGGAAAAATGTTTCTGACCATCCTCTCTGTCCATGCCCCTCATAATTTTGTCGACTTCTGTCAGGTCACCCCTCAACCTCCGTCGTTACAGTGAGATCAAACCAAGTTTAGACCATAAGACCATAAGACCATAAGACATAGGAGTGGAAGTA